>NC_069680.1:20957857-22223571 GCF_023699985.2 Odocoileus virginianus
CAAAGGCGTTTGCCATCTGCCTCTGCGGAGACTGAAGCCCAGGCTGCTACAGCTGCTGACCTCCAACCACCCCTGAGGGAGCTCAGGGTGGAGTGGGGCCCTCTGTGCTCCAGGGAATCTGGGGGGACGGGTCTTTAGATAGTGGGATGTTTTTAGGAGCAGATTTATGATCTCAATCCTTGCATCTCCTCATATCTAGAGAAGCTTCATGGTGATATCAGATCCTCAGGACTAACAAAAAGCCTTTTGCAAAATGAGCACTTCATGGTATTGAACTCCCCCTTCACCAAAAGCTTATGTATGTCTTTCCCCCAGTGTCACTTTGGAGCATCTCTCAGAGCTATCTGGGATGCTGCCTCCCGGGCGGCAGTCCTCACTTTGCCCCAAATAAAACTGAACTCACAACTCTCAAGTTGTACGTCTTTTTTTAGTCAACATCACCAACCCAGGATTTTTATGGAGACTTCATTTTGAAGGCTCAGTTGATAAAAATCATTGACTACTGCTGATTAAGTTGATCTCCAACCCCTTTCCCCTCCCAGGAGGTGAGACTGAAAATTTCAGCACTCTAATTATATGGTTGATTTCCCTGGCAACAAGCCTTCATTCTTAGGGCTTTGCAAGAGTCATCCCATTAATGTAGTTAGGTAGTTAGAACAGAAAACAGGAGTCCAAAATGGCGGTGGCTAAAAGACGAAGAAGGGAAAAGCCCAGAAAATAGAACAAAGGCAGGTCCAAGGACCGGAGTGAGGACTTCAGGTAGAACAAATGACACTTCTGGCTAACCCAATTTACATATGGCAGGCCCAGGGGGAGGAAATAAAAACACAAAAAGAGGAGCCAAAGCGCTCTTTCTCTCTCTCTCTCCCATGCGTGTGGTCTCTCTCTCTCTCTCTCCCTCTCTCTCCCTCTCTCTCCCTCCCCTGCACTGGTTCACGTCTTTGGGTCGGCATGCCCTCACACCTGGAGGACGGATTCTCCTGCTATTTTCTAAATAAAATAGAGCTGTAACACTGATTTGTCTAAGAGCTATAACACAGTCTGTCCAAGACCCGAGAGCTGTGACGCGCCAAGGGCTTTAATGTCCGTCACTCCAAATCTTTGTTGTGACGAGACAGAACTGAGGAGCATACACTTGCCTGACAATATGAACTCATGTGATTGAAAGAAGATTGTTGTGAATAACAACAGTCACCCATTTTTATCTTCATCACTCTGAAACTATTTTAGGAACTGGGAATAAAAATGAAATAACAAAAGATACCCTTATAGCTCTTATCACTTAGGAAATCACAAGGGTTTTCAGGGTTATGTGCCAGTAACCCTGGAGGAAGACCAAGATAAATATACTAAGTGATGATCAATGGAATGCAGGAGGAATTGTTGAATACCACTTCCAAGTTTTAGCTCTAAAAATCCTCCTTCACGATCATTCATTTCCTTTCTGCCAGCTGAATGCAAAGAAGACAAGACCTTAGAAGATGAAACACCCACATCATGGAAGAAACTTTAGTCCCTAAATACATTAGAACAGTCTAAGACCCTCTGCCCACTTCCCAGTAACTGGAACAAAACCTCATTGGATCATAATATGAGCAAGAAATGAAATTTTGCTGTCTTAAATCATTGAGGTTGAGGGGTTTTTTGTTTTTTATTTTTGTTTTTGTATTGGTCTACCTCATGTGCCTACTAAAATAATTTTAAAACTTCTAACCAGAAAGTTTACAAAACAACCTCCATATCTTATATGCCATCTACCACATTCCTCATAGAGACTCCTCAGTGTAAGTCCACACTCACCCAGCACCATTCTGGCTTGTGTTGTCACAGTACGTGAATGAACATTGATGGTTACTTTCAGTTTGGTTCATTGTCCTGATTGACCATATTGACACCTGGCAGCTCAATAATTCGTTCTTAACTGCTGGACTTTGTCTCAGTGGCACCCACCCAAACATTTCTAGAAACAGAAGCATGTTAGATTCTAATGCATCTCAGGGCTGAGGCCCAGTCGGCCATTTTTCTTGCCACCCCCACCCCCAAACATCCTTTCTCTTTTTCCTCTCCTCCCCCAAATCCTTCTCTCCTCACCATCTGCTGTATCACTTAGTTTCTCCTGAATTTATCAGCTGAGCACCTATTTCTACTAATGTCAGTGCCTATCATCCTATATCTTCCTGATCAACAGTTATATCACAATATCACAATCATGTGCTTGATATGTACTTGGTACATATCAGGTACATAACATGTACTCAGTCATATTGTGAAAATAGATGATGACCAAGGGAAGGGGAAGGACTGGAGACAGATTCCGGGGGCTCTGGCTTGCATAATAGAAAGAGAAATGTGCTTAGGGGAAGATGACTGCTTCACTTTGGGACATGCTGTGTCTAAGGTGGTGTCATTCAACCAGGTGAAGATGTCGCATCGATTTATGGACGGGTGTGCCAAGCTCTCGCCCATGCAGATGGGAGAAAAGCCATGGGCATGGACCATCTGCCATGCTGTTATAGGGGCTTCCTGGGAGCAATTGGAACTTCTGAGTGTTGGGGATCAGCCAATTCTGGGGAAAGAAAGGAAACGAAGGAGCTTTCCACCATCCAGCCAAGCAGGAAGGCACTTCTCATGTTTTCACCAGGGAAACTAGCTCTGCATCTCACCCTGCTGCTCTTTTCAGGGAGGAAATACGAGCAGAAGATCAGAGGCCCCACCTCCCCACTGCCGAGTCAGACTGACCGCACTCAGGTTTCTTTCTTTCCTCCGCCATAAAGACAGAAAAATAATTGCCTTCACACAGCCTGCATGGAAACCCTATGGAAAGGCTCAGATTCAAGAAAACACAGGAAGGTCACAACAGAGACAGTTGCAGGTCAACAGGGCCTGTGCCTTCTACCCTGCCTCTAGCGAGAAGGAGGCTCTCAGCAATAGGGCCATTGCTTGGAGGGGAGCAGGGGGCTCAGAGCTGGCTTACAAATCAGCTGCACTGAGACAGGGTGCAGAAAAGGGTCTCCTGCTGGTGACAGCAACTCCCGTGACCAGTGCACACCCTCTCATTCCTCAGCACACCCAGGCTTTGGCTGGTTGTGACAGAAATGGTTGCACAAATAGACATTTCTCCAAAGAAGGCATGCAGATGGCCAAAGGCACATGAAAAGATGCTCAACATTGCTAATTATCTGAGAAGTGGAAATCAAAACTACAATGAGGTACCACCTCACACGGGTCAGAATGATCATCACCAAAAAGTTTACAATAAATGCTGGAGAGGGTATGGAGAAATGGAAACCCTCCTACACTGTTGGTGGGAATGTAAATTGGTACGGCCACTATGGGAGACTCCTTAAAAAACTAAAAATGAAAAATTTTTAAAAACTAAAAATAGGGCCCAGCAATCCCAACTCCTGGGCTTATATCCTGAGAAAGCCATAATTTGAAAAGATACATGCACCCCAGTGTTCACTGCAGCACTATTAACAACAGCCAAGACGTGGAAGCACTGCAGATCGTGTGACGATCTGCACATCGGCAAAAGAACAGGTAAAGAATATGTGGTACATATATACAATAGAATGTACTCAGCAATTAAAAAGAACAAAATAATGACATTCAACATGGATGGACCTAGAGATTGTCATACTGAGTGAAGTAAGCCAGACAAAGACAAATATCATATGATATCATTTATATGTGAAATCTAAAAAAATGGTACAAATGAACCTATGTACAAAACAGAACCTGGTAACAAACAGATGAAAAGATGTTCAACATCGCTCATTATTAGAGAAATGCAAATCAAAACTACAATGAGATGTCACCTTACACCAGTCAGAATGGCCCTCATCAAGAAGTCTTCAAACAATAAATGCTGGAGAGGGTGTGGAGAAAAGGGAATGCTCTCACACTGTTGGTGGGAATATAAATGGATACAGCCACTATGGAAGATGGTATGGAGATGCCTTAAAAAATAGGAATAAAACCACCATATGACCCAGCAATCCCACTCCTAGGCATATACCCTGAAGAAACCAAAACTGAAAGAGACACATGTATCCCACTGATCATTACAGCACTACTTACAATAGCTAGAACCTAGACGTCCATCAACAGATGAATGGATAAAGAAGCTGTGGTACATATACATAATGGAATATTACTCAGTCACAAAAAAGAATGCATTTGAGTCGGTTCTAATGAGGTGGATGAACCTAGAACCTATTATACAGAGTGAAGTGAGTCAGAAAGAGAAAGATAAATACCATATTCTAACACATATATACGGAATCTAGAAAAATGGTACTGAAGAATTTATTTACAGGGCAACAATGGAGAAACAGACAGGAATAGACTGATGGACATGGGAAGAGGGGAGGAGAGGGTGAGACACATAGAAAGAGTAACATGGAAACTTATATTACCACATGTAAAACAGACAGCCAACAGGAATTCGCTGTATGGCTCAGGAAACTCAAACAGGGGCTCTGTATCAACCTAGAGGGGTGGGGTGGGGAGGGAGATGGGAGGAAGGCTAAAAAGGGAGGGGATATATGTATACCAATGGCTGATTCATGTTGAAGTTTGACAGAAAACAGCAAAATTCTGTAAAGCAATTATCCTTCAATAAAAAATTAATTAATTAAAAAAAAAAAACAGAACCTGAGTCACAGATGTAGAAAAAACTTGTGGTTACCAGAAGAAGGGATGATAAATTGGGAGATTGGGATTTATATATATACACTAGGGTCGCAAAGAGTTGGACATGACTTAGCAACTGAACAACAACTGATACTACATACAGAATAGGCAACTAACGAGAACCTAGTGAAAAGCACAGAGAACTCTGTTCAATACTCTCTAATGATGGCAAATAGATGGGGAAACAATGGAAACAGTGACAGACTTTAATTTCTTGGGCTCCAAAATCACTGCAGATGGTGACTGCAGCCATGAAATTAAAAGACACTTGCTCCTTGGAAGAAAAACTATGACCAACCTAGATAGCATATTAAAAAGCAGAGACATTACTTTGCCAACAAAGTCCATCTAGTCAAAGCTATGGTTTTTCCAGTAGTCATGTATGGATGTGAGAGTTGGACTATAAAGAAAGCTGAGGGCTGAAGAATCGATGATTTTGAACTGTGGTGTTGGAGAAGACTCTTGAGAGTCCCTTGGACTGCAAGGAGATCCAACCAGTCCATCCTAAAGGAGATCAGTCCTGGATGTTCATTGGAAGGACTGATGCTGAAGCTTAAACTCCAATACTTTGGCCACCTGATGTGAAGAACTGACTCATTGGAAAAGACCCTGATGCTGGGAGGGATTGGGGGCAGGAGGAGAAGGGGACGACAGAGGGTGAAATGGTTGGATAGCATCACCAACTCAATGGATAGGAGTTTGGGTAAACTCCAGGAGTTGGTGATGGACAGGGAAGGCTGGCATGCTGCAGTCCACGGGGTGGCAAAGAGTTGGACATGACTGAGCAACTGAACTGAACTGAATGACCTCTATGGGAATAGCATGTAAAAAATAATGAAAAAACAAACGAAAAAAGAGAATGTCCATGTTAAGTTTTAACAGTATTTTCAGATTGTCTTCTGAAGGTAAGTCCCCAGCCTCTAGTGTCACCTCACAGATCTCATCCAGAACAAAGTGCTGTTTCCTACATTTAGTGTCTGTTTTGGGGGGGTTTTTTTGGTAAGAAAGTGTTGACACTTCCTGAGCATATATCCAGGACATTTCACATTCTTAGAACATAAAACATAATGCAATTTAAATGTTATCTGTATTTAGAATTATCTTTAAAGCTTGTATTAAAGAAAAACCCCTACCTTCCTATTATATTTGGAAGTAACCCATCTCTATAAACCTTGAAGTAGTGAAGGCTGGCTCATCACAACCAGTCAATAAGGTTAATAAAA
Source organism: Odocoileus virginianus (assembly GCF_023699985.2). Classification (NCBI taxonomy): domain Eukaryota; kingdom Metazoa; phylum Chordata; class Mammalia; order Artiodactyla; family Cervidae; genus Odocoileus; species Odocoileus virginianus. The sequence goes on from NC_069680.1 coordinate 20,963,776, forward strand.
GTGAAGCAGAAATGTGGATTGAAACTGATAAGGCAGTATGTGGCATACTGTAGCAGACACTATCAGTAACCTGCCCAATATCTATTCTCGCTTCCTTCTATCAAAACCTTGATTGTGCTCAGGATAATAGTGCCATTTGCCTGCCAAGGTAAAGTCCCACTTTCCGACTCTGGTGTGGTCACACAACACAGTTCCAGACAGAGAAGGAAACAGGTATCTACTGTGGACTCCATAAAGATTTCTGCTTTTGCTGATAGAAGGGATGGGTATCAAATGGATATCGTTTGCACTAACATCTCTCGTCCCACCCTTTCCCCACCATTGCTTTCATCTGCTTTGAACGCGAAGTGATGCATGAAAATACCATAGCCATTCTGTCAACCTAAAGACAGAAAACACAAGGGAGAACTCAGAGAACTGAGGAGAACTGCAAAGAAATTGTCCTTGATATTCTCCAGCATAGGCCTTTTGATATTTGACTTAAAAAATAAAACATATATATTATGTTCCTCTTTGTTTAACTATTATATTATTTTGGTACTTGAAGATGTAGACATCCTTAATCTTGCATATATTACATTAAAAGTGTAGATATGGTGAAAATATTTTTAAAGTTGAATTCTAATGAACCTTTATTTTATAAAATAAAGAGGTGAATGAAGGTGGCAGATTATCTCTTTAGAAACTGTTTGCAGCCTTTGGTTGGAAAGCAATAAGATAAAAAGAGAAGAGGCTGAATCTGACATGCCTAAATTAACATTTAATTTCTGCCACTATCTCTTGGGGTGAGGGGGGAAGGGAAACGTGGTTTCCTCATATATAATTTAAATATATTCTGGTGGCTCAGATGGTAAACAATCTGCCTGCAATGCAGGAGACCTGGGTTCAATCCCTGGGTCGGTAAGATCCCCCAGAGGAGGGAATGGCTACCCACTCCTGCTCCATTTTTGCCTGAAGAATTCCAAGGACAGAAGGGCCTGGCAGGATACAGTCCATGGGATCCCAAAGAGTTGGACACAACTGAGCAACTAACTCTCACTTTCAAGAGTCTTACAGGTTTGTTCTGAAGATTGCATGTGATGATCACATAGTAAGTCATCAACACATGTTGGTTCCCTTCTTCCATTCAAAACTGATCATTTTGTGTAAAAAGCATCCTCAATCTACCTCCCGGGAGATAATACAACTTCTCATTCTTGATTAGTTTATGAAAAGAGGAAAATAACAAGAAAATAAAGTAATATAGGACTTTTTAATCTAAACTACATATTTCAGGATGTGATTCAACTCAGCTCTTAAACCTTATAGAAGTACATCCCAAGTAAACTGAAAATTAATGCTCACCATGAAGGACTATGAGCTTCTGCAAGGTCCGGGCCTAGAGAACTAACTATAGGGTTCACCCTATAGCACTTACCAACGCAGGAAATATAAGGGTGGGGTGGGGGGACAAGCAATGTTAGTTCTTTACTATTTAGAACTCCCTAAGGATGACTGTTATCTAAGATTTTGTTAAGATCACAACATGAATTTTTTTAAGACAGGAAGAAAGTGAAAGATCATCGACATTGCAGAAGTACAAATTCTACAGTTTTTTATGGTTGGCAGTTCTTTTGTTTCTTAAAATGAAAGTATGCATTTTCTTCTCACTTTGCAATTAAGAACCATGTTTGTACCAAAAACCACTGAACTACACACTTTAAATGGTTGAATTGTCAGATATGTGAAGTAGATATCAATAAAGCTGTGTACAAAAACAAAAAGAAAAAACAAAAAAGGAAAAGAAAATAGATAACGAACAATAAATAGCATTTGGAGCTATACTCAATGTTTTGTCATTTTTGAGATTGCATCCAAGTACTGCATTTCAGACTCTTTTGTTGACCATGATGGCTACTCCATTTCTTCTAAGGGATTCCTGCCCACAGTAGTAGATATAATGGTCATCTGAGTTAAATTCACCCATTCCAGTCCATCTTAGTTCGCTGATTCCTAAAATGTCGACATGCACTCTTGTCATCTCCTGTTTGACCACTTCCAATTTGCCTTGATTCATGGACCTGACATTCCAGGTTCCTATGCAATATTGCTCTTTACAGCATTGGACCTTGCTTCTATCCCCAGTCACATCCACAACTGGGTATTGTTTTTGCTTTGGCTCCATCCCTTCATTCTTTCTGGAGCTATTTCTCCACTGATCTCCAGTAGCATATTGGGCACCTACCCCCCTGGGGAGCTCATCTTTCATTGTCTTATCTTTTTACCTTTCATACTGTTCATGGGGTTCTCAAGGCAAGAATACTTAAGTGGTTTGCCATTCCCTTCTCCAGTGGACCACATTCTGTCAGCCCTCTCCACCATGACCCAACCGTCTTGGGTGGCCCCACACGGCATGGCTTAGTTTCATTGAGTTAGACAAGGCTGTGGTCTGTGTGATCAGATTGGCTTGTGTTCTGTGATTATGGTTTCAATGTGTCTGCCCTCTGATGCCCTCTCGCAACACCTACAGACTTACTTGGGTTTCTCTTACCTTGGATGTGAGGTACCTCTTCATGGCTGCTCCAGCAAAGCGCAGCCACTGCTCCTTACCTTGTATGAGGGGTATCTCCTCACGGCCGCCCTTCCTGACCTTGAACGTGGAGTAGCTCCTCTCGGCCCTCAAAAATGATGGAATGATCTCTGTTCATTTCCAAGGCAAACCATTCAATATCATGGTAGTCCAAGCCTATGCCCCAACCAGAAGCTGAAGTTGAATGGTTCTATGAAGACCTACAAGACCTTTTAGAACTAACACCCAAGAAAGATGTCCTTTTCATTATAGGGGACTGGAATGCAAAAGTAGGAAGTCAGAAAACACCTGGAGTAACAGGCAAATTTGGCCTTGGAGTACAGAATGAAGCAGGGCAAAGGCTAATAGAGTTTTGCCAAGAGAATGCACTGGTCATAGAAAACACCCTCTTCCAACAACACAAGAGAAGACTCTACACATGAACATCACCAGATGGCCAACACCAAAATCAGATTGATTATATTCTTTGCAGCCTAAGATGCAGAAGCTCTATACAGTCAGCAAAAACAAGACCAGGAGCTGACTGTGGCTCAGATCATGAACTCCTAATTGTCAAATTCAGACTTAAATTGAAGAAAGTAGGGAAAACCACTAGACCACTCAGGTAGGACCTAAATCGAATCCTTTATGATTATTCAGTGGAAGTGAGAAATAGATTTAAGGGACTAGATCTGATAGACAGAGTGCCTGATGAACTATGGATGGAGGTTCATGACATTGTACAGGAGACAGGGATTAAGACAATCCCCATGGAAAAGAAATGCAAAAAAGTAAAACGGCTATCTGAGGAGGCCTTATAAACAGCTGTGAAAAGAAGAGAAGCGAAAAGCAAAGGAGAAAAGGAAAGATATTCCCATCTGAATGCAGAGTTCCAAAGAATAGCAAGGAGAGATAAAATAAAGCCTTCCTCAGTGATCAATGCAAGGAAATAGAGGAAAACAACAGAATGGGAAAGATTAGAGATCTCTTCAAGAAAATTAGAGATACCAAAGGAACATTTCATGCAAAGATGGGCTCGATAAAGGACAGAAATGGTATGGGCCTAACAGAAGCAGAAGATATTAAGAAGAGGTGGCAAGAATACACAGAAGAAGTGTACAAAAAAGATCTTCACGACCCAGATAATCATGATGGTGTGATCACTCACCTAGAGCCAGACATCCTGGAATGTGAAGTCAAGTGAGCCTTAGAAAGCATCACTATGAACGAAGCTAGTGGAGATGATGGAATTCCAGTTGAGTTATTTCAAATCCTGAAAGATGATGCTGTTAAAGTGCTGCACTCAATATGCCAGCAAATTTGGAAAACTCAACAGTGGCCACAGGACTGGAAAAGGTCAGTTTTCATTCCAATCCCAAAGAAAGGTAATGCCAAAGAATGCTCGAACTACCGCACAATTGCACTCATCTCACACACTAGTAAAGTGATGCTCAAATTCTCCAAGCCAGGCTTCAGCAATACATGAACCGTGAACTTACAGATGTTCAAGCTGGTTTTAGAAAAGGCAGAGGAACCAGAGATCAAATTGCCAACATCTGCTGGATCATCGAAAAAGCAAGAGAGTTCCAGATAAACATCTATTTCTGCTTTATTGACTATGCCAAAGCCTTTGACTGTGTGGATCACAATAAACTGTGGAAAATTCTGAAAGAGATGGGAATACCAGACCAGCTGACCTGTCTCTTGAGAAACCTGTATGCAGGTCAGGAAGCAACAGTTAGAACCAGACATGGAACAACAGACTGGTTCCAAGTAGGAAAAGGAGTATGTCAAGGCTGTATATTGTCACCCTGCTTATTTAACTTGTATGCAGAGTACATCATGAGAAACGCTGGGCTGGAAGAAGCACAAGCTGGAATCAAGATTGCCGGGAGAAATATCAATAACCTCAGATATGCAGACAATACCACCCTTATGGCAGAAAGTGAAGAGGAACTAAAAAGCCTCTTGATGAAAGTGAAGGAGGAGAGTGAAAAAGTTGGCTTAAAGCTCAACATTCAGAAAACTAAGATCATGGCATCTGGTCCTATCACTTCATGGGAAATAGATGGAGAAACAGTGGAAACAGTGTCAGACTTTAATTTTTTGGGCTCCAAAATCACTGCAGATGGTGACTGCAGCCATGAAATTAAAAGACGCTTACTCCTTGGAAGGAAAGGTATGACCAACCTAGATAGCATATTTAAAAGCAGAGACATTACTTTGCCAACAAAGTTCTGTCTAGTCAAGGCTATGGTTTTTCCAATAGTCATGTATGGATGTGAGAGTTGGACTGTGAAGAAAGCTGAGCACCAAAAAATTGATGCTTTTGAACTGTGATGTTGAAGAGGACTCTTGAGAGTCCCTTGGACTGCAAGGAGATCCAACCAGTCCATCCTAAAGGAGATCAGTCCTGGGTGTTCATTGGAAGGGCTGATATTGAAGCTGAAACTCCAATACTTTGGTTCCCTCATGCGAAGAGTTGACTCATTGGAAAAGACCCTAATGCTGGGAAGGATTGAGGGCAGGAGAAGAAGGGGACGACAGAGGATGAGATGGCTGGATGGCATCTCTGACTCGATGGACATGGGTTTGGCTAGACCTGGGAATTGGTGATGGACAGGGAGGCCTGGCGTGCTGCGATTTATAGGGTTGCAAAGAGTCGGACATGACTGAGCAACTGAACTGGACTCAATATTTTGTAGTAACCTATATGGGAAAATAATCTGAAAAAATAGATATATATGTATATATAACTGAGTCACTTTGCTGTAGACATGAAACTAACACAAATGGGATGTGTCAATGCAAAAAGCACAGCAAAGGAAGTATTCAATAGAATGAAAAGGCAACCTATGGAATGGGAGAAGATACTTGCAAACCATATCTAATAAGGGATTAATATACAAAATATATAAGTGTTCTAAACACTTCCACAGCAAAAAAAGTAAAAGTAAAAGATAATTGAATACACATTTCTCTAAAGAAGTCATACAAATGGCCAACAGGTATATGAACAGCATAACTAATCATCAAGGAAATGCAAATCAAAATCACAATGAGATTTCACTCTATACCTGTTAGAATGGTTATTTTCAAAAAGGCAAAAAAGATAAGTGTTGGTGAGGATGGGGAGAAAAGGGGATCCTTATCTGTTGGTGGGAACTAAATTGCAACAGTAGTTATGAAAAACAGTATGGAGGTTCCTCAAAGAATTAAAAATAGAAGTACCATATGATCGAGCAATCCCACCTCTGGGTATGTATCCAAAGGAAATGAAATCAGGATCTCAAAGAACTATCTGTACCCCCTTGTTCATTGTAGCGTGATTCATGATAGCCAAGATGTGGAAGCAACCTGAATGTTCACCAACAGATGAATGGATGAAGAAAATATGAGAGAGATATAGAGAGAGAGTATGGATTATTATATAACATATGGAATATTATTAAGCCATAAAAAGAAAGAAATCCTGCCATTGTGACAACATGGATAAACCTGGAAGACATTATGCTAATTGAAATAAGCCAAATGCAGAAATGCAAATGCTGAATGATTTCATTTATATGTGGAATTTAAAATAGTCAAACTCATAGAAGCTGACAGCAGAAAGATGGTTACCAAGAGTCTGGCGGGGGAGGAGGTAGAAGAAATGGAGAGATGTTGGTCAAAGAATACCAACTTTCAGTTATAGAATGAATAAGTTCTGGGGCTCTAATGTACAGCAATATGACTGTAATTAATAATACTATATTATATACTTAAAATTTGTAAGCTAAATCTTCAGTTCTCACCCACTCCCCCAAAAAGGTAACTATTTGAGGTGATGGGTATGTTAAATAGATTGATTGTCATAATTAGTTCACAATGTATTCATATATGAATGCATCAGTCTATATACTTTAAATATAAAAAATTTCACTTGTCAATTATATCTCAATAATGCTGAGAAAAAAAGAGAAAAGCCACATATCTAAGGTGACACATAACTTACAGTCTGAACCCAAATATTTCAATGGATGACCAAATGTCCTGGTGGGCTTGGGACTAGGGCTTCCCTGATAGCTCAGTTGGTAAAGAATCCGCCTGCAATGCAGGAGTCCCTGGTTCAATTCCTGAGTCAGGAAGATCCCCTGGAGAAGAGATAGGCTACCCACCCCAGTATTCTTGGGCTTCTCTTGTGGCTCAGCTGGTAAAGAATCTGCCTGCAATGTGGGAGACCTGGGTTCAATCCCTGGGCTGGGAAGATCCCCTGGAGAAGGGAAAGGCTACCCACTCCAGTATTCTGACCTGGAGAATTACATGAACTATATAGTCCATGGACTCACAAAGAGTCGGACTCAACTGAGTGACTTTCACTTTCAGGAGTTTCTTAGGACATAGGTCATTCTACTTTTGAAAATGAACATGACTCTTCATTCAACTTGTGATACTTTCTGGTTCTCCTTATGATTTCTTCTTTGACCAATGTATTGTTTAAAGATATGTTGCTTCATTTCCCAATATTTGAAAATTTTCTACATATCTTATTTTTTAAATTTCAAGTATCATTTCATTTGTTAGGGAGCAGTCTCTAAATGATTTTAACCTTTTAAAATTTATTGACACTTGCTTTATAGACCAGCATATATGGTCTATCTTGGTGAATGTTCCATTTGCACTAGAAAAGAATATGTATTCTGCTTGTTGGGTAGCAAGTTCTAGGAATACTGACTAGGTCAAGTTGGTTGATAGTTTTGTTCAGCTCTTCCATATCCTTTGTGTGTGTTAGTTGTTCAGTCACGTCCAACTCTTTGCAACCCCATGGACTGTAGCCCACCAGGCTCCTCTGTGGGATTCTCCAGGCAAGAATACTAGAGTGAGTTGCCATTCCCTTCTCCAGGGAATCTTCCTGACCCAAGGATCAAACTCAGGTATGCTTCATTGCAGGCAGATTCTTTACTGCCTGAGACACCAGGGGAGCGTTACTGAGAAGGAGGTAATAAAATTTCCAACGAGACTAGAAGAGTCATCTGTTTCTCCTTTTAGTTCTGTCAGGATTCCTACTTGCATTTTGAAACTCTATTATTAGGTACATATACATTTAGGACTGCTATATCTACTGAGAACTGATCTTTGCATCATTACGAAAGGCCCCTCTTTACCTCTGGCAATATTCTTTATCTTGAAGTCTAGGTTAAATAATTCATAAGCTCCCTCCAACTCAGAAAAGGAAAAAGACAAGGAAGTGTGTGTGTGACTCCGCCGCAGCCCTGGCTCATTTAAAGTCAAAGATAGTCTGTGTTTTTTTCACTCCCTCTTGAAATCTTGGGGACAGAGCGCAACATTCAGAGCATCCAAATTTATACAAAAATGGTCTGTTTGGTTTAAACCTGCCCAGATGTGATTCCAATTCAGCTGCAGGGGACACAGTTGTTTATGTCAGGTGGGCTGATAAGGCCTTTTGTCTTGGGGGAAAAAGCAGCAACTTATCAGCTCTCTTGGACCTAAATCACTGGGCTTTGTGGGGCTGGAGGATGGCAGATGCTAATTTTGCTCTTTGAAAACCTCAAGAACATAGGTGACCTTCTCAGCCAACAACCTCTTTCCTGGCTTGTCTCTCATTTCATCTGCATGGAGATATTCCTGGATGGGGTAGAGCCTCAGGTCATGTGGAATAAAATCAGTGGTTTAAGGACATGAACTACAAACTCCCAATTTACAGAGGGGCCGCAGGGATGTGAGAGGAGTAAAAGAGAAGTCACAGGTAGTTTCCAGTTTAAAAGATGAGGGAATGGTGATCCCAGAGACTGGAACAGATGCTGGTTAGTTTTCATTTTGTGTCTTCCAAGTTTGTCACAGTGATAAATACCTAGTAGATGCATAATACTTCCTGGGCTTCCTGGGTGGCACTAGTGGTAAAGAACCCGTCTGCCAAAGCAGGAGATGTAAGAGATGCTGGTTTGATTCCTGGATCGGAAAGATACCCTGTAGGAGGGCATGGCAACCCACTCCACTATTCTTGCCTGGAGAATCCCATGGACAGAGGAGCCTGGAGGGCTATGGTCCACGAAGTCACAAAGAGTCGGGCACACCTGAAGCGACCTAGCACGCAGATGCATGATACATATTTTGGGGGCAATCCAATTAATAAAAGAGTGAAACTGAAGTCAGAATGTGCTCTCAAGGAAAGTAAAGGAATAGATCAGGGGTCAAAACCCCAGCTCCTTTAGGGTTTTATTAATCAGGGTTCAGTGGCAGATAACAGTAACCACTGTAGCTAGTTTAAGCAGCAATGAATTTAATTTCAGGAATCAAGTGTTTACAGAGTCACTGGATGGGACAAAAGAATAAATGATCTCTAGTCTGATAAGGAAAGTGAAAAGGAAAGTGAAGTCGCTCAGTCGTGTCCAACTCTTTGTGACCCCTGGACTGTAGCCTACCAGGCTCCTCCATCCAAGGAATTTTCCAAGCAAGAGTACTGGAGTGGGTTGCCATTTCATTCTCCAGAGGATCTTCCCAACCCAGGGATCGAACCCAGGTCTCCCGCATTGCAGGCAGACACTTTACCGTCTGAGCCACCAGGGAAGAAATTCCCTCAAGTGCACAGAACTAGTCCACCAAGGGACAGGAACTGTGACTTCTGCTGCAATCAGGAAGCTGCAGATGCAGGAGGCAATGGCTGGCTGGAGGTCTACACGACCAGTGGCCAGGGACCAGATGTGGCCCCGAGCGCTGCTGGCTCCACAGCTCCACTGTGCCTGCTGGAATCCGCGGCAGCCAACAGACACTTAGCTCAATTCTGAGTGCAAGTCCCAGCAAGGGCACCTGAGGGTCGATCTGAATCACTTGTGGAGCCACACCCGCAGGGAGTTTGGGAAGTGCAGATCTTCCCAAACTATCATTTCTGCCACGAAGGAAGTTATCCTAGAAGGAGGTTGCAACAGAAGGTTGGGGGTTCAGATTCTAAACTTTTCAAGAACAGCGTGCTAACCGGACAAGACACATCTCAGCCACACCTGCCTCTCCACAAGCATGAGAGTCCTGGTAGAAAACAAAGATTGCAGAGGCTGGGCAGAGCCTGGGCCAGGAGAGGGGAGAGGAGAAGCCAGTACAGACAGCAGGATTCCACGTATATGTGTTAATGTATGAGATTTGTTTTTCTCTTTCTGACTTATTTCATTCTGTATGACAGTCTCTAGGTCTATCCATGTCTCTACAAATGACCCAATTTTGTGAAATCTAGAAAAATGGTACAGATAATCCTACTTGCAAAGCAGAAATAGAGTCACAGAGGTAGGAAACAAGTGTACGGATATCAAGGGGGAAAGAAGGAGTGGGAGGAACTGGGGGATTGGGGTCAACACACATACACTACTATGTATAAGGCCCTCAGTCGTACCTGACTCTTTGCGGCCCCATGGACTGTAGCCCGCCAGGCTCCTCTGTCCATGGGATTCTCCAGGCAAGAATACTGGAGTGAGTTGCCATGCCCTCAGGGGATCTTCCCAAGCCAGAGACTGAACCCGGATCTCCTGTATTGCAGACAAAATAGATAACAAATGAGAACATATTGTGTAGCACAGGGAACTCTACTTAATGCTCTGTGGTGGTCTGGATGGGAAAGAAATCCAAAAGGGAGATGATACATATGTACCTCCAAAGGGAGGTGATACATACATATATATGGCTGATTCATTTTGCTGTACAGTAGAAACTAACACAATGTTTTAAAGCAACTCGACTCCAATAAAAATTAATTTTAAGAAAAGAAGCAGGAAAAGCAAGAGCGGGCATGTGGGGGAGAGAAACGGGGAAGGTAAGTGCGGTCAGCGATCAGAGAAGGGGTGGCTGTGAGATTGGAGGAGAGAGCAGCAGCAGGGAGCTGGGAGGAAGGGAATAAAACAACGGGGGCCATTTTACTGGAGTGGAGTTGCTTTAAAACATTTGGCAGGACCTCGTGAAGCTGACTATAGCTCAGCTGGTAAACAATCTCCCTGCAATGCAGGAGACCCTCCCTGGTTCGATTCCTTGGGTTGGGAAGATCCTCTGGAGAAGGGAAAGGCTATCCACTCTGGAATTCTGGCCTGGAGAATTCCATGGACTCTACAGTTCATGGGATTGCCAAGAGTCAGACACGACCGAGCAACTTCACTTTCACTTTCTTTCACTAACATACTGATAATGACTATGTAACATCCAGCTGAAGACTAGCAGGGGGCACTCTTTCTGCCCCCTTCTGATGCCTATGTTGGAAGCTTTCTCTATCTCCTTTATACTTTAATAAAACTTTATTACACACACACACAAATAAAAATTAAAAAAACAAAAACAAAATGTTGGATGAGAGGAGCAAGAAGACAAATGACACGTGCAGAACAATACCACTTATTTCCTTTTTAAGATGAACACACACAAAGCACTGACCTGGCTTATAGACACACAAGTGTGTACTCACTGCAGTGCACAAGGGCCCACAGCAACCTCGCCTGAGATGACAAAGGGTGTGCAGGAGTGGAATGGGAGAGACGGGGACCCTGCAAGAGAGCACTGTTGCCAAAGTTTAGTATTTTTTATAAAAGCGTGGAAGAAAATAGACAAGATGTTAAGAGCTATTCATTTAAGTGGTGACAATATGGTCGTTGGTATGTTCTTTCTGTACTTACTTTCCAGGGCAATTTAAAAATCAAAAAACAGATATCTTTTTTTTTTTTTTAAGAAAAGCAGGTGGGTGATTCTGAAGTAGTTCTGTACCTTTCATGCAACTCAGTGAACATTTGTTTCTCACCAACACGTTCGGATCCGGTGGTGGCTGTTCAGAGGCGCCCAGCAAATCCTGCTTCTCCCGAGATTTAGGAGAAATTGATGGGGCTTCAGACAACTCATCTCCACATACGAAGATGCAATTTAAAATCATCACAGCTTCTGCTCCTGTTGGCGCATCTCTCCCCACCTGGTGCAGGGGTGGGGGTGGGAGGGGTCAGTGAGCAGGCTCAGCAGTCTGGGGGAAGGCAGGCAGGAACCCCAGCCCCTGGAGCCCCCTGCCCCCTCCAGAGCCAGAGGGAGGGACACCTCAGGATCCATGGACCCTCCTCAGCCCCTCCCCTGAGCTAACCCCTCATCCTGAGCAGTCCAAGGGAGTCAGAAAAGGACCCAAGGAGAGCAGGGGCACCAAAGCAGGGCTACAGCCCTGGAAGGAGACAAAGCCTCGCCCCCTGGGGCTCTGCCCACCTCACGTCTCAGGCTGTGTGCTCCACTTCAAGAAACTCTGCTCTCCTGGGCAGAGACTGAGAGCATCCTGGCTGAGCACCCACCATCGCCAGGCTCAGAGGCAGGCACTTAATTATGCAAAAGATCAGCTCTCTCATCTCCCAGCAAGCCTGAGGGTGACAAGAAAAATTAACCCTGAAGAATGCAGCAAAAAGGCATCTAATGGAAGGAGACTGGTGAGCTAATGGAAGTGACAGGAAGGCTGGAAAAAAAGGGATCAGAGGAGGATCTGGAAGCTGAGCAGATCCAGGAGTCTAGGAAGCAGCTCTTATGGGAGTCTTGTCAGGGCTCAGCTGCCAGGTAGTCCTGAGGGTGACCCCACCTAGAGTCACTTTGGCTGGGTTTGGTCACGTGATCACTCTGGCCAGGGGATGGCAGGACACCTTGACATATCCATCTGATATCGCACATGGTGGGGAGGTAATTCCCCAAAGGAAATCAAGGAACTGTTAGCAAAGGAAAGAAAATAAATGCTGAGCAGCCAATAAACAGCTGATTTTTATTGTAAACATACCCATTTTACAGATGAGGAGACTGAGACACAGAGGCATTAAATCCTTTTCCCAGGGTCACACACTTAGTGCAGAATGAAGATTCCAGCTCCATTCTTTGGGCTCCAAAGTCCACGGCTCCCCACACTGTTTCCATGATTCCAGAGACCACAGGGGGTTTGAAGCGAACAAGCATCGCCCCCAGAGTCAAGGCCATGCCTGAGTGTCACTGCCATACAGCGGCCATCTGAAAGCTACAGCTTCTCAAAACGTCCGTGCATCCTCACCCCAGATGAGAATTAAGGCCGTGACCAAGCTCAGGACTTATTGCTGTGATGCAGGACGCTGCTGGAATAATTGTCTTATTATAGCAGGCCCAGAGACACAATTTCTCAGACCATCTGGCTGGAGTACGTGACCGGGAGGGACAAATCAAGATGCCCTTGGAGAGGCTAATCAGATAATAAATAGCAGACACACTCTGAGAGCACAGGTTCATGGAGAAGTAGCCCTGGAAACTGTTAGGGACTCGGGGCCCGAGACAGCTGAGCCAGCTGGCCTGTGCTTTGGCCCTTCAGCCTGCCCACCCTTCTCTCAATGAAGAGGTGCCATCATCCCAATGGGGAGCAAGAAGGGAAAAGGAAATTGGGTTCCAAATGCAAAGCTTTAGGCATAAATGAAATAAGCTTGTTTGTTCCCCATTTGAAGAGCCCAGCTGATCATACCCAGCATAAAACATTTTAGATACAATCCTGTCAACACGATAATAACCAACATTTAGGCTGTGCTTTTCTCCCAGAGAAGCTGGTAACAAGCAGGGGTGGGCTACACACTTGCAGAAACATCTTCCATCACGGAACTGCCTTTTGAACACAGAGCAGGCAGCTTGGCACTGGCCTGAATGTTTTTCTGATGGAGAACTGGCATCAGCTGAATGTTAAGAGACAGTCCACTACTGCCTGGCTCCCAGTTAAGAGAACGTTATGTATGTGTGTGTGTGTGTTTTATAACACAGGACATCTTGGAACAAGAATCACCCGGCCCAATATACAACAAAAGTTCTCCACCTTGGCACTGTGCCATTTGTGGCTGGTTAATTACTTTCTTTTTAAAAAGTATTTATTTGTTTACTTATTTATTCAACAGCACTGGCACATAGGATCTTCATTTCAGCCCACGAACTCTTTAGGTGCAGCATGTGGGAATCTAGTTCCCAGACCAGGGATTGAACCCGGGCCCCTGCACTGGGAGTGCAGTCTTGGCCACTGGACCAAGAGACTGGTTAATTCTTTGTTGCAGATGGTAGGGGACTGTCCTGTGCATTGGAGGATGTGTAGCCACATCTCAGGTCTCTATCCACTAGATACTATTAGCTCCCCACCCGTGCCTCTCTCCAGCTCCTTTATCCTTCCCAAGCCTGGTCCTGCCAGCAACTCTTGTAACCTAGGTCAGAGATTGCTGAGTTGCGGGCCAAATCGGTTCAATTTTGTTTTGTTCGCTAGAGTTTAATGCTTCAATCTGCTACCTACTGGCAGAAGAAGTCAAATTTCTATCTCTTCCTGAGAATTCAAAAAGCGAAAGAAAACATCTGACTTTCCTGGCTTAGCAAGGTGGTAAGCTGGGGGCTCCAGGTGCCTGGTCACCATGGAAACCCTCCATCCTGCCTACGCTCACTACCACTTCCCTGAGTGGTGGGACCAGCCCCGTCTGCAAGCGTTTGCGGATGTGTTCTGATTGGTGCTGGTACTGTAGCTGATACCTGGAGCTCTGGGTTTCTCTGTAAACCACCCTGTCCCAACCCGAGGTGGTCCTGAGGATTACAGGTTCCCTAACAACATTCCCAGCTCTCCTCACCTCTCATTCCAGGCCACCTCATCATTTCCAGCTCTCTCAGAGCCTTGGACGATCTTACGGTCATCTTTTTCATCTTTGTAACAGTCCCAGATGAGGAGAGAGACAGAGGTACAGTCTCCCTCAGAGTACAAGAGGGGAAACTGAGGCCCTCAAAGAAGTCACATCACTACACCCAAGTGACTTCCACATGCAAACAGGAGCTGGATGGAGCCCAGGGTTTGCTCCTTGTTGTGAACCCGACGTCCGAGCCTCCCCCAACTTCATACGTTGCAACCTTAGCCCCCAGTGTGGCTGTATTTGAAGATGGGGCCTCCAGAGAAATAATTAAGGTTGAATGAGGTCATGGGATGGGGTCTGCTCTGATGGGATCAGTGTCCTTCTAGGAAGAGACACCAGAGAGGACTGTCTGTCCCTCCCTTCTCCTCCCCACACCCCACAAGCATGACTGTGTGAGGAGCACGTAACAAGACTGCCATCGTTAAGTCCAGAAGAGTCCTTACGCCAGGAAAAGAGTCCTCAACGCGACCAGATCAGCCAGCTCCTTAATCGTGGACTTGCAGCCTCCAGAACTGAGAAAATAAACATCTGGTGTAGAGGCCGCCCAGCCTGTGGTTCTGCTATGGCAGTCTAAGCAGACTGAGTCATACCACACACTATTTTATAAACTGCTTTTTTCCCTTAATGGTGCATCGCAGACATCTGGTGGGTTCATTCCTTGTAAGGGCTACCTCCTCGTTTTTTAACGTCCACATGCAGCTTCTCCTAAACGTTTCTGAAATCCAGGCTGTTGACGTCTTGGGGCAGGGACTCCCGGAGGGCAGGATCCCAGGCCCGGCTGAGGGGAGACCCAGGAAGGGCCAGGACCAGCCTCGGGCAGAGAAATGATGGCGTCGGTCATGCGCCTGGACCAGACCGCCATCCCGGCGCGGCCTCCTTCCGGCGGCCCGGTAGGGGCTTCCTGTCCGGTTGCTCTGAGGCCCCCGTCCCCTCTCCCTCGACACGACGGCACAACTCTCAAGTTGCTGCCATAGGAACTCGCCAGGCAGAGGTTGGTACGTTCTCCGCGTGATTAGGGATAATGGTGCTGAGTCACATCAGCCGTCTGACTGTTTTTCAGCTCCGTTTTTCAAATTAGGGCTGCGAGAGCGCTCTCGACACCACCCAGGCCGGCAGCGTGAAGTACCCACCCCTCCTCGCCTCCTCCCGCCAGCTAGAGGGCATGAGAGGCCCAGCCGCGTCCACTAGGGCTGTTGACAACAATCTGCCGGATGCTGAGTTCTCAGGCCACCTGCTCGCAAAGCCCTGATGCCTACACGTGGCCCGGCTGGGAACCGGGACCCTGAAGCCTCCGGAGGGGGTGCCTGAGGCCAGGAGGTGGGGGGAAGGACAGGCCTGGAAACATGGGATGCAGGTCCCCCTCCAGCTGAATCCCTCAGTCCTTGTGATGTGGCTGAGATGACAGCCCCCTCCACCCTGGGGCTGCCTCTAAATCACCCCTTCCTCCTCGTTCCCAAAGAGGAAGACAAAGAGCCACTCCCTGAACAGCTCTGTGCACCAGGCGTCCTCCTGAGCCTTTGGCACCGATCGCCTCACTTCATGCCCCATTTAGCTCATGGCGTGGCATGTCCTAAGGCTCTCCTCCTCCGCAGGTAAGGAAAGGAGATGCTGAGCGCCTCCAAAGGCCTCGATGGGGCCAAATTTAAGAAAAAGCCTTTGATTCCCCTTTCTTGCCACTGCCACAGAGGGAGATGGAGCAAGGGAACCCTCAGAGGCAGTCAATGCCACGAGGACAGAGGGGCAAGTGAGGGTGATGTATCCAAACTCCTCCCAGCCCCCATCCTCTGTCTGGGCGGTCTCTACTTAGCCATGTACCAGGCTCTGCCCCTGAGTTGACAATACATGGCCTGCAACCTCTCTCTGGTCTGATGGCCTTGGCTGTGCAACCTCAGGCAAAGTTGCCTAACTTCTCTGAGCCTCATACGTCTCCACTGTCAAATGCAGCTTTCAGATTAAAAAGATTTTGTTCCCCAAAACCTTCAGCAGCAGAGCCCTCAAACATGCAAGAAGCAAAGGCAGAGCTTGATAAATTTGGGGGTTTTGGAACAATGGGGGAGCTCACCTGTAAGACCACATCTGTGTGGTTCCTCACCCCAAGGCTGGCTGAGCGACTTCTCCACAGACACTAAAAGCACGCTATTCACCAAGAACCATTTTGCTAAATACCAAATCATCCAAAGAAAATACCTTACATGAAAAAGTAGCATATGTCAACTTAAATATAGTCACAACCTGAAAGTGGAGAGTTGTGTTTTATTCTGCAGAAATTTTTAGGACTTCAAGCTCAGGAGACAGCATCTCAAGCAACCCTGAGAGACTGTTCTGGGGAGTGGCAGGGGGAGGGGGTAGGAGTGCAAAGGAAGAGTCAGTTTACATAGAAGTTTGCAACAAGGGGCAGGTAGTCTGAGCATCGGAAGATTGTTGTTAATTAAGGAAAACCAGGTATCTCAAGTTGAAGAAGTTAGCACTTTTCTATGTATAGGAAGATATGAGAGTCTGGGTTCAGCAAAATCATTCCTTTCATATGTATCTCAGCTATCTAGGGCAGTAGCTTATGTTTTTTTTCACATGCACCTTCTCCAGCTCCTCAGAGCTCACCGTCGGGAATGGTTGCAGTTAGGTGGTTGCCAGATAGCGGGTATTGGCCTCCTTCCTGGGCGCCCTCAGGGCTCAGAAACTCACATTTGGATCCTCGTCTGTTGCTGTGTTGTTGTATGTTGTGTTGTATGATATGTATGTTGATAAGACATATCCTTGTCTGTTGATATGGCAGGCAATACTCCACTTCTTACATAAATGCTAAAATTCTCAAATGCAATGCTGGTAATAGTCTTTCTGTTGATGAAATATCTTGTATGTGTGTGTGTGTGGATGTGTGTGTGTGTGTGTGTGTGTTAGTCACTTAGTCGTGTCCATCTCTTTGTGACCCCATGGGCTGTAGCCTGCCAGGCTCCTCTGTCCATGGGATTCTCCAGGCAAGAATACTGGAGTGGGTTGCCATGCCCTTCTCCAGGAGGATCTTCCTGACCCAAGGATCGAACCTCAGTCTCCTGCATTGCAGGGGGACTCTTTACCATCTGAGCCACCAGTGAAGCCTGATGAAATATCTTAAGCAAAAGTAAACTCTCCTTTAATAAGCTACTCAATATTGCCTTTACCAAATCAAACAGGAAATAGACAAACTGGTTATTTGGCAAAGTGGTGAGTTTTCCTAGAAGGCAGATCCTTGGGCCGTGCTGCAGACTCTCTGAACCAGAGTCTGCACTTTAAACAAGGTCTTAGATAGTTCGACTGCTCTTCAAGTTTGAGAAATGCTAACTTAGAGTAATGATACTTCAGCCTTGGTTCCACATTAGAATCAGGAAATCGCACTCTTGAAGAAATACCTGCATCTGCATGTTCACTGCAGCATTATTCACAATAGCCAAGACATGGAAACAACTTAAGTATCCATCATTGAGAGAAGAACAGATAAAGAAAATGTGAGATATATGTGTATACCTATATAATATACGTAATATATTCTGCCATAAAAAGGCAGGAATTTCAACCATTTGTAACAACATTGTTGGGCATTTTGCTAAGTGAAATAAGTCAGATAAGCCAGACAGAGAGTGACAAATACTGTCTGACATTTATGTATGGAATCTTAAAAAGGTGAACTCTAGAAGCTGAGAGTATATATTGGTAGATACCAAGGGTGAAGAAGTGGGGAAAAGATGTCAATCAAAGGGACTAACTTCAAGTTATAAGATGAATATGTTCTGGGGATCTAGGGTACAGATAGATGGTGGCTGCAGTTGACAGTGCTAGAGTGAACCCTTGAGGTGCTAAGAAAGGAGATCTCAAATGTTCTCACCACCACAACAAAAAATAGTAAGTGTGTTAAGTGATGGACGGGTTAACTACCCTTATCATGATAATCACTTTGCAATATATACATGCATCAAGCCGTCACATTGTACATCTTAAACTTATGCAATGCCATATGTCAATTATGTCTAAATCTAAGGGGTTGGGGGGGAAGAATCATGTGGGGAGCTTTTCAAACCTGTCAGTGCCCAGGTCCCAGACCCAGAGGGTCTGATTTCCCTGGCCGAGGGTGAGATCTGGGCTCCCTGTTTTCAAGCTCAATAGCTGCCTGATGCCTACATTTCTCTATCTCCTCCCTCCCCTCTCATCCTCCTGGGGACCTGGGAGTTCCAAGCCGGTTGGACACTCTCAGCGGGGGACTTGATTTCTATCATCTGAAGCTGACAGTCAGTCACAACAAGGCATCAGCCAGGGAGATGCATCCCTTGTTCCCTTACAGAACAAGCCGTGAGCAGCCTCCCCATCCACACCTTCCATGGGACTAATTACTGGCAGGATGACAGTGCAAGATGCAAGCCTGGCAGACTGCAGATTATTGAGACCCAACCAGGAGCAGGGCCAGCAGCGGTGGGGACAGCGGCAGGGTGCCAGCGCTCACTGACCACTTCCTTCCTGGCCTGCTCTCAAGCCCATGAGCAGGTTTGGAAAGGATGTAGATCAGGGAGCCACCAGGGCCACAAGGAGACTGCTGGGCTGGGAGAGGGAGTTGTGTGGGGCCAGGGGAGGGAGCCTGAGCTGTGAGTTGTGGCGGAGTTCAAAGCCAAGATATTGAAGGCTTCTGGAGCTACTACCATTTTCAAGCTGTAGCTTCACCTGCAGGGCTGGCCCCACCCCCAGAGTCTCTGATCCTGTTGTTCTAGGGAAAGGCCAAGAGTTTGCATCTCAAACACATTCTGAGATGACGCTGATGCTGCTGGTCCAGGAACCATGCTTTGAGAACCAAATGCCTTTGAGACTATAACTTTGAAGCAACCCTTCAGTCACATACTGCTCAGCATTGTGGTTAGTGGAGCAGTCTGAGGGGCCACACACCTGGGTGGGAAGCCAAGCTCTACCATTTCCCAGCTGTGTGACCTAGGGCAGGTTACTTGACCTCTCTGTGCCTAGTTTTCCCTTATGCCCACTTGCCAAGAGGAGCCAAGGACAGTAACTATGCCTTATGGCTGTGAGGAGGAGCAAGAGAAGGAACGCCTGCGGGATGTCTGGAGTACGGGGGTCCTCTTGGCACTCCTTACCTGAACTGTGGCCAGGACGTGTCTGGAGAAGTGTGTGCATACCTCCTGGACCAGGCTCCTTCCGGGGTTCAGTTGTACTTTACCAAATTATCTCTTTCCATCTTCAAAACAACACTTGGAAACAGATGCTTGTAATACCCTCCCTGACCCCTCAATTTACAGATGAGAAAAATCTGCTCAGAGAGTCCAAGTAATGAGTCCAAGTTTATACAGCTAAGAAGTAGTAGGGTCTGTATTTGAACCCTGGCTCCCGACTCCCTTGCCCTCCTATCTTTTATTCAAAGGCCCTGAACTGATGTGGCTTCAGCCTGTGCAGCCTGGCTGGGTACACACAAGTTGTGTCCAACAGGGTGGTTCAGAATCTCCTGGAACATGGGACCCTCCAGTTATCCATAGTTTCTTTGCTTCTAGAGCTGTGCTGTACAATACAGTACCTGCTAGCCACACTGGGCTACTGACATTTGACGTTAAACTCATTAAAATTAAATAAAACTCAAAACTTCGGTTCTTCACTTCCGCTCACCACATTCCAAAGGCTCAGTAGCCACACATGATTAGTGGCTACTCCATTGGACAGCGTAGACCTAGAACCTTCCCACCTTCACATAAAGTTCTATTGGACAGTGCTGCTCTAGAACTTTGATATGCTTATTCTCTGCACTTTCCTGTATTGTTTTCTAAATAACAAGAGAAAAAGAGGAAGGAAGGAAGAGAGGGATAGAAGGGGTAGGGAGGGAGGTGTAAAGAAGGGGAGGGGCGTGAATTAACTCAAGTAATCACTCTGGGGGGTCACCTGTCTCCCCATGAAACCTGCAGATCAGGAATTTCTGTGTCTCCTTTTGAGACAGGTGAGTGGGAGCCCGTTCTGGGGAGGGTTAAATAAGAGTCAAAGACAATGAGAGTTTTAACAGCCACGCTAGCAAGCGTCCGAATACTGCCTGGGGGAGACTTGGAGTCTCCACCAGAACAGAGATCCACTGGCCTCTGGAGGGGCTAGAACCCCTCTCTGCTGGTTTTCCTCCCTGTCAGGCAGCCTGGCTCAGAGGGCAGCTGGGGCTAGCAATTAGCTCTTTCCCAGAAACTTCTCCATCTGAGCCTGACAGGAGGCCTTTGAAGACCATTCCTCAGCGGTGTTCCATAAACCACAGTGGGGTCATTTGCCTCTCTGTGCAGTGCATGAGTGATGCAGGCAGAACGGACACTGCTAAGTTTCCTGGGGACTGGGCTGAGAGGGCAGGATGGGACTGATGCTGGAGTCCCAGACCTAGCTCAGAAGCTCTGGGACTCCCACAGTTTTCCCACAGGCTAAAAATAGACGCTCACCAAAGAATTGCTAAATGAGCAACTAACTTGATGGGTACAGGTTTTGGAGTTAGACCACCTGGGTTTGCACCAGGCTCGCTGGCTGTGCCACCTTGGACCAGTGCCTAACCTCTCCGAGCCTCATAGAGCTACTGGGAGATAAGCCGAGATCACATAGGCAGAGAGAACTTGTGTAACAAGGTGCTCAAGAAGTGTTGGCAGCTGTGATGAGGGTGAAAGTCCACCGGCCCCTGGCAGACCATTTTCCACCTGATGGGCCCTTGACTTCGGTCTGGTCTCCTCCTCCATGCTGGATCAGCAGTGTGTCCGCAGAGAGAATTCTAGCAACTGGGACTGTAGCTTGGCGCGCACCCAGGCTCCACTTGCCAGAGGTCCCCTTCCCAGTGCTCCCAGGGTCCTGCCTGGCTTGTCCTCAGATGCTGTCTCTATGCACCTCTAGAGGGCTTCACTGCAGGGGGCCCCAGGGGTGGAAGGCAGCAGGAGGAGGCTCTGTGCAGGCACACCCGCTGCTCCAGATGACCCCCCTGCCCCAGGTGACACATCCTCTTGCAGATGTGTCCTAAGTCTGTGCTACAGAGTCAATCCCCACCTTGTCTTCACGTATCAGAACCACCGCTGCTGGCACTTAAGGCCTCTTGATGGCGATGAGCCCACTGGACCAGAACTTGGAGGCCAGAGAGCCACACCAGACCTGCCTGCTTCCCCCTTAGGGCCTGGCCTCATCCCGAGAGGCCAGAGGAGCCCCTTGATCAACAACCCTCCTCTCGCCACCCCAGAATTTATTCACCAAGGTCATGTGGGTGTCATCCGGGAATGAGAATTTAAACATCCCCTGGTTAAGGGCTCTGGGTCTGCCACATCCAAGAGGCACATCCTTTGTCTCCGGCAGGGGAGGGAGCAGTCTCCCAGCTGTCTCGGGCATTGCAGAGAGAACGCACTGTGTTTCTTGATCTTAACACATTTAGTGGTTACATGATTCTGTATTACCTCATCCAGACTGGTCCGAAGGCTCTGCCACCCCAAACTCACTGACTGCAAAGTCTGTGAGCAAGAAGAGAGATCCTGCCAGGCCCTCTCTCCTGCCGCTGGATAATGAATGGAGCCAGGCCTGGTTGCCAGAGTAACCATTCAAAATCCATTTATTTAAGGAAATCAAGAATCCTGTTTATGCCCATTAATCTATACGAATAAAACCTTTGACTGCAGAGGGCTCTGGAGGAGGGGCTCCAAACCAAAGCCTCCTTCCCGCTCCTTCCAAATCCGCCCCAGTTGGTGGGTAATCATGCCACCCTAACCAGCGGACAATGGGCTCCCCGGGGCTGGGCTGCAGCAGGGCTCAGGGGGCTTCCTCGAGAGAGGGAAGCTTCGGCCAGGTCTCTCTCAGGACCCCCATCCGGGGAGGCTGAGAGCTTTGCTCAGGGAGAAAGCCATCATGAATTTCAGAAATTGTGCCCCGCATGCTGGGCCCCCATTGAAGTGCTTGCTGAGCTCCTCCCAGCTGCCACCAAGGGCTCTAGGTGTGAACCTACAGCAGGAGGTGCCCCATTGGCCCCAGGGCACGGTGACAGAACTGCATAAAAAGATCCACTGAATTTGGGATTCTAATTTCAGCCCCAGATGAGAAAAACTGAAAGATGATTTAAGAATTAGTCTTCAATTCAGACCCTCCATAGCGGGCTTCCCAGGTGGCACTAGTGGTAAAGACCCCACCTGCCAATGCAGGAGACATAAGAGATGACGTGGGTTCAATCCCCAGGATCAGGAAGATCCCCTGGAGGAGGGCATGGCAACCCACTCCAGCATTCTCACCTGAAGAATCCCATGGACAGAGGAGCCTGGAGAGCTACAGTCCATAGGGTTGCAGAGTTGAAGCAACTTAGCACACACAGACTCCATAGAAGTGAGAATCTTAGACTTGGTCCAGCCTGTGTCCCCACTTGGGGTGGGCCCCAGGTGTATGTAAGTCACCTGTGGCGTGAGGCTGAAATGCAGGTTTCTGGGCCCTACTCGGGACCTAAAGAATCAGAATCTCGGCAGGTGGGAGAGGGGTCACAAGTAACAATCCCCACTGGCTCTGCAGGCTGAAGTTCAGGACCCCCCCTCTTTTCACCAGTGAGAAGAGAGGCAGCCAGTTGGCCAGGGGCCCCCAGCAAGGTAAGGTCAGGAGGCGGCCTGGGGACAACTCAGAGAAATGCCATCTTTGCTGACGTGGAGAGGGGTGGTGGCCAGGACTCGATTAGCTGGGAAGCAGCTTCTGGACTTAAGGGGACTTGGACTCTAGCAGCTATTTCAGCCTAGCAGGTGGAGTCTCAGCCCAGGGCGGGGTCTTCAGGAGGGAGCAAATCCACTGGGCCGGGGTCCACTCCTGTGTGGCAGCCACCAACCAGCAGAGTGGACAGTGCAGGGAACGGTTCGGGGTTCTGCTCTGCGTCCCACCACCTCGGCCCTGCCACCCAATGGCTGTGTGACCCTGGGCACTTCTCTGGGTCTTAGCTCATCTGAAAACTGGGACTTGCTGGGGTTCCTGCTCCCTGGGTAAGTTGGGGTCGGGGGATAGGGTTGGGGGGGGTGAGACATGGTGCAGCTGCTCAATGCCTTTGCCTCTCAGTTCTTGCTGCTTCTCCGACGCCCACCCTCATCTCTCCATGTTTCTGAGCAGACGGAGGGGGAAAGGGGAGCCCCAACTCTGCTCCCAGCCCTAAGCCTCCCAACTCTCCCTCCTAGGGGCAGAGTGCGGTTCAGTTCCTCCCCCACTCAAGGCCCCACCAGACTCCTTGCTTGGAAAGAGGCTGCCTGCCCACCATTTGGTTAATTCAACCCCTGTGTTATTCATCACATCTTTAACTGCCCATCAGGACCGGTTAGGCCAGAATGAGACTGCCAAGGTGTTCGTGGAGAGTTAACAGCATTCCGGTTGCCAAATAGTCCAGTCTGAACAGCATTTCAGAGGTAAATGATCGGTTTGTAGTGAGGGTCCTAAAATGCTGAGGTGGTTCCGAGCCTCATTCTTGAGCTGGGGTCTGCAGTGCAACCCGGGACTGATATCATAGCCCGTGGGGACAGACCCAGATTGGACCACAGCTCTATCCCCGAGTAGCTGTTGTGCTTAGTCGTGCTTAATCCCTCAGTTGTGTCCAACTCTTTGTGACCCCATGGGTCTGTAACCCACCAGGCTCCTCTGTCCATGAGGATTCTCCAGGCAAGAATACTGGAGTGGGTTGCCATGCCCTCCTCCAGGGAATCTTCCCAACCCTGGGATCGAACCCTGGCCTCCTGCACTGCAGGTGGATTCTTCACTGTCTGGATTCTTCACCAGGGAAGCCCTAGTAGCTGAGGGACTTTAAATAAGTAACTATCTCTGAACACCACTTACCCCATCTGTAAAATGGGGCTGAAAATGCTCATAGCTCCCTCCTGAAGAGTCTTGGGGAGTAAATGCCACAGTGTATATAACATGCTTCACCCACGGCCTGACAACGCTCAAGTTCAATAATTGAAAGCCACTGATTCTGCCCAAGGCCTTCCTTCCCTCACCCGCAGCCTTGGACGCCGAGGCACAAAGCTAATAAGATGGAGACGTCTCAGACTACCATGGAGATTGTCTAATCTAATCTGTAAAGGCTGCTGTGTGGCTGTTTATTGAGTTAAAAGAAAATAGGAGTCTAATTTTAGCCCAAAGAAGAGAAAGCTCATGACAATTAGAGTAATGGGCTCTGGCTAGACAGCTTGATAGTAACTGATGATGTTTCCAGCATTTACTACATGGTAACTGCTTTCCCTTAAAGGAAAAAAGTCATTTAAATTGACTACAATTGTAGCTGCTATCCGTTTTCCCAGTATGATTACTAGCCCCACTTCTAATACAAGCCCAGTGTATCTGTAGATGGGGAAACGATAGTCACATCTCTAAGGGGCTGAGCTGAACTGTCTGCCTCCCTGGAACCAGGCTCCTTCCTAAGAAACACCTGGTTCTGAGCATCAGCAGGAAAACTCAATGGCAGCTGACACAGCACCGATTCTTGCAGCTCTGCATCTCCCCTGGGAAAAGGGACAGATGATGTGGCCCCAAGCAGCCCTCCAAGGTCACCCGGCAAGGGAGTGGATGCCACAGTACTGTCATGCCAGGCGCCGCTGTGCCCAGGTGCTGGGGGGTGCAGTGTCAGGAGGGGATGGCCCTGGGCTAAAGACGAGGGGACTTGGGTTTATCGCCAGCTGGCTCCCCTGGGCTGCTGCCTAACAGAAGCGGCTCTGGAGCAAGACAGCCCTGGTCTGGACGAGGTCTGGGCCTCATGCAGACGGCAGGGGTAGAATAGCTAAGGGAGGCTTATTCCTAAATGGTCTCATTTTGAGAACAGACACTGAGGCCTTCAATTCAGCGTCCTGCTCAGGACACATTGAGGCTGGGGGGCCTGTGGGGGCCCCCTCCGGGTCCTGCCAGGCACGCAATGAGAGGGCCTTAGAGCCTGTGTGTGTGGGGACATGGCGCCCGTCACCTGCCCCCTCCCGCCCCTGCCAGCCTGGCTCCCACCACCCCAGAACATCATCTGTCCTCTCTAGGCCCAGAGGCAACCCCAGCCCAGCATCTCAGGTTGTCCCTGGGAGCTCAGAAATGCTGTGATAGAAATACACCTACTGCTACCTGGAGATTGCAAATGTGTTTTTCACGCTGTTAGGCACTAGGGCAAAAGCAATTTACAAATGGTCAGTTGCAGGAGAGCTGCGGCTGGAAGCGTTTGGTGGTTTATCAAACAGTGCTGACCAGGGCTACAAGACACACAGTGCCCGGACGGGGCTGGGGTGAGCGTGCAACTGGGTGTCTCTGCACGGGGGTGACCAAGGATGCGGGCTCTTAGGAACGGCGTGCCTGGTCACTCCACGCTGGGGACCTTGGCTTTGGGATCAACTGAGCATCCCCCATTTCTAGCCAGAGAGAAAATGCAGGGAGGAAACTGTAGACTCCATCTTTTAAATGTATTTGGTACAGAAAGTGTGGGGGGGGGGGGGGCGTTCAGCGAGCACCGTTCAACAGCCAATAAACAGGCCAGGTTGGTGGAAAGGAAAGTTTGCTTTATTTCAGATGCCTGCAACAGAGCGGGTGGTGGTGGGATGGCAGACATCTGCTCAAAGGCCAACTCCCCCCACCCCACTCCACCCCCCCACCCCACTCCACCACCACATCAGCAACCAGTAGGACAAGAGCTTTTATAGACAGAAGGGGCTACACACAGAAACAACACAGTCAACTCTGAATCAATCGTTCAGATTGGTCATCGGTGGTCTGACCAGCATTATCCTGGTTGTTTTAGGTACAGTTAACCTTCAGTTCCTTCAGATGAAAGTGAAACCTTCAGATGAAAGTGAAAGAGGAGAGTGAAAAAGTTGGCTTAAAGCTCAACGTTGAGAAAACTAAGATCATAGCATCCAGTCCCATCACTTCATGGCAAATAGATGGGGAAACAGTGGCTGATTTACTTTTCTGGGCTCCAAAATCACTGCAAATGGTGATTGCAGCCATGAAATTAAAAGACGCTTACTCCTTGGAAGGAAAGTTATGACCAACCTAGATAGCATATTAAAAAGCAGAGACATTACTTTGCCAACAAAGGTCCATCTGGTCAAGGCTATGGTTTTTCCAGTGGTCATGTGTGGATGTGAGAGTTGGACTGTGAAGAAAGCTGAGCGCCGAAAAATTGATGCTTTTGAATTATGGTGTTGGAGAAGACTCTTGAGAGTCCCTTGGACTGCAAGGAGATCCAACCAGTCCATCCTAAAGATCATCAGTCCTGGGTGTTCATTGGAAGGACTGATGCTGAAGCTGAAACTCCAATACTTTGGCCACCTGATGCGAAGAGCTGACTCGTTGGAAAAGACCCTGATGCTGGGAAAGATTGAGGGCGGGAGGAGAAGGGGAGGACAGAGGATGAGGTGGCTGGATGGCATCACCGACTCAATGGACATGGTTTGAGTAAGCTCCGGGAGTTGGTGGTGGACAGGGAGGCCTGGCGCGCTGCGGCCCCTGGGGTCGCAGAGTCGGGCACGGCAGCGACTGAGCTGACTTGAGAAGGGACTAGGCGTCCTTGACTATGTTCGATGATGACATCGTTACCTGGTCTCCTTGGACTGTTTCCGTTTCTGCGTTTCTCACTTCCCGGATTAAACTTACTCTTTTGACTAAAGTTTTCCACAAAAGGCAGCTGAGAACATGGTAGGGGGGCGGGACAAGGACCACAGGGTCCTGCTCCATTTCATATTATTTGCTCACCACTTTGTTTCAGAAAAGCTCCAAAGTGGGTAACAAAGACCCTGTTTATAGAAAAGGGATCACAGAGTCACCAGAGAGATCTTCTGGGGGCCTTCGGACACTTGGGCTACAAGCAGCAAACACTGACCTTCACCCCTTACAGTGAAGGAAGTGTCACCAAGTGCCTGGCAGAGTTAGCCTCTGAGGGAACAGGAGCCTGGAGGCTCCAGGATTTCAGCAGGCAAATCCCAGCCCAGTTCCTGGGGCCTCTTGCAGGCTTCAGAAGGCTCTGCTCAAAAACTCCATCTCCAGGGGAGAAAGCTGATTGGCTCAGGTAATACACCCATCCAAACAAAGGCTGAGGAAGGCAGGACAGTTTCACCAGCCCTGTTCAAACTGTGTTGAATAAGGAGGAGCAATTCTTTAAATTATTTGCAGAAGGAGATGGGTTTTATGGCAGAGCAAACCGAGGCTCAGAGAGCTGGAGTGACCTGCAGGGGGACACACGACACATAGGACCAGGAGTTCCTGACCCCAAATGCATCTCTGAGTGAAGAGCTTATGTTATCTGTATGGCCCCACATGGCCTCTCAGAAGTCCTGGTCCACATCTGTTCTTGCCCTCTAGCTTCTGGGTCTCCAGGTCCCCATGTCTCCTGCCTGAAAGGGCTCACGCTGGGCCCTGGCCTGAGATGGCCTGATGAGACTGGCAAGTCTTGACTCTTACAATTGCTTTCACATCAACCCACCCTCAAGCACTGCCTTGCACCTGATTTTCCCACTTCTCCTTCCAAGACCCCCTTGCACCCATGATAAGTGGCACCCCACAGTCAGAAAGCCCATCTATACCTGCTTCTTCTCTTTGATCTCCTTTCCTGTATTAGCAGATGGGTCTGGTACCTTTAATTTTCTTGCTGTCCTCGTAGCTCTGACATGGTTCCCCCCTTCACACTGCCGCCCTGGATTAACTTGATTTAGCATGACTTCCAGTAGACTGGAGAACTCCAGGTCTGTGGAACTTGGGAGGGTCTGACTAACCATGTTATCCTTAGGAAAGCCTGAGAGCAGAGAGCACAGGAACCCAGAAGGGAGGGCCCCTTTAGTGCCCAGGGACAGCCCCACTCGTTGACTGCATGCCAAGGACTTCAACTGCTCCTCCATCAAAGCTTCCTCTGATGCGTTGCAATGACATTTTCTCCAAATGTCAATCCAATTCTCTAACCCTGATTGGAAGCCAACATATACAATCAACTACAGCAAGAGGAGCTATGAAGGAAACGTGATTCACGTGATAGCTTGTTAAGCTCAGACCCTCCAATTTAAGGATAAACATTTTTATCCACTTCAAAACAGACTTTTGATGACAGAGCTTATAAATGGGCCACCAGCCCCAATAGCTGTGTTCACTGGAATCACCATGGTTCTCTGTATGGCTTCTACAGAGGAATCAGGTCCCCTTATAATTCTGAGAATCCCATGGGATTAAAAACAAAACCAAAAACTTTCTTGGGGAAACAGTTTTAGATTTACATACCAAGAGTTGCAAAGACAGGGCAGTGTTTCTGTAAATCCTTCCAATTTCCCCCAGAGTTTAAACTTCAGGTAACCATGGTACAAGCTTCCCCAATAGCTCAGCAAGTAAAGAAACCGCCTGCAATGCAGGAAACCTAGGAGATATTGGTCTGATTCCCTAGAAGACCGAAAGGGCAACCCATTCCAGTATTCTTGTCTGAAAACTCAAGGGAAGAGGAGCCTGGTGGACTACAGTCCCCAGGGTCACAAAGGGTTGGACACAACGAAGCACACAATTTGATTAACAACCATGGTACATTTCTCGAAACGAAGAAGTCATCAGAGCAACGCTATGCCTCAGATCTTATCCAGATTTCTCCACTTATATCTTTTTTTAAATCCCAGGATACCAAATGGCATTTTGTCACTATGACTCTGTACTTAGCTTCACCTATCACAAGTATTTGGTTTTCCCTGGTTTTTCATGACCTTGACACCTGTGAAGAGGGGCAGTCAGGTGTCCTGGAGAAAATCCCCCTCTTGTCTGACACCACAGAGGTGAAGTGTCCTTCTCAGGGCATCATATCGGGGGTAGGATACCACGTGACTCATGGTTACGATGTGAACCATAACCACTTGATTAAGGGGCTGCCCCCAGGTTTCTCTGTGATGAGAAACTTTTTCCATATTCAGAAGCCAGTCACTGAGTCCAGCCCATATCCAGGGGGAATGTAATTAAGCTCCACCTCCCAAAGGCAGATCAGAGTTTCTATAGATGTGTTCAGTTCAGTCGCTCAGTCGTGTCTGACTCTTTGCGACCCCATGAATCACAGCACGCCAGGCCTCCCTATCCATCACCAACTCCCGGAGTTTACTCAAACTCATGCCCATCGAGTCAGTGATGCCATCCAGCCACCTCATCCTCTATCGTCTCCTTCTCCTCCTGCCCCCAGTCGCTCCCAGCATCAGGGTCTTTTCCAATAACTCAACGCTTCGCATGAGGTGGCCAAAGTACCACACTAATAAATATCTGGAGAATGAGACAACTTTTGAGTTTATGCAACTATCCTATTTCTCCTTCAACAACTTCCATGTAGCATTCATCAGTAGATCATGTCTATAGCAATTATTACTGTGGTTTTCTAATGGGACTATTTCCCCATGCATGTGTGCATGCATGCAGCTCAGTAGTGTCCAACTGTTTGTGACTTTAGCCTGCCAGGCTCCTCTATCCACGGAACTTTCCAGGCAAAAAGACTGGAGTAGGCTGGAATTTCCTTCTCCAGGGGATCTTCCTGATCCAGGGACTGAATCCGCAAAGCCTACATTTTCTGTGTTGGCAGGTGAACTCTTAACCACTGCACCACCTGGGAGGCCTCACTCCCCCAATACTGGTTAAAAAAGTGATACATTCTGAAAGGAACAGTGGCATTTCACAATGCTGACAATGCTGGACACCATTCTCTTCTTGAAAACTGTGGTCTGAGCGCCCCCACAAGGCAATCGGACTTAGACTTGATCTTACATAAGAGCATCTTTACAAGTTTATGAGATGTGTGTGTGTGTGTACATCCATGCCCTGTTGTGTCTGAGACTCTTTAGTTGTGTCTGACTCCTTGCGACCCCATGGACTGTAGCCTGCCAGGCTCCTCTGTCCATGGGATTATCGATATTGCAGCAAGAATACTGGAGTGAGTTGCCATTTCCTTCTCCAGAGGATCTTCTGGACCCAGGAATCTAAGCCAAGTCTCCTGTGGCTCCTGCATTGGCAGGCGGACGCTTTACCACTGAACCACCTGAGTAGTCCTATTTTCTGAGATGGAGAAATTTAAATCCCAGAAGAGGTTTGTTGGTTATCTCACAGTAACATTTGAAAAAGTATTGTCAGTATTAAATATATTCTTAATTTTTTTAGCGATAAAAACACAGATGTTTGCAATTTGCCAACCTTTCTTGTGGTGACAAGTGCCTGTCAATAATGCAATCACGAAGGTATTTTAAAAACAAAAAAGACAGACTTCATCCAACCCTTCAAAGTAAAGATGCTATACTGAGTAAGAAAGTTGCTACTTTTTCTAAAGAAATTCATGTTAAGAGCATCTCAAAAATGGCTAGACATGATTACAGCTTCATGAAAATGTGTTGTCCAAAACTGGTCACCAATAAAACCTCTCATAAGAGCACACTCAAACTTGGGAACTAAAATTCAAAAGTGAGTTTCAGTAGCTCTTGAACCCATTTGTTAATAATAAAAATACCACACTCACAATTATTGAGCAAGAACAAATTAGGGACAGTGAGACAGATGGAAATTTATTACAAAGATTTCAACAAATACTTTAAGACTAGTAGATGGAACTGAAAACATTATTGTTTTTCAGAAAGCCAAGTCATCTGGATCCATGTCTTAATGAAGTCCCCCCCCCCCCCACCCAGCTACAATAGCCATAAGAACTCAGCATTAAAATAAACTTACCTTAGAATCACACATTGTTTTTATTGTGAAGTGTTAAAACTAGGAGTTTCAAAAATAATGAAGCATTTTTAATAATATGGCTCTCACTAAACTTTTCAGAAAGAGTAAAGGGTTTTTTTTTAAACCACAATACACACAAAAAGTATTTCAAAACATTTTCACCTCATCGTTTTTCTCATCTATTTTTTGTCTTACGTGTATTAGTATAGAACACAATTTAAAAATATATACGTATGTACAAATGCTGGGTCAGTGCTCGACACAGTGTAGTTGGGTGATTGATTTACACGGGGTTCTGTTTTCAGACCATCACTTACATTCATAGAACAAACGTCTCCCACCTCAAGAAAATATAAATGGTATTGTCTTCTAGTTTTAATAACTTTAACTTGGCTCATTTTTAGTCCATCTGGAATTTCTTTTTGGTGAACTGTATGACTGAATTTTCGCCAGCTGTATCAGCACTTTCCATTGAATAATGTCATGATCAGAACCATTTTAAATACCCACCTTTAACATGTTTAAAAGCATTTGAGTCTCTATTTTAAAGCATCTTCCATTAACTTGTCTTTCGACACCAGTGTAAAAATGTAACTGCCATTGTAAAAAAGTGATTTTTGGTACAAGTTCCTCTTCTTTCCCCCCTTTCAATGAAGATTTAATTTTCATCTGTTCATACTTTCACACAGATTTTTTATTTATACTTAAAATACTTTTTGGTGTTTGGATTAGCTTTGTGCTGAATTTAGATATTAATTCAAGAACTGACATGTTTACGAAGATCAAAATGTTCCTATTCCCAACTGCTCATAAGCCAGTGTTCCTCTCTGTTCTCACTTCCCTTTACCCCACCTTCAAGGAGACCATGGTCTCGAAAAGTGAAAGTCGCTCAGTTGTGTCAGACTCTGAGACCCCATGGACTAACAATCCATGGAATTCTCCAGGCTAGAATACTGGAGTGGGTAGCCTTTCCCTTCTCCAGGGCATCTTTCCAATGCGGGGATCAAACCCAGGTCTCCTGCGTTGCAGGCGGATTCTTTACCAGCTGAGCCACGAGAGAAACCCAAGAATACTGGAGTGGGTAGCCTATCCCTTCTCTAGCACATTTTCCCAACCCAGGAATTGAACCGAGGTCTCCTGCATTTGAGGCAGATTCTTTACCAACTGAGCTATCAGGGAAGCCCCATGGTCTTAAATGTTAGTAATTCTCTTCCTTTACAGTTTTACTACTTATGAATCTCTACACAATGTACTGTTTTTTCTGGTTATGAACTTTGTATAAAGGTAATCAGGCTGACTATACTCTTCTGATTTGCCTCTTTCTAACTCAGTGTGGTTTCTGAGACTTACCCAGGTTGATGCACAAATCTGGGTGCTGCACTTATGACTCCACAGATCCCACTGCACACACACACTGCATCTCTTCATTTCCCTGCAGATGGGCAGCTGGCTCTCTTTTCCTCCTTTTTCCTCCTGTTGTTACTACAAACACTGCTGTTGTGACCATTCCTGGACATGTTTCCTGGGTATTCACATCTGACGTGATTTTCTCTAAGATAAACCCAATATTCAACTTCACTAGCTAATACTGTTTTCCAAAGTGGTAGTACTGACTTACACGCAGAGCAGCAGATAAAGATCCTGTTGTCGCAACCTCTGCAATTTTTAGTATTTTCTGACCCCTCCCCGCCTTTTAAAATTGTAGTTGACTTACAATGTTGCATTAATTTCTGCTGTGCAGCAAAGTGCCTCAGCTATACATATATACATTCTTTTCCACTAGGTTTACCCCAGGACACTGAATTAAGTTCCGGGTGCTACACAGTAGTGCCTTGTTTTTTATCTATCTTATATATAGTAGTTTGCATTTGCTAATCCCAAGCTTCTAATTTATCTCTCCCCCACTTACCAACTTTTTAATTGTTGCCAATACGGGGACTGCTGCTGCTGCTAAGTCGCTTCAGTTGGGTCCGACTCTGTGCGACCCCATAGACGGCAGCCCACCCGTCTCCCCCATCCCTGGGATTCTCCAGGCAAGAACACTGGAGTGGGTTGCCATTTCCTTCTCCAATGCAGTAAAGTGAAAAGTGAAAGTGAAGTGGCTCAGTCACGCCTGACTCGTAGCAACCCCATGGACTGCAGCCTACCAGGCTCCTCCGTCCGTGGGATTTTCCAGGCAAGAGTACTGGAGTGGGTTTCCATTGCCTTCTCCCATTTCAATGTGTTTTCAATGTGGTTTCAATGTGTCTCCTGATTACTGGTAAGGCTTGACATTTTTTCATGCTTATGGGCCATTTCTGGTTCTTCTGTGAAACACCTACTTGTGAATTTTGCCCAATTCTCTCCTGAGTTGTCGCTTTCTTACTGATATACATTCAGGTGCTTTTTAACAATTATGTACATGTCATGATTATCTGTATCTTGTTCCAGTTTGGCTTTGCTTTTTCATTCTGTGGCATGTTTGGTAAACAAAAGTAGTTACTATTAGTGTAACCAAATTATTTCTCTCTTAACTAATGGTTTGCACCTTTTTCCCTTCCCCCTAAAGTCATAAAAAAATTTTACAGTTTTAATTTTAATCCAGTAAATCTTTAATCCACTTTGGACTGACTTTTGTATCTGGTGCAAGGCTGAACTCCAATTCACTTTTTCCCTTGTGAAAAATTACTGAAGCCCCATTTAAGAAATAACCCGTCCTCCTCCTCATTGACCTGCAATGGCTACCTTTAACAAAATTTGGTTCTGGAACATGAGTGGGTCAGTTTCTGAGCTCTTTATTCCTGTCCATTCATCTCCTTATCATCTCTGTGCCAACTCCACAGTGTTTTAAGCACTCACTGTATTTCACAGTAAGGGTCATACTCTGGTAATCCTAGCTCTCCTCACACCTCACCTTCTTTATGAGTATCTTGGATATCTGTGGTCCTTTGTTCTTCCATTTAAATATTAGGATCAGCTGGGATTTTTCTGTTGGAAATACTTTAATCTACTAACATTCGGAGAAAGAGTTGAGACTGAGATGATCTTACCAACCACTGTCTATTTATGTCAACAAAGGTGCTTTTTAAAAATTATCAATTTCTCGTTAAAAGGCTTATATATCTTTTATTAAGATTTTTAGGTACTTTGTGACTTTTCTGTTCCTAGTATAAATTCTATTTCTTAACAATATTTAAAAAATTTACAGACATTACTGCTTGTGGTTGCTGCGTGAAAATGTAATTGACATTTGCATATTGATTGTGTTCCAGCAACCCTGATAAACTCACAAGGCTACTAATCTGCTTTGTAGATATTTTGGATTTTCACAGACAATCTGATCACACGTTAATCTGTTGATGGACGGGTCACATTAATTGACTTCCCAACATTAACCAATTTGCATTCCTGAGATAAATCCAATTTGGTCATCTCTGATCAGCATCTCTGATCAGCATCATCACACACCCACACTCACACTGGTGTGGGGTCAGGATGGCCACTCATGCTGCAGGCTAATGAATGTGGTAGAATACAGAGTGTCATTATCATTTGGGGAGCGTCATGAACATCCTATAAGCAAAACCATACACTCTGTATTAAAGCAAAGTTCCAGTAAACCAGGTGTCAACATAACAAGGCCAAGGGCACCTGTACAAGATTTATTTCACTAACCACAATGTTTCAGAGTGATGGTATACACCCTAATACAGGAGTGACTCAAAATCCATCAAGAGTCAAAGGTCAGAGCCGAAGTCAGTGGCTCTGAATCCCCAGTCAATAAGAGTTTCATCCACCATTTTGTTCTTCTTGGATTCATAAAAGAGCTGATGTACAGAACATCCTGTTCTAAGCTCCACCATGCTTTCTGACAAACAAGAACCACCAGGAACTAGACTTCATCGCTTCATCCTTGCTCTGGCTATGCTGGTGGGTGGCAGAAGCCTTTTGTCTGCATCTGGCCTCCCATTCACTCTCAAGCATTCCTGTCTCCAGTCATAACTCCCCACATCACATCTGAACAACTTCTCCTGAACTGCATGGCTGTAGTATTGACAAACAGGGCTAATGAGAGCAATTAACTTGCCAACTGTTGAACAAGACATACCCTTTGAAGAGAACAGCCACAGTCTTATTGCATTTAGTACACAGTCACAACATTGAAATGACATTTGAGAATCAATACAAAATATTTATTTTTTTCAAACCACAGAATTCACCTCAGAGCCACACTATCAATTTCCCAGAATTATAAGCCAGTAACACATTGCATTTCTAAACAATGCAATCCAACCAGAAATGAAGATAATTTCCAATCAGCAGGGGTACAATATACCCTACGGTCCTCTGATTAGCATTTTCTTTAATTCTCCCACAGCCACTCCACCAACATAAGCAGAAATAGTATAGGTACGTGTGCCACTTGGCTCTGGAAAGAGATTCAAAATGAGGTCTTGGCCAGTGGACATGGGAAAGTGTCAATGACTTAGTTAATGAACAGTGGGAACAGAAGAGGAATCATTTCCCTTGAAAAGAACAAAGGTCCTTTCACAGATCCTGGTGGCCAGAAACTGGGGCACATTTCAACTCGGTAAGGAAAATAACAGGAAAGCCATTTCTCCATGAATACCTATGACCTCTGTTTTACCTTCTGATAAACATAAATTTCACCTTATGCAATCTTAGTGAAAAGAGTAATCACAACTAAAAAGGTCCTTATAAATCTCTTCTAGGTGTATGTCAAGGGATTCATATTCTGATCTTAAATTTAAAGTCCCATTAAGAGGTCTAAAGTGGATTAAAGTCAACGTAATACTCTGAAGCTCAATAAGATATCATAAAAAAAAAAAATCCAAACAATGATTGGATAACTAATGCAGGGGATCTGTTTTGTTTTTTAATAACTCAGATTAGTGTATATTCATAGAACAATGTTATCTAATACTAGCTGCTTACTGGACAATTGAATTTTAGCTCAAGGATAATGCCTCATGTAATAATCATGGAAATAATAAACTGCAATAAAAAAGAAAAAACACAGAGAAGAAAAGAGAGCCAGTTTCAATGAGAAGACAAGATCTGAAGGGTGACCCTGGGAGATTAAATAGCTTCTTTAAATACTATGACACAAGTGCTCCTGCTCACTTAGCTCCGGAAACCAATTGTGTTTGCAGGATCACCATTACCTTTGCTTGTACATGTGCACAGACCATCACTCTAAAGTTATCCTTTTGTGCTGAAGAACTTTCAAATCCCTTGTTTGGTCGGTACAGAATTTTACAGCGAGGTGATGCGTGTGCAAACTCTTCCTGAGGAATTCTTTGTGTGTGCAAATTTGCAACCTGACAGAAAGCGTGGCATGCAGCAAGAGGAGTGACGGCGTCCGGGGCTGTAGCACTGGGGATGTATGTGCATGCAGCGGTATCGCCACAGCCCACTCTTCTGCAAGCTCACTTACTCACACGTTGACTTTCATCCCGCACCTCGAAGGAAGGGAGGGGAACTGCCTCCAACTTGTAAAAGGGACAGGGGATAAAGTCACTTTTCCACAAAATTTAATAATGCACCGCTCATGTGCCCGGGTATTTGTCTCTTTTCACTAAGTCCTATCTAAGAATAGTAGATGAAGAGTCACACCACCAGGTTTTGCTCTCTGCCCCACAGAAAAACAGCAGTCAGGTCGGGGTGCAGCTGTGATGAGGATATAAGACAACACACACTGAAGCTTAATGCCAACTTTAAAATAAGTACCATCTCTCCAAACAACGACCACCTATTGATGTGAAGTGTCACCATCCCAGAGTGAGTGAACTGGCTTTCTCTGGAGGGTCCAGCTTCAGGCTGCATGTCTACACTAGTCCCTTTGGCAAACCAACTGCATGTGTTGACTCATGAGATAATCAACCTGCTTTACAATTTTCTGCCTTTGATGATTTGGGCCCCATAAAAAGCCAGTGTTTAACTATGGTGTGTAAACTACATACTGTACTGGCAGGAAGAATACAAGTGAACACATGAAGGAAATACTTTTAGGCAGACAGTGCTTAGTCAATACAAAATGGAGGCATTTCTTACTTCTTCGTTGCAGACTAAGAATTTTGTTAAGAATCCCAATTAAATAAGTACGGTCAATACTGACTTAAAGAAAGAAGTTCTTCACACTGCAGTGCACCTCAAAAGGCCAAGATGAGCAGGAACCAGGCTGGATGCACTGGCAGAAGGTGTTCCGCCAGTGCCTTCCAATCACAGCTTTGCACCATGAAGCCCTCACCACAGCGAGCTGCAGCCACCGGGCAAAAACTTAGAGACTAAATTCTGCAAACTTTACTCTGTCCACTTTGTTAACACACACAAAATAAAAAGAAGACAATACAAACTATTCCCCCATTAACTAAACAATGCAAAAAGCATCCAAAGATTTTAATGCCAATTCACATCCTAATGTGATGCTTTTATAGGGAAGGTTCCATTGTTGGCCAAAGAATACTTCCTTCCCAGAAAAACCATTTGGGTACATTACTAGGATAATGAAGCATTCATCCACATTTAACAAAACATTCCAATTTCATTCCTTTTCAGAAATATTATTATTAAAACTACTTGAGAGAATTTGGTTGCAGGTGTTATATTTATAAGCCTGCAGCAAGCAGTCCATTGAGTAAAGTAAAATCTGAACTTCATGATAAAAGAGAATTCTTCCTTGACATTGGAATGTTATGATGTGGCAAATCAAACCGTCCAGGGCACAATGAGAGCCTGTCAATAGTCTTAGCAGTTTCAGTGTTTATCAACACAATTCAAGATGCTCACGGCATTAAAGGAGCACACGTCAAAGTCCTCCTCAAAATCTACCAACTCTGGTTGATAAATACTTAAAAAAATAAATCTGACAACGTTTAACTTTTGCTTCTCTGAATACGAATTTTACAAATAAAGGATTTCTATTCGGTGACTTGACTTGCTCCTAACACTACACTTCGAACTCACCCCGAGCCTGCTCCCCGCAAAAGGACCAAGTGAACTGGCAGAGGCAATTCTATGAACAACCTGCAAATCACAAGTGTGATAGTCAGTATCCCTGATATGTCTTCTTTTTTTGCCCCTAGTTCTCTGAAGAGATAAATTAGTCTGACATAGCCAACAAAGCCAAAGAGAGTCAAGCATATGCTCAATTTAGATTTAAGCAAAACTGAGAAAAAAAACATTTTCCCCTTGTCGCATCTATTTTCCTTTGCCTTTCAAAATCAATACGGTAAGCTTCAGTCTTTTATAAGGAACTAAACAACACTGTGAGTGTATGGAAACAGAAAATATAGCTTGGCCAGAGCTGCTACTTCTCTATGACACTCAAATATGATGTTTTAAAAGATACAGACCACAGACTTTTTTTTTAAGTACTTATCTCACCCATTTAGAATGAGACTGATCAGGAATCCCGCACTACTGATTATGTTTGGATTTAATAACCGTATCTGCTTCCTAGAGCATCACAGGAACCAGCTTGGACAACTGGGTAATTTTCAACAGTATTAAAAAGGGAGCTTTAGTGCTAAAGTACTGCCCAACGCTAAACTAGCGTAATGCCAACACTACAGCAGCTGGGGAGAGCCTGTTAAATGACAGAGGAATGGAAATGTTCTACAAGAGTTGGTCCCCAACATTTAACAAGAAAACACCACTGCGAGGCAGGGGGAAATCTGACCCGTGTGCAACATGTTTCTCTTTCCCCACTGATTTCAGAGTCCTGCTATGAAGTCATACCCGACATCTTGGTGGGTCAGACTGTAATACCATCAGCTTTTTCAGGAAGCATTTGTGTTTGACAACATGGTCACAGAGCTGCAAAGTGCACAAAGCTCAAGGCACAGCGTAGAAGAGTTGTGAACTGACGGGGGTGGGGGTGGGGGTGGGGAGAAGTTATATTGAAAGCAGAGTTAGCATTTTCCTGTAACAAGACTTTCTAATGCTAAACAAAGACCAACTCTTTTTTTTTAAGGGGGTCATTTTGGTTATGGGCGAAAAATACTGTATTTTGTAATGATCTGTTTGATTTTAAAGCAAAGACATCTTGATGTGTGAAACCAATATGCCAAAGTGCCAAGTCCACAAATGAACAAAACAAGTGCTTTAAAAAAGAAAAGATTCTTCTGCTCTTATATCTTTTGGAGGAAGCTGCTGATTTTGGCTGCCGGATCTCACTTAGCAATGGTCACTCTTCACGTGTGTTCCTCACAGAATCTGTAGATAAACTTGTTAGAAGATTGTCCCATTCCATTTCAAAATCATCCCCAGGTCTAGCAGCAACTGTTTCATTTAGTTTTGTTTTTTTTAAATTACAAACCAAAGTAAGAAGTCCAGCATCCTCTTCCAAGAAGAGCTTGGCGACACGGCTCCGGAGTGTCTGTGGGACCCCGCTGCGCTCTGAACACAGTCTCTGCAGCTCCAGTGTCCTCTTCTCAGGAAGTAAAGTACATTCAATACATTCACTATCTGTACCCTCTAGAACTTGCACAGGCTGATGAGCTGTCTGGGAAAAAAAAAAAAAAAAACATTGGAAAAGGGAGAAGTATCAACAACACCCAGCATCTGATAAAGGTAGAAATCTGCTTATGTGACACCTATTTCTCACCCCTCTCCCCAAAGTAGATCAGGAAAAAACCTCAAAACCACGTGGCTATGAATGACAAGAAAGGGGACCATATCACCCAGAACTGAGTCTGGACACTTATCTCATTCTAGTGGAGATGAAAGAACTGGCAGCCTCTCGACAACTGCCTGAGAACTACCACCAGCAACAGGGCTTCAGAGCTGCCATGGCCTGCCCAACAGTCTGAACTTGACCATACACAGTGCCCTTGGAGACCACCATCAGGAACTCTGCAGAGATCATTATAGCCAGGGGCTGCTTTACATCACAAAACCATCAAAGATGGTAAGGAGCATCATTACTTACTATAAGTCAACTCATCCCCAGCTCTCTTCCGGGACTGGTCACCTCTGGGGATAAGAAAAGAAGAAGTCAACAGAACTGACTGACATCTTCACACACCAAAGCAGAGGAGAAATGAATTAGCATCACTGATGATGGAAGTTGAGTAGGTTTTTCAATTTTAACATCCTATCTTAAAATTGACATTAAACTTGTAAACAGCAGTTGAGTCATTTATAACCTGAATATTCTTAGCTAAAAGGTGCTACCTTTTAAATATAGAAAGCTATTAAATGAAGTAAGGATTAT
Source organism: Odocoileus virginianus (assembly GCF_023699985.2). NCBI lineage: Eukaryota > Metazoa > Chordata > Mammalia > Artiodactyla > Cervidae > Odocoileus > Odocoileus virginianus. The sequence goes on from NC_069680.1 coordinate 21,003,851, forward strand.
CTATAAAGATAGGTCCTAGAAACTGGTTCAGATTAAACTGTCTTTGAAGACAAATCTAGGCTCTATTAACAACATCCCTGGTGAACTGCATATAACAGGGCAAATTTCAACTATGAAATAGAATAAATTAAAATCTTCCCTTAAGAGTCCTATTATGGGATTGATAACTGCTTAAAGCTTTTGGAAAATCTCAGAAATCTTAATGAATACCCTTCTAGCAGATAGAACATGAACCTTTACATACAGTAAACAGTTCACCTTAAATACCTACAGAAATACCCAAAGACCTACAGAAGTTCAAGTTCCACTTAAGAGATAGGAAAATAAGAGTTCTTCGCTATTTGTAAATCCTACTTTTGTCTCTGCAGTTTCTTAGACAATAACCCAGACAAATGACTAAAATGCCTAAATAATGAGTAATAATAACCAGTCCACTAGCTTTTTCTTCCTCAATCTCAGCAGCATTTACTCAGTTGACCTCCTCCTTCCTGAAACACTCCATGTGCTGCCCAATACTCTGTCCTTGGCCACTTTCTCTTCTTCTCCATGTATGTTCTCCTTAGTCTAGGAGAATGGTCATACCAGTCCTGTGACTTGAAATATGACCCTTATGCCAATGGCTCCCAGAATCCTATCTCCAGCTCTGATTCCCTCCTGATACTTCGGTCCTGTGAGGCCCAGTGGTCTCATCACCACTGTCACCTGGATGACTTCCATGTTCTGCAAATTTACCACTGCCAGAACGCATTCCACCCCCAGGCCTTCCTCAATAAACTGCACCACCATCCGCCCAATTACTCAGGCCCCAAATCCTAGCTCATCCTTGATTCCTCTCTTTGCCTCACTCTGGGGCATTCTGTCTCAACACATAACCCAAAATCAACCACTGCTCGACCCCACGGCTACAATGCCAACCCCAACCCACTTTCACCTGTCCCCTACACCACTGCAAGATCTTAGTATTAGTCCAGGCAAGAGCCAGAGCTATCTTATGTTAAAAGCATATATAAGATGACTTCATGTCTCTGAATAAAAGCCCTTCGGTGGCCTTCTATGACAGTTTAAAAAAAAACAACAACTCTAATTCAAATTTATTTTCCCAGCCCTGTGACTTATGGCTCGTATCTACCTCTCCACACCCATTTCCTCTCTCTGTTCACTACACTTCAGCCACTCTGGCTTTCTTTCTGTCCCTTGGACATGTTAGCACTTCTGCACTTCTCTCTATACTTGCAACACTCTTCTCCCAAGTTAGCCACATGGCTATCTCCTTACTGTTCAGCTGGAATTTTCCTCTTCAAGGGCATTACATCACCAAGGGAGGGGAACAGCCCCTCATGCATGCCCTGGTCAGGTACTCTATCCTACACTCCATCTCTTTTTCTGTGTAGCACTCATTATTATTAGAAATAATTTGTTTACATGTTTGCTACTTATCTCCCAACAGAGTATAAACTCCATAAAAATAGGAACTCTGCCTGTCTTGTTCACCCAGTATCTAGAAGCAGTATCTAGGTGCAGAGTAGAAAAACGAAGTATCTGCTGAATTAACAAATTAGTGCATAAGTAATAAATAGCCTTCACAGATGGATTAAAATGCTAGCCTAAGTAATTATTTCATGTTTTTGTGTAATCTTCCAGATTACCAAACTTTCCCACTTTCTCTGGTTACCATCAAGACCAGAACAGAAACCTCTTGCTAAGCTGGATGAGGAGTCTTAAGGACCAGAAGAAAGAGAACACACCAAACGGTCTCTGAAGGATTTTTCTCTTGACTGAACATTGAGGGAAAAACCTAGCATGAACTAGGTTTAGACAGCCTAACAAATTCTAAACAGATCCACCCTAATGCTGCTTTTGAACACCTCTACTGTTAATATACTATTTGGCCAAAGCCAGCTGAGAATATTACAGTACTGTTATCACAGCTTTGTTGCTATTCAGTCACTAAGTCGTGTCCGACTCTTTGCGACCCCATGGACTGCAGCACACCAGGTCTCCCTGTCCTTCAGTCTTTCCCCAAGTTTGTTCAAATTCATGTGCACTGAACTGGGGATGCTCTATTACCATCTCATCCTCTGTTGCCCCCTTTCTCCTTCTGCCTTCAATCTTCCCCAGTATCAGGGTATTTTCCAAAGAGTCAGCTCTTTGCATCAGGTGGCCGAAGTATTGGGCTTTCAGCATCAATCCTTCCAATGAGTATTCAGGACTGATTTCCTTTAAGATTGACTGGTTGGATCTCCTTGCTGTCCAAGGGGCTCTCAAGAGTCTTCTCCAGCACCACAATTTCAAAAGCTCAACCTTCTTTAAGGTTCAACTCTCACACCCACATGTGACTACTGCAAAAACCATAGGTTTAACTGTACAGATCTCTGTTGGCAAAGTGAGGTCTCTGCTTTTTATTATGCTGTTCAGGTTTGTCACAGCTTTCTTTCCAAGGAGTAAGCATCTTTTAATTTCACGGCTGCAGTCACCATGATTTAGGAGCCCAAGAAAATAAAATCTGTCCCTGTTTTCACTTTTCTCCCTTCTATTTGCCATGAAGTGATGGGACTGAATGCCATGATCTTAGTTTTTGAAGACTGAGCTTTAAACCAGCTTTTTCACTCTCCCCTTTCACTTTCATCAAGAGGTTTTTTAGTTCTTCACTTTTTGCCATTAGAGTGGTATCACCGGCATATTTTAGGTTATTGATATTTCTTCCACCAATTGTGATTACAGCTTGTGATTCATCCAGCCCGGCATTTCACATGATGTACTCTGCATAAGCAGAGTGATAATATATAACCTAGACGTACTCCTTTGCCAATTTTGAACCCGTCCGTCGTTCCATGTCTGGTTCTAACTGTTGCTTCTTGACCTGCACACTGATTTCTCAGGAAACAAGTAAGGTGGTCTGGTATTCCCATCTTTTAAAGAATTTTCCAGTTTGTTGTGATCCACACAATCAAAGGATTTAGTGTAGTGAGTGAAGCAGAAGTAGATGTTTTCCTGGAATTCCCTTGCTTTTTCTGTGCTGTGCTTAGTCGCGCAGTCATGTCTGACTCTTTGCGACCCCATGGACTATAGCTTGCCAGGCTCCTTCTGTCCATGGGGATTCTCCAAGCAAGAATACTGTGGAGTGGGTTGCCATGCCCTCCTCCAGGAGATGTTCCCAACCCAGAGATTGGACCCAGGTCTCCTGCATTGCAGGAGGATTCTTCACCAGCTGAACTACCAGGCAAGCCCTTTGCTTTCTCTACGATCAACAAATGTTGGCAATTTGATCTCTGGTTCCTCTGCCCCTTGTAAACCCAGCTTGTACACCTGGAAGTTCTCAGTTCATGTACTGCTGAAGCCTAGCTTGAAGGATTTTGAGTGTCACTTTGCTAGCATGTGAAATGAATGCAATTGTATGGTAGTGTGAACATTCTTTAGCATTGCCCTTCTTTGGGACTGGAATGAAATCAGATCATGAGCTCCTTACTACAAAATTCAGGCTTAAATTGAAGAAAATAGGGAAAAATCACTAGGCCATTCAAGTATGACCTAAATCTAATCCCTTACAATAATAGTGGAGGTGACAAGGGATTAGCGTTGGTAGACAGAGTGCCTGAAGAACTATGAACAGAGGCATGTAACATCATCACAGCAGCATTCACCAAATACTCTGAAACAAGTAAATTAATGCTGATCAAAAAGGAAGACACAGGATAGATCTTGAATCTGGAACTTAGACTTCTATAAACAAACTTCATTCCCAACCCCACCACCAAAATTTTTTTTAAAAATGAAACACGTTTTAAAGTAACAGGAGAAAAATACGCATATGAAAACAACAGTAGGCACACAGAATGTCAGTGTGATGTACATGAGGTTGTTAAACCACTCTCTGATAACACTCTTAAGTCAGCTGCCCTCAACACCAGACCCAGGCTACTACTGAAAAAGCCCTGATCCTTGGGTGACCGTCTCAGCTAAAAGAACAACAGTACCCCTAACAAGGTTCTACTTTGTTCTAGAAATCCAGGACAGTCACTCAGCAAAAATGGTTTACTTGCCTTTAAAAGCTATTTGGCACACGCTTTGAAAAGGCCCATAGATGGATTTGAATGAGGATGCTCGACCTTGAGGGCCTGCATGTTAGAAGTTCCCTAGTGAGCTTATCTTCCATAATGTAATCTTTGACAACAGCAGACAACAGCCTGCCCTTCCCCCCAATAAGCAATTCAACTATGCAGGTAACATTTAAAAAAAAAAAAAAAACTACTGCTTTTAGCTGGTATGTTTCTTCTGGCTTTGAAATAAGTCCACACTGTATTTCTATGCACCTAAAGATGTCTCACATAAACTCCAACTCAAATAAGAATCTGTCCATTAACTACAAAGACGATATATTTGACAATGTTCACTTATTTTAAAACATTTCAAAGACTGTGCCACCCACATTAAAGCAATGCACTGTCATACCCTACATCATGTAAATGCAATACAGCCTCAAATGAAAAAATAGCTTGCAAAGCTGAACAGGAATCATGTATGGCTAGACACAAACCATAAAAAGATTGCTCACATGAAGGCAGCCAGTAACAGGATTTTTGTTAGACAGCTTATATGGTATTTTTTGCATCAGTGGACACCATTTCTTTAAAACAATTCTAGCCAAAAATGATCAAAGGCAGCATCAAGTTTGGAAGGAGCAGAGTATGGAAGGTCCAGACACAAGTGCTAGAAGCGCAGGTGATTGTCGTCAGCTGCTAAGTACATGGTGTGTGCACACCCTTTCTGACTGGTCTTAGCCAGCCCAACAGTTCAGAATGTCCGCTGAAATCAGGGCCTACTCTGTGCAAATCACCCAACAGAGTAAGTCATGAGGCAGCCTTTATGAAGCTTGCTCTGCGTTCAATTGTTCTTTCGATGAATTTGTAGGGGAGAAAGTGGTCTCCCCGTCCTATTCCTCCACCATCTTGGCTCCTCCCCTTGAGGCAGACTTTAATCTTCAGAATAAATGTAGAGTAGTTTGTTAACGGAAAATAGCTCAACTCAGTTTGTAAAATAAAACATTTTTAATTTTATCATCTTTTGGAATACTAGCTTTTAAATTTCATATGAATGAACACACCTGACCATCCTGACCTTATTAGAACAGTGCCAGGCTAGTCCTTCACGTTCAAAGGCAATGTTACCTGAGCTTATTTATGGAGTCAGTGCCTCAACTCACCCCAAGCAGATTTTACATAAGAGCGACAACACACCAAACAGTCCTGCGCCCTGTTCTCTCATTCCAGGTCCCATGTTTTACATAAGAGCGACGAGACACCAAACAGCCTTACACCCTGTTCTCCTACTCCAGCTCCAAAATCAGGATTAGGAAAATGTCTCTGGGTGTGTTCCACACTCTTCTGTAAGGTGAATTCAGGTGTTCAAAGAAATCTACAAGAGCTATTTCCTACACTGCTTCACAGAAATAAAAGCCTTCAGAGGGCTGTTTGTTAAAAGCATTGATAAGCTCATCTCTAAAATTAAAAGCAAACACTCAAATATAACATGGAGAAAAAGCATAAAATAATTCAAAATTATGGTGAGCCTAGGAAAAAACATAAGAGGTATACTCAGTTTATTCTGCATTTATTTTTAAAACATTTCAAGAAAAAACTTTTAACTATAATTCAGAATGCATAAGCCATAATGAAAAAACTTGATAAAGTTACGTAAAATAAAAAAAACTTCCACATGACTTCAAATAAAACAAACACACCAAAAAACCGACCATAAGCAAAGTCAAAAGAAAATGAGAAAAAAACTGTCATTCTGGGCAAACAATCTCTTCACTATAGAAAGAGCTCCTAGAAACCAAGAAAAAAAGACTAACAATCAAAAAGAAAAATGAGCAAAAAAGCAGAAACCATTTACAGGAAAAGAAATACAAACACAGGAAAGTATGCTCAGCCTCACTCATAATAAGAGAAACACAAATGAAACTAACTCTGAGTAATTATTTTTCACCTGCCAGATTGGCAGTGTAAACAACATACTCCATAGGCAAGGACGTGAAGAACAGGCACTTCACTTGGTGAATGCACAAACTGGCATAGTCCCCTATGGAGGGCTATATGCAATATTAATCAAAATTACCACTGCATTTACTCTTGACTCAGCAACCTAACTTAAGTGAATTTACTCTCCAAACATACTGACAACCAGTATAAAAATTATGCATGCAGCATTCTCTGTAACAGCAAAAAGACTGGAAATGATTCAATTTGCCATCTATAGGGGACTGGTTAAGTTATAGTACATTTACACAACAGAATGTGTAAGAAAGGAATAAAACTAAGAATATATATTGTGCTTGCTTCTATCTCTATATGATATGAACGCTGGAGGGGCTCATAAGAAACTAATAAAAAATGGTTACCTAATGGCTGAGAACAGACAGGGAGACAGGCGGGAGTAAAACTTCTCAGTGTATGCTTTTTAATCTTTATTAAAAAAAAAAAACAAACCGGTATCAGCTCTTCAAAACTGAGTAAGTAAAATTATTATAGCATTAAATGGCCTCATTCTGTGTATGAAAATAGTACCACTGTTAGAAATACTACAGTTGATGTCAGAAGACACCCAATCACTGGACATCAGGGAGAAAAGTCAGTTGTTGGCATGCAGACTCTCCCACGGCCTTTTGTTCCTCTCACTTGCCACAGAGAAGGCGGGCTCGTGGGCCTGTCTACATAGCTTCCTCTGACAGCTGACCGAGCCCTTCCAGTGTCAGCTGCCCACGAGGTGGACAATGACTGGTGGGTTACTCAGTGGCTCCTCTACCACATGAATGCAGATGCCACCAGGACACAAAGGGAATAGATGCCAACAAAGAACAAAGGATCTGCTTTCTTTTCTAACCGGTGCTGAAATGAGAAACTGACAAACAGTGATCTTGATCAAGGCTGGTGTTCTGAGGCTGAATGTGGCCTCAGAACCTGCGAAAGAGCGTGGCCATCCCCTGCCCAAGCCAGAGAAGTGAGTCAATACCCAACCACTCTTTTTTTTTTTTTCCCCATTTATTTTTATTAGTTGGAGGCTAATTACTTTACAACATTGCAGTGGTTTTTGTCATACATTGAAATGGATTAGCCATGGATTTACATGTACTCCCCGGTCCCCCCTCCCACCTCCCTCTCCGCCCCATCCCTCTGGGTCTTCCGAGTGCACCAGGCCCGAGCACTTGTCTCATGCATCCAGCCTGGGCTGGTGATCTGTTTCACCCTAGATAATATACATGTTTCGATGCTGTTCTCTTGAAACATCCCACCCTCACCTTCTCCCACAGAGTCCACAAGTCTGTTCTATACATCTGAGTCTCTTTTTCTGTTTTGCATATAGGGTTATCGTTACCATCTTTCTAAATTCCATATATATGTGTTAGTATACTGTAGTGGTCTTTATCTTTCTGGCTTACTTCGCTCTGTATAATGGGCTCCAGTTTCATCCATCTCATTAGAACTGATTCAAATGAATTCTTTTTAATGGCTGAGTAATATTCCATGGTGTATATGTACCACAGCTTCCTCATCCATTTGTCTGCTGATGGGCATCTAGGTTGCTTCCATGTCCTGGCTATTATAAACAGTGCTGCGATGAACATTGGGGTGCACGTGTCTCTTTCAGATCTGGTTTCCTCAGTGTGTATGCCCAGAAGTGGGATTGCTGGGTCAAATGGCAGTTCTATTTCCAGCTTTTTAAGAAATCTCCACACTGTTTTCCATAGCAGCTGTACTAATTTGCATTCCCACCAACAGTGTAAGAGGGTTCCCTTTTCTCCACACCCACTCCAGCATTTATTGCTTGTAGACTTTTGGATAGCAGCCATCCTGACTGGCATGTAATGGTATCTCATTGTGGTTTTGATTTGCATTTCTCTGATAATGAGTGATGTTGAGCATCTTTTCATGTGTTTTTTTGCCATCTGTATGTCTTCCTTGGAGAAATGTCTGTTTAGTTCTTCCAACCACTCTTTGTGTCACAACTACGCCTCAGGGAGGAACCGAGGTGTCTTTCTTTCCATAACTTTCTCCCTTTAATATGAGGGATTCAAATAAGAGAAGACATGCAACCGTGCTAAGGAGAGGGCAAGAACTATGAAAATTATAAAGTTCCACTATACCCTCCAACGATCTGATTACAGAACAGGGTGCTTTCCCGTGAAGAATCAAAATTTTTCCGTAAGTTTATTTGAAAATACACACTTTGAAAGATTTTCTGGGGTAAAGCCAGGATACTGAATTGCAAGTTTCAGAAAAATTAGCAAAGTGTTTACATCAAAATCAAGGGAGGTGAATTTTGTGGACACATATAAGTGAAGAAATGACTGCAATTTAGGGGAAAAAATGGAAATATGAAAAACACAATCTAAACCCTCCTTACCAGTTTAGTCATAAAACTAATCCTTTGCTAGTTTAGTCATAAATGTACCTTATAACTGATCATAAAATTTTGACAAGGTTTCTCCAAATATTCAAAACTAGTATAAGAGGATCAAAGCTGGAAGAGCTCTTCGGAGGCTGCCCAGACTAACTGCCCACCCAATGAGAAATCCCTTCTTCAAAACCTACTTAAGAGCAATTCCCATAAAGTCAAAACCCAGCTTCAACACTTTCACAGACAAGGAGCTCACCACCTCTCCCCTCAGCACCGGCCCTATCAGCAGGCAGATATCTCCCCTTCTAAGAACCTGGCGTCCCCCCCTCACCGCCCCCCACCAAGCCAAACTGGCCTAAGGAAATGGACACATTTTATCATGAAAGGAGAGGAAAACTTGCCTCATGAAACCATTCTGTATAAGTTCTCTTTGAAGCTTCTGGTCTTGAGCAGCATATTCAGACAGTTCAGACTCCACCGCACGAGGGAGAATGTTTGGAATAAATTTAGAAAACAGAGTCGGCGCCATCTGAACCCACTCTGTGAGGGAAGGAAAAGATTCATTAAGGAAATCACATAATTTAAATAGAAAAGGAAAAGTTTTCTTACCAAAGAACAAGATTATAAATTAAACCAAACTTAAAGTGGGAAAAAAATTAGTGCAACCCCTTCTGATAAAGAGGTTAAGTTTCTTTGCTAAATGGAATTTACAGGAAGAGGATATTTTACATTTTACTGATTTAACCAAATTTAACAAAAAAATCCATAGAGAATTTTTGAATGAACCTTCTCAAAAATTCTCAATGTGGAAGAAAACGCAAGGGAAATAAGCAAAGAATTCTGAGCAGGAGGGACTTAAAAGGAAAAGATTTTATGGAAATACTTAGCCCTGTGGAACATTAATTTAAAAAATACACTGGCCTAAGAACAGAACAGTACATGAAGTAATAAGCAAGACATATTTTAAAAGTACCAAAAAATGGGGAGGGAGGTGGGAGAGATGTTACCCATCATTTAAAATATAAACCAACTTTGTCTCACATTAAATTATAGCAAATTAAACATATGTAACAGTGAAAGAAAGAGAATTAACTGGTAATCAAACTATTAAGGAAAAGATAAAAGATCAAGAGAATAATCTATAGAAAAAAATCCATTCATCAAAATAAACAAAAAGAAATCAAAGGAAAATATCTGCATTAGACATGACAAAGCTAAATTAAGTTGTCTTTATTATAAAGTATTTTAACAAATCAGATACTCTTCCCCTTACTCAGTGAACACTAAATATTAATACTGCCACTTCTGTGCCCTCTTGGATTCTTTTAACCTAGTCCTTTCAAATTTTCCCTTTTGGATATATATATGGGGCTTCCCAGGTGGCACTAGTGGTAAAGAACCCAACTGCCAATGCAGGGGACCTAAGAGACATGTGTTCAATCCCTGGCTCAGGAAGATCCCCTGGAGAAGGGCATGGCAACCCACTCCAGTATCCTTGCCTGAAGAATCCCATGGACAGAGGAGCCTGGGGGGCTACAGTTCATAGGGTCGCACAGAGTAGAACATGACTGAAATGACTCAGCACGCATGCACGTGCACGCATGTGTGCGTGGGTGTGAGGGTGTGTGTGTGTGGTGTGTGTGTATTCTGGCTGTATATATCAAAACCCATAAAATGTCAATGCTGTATTTAATCCAGTATGCTCACTTTAAAAACTGTAATCTAAGTGAACAACTCTAAATCAGAAAAAGAAAGCAAAACACATTTAATGCTATGTAGTGCTGGATCACTGGCAAGTTAAAAAAAATGCCTAATAAGAGAAGAGCTAAACTAGAGATGGTAAACAACAAACAATGAAAAAACCAAGCACCACAAACACTATCAAGGTGATCCAATCACCCTCTGTACAGACTTGTATCAAAATGTTCTCAATAATGTCCCTTTTTCTAGCTCAGTTCAAATGGCTTTAAAAAGAGTCTCAGTTCAGTGCCCTGGGGAACCACTAATCCATCAGAGAAGGCAAGGAGTCAAACCAGTCTGACACTTTATGGAACTCCAGGCAATCATTAAAATGAAGATAAAGAAACAATGAAAAGTGTTTGTATTAAATGAAGAAGAGCAAGATGGGATCATGGGAACTATTCCTAGAGAGCTTCTAAAGACTAGATGGAAACACATTTAAATAATAGATGTCACCAGAATCTCCAAGGACTAGGGCCCAGGAATCTACAGTTTAACAAACCTTTTTGGGTGATTCAGATGCATCCATTATATAAAAATCAGCACTACTGTAATGAAAGGAACCTTTACATTTAAAATTCAACTTTTAAAATATTTTAACCTTAGTCTGTCAGGTGAATAAAACTGCTTTAGCAAACTAGGAAGACAATGGGTACTGGCAAGACGAATAAATGTCAAAATAAGTTTAAGAGTATCTCAGAAAATAGCAAGGACAGCAAAAGGTTCGTCTGTGATAAAATTCACCTTTTCAAAAGGACAATTGTCAAATACAGAATTCTCCTCACAAGTAGTACAAATCCTATACAAGAGCTCAAACCTGGATAAAAATAGCATTTGGATAAACATGTATCTACAAGTTTTTTTCTACCCTTAGTGACTAGTTTTATTCTGTGATTTTGTTACTAATGATAAAAGCCAGAGCTGATAAAGCTGCTCACTTTGGAGGCAGAATTTAGAAATCTGTCATATTGTACTTGGATGTCTTCTAAAATAAAAGAAAAAAATCATTCATAATCTAGCACTAAAAGAAAAATTCATTAAATTACTTTCACCACACTTAGCAAAATGAAATTTAAAATTCTATGAAACTAGAAAAAGAAATTCATCAGTTTATTGGACACAGGCAATACTTTTAATTTTATATAAATACTTATTCTGTAGGAATAATATGTTTAAAAATTATGAAGATTAGAGCAAGAACTGATTCCAATTTAAGTAACATTACATTTGAATACTCTAGAAATCACTAACTCTTTAAAGAAGCCTGAGAAAGAAGGTACTTCTGTAGATCACAGTCTACCCGTAATATCACAATTTTTACTTGGTTTCCAATGTGGTAAGCTAAATTCTGCTATTTCTTTTAAATTAAATAAGTAAATTATTCAGATATCAGTCCATTAAAATAACCACTGGACCCAAATGAAAAGCAGTAACAACAGTTAATATTAGCATGCTTATTACATTATCAAGTACTATTATGTTAAGTTCTTTAGATCCTGTTTTATTTCATTCGATCTTCAAGTGACAGAATTTCACAAAAAAATAATTACTGTCAAAAAGGCATCCTTAAGTTTCTAGATTGGCAATTATTTTTCTTTTTATTCTCTTTCTTTCTTAAGTAGCAAGAGTTTATTAAGCAGAGAGAAAGTACACTCTTAAGAAAGTATCAGAGGAGACTGAAAACCAGAAGCAGTCAGAAAACAATTTTCTACCCTGAACTTCAGCAATCTCTGTCCCATGGACATTTTTTAATTGACTAGACCACTGGGATAAGTTTGAGGTTCTGGGTTATAAACAGAAAGATATGTATAAAAGCATCTGGAGAATCCTTTAAATTCCGTGCTTTTATTATAAGAAATATATTAAGATTAACTTACAAACACAGTGATCTTTGATTTTTGGTTCTGCTATTCTATCTCCCTCCTCAAAATAGCCTTGAAATAACTATAATTTTATCAAACTTCTAGATTCCTCGCAATACATCACAGGCCTTACAAGATGGAGCTGTGAATGTGTATGCCTGGGCATACTTGCATTATGACACTGAAGTAAAGGAGAACCTAACAAAAAAAGAGATTCATGCCAGACACAAGATTCAACTGTATCTAAAGTGTCTCCGACAAACTATTTCTTGTATTCTCTAAATTATCTGCTTTTCACTAGTATAGAAAGATTTCCAAGTGAGACCCTGAGTTTACATTTCACAATAATGAATACCTAACTCAACTTTCCTCTGTAACAAACCCAAATACCATTAAGCTTCAGAAAACATAGAAAAACACTATCCTCTGACGAATCAGGCTGGAATTGCCATAAACAAACAAATCTAACCCCTAAACAAAAGATGACTGTTTACCTGGTCTGAGAGTATACAGGCCTTTCACAATATTTGCCATAGTTGAAGGTGTGACCTGAAATGGTGTTGACTGGGCTTCTAAAAGTAAAGCTGAAATAAAGAGAAAATGGGTTATAAAAATTATGCAACTTATTGTCAAGGTTTCACTTTCTATCACCGTTTCTCCCAAAGACTGAAGGATAAACAAGGATAAGAAAAGAACAGCTCAAGAGGGCAAACCAAGTATTTTATACACTGAAGTTCTTCTTTTTCAAAATTAATCCATCACAGTCGAGTTCCATCTACCAAGTAAATATGTGCATGTTGTTGAAACACTGATGGAAATGATTCAATTGACGGAGGTTCTGTAAATAAGCAAAGCTTTATTAAAGCAACAGTACTCATGGTACTTAAGTGAGTGAGCTATAAATACTTCCCATCAAGTTCATGATTTAAAACACATTCGGGGAATGAAAGTTCTCGAACTCCCTCAATCATTTCCCTTTCCCCAAAATCACCATATATTAACTAACAAATACTCATGAAATTTGGTGTAACTTTAGTCTAAGCCAGGCTTGTCAAATTATTAAACTGTTTTTTCTATTCACACCGTTTTAAACTGGAAACGCCACCTCACTTAGTCAACACTCTGTAGTTTCAGACATGCAATGTGTGTTACATCTGAATTCATGTTCTGAAGGCCGGAGGGTCACTGGTTCAAGTTTTTCCTTCTGATTTTATCATCAGCAGATAGCCAGAATTTTGAATGGCATAGATAAATTTAAAGGATAACAAATGCTAGGCATTGCAGAAAAATCACATCTTAAAAAAAAGTAAAGTTTAAAAACTGAAACTCTAAATTTCAGTTTCTTGGAGTCTCTCCTACTCTACTAATTTCAACATGACCCCAAACCCAGACTCTGTCTCTGTTAATTCATCTTCCTACTTTTGGACCAACCATTTGGCTTTCAGTAAGTCTTGAAAGTGAAAGTCGCTCAGTCACATCCGACTCTTTGCAACCCCATGGACTATACAGTCCATGGAATTCTCCAGGCCAGAACAATGGAGTGGGTGGCTTTTTCCTTCTCCAAGAGATCTTCCAATCCAGGGATCGAACCCAGGTCTTCTACATTGCAGGCAGATTCTTTACCAGCTGAGTCACAAGGGAAGCCCAAGAATACTGGAGTGGGTAGCCGAGCCCTTCTCCAAGGTATCTTCCTGACCCAGGAATCGAACCAGGGTCTCCTACATTGCAGGCGCATTCTTTACCAACTGAGCTATCGTCTTATTCCCAACTAATTCTTCAGGTTCAATCACATAGTCATTATGTCATCAAATACATACATTTGCAAATAACCTCTACATAACTATAACTACCTATGTCAAACTTGATAGCTATATAAGGAAATGATAAATTCACATATTAAACATAAAATGAATACAAATTTGGGACGAATTAATTGAAAATAATCACATTCAGTTACAAAAAGATATAACATTTCAATAAAATCCTCTCCACTTAAAATTCTTTGTAGAAAGTCTTTAATTAAAAAGTAAAATTCTCTAGTTGAACTCCCCTTTTAAAACAAAATGGGAATTTGAGGGAGCCGTAGCTTGAGAGAAGGGACAAACATATGTTTAATTCTCATAAGCTTTAACTTTTTTTTAATAAAAATAAGGAAACTGAGAGGATACTGTGCTATTTCAAAAATATTAACACTATCCTTCTAGAATTACCGGTAACAAAATTATGGGCAAATGAATTCCTTAATATTAATAATATTTCCCCCAATGTCAGAGGAAAACAAAAGAGGCAAAGTATCACTCCAGCTATGATAGCACTGTTCAGAGCCCGGCTTCTCCCAGCTCACTGGGTAAACTTCAAGTCAAACTTCAACTCCTCAGTGCCTCACTATAGAATGAGATTTTAACATGTCTTGTGATATGATTCCAAAGATATCAACATTGGGGTTCAGATGCCAGTGCTCACTGATTCAAAAAAGAAAACCTGCTAGTGTCACATCATCCCTCCAAGTTGAAACACTTACGCATTAGGCTGTAAATGTGCTTTTCTGCAACGTGTTCAGTAAACAGCTTTATAAGGTCATCTTTTAAGTCTCTGTTAAGCTTGGTTTCGATGTAAAACTTATTCTGAAATGGAAAACAAGTTATTTTTCAGGGCATCAAATAGAGGGAAATAATTAGTCTAATGAACTGAAGCACTAAAAAATAATTTTAGGAAACAATTCATAAAACATCAATTAAAACATAAAAAACATCAGAAAACAAAAGCTCTGCCACTATTATAGTCTTCCTAGCATGGAGTTTAAAGCACATAAAGACAAAATGCTATAACTCACATAAAAGAACATGGGAAGATACTCAACATTAACTAGACAGGGATGTAATGGACCATATTGTATGACAAGCACTTAATATGCCCTTTCATATGACTACATCATGATCTAAAGGCAATACCAGGAAACACAAGTGATAGGTACACTATTTAAAAGTCCAGGCTTAAAGCAGGCAGTGGGCATGCACTGGTTGACTCCCCTACATTCCACTTTAATGATTAGTTCAAATCATTCAGTTTACAGCATTCCTTCTGGATGGGTAGTCTTTGGTTCAAAGGCAGACAAGTGACCCAAGGTAACCCAATCAGACTAAGGGAAACTGAGTCTTGAGTGAAGAGTACCTTACAGTCATCTTACAACCATGTGGAAAATAAGATGAAACAGTTATGTAAAGCAAAGAGACAAAAAACAAGCTAAGACTTTGATAACACTGCTCAATTACAGATTTAACCAACCCTGGAAACTACTTTATTTCTAGAACTTTATAGCAAGAGACAATACTTTTCTTTCTTTACCTAAATCACTTTGAATCAAGTTTTCTGTTTCTTACAGCCAAAAGCATCCTAATTAAAATGACTGGCAAGTCAAAAAGACTAAACTCATTCGTGTTTAAAAATGCTAACTCCATGTATAGGAGTAGAAAATACAAAGAGGACTATTAACAAGTTGCTCACTGATTCTTTCCATTGTTAACATTTTTTTCCTCTCTGATATTTTTATTTCCCCTAAAATAAAGAAGAAAACACTTGCTAATGAAGAAATATACCTCACACTGCTTTACATCTTGCTTTTTCACCTAATGTTGTAGCTTGAAAAGATTTCCCTTGAAAATAACATACGGACATGTCATTTTTGTATAGTTTTTACTGTAAATATCCTTCATCCATTATTTAAATAGTAGTCCCCCACTGACAACACAGATTTCTCCCAATGACCTGTTTGGTTTTTTTTTCCCCCCAGTAAAGCATATCTTATGGACAATAAATCATTTTGAAGTTTGGTATTACACACAGTAACCTCTAAGCAACAGAATGTAGGATCAACCTAAACAACTCAACCTAACAACAAGAAAGTGGGACAATGGTTTCTAAAGCCTCTTCCATTCAGTAGGAACACAAACATTAAGATCCTGTAACTTTATATATTTAAAACAGGGTGGGGTGGGGTGGGAGTGGAGAACACATCAGCAAAGTTAACAGACTACAGATTCTACCCATGGCATATCCTCCAAGTGAAAAAGATCATTAGAATGAAAGAAAATTTTATTGTTCTACTTTTTATGAAGTTACCTCCTTGGCATTTATTATACACCATGTTTTTAGAAACATGTCTTAACTGTACTTTCTGAAGATAAGAAATTTCATATATAGGAAAGATTTTATTTTCTTATCTTTCTTTATCTTTATTTTCTAAGCACAGTATCTTTCATACGGTAGAAATAAAATAAATGCTAACTGGGTGACTGCAGTTAAGTGATGCCTAATTGACTATTTCAGCAATGGTATTTATGAAGTTTTAAAACAGTGTACACAAGGCTAAATAAGCTTTCTATGTCAACACTATCAAATATTGCTGAAAGGATTAATTTCCATTTCTAATGTAATACTTAGTAAAAGAAAAATAGAATATACTTAACTTTCTGCATCTGTTTGCACTTAGACCAATAAACCAAGGTATGTGGAAAGGGAAAATAGCTCTAACTTACCATATATATGAAAAGAGGCACAATGCTCTGCAATGCTCCCATATATTGTCCAAGAGCTATATTAAATCTTTCAATATAGAGATCTGGAGGGCTGGCCTGTGAAAAACAACATAAATGTGATCATTTTGGGAAACCAGGTACAAAGATCTTCCAGCACAATCTAAAATGCAAACAGAACTCAATCAAAATTCATACTGAAATTCACAATTAGGAAAAGAGAAGGCTTATATCCTGAAGTTTAGTTAAAACTTCTATCTGTATTCCAGTATCTGTTATGCAAGGTTTGATTTAGTTGTCTTTAAAATCTGTGAAACTGTACCACCTTAAAAAGCTTGCTCTGTAAGTAAAAATCTAAATTCATAATTAAGATAAATGATACAATTTTTAAAATACCACTAAACTATAGACATTTACTATGGGAACCAAACTATATCTGGGCTTGGAAAAGGGGGGCTGGAATTCAAGGAAATGGTATATGCTTAATATACTATAAGAAAGGCTGTTGGTATTTTGTAATTACCTTTGGTACAGTAATATTCTGAGTTCTATACTAACTCGGTTGTAAATCACTCCTGTAGCTAACCAACTATAAACTCATCAGCTAGAAAGCAGGACTCAGAGGATCCATACACATCTGCAGCTCTGGACAGCAGTTAAATATAATACATGACTGGCACTTAACTGGTATCAATGATAGTTTTGATGGTTGTAAACCCATCAAAAGACAACACTTCCAATTTCAACGCATGTTATTGAATGTGCCTGCATGCATGCATGCAAGCTATGTGTGTCCCCACATGCAAGTCCTAGTCAGTGAAGCTGTATGCAGAGGCTAAATGAGGTCACAAGAGCCCTGACCCTAAAGAATTAGTGTCCTTATTAGAAAAGACACCCAGGGGTTCATTCTCTTACCTTTCCTCTCCCTTCCCTCCCTCAAAGCATACTCAGAGGAAAGTCCACGTGAGCACACTGCAAGAGGATGGCTGTCTGCAAGCCATGAAAAGAGCTCTCACCAGAAATCAAATCAGCTGGCACCTTAACCGTGGACTTTCCAAGTCTCCAAAATGGTGAGAAATAAATTTCCACTGTTTAAACCACTCAGTCTGCAGTATTTTGTTATGGCAGACCAAACAGACTAAGACACTGTGTTTTACAAAAATGTACCCAGGTTCTATTTCACTTTGTTCTCTGAAGCTAAATTAATTAGGTACCATTTTAACATTGAAGAAACACACAAATGGGCAAGGATTTGCCAAAAATGAGTGTGTTAGGAGACGACAGATCCACGTCTTCCAGTCCTGAACTGAGTCTTGGGCCAAGGAGCTGGGGGAACAGGCATGGCACACAACATCATACAAAGTTGATTCCACAAAAGGGCTGACTGGTAACAAGTCTGATAGGCTGATAACCATATCATACACAGAAAGTCTGACTTTCAAACAAGGCTACAAAGAAACACCACATTGAAAGACTCCTAAATATTAAATACTGAGATTATAAAACCATTTCAGCTAAGCTGCTTTAGAAAATGTCCAAATAGTCCAAAAATATTTTAAAATAAAACTTAACTCTTTTTTTCACTTTTGCTTAGAAAGAAAGAAAGAAAGTGAAGTCGCTCAGTCATGTCCAACTCTTTGCGGCCCTATGGACTATAGCCCACATCAGGCTCCTCCATCCATGGACTTTTTCAGGCAAGAGTACTGGAGTAGATTGCCATTTCTTTTCCAGGGCATCTTCCTGACCCAGGGATCAAACCTGGGTCTCCCTCAATGCAGGCAGACGCTTTACCATCAGAGCCATACTTACTTCTAAGTCATCTCCCATTACTGAGGTCTTACATAGAGGTTTGGTACACACTATTTTAACATTTATTTTTCTTAGTCTACTGCAATACATCCAACATTTTTCCATTTAACTTCTGAGGTAACTGAGGCTCAGAAACAATCACTTGACTGTAGTTCTATTGCTAGTAAGCCCAAGAATTAAGACTCAAACACTGTTCAAACTCAGTCCTTGCATCTGTTTATTCAGTTCAGTCGCGTCCAACTCTTTGCAACCCCATGAATTGCAGCACACCAGGCCTCCCCGTCCATCACCAGCTCCCAGAGTTTACTCAAACCCATGTCTGTCAGGTTGGTGATGACATCCAACCATCTCATCCTCTGTCGTCCCCTTCTCCTCCTGCCCCCAATCCCTCCCAGCATCAGGTCTTTTCCAATGAGTCAACTCTTCTCATCAGGTGACCAAAGTACTGGAGTTTCAGCTTCAACATCAGTCCTTCCAATGAACACCCAGGACTGATCTCCTTTAGGATGAACTGGTTGGATCTCCTTGCAGTCCAAGGGACTCGCAAGAGTCTTCTCCAACACCATAATTCAAAAGCATCAATTTTTCGGCGCTCAGCTTTCTTCACAGTCCAACTCTCACATCCATACATGACCACTGGAAAAACCATAGCCTTGACCAGACGGATCTTTGTTGGCAAAGTAATGTCTCTGCTTTTTAATAGGCTATCTAGGTTGGTCGTAACTTTCCTTCTAAGGAGTAAGCATCTTTTAATCTCAGGCTGCAATCACCATCTGCAGTGACTTTGGAGCCCAAAAAATTAAAGTCTGACACTGTTTCCACTGTCTCCCCATCTACTTCCCATGAAGTGATGGGACCAGATGCCATGATCTTAGTTTTCTGAAGGTTAAGCTTTAAGCCAACTTTTTCACTCTCCTCTTAAACTTTCATCAAGAGGCTTTTTTTTTAGTTCATCTTCACTTTCTGCCATAAGAGTGGTGTCATCTGCATATTTGAGGTTATTGATATTTCTCCCAGCAATCCTGATTCCAGCTTATGCTTCTTCCAGCCCAGCGTTTCTCATGATGTACTCTGCATATAAGTTAAATAAGCAGGGTGACAATATACAGCCTTGACGTACTGCTTTTCCTATTTGGAACCGGTCTGTTGTTCCATGTCTAGTTCTAACTGTTGCTTCCTGACCTGCATACAGGTTTCTCAAGAGGCAGGTCAGGTGGTCCGGTATTCCCATCTCTTTCAGAATTTTCCAGTTTATTGTGATCCACACATCTGCTTATTAGGTAAATGCAAAAGTAATTGTGGTTTAGCATTGTTGAACTTTGCCATTTCCTACTGGAATACATTCTTAAATAAATGTGGTTACATTATACATCATTTTAATGTGCAGTTCTCCTTCTATTTTTTGGCTAATGACTTACTACTTTTTGTGTTTTTCATCTTTATTTCAGACTAGGAAATTATGTTAGACAAAAAGCAAATTTGAGCGATTTTCTTACTCGAGTTCAAATTGGGTTGTAAAGCAGCAGAGACAACTCTCAACATCAACAACAAACGCATTTGTTCTAGGAACTGCTAAAGAACGTACAGTGCAGTGGTGGTTCAAGAAGTTTTGCAAAGGAGACGAGAGCCGTGAAGATGAAGTGTATAGTGACCAGCCATCAGAAGTTGGCAACGACCAACTGAGATCATCATCAAAGCTGATCCTCTTATAACTAACTACACAAGAAGTTGCCAAAGAACTCATCACTGACTATTCTCGTCATTCAGCATTTGAAGTAAATTGGAAAGGTGAAAAAGGTCAATAAGTAGGTGCCTCATAAGCTGACTGCAAACCAAATAAACTGTCGTTCTGAAGTGTCGTCTTCTCCTGTTCTACGCAACAATAAACCATTTCTCAATCTGATTGTGATATGCGATGAAAAGTGGGTTCTATACAACAGGCAACAACCAGCTCAGTGGCTGGACTGAGAAGCTTCAAAGCACTTCCCAAAGCCAAACTTGCACCAAAAAAGGTCATGGTCACTGTTCAGTACTCTGCTGTTGGTCTGATCCACTACAGCTTTCTGAATCCCAGCAAAATCATTACATCTGAAAAGCATGCTCAGCAAATCGATGAGACGCATCGAAAACTGCAACACGTATAGCCAGCACTGGTCAAAAGAACCCAACTCTTCTCCATCACAACGCCCTTCACACAACCCATGCTTCAAACGTTGAACAAACTGGGCTAGGAAACTCTGTCTCATCCTCCATATTCACCTGATCTCTCAACAACCAACCACCACTTCCCAAAACATCTTGACAACTCTTGACAAACATCTTGACAACTCTTGACAAACATCTTGACAACAGGCAAAACGCTTCCACAACCAGCAGGAGACAGAAAATGTTTTTCCAGAGTTCACTGAATCCCAAGGCATGGGTTTTTGTGCTACAAGAATAAACAAATTTACTTCTCATTAGCAAAAGCATGTTGATTGTAATGGTTCCTATTTTGATTAATAAAGATGTGTTTGAGCCTAGCTATATTTCTTGGGCTCCAAAATCACTGCAGATGGTGACTGCAGCCATGAAATCAAAAGACACTTGCCCCTTGGAAGAAAAGCTATGACCAACCTAGACAGCATATTAAAAAGCAGAGACATGACTCTGTGACAAAGGTCCATGTAGTCAAAGCTATGGTTTTTCCAGTAGTCATGCATGGATGTGAGAATTGGAACATAAGTAAAGCTGAGTGCTGAAGAATTGATGGTTTTGAACTGTGGGGTTGGAGAAGACTCTTGAGAGTCCCTTGAATTGCAAGGAGATCCAACCAGTCCATCCTAAAGGAAATCAACCTGAATATTCACTGGAAGGACTGATGCTGAAGCCAAAGTTCCAATACTTTGGCCACTGGATGCGAAGAGCTGACTCACTGGAAAAGACCCTGATGATGGGAAAGACTGAGGGCAGGAGGAGAAGGGGACGACAGAGGGTCAGATGGTGGGATGGCATCACCGACTCGATGGACAAGAGTTTGAGCAAGCTCCAGGAGTTGGTAGTGGGCAGGAAGCCTGACGAACTGTAGTCCATGGGGCCGCAAAGACTGAGTGAGTGAACTGAACTGATAATGATTTAAGATTCACAGTCCAAAACTGCAATTACGCTTGCACCAACCTAATACAATCAATTTTTAGCACCTAGAAATTTATAGAAAAAAATCAGAATTCCAGTTTAAGGCACTATCTTACCTCTGTCCTTTCACATCCTGCTCCTTCTCCCATGCAGCCCAGCACAGCCATCACATGGAGCTACTAACAGCTCCCAAACCACATCCACGTGCTACTTAGGCCTAATTGCTTACACAGTCTACCTCTTCTCACCACACCCTAACCAGACTCACTCTGGCTAACTTTTCCTACTCATTCTTCAGGATCTGTGCCACTTCCTCAAAACTAACTGAGATATATGGCCCTTCAACTGGGCACCACCACACTTCTTTCTCCACTAAGTGGTCTCTGTCACTAAACTTTCAGCCCCTAGAGGGCAAGGTCTGTGTCTTGTCTTTACATCTCCAGTTGCAGACCACAGAACCTGAACATCATAGGTATAGATAAACGTTTTGGTTTTTTTTTTTTTTTTTGCATTTAGTCTTGTTTATATCTAAACCTGTTTAAAGCTAATCTGTGCTGTGTGCTCACCTGGTCACGTTTGACTTTGTGACCCAACGGACTGTAGCCCACCAGGCTCCTCTGTCAATGGAATCTTCTAGGCAAGAATATGGGAGTGGGTTGCCATTTCTTCCTCCAGAAAAATCTAATCTAGCCTTGCTTAAATCTAAATTGCTATTTTACCATTTAACAAGGTTATATGACTATTTATTTATTTAGTCTTTTGAATTTTGATTTCCATACATACAAAAAAAAATACTAATGTGCTACTTCCAAGATATGTTGAAAATCAAAGAAAATAATGTGTAAGTTCTTTGAAAAATGTCAATTATTACACATATACATGCAAATAGTAAACTCCTTTCTGAATTAACAGTCTAATACCTCAGAAAAACTTTTTAACATTATTAAAGGCATGCTTTGTTAACTAAAGAAATTGGGGAAAACGGTTCCACATTATGGGCAAACCTTTCACTATAATGAACAGAATCACATGTAGTATCTTTCTCCAAACTGCATCAAAGAACTCTGGAAATATTTCAGCATTCAAAGAAATAAACTTTGTAAGTATTATATGAAAAAAGAAAATCTGAAGAGTTTTTGCATTAAATAATTTTCTCTTTTCATAAAAGGATATTTAATGTATCCAAAAGTTAAAAGTATGAACAGTGATCAAAAGTCATGCTTAACAGCAGACAGAATAAATAAAATTGAGTTCCTTAGCTATTCTTTTAAAGACTTCCCAAAGCCTCAAAGGTTATGAGTGTTAGAAAGTACTCTTTGTGTTGAATCAAATGTCAAAACATTCAGTTAGTTTTTATATTTCCATATTTCATTTAGCACTTTTTCAAAACCTCTTAAATAACAGACTACAAATTGTAATAGTCTTCTAAAATAAATCCAGTCTCTACTATAAACCTAGAAAATACCTGCTAGTAAAAAAACCAATCAGATTTTTTTCTCCTTAAAACTTAAGTTGAGTATACTTTGGGCCCCACTGGGGAAACTGCTACCTATTTGATTTATATAATTTCACCATCAGTGTATTTGGATTGGACAGTATGTGAAATTTTTTACCTCTAAAATAAGCAAGCTTCATTTTCTTCACTAATAAAATAAGTAAAAGCAAGTCACCAGAAAAATAACCATTACTCCAAACTTGCTCCAACTATCATAACAGACTTACATATTACCTGAAATTTATAATACAACTGGTAGGAATATTTTGATTTATTCTTTTTTAAATGAGCAATGCATTCAACTGGTTTTAAATTCAAGGAAGTTCAAAAGGGTTTAAAAAATTCACCTTTCATTCCTTCCTTACTGAACAAACCAACACTTAATTCCTTTATAACACTTCCAGAAGACTTTTACTTACATACAAGTAAATAAGAGTCCTATTTATAACCAGTGGGAGCTTGGTGTATAATACAGGGAGCTCAACCTGGTGCTCTGTGACAACCTAGAGGGGTGAGAAGGGGTGGGAGGGAAGTTCAGGAGGGAGGGGACACATGTATACCTATGACTGATTCATGCTGATGTAGGACAGAAACCAACCCAACATTGTAAAGCAATTATCTTCCAATTAAAAATAAATTTTTAAAAATCCCACTTACATTCTTTTTCACATAAATGCTAACTTACAATTATACTGGATCTGCGCTTTTCCTAACAATGTATCTTGGAGATTGTTTCCTTCTAGTGGTTCTCAAACATCTGGATGTCAGGAATCCTTTATACTCTTAAAAAGTAATTGAATATTCTAAAAGTATTTATAATGTAGGTTACAGCTATTAATAATTACCATGTTAGAAATTAAAACTGGGTTTTAAAACTATGTATTAACATATTATAAAATAACAATAATAAAAATTGCATTTTAACAATTTTAATGTTAAAATACAGATAAATACTTTATAAACTAAGTTAATATATAAATAACTACATTTTCCCCAAAAAAATTAGTAAGAAGAGTGGTATCACTACAAAACATCAAAAAAATTAATATCACCACCTATCTCATTAGAAAAGTCTTTTTAAGGATTGGGATATTATCAAAGTCATCGTGACAGATACAGTTTTCCAAAATTCTGATTTTCACTTCAACGCTCGAGTTTGAAAACAGCATCAGTTGTTTTTCTTTAGGTGACACAGATCTTTCCTTTTCCAGAAAATGTCCATTAAACAGCAGTCTAAACAACCATGAGGCTTCCCGGGTAGCTCAGACAGTAAAGAATCTGCCTGCATAGCCGGAGACGGGGGTTCAGTTCCTGGGGCAGGAAGATCCCCTGGAGAAGGGAATGGCTACCCACTGCAGTACTCTTGCCTGGAGAGTTCCATGGACAGAGGGGCCTGGTGGGCTACAGTCCACGGGGTCGCAGAGTTGGACATGACTGAGTGTCAAACACTTTATTTCACTTTCACTAAATAACCATAGTTTGTCATTCTTTCAAATAATGTTTTAAAGGGGAAAACACTACCTAAACAGTTGGTTTAGCTCAAAACTCATATAACTACCACAAGTGCTATTTCTCAAAACAATCACTCCTACTTTAGTATACACGGCTTCCCATTTCTTCACAAAGAACATTCTTTTAAGTATATTCAAAGTCACAGTTTAATAAAATTAAGACTTCACTGTTTCATCTTGGATATTAAGTGAAATGCTTCTGTTTTCTGCTATGAGTGTCAAGAAATGAAGATTCAAGCTAAGACAGCAGCAGTTTTACCCACCATTGCTTCTGCACCACCAGACCAAATATCAATATAGTGAAAAGGAAAAATTAGATCTTAGCAGAATTAGAAAAACTCCTGATTTTACAGACCCCCTGAAAAGATTTCAGTGACCCTCAGAGGTCCTCAAACCACTTTTTTTAAAAAATCTATTCTTGTAAGTATGGTGTTTGAATGTACTATTCATTTAATCAGTCACCATTGATAGCTTATTGCTTATCTGTTACTACCACACAAAGTCGAAATTAATTACTTCACACAGATGCTATTCTGTAAATTAGTCTTAAGAAAATTTAAGTTTAAAAAAAAGGTAGAACTAGATAATCAAATATCATATAAAAACAAAATAATTTTTATACTTTTATAGAACAAAGCTGCTAAATATTATATATAAACACATATATTTACTAAGTATATTCCTTAGTTATCTTTAATTTTGAAAGCTAGATAAGAAAGTCTGCTCAGTTACTCTAATTAGATGTATATTAATTTTTAGAACAGCATGACTTGTTTAAATAATTTTACTAGCGAATAGAGGGCTTCTCCTATGGCTCAGCAGGTAAAGAGTCTGCCCTCCAATGCAGGCGACCAGACTTGGGTTCAATGCATGGGTCGGGAAGATACCATGGAGGAGGAAACGGCAACTCAGTCCAGTGTGCCTGCCTGGAGCAGGCCATGGACGGAGAAGCCTCACAGGCTTCAGTCCAAAGGGTCACAGAGTCGAGCACACGAGCACTAGAAGCCAACAGACAAATACACTGCAATCTAGGTCAGTGCTGCCCAACAGAATTTCCTGTGATGATGGAAATGTCCCATATCAGTAATGTCCAATGTGGCAGCCCCTGGCCATGTGTGACTACTAAGCACTTGACATGAATTAAGTAAAACCAAGAAACTGAGTTTTTACATCCTTTTAAGTTATATGTGACTAGTGGCAACCAAACTGGATACTGCAGATATAAAATATAAGTTCCATAACTTCATAATTCTATCCCTCCTAGTCACGCCCTGTCCCCATCCCACCAAAATGAAACATACACACAAATAAAATTTAAGACTATCTGCTTTTATGTTCATAAACAACGTTCAGTTCAGTTCAGTCGCTCAGTTGTGTGCGACACTTTGTGACCCCGTGAACCACATCACACCAGGCCTCCCTGTCGGTCACCAACTCCCGGAGTCCACCCAAACTCATGTCTGTTGAGTCAGTGATGCCATCCAACCATCTCATCCTCTGTCATCCCCTTCTCCTCCTGCCCTCAATCTTTCCCAGCATCAGGGTCTTTTCAAATGAGTCAGCTCTTCACATCCAGTGGCCAAAGTATTGGAGCTTCAGCTTCAGCATCAGTCCCTCCAATGAACACCCAGGACTGATCTCCTTTAGGATGAACTGGTTGGATCTCTTTGCAGTCCAAGGGACTCTCAAGAGTCTTCTCCAACACCATAGCTCAAAAGCATCAATTCTTCTGCACTCAGCTTTCTTTATTGTCCAACTCTCTCATCCATACATGTCCACTGGAAAGATCATAGCCTTGACTAGACAGACCTTTGTTGGCAAAGTAATGTCTCTGCTTTTTAATATGCTGTCTAGGTTGGTCATAACTTTCCTTCCAAGGAGTAAGTATCTTTTAATTTCATGGCTGTAATCACCATCTGCAGTGATTTGGGAGCCCAGAAAAATAAATCAGCCACTGTTACCACTATTTCCCCATCTATTTCCCATGAAGTGATGGGACCAGTTGCCATGATCTTAGTTTCCTGAACGTTGAGCTTTACGCCAACTTTTTCACTCTCCTCCTTCACTTTCATCAAGAGCCTCTTTAGTTCCTTTTCACTTTCTGCCATAAGGGTGGTGTCATCTGCATATCTGAGGTTATTGATATTTCTCCCGGCAATCTTGATTCCAGCTTATGCTTCTTCCAGCCCAGCGTTTCTCATGATGTACTCTGCATATAAGTTAAATAAGCAGGTGACAATATACAGCCTTGATGTACTCCTTTTCCTATTTGGAACCAGTCTGTTGTTCCATGTCCAGTTCTAACTGTTGCTTCCTGACCTGCATACAGGTTTCTCAAGAGGCAGGTCAGGTGGTCTGGTATGCCCATCTCTTTCAGAATTTTCCAGTTTACTGTGATCCACACAGTCAAAGGCTTTGGCATTGTCAATAAAGCAGAAATAGATGTTTTCCTGGAACTGTCTTGCTTTTTCGATGATCCAGCGGATGTTGGCAATTTGATCGCTGGTTTCTCTGCCTTTTCTGAAACCAGCTTGAACATCTGGAAGCTCACAGCTCACTTATTGCTGAAGCCTGGCTTGGAGAATTTTAAGCATTACTTTACTAGCGTGTTGAGATGAGTACAATTGTGCGGTAGTTTGAGCATTCTTTGGCATTGCCTTTCTTTGGGATTGGAATGAAAACTGACCTTTTCCAGTCCTGTGAAATAGCTCAACTGGAATTCCATCACCTCTACTAGCTTTGTTCGTAGTGATGTTTCCTAAGGCCCACTTGACTTCACATTCTTCAAATAAACAGCTTTCGTATGTTACAATTAAATAGGCAGGTAGAAAGGAAGGAAAGGAAGACTCTAATAAACCTAACAAGGCCACTAACACGTTTGTTGGAAGTAATACATATTCATTGAAATTTTTAAAAATCAAAAATGCAATTATAGAAAAATAACCACTACCAAGAATGGTAGATAACTACCATCAACATTTTCTTCTGTTCTTCCGTGTGTGTTTTTACGGAATGATTTTTGTAATCTGGTATTATCACTCAGCTATATATACTCATCAACACCTCCCAGATCAAATATATTTCTACAATGTAATTATAATGACTGTCTGGCCCCACCAGCGTCTACTTCATCACTCCCTCTTCACTAGACACTTAAACCAAGCTCTGCTATTTATATTATCCAGGTATGCATGGTACTCCTACTCCAGACTGGCACTGCAGTGGTGCAAATGTGTTGTGTGTTTTTAGCAACAATACAATCTTACATTTAAACCAAAAGAGCCACTACTCCTAGCTTGAGAGAGTCCGCGTTCAGGAATCAGGATACATTTCCCCAGGCTACCACTCTCCTAAGTACCTGAAGGGTTTATTAATGATGCAGATTCCTTTGCCACACTCTAATCCAAAGTCCAGACTCAGAAACTCTGCAGAAGTGTGAATTTTTAATGAGAACTTCAGGGGATTCTTTTAGACAGCTGGCCCAGCAGCTGTTAAGCACTTAGAAACCTCTACCTTTGACCACTTCAAAGGAAAGGAGGTGCTCTACGGGAAGGAAGTCTAAAGGAACCAAAGGAGGGTGGAACAGTAATTATCCAGCGACACATGGCATTGACTGCATGACACAGGGACACTGCAGCTGCAAACTATACTGAAACCAGTAAAAATATGGTACACTAGCATTTTAACATTAGCGTTAAGACTACAGGTGAATTTTTTTTTTTAACAGCTTCTTGATTATCATCAAATTCAGTGATTATGAAGTTATTAAAGCCTAACAGTGAAGCTCTCACTTCACTCAGAATGCAGAAAATCACCAGAGAACACCAGCCCTGCCCTGATGATGAGAAAGAGCTGGTCAACCTACAAAATCAATTCTTGGAGCTCATCAGAGACCTGAGGTCACCATATTTTACAACTGCAATGTCCAACCCCTCCTGATTCACACTAAGAACAGTCACAGTGCACTGCTCGAGAATCTGAGGCCTTCTTATCTACTGAAACAATAAAACTCAAATCCAACTCAACTACTATTATGACTGACTCAACTCCTCAAACTAAGAGCCCAACAGAAGAGTGGCAGGCCCATTAGTGAGCATAAATATTATTTATGTCAGTCTCCACTATTGTTTCCATACACACTGCCCGGCATTCGATTAGAAACACCCAAAAAAGGCAAGAAAACACACCCACTGTCAAGAGTTAAATGGCCAACAGGCCCAGACACAGAGATGCACACAAAGCTGAAACTATCTTACAGACTTTAAAATAACTATGATTAATATATGTAATGATCTAGAAGAAAAGGTTGGCAACATGCATAAAAAGATGGGGTTTTTAAAGTCAAACAAATGCTAAAAATTTTCAAATAGTTCTTTCATAATCTTTTAATATTTATTCCTTATATTATCGAGCAGGACTTCAGCATTTTAGATGCCATACAAATGGACCTGAATGCTGTCTTAATGTTTTCTGAATCAAAAATTTGTTTTTCTCTTTTATATCTGCTTCTATATGACTAACTTTAGCAAAAAAGAAGAGTGTAATATACTTTGTCTAACTAGCTTAATCCATGACTTTCCAGAACAGTTCCATACTGCCATCAGCCAGATTTCTCAAGGGTCCAGAAGCAACGCTACACCTGAGAGGGACAAAGGCCACATCAAAATGGAATTTCTTTTCAAATAGACAAATGCATACATCTGGTATTATATTCTCATCCATTCCCATTTCTACTGTGCAGATATTGTTTCCATAATAAAATATCCAAAAATATGATAAGATATGTACAAGGTAAATGAGTCTCAGGAGCTATTAAGAATTATAATGTATATATTAGATGCTCCTAATATAAACTGTAAGGATGATTTTCTAATTAAAAACAACAACAATAAAAAATTAAACTCAGTCTAACAGACAGTGGAAGACATTTCTTGTTTAGGCCTCTTAACTTTCAAAGTCAACTGCTACTATTACTGTTACCATTATATGGAAATTTCTTTCTCACTTATTTCTTAAAAAAAAAAAAAAAAAAGGACTGTCTTTATTTCTCAAATACTATTTGGATCTGAACACTAAACAGAATTAAAATCAAGCCTCTGTATTCCTGGATTCCTTTAGCTTACCCACACAACAGTGAGATAAACCTAGGTTCTAATCTCAGTTTTTTAACTGACTGGTGGTGGTTTAGTCAATAAGTTTTGTGACTGACTCTTGAGCCCCATGGACTGTAGCCCACCAGGCTACTCTGTCCCTGGAATTTCCCAGGCCAGGATACTGAATGGGTTGCTCTTTCCTTCTCCAGGGGATCTTCCCAACCCAGGGATCGAACCCTGGTCTCCTGCGTTGCAGCTGGATTCTTTAACAACTGAGCTACCAGGGAACAACAAAGAACAGTTACAAAAGGTTCAAGGATTACTTCATAGAAAAAATATCCAAAGAAGTCAGATGGACTCAGATGACTTCTCAATGTCTTATACCCCTCATCCCTTTGAACACTGAGCAAAACTGATCTGATCACTTCTCCATATTTGCTTATTTTTTGAAGGAAACTTTTTTCCTTATCTTTTTCAATTTAAGTACATAACTGTCTTAAACAAAAAGTTTACTTTAAAAAGAGTACAACTCATCAAGGTACTCTGTACACTCTGATAATAAACAACGGCAAATAGTTATTATTTAAGAGATTTGACTCTCCTGCTCATCACTAATTCCATTTTCCAAGTTAACTCTTTTAAGTGGAATAGATGGTTCTAGTAATCTCAGCTGTAAGGCAAGCATGTTTTTTTATCTTTATCAACTAGTAAGTGCTTTCACTGGATCTCTTTAGGGCCTGGTTCTATTAGGACAAATGAAAAGAAAACACAGACCTACCTTCAAAGGATGGTGGTAAACCTATTAGAACTATAGTCTGAATGCAAGCCTATAGGCTGAACAAGGGTTAAGGCGTCTCATTGGCAAATTCCCTGAGATAAGAACAACTTTGCTATAACAACTATTTTAAGTTCTAATTTGTACTTAAAAATAGATCTCCAAATAACTTATTTGGAAAGACTTCCTGTGAAGAGTTACTTATCAGGTGGCAGTGACAGCTACCTTACTTGAAATCTATGCAGAAAGAGTAACAGACATTGTTCTTATTATCTAAAAATCTGTTAACCTTTAGTCGTAAAATATATGTATACACTTTGTAGTTCAACAGCTATAGAAATTACAGCCTCCGAAAACTATACAAAATTTCTTAGGACAACGTTCATGACAACTAGTTGAATTATGCTGCCATCCACTGGACAAAACACAAATGGCAAAGCAATTCTTGGCTATGATTTTTAAACACAAAGATAATCAGGTTCCATTTGTTAGCAGTTTTAAGAGGAAAGGATGTCAAACCCATGCAGTTCAGTTATACAAATAGCAGCAGAGCCAAGCAGAATCTTCTAAATGTTGTCAATTCAAGTGCTGATTTTATCAGTCAAAACACAACTCCCCAAACCTCAGTGACTCAACAGAACAGAGCTTAGATAAACAAACTGCAGTATAAACATACAATGGAATGCTATCCAGCCAAAAAGAAGAATGAAGCATCGTGCTATAATCATGAATAAACCTTGAAAACATGATAGGTTACTTAAGACAGACACAGAAGGCCATATATTGACTAATTCCATTTCTACAAAGAAAAGGCAAATCCACAAAGACAGAAAGTAGATTAGTTACTGCCAGTGGCAGTGGCTGAGAGTGGAGATGACGGACTGGCTACTAATAAGTGCTGGCTTCTTTCTGGGGTGAATAAAATGTTCTGACAATAATGGTGATGTTGCACAACTTTGCGTCTACACTAAAACCCACTGAGTTGTAAATTTCAAAAGGGTAAATGTCAGGGTATGTGAATTGTAGCTCAATAAACATAATAGATTTTTTTTACTGTGTTTAAAAAAGGAAAAAAATACATACAGCACACCTTTCTTTCTCCCTTGTTTCATGCCCATCTTGAGTATAGCTCCACGCTATGCTCACTTAGGGACCCAGGAGGCTGTACCATCTAAAGCACTGGGCAGAGAAAGGGAAACATGGAAAATTGCACTGCCGATCTTAAAGGCTTCAGATCTTTGGGGGGTGCACATCATCACTGAACCCACTTTCTCTTACAATTCACAAGCCAACGCATTTGGCCAAGTCTAACTTCAACAGGATTGAGAAATATACTCTTAATTGGGAACATGTGGTTAATAGCATCAAGACCAGCATATTTACCTAATCAATTGTTGTTGCTGTCTAGTCATTAAGTTGTATCTAACTCTTGTGCGACCCCATGGACTGTAGCCCACCAGGCTCTTCGCTCCATGGAATTTTACAGGAAAGAACACTGGAGTGGGTTGCCATTTCCTTCTCCAGGGGATCTTCCAGACCAGGGATTGAACCCACATCTCCTGCACTGACAGGCAGATTCTTTACCACTGAGCCACCAAGAAAATGCTACCTAACGAGTACTCAGTTCAAGACCACAACAGGCCAGGGAAAACAAAGTAAGTTAGGACCCTTGGCCCTAAGAAGCTCCCAGCACTTGCAAGGTGACTTCCTGCTGGTAACTAAATATGTGCCAAGTGCCAAACTAAGGACTCTAGCAGCAGCACAAAGTGCTAGCGCAGCAGAGTACAGAGTAGTCAGTGAAGCCTACCAGCAACAAAGCTGGGCAAACCCTAACAAGGGGACAAGTAGAACGCCCCCTCTGCAGAAAGGGAAAGGAGGAAAGAAAAGTGGCAAAAGGAACAAAGAAAATACACAAAGATAAAAAGACAACCCCCTCCCCACCACCACCACTTAAATTCTGAAAGCAAAATACTCTTATACTATCTCCCTGAGTTCAGGTGTAAAGAGTTTTGAAATTCTTGTTAAGCAAGATGGTCTTTGTTCTTTGGACAAATGAAGCAAAAGGTTAAGAAAATGAATGACATGATAAGCCTAAAAAATAAACAAAATGGATAGAGGGAAGGTGCAAGGTCAAGATATGAACCAGAAATCTTTTTCTGTTGTTTGAGCAAGTATGAATGAGGACCTAAATAAACTAGGGACATGGCAGGAAATAAATTTGAGACATTTTACAAGGGAGGAAAATCAGCAAGACTTGTGACTCATTTCAAATCTCTATTATGCTACTCATCACACTCCAGTATATTAAAATGACCATCACACTTTTTCCCTGAACAGTACAAAGAATAAACCCATCTTACTCATCACTATATCCTTTGCATCCAGCACAATGCCTGGCATATGGACACTAAATGTTAGCTGAGCTAAATATTCAAAAACCACTCTCATCTTCCCTCCCACTCCCACTTCTAACAATTCCTCTGAAGCCAAAATGATCTTCAAATCCTTTCATCCTACCTCTCTTCCAACTTACTGTCTTATTTGTCCTGCCTCTTTCATCTGTGCAATGTGCCCCAGACATCTCTTTCTCCCTTTTGATTGACAACAGGTTCACAATTTTTCACCCAAGATTCCTGGGACTAGAAGTGTGCTACAATTCAGAGCTTTTCAGATTTAGAAGGTACTATGGTACATATACCATATACTCTGTAAAACATTCAGTAGAAAATGGGAATATCAACCCATTGATATTTCTGGGAGAAAACATATGTAGGTTCCCACTAAGTTCCTTCCTCATATGAGTTTTAACCAAGTTTTATTGCAAATGAGTTTTGGCACCAAACTTAGAGGGGGAAAAAATCAATTTTCAAAGCTTCTTTTTGTATTTTGGAATTACAGACAAGGGACTGTGGACCTATGTATATTCAGAGATATGTAATTCACATCTCTGTTTTCCTTCACTCCTACTGACTCTCCAAGTTTTCACCTAGGGACATTTTTCTTCTGTCTGAAGAACACTCCAGTATTTCCTCAAAAGGAGAAACTACTGGTGATGAATTCTCCCAATTCTTGTCTAAAAATGTATTTCATCATTTCTCTCCGTTTCATGATCACCTCATCTCCTAATATAACCAGGTATTTCTGAATGAACATTAGACACTGTTTATGAAAAATTATGCAAACAATTTGATGCCCAGGATAATGATCTTGCTCTAGAGAGAACTTACTTTTGCTTTTGGTAAGCCATTAGAGGAGCTACCAAATCCAGACCATCTTCATTCCATCAGGAATGAAATGCCAGCTACCATGCCAGTTCTAACTGACCATTCTTACTATACCTAGGATGTGATCCTTTAGGTTTGGTGGGACCTGAACCCCAATTTTTATCACCCTACCCCCATAAACCCATCAAAGCTTTATAAAATTTCTTAGCCTATGACACTACTCTTCCCAAATAAACAGGCGCCCCCAGTAGAGAAATGGCTCAAATGCTAGCCTCCCCTCTCTAGATTTCCTTCTTTTCCCAGATCTTGGTCCTATAATTCTTCACTTTTTAATTAGCTTCGTGGACTTTTTTTTTTTTTTTTTAAACATTTTTGGGTTTTGGTCATGCCACGAAGCATGTGGGATCTTAGTTCCCTGACCAGGGATCAAACCCATGCCCCCTGCAGTGGAAGGGTGGAATCTTAACCACTGGGCACCAGCAAGTCCCCACCCCTGGTCCATTTTTACAGCTGCTCTCAGCTGTAGGGTTGGTCTAAAATTATCCAGTCTCATCAATCATATGTCTATGACTGCACCTACTAGAATACCTTGCACACTTGCATAGGAAACAGCAAGCTATAGTAGGTTCCCCACTAGGGATCCCTACAACCAACCAACCAGCTCAGTTATTTTATACTGGCTAAGAAATCAACAGTGATTAAGAAAAACAAATGGGAGTCTTTGATGTTTTTGAATAAGAAAGTATGCCCATCAAATATTAGCGTTTTTAGAAGATTCAGTTCAGTTCAGATGCTCAGTCGTGTCTGCCTCTTTGTGACCCCATGGACTGCAGCATGCCAGGCCTCCCTGTCTATCACCAACTCCTGAACCTTGCTCAAACTCATGTCCATCAAGTCGGTGATGCTATCCAACCATCTCATCCTCTGTTTTCCCCTTCTCCTCCTGCCTTCAATCTTTCCCAGCATCAGCGTCTTTTCCAATGGGTCAGTTCTTTGCATCAGATGGCCAAAGTATTGGAGCTTCAGCTTCAGTATCAAGATTAGTCAGTCAAAAAAAAAACAGATTGGAGAAAGGAAGACCAGTTAGGAGAGCCCTGCACTAGAGCAGGCACCAGCCAACAATGACAAGGATAAAGATGACAGCAGTGGGAATAAAAGGGGACAGAAACAAGTCAAATGACCGTATTCCATCAACCTTGACTATCACCTGGAAATAAGAGATAGGGGAAAAAAAAAGAGTCACAGGTGAATATGTAATAACAAGCCTGAAAGTAAAACTGATTTGAGAGAAAAGGAATTTCAATTTATACATGAAGTATCCAAAAGGAGAAATCCAAGTTGAAATGTCTAATAGGCATTTGGAAAAGCTGGTTTGAGTCCTCACTTAAAGTATAATGATTGCTACAAGTTTCAACAGAATTTTCTAAAACTAACCAGAAAGAATATCATTTACTAAACTAATAAACCAATTTTGGTATATCAAAAAATCAGAACTGTAAATTCACATTTTGAGGCTTTGGAGACATGGGTAAAAAAATAGAATAGAGATGTTCATTACCATATTTAAAACCAGAGGAGTGAAGCACAAGTCCAGGAGGATGACTTAAAAAAAACCAAATGCAAAATATGTCACAGCTCAAATAATCTCGTAGTTTAAGTGAAAAAAAAAAGTGTAGATACACACACAAGAAAAATACAATAGTAAGTAGAATACCAAGTAGGTTTAGCCATGAAAGTGATTTAATAAATTTAACAACAAAAAAGTTTTTAAGTTACCAGGGTGGTCAAAAGTCATTGTTTCCAAAATGGAAACAAAAAATGAATTTTTTCAAGGACAAGCGAGTTAAATTATGCTGTTATATTAAAACATTTAGGTTCAACAAATTAAAAGAATCTTTTAAAATGTCTAAACCAATATTCTCTAGTTTTTTTTTTTTTTTTTAAATTTTTATTAGTTGGAGGCTAATTACTTTACATCATTACAGTAGTTTTTGTTATACATTGATATGAATTAGCCCTGGATTTACATGTATTCCCCATCCCAGTCCCCCCTCCCACCTCCCTCTCCACCCGATCCCTCTGGGTCTTCCCAGTGCACCAGGCCCGAGCACTTGTCTCATGTACCCAACCTGAGCTGGTTATCCGTTTCACCCTAGATAATATACATGTTTCAATGCTGTTCTCCTGAAACATCCCACCCTCTCCTTCTCCCAGAGTCCACAAGTCTGTTCCATACATCTGAGTCTCTTTTTCTGTTTTGCATATAGGGTTATCGTTACCATCTTTCTAAAGTCCATATATATGTGTTAGTATATTGTAATGGTCTTTATCTTTCTGGCTTACTTCGCTCTGTATAATGGGCTCCAGTTTCATCCATCTCATTAGAACTGATTCCAATGAATTCTTTTTAATGGCTGAGTAGTATTCCATGGTGTATATGTACCACAGCTTCCTCATCCATTCGTCTGCTGATGGGCATCTGGGTTGCTTCCATGTCCTGGCTATTATAAACAGTGCTGCGATGAACATTGGGGTGCACGTGTCTCTTTCAGATCTGGTTTCCTTGGTGTGTATGCCCAGAAGTGGGATTGCTGGGTCATATGGCAGTTCTATTTCCAGCTTTTTAAGAAATCTCCACACTGTTTTCCATAGTGGCTGTACTAATTTGCATTCCCACCAACAGTGTTATTCTCTAGTTTTTAACTCAATAACTGGGGAACATGAAACATTATTTCATATACTCTTCAGTCCCTTGAATACAATATGGCTTTTGATAGAAATAAATAAATCATTCTGACAATGTAAACTATACACACACCAGTAGTTATTTTAAGATGCTCTTGATAGATAAGAGGCTGATGCCCTAAAGGTTCAATTCACTGATTATATTAACCCCAACACTAAATTTCTGATTATCTGCCAAATTCAACTCACTCCACACTTCTGTTTTAGCTCATAACAGTATTTCACTATTAAGTTCAGAGCTGCAAACAAAACATTCCACCCAAATGAAACTCTTCTGGCTCAAGGGGCCTGAGCATACTCTCAGGTTCTGTCCCGAATGAAAGCTGTCCCTAAGGTCTCTAAGGTTCCTAAGCAGAGATTACACTATGATTATGCCACACACCTGCAACACTGAACAAATCAATATACTGGATTAAGTGAAAAATGAATAAAGTAATAAAATGCCCACACAACTAGTTAGGACTTCCCAGGTGGCTCAGTGGTAAAGAATCCGCCCGCCAGCGCAGGAGACGTGGGTTTGATCTCTGGTCTGGGAAGATCCCCTGAAGAAGTAAAGGGCAACCCACTCCAGTGTTCTCGCCTGGGAAAGCTCACAGACAGAGGAGCCTGGTAGGCTATAGTCCACGAGGTCACAAAGAGTTGGACACGACTTAAGAGACTGAACAGCAGGCATCCAGAGACACAAAGATGAGTGGTCACTAATTATGCTACTCTTCCCACTAGTCCAATCTGATGCTGAACATTCACTTGACAAACACTTGGTGAGCTGTAACTGTGCCAGGCACTAGGGACAAAAAGACAAACAAGACAGAGTCCCTGCCCTCTAAGGAGGAAGGAGCTGTGAGGCGTCCAGACATGGACACTGAAACAATACAGAGTTGTTACTGCCAAGATGCTATGAGTACACAGAAGAAAAAGTCCCAATGGCGTTTTGTTTGTCTGAGGGAAATGTGAGGGTGCTGGGAAGATTTTACACAGGTGGACACTAATGAGTTTAAGCCTGAGAAAAGAATGAAGCAGCACTGGCCAGGTAGTAAGCAAAGAAAAAGTATCTTAGACTTGAGAGTAAAGGAACCAGATATTTCAGTAAAGCCACTTCATTTTAACACTGAGAAAATTTGCAAGATGATATCAGCATGCTTAATCAAGAGGCAAATAGCTGCTGAGGGGCAAGAGTTGAGACCAGAGCCCAGGTCCTCACACTTTTATCCACTTTACCCTGCTATTTAATAATGGTTTAACAATTTTACAACAGAGATCATTTCAAAGTAAGATTTTTCATAGTCCGATGTTGCTGAATTCAAAGTAGGATATGCATTGATTCTAAAAATAAACTAAGTTCCCTGGTTTTACATAGTATTTTATCTACATATTTATCAATATGGCTTTTAAAGTATTAGCTATCACCTAATATTAGCTCTGGAGAAGGAAATGGCAACCCACTCCGGTACTCTTGCCTGGAAAATCCCATGGACAGCGGAGCCTTGTAGGCTACAGTCCATGGGGTCGCAAAGAGTCGGACACGACTGAGCGACTTCACTTCACTTCAATATCAGCTCACAAGAGCTATCACCACTGTCTACATTTTAATTTTATAAGAATTATCCCTATATTAATATAAACCATTTAGTTACCTAACATGCCATATTAGTAATGGTAGAGAAAACAGGCATTCTGATACACACTGAAGCAGAGGGAGCACATAACTTGGCACAACTTTTGTGAACCACAAAATATGCACAAAGAGATGGCAGGCAGACCTCAGAGAAACTATAGGTTCAACTGCAGACCACTGCAATAAAGGAGATATCAATAAACCGAGTCACACGTATTTTTAGTTTTCCAGTGCTATAGTCTATTAAGTGTATAATAGCATTATGTCTAAGAAAAACCAATCAATGTACATACTTTAGTTTAAAAATACTTTAGTGCTAAAAAATTCTAAACATCATCTGAACCTTCAGCAACCTGAAGTAATAATATCACTGATCCCAAATCACCATAACAAATATAATAATAATGAGAAAGCTTGAAATATTGCAACAATTGCCAAAATGTGCCACAGAGACACTGAGCAAACAGACGTCGTTGGGAAAATGACGTCAGTAGACTTGCTCAGCTCGCAGTTGCTACACACCTTCAATCTGTAAAAAATGCAGCACCTGTGAACTGCAATAAAGCAAAGCACAATAAAACTTACAAGAGTGACTATCCACTGTAGCACTGTTAGTAACAGCCAAAGACTGGAAGCAACCTAAATATTCACTGGTTAAAAAGTGGTTAAATAAACTGAGGAACATCCATAAAGCAAGGTACAATGAACTATGGTGCATTCGTGATAAAGAATAAAGGAGCTCTATACACAGTCAGAGATCACTCTCCAAAACAGCAGAAACTCACTCTGAACTTCAGTGACTCACAGGTATTAGTTCTCTGTACAGTCCATCCTGGGCAAGTAACAGGTTACCTTTGGGTTACCAATAACTGATCAAGTAAATTTATGCCAGAGACTGTAGCCAAGTGGTCTTCCAAAACTACTGGTTAGACAGAGCATGATAATACTATACTACAAGGCCCTCTACCTTTAAAAATATTTTACAGTAATATTCTAATTGTAAGAATGAAAAGTCTTATACTGCTTACAAAATTAAGTACCAGAAAAATCTACTCAAGCAGAAACTGCAATACAACAAATCGCTTTGGCAAATCAGAAGTCTATCAGTCAAATTAAGGACACACCTGAAGTCAGAGCACACGCATAAAATGTATCATAAAATCTCCAATTCACATTTCAAAGGTGACTCTTATAAGTAGACAAGTGATATATTTTATCCTTATAATTTGAACTGAAAGGTTTGCTTTCTGTTTTAGAAGACTATTTAACATCATTTCAATAACAGCAAAAGAGTACTAATAAAACGATCCTTTTTGAGATGAGTTCTTCGATGATCTAATGAAATCTCTGGTATATCCTACACCTAGAAGACCACCTAGATTTCAGGTTAAAAACAAGATCAAACTCAGATTTCTACTACAAAAATTTTCATTATCCAAGAGATGATCAATATTCGTAAACATTCATTCACTTTTACTCAGTAAGTGATGCCTAGTGTGTATCAGACACTGGGTAAGGTATAACAGCACAATAATGAAGAAGACAGACATGCACCTCTGCTCTCTCAGGACACGGTACTGGGGCAGGGGGTGTGGGGAGAGGGGACAGCTAAACCAGAAATTACAATACACAGTGAACTACCATGACACAGTCAGGATTAGAGAAGCACAGATAAGGGGTTCCCAAACCCAGACTTGGGGAACAAGGTATCAGAGAATGTTTTCCAAAACAAACGATGTCTGAGTTGCAGCTTGAATGTTAAGTTCACAATGACTGACAAAATAAGAGGGCAGAGGAAAGGAAGAATTGTTTCAGGCAGTCAGCTTAACATGGCAAAAGCCAAGATGTGAGAGAGTACCTAAAGTGTTCACGGAACTGAAATAAGTTCAGGAACAGAAAAGCCATTATTGTTGCTCAGTCGCTAGGTCATGTATAACTTTGCGAACCCGTCAATAGCAGCATGTCAGGCTTCCTCGTCCTTCACGGTCTCCCGTAGTTTGCTCAAACTCATGTCCATTGAGTCAGTGATGCTATCCAACCATCTCATTCTAAAAGCCATTAGGCTACAGAAATAAGCAGGAGTCAAGACAATGAAGGGCTTTCTAAATCCCATTAAGAAGCTTAGATGTTATTCTAACAGGAATATGATTATCAGAGCTGTATTTTAGAAACAGTCACTCTAAAATGCAAGATTCTTTAGAAGTGTTAAAAGTAGAGGCAAAGCACCAACTGAGATGAGCATTTTATAACACACCTAAAAAGACGTAGCCTGGACTGGATGATGGAAAGTGGACAGGAGCCAAGACAGAAGTAGAACATAAATGGGATCTGGCAATAAATTGGACATGGGGATTCAGAGAGGGCAGTGTCAAGAATTATTAAGCAAACCATTCAAAACTACAATGCACGGGTCTTAGGTTTTACCTGTAATTCATATACAATGCCTAATACTAAATATATTTGTTAAATGAATAAAAATTTTGTATTTACATGTATATGTATGGCTGAGTCCCTTCGCTGTTCAACTGAAACTATCACACCACTGTTTGCTAATAAGCTATACCCCAATACAAAATAAAATGTTTAAAAAGACAAAAAAGACAGATTTTGCATTTAATGGCAAAAAAGATGACGAAAACAATTTATACCAACAACGGGAAGAAGATATATTTGGCTATGATAAATACAACTCTGGCTATAATTTTTAAAGAAAAAGCTACTTTTACTTAGTACAACAACTGTTTGGGGTAAACAAAAACTAAGACACCACAGACCACAAGGGAAGTGAGGAACAATATCCAAACAGTAACCCAGCACTTGCTGGAAACTGGATATTTCAGAATTGCTGAAGCACGTCCCAACTGTGGGGTGGACCCTGGTGATCCACTGCTGAGGGACTTTTCCACACATCCTGTAATTTCTACACCACAACTAAAATGTGAACTGGCCCTGGAAGAACGATAGTATGTGACCTTCAAGCACTGGAAACTCTACTGAGGTGGGGAGGGCCAGAGTGCTATCAAGAAGCCAACCGCTTCCTTAAGCAAAATATTTCTGCAACTTTGCCCAGATTTTACAGCTGGGATGATGTTCATCTGTAGAAAGTTGACCAATAAAATGCTAACTTCAGCTGTTAATATCAGCAAATATTAGAAATTGGTAGGCAAATAACACTTCAAAGATAACAATAAAAAAAAGTTCAGAAAAAATTAAAATATACACACGTTCATAATACAGAAGTCACCAAAGACTGAGGTTAACAGAACAAATAAGGTTTTAAAGAAAAGAAATGCTGACATGGTTAATAAATGGAATTAAGGTTGGAAATACACCTAATCTAAAAATGTCCACAGTTTATGTCAAATTTTCAAATTAATCTATTGCCAAGATGAGACAATTTGAAGAAGCAAAAATCAATACGATCAGTTCTTTACCTGCAGCTCCTTTGAGACTCGTTCTAAGTGGTTAGTTATCTTTTTAATCAGATCACTGTACATCTGCTCCGAGTGCTGCTGGCACACACATTTATACACACAACTGTGGGGAGGAGGGCAGACAGAAAAATCAGGATGACACACTTCATCAGCCCAAGGGAAAGGCATCCCCTCAATATATAACCACTGGTGAATTAATTTGGGCCTAACAAAGTGACCAATGCAACTCTTAGACAAAAATGTACTCTGCCCCAATCAGTATTCAGATGGAACAGCCAGCACTGCCAGCTACAAAGAATCTTTCTGAGGATCCTATTAACTATTTTATCAGTACTAGATAACCTAATACTGGGTAATAATCTGAGTTTGACTATGACAACTACTTAAAAGTCAGCTTCTTTCTTTGATATTAATGGACATCAAAATAAGGAAGAGCGAGTGATACACAGCACAAAGTTTCTAACTCACAAGGGTTTGCAAGGTAACGTCTTTGTGATTCACTTGCGTAGAACAGCACAGTTGTCACTTCCTCCTCTTGTGACTGGGCTGATCTGACATCCCACCCCAGTCCTCACTAATGTGCTACTTTCACTTACCAGGAGCTGGGAAGCAAAATCACCAAAGCTAGGTAAACTTGTGTATTGTAAACATCAACAGAACAAGCTAGCACTTCCCCACAAGACTAAAAGGACAATATTTTTTTTAACCTTTTTCACTGACCTCTATAATTTCTGCATTGTGTTTGGTGGGGGTGGCAGGCTGAGGTAAGGTTAACAATACTTTGATTTGAAAACCAATTTTGAAGCAAGAAGTACAAATAAAACTCCAAATCCACAAGTGTGTAACATATAAATAATTTATAGAGCCTCACTGTATGTATCATATATTATATGCATACATACTGTCATAATTCAACTTGCTGTGAACCTCAATATACCCTCTAAAATTCAAGCAAATAAAATCTTGACTTACCTGTATATCTGTTCATAGGATATGGGGATATAGTCACCAGGACTCTGAGTTAAAAGCTGATCTATGGCACCATCCAATTTTGGCCAGTATGTGCTCTTATAATCTTCAATAGTTATAACATTCATTACTAAAAGTAAAAAGTAAAATGAATATTACTATGTGCCACATATAAAATAAACACAAATCACAGCAGTTTTTCAAATTCCTCTAATTTTACATTGACAATTTATCACCTAAATACAACTCAATTATTATTTCATTTCCAATTTCAAAAAGCCCAGTCTGATCAGGGAATTTAAGCAGCCATGAATTATGATTTTAAAAATCACTATACAAAGGAAAAAAACAAAAAATTACTATAAATCTACCTATCGTTAAAAATAACAAAACAAGCAATTCTCTCTGGTTCCCTCTGCAGTTTTCTGTGATGACTGGAGCATCCCTAACATACACTGACCTTCAAATACACATTGTCCATGATGCAACAAGATGGCCTATTCATGAACCGCAATAAAGTTCTAGGAAACTTAACTTCTAATCAATCTTTACAGAAACCCCTGGGAAAATCTACCTAAGGAAATAACTGTGGAGATTAAATTCCAAATGCTACAGTGCTAGAAACTTGCTAAGATTTTATGGCACCACCAGGAGCTCCTGGACATGACAATAGCTGTAATGCAGGCTCACGCAATCCCACCCTTTAGATAAGTCCAACAGAAAAATGTCCAGGAACTGCAGCCATAAATTGAAGGCTTACCTCATTCCTAATGGCTGGCTCTTATTCCTCCAGGATGGGTTTAATAAAGCATTTATATAACAGCCTGTCCTAACTGTGAAACCCAGGGGTGATGGGTACTTGACAGCACTGTAATGTTAATAGTGAAAAGAGCTACCCAAAG
Source organism: Odocoileus virginianus (assembly GCF_023699985.2). Classification (NCBI taxonomy): domain Eukaryota; kingdom Metazoa; phylum Chordata; class Mammalia; order Artiodactyla; family Cervidae; genus Odocoileus; species Odocoileus virginianus. The sequence goes on from NC_069680.1 coordinate 21,047,065, forward strand.
CACCTAAAATAACTTGCATTTTAGGAGTCTCGACAGGAGCTAACAACTACTAGATCAGCCATTTTACTATTGAGTTTACCAGAAACTTGGGAGCAGAAGGGTGATTTCCCCAAGAGGACACAGCTAATCACTGGCAGTGGTACCAGGAAAAACGAAGTCTTGATCTGGTATCTTTCTATCACATTAGTGTCAGTCACTCAGTCGTGTCGAACTCTGTGACCCCATGGACTGTAGCCCACCAGCATCCTCTGTCCATGGAATTCTCCAGGCAGGAATACTGGTGTGGGCTGCCATCCCCTCCTCTAGCGGATCTTCCCGATCCAGGGGTCAAACCCAGGTCTCCTGCATTGCAGGCAGATTCTTTATGGCCTGAGCCACCACCAGTCCATTTCCCAATTTTAGGTTCACTAAGGTTCAAGATGTTTCTCACATCTATGTGCCACACCTACTGTGTTTGTTCAAGATTTTTTTTAATTCATTTTTTTTGGTTGGCTTGAATATACTTAAAGGACACTTGAGGAGTTAACTAGTGATTTGCACAACATGGAATATCTGCTAAGTAAAAGAATCAGACCTAAAAGGCTATATACATATATGGTAAGACTCACTTATTTATAAAGGCAAAATTGTAGGTAGGAAAACAGATCAGTAGCTGCCAGAGACTAGAAGGTTGAAAGAGGGACTGTATACAAAGGGGAAGCAGGAGGAAACGTTTAAGACAATGGACTCTTTTGTATGGATACATGGTAGCGGAAACACCACTCCGTGCATTTCTCAAAACCAAGAGAACTAATCACTATAAAAAATACATTCACTGTATGAAAAAAAAAATTCAGCCAGGATGTAGTGGTAAAGATGGAATGTAAACTGTGACATATAAATCTAATTTACAAATGAATCACATAGCTGCCATTAAAAAAAGGGCTGAGGTGGGAGAGAATGGAGACCAAAGTAATGTTTTGACTACATATAAGACTAAAGACAAAAAGAACTGTACATGCATGTGCACACACAGGCACACACACAAAAGGCAGAAGGTGGCCAGATCCTGGAGGGCCTTATGAGCAGTGGAGACTCTGCCTTTCACTCTGAGTAAGAGGAGGAGGGTTTTGAGCAGCCAAGTTACATAATCTTTGATTTTCTATGTATCATTCCAGCCGCCTTACGCAAGAAAGCTGTGAGACGGTGGGGGGTTGGACCACAGTGAGAGCAGTAAGGACAAGAGGAAAGGTCAGATTCTGCACATATTTTAAGGGAGAGCCAACAAGACTTGCTGATGGTTTGGATGTGGGATGTGAGAGAAGGGTCAAGGATGACTCTGAAGTTTTTAGCCTGCGCATCAAAGGATGGGGATCCCATAGACTGAGATGAGGAGGACGCAGGAGAAGTCCAGCACGTTTTGGAGTTGAAACTGCTGGCACCCCACCCACTTACTCTGCCCACAAAGGCCGTGGTGGACACCTACCACTATCTGCCACAGTGCTCTCTGGCTGCCACTGCTCTGTCTGAAGGAGGGGCAGGTTGGAAGTTCAAGAGAATTAACACCCCAGGAGCCGCCATCAAGTCATGACTAATGAGACCTCGGGAGCATCTGCCTTTACTCTGGGTGAGTGCTGCGCCGACTCCCGAGTCCCCACTGGGAACACACTCCAGTCGCCAGCGTGCTGACTTCCTTACTGGCTTCCTTACCATCCCTGTCTCTCATCTCCACACTCTGACAGGTGCTTCCTAGAATCACCTCCTTGGGCGTAAAACTACCCGTCTTCAAACAAAACAAAGAAAAAAAAAAAACTCATCAAAAACAGAAAAGTAGTGCCATTGGCAATATATCCATAGACATAAATACAGTTATTAAATTCTAGTGAGGTTCTACTGCCTTGAAAGATTGAGTGAAGTCTGCTTTCCCAGTGATAAAAGGGGATCAGCAGATGTTGCGAAGTGTCACAAACTAGCTCCAATACCACCTTCCCCTATGCCAAGTCCCTTCGCTGTTTAACAACACTGTTAATCGGCTATACCCCAATACAAAACAAAAAGTTTAAAGTTTGAAGGAAAAAAACTGAAAATAACTGAAAACCAAAGAACTTACTATGTGATTCTAGGTTACTGAACCTATCAGTGTGGGGGAGACCGTAGGACAGAGGAGACTGGTGTGCTGCAGTCCATGGGGTCACAGAGTTGGATACAACTTAGCAACCGAACAATACAACATCAGTGTCCATCATCTAAAGCACACCATATACCTGCTCTATGCCCAAAGCTGGGAACTGAAGAAGGTAACATTATCGGATCAGAAAGAAAACTTCAAGTTCCAAAAGCCAAGAATGAACAGGCCAACCCATGGGTTCCTGGACAGTTCAGTTCAATGAACTACACCCGGCACTGTAGCTGGGGAGCAGCCTGCTTTCCATGCACAGGTCTCACACTTCTACAAATCTCCAAGGTAAAGATCTGATGGAGGAAAAAGAACCTAAGATGTGAAGTCCCACAGGTGTAAGGACAGAATGAAGTCCCAGTACAAAAGCAGAGATTTCTGATGCCTCTCGGATATCTTTCATGTGGCACTAAGAAAAAAAAAAAAAAGAAAGAGCTCTGCTTTTAAACATCTTTGAGAAGAGACCTTCAAACCAAAATGAAAAAGGCACAAGTCACAGCAGAAAATCTTAACTCCTATTTCCACATCTAAAAAGAAGTTATATCTATTTGCACACACATTTTGCTTGAAAAACAACAGAAAACCAATTCACTTACATGCTACCTATCATGGAGTGAATGTTCACATTCCCTCAAGACTCATGTGTTGAAATCCTAACCCCCAGGGTGATGGTATTAGGAGGTGGAGCCTTTGGGAGGTTTTCAGATCATGGGGGTGGATCTTCATGAATGGATTGAGTGACTCTAGAGAGCCCCCTCACCCTCTCCACGATATGAGGACCCAGGGAGAAGGTGGCCTTCTATGAGCCAAGAAGCAGGCTCCCTCACCAGACTCCCAGTCTGGCAGGGCCTTGATCCTGGACTTCTCATCTCCAGAAATGTGAGTGATAAATAAGCCACCCTGTCTACAACAGTCTGGCCCAGAAGCATGAACACTAGCTAACATGTGGCTTCTCAGGAGCCACCCAATCTTCACCATAGTAGAAAGGAAAGCAGAACACAGATAAGCATCTGCCAGAGCTACAGGGAGTTTGAAGAATGAGCACTGGTTGGTTTTCATACCTTTAGCCAAAGATCAAGAAGGTTTTTCATATCACTCTTCGGTCAACACTTAAAATAACAATCCCGACAACTTTTAAAATATTTAACTCCTTGCTAATCTCAACCCAATCTGATTTAAAACAAACCAAATAATATTAGCCATTTGTTTGGTTTATCTAACACTTGATACACACAGCCTCAAACAGTGTGTGTGTGTGTGTGTGTGTGTGTGTGTGTACCCACACACCCTTGAATTCTAAAAGTAGATCCTCTTGTTAGAGAAACATAAGCAATCCCTTTCAACTTTGCCCACAAAAAAGTTCAGACTAATCAAAAGAAATATAAAATACGGAACCTAAACAAAACCTAACTGAATTTTATCTACGTTAGATTTCCCAGCTTGAAAAAAATGCACTATCTTTCAAACTGCCTAAAGAAGATATTCTAAACTCAAATACCTACAAGGCCCAGGTCAGTAACATAGATGAGTAAAACAGACCTGGCACAAGAATAAAAAAGAGCTGTGAGCATTTCAACGAAGTGGAGAATGTATATGACCTCTAAGAGACATTCAAGTTCAAAAAATTTAAAAACCCTACAGCCTCAAAACATCATGTCACAAAGCTTAAACTTTGAACCTCAAAAGATAACAAGCTCACATAGCCTACTGAAAAGTACTACAACTGATCTTTACTAAAATAAAGTGAAATAAGATCTGAAACTCATGGAATAGCTGGAATCTGAAGTCCAGAAAGTACTGTCAGGTTGTTAATAAACGAGAAACTACTGGGGATATGTAATTCATACCAGGCAAGAATAACTATGTTCCACTTTCATACTTTGTTATCCAAGTAACTTATCAACACTTGATATATTATGTGTTAATTATCAATCTTCCTCAAACCAGACATAAACCCTTTGGAGAAGGAATTCATTCAATGCTAGATTCCCAACTCCAAACTAGCACGTGATAGGTATTAAATAATGCATGTGAAGTAAATTAATTTAATGAAAGACAAAGTAAATGTTTAATATAAAAACAGTTCAAGGCATACCACTTATCAGTAGCTTTGGAATTAAAGTGCATTTGGTTTCACAGACTAAAGCAAACCAGGTAAGCCCTACCAGATATTCCTTTTGAGGTTTTTTTCCTTGTTATTTTTTTATAAGGGGAGGATATATTCCGAAATTACAGCAGACGTTATTAACTCATTCTGGATCTACTGCAAAGACTGGCCCCTCCCTCGGATCAGGGGCTCCGACAATGAGATAGCAGGAGCAGCATCAGCACCAGCTGGAAACTCGTTCACTTGATGTAAATGCAAAACACGGCCAGGCCCCAGCCCAGACCTTGGGGTCAGAAGAGGAGGGAGGGGTAACACACGGGGCAGAAGTGCCTTTGAGCCCTCCAGGTGATTCTGCTGCCTGCTTCTTAAGAGAACCACTGCCCACTGCTCCCACTCCGCTCAGAGCAGCCAGGGGTCACAGGCGCTCCTCTGTTCTCTGCTAGCATGTGGTTGCTGGGTCTTAACAACTTCAATCGCAGAACAAATAAAGGGGCACGAGTAACAAAGAAAACAATTTCAAGGGCAGCTAGTCAAAAAAGCCTTCAAGTTCTAGTCTTCCACTCCCTTCTCCCCACCAAAAAAGCCACCCTCATTAAGAACTGGCTCCTTAAGGAGAATATAGTATTGGCAATTATGAAATAAATGATTAAGCCAAATTAAACAGGCTAAATTATGTCTCAAGCATAATGACTTTTAGATTAATTACAACTAATTACAATGAGATAATCTGACAAGTCGACTAGGAGAAAAAAGATCTGGCTAGGGTAAATGATTTAAGAGAAAAATTATGATTTCTTGTGGTCACAGTGTGCCCATCTATCAATAAATCTGTGTGGTCTAAAACTTTACCCCCTGGTAGAATAATATCCAACATAAGGGGAAGTCTGAAATCTTTCAAGCAATGGAGAGAACAAATTCTGTAGAATGGGGAGAATCCTTGGGGTGGGGGGTGGGAAGAACAGTCAGAGTGGAAGAGAATTAGAATCAGAATAAGGTTGTGCAGTTTAGCAAATAAATGCAGTTTTACTCTTTCTTTAAAAAAAGAAAATCCCAGTTACTTATTTCTCTCAACAAGAAAATAACTTGATCCAAGCAAAGAAAACAGTAGTTTAGCTGCTCCCAAGAGAACTGCCCAGTTGGGGAAAAAACAGTAAAAGAAGTTACCAAATCCTTTAAATGTATTTTTCCATATTAGAACGTTAAAAACAAAACCTGTACCAGCTACTCAGATATATTTTGATTCACCGTTAAAAGATGATAGCTAATGTTAAATCCTAATAAAGGAATTGTTTCTAAAGTAAGCTAAAACTTTTTAAGAGCTGTATGCTCTATGGGGAGTTTTTAAGTTTTAAGTTCTAAGTTGCATGTGTCTGGGAAGTTTCTAAGTTTGAGGGTATGTGGTTTGTATAATTTAATTTAAACACTATGAACAATATAAAATATCTACTGTGATCATTAATAAGTCATTCTTTGTAATGTTGTTCAGTTCAGTCGCTCAGTCATGTCTGACTCTTTGCAACCCCATGAATCGCAGCACGTCCAGGCCTCCCTGTCCATCACCAACTCCCAGAGTTTATGCAAACCCACGTCCATCGAGTCGGTGATGCCATCCAACCATCTCATCCTCTGTCGTCCCCTTCTCCTCCTGCCCCCAATCCCTCCCAGCATCAGGGTCTTTTCCAATGAGTCAACTCTTCACATGAGGTGGCCAAAGTACTGGAGTTTCAGCTTCAGCATCAGTCCTTCCAATGAACACCCAGGACTGATCTCCTTTAGGATGAACTGGTTGGATTTCCTTGCAGTCCAAGGGACTCTCAAGAGTCTTCTCCAACACCACAGCTCAAAAGCATCAATTTTTCGGCGCTCAGCTTTCTTCACAATCCAACTGTCACATCCATACATGACCACTGGAAAAACCATAGCCTTGACCAGATGGACCTTCGTTGGCAAAGTAATGTCTCTGCTTTTTAATATGCTATCTGGGTTGGTCGTAACTTTCCTTCTAAGGAGTAAGTATCTTTTAATCTCATGGCTGCAATCACCATCTACTGTGATTTTGGAGCCCAAAAAATTAAAGTCTGATACTGTTTCCCATCTATTTCCCATGAAGTGATGAGACCAGATGCCACGATCTTAGTTTTCTGAATGTTAAGCTTTAAGCCAGTTTCTTCACTCTCCTCTTTCACTTTCATCAAGAGGCTTTTTAGTTCCTCTTCACTTTCTGCCATAAGAGTGGTGTCATCTGCATATCTGAGGTTATTGATATTTCTCCCAGAATTCTTGATTCCAGCTTGTGCTTCTTCCAGCCCAGCATTTCTCATGATGTACTTTGCATATAAGTTAAATGAGCAGGGTGACAATATACGGCCTTGACGTACTCCTTTTCCTATTGGGAACCAGTCTGTTGTTCCATGTCCAGTTCTAACTGTTGCTTCCTGACCTGCATACAGGTTTCTCAAGAGGCAGGTCAGGTGGTCTGGTGTTCCCATCTCTTTCAGAATTTTCCACAGTTTATTGTGATCCACACAGTCGAAGGCTTTGGCGTAGTTGTTATACCCATGTAAATACTGAGTTACATTCATGTAAACAATTAACTAGATTAACATTTTGGTCCAGGTAAGACTTGTAAGATAAAGACACTTGAGCCTTGGAAGAAAACCTACGACAAACTTAAGAGTATTAAAAAGTAGAGACCACGCATATTAAAAAGTAGAGACATGCATATTAAAAAGTAGAGACATCATTTTGCCCACAAAAGTCCATCTAGTCAAAGCTATCATTTTTCCAGTAGTCATGTACGGATGTGATACTTGTACCATAAAGAAGGTTGAGCACCGAAGAACTGATGCTTTCAAACTGTGGTGCTGGAGAAGACTCTTGAGAGTCTTGTGGACATCAAGGAAATCCAACCAGTCCATCCTAAAGGAGATCAACCCTGAATATTCATTGAAAGGACTGATGCTGAAGCGGAATACTCTGGTCAAGTGATAAGAACAGCCAACTTTTGGAAAAGACCCTGATGCTGGGAAGATTAAGGGCAGGAGAAACTGATGACAAAGAATGACACGGTTGGATGGTATTACCCACTCAAGGGACACGAGTTTGAGTAAACTCCTGGAGTTAGTGAAGAACAGGGAAGCCAGGTGTGCTGCAGTCCACGGAGTCACAAAAAGTCAGACATGACTGACTGACTGAACAACAACTGTATGAAACTACATAACCTGCTTTGGCTTGCTTCAAATGACATGTTTCTTTTCCCAAACACCAAAAAACTTACACAGAAATACATTCCACTATTATTTTACTCAATTTGAAAAAATGTAATAGAAGAGTTGGGGCTTCCCTGGTAGCTCAGCTGGTAAAGAATCCACCTGCAATGCAGGAGACCCTGGTTCAACACCTGGGTCATGAAGGTCCCCTGGAGAGGGACAGGCTACCCACTCCACTCTTCATGGGCTTCCCTGCTGGCTCAGGCAGTAAAGAATCTGCCTCTAATGCAGGAGACCTGGGCTTGATCCCTGGGTTGGGAAGATCCCCTGGAGGAGGGCATGGCAACCCACTCCAGTATTCATGCCTGGAGAATCCCCACGGACAGAGCAGCCTGGAGGGCTACAGTCCATGGGGTCGCAGAGAGTCGGACACGACTGAGCGACTAAGCATACAGCAAAATAGAGCAGTAGAAAATTCCTTCATCATTACTATCTTACAAACAGAAAATAGCCACTGTGGCCTACCAGCAGGATTGAAATCAATGTTACTTTAGAATAATTCCTGCATATCATTCCACAATTATAATATCACACTTGAGCCTGTGACAGTTTCCACAATGAACATGTTATTTATGAACGTACATATATGAAAACGGTCAAGTGCTATCAACATATCCTTTACGGCTCCAACTCCAACTAATCCCAAATTTCCCCATGTTCAAATATAAAGCATCTGCTCAATTGAGATTCCACAGGTGTGAACCATGCTAACTGCAGGTCTGCCACAGTTTTAAAATTCTGTTACTTCTTGCAAGATTTAAAGTCAACTCTCCATGGAACTGACACAAGGAAAGTACTGCAGTAAGGCGCGCTGAGGTGGAAACACCAACAGGTGAGCTAATCGTGCCCTGCAGAACCCCGAGAAGTTCACAGGGAGGACAGTGGGCAAGGTTAGAGGCAGAGAGTTGGTGGGTGGAGTGGGAAGGGTGAAGACTGGTTACAAATCTGTAGACTAAACAATGAGAAAGAGAGGATTATTCTGCACAGAAATTGACAGATAAGAAATTAGGACTCAAGGACAAGATACACGGTAGGTGGGTGCATAGGTGCGAAGCTCAGGGCTGGTGGGTTAATCTGAAGTCAAAAGTCAAAATAAAAAATGCTCAAACATCCAACCCTGCCCCTTTTCTTTAATTCTAGAATGCCACTGACAAGGAGTAGTATTTACTTCCTATTTGGCAGTTCACTCAAGAAAACAGCAGTTCTGCATCCAATTAGCCTACAGGGAAGCCCAACACTTACAAGGGCAAAGTCCCTTGTAAACAAAGAGCTACCAATTAGCCTTTTCACTTTTAAATATGAATAGCTAGCAAAGGATCACCATAATTTGCAAGGTTTCAGACGAGAGAGACCAAAACAAACAAAAAATTGTAAAAACATAAAAGCAAAGATAATCAAGAGAATAAAAGAAAACTTAAAAAAAAAAAACCTTATAATTACTGTGCTCAGAGAGGACAAAAATTAAAAATGGTGATGAAAAAGAAGCAATCCAAACACTCTCAAGATTAAAAACACAGCCACTGTTAAAAATCCAAAAGAAAACAGCAAGAAATTCTCCCTGAGTTTAGAGAAATAGAGTAATAGTTTAAGAGAAATAGAATATACTGAAAAATAGTTCACAGACTTAGAAGATCAAGGCAGGAAATTCAACATCTGACTATGAATAATTTCAGAGAACAGAGAGAATGGAAAGGGAGAGAAACACCGACTCACTAGCCTGAAAAGTGTCCCGGTGAATCTCTCAAGGGAAAAGGCCATGCACAAAATAACAGGAATAAACACTGTACCTGAACTCTCCACTGTAACACTGCAAATTAAAAGTAAATGAAGCAACACTTTAAAAATTGTTTAAAATAAATAAATAAAAATAAAAATTGTTTACATAAGAATTCTCTAACCAAAGTGTCAATCGAGTATGAAGGAGCATTTTTACATATTCAACACCTGAAACTACTATCCATACACATTTTTCTCAAGAGTTTGCTAGAAGGCATGTTTTACACACACACACACACACACACACAAGACACACACACAGGAATATACCAGTAAAAAGGAAGATATGAAGTGAGATGGCCAAGACGGCAGAGTAGAAAAATCCTGAACTCATCCCTTCTGCCATGGATACACCAAAATTACAGCTCCTTACAGAGAAGCTATGTATGAGAACGGCCCAGAAACTAGCAGAAAAGCTATTCCACAACTACATACCTAAAGAAGGAATCACAAAGAGCCAAGTAAGAGGAGACTCAGTACCAGGACTCACAATTCCAGGTCAGGGGTCCACAAATGGGAGGAATATCACAATCACAGAGGTTCTCTACAAGGAGCGAGGCTCCTGAGCCCACCTCAGGCTCTCCCACCCAGGGCTCCTGCACCAGAAAGACGAGCCCCAGAACCTCTGGCTTTGAAAAGCAGCAGGGCTTGTGTTCAGGAGAGCCTGAACACACTTGCTGATCCTGGAGAGCCCCCTGGAGAGGCAGGAGGCAAACCGCAACTCCCCCTGGGGGTGGAGATGCTGGCAGCAGCCATTAGGGGGCGCTCCGTCTACCAAGGTAACAGCACTGGCAAGGGACGCTTTGGAATTCTCCCATAGCTTATTAGTGCTGGGGCTTACCCGCCCACCAGCGGGCAGGCCCCAGGCCGAAGGCCAGGCAGACAGCAGTGGGAAGCCTACCTCACCCTCCAGCAGGCTTCCACCCACCACATGAGGCAGGCTTCACAGCCAGGCTGGGGGCCAGTCCCGCCCACCACTGCACCAACCACAGCAGCCCCGCCATAGGAGAAGGGCACAGGCAACCCCACGGGGGCACCCCTAGAACATCTAACTCTGGTGACCAGCAAGAGTGCTGCTGGGGCCCACAGGATGTCTCCTACATGGGGCCATCACTCCAAGCCAGGGAATGTAATCAGCCTACCCAACACAGCGAACTGCACAAAATGAGCAGAGGAACATGCTCCAAAGAAACAAGAAAAACCTCAGAAAAAGAAATAGATGAAGTGGAGATACACAATCTACTCAATAGAGTTCAAGGTAATGATCATAAAGACACTTCCTAACTCAGAAGAATAGATAAACACGGTAAGATTTTAAATTCCAAACTAGGAAAGGAGTACGTCAAGGCTGTATATTGTCGCCCTACTTATTTAACTCATATGCAGAGTACATCACGAGAAATGATGGGCTCGATGAAGCACAAGCTGGAATCAAGACTGCCAGAAGAAATATCAGTAACCTCAGATATGGAGATGACACCACCTTTATGGCAGACAGCAAAGAGGAACTAAACAGCCTCTTGATGAAAGTGAAAGAAGAGAGTGAAAAAGTTGGCTTAAAACTCAACATTCAAAAAACGAAGATCATGGCATCCAGTCCCATCACTTCATGGCAACTAGATGTGCAAACAATAACAGACTATTTTCTTGGGCTCCAAAATCACTGCAGATGGTGACTGCAGCCATGAAATTAAAAGGGGCTTGCTCCTTGGAGGAAAAGCTATGACCAACCTAGACAGCATATTAAAAAGGAGAGACATTACTTTGCCAACAAAGGTCCATCTAGTCAAAGCTATGGTTTTTCCAGTAGTCATGTATGGATATGAGCATTGGACTATAAAGAACGCTGAGTGCCAAAAAATTGTTACTTTTGAACTGTGGTGTTGGAGAAGACTCTTGAGAGTCCCTTGGACTGCAAGGAGATCCAACCAGTCCATCCTAAAGGAAATACGTCCTGAATATTCATTGGAAGGACTGATGCTGAAGCTGAAGCTCCAAAACTTCAGCTGGCCACCTGATGCAAAGTACTGACTGGGAAAGATTAAAAGCAGGAGGAGAAGGGGACGAGAGAGGATGAAATGGTTGGATGGCATCACCAACTCGATGGACATGAGTTTGAACAAGCTCCAAGCCTGCCGTGCTGCAGTCCATGGGGTCGCGAAGAGTCAGACACAACTGAGCAACTGAACTGAAGATTTTAAAATAGAAATACTGAGAACCAAACAGAGCCTAAGAACACAGTAACTGAAATTAAAAATACACCAGGGGCAATTGACAGTAGATTAGATAACACAGAGTAACCGACTGCTGATCTGGGAAGACAAGAGTAGAAATCACCCAAGCTGAACAGACATTAAACTTCTGTTTCAGTACTTCCAATATTCTAAAGCACAAGAAACAGGAAAGCTCAGCTAACCCATTGCCAACGGACCTCTCCACCCAAATGTCCCACAGATAACTGAGACCCACACAAATATACACCCCTTCCTATACTCCTTCCATATCCATATCCTCCCTTCTTCACCCCCAAATTTTATAGACTATAGTTCCCAAATGCTTTCAAATTGTGGTGCTGGAGAAGACTCTTGAGAATCCCCTGGACAGCAAGGAGATCAAACCAGTCAATCCTAAAGAAAATCAACCCTGAATATCCACTGGAAGAACTGTTGCTGAAGCTCCAACACTTTGGCCACCTGATGCAAAGAGGACTCTGGAAAAGACCCTGATGCTGGGGAAGATTGAAGGCAGGAGAAGGGGATGACCCAGGATGAGACGGTTACAGAGCATTGCCGACTCAATGGACACAAATTTGAGCAAACTCAGGAAGACAGTGAAGCCCAGGGAAGCCTGGCGTGCTGCAGTTCACAGAACTGCAACGAGCCAGACACAACTTCACTACCGAACAAGTCCCGGGATATTTCCAAAATCTGAAACCACCTCTGTTCCAATCCTTAAGTTGCTCAGGCTGTCATCTCTTGTCATTACAAGCCCCTAACCAATCTCTTATGTTTCCATTTACTCTCCTTTCTTTTTTTTTTTATTTACTCTCCTTTCTAATCGAACACGCTAAGACAAATTTTACCAAGGTGACTCCCTGCGGCTCCTGTTCCTACAGAAGAGAATCCCATCTCTAACCTGGCATGCCCTTTGCATCTAGACCTCTCAATCTATCTAGGTTTAATCTGCGCCACCCCCTCCTCACACCCTACTTTCCTACAATAATTTAACTCTGAAGTCTTCCACACAGGCTTCTCTCTGCCAAGGAAGTCTCTTCAAGCCCAACCCTGCCACCTCAGTCCTCCCAACAAACTGTTGTTCATTTTCAAAGATTCTTTTGCCCTCTGTGCTACCATGGACATACATAACTTTACTACAGCATTTAATTATAACATATCACAATCATCTGTCCATCAACCTCCATGCTAAATTGTCTCATTCATCATGAAAGGCTAAAATATTACCTTGGCATACAGAAGACAATAAATATCTGTGAGATAAAATGCCAACCCAGTCAGCACACCTGCAACTACAAATTACTACTCCTCTAATCTGCAGAGGTTGACAGCCAAATAACTACAAACGATGAAAGAAACATGAAAGGCCAGTTTGCTCTGCCAAGCCATATTACCAAAGAATACACTTATATAGCTTTTAACAGTTTGCAATGTGATTTAATCAATATATGGTCTGCAGCTTACAGAGTTACAGTTTTTAAAGAGGAACTGAACAGTACTCATTTTCTTGAAGGATATAGGACTGCGCCTTACATAAACATTACAATGGATTTCTCTTACAGTTTCACTTGTGCAATTTATATCAAAAAAATAGCAAGACAAGGGACTTCCCTGGTGGTCCAGTGGTTAAGAATCCATCTGCCAATGCAGGAGACATGGGTTCAATCCCTGGTACGGGAGGATCCCACATGCCCGGGAGGAACTAAGCCCATGGCCCACAGCTACTGAGCCTGTGCTTGCGAATCCGCAAGCCACAACTACGGAGCCCACGGGCCACAGCTATTGAAACTCTCATGCCTAGAGCCCACGCTCCACAGCATGAGAAGTCGCCACAAGGAGAAAGCCACACACCGCAACAAGAGTAGCCCCGGGTCACCGCAACTAGGGAAAGCCCACACGCAGCAAAGAGAGCCCTGCGCATCTATAAATAAATAAACAAAGTCAAGACAAGATCCCCAACGAGATCCTGAAATTCAGACAATCAACTGGTATCACAGTGATGTTTGGTGCTTTGGAGAAGGAAATGGCAACCCACTCCAGTATTCTTGCCTGCAGAATCCCATGGACAGAGGAGCCTGGCGGGCTATAGTTTATGGTGTCGCAAGAGTCAGACATGACTTAACGACTAAACCACCACCAACTCCACTGAGAGAAGGTGAGAAGACACCAAACCACCATCACCGATGCTACGAGCAGTGCATATTTTAGGGCCTGATTAGCTGATCCACTTGGGAAAGAATCAATCAACCTAGAAACTGGCAGACAGGACCTGATCAGATAAAGAGCAACTTTATTTAGGATTTACTAAAATCGGTTAACACTTTCACTAAATTCAGAAGTCAATTTTAACAGACTTTTGAATGACTAATTTTAAAAAGTGATTTCATTGACTTCAATTAAAAATACTGTGAAGCTTTCATCTATCTGGAAAAGCTTCTGGCGCACTGGGCTCATAGTTCTCCTGAGATCATGCTACAAGATCATTAGTCAATGCAAAATCCCTCGCAACCCCCTCCTCCCATTTACCCCTTCACCGCCTTTTCATTCCATCTACCCGTCCACTGTCTTTTATCCTCACACTCAGTCCCACCTGCCTGCAGCCCAACACATTCAGACAGGGAACCATTCTAGCCTATTTAACAAATCTGGAATATAAACAGATGTGACATATGCTACATCTGAGCAGAGACTTTCAAAGCCACTGGGTACTGCCGTCCATTCTCTTCTCTTTGCCTTGGCCAAGGGTGACAAGACCCAGAAGAGAGGTGTGCCTCAGAATGAGATGACGTGTGAACAGTGACAGCCAACTGTCAGCCAGGAACATAACACGGGCAAGAAATAAATCTTTATTGTCCCATAAGCTTCTGAATTCGGGGGTTATTATTATAGAAAGTTGACTAATGTGCAATGAAAAACTGAAGTAAATAATTTCACTTCCCAAATTACATTCCATCAGTCAGACACATCTGAATGAGATTTGGAAGGGCAAAGTGAGGCAAAGAACAGATTATTGTGGCTGGTGGTTCTGGCAAGCAAAGTTAGAGACGTCAGTGAGTTTCAGTGTCTGGTCACCAGCTTCAAGGATGGGGGAGGCAACGGTGATGATTCAAGAATGCTGGTGGTGGCAGCAACAGCAGCGTGCCCTGGGGAGTGCGGCTAGTGGAGCAGCCTCACTGACTTCACGCCTCCAACCTCTCCAACAATCTGCAAAGGATCTGGTTTTTGCTATTAAATCTCCTATTGCTTTAGATACCTAGTGTTTTCTTGGACTGAACTGTGATTGATGAAGTATTTGGTACCAGAGGAGTTACAGAACACAGACTCTGAAGTTAGGAAGCTGGCTTTGGTTTGCCAACCTAATTGGATTTAAAGACAATGATGGGCATTGCCACCATTAGATAACATATTGCTAACACTATATGACATGGAGCAGCAAAGAAAAACCTATCACCTGTAGCTACCTGGAATAAACGTCTTCTTGAAGAAAACAACATGGCAGACCTACAGCTGCTATGATGGAAATAAGAAAGACAAGAACTGTGGAGTGGGCTGATTCTGATGACAGGTGAAAGCTTTAAAAAAACATTTAGCGCAGTAAACTGAGGACCAAAGAATATCCATGATTGCCAAAAAAAAAAAAAAAAAAAAAAACGCCCTTTAATGCTTACAGGCACAGGATTGAGAGAGCTAAAAATCAGAAACAAAATGATTCTGCAAGTTACAGAACTACCAGATAAAAATAATTCAAATTCTAGACATAAATCTTAAGTAAAAGTTAGGGCACTCCCTGAGACCTGAAATGGGGTCAGTTTGGTGTTTTTATCAACCTGAGAATCCTGACCTCAAAGTACTCTCAGAGAGGAGGACCCCTTCTCCCCGGTATGAGGCTGATCTTTACTTGACAGAAGCCCCTGCCACAATACTACCTGGAAATAAACCTCCAACTAAATTAAATTTCCCCAGGGGAACCAGCACCAAATCTAAACAAACAGGAGCCAGCCTCCATTCCAAAAAAAACTAGATGCACTGTAGTTAAAAAAAACTCATCTTATTGTGCTTTATTGCACTTTGCAGATACTGTGCTTCTTACAAGCAGAAGTTCTGTGGCAACTCTTAAGTCAGCCACGTCTATTGGTGCCATTTTTCCAACAGCATTTACTCACTTTGCATCTCTGTCGTATTGTGGTAATTCTCAAAATATTGCAAACTCTCTACCAGCAAAAAGATTATGACTTGCTAAAGGTTCAGATGACATTTAACATTTTTTTAGCAATATTTTTAATTGTTATGTTTGTTGTTTCTTAGACATAATGCTATTGCACACTTAACAGACTATACTATACTGTAAATATAACTTTTATAGGCACTGGAGAAACCAAAAAATTCACGTGGTTCACTTTATTGCAATGGTTTGGTACATAACCCGTTAATACCTCTACATATGCCTATGTAGACTTTCGGAAGACTTTTTAAGAATTCTAAAGACTGAAATATAACTTTAGATGAGACTTATCAGAAGGAATACACTAACTGAAGAGTCATTGTAAAATCTCAAGAAACTAGACATGATTATAACGATTTGCTCAGTTAACTGACTGAAACCTGGATCAAATGATAGCCTATGTTAAAAACAGTTGGAACTCCTGCTGATCAAGAGCAGACTTGAACAAACAACAAATTAAACACCAAAGACTACACAGCAATAGAAACTATCTGAAGTGAAGCACAAAGTGGGGTGAAAAAGCCAAAAAACATAATGAACAGAGCCTCAGTGATTTAGTGTACCTAACGTGTGCAACTGAGGGGCACCGCGTAGTCATTCTGAATGATAATGTCCCAAACTGGACAGATTCCAGAACCCTACGCTCAAAGAACACTAAAAAGAATAAACCTAAAGAAAACTCTACCCCCAAGAAACAACACAATCAAACTAAATTTGATATAGTGAAAGATAAAATGAAAATCTTAAAAAGAGCCAGGAAAAAAAAAAAGGACACATTACATAGACACTAGAATATTCACAGATTTATTATGAGAAATAATGGAGGTTGAAAGACAAAGGAAAGACATCTTTAAAGTACTGAAAGGAAAAACAAAGACAATACAAGATTGTCAATCTAAAATTGTATCTCCAGCAAAATTATCCTTAGAAAATGAAGGTAAAAGAACACTTCAGTGAACAAGCAAAAGTTGAATAAATTCCAAACTAGATCCCTTGGCAATTTTAGGTACTGCAATTATCTTCTCTAATTCCTTCATCTGTCTGTCACGGAAAGAAAAATCTTTCATTTTTTTCCTATGAAGTTATCATTTTTTCACCTCTGTTTAAGTCTTAGCAGCTTTAAGATGCCCTTCCCTGTCCTGAGGGAAAAAGTGTCTTCAACACTGTCTTCCATTAATTTTCTAACTTTTCCTTTCACACTTAAATCTCTAATTATCTATAGTTCATCCCATCTGTGGTGTTATATTGTTTTTTTCCCCATACAGTTGAATCACTCTTCTGAGCAACATGACTTTCTCTGATGATTTATGACACCCTTAAGTTCCTAAACATTTATAGGTAACTTTCTGCTAATATGTCCCCCCAGTTTATTTTTATGTTCTCACATTCCTATTAGTTTTTATTACTATAGTTTTGAAACAGAATCTTAACTTCTGGTAAGGCAAGCCCCCACCAAAGCAAATCTTTTAAGACTGATTTAGCTATTCAGACTTTATCCCACCTGTCATATAAATTTTAGATCTAGGTTATGGAGTTTGTTAGACAAACCGACTGGAATCTTGACGGTAGTTTACTCAAACTTACAGATTGAAATGGAGAAAACTGACATCCTTACAACAATAAATAGTCCCAAGAGCATGGAAAGTTTTCTCGTTTATTTATACAGATCCTCTTCTGGCTCCCTGAGGGGCATCCCCAGCGGCACAGTGGTAAAGAATCTGCCTGACAATGAAGGAGATGGAAGAGATGAGGATCTGATCCTGAGAGAAATGGCAACCCACTCCAGTATTCCTGCCTGGGAAATTCCATGGACAGAGGAGCCTAGCAGACTACATTACAGTTCATGGTGTTGCAAATAATCAGACTCGACTGTGCAACTGAGAAGACATTTCTGGCTCCTTAGTCAAGTTCTCTCCTTAAAGATCTCACGTGCTCTTAGGTTCATTCCTAGAGACTAGTTTGTTCCCACCACTGTATACAATATTTATCTTTGATTATTTTACTGCATGCTTATTGCTAGTGTGCTAAATACTACTAATTTCTGTAGGTTGATTTTAAAAGCAGTAACCCTGCTAAACTCTTACTAGTTCCAACAGTTTCTCTCTTGATTCTAATGGTTATTCTAAATAAGTAATATTATCTGCAAATAATGAGTTTTCTTGCTTTCCTTCTAATCCTTATACTTTTTATTTTTCCCTCTGTAGTGTCAGTCAGGACCTCCTTATGTTAAATACCAACAGTGATACAAGGGCATCCTTATCTTGTTACTGATCTTAAAGTAAGTGTATCTGAAATTTCTCTATTATTATTTGCTGTAGGTTTTTGGTTAACGACCATTATCTAGTTATCTTGTGTTCAAAGTTTGTTAAGATTTTTTATCATATATTGGTGCTGGATCTTATCAAATGATTTTATGGTATACAAATAATTGATGACTTTTCTCCTTCAGCCTATTAATGAGACAAATTACATTAACAAACAGATGTTGAACCATATTTACATTCTTTTTTTTTTTCATTTATTTTTATTAGTTGGAGGCTAATTACTTTACAATATTGTAGTGGGTTTTGTCATACATTGACATGAATCAGCCATGGCATATTTACATTCTTAAACTCTGATCAAGATTCTTTCAACACACTGTTGGATTTGATGAGCTAGTATTCTATGCAGGATTTTCTTGTTTACACTATAGATGTATAACTTTCTCATACTGACCTCAACTAGTTTTGAAATCAAGACTTTACTAACTTTATAAAATGAGTTTGGCCTCTTTTTTTTTCCCCCTATTCCCAGACAAACCTTTAAAAAGAAATTTTCATTTAAAAATTCATTGCAACTCAGTAAGATTATCTTCATACAGGGTTTTTTTAAAAGGAGAGGTTTTGCCATTGTTCATTAAATATTTATTAGTCAGCTCAAGCTATCTATTTCTTCTGATACCAACCTTCATAGCTTGTAGTTTTCTAAGAATTTATACATTTCCTCCAGGCTTTCAAATTTATAAACCGAAAGCAATTCATAAAATTATTTTTTAAACAGCTCACGTTTGTAGCCGTTTCCCATTTATCACTTATTTTATCTGCATCTTTTTAAAATCAGAGATCTGTTTAGCTTATTTACCTTCAAAACATCTTCTTTCAGTTTGGCCAATCTTTCTTTTGTTCCTAATTTCACTGATTTATGCTCTTAACTGTAGGCTGGATTTTTGGAACTCTTGAAATGAATTTGGTAAAAGCAGTAAGGCAAGCTTCCTTCAACATTTAGATAAGTCACCCTGCCACTCTGTCTCAGATCTGGTTTCACTACATAGACTTCAACACAGAAACTATACAATACAAACATTATTCTCTCCTATTCACAATACAAAAAAACCTAGAGAAATCTTATCAACCGTAACTACATATGAATGTGTCCACGTTGAAGGCACATAAACAAGGTAATGTGCTCCTTCCCCCAAAATATGTAAGGCTACCACTATATACCTGAACCAAGGCACTTTCTCTGCACAGCTAGTTGGACAATTACTGGTACAGCTTGATAAAATTAGCAACTAGAAATGAAATCTCCAGTTGCTTTACCAGATGCCATTCAAAACTTGTAGTTATTAATAGGAGGGAAAAAATCTGGCTGTGGCGATCGATTTCCACCACCACCAGCCCCCCAAAAAAACTCGCTTAAAGCAAAAGCACTTTTTTTTTCTAGCTGTGGAAGCATACATCCCTGGCTGGGGACAGTTTCAGTTACAGAAGAGATTTGGTCTTAAATCTTTCTGCCTGCAATTTAGCGTTAAGGCGGATCACTAACATAAAAGTTCAACATTCAACACAACCTTGGACTTGGACACATACCGAATGGCTTATTCTTATGAGTGTAGGCTTTGAAAAATAATTTTATACAGTATTAGCTTCAAAACGGATGTCGTAGCTCCCACTGCACTGGTGTTAACTCAAGAAGCAACTCATACATTTTCCCTATGAGGATACAGAAGGCGTGCACTGGAGACGGGAAAGAACGAAGCGCAGATACAGGTCAACTTTCTAATTCCTGACTTATAACGCAGGTTGGCTAAAGGCACAGAAACACAGTGGCCAGATTTCTTTTTCCTCTGGCTGCAAAAACACAAAAAGACTGAAGGCTTCTCCCTAACGAAACCCGGCAGCCTTATACTTTTCCCTTCACGTCTGAGGGTGAAACTTAAGGGGGAACGGAGAAGAAAAGAGCTCCCTAACGTTGAGAGTGAGCCAGTCCTGATACGGATCGCGTCTGCAGAACTCGGGGCTGCGTGCGTTTAACCCAGGCTGCTCTTTTATAGGCCAGGTAATACAAGAAGCCAGGGCCGCTCCGGCGCCGGCCCACCGACACCAAACCCGGGAAGGGAGGGAGGGACGCGGGGAGGGAGGGAAGAGGAGACCCAGGCCTGAAACAAAGAAAGAAGGGCTGGCCGAGAGGGCCGGATTCGGCGTCCGCGTGGGGAGGAGGAAAAGCCAAGGCTGCTGGCGAAAAGGCTGGACTCACAGAACTTGGAGGTGGAGGTGTTGATGTTGATGGTGGAGCCGGGGGTGGGGGCGGGGGCCGCCTTGGCCACGGAGGCCGCGTCGCCGCTCTTCAACATCATGATCACCCCATTGGCCTCCGGCGGCGGCGGCGGCCCCATCGGAAGCCCCTCCTTGGGGCCTTTTCTGTCCACGGAGACCGCAGGCATCGCCAGCAGCTGACCCCCGGGAGTCTCTCGGGCAGGGGCTGGGATCGAAGGCGGGGGTGGCGGAGGCGGCGGGGGCTGCCGGAAGCCGTCCACGGCGGCCTCCCAGTTGTTGTGGTTCTGGTCGTCCATCATCGCCTCGTAGCTGCCCCCCTCCTCCTCTTCCATGCTTTCCTCCATCCTGCAGGCCCCCAGCACCCGCCCGCCTTCACAGGCACCTGCTGCCCGTCTCAACCCCGGGCCGGGCCGGGACGGGCCAGGCCGGGGTGGGGGCGGGCACCGCAGCCTCCTCGAGCTCACATCGCCGAGGGCCGGAGCGGGCGCGGCGGGGAGGGGCAGCGGCGTGCCTCTGGTCTCTCAGTCTCCGCCGGGACGCCTCTTTGCAGACAGGACTGACGGCGGTGGCCGCTCCCGGGTTCCAGTCAGGGGAGAGGCAGCCGTAAAGTGGGGGCGCTCTTCACGACATTTTACAGCAGCTTCCAACAGGCAGTTGGGGAAAGGGCGGGCAGCGGGGGAGGAGCGGCCAGGAGGGCACGTGGTGCGAGGAAACAAGCCTCCGGAAAGCGGAGCGAAAAGGGGCGGGAGCTGTGAGCCACCACCAGGCGGGAGAACAGAGGTTCGCCCCGCCTCGACTGATAGCGCACAGAGACGCAGGCGCTGGGCGACCCAGTTCCTGGGTAGCCGGCTCCGGCCCCGCCCCGCGCCCGGACTCACGTGATAAGGGAGTGGAGCTGCGCACGCGCTTTCGCAAGCTGGTTACCAGGACGACGGGCAGCCGAGTTTGTGACTGAAGATGTGTCCAGAGCCTTGATGGTCGATGTGACCCAGGCTTCCCCTTTCGGCCGTGTTTTTCTTCCGCTCGCCAGATTTACCGAGCCTTCGGACCACAGAGGGCCTTGCATTTCCGGCTTTTGCTTGATACGTAACCTTGGTGGCCAGTAGAGGGTCCGGGTCGAACATCATAAACGGGTTGGGACCACCTAGGGCGGCCCTTTGCTGAGTAGCTCATGGCCATCTGCAGACCCGTCCCAAACCCTCATTCTGGTGAATAACAGGCGAAGCAGCAGAGTGACTAAAAATACTAAGTATGTTTGAGCTAATCAAGGATTTTTTAAGTTCCTAATTCCTCCATACACTGAGGCCAGAAACTTTAAATTTAAAAATGCTACTCTCTGTTTGCTGTCTCACAAATCTTAGCTACAAATTTGAGATTAGAGTTTTGAGGGACAAAGAAGAAACGTTATGTAACTATTATAATTTCTTCTATTCCTCTGCATTCTCGGATTATAGCAATAGCAGTATATTGTGTGAGAATGTGTGGTTACAGTTGTTTATTGTGGCGCTCGTTCTGTGCTGGTGAAAAGTTGTCTAGAAAAAACCCTTAATTACTTTAAACTAGCAAATAATGAATCTTTATTTCCACAGATATGTAATTAGTTTGAAGTTACGTAAATCACTTCAGCCACTGAGAAGTTGTCTCTGATATACTTCAGTGTCCACATTTATTTCAGCTTCTCTGCAAGTATTTTCTCAGCGTATTCTGCACTATACTTAATGAAGAATTTTGACCACTTGTTGTTTTTTCAGTCGTTAAGTCATGTCTGACCCTTTGGCAACCCCATGGATTGTAGGAACCGATCAGGTTCCTCTGTCCATGGGATTTCCCAGACAAGGCTACTGGAGTGGGTTGCCATTTCCTTCTCCGGGGGATCTTCTTGACCCGTGGATTGATCTCATGTCTCCTGCATTGGCTAGCAGATTGCTTACCACTGTCCCACCAGGGAAGCCCTGTGAGCACTTAGAATGGTTTAATTTCAGAAAATGCTCTCTCATATTCATTAAGGGCATATATTTTTTGAATCAGCACAGGGTTTTGATTCCCTGGCCCTGGGACATTTGGGGAATATGATAAAGAAAAAAAGACAATTTTCAGAGTGAAATGCTCAGCGTTGGGGGCGGGGTGGGGGAGAATTGTAACCTTAGAGTTATAAGCCTGGCAAGAAAAGAATGTGAGAGGAAAGAGAAATTATAGTTTTTGCAGGCAACAAATGATAGTTTGTCATTACTAGACTTTTGAGGTGGTGGATGTGACTAGATTAAAAAAATGCTCAGTACACAAGAGAATCATAAACGTGTGTCTAATAATATGGTCACAAAATACATAAAGCACAAGTTGACAGACATACAAGAAAGAGAAATCTATCATCAGAATAGATGATTTAACAGTTTGCAATGGGTTGAATAGTAGCTCCCCCAAAAGATATCTCTGTGTCTTAATTCCTAGAACCTGTAAATGTTACTTTATTTGGAAACAAGGTCTTTGCATAGGTAATTAAAGACCTTGAGATGAGGAGAGTTTCCTGGATTATCCAGGAAGTGGGTTGCCATCCCTTTCTCCAGGGGATCTTCCCAACCCTGGTATTGAACCCAGATCTCCTGCATTGCCCTAGGATTATCCAGATGGAACATAAAACCAGTGGCAGGTGTCGTAATTAGAGCAAGGAGGAGGGAGGTCTGAGACAGAAACAGAAGAGGAGGCAGTGTGGCCTCAGCGGCAGAGGCTGGAGCAATGCAGTCGCACTGTCACACCAAAGGCCAACAGCCACCCAAAGCTGGAGGAGGCAAAGAATGAATTCTCCCCTAGAGTCTCCAGAGAGAAGACAGCCCTGCCAAAACCATGGTTTCAGACTTACAGCACCGTGAAAGAATATCTTTCTGTTGTCTGAAGTCCCCTATTTCTGCTAATTTGTTATAGCAGCCACAAGAACTAACACATAGATCAAAGGCACCAAAACATCTTTAAGGGACTAGAGGATTTGAATAACACAGTTACCAAGCTTTGGTTTAATGTATACACAGAGAACTCAACTACTGCAGAATATACACTCCTTTCAAGAATATGTGAAACTTTATAAAAATTGAACATGCTGGATCATAAAGCAAGTCTCTCTACATGTCTAAGGATTGGTATCATAGCAACCACATTCTCTGACCACTGTATAGTTCAGTTAGAAATCAATAACCAATAGACAGCTAGTGAACACCCATATTTCTAGTCTTCCAATCAACTTATGGGTCAGAAAATCATTGATGAAGACATTTAGAACTGAAGGGATTGGTACTGACACAGCATATAACTTTCATCTATTAATAGTAAGGCCTACTATGGGGGAGGCTTACCCAGCATACTTGAGAACATAGAACCCTTTACATGTATACTGCTATATTAATCAATTTGAGACATTCATCTTAGCTGTAATTGGTTAAACACACCATTAGGAAAAAAATCTAACAATGATTGAACCAAAGCAATTACTGACAGAGTGCAATTTGCCATAAATAAGAAGCATCACCTACTGAAGGGAAACAAATGAACATATTGATAACTCATTGATTTTATGGACATGAGACATTATTATATTACACCTGGGACTTCCCTGGTGACTGAGACGATAAAGAATCTGCCTGCAATGCAGGAGACCCCAGATTCAATCCTTAGGTTGGGAAGATCCACTGGAGAAGGGAATGGCTACCTACTCCAGTATTCTTGTCTGAAGAATTCCATGGACAGGGGAGACTTGTGGGGTACAGTCCATGGGGTGGCAAAGTGTCGGACAGAACTTAGTGACTAACACTTACTTTCACTAAAAGCTTAATATATTTTAATAGGTATTAACTTAAAATCTTTGCTGATTTGTTCTGGAATGTGGAGATGGGGAATAACATTACTAGCAACCATTGACCCAACACTGGACAGATATAACACAGGTTAATTAATAAATACTACAACATTCCATAGTCTCAGACATTAATCTGTTTTCTTGGATTTTTTATTTGTCTTCTATTTCCCACTAGGATATTAGTAGGGATCCAACCAGTCCATCCTAAAGGAGATCAGTCCTGGGTGTTTGTTGGAAGGACTGATGCTGAAGCTGAAACTCCAATACTTTGGCCACCTCGTGTGAAGAGTTGACTCATTGGAAAAGGCCCTGATGCTGGGAGGGAGTGGGGGCAGGAGGAGAAGGGGACGACAGATGATGAGATGGCTGGATGGCATCACCGACTCGATGGACGTGAGTTTGAGTAGACTCCTAGAGTTGGTGATGGACAGGGAGGCCTAGCGTGCTGCAGTTCATAGGGTCTCAAAGAGTCGGACACGACTGAGCGACTGAACTGAACTGAGGATATTAGTTCCACCAAAGTAGGAAATATGTGTATGTAAGTTTATTTATGTAAATAAAAGACTAATTCAAAACATTAATAGCAATTACCTAGGGCTAATGGGATTCAGTTCAGTTCAGTCGCTCAGCCGTGTCCGACTCTTTGAGACTCCACGAACTGCAGTACGCCAGGCCTCCCTGTCCATCATCAATTCCCGGAGTCCACCTAAACCCATGTCCATTGTGTCGGTGATGCCGTCCAACCATCTCATCCTCTATCATCCTCTTCTCCTCCTGTCCTCAATCTTTCCCAGCATCAGGGTCTTTTCCAATGAGTCAAATCTTCACATCAGGTGGCCAAAGTATTGGAGTTTCAGCTTCAACATCAGTCCTTCCAATGAACACCCAGGACTGATCTCCCTCAGGATGGACTGGTTGGATCTCCTTGCAGTCCAAGGGACTCTCAAGAGTCTTCTCCAACACCACAGTTCAAAAACATCAATTCTTCGGTGCTCAGCTTTCTTTATAGTCCAACTCTCACATCCATACATGACTACTGGAAAAACCATAGCCTTGACTAGATGGACCTTTGTTGACTAAGTAATGTCTCTGCTTTTTAATATGCTGTCTATATTGGTCATAACTTTCCTTCCAAGGAGCAAATGTCTTTTAATTTCTTGACTGCAATCACCATCTGCGGTGATTTTGGAGCCCAGAAGAATAAAGTCAGCCACTGTTTCCACTGTTTCCCCATCTGTTTGCCATGAAGTGATGGGACCAGATGCCATGATCTTAGTTTTCTGAATGTTAAGCTTTAAGCCAACTTTTTCACTTTCTTCTTTCACTTTCATCAAGAGGCTCTTTAGTTCTTCTTCACTTTCTGCCATAAGAATGGTGTCATCTGCATATCTGAGGTTATTGATATTTCTCCCAGCAATCTTGATTCCAGCTTGTGCTTCCTCCAGCCCAGCATTTCTCATATGTACTCTGCATATGAGTTAAATAAGCAGAGTGACAATATACAGCCTTGACGTACTCCTTTTCCTATTTGGAACCAGTCTGTTGTTCCGTATCCAGTTCTAACTGTTGCTTCTTACAGATGGTTTTTATCTTCTTCTTCATTGTCTTCCAATCTTTTCTATATTCTTTACAGTGAGTGTGTATCAATGCTATTTTTATAATCAGAAAAGCATTCCTAACCTCAAAGTTTAAAAACAACATTAAGAAAGTATAAGTTGGGATTCTGTATGTTAAAACATTTATTTTGGCTTCCAGAAACAGAAATCTCAAGTTAAAATTGCTTAAAAATCAAGGCTATTCATTGACTAACATACTGATAAAAGTCTAGCAGGGCAAAGGTGAGACATGGTTCCATCAGGTCTCCAGCTCTGTTATTTGCCTTGAGTTTTGACCTGATCTTCTCTTTTGCAAACTTCATCCTTAGGCTGCCAACAAACTGGCTGCCACAGCCCTAGACCTCACATACTTGACCAACAATGTCCAGACGAGGGTCTGTGGCTCCTGGTAGGCGTTGATTGTAAGCAAGTTCTCTCCTAGAGCCCTGAGCATACTTCTTCTCCATGTCCCTTTGGCTCATTCTTGAACCAGTCTACACAGCATTTAGACCCAAATCCCAGAGTCCTTTACTGGCAAGGGCATGGATTTATTCTTGGAAAGTGAGGCCCATCCCTGGTACTCAGAGTGGGACACAAGAATAAAATCTGAGGTCAAGTAGGGAAGTTGAAATGGATTCAATACCCATTACAGGCCCAGATATCTAATCCCCAAAGCCTATCCACTACATAACTTCATCCCGACCTCTCCACTCCCTCCCCCTCATAAACACATCCCTAAAAAATATATGTTTGCAAAATTGAGTGGGCTTCCCAGGTGGCGCTAATGGTAAAGAACCCGCCTGCCAATGCAGAAGACAGGAGAGATGCAGGTTTGATCCCCTGGGTTGGGAGGATCCCCTGGAGGAGGACATGGCAACCCACTCCAGTATTCTTGCCTGGAGGATCCCGTGGACAGAGGAGCCTGGAGGGCTACAGTACACAGAGTCCCAAAGAGTCAGACATGACTTAGCATGCACACACACACAAAATTGAGTATGTATTGATTAGAATCAAGACAGACAATTATAAGATAAATATGCAGCTAATTATTTAAAATAGGTAAAATGGGGGAGTGCAGAGGTTTGTCACTAAGAATTAGTCTTATATAGCTTTGGATACCACTATGTCACCTTTCCTACAGAGTATTTCATTATGATTGTTCAATATTTTTGAATGAATAAACATCACTACCTTAAATCTACTTGAAATCTTATTTTTATATTGGTAGCCCTTTTTCGTTTTAATCAACTCTTAAAATACCATCCATATGATGAGATACATTCTTCCCTAAGAGAAAATAAAGCTTATTACCATTTTCTTGAATCTTTTCATCTAGTTAACCCTCCTATTCTTGCATTGTTGGTGGTAGAGAGGTTTAGTTGCTAAGTCATGTCTAATTTTTCTACCCATGGACTCCTCTGTTCATGGGATTTCCCAGGCAAGAATACTGGAGTGGATTGCCATCTCCAAGGAGTCTTCCCTACCCAGAGGTCAAACCTGGGTCTCCTGCATTGCAGGCAGATTCTTTACTGACTAAGCCATCAGGGAAGCCTCTTGCATTGTTAGATAAAATTGCTCAGAGGTGAGCAAGAAGAGAAAAGAAGAGATGAAAATTTATATGAAAAAACTCCCAAACTGTACATGCTTCTAGTCAAGTCAGAACCAATTGAATTAGACAAGCTTGTGATAGATAACACACAGACCTATAGATGATTGTTTTTAATTTCTATTTCATCTTAAATTCACTATTAATTTCATGAAGGCATTAGCATGGAAAAATTGAAAGCACAACTTTGATAGAGATAAACTATATTAGGATAAAGAAGAATGAATACTATTCTTGTAATCTCCCTAGGAGATTATAATGGTACCAATACAGCGTTTGACAAAGAAGTGACTTGTGAATGCATAATACAATGGGAAGTCTAAAGGCAAAGCTATTGGAATGATCTTGATTAGAAGGTAAGAGGATTAAAGGCATGTAAATAACTCAAGCTTCAACAGCTGCGCAGTGAGATTTCTGCGTTCAGTGGAGACGTGTAGCCACTCGGGGGAGTATTCTCTATTCAGTATTTCTTTCCATGTTGGATTTTGTTCCTTCCTTTTACATCTTAGCATCTGCATCCAGCCAGATTCCATCCTAGCAGGGGAACAAAAATATGATGCAGATTCTTTCTGTAAACCTGGTGAATTAAGGGGCTGAAGGAAAGGACTCCAGGCTGAAGGAGACTGTAGGGGAAAAGCTTACCCTACCAGCTCCCTGTTGTCAGCCTATTTCGTTTACTCCATCATTCACAAATATCTCTGTGCTCAGGCGCTGTGCTGGGGCTACAGGAGTAAACAGACAAGAAGGGTTTCTGTCCCTCATGGAGTTTCCGTTCCTCTGAAGTGTCAAGATTTAAACAATGAACCACAGGAACCAAAGACTGACAAGCAGGATAAAGGAAAACACCAGGCACTGTAAGAAGGCATCACAGAGAAAGTTATTTTACTTGGGGTGACCAAAGAGACTCAACCTGAGAAAGAGTATTTCTGCCAAGACAAAAGGATGGGTAGAAGTGAGCCAGTCAACAAGTTAAGGAGACAACTTTCCAGGCAGAAGGTGTTTGACATCATCTGGGAACTAAAAGAAAGGAACTCTAGTGGAGGGAAGGGGAATGGAAGGGTTGTGACATATGAAGGAGAGGTATAAAGGGCTTCCCTGGTGGCTCAGTGGTAAAGAATCTGCCTGCCAAAGCCTGCCAATGCAGGAGACACGAGCTCAATACCTGGGTCAGGAAGATTCCCTTAGAGGAGGAAATGGCAACCCATTTCCTTGAATATTAGAAAAGGAATACCAATATTCCAGTATTAGTACATTGGTATTCTAATATACGAATTGGAATACCAATATACTATTGATATATTCTCTTGCCTGGAAATTTCCAGGCAAGAAAATATGCCACTATTCTTGCCTGGAAAATCCCATGGACAGAGGAGCCTGGCAGGCTATAGTCCCTGGGGTCGCAAAAGAGTCAGATATGACTTAGTAACTAAACAACAATAACAACAAAAGGAAATAGCCACATGTGTGCTCTATACTGCCTGTTGAGGAGTCTGTATTTCTGTTTGAATGGAAAAGACATAAGGAAGTACTATGAGATGTAGCTTGCATTGTATAGGGGCATCTCACTACCCTGAGGGGAATGACCTATAGGGAAGGAAAGAGTGGAAAAAGAGACCAATCAGGGAGTTACGGCAATACTTCAGGAAAGAGAGGATGGTGGGGGACTTCCCTGGTGGTCCAGCAGTCAGGAATCTGCCTTGCAATCCAGGGAACATGGGTTTCATCCCTGATCTGGGAACTAAGATGCCACATGCCACAGAGAAGCTGAGCCTTTGAGCTCTGAGTACTGAGCCCTCGCACTCCAGAGCCCAGAGCCCTTGGGCCACAACTAGAGAGCATGTAAGATCCCAAGTGCCAAAACTAAGACCCAATGCAGCCAAATAAATAAATATTTTTTTTAAAGAGGTAACAATGACTTAGACTTTGGGGACGGTAATGGCTGAAGAAAAATGTAGTAGACTGCAGGACTCTTTTGGCACTTGAATGGACAGGACTTGGGTTAAAGCTTGAAGGTGAGGGAAAGAAAGGTTTCAAGAATGATGCAGCTGCTTGATGTAAATGATCATGTTCTTCTAAAGCTGGGGTTTTGTCAGATGCATGCAATGGAAGGAGGGTTGGATCAGTGATGAAAAAGATGAATCAGTCATAAACTTCAAGCTGCATAAGAAAATAAAGACAGGTGGGGCACGTGGCTAGAGAGCCAGGAGAGTTGTTTATGGATGAGAGGTGTCCATGAGGTTGAAGAGCTGCTGCAACGATGTCAGTCATTAATCAGGAAACCTGCAGGATAGATGATAACCAAAAGGTAGGATGTTTGAATTAGCAATTCAGTATTGCTTCTCACTGATTCAATGGACATCACCAATTCAACGGACATGAACTTGGGCAAACTCCAGGAGATGGTGAGAGACAGGGAACCCTGGCATGCTGCAGTCCATGGAGTCATGAAGAGTTGGACACAACTTGGTGATCTAATAGCAATTGCTTCTCCAAACCCCACATCCTCAAAACAACAAGCAACAGTTCTGGATGCCATAAAGGTTTCTGTGTGTTGGTGGTAACACCACCAATAGTGACAGTGACATATCAGAGTGCAAGGAGGATTTGAGCAACAGCAGCACTTAACTGAAAGAGAACAAATTAATTAACTTCTGAAATCCTTTCCACTTGGCGTTAATGTGATAGTTTCTTGCATAACAGTAACATTGCCCAGTTGTGCTAGGTGTCTGTTTTCATGTTCTAATTCATAGGCTTGGAGCTACTTGCTGTGTTAAAGCAATTTGATTTAATTTAGACAAGATAGATGGGGTACACTTGAAAAGTTAAGTGAAGCAATAGAAGTGAATTATAGTCTTCAGTAGAAAATAAAGTTACTTTTTCTTGTATTTATATTGGTACTGTCCACAGATACTTGGTGTGAACTGTTGCTTACAAAACAAAACCATACACAGTTGTTTGTTTTTCACTTTTAAGAGCATTAATATTTTAATTTTTAAAGAAAATGTTAAAGGAAACAAAAAAGTTTGCGTGACTACAAAAAGCCTTGTACAAAATTACCCAAAAATAGTTTCTATAGAGATTTTTTGTCCATTAGAGATCAAAGTGGACTCTGAAGAAAGATTTTAACAAATGAAATAATATGCTGTGGTTGTCAGTCTTCTTATTCTGTCTCAGCATTGAGGAATTTGAAAGGAAAATACTTTAAAATAATGTATAAATCTTGATCTTTCTTATAAGAGAGAGTGAAACTCATGATATTGGTAAAAGAAATTTTCATAATGAAATTAAAATATTTTGTACTATTTTCTGTAACAGTAATTAATTATATATGGCCAACCCCCATTAAAATATTACATAGGAAACTCATAATATATCATGATCAAGTGCACATGATATGTTAGATTTATGATTCATTTCCAATCTAAGTATTGTTTTAAGAATTTAATTGACAATTCTAGTTGCTGCAACCTCAACCAAACGTAATTTCTTCATTTTGAAATGTCCCCAGAAGTTTATCTTATTTATCATTATTCTTGATAGAACACAAATTATGTGACAGTCTTGATTATAACAACATAATTAGTAATTTACTTAAATGAGGCAAGAAAATTAACTTTTATGAGTAAATATAATTTATGAATTTTTTATGGATTCATTTTACTACTTATCCAAATAATAAGCTCATGGAAAGAACACCCAGCCAAAAACAAAAATAGTTATGGATAAATCCATCATCTTGAAATTTTACCATAACTTTGCACACTTTGTAATGTTGCTGTCATATAAAGATATATTTTTCAAGAAAAGGGGATAGTATATGTGTCATTTAACATTCTGTTAGCTGGGTGAATAACATGTCAATATTTGGACATAGAGACATATAGATGAGCCTCCATTTGTATTCTTGCAGCAAATATTATAATTGGGGCTGGTGGGGTTTCCCTGGAGGTCCAATGGCTAAGACTCCATGCTCCCAATGCAGGGTGCCTGGGTTTGATCCCTGGTAAGGAAACTAGATCCCAGATGCTGCGACTAAAGATCCCACATGCTGCAACAAAGATCGAAGATCCTGAGTGCTGCAACTAAGACTCAGTGTGACCAAATAAATATTTTTTTTAAATAAAAAAGCACTGGGCCTAAGGAGGAGGCCAGCAACGGTTGAGGCTAGAGGGCTTGAAGGGCCCTCTGCACAGATGTTGGTGTTTCCCACATGGGACTGATGGCAGGGCTGACATGGAGATAAGGGGAATCTGGAAAGGAAAGTGACGCGGTGGTAATTTCCAGGAGGTGGTCAATGTGAGGAGGGCGGGTAGAAAACTCCGATGATGTGAGCCTCGGCGGAGCCCACAAGGGGCAGAGGAAGGAATAGCTGGGACGAGGAGGACACCAACACCACTTGCCCATCAAGGAACCCAAGTGACGAGAAATGTGTCCCTTTGGGAAGGCACAGGGAGGCTGCTCTCGGAGGAGGGCTAAATCTGGGTTAAAGCTGGGACGTGGAGGGAATATTTGAAGAAAAAATACATGAGAAAAGCTGCTGATCGTGAAGCAAATGTTCTAGAAGGCACAGTGAAAGAATTATGAAGGAGGAAAAGGGTGAAAGATTGTGTCGGGGAGAAGGTCACAGAGAATTCTGGAGATGAGAGCTAGTTTATTAAACATTAGCGCCTACACTTACAGGGGGTAAAAATGGCATTCAAAGGTCTAGTGCATCCAATCCCAATGGAGTTCTTAGAGGAAGGGGACACCCGGGTCCAACATCATTCAGCTGTGGCCTGGAAGTAAGGGTCTTCCTGGGACTGAAATTCAGGACTCGCCCACCCCCTCTCCTCCCCCTCCTGCCACATCAGCCAGCACTGGCAGGAACCACAGGCATAAACGCGGTTGGCAGCAGTGAGCACAAAACACCCGGTTCTTCACAGCCAATCAATCCAAGCAATTGTCACCAGCATTCCAGGTGGTTGGACCAAGATGCTTCACGATCTCGGGGCCAGCACTCTCAGTGGATTGGCATTGGGCAGGGGCTCAGAGCCCTTCATAGGCCACACTGATCATCCGGTAGAAGCTGACATCCATCTTGTCGTGTTTAAGGAGGGACAGACATCCACGGGCCTCAGCTCCATCTGTTTTGCACAGCCGGCACTTTCATACATCATACCCCAAACTGCCTTTCATACTCTCAACCCAAACATTCCAGCTTTGGCACAGTGGTGTCTCCTGTCAGCCAACTGGTCAGTTCGGGCAGCTCCCTTTCATTATCTGGTCAACAGTATATGTTTATGAAAATTGCAGGGGTTTTGCCTTATTGTTTTATAAAAATGAGTAGAAAATGGAATACTGGGTGGACTGATATATGTGTGGGGGTGTGTTTGTATATTTTTTCGACCCCATGACCTGTAGCCCTCCAGGCCCCTCTGTCCATGGGATTTTTCAGGCAAGAATACTGGAGTGGGTTGCCATGCCCACCTCCAGGGAATCTTCCCGATCCAGGGATGGAACCCGCATCTCTGGCATCTCCTGCCTTAGCAGATGGATTCTTTACCACTGCCCCACCTGGGAAGTCAGATGGACTGATACCAGTGGTTTTTAGAAAGCTGTAAAGTTAACCCCATTGTAGACACAGATGGAAACCATTAGGAGCCCCACAGGAAGTCTAATCTCTACTGGCTGGTCACTGGACTTCAGCCTCACATGTCTAACTGCAAAATAAAATAACACAATGAAATTCAAAAGGCAACAAAACATCAGCAAGGAGGGTTAAAAGGGACAACTGTGATTGAGGATTTTAAGTATTTTTGAGCTTTCTGAGAATAGAACAGCCATTTATAACCACGTGGATCCATTGTTCAACTTCACGTATACAGCTGTCCCAACATCTCGAGGAATTTTTTTGTAGGGAAGCAGAGGCTGCCTGTGCCATCAGCAGAGATTCAAAATGGAAACCTCTCTCCGATCCTTAGGCATCATCACACAGGAGGCTTGACAGGAGAGACAGGCAGTCTGGTCCGACAGAACAGGAGAGTTTGGGTCAGAGAGATAATCCCACCTTGCTGCTGCTGCTGGGTCGCTTCAGTCATGTCCGACTCTGTGCGACCCCATAGACGGCAGCCCACCAGGCTCCTCTGTCCCTGGGATTCTCCAGGCAAGAATACTGGAGTGGGTTGCCATTTCCTTCTCCCAATCCCGCCTTAGAGGGAGCATTTCCTGAGGTTCTGAGGACCAGTCCCATTCTCTGTGATACCCTCTTCCCAAGGCAGAGCTTTAATATTCCCCAGAAGAAACGGGGGCAGTTTGGCCCCCACTCATAGCCGTATGCACCTCTCTCTCATCCTCCAGTCAGCTTGCCTCCTCCTCTAAACAGTCCTCTCTCTGACTGCTCTTTTCCATCCCTTCTCCCTGCCTCACTGCGCCTTATCTTGCCAACCCCACCTACAAGCAAAGCTAAAGCTTAGTCCTCAGGAATGCAGAGATGGCAGACATCTAGTGGAAAGTCACGAAGCAGTGATTTGCAGCTAGAGTCCTTTGATCATAGTTTTGCAGACCTGGGCTGGGCTCAGCCAAATCTGCCTAGAATGTGGCCACGCTGGTTCCAAGCAAGGACAGTTGGTAGCCTAACCAACAGTAACTCCCTGTCCCCACAGGGCTACTAGGTGGCTGGCAGGCAACAAGTAACCCTGGGTGCTACAGAATGAGTTTTGATTTGCTCAGGCCCATTATAGTGGTTCCTTAGGCACAGTGGTTGACTTAGGAATGGCCCTGGGCTGCAGTCCTGGCCAAGGAGTCATGATTAATTTACTGGAGGTTCAAGATGCCAGGAAGGCATGTCCTTTTCTAGGGAAGTCGGAAAGCTTGGAGATACATCACCGGCTACACAACCACAGGTCTGAGGTCAGAACCCAACACACTGATTAGAAGAGCGGGAAGATGGAATGAGCCTGAGTGTTCCGAAAGTAAATTAACTAAGCCTGGAACTGCCTCACCTCCACAGTTCCTATCATGAGAGATTTTAAGTCCCTTTGACGTTCAAGCTGTTTTTCGGTTGGATCTGCTATAACATGTTGGTGAAATCACCCTGATACAACAGCCCATTAGCATCTGGTGGCCCTTGCCATTGATGGGGTACTAGATCCAAATCTGTGCCAAACTCGGGGTGCCCTGGGAACTTTAGTCCCATCACCAGCACCCCAGACCTATGAGTAAAAACACAAGTGAACAAGTGGGAAATTATATAATAAACTTTCCATAGGCCGGAAAAGTGTCAAAGCACTTTACAATCAAATCTAATTGAAAACAACAGCTCTTTAATCTAAATTTACAACATAATCAGCCTTCCGGTTACCTAATTATAATTAAATTAGATTGGCAGTGTATTTCGTAGATGCTAATTAAAAGCACCGGAAGAAAACGCAGGTTTGAAACCACGGTGTCTCCTCATTCCCTATGAGAGCCAAGTGTGGAAAGAGAGCTCCCTGAGCTGTAAGTCTGGAGACCTGGGTTCTCATCCTGCCTCTGCTCAAACTGGCTTTTGTGTGACTTTAGGTCAGCCCCTGAGCCCCTCGGAGTCTCCTTGTCTGTTGCATTCCAATCAAGCACGGTGCCGTCTTTGATTCATTTTGCCTGTTCTTGAACATGATATAACTGAAATCAGACGCCACGTAATTTTCTGTGTGTCTAGTAAGACACCTACAACAATGTTTAGGGTGTTTTGTTGCCAAAGAAATGACAAGCCCCAACTAGCAAAGATTTGACTGTTGAAACATTGAGCCACCCTCAAGGCCCCGAGATTGCCCAGGCAGGAAGTTGGCTTATGCAAGCTGGACAGCCTCTATAGCAGAGCACTTCATATGTGGCCCAGGAGATAGTGACCAAGGAGAAATCTCCCAGAGGGTGGACTCAGTCATAGAGAACAGTGGACCAGGGAGCTCCTCTCGGAAATCAGAATAGGCTGAAATGAAGGGACCAGTCCATTCAGGAGCCCACCTCCTCAGCGTCTGCCTGGCAGAGCTCATCACTGCTGGGGGCTAGGGGCTGCTCCGTCTGCCAGCCTTCCTCTTTCTGGACACAGGCTGGTATTGCAGTCATGCTGTCTGCTCTGCTTCCATGTATAGGGCGTGAGCTGAGAATTGAGATAACTTGCCCTTTTAGTTTATACATCGTTAATGAGAGAGAAGCCACATTCAAACTCAAGGGCCGTCCGGTATGTTCTTAGGGAAGGAAGAAGAAAAGTGTGCACAGATGTTCAGCTGGTCATCAAGGCTTTGTGACCTCCTTCTGGACTGGGGAGTGGTGACTGGGGAGCAGCAGCTGCCCTGCCAGGGATGATGTTTGCCAGCCCCTTGCATGCATTTGTTTTTTCAATTGGGATGAAATTCACATAGCATGCAATTAACTGTTTTAAAATGGATCATTCAACAGGAGCTAGTCCATTCACAATGTTGTGCAGCCAACCCCTATATCAAGTTCCAAAACATTTTCATCACCTTAAAAGGAGCAATTACACCCCATTCCTCCCTTTTTCTGGCTCCTGGCAACCACCACTCTGCTTTCTGTCTCTATGTGCCTGTGGGCTAAGTTGCTTCTTTTAGGTCCGACTCTTTAAGATCTCATGGTCTGTAGCCCGCCAGGCTCCTCTGTCCATGAGATTCTTCAGGCAAGATTACTGGAGTGGGTTGCCATGCCCTCCTCCAGAGGATCTTCCTGACCCGGGGGTCTAACCCGCTTCTCCTGTGGCCCCCGCACTGCAGGTGGATTCTTTCCTGCTGAAGCACTGGGGAAGCCCTTCTCTGTCTACAGATTTACCCATTCTGGATATTTCTTATAAGAGGAAGCATTCAATGTGTGGCCTTTTATGCTTCACTTTGTATAATGTTTTCCAAGTTCATCCATGTTGTAGCCTAGGTCAGTGCTTCATTCCTGTTTGTGACTGAATAATATTTTATTGGATGGATTTACCACAAGTTGGGTTATTCATTTGTTTGTTTTAGTTGTTTTTTTTTTAAATTTTTGTGGCAGTATAATCAATTTACAATGCTGTGTTCATTTCAGGTATACATCAAAGTGGATCAGTTATACATATACATAGATCCACTCTTTTTCTTTAGATTCTTTTCCCATATAGGCCAATACAGAGTACTGAGTAGAGTTCCCTATGCTATACACAGCAGGTTCTTATTAGTTATGTATTATATATATATATTTTATATATATATGGTAGTGTGTACATGTCAGTCTCGATCTCCCAATTTATCCCTCCGCATGCTTATCTCCTGGTAACCACATGTTTGTTTTCTAAACCTGTACCCATTTCTAATACAAATTGCTTATCCATGCATCTGTTGATGGGCATTCCTGGAGAAGAAAATGGCAACCCGCTCCAGTATTCTTGCCATGGACAGAGGAGCCTGGTGGGCCCCACAGTCCATGGGGTCACAAACAGTCAGACACGACTG
Organism: Odocoileus virginianus; assembly: GCF_023699985.2. NCBI lineage: Eukaryota > Metazoa > Chordata > Mammalia > Artiodactyla > Cervidae > Odocoileus > Odocoileus virginianus. Next base: position 21,083,860 of record NC_069680.1, read on the forward strand.
AGTGACTAACACATTGTCATCGTCGTTGATGGCCATTTGGGCCCACCTTTCGGCTATTGTGGATCATGTGACAAATTCTCTACAATGACAAGTGGGTGGAAGGGACCTTCATCACATCTGGGCAAGAGTTCAGTTCAATTCAGTCGCTCAGTCATGTCCGACTCTTTGCGACCCCATGAATCGCAGCACGCCAGGCCTCCCAGTCCATCACCAACTCCCGGAGTTTACTCAAACTCATGCCCATCGAGTCAGTGATGCCATCCAGCTATCTCATCCTCTGTCATCCCCTTCTCCTCCTGCCCACAATCCCTCCCAGCATCAGGGTCTTTTCCAATGAGTCAACTCTTCGCATCAGGTGGCCAAAGTATTGGCTTTTCAACTTCAGCATCAGTCCTTCCAATGAACACCCAGGACTGATCTCCTTTAGGATGGACTGGTTGGATCTCCTTGCAGTCCAAGGGACTCTCAAGCGTCTTCTCCAACACCACAGTTCAAAAGCATCAATTTTTCGGCACTCGGCAAGAGTGCCTCCCCTCTGTCTCAGCCCCCTCAGTGGATTCCAAGTTGGACGGGAGGAAGGAACCACAAGATGGAGGAACCTCAGTCCTTGATGAAGGCTGCCTGACCAGGAACACACGCACATCATGGTATAAACAAGAAATAAACGTCTATTGTTTTAAACCACTAAGATTTTGGGGTTTGGGTGTCCCAGCAGCTGGCATTAACTTATACCTCACTCAAGCTCCATCTCTTAATTTCCAGCTTCCTAGTAGAGTCCAACTTGTATAATCCACCCTCAAATCTCAACTGGCCTGTATCAGAAACCAGATTCATCATATCTGCTCTAGGCAGGGCTATGTCAATTACAGGAATCAGAACCCCCTTAAACCAGCTGAAGCAAAGTAAGAGTGTACTATGAGGCTACTTAGTTTACTATAAGTCCCTGAGACGTCAGGGACTTTGGAGACAGAAAAAAAAAAAAAAGTACACCCAAATCTTGTGCAAGCAGTCAGAAGCACAGCAAGCAAAGAGGGCTAAAGGAAAATGGGTCCCTGAGTGCCAGTCACGGGGTTGTCCCAAAAATGTAGGTAGAGAACGTTTTCAATTTCAGTTTTGCACTGAGTTGAGTTGAGTCACCAAGTTGTGTCCGACTTTTGCAATCCCATGGACTGCAGTACACCAGACTTCCTTGTCCCTCACTATCTCCTGGAGTTTGCCCAGGTTCATGTCCATTGAATTGGTGATGCCATCCAAGCATCTTACCCTCAACTGCCCTCTTTTCCTTCTGCCTTCAATCTTTCCCAGCATCAGGGTCTTTTCCACTGAGTTACTGTTTTAAAATATGCTGACCATGAAACCTCTAGTCCTGCTATGTATTTGATACTCATTTCCAGACAAACCCTAGCCCCTAGGCTCCACTGATCTTCCTCTGTGCTAGGATGAGGGTCCAGATGGCCATTAGGAGCTGAGGCAAGTACCATCTCAACCCCCCCCACCCAGGGCCCAGGTGGTCTCTGGTCTCTGCTTCCCTCTGGGCAACTGTGCCTGGCTCTGCTTCACAGATGGCAGCGCTTCTGCTTGCTTCTTCTCTCCCAGGCGAGCCTGACTTCCCACTGGAGACAGTCCAGCCCTTTATCCTGAATATCCAGACCTCACTGGTTTCATTTTTGCCTCTGAAATCTTAAGTGGCCCAGGGCCCACTCCCATCTGTCACCTAGAATTACTGCCTTGTGTGGCTGCTTCTTCACTAGTGATTGTTTATCTCATCTCTGCAGAGAGAATAGGGTGCCAGAGTTTCATGCCTGGGCCAGAACCTGGTGCCCCCACACATTATTTTATGATTGCAGGCAAATGACTGAATATCTCAGGGCCTTAATTTTTCATCTGTAAAATGGGTAGAATAATACTACTCACCTTAGAGTTCTTGCAAATATTGTATATATCTGTGTATATATATAAGGTAATGCAAGCAAAATGCTTAGTAGGGTTCCTTAGTAGGTTTCCTGATACATAGTAACTGCTCTTAATTTTTACAGTTCCATCTCCCTCCTCTGTCTTGCAGGTGCTTGGGGAGCAACAGGTGTGATCATCGTATCACTCTGGTCCTCAGACCTTCAGATGAGCAGGATCAGATAGGGAGCTTTGGGAAAAGCTCCTTGCCCCTTCCTCATGCAACTGGATCAGAATCCCTGGGTTGGGCTTAGGAATCTGAGGAATCAGCCAGGTTCAGTACCCTAGGGAGACCCCATCAGGCTGGTGAGGCCACTTTCAGTAGGAAATAGGAAGAAAATGCCAATCATGGCCTAAAGCAGTCATCCCCCTGCAGTCACTAGAGTTCCTCCCTCCCTCATTCAAACCCTGGTCAAAATCCCCTCCGCAGAGGGACGACTGTCTCCCTCCATCTCTTTCCTCATCCTTCCTAGCATTTTCCACTACCCGATCTGGAGTGTGTATTTATTGTTTATCATCCGTCTCTCCCACCCTTGAGGCATGTGGCAGTGCCTAGCACATAATGTGAAGAAGAGATTGAACCAGCCTCTACTGAAGCTCCTTTTCCCATCCCTTAGCAAGATGTGGGACAGATTTCAAAGTTTTCAGGTCCCCTTCCTTATTAAAACTCAGCCCAGTTTGGTTTAGAACTTTAATCTCTTATCTGATTCCAAGGTCACCCCTTCCCCATCATGAGTGGATTTGGGGCTCTGGGGACTTGAAAGGGGACAGACAGTCTGCTTTCCACCTCTTCCCCCCACCTCCCCCCACCCACCACTGGGATTGAAGGGAGCTTGGTGTGCCTTTGAGATAACCCTCTCCTCCCTCATGCTGTCAGAGGTTGGGGGCTGGGAGTCAGCAACTCGTGGGAAAGGAACGGGGAGTCTCTCGGGGTAGCCAGTGTTTTGCAATCCTCTCCAGGTTAGCAGAGCTGCTGGCCTGCCTGACTCTTCCTGGGGGAGCTTCTCAACACTAGTGCCTTGTAGGGGGCAGGTGGGGGTTCCTCCGGATGTTCTCTGAGTGAGTGATCCTGTTCCACTCCACCACATACCTAAGCTGCCTAAACTGGCAGTTACGCCCATGGCCTCTGGCTGCTGGGGTCCTCTTGCCTGGAGGCAGCCGCCTCCCACCGTGTCCCCTGGACGCCTGAGAAAGTCACACACGTGGGTGTTCAGGGCCCACATGGGTGGACAGGCGCCAGCCCCGCCCTGCAGCTTCTCCCCCGCCCTCTTCTCCCCTGCACGGTGAGGCTCATCTAGAGAACAGCATGTTCAGGGCTGAGCGCTATCTGATCGGGACGGTGGGGCTCCGAGGGCCCACAAGGGATACTTTGCAACCCTTAGTTGCACAAGGAGGGTGAAAACACAAAGGAGCAGCCCCCCCACCCCACACACACCTTGCGGAGGAAAGGAAACTGTCCCTGGTGAACCCCTTCACACCGCCCAATCAGGTGACTCCTTGTCCTCATCAGTCATGGGCCAAGAGCCACAGGACAAGTCCCAACTCACAGCCTGTCCAACAATCAAGTACTTCTTGATCTTCTGATCAAAGCTTCCAGATCTGAAGGCTGTGCCAAGTGCAATGACTTCATGAAACTTATAAAAGTCAGGATCCTAACAGAGCCATAGGAATACAAATTTTGGTTTCTCCCTCCCTTCCTTGGAGAAGGAAATGGCAACCCACTCCAGTGTTCTTGGCTGGAGAATCCCAGGGACAGGAGGAGCCTGCTGGGCTGCCGTCTATGGGGTCGCACAGTCAGACACGACTGAAGCAACTTAGCAGCAGCAGCAGCTCCCCTCCTTCCTTCTTCAATTCTCCAGTGGCTGAAGGAATATAAACTGACTTCTAGAAAGTGGCTCTTAAAGGAAAGGACAGGATCTTCCCTATTTCCTGATGGCTAGAAGGTGGACCTGATGGACACGATGGCTGGAGCTATAGCAACTATCGTGGGCTGTAAAGGAGACACTACATGATAAAGGTGCCAGAGCAACAGAGTAGAAGGAGTCTGGGTACCCCACGATCGTGGAACTGCCTTTCCATCCCTAGGCTATTTGTCATCTGTTTACATGAGAGAGAAACATGCCTTAGTGTGTTCAATCAATCTTTTTCAAACTTCCTCTTACAGCCAAAACTCGTGCTAATAGTCTGGCTGTAAGCTTAAGGCCTCACTTTATTGGAAAAATCATTTGCTTGCAGGATTGAAAGACAAATGGAAAGGAAATCTGCCTCATGACTTGATATTCTTTAAACATATTTGTGTGCTACTTTAGTTCTCCCTCCTGCCACAAGTGGTGCCTGCCTCATGCTTTAGAAAAATCTCACAGGCTACAAAGTCGGTAAAACCCAAGTTAGAATTTGGTTTCTGTGATTTCTTCAGCTGTGTAGTAACCTTGAGCAATTTACCCAACATTTCTGAGTTTTAGTTTTCTGTTTTATTAGAGGGTTTTTAGAAAAATATATTCTACTTACTTATTTTTGGCTGCATTGGGTCTTAGTTGCAGCACACAGCATCTTTGGTTGCAGGGTGTGGGCTCTCCATCTGCGGCATGCAAGATTAGTTTCCCAGTGGAATGTGGGGTCTTAATTCCCTGACCAGGAATCAAACCGGAGTCCCCTGCATTGGAAGGCAGTTCTTAACCACTGGACCACCAGGGAAGTCCCTTCTGTTTTATTAAATAAGAATAATAAAGTCTGTCTTGAAAAGTTCATCTGACAAATTTTTATTGAACATCCACTATCTGCATGACATTAAACTGGAGATACCATAGACAATAAACAAGGGGAGAAATAAACAAGGGGCTCAAAGTCCAGTGAGGGAGAGATGATAAAGCAAATAAACAAGCCAACAAAATAATCACAGTGAACAGTTTACTGTAACAGAGAATAACAGAACGTAGGAGCCCTGGGAGCTGGGAAATCCTCCCCGATGAGGGCTAAAAGACACACTTGGTGTAAAGCGCTGAACACATGCACGAGCTACTATTCTAGTCCTCGCCTAGACACTTCAGTCTCCCCGCACGGGGCATGAACAAAGCCCAAGGACAGTCCCCCACCCTGTGCTGCTTGCACACAGCTCTATCAGGGTAATCTGATCTGTGCTTTTTCTGTCCATCCAAGGATGGAAGAGGGAGGCTGGACGGACAGAGGGCCTCACACAGACTGCCAGCAGGGAAAGCTGTTGGCTGTAAACCCTGCCTGGCACAGACCCACGAATGAACTGGCCTTGTCCCTGTGCCTAATGGGCACCACCTGGGTCCCAGGGACGGCAACTGGCATCAGTTAGTTCTCATCAAGCCCGAGCTGGAGCGGCACCCTGGCTCCCCTCCCAGGTAGTGGAGTCAGAAACCGCCAGCTCCTGAGCTGCGTGTCGTTTACTGCTCACAGCCTCCGTTGGTGACCTCTGTTCCATTATTCCGGACCCACCGGGCCCGTGGCTGTCATCATCATGAGAAACCTGGTTCTCTGGAGGGGCCAGATGTGTGTGCAGTGAGGACCACTTAAGTGACAGAGGAATTCTGAAAATTCCCTTTCTGGCTTTCAAATTTCATGCAATACAGAAAGATAGGCAGTCCAAAACTGGAGGGATTGCATGGAACCTAAGCAAAGTACTATGAAGGCAGACCTAACAGAGAGATCAAGTCCTGCTCAGCTGTTTCCAGGTGTCTGATCTTGGGCAAGGTACTTAACCTCCCTAAGCCTTGGTTTCCTCATCTTAAAATGGGCATGGTAATCCCCGGAGGGGAAGGAGTAACTAAAACAATCCACGTAAACACTTTTAGGAAATCTTCCACATGTGTTTGCTTTGACCCATCTGCTTTATTCCACACGTTTCCAAGCATCTAAGATGCGTGAGGCTCTGTTCTAGGCTCCAGAAATGCAAACACAAATAACAAAGCTGGAAGGACAATTGAAAGGCATCTCATCTGGGACCATCCATTTTTAAGCTGCAGAGCTTCTAAACTGAGTAAAAGGCCCTAGGATCCACCCACCCCACTGTATCACTTAACTTCTGCCAGGTAACAAACTGCTCCAAAACTCAGTGACTTCCAGCAATATGTGTTTCTACTTTCTCATGACTCTGTGGATTATCTGGGCAGTTCTTCTGGTCTGGGCCAGCCTGGTCAGACCTGGGTGGGCAGGGTCGGCCCCACGCACAGGTCCCAGGCCTCAGCTGGGAGGTCTGCAGCTACACTTCTCTTGGTCTCGGAGCCCCCAGGAGGCTGCTGGTGAGCCAGTTCACTAGCTGCCAGAGGCCCCATGGTAAGAGAGGAGGCAAGCTCCAACTCGCCAGCACTTTCTCAGCCTCTGCCTGTGACACATTAGCTTCGCTCCCTTGGCCAAAGCAAGTCACATGGTCAGGGCCGGAGTCTGTACGGGAGGGGACCACCCAAAGGCGTGGAATGAGGGAAGTGGGAACAAATGGGGCTGTCACTGCTGCAGTCAAACACAATGAGCCATTTCCACCTTCCAGAGGAGAAAGAACCTGATGATAGGAATCAGAGAAGAAATATAAGGGAACCACACACTACGTACTTCAGTGATTCACAAATGTTTTTGATCACGTATCCCTGTATTTGATCACATATCCCTCAGGCGCTGCCATAACAGAATACCACAGACTGGGCTGCTTAAAGGACAGAAATGGCCTGCTCACCCTTCTGGAGGCTGGAAGTCTGAGATCAGGGTACCATCACAATAGTTTCTGCTGACAACTCCTGTCATGGCTTGCTGATGACCACCTTCTGGATCAGGGCTCACGTGGCCTTTCCTCCGTGTGTGTGTATGGAGAGAAAGAGAGAGATTGCTCTCCTCCTGCCATTATAAGGTCACCAGTCCTCTTAGATTTTCCAGGCAAGAATACTGGAGTGGGTTGCCATTCCCTTCTCCAGGGGATCTTCCTGATGCAGGGATTGAACCCACATCTCCTGCACCTCTTGTATTGGCAGGCAGATTCTTTACCACTGAGCCACCTTGGAATCACCATTCAACCTTTGATCACCTTCTAAAAGCCCTAATTTCAAATTCCGTCACCATGGGGTTAGGGCGTCAACATATGATTTGGGGGTACCATTCAGTCCATAGCTATGCCTAATTTTTTTAATTTCACATCTCCAATATATGCATGCTTATGTACACATTGTATATACATTCTATTAAATAGAAATTTTAATCAGATGAGTTAAAGGTTTTGAAAAGTAATATTTGAAGTGTTAATTTTGATGACTGTATACTGTTGCTGCTGCTAAGTCACTTCAGTCATGTCCGACTCTGTGCGACCCCATGGACGGCAGCCCACCAGGCTCCTCCGTCCCTGGGATTCTCCAGGCAAGAATACTGGAGTGATCTCCTTCATAATTTTTAATTTGGGGGGCAAGGGGAATGACTTCTTGTCTGATCTTTTTTCACCTCGCCGTGTGGCGATACAGAACTCATACATACAATACAGAGCTCATACCAGCCACATCAGCTGATGTTTTTTTTACTGAGTCTTGTACTGTTTTATTAGTGTTGTCTTTAATTCTCAGTCTCTCTACAATAATCCATTCAAATCATTTCTCCATTTTGTAGGGACTAGTTTAGCTAAAACTGCTGCTGCTGCTGCTAAGTCGCTTCAGTCGTGTCCGACTCTGTGCGACCCCATAGATGGCAGCCCACCAGGCTCCCCCATCCCTGGGATTCTCTAGGCAAGAACACTGGAGTGGGTTGCCATTTCCTTCTCCAATGCATGAAAGTGAGAAGTGAAAGTGAAGTCGCTCAGTCCTGTCCGACTCTTTGCGACCCCATGGACTGCAGCCCACCAGGCTCCTCTAGGTTGCGTAATTTGTAAATCACTTAGCCAAGCACATGTCAACCATAATATCCCAAATCCTCCTGGGAAGTAATGCATAGGTGAGGTTATCCCCCCATCACTCCCTCACTGTGGAGCTCTTGAAGGGCCTAACTATGTTATGGGTGACATCGGATGCCCTGACATATCCACTGAAGAAAGCTACTAGTGCTGATCTGAACCTCAAAAGATTAGGAAAGTATAACTGTGGGGCTTTGGGGTACCCCAAAGTTTTACTTTTTCCCCACAACCCACTTGTGTTGAGTACCCCACTTAGAGACCACTGATTTGCTTTATAAAGACAAATATGAAGTTTCACACATGATACTAAGATTTGAAACAATGCCTTATACCCAAACCTGGGGGCTTAAAGCAAAAGAAATGTATTTACCCAAACCTGAGGGCTTAAAGCAAGAGAAGCGTATTCTCTCACAATTCTGGAGGCTTGGAATCTGAAACCAAGGTGTGGGCAGGGCCCTGATCCCTCTGGAGGCTCTGGGAGAACCCTTCCTTGACTCCTCCAGCTTCTACTGTTGTCAGCATTCCTCGGCTTGCATCGCTCTGCAGTGTCTTCACATTGCCGTTTCCTCCGTGTGTCTATTTTCCCTGGTAAATGTCCTTTTACAATGACAAATGACACTTGTCATTGGATGTCGGGCCTACCTGGGGCTTCCCAGGCGGCTCAGTGGTAAAGAATCTGCCTGCCGCAGGAGATGTGAGTTCAATCCCTGGGTTAGGAAGATCCCCTGCAGGAGGAAATGGCAATCCACTCCAGTTTTCTTGCTGAGAAAGTCCCATGGACAGAGGAGTCTGGAGTCCTACAGTCCATGGGGTGGCAAAAAGTTGGACACGACTGAGCTACTGAGCAAGCACACACGTGAGGCCTACCCAGATAGCTGGTTCAGGGGGATCTGCTCCTCTCAAAGCCCTTAATCACATCTGCAAAGACCCCATTACCAAATAAGTTTACATTTGCAGGTTCTGAGGGTCACCATTCAACCTAACGCATGCATCCTCCCCACTATTGTAATGGATGCAGCAGGAACTAGAGGGGAGTCAGGGCGCAGTGTGGACCGGCTTCTGCCTCTCCCTCCTTCTGTCTCTCCGCACAGACCTTCTCTGAACACAAGGTTTCTCTCCAGAACACTTCCTCCAGCAAAGAAGTCCTTCCTCACTGTGGTTCATGATTAACTCATGTCTTCTGATGTGAAGGAAATGCCTGAGACTCAGAAAAGTAATTGCTTGTCCTTTAAGAACTCTTAAGACTCTTTCCTCCTGTCTTTCCACTACCATTCCCGTGCATCTCTTCTCCTCTAGGACTCCTCCAAACATTCTCTCAGGAACTACCAGCCTGGTTTCTGATTTCCAAGGAATGAGCCAGCCACTGGGGTTTTACAGCGGGCACAATAGTGCCAAAGCCTGGCCAGCCCCAGGGCAGAGCTCTGGCCAACCAGGAAAGGAACAGTAAACTAGGGACATTGCCTCTTAGTCTCAGAATCTAAACACTTTCAAGTTTTGCTAGGAGTTTGCCCCATGATCAGGGTTGCTGTGTTAAGCAAATAAAAATCAAGGTGCCCAGCTGAATTTCTATTTTGGATAGACAAAGAGCAGTTTTGTTTTGGGTTTTTTTTTAGTATTTTACTATATGTATTTCTCATGCATATTTAAAAATCTACTGAAGATGAAATATTTGGAAACACTTACTTTTTTAAAAAATGGTCTATCTGAAATTTAAATTCAATTGAGTATCCTGCGTTTTATCTGTCAATCCTACGTATGACCTTCCCTCACTCTTCTTCCTTCCTTTCTTCCAAAAAACCTGGTCTCTGCAAAATCCCATAGTAGGCATAAATAAAGTCAGTACTTTCCTTGGGGCTTCCCAGGTGGTGCAGTAGAAAAGAATCTGCCTGCCAATGCAGGAGATGCAAGGAACTCAGGTTTAATCCCTGGGTTGGGAAGAAGTCCTAGAATAGGAAATAGCAACTCATTCCAGTATTCTTGCCTGGAAAATTCCATGGACAGAGCAGCCTGGTGGGCTGCAGTCATGGGACAGCAAAGAGCTGGACACGACTGAGCAACACACACAATGCTTTCCTTCGAGGTGTTCACAACATAGGGGAGGAGATAGGTAACAGACGGCCTTTGCACAATGAGATTCCTCTCCATCCTAATAAAGCTTCATTCAAATTATTCAGAGTACATAGAAGAAGCAGCAAATCTATATGAGGAAGAGCTGAATGAGATGGGAAAAAGCTCAAGAAAAGGCATAGGAGTGGAAGGCTCTTGAGCTGACTCCATGGACAAGTGCAAAGCCATGGAAGGCATGACTTCAGGAGACATGCTGGGCTCTGGGAGCATGGAGTGGAGCTCTTGCTGAGGCCAGGTTGCTGATGTGGCAGCTGTGTCAGTCTGAGGAAGGGTGGGGGACTACTGGCATCAGAAGTGGGGGCCAGAGTGTTGTCTGGAGAGTGAAGGGCTCTATACCCCATGCTGAGGAGTTGGGGCTTTCTCGGATGGGTTCAAACCTACAAATGGACAAAGTTCAGATCATAAGTGACCGTAGAGCTGTGCCCACAACCGCTGCAGCAACCTGCCCAGAAATCCAAGTCACAGCCTCAGTCCACAGCTCCCAGCTTCCCACCTTTTTGTCCCTGCTTCCAACTCAGGACCAATCACATAAAATGCCCCATTTCCAGTTACCAGCCTCCACCTTCCTCAGGCAACAAGCTCCAGTTAGGGCACACCTGAAGTCTCTGAAACGCGTTCCTGCCCACTACTTGGCTTTGAGTTTCTGCTCTAAAAGAATTGCTTGTTTATTCCTATTTAAGTCACGTCTTCATTTATTTCCACAGTAGAGACCACAGGTATTGCTTTGTAGAGAGGGAGAGGGGGCAATGGAAACAGATTTCATACCCTGATATGTGGTGTTAATACAACCACAGAGAGTGGTGTTATTCAGAGCTAGAAAGATCTGCTTTTTAAGACCCTTTGCAATCTATACACACACACAAATTCTTAATGTTTATGTTCACCTGAACACCCCCAAATTCTTTTACATTCTAAAGAAAGGCTTTGTATCTTTAAATGCAGTTTAAAAACAAGTATCGGCGCTGCCTTTCGTTTTCTTTCTGACAACGTTTTTATTTCCCCTTGTGGGAGATTGCATCAATTTGTCCCTCTTCCCTAGATCAGGCCTCTGAGCCATTTTACTCCACAGTCTCCTCTCACCATCACCACCCCCCCAGATAAATGGGTGGAGCCCCGTGATGGTGAATTTGATCATGTGACCTGCTTTGGCCAATGATATGTTAGCAGATATGATGCAAGCAGAGGCTTGAATCAGTCTTGGCCTCTGAGTCCGGGGCTCTTATACCTCTGCCACCTGCATAAGAAGGACCCCGCTGGTCACAGAAGAGGATGAGTGTCAGGTGGAGCTAAACCACTCCAGCCAAAGAGTCTAAATTAGACAACCACTAGCTGACCAATGAGTTAAATAGTTATTTTCCAGTTCCTCTAAAATTTTGTGATTGTTACTCAACAGTTTCATACCAATAGTTGTCTTTCCACCCCTTGATTCCAGAATTTCAAGAAATTTTTCATTACCATGAGTATATGATTATTCATAGCAAATTCTAATGGTTGTCTACCCAAATTCATGTCCATTCTTTCCTTCTGTTAGAACCTTGATTTTATTTTCAGGTCACCCTGTGCTCAGACAAATGCCCAGAGAAGGTGTCCTGTTCAACCTCAAGGAACAAATTTCCATTCATCCAAGTCAATTGTAGTTTTCTGGTGACTGCAAATCTATACCCGTTATGGCCAGTGAAGTGTCAGAAGGCTTCTAGGGGCTTTCTGAAATGGCTTCTCTCCTCGTTATAAGGAATTCAAGAGATGAGGCTTCCTTTTTTAATGCCACTTGACTCTTAGAACTGCTGCTGCCATCTCGGGACCATGAGAGGAGCTGACAACAGGATAAACCAACAGTTTGAAGAGAATAGATGGGAAGGGGCTGCATCCCAGACTCATTGAGTAGCCGTCCCACAGCGAACCTTTGGCACTGCCCTAACTCGGGGCAATTTGATACGTGCCCTTGCTATTTTTAGGCACGTTTTCTTAGGCCTTGTTTTCTTACAGCTTCTACTCCTTATAGCTCAATCCTTCCTGATTCGGATGTCTCCTCAGAAAAGGAAAATCCCATTTAAAGAGTGGGATGAGTTGATTTTCTTTTCTTTCTTATGTTTTCATCAAGTGATTCATAAAATCACTTGATAAAAAGTGGGGCAAGGCCTCTCAAAATCTTTAAAGATGGGCTTAAAATGTTTGCTCCAATTTGTTGTTGCTGAGTCATTCAGCTGTGTCCAACTCTTTGCCACCCTATGGACTGCAGCACACCAAGCATCCCTGTCCTCCACTGTCTCCCTGAGTTTGCTCAAACTCATGTCCAGTGAGTTAGTGATGCCATCCAATCATCTCATCCTCTGTTATCGCCTTCTCCTCTTGCCCTCAATCTTTCCCAGCATCACAATCTTTTCCAATGAGTCAGCTCTTCACATCAGGTGGCCAAAGTATTGGAGCTTCAGCTTCAGCAACAGTCCTTCCTGTGAATATTCAGGGTTGGTTTCCTTTAGGAATGACTGGTTTGATTTCCTTGCATTCCAAGGGACTCTCAAGAGTCTTCTCCAACACCACAGTTCAAAAGCATCAATTCTTGGGTGCTCAGCCTTCTTTATGGTACAGCTCTCACATTTGTACCTGACTACTGGAAAAACCATAGCTTTGACTAGTCGGAACTTGGTCATATAGATGTCATTTGCTTCAGTGACATGATGCCTCCAAAATTTGACTTTAAGTGGTGTCACCATGGCTACAATATGCTATGAAAGGATTCCTGACCTCACTACAGGAGTCTGTGCTGCTTTGGGCTGACAGGTAAGTGCAGGAAGAATTTCAACAAGCACAAGGTTCCTTGATGATGGTCCCTCTTTCCAAAGAGAGACTCCCAGGGCCAGGGTGAAGTTGACCCTCTTTAAGTAGCAGCAGATACATTATGAAAAGCTGATTCAGTCCACAAGAATGTTCTTGCTCCAGCACAATAAGCACATGATATATCTGCTCAGTATGATACATCCCAATGCAGTAGATGACACTTTTTGAAAACATATTAAAATGTCATTAGATTTTATCTAAACTTGCTGCTAATTTGGGTAACTAGTCTATCTTCCCCTCTTCCCATGCTGTGCTCAGCAGAAACCAGCTCATGCCAAATTATCATTCATTTTGTTAAAACTTCAGGCCACTCTCTGGACTTGCAAACATTCTTCTGCCCTGGGGCCACTCACTGCCCTCGTTCTTGTCGTTCCGGAAATGTCTCTCTCCCACTCACTGCCTGGTAAACTCCTTGGCATCTGGCAACGCAAAATTCAAACATCAATTCCTCTCTGAAGGTTTGCCTGGACCCTTGAGACAATGCTGCACAAGGGGTAAAGTCAGACTACCTGATTTTGGATTCACCTCTCCACCCAGTTGGGGGCTCACATGGTAAAGAATCCGTGTGCAGATGCAGGAGACTCGGATTCGATCCCTCGGTCAGGAACATCCTCTGAAGAAGGAAATGGCAACCCACTCCGGTATTCTTGCCTGGAGAATCCCATGGACCAAGGAGCCTGGTGGATTACAGTCCATGGGGTCACAAAAGATTTGGACACAGCTTAACAACCAACACTTTCACTTCACTGTCCCCAGTTAACCAGGACACCTCAGTAGAGGAGCCCAGCTTTTCTGAGCCACGTCTCAGCTTCCTCTCCTGTAAAATACGAATGCTGATTGCCCCTGCCTCCAGCCTTGTGCCAGGAATGAGCTGAGCTCATGGGAGAGGCCTGGCACAGAGTAAAGTCTCAATATGTTTTTGGCCGTTGTTACTAGATACCTTTCTACAGAATCATAAAGCTTTATAGCTGAAAGGGGCTTCAGAGAGTTCTTCTCAACCTTCAATGTACAGTGAATCACTTGGGGATCCTGTTAAAATACAGGCTCTGGTGCAGCAGCTCTGGGGCAGTGCCTGCAATTTCTGTGCATTTCTCACAAGTGTTGCAGATCCTGCTGGTCCCAGAACTGCACTTTGACCAGCCCAGCTGTATAGGATGCTGAGTTCCTGCTTGTTTTAGAAAAGAGGAAGATGAGGCCTGAGAGGGGATGTTCCTGGCCCAACAAGATCTAGAAGGCTGCTGAGAAAGGCAATACGGAGCACAATCCTGGTGGAGTTTAATGAGAGATTCACTTTTCAAAGCAATCCTTATCTGAAAACCATGTGAAATTGATCTGTGCATCATGAATTCGTTTCCTCACCCCGAGAGCCAGCGCTCCATTTCCTGAAGAGGTATCCTTTTTTCCTGACTCTCAGATGGGAGGAAGAGGGGATGAGATGGACAATGTCGAAAGCAAAAGCATTAAGCCAAAGTGAGCAGTGTTCTGTTGCGGGAGAAGAGGAAACACATGACCTCAGGGGCCTGTGGTATAAAACATAGCTTAGAAGGAGACGCCTTGGGTTTTTACTCATCCCAGAACACCCTAAAAACAATCAAAGTTTTCAGGAAATTGGGAGAGTGTGCAGAAACAGTCATTGCTTTTCCAGCAAAAGGCAATTACCAGGTTTCCAACATTAGGGAAATACTCAGCTCTCTCATCTGTGGGGAGGCATCTGGGCTGATGAGGCTTGCTTATATGGCATACTGAGTCGGGTCTCACAGCTTTCCTAAGTAGATCCCAAAATTATTCCTTAATTAAGAAGATGTGCCCATCACGTCCCACTGTTTGTGCTGACACCCAGATGCCTGTCACATTGACTACCACGGTGGGTTCTATTTCTTTTCCCCACACCTGACCTTGTCTCTCATTTGGTTCAAACCAAAGCTTAACCCCGGCTTCTCAGCACAGCTGAGAAGGAACCTACTAAAGAAAACACACAGAGCCCCCATCAGAGAAACTGCTGGAATCTACCAGCCCCTGAATGCAATCCTTTAGAGAAGGCATGACTTGATCCTAAGTGAGATCTGGTATTTAACAATCTTCCGCCATCCACAAGCTCTGTTGGTGTCAGCAAAGTTTTTCCCATCAGCTGCTGGATGGAAGAAGAAATGGAAGAAAACTGCTCTGTGAAGGGTTGCTCATACCCAAAAGGCTACAAGAGTTCAGAGATGCAAGTCCCTGAAGAAAAGGGATCAAGTCTTTCGCATGGTATCAATGATTCCAGCAGTTCTGTTCATTTTCTATCAAAAGATGACCAGTAAACTCCCTCAGGTTTCTCTGCTGTTTGCAAATGGCCCTTGTCTTCAGAGAGTTGACAATCTAGTAGAAGGAAGAAGAAATAACTAGGAAACAAGATGGAGAGTGGTCCCTGCACTAAAGGAGTAGGAAAATTGCTGGAGGAAGGGAACGTGAACCCTGATCTTAGAAGCAGAGCACCACCCTTCAGGCAATTTTCAGAGTTTCATGGCCCAGCTTTCTCAACTTCCCTAAGGATATCTAGAATACGAGACTTGTCTAACTTAAAGAGTTAGAAGGGGAAATAGTGTATATAGTCTTCTGCTTTTATAAATATAAAAATATGTGTGAAAGTGATTGTAGAGAAGAGGAGCAAAGGACTTATACGTTTTAAGTAGTTGTTTCATCCCAAATGGCACTGTAAGGTTGGGCAGGTTGTACACTGTACAACGGCACCTGATCAAGGGGGTAAACAAGGACTAAAATCCAGCGATGTGCCTTAGTGCAGGGTGTATTTATCCAGAAAAAAAAAGCTGTCCCGTTTTATGATTTGCACAGGGCACCACATTGGCTAGTAGTGGCCCTGATTCTGAGAAGTTAAAAATACCTTAAAATTTCTGTCAAATATTTATACATTTTCTTTTAAGACTTAGCAACTGAACAACAGCAACACTGCTATATATAAAATAAGCAACTAGATTCTACTGTGTAGCACAAGAAACTATATTCAATATCTTGTAATAAACTATAATGGAAAAGAATCTGAAAAAGAATGTATTATATATGTGTGTATATATATAAAAAACTCAATCTGCTGTAAATCTGAAACTAATACAATATTGTACATCAATTATATTTCAGTTTAAAAAAATTAAGATTCATGTTGATAACTGCCTGGTTTGTAAAAGTCAGAGTCACCTCCCAGAAACATCAGATTGCCTGTGGAGTGGGTGCTGGCACGAAGTGCAGGCAGGAGCTTTCTGAGCGAAGTCCTCCAGGCTGGTTTGTAGAGGATGCAGCAAGCAGGACAGCAGG
The DNA here is from genome assembly GCF_023699985.2 of Odocoileus virginianus. NCBI lineage: Eukaryota > Metazoa > Chordata > Mammalia > Artiodactyla > Cervidae > Odocoileus > Odocoileus virginianus. The sequence continues at coordinate 21,099,971 of NC_069680.1, forward strand.
ATGGGGCTCTGGGGAACGTGGTCGGCTGCGGTCTTTGTCTCCCGGCTCACCCGGAGCTGAGATGAGGATTTCTGATTCTCTGACTTTGGACCTCTGCCACTGCTGCGCTAGAGTATTCGGCTCAGCCTCCCACCCCAGCATCAGCTCTCCTGGTCATCCAGTGACAGGTGACAGGGAACAGGCAGTCCAAGGTTTAGGCAGAGAGGTTACCAGGCACACAAATGAACTTCAACATCCCTTACTTGAAAAAAAAACCAATCAAAAAAAGCAGATTTCCTGTTTGCCACTCTAAAGAGGAAGCTTTCTGTAACCTCAGAAATTTCAGGCCCTGATGCCTGCTCTTCTCTGCCTTAGGAACCTGCAGCCTCAGCCCTGGCTGAATGCAATTGGCATTAACCACATTCAGCTTTTTAATAGCTGATTCCAGCCAAGCTTCTCCTCTCCCCGTCTTCAACCCCGAGAGTATTGCAGAGATTAATTAGAGAGAAGCTGTCTGTAAGAAGGTAGCCACATTATGAGTCTCTGGAGGGCAGGGCCCCTGTCTAATTCAGCCACTCGTCCCATAAATACTTACTGAATGTGCCAGGCATTTTTCCAGATATAAGAGCTGAGTGGTTCTGGGCACACACCCTGAGCAATGCTGCACTGTTCCTATTTCAGCTCTACTACTGCCTGCAAGCTGTGTGATCTTGGGCAAGTTAACTGACTTCGCTGAGCCTTAGGATAATAATGTTACCTCACAGGGTTTTAAGGTTTAAATGACATATGTATAAATTTCTGAGAACAAAGAATGAGAACATGTATGTTCTGTGTACAACAGATGTTGTACACAGATGTTTGTAATAATCCCAAAGCAGAAACAACCCAAATGTCCATCTGATGAATGGATACATAAAAGGTGGCACATCCATACTATAGATGACTATTCAGTGATAAAAAGCAATGAAGTACAGACAAATATAATAAGGATGAGCCTTGAGAACATTATGCTAAGTGAAAGAAGCCAGTCACAGAGAACCACATATTGTATGATTCCATTTTTATGAAATGTCCAGAACAGGGAAACATAAAGAGACCGAAAGTAGATTAGTAGTCACTGGGCAGGCGGAAGGGAGAATGATGGGCAGGTACTGGGTTTCCTTTTGTGGTAATGAAAATGTTCTAAAATTGATGGTGGTAATGGCTGCACAACTCTGTGAATACACTAAAAGCCATTGGATTGTATACCTGAAGTTGGTAAACTGTATGGTATGTGAAATATAATTTTCACTAAAGCCGTTTTTAAAATGTCTTAGAACAATGCCTGGTGCAAATTAAGCACTAAATAAGGGTTAGTTAATATTGTTTGGTGCTCAGAAAATTAGGGATGTAAAAGATTAGCAGTCTCTGCTTCGTGAAGTTTGCATCCATGGAATTCACTTCTGCATCCTATGCATTGCCAGTCACGGGGGTAGGCACACAGCCAACATCCTCCATTGGCTGTTGGACCATACGCCTTCATAAGTCTCATCAAGTGAAGGGGTGACTTGTGATGGCTGCTCAGGACTGTCTGCCTGCCTATCCTTGTCCCACCCTCTCGTGGTCCGCACAGTCAACTCAGCAGTTTTCCTTCTGGATCATCTCAACTCCTGGCTTGGCTTTGTCTCATGCGCTTAGAAGTCTTCAATCTCTTCACTTCCTACCCTATCCTTGGACTTTTTTTTTTTTTAATGTGGACCATTTCTAAAGTCTTTATTGAATCTCTTACAATGTTGCTTCAGTTTTATGTTTTGATTTTTTGGCCACGAGGCACAGGGATCTTAGCTCCCTGACCAGGGATCGAACCGACACCCCCTGCATAGGAAGGCAAAGTCCCACCCACTGAACTGCTAGGGAGGGCCCCCCCACCCTTGGACTACAATGCCTCTGCTTCTCTGGTTTGGACCTTCAGCTCTCAGGAGCAGGCTCTGGGCCCGCATCCACCGGATGGGGTGGTGCCAGTGACGGGACCATCTCATTCTCAGCGCACTGCCAAGGTTCCAGGCACACCAGTTCTTGGAACATTCACCAGAGGGACTCCGAGTACAGAGGCAAATGAAGACCTCATGGCCGAGGAGCCACACCTGGGATCACACAACCAGATGGCCGTGTTCCGGGGGAGTCTCGGGGGGTGCAGAGGAGGCAGACTCTGATCTTCCAGGACAGCAAGGCACTGTCTGCAGCCCCATCCAGTCCTGGCTTTCCAGGTCGGGTGACCAGCTCGACCCAGCTTGCCAGGGACTTTCTCAGTTAAAAAGCTCAGTTTCTGCTCCCAGGAAAAGCCTTGGCCCCAGGCTAGTTGGAGTGGATGGTCACTCCAGTTCCACGGCTCAGTGGGAGGGAGTGTTCCCTGGGAGTCAATGACCCCGCCTCCTCCTTCCCCTCCTCCTCTTCCTCCCCTGGCAACAACCAGGCTGGAAATCGTCATGATGGCATCAGGCTAAAGACACACAACAGAGCCAGCACACAGGTCATCAGAGACTGGGGAGCCTCCCCTCACACCCATGGGGGGCAAAGAGAGGAGGAGCAGGGGAGTTGCAGGACAGCCCACCAGCCTGCGGGTTCCAAGGGGAGAGGCTTCTAGACACGAGGCGAAGAGGAAAAGACAAGGAGGCAGCTGCATTCCCCCAGAGGGCTGGGCGGGCCTGGGGCATCCGTCCTCCCTCGAGCCCCATGCTAGCCCCAGCCCTTCTGCATCGGCCCCCCTTGCCCTTGTCACCCCCAGTCTGCGCCTCTACGTCGCACACCAGCCTGGATGACAGCAGCCATCCATCTTCCTGTGCAGGCGGCAGCGGTTATCAGGCGGAATGAAGCTGGTGGAGCGGAGATAGGTGTTTACAGCTGCGGGCAGAGGCCAGCATGGCTGACTCCCAGCGCCGTGGGTTTAAGAATAATGAACATCACCCATGGGAGCCAGACAGCAAAGAGCCCTGAGGTGTGGCCTCCCTCGTCTCTTCCCGCGGCATTGTCCTGTGGCCAGCCTCAGTTTGGGAGGGACACGTAACAGCGTGTGAAATCACCGCAGGCCAAAACTAGGAGACAAGCGCCCCCAGGAAGGGAATCAGAGTGTGTACAGCAACCCCCAGCCTAGTCAACACCACTCCTGCCACAAACATCACACCAAGGAGGGCATCTCTGAGGTTCTTAGACCCTTTAAAAAAAAGTCATCACTGACATTTTGAACTCCTAGAATCAAATTATCAGGTTCTTCCCTCCAAAGCCCTAGGTGACACCATCCCTGAGTGTCCTTGAACAGTAGGTGTTGGAGGCCTTCAGGCTCTGCATGGGGGCTGGGGAGGGGCAGCTCTGTGCTACCAGGGTCCTGTGATGGGCGAGAAGGTTGCTGAGAGGTGCCAACTTCATCTCTTCTCACCCGATTTTTCCTCCCTGCTCTCCAAAAAGAGAATGCCCATTCTCACTTGCAGACTCAGCACTACCCAGGTCTGAGACCGTCCTGACGGGCAGCAAGTGTCTTGGCAGTAATGTCAGCCCCCAGGGCTGGGGGAAAGTTCTGTTGCCCATGGGTTCTAGGGCTTGTATAGGCAGGTTACCCTGGGAATCAGAAGCCTGAATGGGGCCCCATGAGTTGACCCAGCATGGAGGACAAGAGTCCTGATTCAGTTTCCCAATCCAGCACTCTGTTGCCCTATAGACCACGTGTCCCGCTCTCACTTCCCTTAATCTGCTGAGTTGGGGACCTATCACTCCACTTGAGTTGTTCTAGCCATTCATTAGAGGCTGGAGCTTGATTCCCAGAGCTTGCTATTGGCCCCTGGACAGCTGGACTTGCCAGGACCACATCCACCCCATCCCTCCTGGTCCTGGGGCCTTCTCTCTTCCCCTGAGCCTGTCAGCCACATGGCTGTGGCCCCGATGGGTCTCACACTTGAGTTTGTCTCCTTTCTTTCCCTTCTCTTTCCATATTCATTGAGTGGACTGGAAGGTGTGGTCCAGTGGCTGCACAAGTGACCATTGCCTTGCTGAGGGCAGAGAGGAGCCGAAAGAGAGCAGAGGCAAGAAGTGACCTGGATCCTCAGAAAAGCAGGCGCTGCTGCTCAGAGGAACCAGGAAGAGGGGTGTGAAGGGCAACTGAGAAGAGGCCCAAAGCTAATACAAACACAAATAGGACATCAAAAAAGTACTGCATGTGGGTAAATGCCCACACTCTGGATCGAGACTTCCCAGGTTCAAATAACCTGTGTGATCTTGAGTAAACACTTAATTTCTCTGAGTCTCATCTGAATTTTCTCATCTAAAAAATAGAGATAATAAAACCTTAAAGGGTCGCAATAAGAACCAAGTGAGAAGCACATAGCCTGTGCATGGCATATAGTAGATACTCTAGAAATAGGGGCCGTCATTTTATTTTAAAATACATACAATTTGCTTTGGTTATAGGAACACCACCTCCAGGAAGCCCTCTAGGCTCTCTTTCAAGTTTCTGGAGTATTCTGGGGGGAAAGAGCAGAAAAGAGAGTAGGGGATGGTGGGGTGAGAGGGTTGGGGGGTAGGGAATAAGGATAATAAATGGGGACAAGCATGCATTTTGCCCCTCCCTGGGTCAGGGCCCTGTGCTAAACCCTTGACATATCAAACCTCATACTATCCACCCAGGAAGGGTTTCCCTGGTGGCTCAGTGGTAAAGAATCCACCTCCAGTGCAGGAGACACAGGAGACACCAGTTTGATCCCTAGGTCTGGAAGATCCCTAGAGAAGAGCGTGGCAACCCACTCCAGTATTCTTGCCTGGAGAATCCCATGGACAGAGGAGCCTGGCAGGCTACAGTCCATAGAGTCACAAAGAGTCAGACACAATTGAAGCGACTGAGCACTCAAGCACATTCACCCAGGGGCCCAAAAGAGGGAGACATTCTGGTTGACCCAACAAAACAATAACCAGCCTTAGTCAGTGAACAGTAAGTTGCTCCTGAGTGGTGAGGGGACATGCGAGGCCCAAAAGGAAAAGTTGCTCAGGACTGGCCTTCCGCAACAGCTCAAATTCCGGCCTTCAGGCTCATCAGCATAGCGTAAGGCTCTTTCCTAAGGCCGAGGGGCTGTGAGCATCTGAACATCACATTACCATCCCCCAGGACAGCAGGTGAAGAGAAAACTTTTCCCAGCTACAAAGCAGGAGCACGGGCAGAGCCCGTCAAAGGAGAGGTCACACACTGAGCTCAGACCTGGGTTAGAGATGCAGCATCTTCAAAGCATAACCTATTTACTGTGCTGGGTCACGGGGTAACCAATGGGGCAGGGGTTCTGGAATGATCTGCTCGTCTGTAAATGGCTGTTTGCCATGGCAACGGGCACCGTGGAGACTTTGAGCCTGCTCAGATGGGAATCTGCTCTCCAGGGATGAGTCAGACCTCTGTCTCCTCATTGTGCAGGGCAGGCTACTCACAGAGCGAATCCTTCCTAGGGCCAGCCCTTGTCTCCCCGTTTTCTGTCTTTGGGAGATTTGGATCAAGGGACAATAGAGTGAAGAGGAAAGAAAAAGCAGCACAAAATCCAGTCACACCAGCCTCTCTGAGAAAACCTGTTCTGCATCCCACTCCCACATAGCAAAAGTCAGGAAGCCCAGAAAATGCTATCGCCTCATCCCCAACTGAGCCAAGCATCACTTCTACCAGGGACTTTCCAGAATGCCTTCATCTGTGCACCCATTCCATGAGCAGCTACTACAAAGATAAACATAGACACAGTCCCACCTTCCAGGAGCTTCCAGAGCCCCAGGGAGGTTTCCAGAGCATCTGCTGTGGGAGATTGGCTGAGTACAGCCCCAAAGAGTACCAACAGGGCGGGATATAGAGTCCTGGGAAGGCACGGGGCCCCACCTCAAACCTCCTTCTCCATGGTTCCCCCCATCTCATAATGGCCAAGCCCAGTATTCCAGCGAGTCAGACCAAATCTTGGTTCCAGTTCTCTCTCTCACACCTCATGTCCAGCCCATCCTATGCTCCCTACTGCAACCATGCCTCTTGGCTGGTCTCCCTGTTTGCCCCTCTCTCATCGCCTGTTCTCCATGGACCAGCGAGGGCCAGCCCTCCAACTGAAGTCAAGTTGTGTCCTCTTCTGCTCAAAACTCACCGAGGGCTTCCCCTCTCACTGGGAGGGAAAAGCCATACCTGTGGCTTTAAGGCCCTGTGTGACCTGCTCGCTGCTACCATTTGAACTCGTGCCAGTGCCAGCCCCTCTCCCAGTCTGCTCCAGTACTGCAGCCCTTTTTATCATCTCTCCTCAAATAGCACCTTCTCCCAGAGGTCTTTCCCAACCCCTGGGGGGAGGCTGTGATGCTTCTGCTTTTCTGTTGCAAGAATTTAACAAGTTATTGCCTATGAAATATCTGGCAAGATGGTGCTTAATAGATAGTAATAACCTCCTCCTACCCCTGTATCAGTCAGTTATGGCTGTGTAACAAACATCCCCAAATTTCATGGCTTAATACAGCTGCACATTTCTTTTGCATCTGAAGCTATAAGATTCTTTGGGTTTTTCATTCCTGCCATTCAATCCCCATCCACTGAGATAAAATAAGCAGAATAAAAGAAACACTCAAATGTCCCAGCTCCTCCCTCATGCCCAGAAGAGATGGCTGGTGCCCATCCAAAGTGCTGCTTCACCAGGCGGAGACCTGGGTTACAGATTAAAAGCCGGGACTGTGCTGACAGTGGGATTGGCTAGAAACCAACCAGGAAAACAGGCCAGCATCCAGCAGAGCTAATCTGTTGTCCACCCACTGTGGGCTCAAGGGGCTCAAGTCACTTTTCTAGAGTGGATACAACCCTGGTATCACCTGGCTCTCTCTACCCCTTAAAACCCAGACAACAGTCCTTCCCACAGTGGTCCAGTGGTTAAGACTCTGAGCTCCCAATGCACAGGACACAGGTTTGATCCCAGTCGGGAAACTAAGATTCCACATGCCCTACTGTGTGGTGCCACCAAAAGAGAAGAAAAAAAAATCCAGACAACATTGCCTCAAACCCAATCCCCCATCCCAGCCCTGGCTCCCCCCAAAGTGTTACACCCTCACAGTCACCCTGCTCTAATCCCTGCCTTCCCTGAGTTCCTGTTTCTGCTTCACATTCTGCTGCTGGTCTTTTGCGCCCACACGGCCACCCAGCCGTAGGATGTAGACCCACCCCAGCCTTGAGAGGGCAGCAGTTCACACTGGTGATTTGGAAACATGAAGGCAGATGGATCCACAAAACGAGTTTAAAATTAAACCTCAGATGTGCTTGCTCTCAAATAGAACCTCAGTTGTTTCACCCGCCTGGGTGCCAGCAGGCTGCTCAGGTTCTCTTGTGGCTGGCTCCCCTGCAACTGCAAACACTGCCCCCAACCATTGTATTGCATAGAAGAGCCCAGCTTTCTCCAGCTCCTAATAGTTCAGTACCCCTTTGCCTGTCCACCAGAGCACGTCCTTAGACCAGTGCACGGTCCAGGTGATACCCTGTCCCGCGTGATGTTAAAGATATGAACACCCACTTCCTCAAGCAGAAGGGAAGGATGTCCCTCGCTCCCCCCAGGAAAACAGGCATCCTGGTGTTGGCTTGGATTTTTTTATGATGATACTTTTTCCTTCCTGTGGGCTGGATCTGCCCTCATCCAGCCCTGTTCTCTCATCTGTCTTTACCAACCTAGTCCTGCAGCCCAAAGGGGCTGGGGGTGGATTTGGAGGGAGAAGACACTGGCCTGGGGGGTAGTGGGCATGTTTGTGAAGTGGGTTCTATATCACGATGCTTGAAGCCACCAGAGGATGAAATGAATGTCCATCACAGCCCTGATGGTTTAAGTCAAACTGTTTCCCCTGGACAGCCCAGCCTGTGACTCAGGGGTGCAGGAGGAGCTGCAGAGTCCTCAGATGCGTGACGCCACACTCCTTCACTCCGGGAAAAAGGAAGGCTGGGCGGCTAAGACATCTGCAGGTAAGAGGCCACGGAGCAAGTCCCTCCCGGAAATCCTGGCCCGGGCCTGTGGACCACACATGTCTATCCACACCTTGCCTTGTTTGTCCTTTTGCAAGGAATAAATGCCCAACTGGTAGGTCTCTGGGTCCAGTGACAAGGAGAGGAGAGGAAAGATGACGGCAAGGGTTGGGAATAAAGGCAGGTTGGTCCAAGCCGAGGCAGGCCACACCTGGAGCCCTCCCCAAGGCCATGGTCAGGGTGCCTTTGGCTGGCCTCCCCCCACCACTGCTCTGTGCCCAGCCCTTCCCAGGAGCTTTTCACCCTCCGTTAGCCACCATCTGGCGGTGTTGTTGAGAGCCTGGAGGGTGGCCAGGAGCTGGCACGAGCTAAGCACGGAGATTTGCTGGCCTGCGTGCTAGGCCTGGCCCCAGGGACCTGGGCTGTCTCCTGATTCCATGATGGGGGAGGGGGTTTCAGCTGCACCAAGCGTGGCCCCCAGGGTCGGCAGATGGGCAGCCCCGGGAGGAAGCCACATGGCAGGGCTGTGTTGTTGTTAAATGCAGCTCATTAGGTTTTATCAGCAAGATGCTGCTCCATTGGCAGGAACATACCTGCCCCCAGCAAGGGAGGCTGCCAGAAGCATCAGTGGCCCTGGGAAGACTTTGGTGGGGAGGCTGGAGCCAAGTCTTGGAGCGTGGTACCCTCACCCAGACCCACCCCTCCATGCTTGGGGTGGGGGCTTTGTTCTCAGCGGTGACTCACCTGGCGACTGTGGCCAGGTCACCTCCCACCCCTCCTTCTCCCTGACTCCCAACCCCTTCCCATCACTTTGTGCCAGGCACCAGCAGGCACAGCTCTGAGAAGTGAAGTGGGTTGTTCTCATCTCAGCCTTGCCTGTGTCCCCTCCTCATTGGCTTCAGACCAGCCGCGCTCTGCCTTCCCATGGCTGTTTCTCCACCAGCATGTCCACAGCTCGTCCTATTTCTGAACCTCAATTTTCTGTGCAGATCTGGGAAGCAGCTACTGAAGACAACACATGTTCCAGGTCACAGATGCCCTGTGCTGGACCCCTCCAGGTACCAAGTCCGATTTGTGGGCCCCTGAGCTGGGCACTCCAAAATCCCTGCAGGTGGTGACTGCAGCCATGAAATTAAAAGATGCTTGCTCCTTGGAAGAAAACTATGACCAACCTAGACAGCATATTAAAAAGCAGAGACATGACTTTGCTGACAAAGGTCTCTCTAGTCAAGCCTACAGTTTTTCCAGTAGTCATGTATGGATGTGAAAGTTGGGCCATAAAGAAAACTGAGCGCCAAAGAATTGATGCTTTTGAACTGTGGTGCTGGAGAAGAGTTGTGAGCGTCCCTTGGACTGAAAGGAGATCAAACCAGTCCATCCTAAAGGAAATCAACTCTGATATATTCCAATATTCATTGGAAGGACTATTGCTGAAGCTGAAGTTCCAATACTTTGGCCACCTGATACAAAGAACTGACCTCATTTGAAAAGACCCTGATGCTGGGAAAGACTGAAGGCAGGAGGAGAAGGGGATAACAGAAGATGAGATGGTTGGATGGCATCACCGACTCAGTGGACATGAGTTTGAGCAAGGTTCAGGAGTCGGTGATAGACAGGGAAGCCTGGCGTGCTGCAGTCCATGGGGTTGCAAAGAGTCAGACACGACTAAGCAACTGAACTGAACTGAGCTGGGTGCCGTGATCCCTGCTTTTCACAGATGGGAAGGTGTTAGGGGGTGAATTGAATGGCTGGTTTCCAGGTCCTGAGACCAGGTGTCTGATTCAAGCTTCTTTCTGCTAGTTTTTCCCTGTAAGATGGAGTGGGATTGGCAGTATGATCTAGAAGACCAGCGTCCCAGCCCAAGGCTAAGCGGATTCAGACCTGACTTAGGCTAGGCCTGGCATGCTGCAGTCCGTGGGGTCACAAAGAGTCGGACGTGACTGAGCAACTGAACTGAACTGAGGCTTGGGCCCTGAGGCCACCAGAAATGTGTTTGTCTGATGAACTAAGGAATTTGTTAGGAGAGAAGTCACCTAGGGAAGATGGAATCAGACAGATGACCTCAGCCTAGCACTGAGCGTGACACAGGGAGGGGGTCATTGGGACCACAGCGAGCCCGGGCACAGCTGGGGGCCTCGGTGGCGCCTGGACTAAGGCAAGAAGATGTGAGGTGAGGACCAGGAGATGTCGGGATGGCCACACAGCAGCTCAGGGGCCCAAGGAACCAAGAGTGGGGAAAGAGACCTGCGCATGGCACAGGCAGCAGGCCAGGGCCTGGGACACTCACGCGGTCTGTCCCCAGCTAAGGTGGCCGTGCACAGGGGCGTGGGGGCTCAGCTGGCCCCAGACCTCTGTGGCTAAGCCTTGGAGGAAAGCTGAGGGTGGCCTTTCCTGCAGGATTCCTTGCCCAGGAAACTGTAGTCCAGGGGTTGGCAAATCTGGCCCTCTGCCTGGTTTTGTATGACTTGCAAACCAAGAATTGCTTTTACATTTTTAAGCGGTTACCCGGTGTCTTCCCTCCATCCCTGAGTGCAAACAGATACTTTCCCCCACCTGCACCTGGCCACGTGAGTCACCACCAACCCAGCTTCAGGTGGGATGGCTTTGGCTGCACCTGAGTCAACCAGGCTTAAACAATATGGAATGAGAAGCCTGGAGGTCGGAGGTTCCAGGGTAAGTTCACAGCTGTGGAACATCTCCAGGTCACATCCTCTGAGAGTTTATGCTGTTGGCCTTGCCCACCTGGCTGCAAGACAGATGCTGAAGGTACCACCTCCCAGACAACTGCATCCCAAGACACGAAGTTGTGGGGAATGGGGTTTCTCATTCAAACCAAGTCCTTAGTAGACTTCCATAGAGTCCCATGGGCCAGGACTGGTTCACATGTCCAGCCTGAAAGCCATCATTGGCAAAGGGCAGAGAGCCAGGCTACAGGCTGACCCCCACAGTGTACACAGCACCCCATCCTGAGCACAGCTGGTATTCTGTTGGAAGGAAGATGGTGGGAGTGGACATTCAACTGGAAACCAACCCAGCTGCCAGGGCTTGTTGGGATTTTTGTTTTTTTAGCTTCTGCGTTATTTTTAACTAGAGATATTATACTGTCAAAACAAGTGAGTCACCATGCCCTTCTGACTGAAGCCTGGTGGCTTATTAATACTTCCATCCAAATTCCCAGGGAGACACAGATGCCTGGATGGGACGAAGCAAGGAAATGTTCGGCTGCCCTTGGAAGGGTTTGATGTCATCACACCAGGAGCTGGGATGCTGGATTGATGGAGAGGGGCTGGGCTGAGGACCCAAGTGTAGGGATTTGGCAAGTAATGGCTTTTATTCATTCACTGTGTGACAGGCACTTCATTAAGACATGAGAGAAACAGTCCATAAAATATTAAGGGGCTAAAACTAATTGAATTGTCCAAATAGTCCAGGGGTGGCCCCAACAGGGAGGGGACCCTTCTCTTAGCCCCTCCTTGTCACGGAAATGATTCAAAATCACCAAACTAGGGGACAGGTTGCCAGCATTCTGATTCTAGATGAACCGCTAGCCCATCCTCAGTTTCCTTGTTTGTAAAATCAGCATTTGGTGTCAAAGGTCAAGGTTCTTGCCTCTCTGATCCTCACTGACTGCAACCTTGAAGCACAAATGACGAGCAGGATGCAGAGGTCTGAAACCAGCAGATCTCTAGATTGATGGAGATGATGCAATGGTGATGGGGATGATGAAGGGGTTAGAGATGGTGGTATTCAGCAGGCTGAGCCCTTGCTGTATGCCATCATTACCCTCATGTAGCACCTCACTGAATTACCTCCAAAAACTCTATGGAATAGTCACTTTTATTAACCTGATGTAACAGATAAGGAAACAGACTGGCGAGGTACATGCCTACATTCACCTATGAAGCTGTGTCTCTCCAAAATTCTTATGCCCTATCCCCATGGTGACTGAATTTGGAGATTGGGCCTTTATAGGGGTTAAAAGGGTAAACGAGGTCATCTAGGTAGAGCCTTAATCCAGCAGGATCGGTGTCCTTACAAGAAGGACAGGAGAGACTCTCACAGAGAAAACACCACATGGGACACAAAGAAGATGACCACCTGCAAGCCAAGGAGAAGGACCTCAGAAGGAATCGATGCTGCTAACCCTTGATCATGGACATCCAGCTTCCAGAATTGTGAGAGAATAAATTTCTCTTGTTTAAGCCACTCCAACTGTGGTATTTTGTAATGGCAGCCCAAGCTGATACACCAGCCAATGGCAAAGCCATCAGTGAAACCAGGCAGTCTGACTTCAGAGCCACATCAAGAACCACTCTAGCTAACAAATGATCTAATTTATAGAACAGAAAGAGCCTCACAGACTTAGAGAATGATGGATGCCAGCAGGGAAAATATGGGGAAGAGATAGTTAGGGAGTTTGGGATGGACGTGTACACACTGCTATACTTTAAATGGATAACCAACAAGGACCTACTGAATAGCACAGAGAACTGTGCTCAGTATTAAGTGGCAGCCTGGATGGGAGGGGAGTTGGGGGGGAGAATGGATACATGTATGTATATGGCAGAATCCCTTTGTTGTCCACCTGAAACTATCACAACATTGTTAACAGCTATGTGCAAGGGGGCGTGCTAAGTCATCTCAGTCATGTCCAGCTCTTTGCAACCCTATGGACTATAGTCTGCCAGGCTCCTTTGTCCATGGGATTCTTCAGGCAAGAAGACTGGAGAGGGTGACCGTGTCCTCCCCCAGGGGATCTTCTCGACCCAGGGGTCAAACCCTCATCTCCTATAGCTCCTGCGCTGCAGGCAGATTCCTTACTGCTAAGCCACCACGGAAGCCCCTAATCAGCTCTATTCCAGTAGAAAAAGTTAAAGAAAAGAAGAACCTCACTATCTACAACTCGACTCTGATTGGAGAGGTAGGTAGTGGGTCTCCATGTGACTGGGCCTGTAGGTACAAAGTACACAGATTGCCAAGGCTCACCCTCTCCATTCTACCCAACAAAAGACAATCCGTTCAGGACCAGCCAAGACCCACGTTTTGGGTGAAAATGATCCCAGGGAAATGCAAGCCAGTGTTCAGTGGGTGCTGGAACCATCAGGGTAAGGTGTTGACCTGTGTCATGCCTCAGATGGCTGTAGGTACCAAAGAGATTTCAGTCAGATTTGAAGGGGTGTCATCATCTGCTTCCAGGGAAGAGTCCCAGTTGCTGCCCAAGTCAAACCTGGATTGGAATCCTGTCTTCCCCAGGGTGGGACCTTGGACAAGTTACTTCACCCTCTGAGCCTCAGTTTCCCTATCTGTCACATAACCATCCTGACTCCACAGCAGTGCTGTGAGCAGAGAAGTCAGCACACAAGACTCCACTTCACAGATGATCTCAATTTAGTAACACTTAACCGGAGGGACCACCTGAAATCCCTTGAGCTTCATCAAAGTGAAAGCCGTGGTTTCAAACCCCCGACAACCCCCGACAGGCAGCCATCGGTCTTTCCCGGAAGGATCTGGGGATAAATGAACAGATCACAGTCTTACAGGTCAGGCGCTGTTCTGGTCCTCACCCCACTGCTGGCAGAGGTCTGGGCAAGGCCCCTCAGAGTGCTGTTCACGGCCCCCGGGGGGGATCTTGCTTCCCCTGCGCTGCCTACCTCCTGCCCCGCCTACCTCCTGCCCCGTTTTCCTTCCCCCAAGCACTTATTCTATTCCTTAGGCTGTGGGGTGAGGGGATGCCATGAAAGGACTCCCCAAAAGCTGCTTGCCCACTGGACAGCCACAGCCTGAACCCCAAACCACAGCCCCTCTGAGCATGCCCACTCCATCCTCCAGCCCCTGGGAAAGGTTCTGTCTCCGGAGACCTGGAAGACAAGCCCAACGACCTGAGGGAATTTTGTGTTTTAAGCCTGGGAGGCTAGGCTTTCCCTTCCAGTGACTGAGACCCCATGCTCTCAATGCAGCGGGCCGGGGTTCAACCGCTGGTCAGAGAACTAGGTCCCACATGTTACAACTAAGACCCAGCACAGCCAAATACATAAATAAATAAATAAAGACATTTTAAAAAGAAAGAAGACTGGGAGAGTGCAAGAGGCAAGAGCAGGCCTGTTTTCATCAGCAGGGTCTGCCCCCCTGAGGGGACCAAGCAAGAGTCCTCGCTTCTTTCCTGGGGCTGCCCATCATCTCCAGGCCATGTTCCCAAGCCATGCCAGCACACAGCTTTCTCTCCCTTTGCCAGCCCCTCTCCGAGGAACCCCCAGCCGGGGCAAGCCGAGCCAGCAGCTCCTAGGTAGACAGAGTCCAGGTCCAAGTATTTCTCCTCCTGGGAAATCTAGGATTCTGCCTCAAGAGCGAAGGCCCTGGAGCCAGCCAGCCAGGACTCCAGCCAAGTTCTACCCTTCCAGACACGTGACTTTGGACAAGTTTGTTGTTATTTTTGTTGTTTAGTCGCTAAGCCATCTCTGACTCTTTGCGACCCCATGGACTGTAGCCCGCCAGGCTCCTCTGTCCATGAGATTCTCCAGGCAAGAACACTGGAGTAGGTTGCCATTACCTTCTCCTGGGGATCTTCCTGATGCACGGATTGAACCTGCATCTCCTGCATCGGCAGGTGGGTTCTTTACCGCTGAGCCACCATGGAAGCCCTTCAGGCAAGCTACTCCCTCTCTAAGCCCCGTTATCTTCATCACTAAAAATGGAGATACCCAAACACATGTTTTATCAGCTCATGAGGATTAGATAGTGCATAAAACAGGAGTAACAGAGGGCCTGGCAGGAAGTAAGCTCGAGACAGAGATAAGTGAGCTCTGATCCAGGGCCCGGGGTTGGAGTGGAGTGAATGAGGCCATGAGGGCACAGGTGCAGAGGCCTAAGAATGGGGACGCCTTAAAGCTCGTGGCCTGGCACCTGGCTTACCTCACAGGTGAAGCTGAGAGACCCAGAAGTCCAGAATCAGCCAATATTTGCATCAGTCTTCACAAAGGATGGGCTTCCCTGGCGGCTGAGATGGTAAAGAATCAGCAGGCAGTGTGGGAGACCTGTGTTCGATCACTGGGTTGGGAAGGTCCCCTGGAGGAGGGCATGGCAACCCACTCCAGTATTCTTGCCTGGAGAATCCCCATGAACAGAGGAGCCTGGCAGGCTACAGTCTATCAGTTCAGTTCAGTCACTCAGTTGTGTCTGACTCTTTGTGACCCCATGGACTGCACCACACCAGGCTTCCTTGTCCATCACCAACTCCTGGAGCTTGCTCAAACTCGTGTCCATCGAGTCAATGATGCCATCCAACCATCTCATGCTGTCATCCCTTTCTCCTCCTGCCTTCAGTCTTTCCTAGAATCAGGGTCTTTTTCAGTGAGTCAGTTCTTTGCATCAGGTGGCCAAAGTATTGGAGATTCAGCTTCAACATCAGTCCTTCCAATGAATATTCAGGACTGATTTCCTTTAGGATGAACTGGTTGGATCTCCTTGCAGTCCAAGGGACTCTCAAGAGTCTTCTCCAACACCACAGTTCAAAAGCATCAATTCTTCAGTGCTCAGCTTTCTTTATAGTCCAACTCTCACATCCATACATGACTACTGGAAAAACCATAGGTTTGACTATGCTGACCTTTGCTGGCAAAGTAGTGTCTCTGCTTTTTAATAGATGCTGTCTAGGTTGGTCATAGCTTTTCTTCCAAGGAGCAAGCATCTTTTAATTTCATGGCTGCAGTCACAATCTGCCGTGATTTTGGAGCCCAAGAAAGTAGTCTGTCACTGTTTTCATTGTTTCCCCATCTATTTGCCATGAAGTGATGGGATGGGATGCCATGATCTTAGTTTCTTGAATGTTGAGTTTCAAGCCAGTTTTTTCACTCTCCTCTTTCACTTTCATCAAGAGGCTCTTCAGTTCCTCTTCACTTTCTACCATAAAGGTGGTGTCATCTGTGTATCTGAAGTTATTGATATTTGTCCTGGCAATCTTAGCTACAGTCCATGGGATCATGGCTACTACATGTAGTCCAAGGCTACAGTCCATGGGGTCGCACAAAGGAAGACACAGGGTCCAACCTGCAGAGGGCACAGTTCCTGAGCTGGCTCCATTTTGCTCAACTCTTCTCACTTCTCTGGGCCTGTTTACTCATCAGAGATGCTGAGGCTCCCACGGTGGGTCCCTCCCCACCGTCCCCATCCCAGAGCTGTGTGGGGACCAAGTGATAAGGGACTCAAAGGGCTTTGTAAACTATAATAGGTGGACCAGACTGCTCAAAAGATGATGCTTACAAACAGGATGGTTAGTATTACATTCTGGGAGGTTTTCTCCACTCTCCCCACCCTAGCCCGCCTCTCAGCTCCCCTCCTAATGAGCTGAAAGTCTCGCCAGCTATTTAAAGCCTCTATTAAACACATTCAATTGTCCTTTGATTCTCTGGTTTCATGTCTTTATATCTGAGAATAAAAAAAAGCAAAAGTACCCAAAACATGCATTGGTAGAGTTGGCAATAAAGTGCTCTGTGGCAAGACCCATTTGTCTCACCTCCATTTTAGTTTTTTAAACAAAAACTACATATCACCAACCACCACCTTCAATGAATTAAATGGTAAGGAAAATTAGAAAACAGCTCAACTTTTAATCAATATTGGCCTTGGCCATGCAAACAGAGGTTCCTTCTTTGGCCCGTTTCTAATCAGGAGTGTTAATTATCTTGCTACATGCTAGTAAATTAAGTATGAACTAATGAAGTTAAAGGAGGTCATTTGTTAAGGAAAACTGATTACATATTGTTAGCTCTCGGGGACTAGATGGAAAACCACTGTCATGAAAATGGCTTTAAAAATTAGACCTGATATTTGATTTGTGAGGTTGCCTGGCTGAAGGGATGAATCACAAAGTCTCCCACAGCAACCCGTGAGGGACCTGAGGGCCTTTGGACCACAAGTTGCTGTTATCATCACCTCCTCTGTAGTCTTTCAAAGGTCTGCCCCCTGGTGAGAACCCTGTAACCCCTAGATATTAACACTATGTAGGAGCAAGAGAAGCAAAGGTGGGAGAAATGCAGGTGATTGTGAGGAGAGAGAGCTGGGGAAGGTGGGGGGCAGGTGTGTACATGAGCAAACACACCGTGGGCTCCAGTCCATGGCCCGACTGCAGCAGTGTCTTCTCAGTGGGCGAGTCCGGGGCAGCTGGATGGACACTGTCCTACTCTCCAGGGAACAGAATAGAAGCCTTAGCAGTTTTGCCCCTCACGTGGGGGTCCAGGTGCTGCCTTGGCAGCAGCAGAAAAGCTGAGCAGAAAGGCAGAACGCTTGGGCTTGGTCCAGTGTTGGTTATCCAATTCAGGGGGACAAGCCTATCACTGGATGACCGACTTTCCTGTCCTCCCCTCCGTGAGCCAGGCCTGCAGTGCAGAAGCAGCAGAATAAGCTCACTAGTTTTGAAAGTTAATCCAAGGCCTTGACTGCCACACTAAAGTGAAGTCGTTCAGTCATGTCTGACTCTTTGCAACCCCATGGACTGTAGCCTGCCAGGCTCCTCCCTCCGTGGGATTCTCCAGGCAAGAGTACTGGAGTGGGTTGCCATTTCCTTCTCCAGGGGATCTTCCCAACTCAGGGATCGAACCGGGGTCTCCCGCATTCCAGGCAGACACTTTAACCTCTGAGCCACCAGGGAAGCGGCAGAAATTGCTAGTTGCCTCCCAGTATTCATTCTCCTGTTCTTCCTTAGAAGAGAACTCTTGTTTCATTTGTAGTGTCCATGTGGAAACTGGTCTACCCAGGTGGTGCTTGTGGTAAAGAGCCCACCTGCCAGTGCAGGAGACATAAGAGATGCGGGTTTCATCCCTGGAGTCGGGAAGATTCCCGGGAGAAGGAAATCGCAACCCACTCCACTATTCTTGCCTGGAGAATTCCATGGACAGAGAAGCCTGGCAGGTTGCAGGCCATGGTATCTCAAGAGTCAGACATGTCTAAAGTGACTTAGGACTTTGGGATGTGAAAACTACATTTCCCAGCCTCCCCTGCACCTGAGTGACTAAATTCTGTTCTATGAAATATAAGTGGATATTACTATATATGATAGCTAAGGAGAAGAATTGATGTTTTTGAACTGTGGTGTTGGAGAAGACTCTTGAGTCTCACTTGTACTGCAAGGAGACCCAACTAATCCATCGTGAAGGAAATCAGTCCTGATTATTCATTGGAAGGACTGATGCTGAAGCTGAAGCTCCAATACTTTGGCCACCTAATGCAAAGAACTGACTTATTGGAAAAGACCCTGATGCTGGGAAAGATTGTAGGCGGGAGAAGAAGGAGATGACAGAGGATGAGATGGTTTGATGGTATCACCGACTCAATGGACATGAGTTTGAGTAAACTCCGGGAGTTGGTGATGGACAGGGAGGCCTGGCGTGCTGCGGTTCATGGGGTGGCAAAGAGTTGGACATGACTGAGCGACTGAACTGAAGGAGAAGAAAAGTTGAGTGCACATTTTTGCTCTTTCCTATTCTTTTTTCCCTGCCTGGAATATAGACATGATGATTGGTGCTCCAGCAGTCATTTTGGGGCAGAGGTAAACTTGAAAATGAAAACCACTCACTAACAATGGTGGAGAATAAAGACACAAGCAGCCCTGGTCTCTGTTTAATGGGGAGCTCCACTTCAGTGCTGAAACACCTTCCTTTGAACTTGTATAGGAGAGGGAAAACAAAACACCTGAGGTGATGTGTTTGAGCTATGGTTTTTACTGGGGTCTGGGTGAGGCTGTCTCCTCTCAGAGTGGAATGCTATTTCTAACTCATGCAATGAGGAATATGGCCATCTCAGAACTGGCAGTGGGTAGCTCCAAAGGTTTGATTTACTCAAAGTTTGTCAGGCTGGAAGGAGAAACAACTATTTATGAGGGGGAAGCTCCTGTGAAAGGGAGCCACAGTGACCCCCACACACACACACAACACATTCTAGACACACTGGCTTTGCTCACCCTCCTCTCACTGGTCAGAACATTCCAGCTCCCCGCTGAGGTTCAAGTTAGTTGTCCCTATGTGCTCAGGTAAATGGGGCTTGGGGCATGGCCTTGGGGCTCAGGTGGGAGTTAGGCAGCTACAGCCCTCACTTCCTGAACTTCACTCTTGTGCAGTTCCCTTGGCGGCTCTCCCTCTGAAGCCCCTGGCCAGTGAGGTGGCCTCCTTCCAAGTCCCAGAAGTCTGTCCACCTGACTCGTCAAGAGTCAGACCAGGAAGGCTGCTGACAGGAGCACCCTATGTCCTCCATGATAGTGGAAGGTGGGGAAGCACCTAGGCCCCCTCTCTCGGGGCAATAGAGGCCTTGAAGGTGATCTCACTTTTCCGTGTCACACACAAGAAGAAAACTGAGGCCAGGAGGGTCGGGAAAATGCTCAGCATTTAGCCTGAGAGAGACCAACACCAGCTCCTCCAGCTCCTAATCCACCACTCCTAAACCTTCAGTCATGTGACCCAGTTCACTAAGGGTTGAGGAGAATTAAACCCAGGTTGGGCTGAACCCCACTTCTGTGTGGTGCACAAAAAGTGTTAACTCAGCCATATTCTAAAACCATGCCACTAGAAACAAATGCATGTCACAGATGATGTAGTCATACTCCTAGGAATATATTCAGAGAAACACATGATCTGAAAGGACACATGCACCCCAATGTTCACTGAAGCACTGTTGACAATAGCCAAGACATGGAAGCCACCTAAATATCCATTGGCAGAGGAATGAGTAAAGAAGATGTGGTACATATATACAATGGAATATTACTCAGCTGTTAAAAAGAATGAAATAATGCCATTTGCAGCAACATGGATGGGATTAGAGATTGCCATCCTGAGTGAAGTAAGTCAGACAGAGAAGGAGAAACATCACATAACATCCCTCATATGTGAAATCTAAAATGAAATGATACAAATGAACTTACAAAACAGAAGCAGACTCACAGACATACACAGAGAATGAACTTACAGTTGCTGGAGGGAAGGACGGGGAAGGGATAGTTAGGGAGCTTGGGATGGACAGGTACACACTGCTATATTTAAAATGGATAACCGACAAAGACCTACTGTATAACACAGGGAACTCTGCTCTACGTTACGTGGCAGCCTGGTTCGGAGGGGAGTCTGGGGGAGAATGGATCACGTGTATATATGGCTGAGTCCCTTCACTGTTCACCTGAAACTATCACATTTTTAATCAGCTGTTCCCCCATACAAAATAAAAAGCTTAAAAAATAGAAAGAATGTCCTTCCTCACAGGGTTGTGGAGAGGATGAAGCTAGCCAACACTCAGTGACTTCCAACAGGGGACAGCCTCTCTCACGCTTCAGTGAGTTGACAAGGCTCAGCCGGGCAGTTCTCACTTGGCGTCTCTTGTTCTTATAGTCAGATATCAACTAGAGCTGTGGTCACTTGAAGCAGGTATCCAAAACGGCTCACTCACAGGGCTGACGGAGGATGAGACTGCTGACGGGAGCAGGGGATGCTTTAGAGAGGTGGTCATGGAGGGCTTTTCTGAGGAGGTGACATTTTTGCTGAGGCCTGAATGGTGAGGGAACAGCCATACAAATGCTCATTGGAAGCCTGTCTCCACCTGGAGGGACAGCAGTTATGAAGCCTATGATTCCAGAAGGACTTCTGCCGGAAGATTTCAGTTCCAGCAGCAGGCAAACCCACCCGGCCAGTGGAGGAGGTAGCTGGGACTCTCCGCTTGGGAGAGTTCTTCAGAAGGAAAAGAAAACACGATACAGGGACGGGTAGGCAGGAAGCCTGCTTCACTTGAGGCTTGGAAAGATGAGATTGGGGCCAGGATCCTCCTTCCTGTGGAAAACTGCCTCACTTGTTCAGTCCAGGCCTCCTAACTGAATTGGGATACTCCCCCCATTCCTCAGGTTTCATGATTGCCACCAGCGACATGTCAGTGACAGCTTACCCCAGCAGAAATAGCACAACTGGAGACAGAACGCAAGATTGCAAGGCACCTTTTACGAAGCAAGCCCAGCAGGCACCCTAAACAGCCTTCACTCTGTTCCCTTCTCTTTGACATGAACAGCTGCACTAATGTGAGTTTACCCATCAGATAAAAATAATTTGCTAAATATCACAGTGGAGTTATTTCTAAGTGGCTTCAGTTACTGTCATAAGATGCAGGGCTGGCTCTACAGTGATATGCATTTGGAGAACAAAATCAGAGATTTGAATCAAAACCTCAGAGAAATGAAGCATATATTCACGGTTCAATCAGATGCTATTATAGCTGGATTATTTAGCTATTTGAGTCTACCAATTTAAATGCTAATCTTATCTGGGAACACCCTCATAGTAACACCTAGAAATGTTTAGCCATGTGTCTGGGCCCCCATGACCCAGTCAAGTACTCAGCGCTCAGCTACTCGGTCATGTCTGACTCTTTGGGACCCCATAGACAGTCGCCCACCAGGTTCCTCTGCCCATGGAATTTTCCAGGCAAGAATACTGGAGTGCCATTTCCTACTCCAGGGGCTCCTCCTGACCCAGGGATCAAACCCACATCTCCTGCATTGGTAGGTGGATTCTTTACCACTGAGCCACCTGGGAAGTCGACATATAAAATGAACCATCGCAACCGGTCCATACATTAACGCACTTCACTGAAACTCTTTCAGGTGGCTCTGATCATCACCCAATGGTCTAGATGGAGAATTTGAGACTCAAAGTTTCTAAGCTTGCCAAAATTCACAGCGCTACTCACAGCGTGTGCCGGATCCTAAGCCAGGGCCCTCTGACTTCGCAGCTGTGCTGGTTCATTTTCCCCTGGCACCTGGCTGTGGTATGGTTCATAAATACTGTGCAGGTGTGAATACTGGCTAGTGGAGTCTGCACTCCCCATGCCTAGAGAGGTTCTGGTTAGGAGACAAATTCTACCAGTCCCTGAAGCCCCTCTTGGTAGAACGAGCATGATTCCCTGGGAAGAGGAGGCTGGTCTACAACTGTGTTAACCCTCTTCCAGCTTTTTGGACCTTTGGGTGCCACCCTCCTCCTGGGGACAATTTATGTGAATTGCAAGGAAGGGTCTCAGAGGAAATAAACAAGAAATAAACAGCCCTTTAACAGCCCTGCCTTCTCCTCCCCAGTGGTTTTGGTCCAGGAGGACCATCAGCTCTGTCCTGTCCTGAGTAGGTGGGGGCGTTTTCAGAAATGTTCTTAAAATGTAGAGACAAAGTGTCAGATGGTGAGTGCAGAGGGATTGTCCAGCTGTTTTCTGACGTGGCTCTGGCTGTGGCCGGGGGAGAGGGCAGGGGGGCAGTGCCACAGCGGCCCTCACCTGCCGGAAGGCCCACGGCCAGCAGCTGCTCCCCACCACCATCCACTTCCTCTTCTCTCCCCTTCCCCCTGAGGCTTTCCTGGCTTCTTCTCCCAGAGCTCAGCCCACTGGCCTCCAGCCAAGCTGGCACCTGGCAGGTGGATGAAGGCAGGGTGAGTCACAGCTTCCTAGAAAACTGTGGTCTAGATGAACTCCCAAAGGGCAGAGGCCATGCCCAACCAGCCTCTCCAGGAGCCTTGGCCAGTGTGTTCTGTTCCAGATACTCGAACTGCAGTTGGAAGAAAAGGGGGACCTACAGGCTCACCCTGGGTGTGGGACCCAGTTTCTGGCTGTGCCTGGCCCAGTTCAGCTCAGTTCTGTGCTGCCAGGGAGCCAGGATACTGGACTCAGAAGACAGACTCAGAAACTATTTTCTGATTTAATGTGTCTCAAACGGGTGTTGTTTAGTCGCTAAGTCACATCCAATTCTTTGCAACTCATGGACTGTAACATGCCAGGCTTTCCTGTCCTTCACTGTCTCCCAGAGTTTGCTCAGACTCATGTCCGTTGAGTCGATGATGCCATCCAGCCAGCTCATCCTCTGTCATCCTCCTCTCCTGCCCTCAATCTTTTCCAGCGACTCAGTTCTTCACATCAGGTGGCCAAAGTATTAGAGCTTCAGCTTCGGCAACAGTCTCTCCAGTGAATTTTCAGGGTTGATTTCCTTTAGGATGGACTGGTTTGATCTTGCTGTCCAAGGGACTCTCAAGAGTCTTCTCCAGCACCACAGTTTGAAAGGATCAGTTCTTTGGCCCTCAGTCTTCTTTATGGTTATACACACAAAAAGCCATGTGAGATCTTGCTAACATGTCGGTTCTCATTCGCAGGCCTGGGAGGTGCCGAGCCTCTGCCTCTCCAACAAGTTCTTGGGGATGCAGTTGATGCTGGCTCCGCCCTGCACATTGAGGTCGAGAGGATCTAACCCCATCTCCCAGGGTATGCTGTGGTTCAAAGGGGACACATCCCAGCAAGGGCTGGCAGATGCAGAAGGGGAACAGCATCAAGCAATGAAAATATGAGTGTTTGGGGGTCAGGCAAACAGTTACTTCACCTGTCTGAGCCTCAGTTTCCTCTACTGTAAAAAGAAAACACTAATTTCATTGGAGTTTCTGATGAATCAAATGTCCTAATATTCATAAAGTCTGAATTACTGTTTTTTAACCAATCAGAATATCAGGGATCACCACAACTGCTTACAGAAGTGCATTCGGGGACTTCCCTGGTACCGCAGTGGATAAGAATTCACCTGTCAATGCAAGAGACACGAGTTCAATCCCTGGTCTGGGAAGATTTCATATGCCTTGGGACAGCTAAGCTCATGCTCAACTACTGAGCCTGGGAGCTGCAACTACTGAAACCCACATTCCCTATAGCCCATGCTCCACAACAAGAGAAGCCACTGCAATGAGGAGCCCAAGCATTGCAAGGAAGAGTAGCCCCCACTTGTCACAACTAGAGAAAGCACAAGCAAAGCAAGCAAGACCCAATGCAGCCAAAAATAAATAAATAAAATTATTTTTTAAAAGTAAGTGGATTCAACCGAGATGGTGTAAGGATTTTCAATACCACTGGATATCAGGTAATGATGGACAATGATCCTGAGACACAGGAAATAAAATAAGACCTATGATTGCCTTTGCTTGCTGCCTTTAGAAAGTTTCCAGAGGTGGTGCAGAAATGGAAAACTCAAGAGGAGCTCAGCAGACTCTCTGAGTTGAGGAGATGAAACTGAGAGTTTGGGGAAAGGTGTTGGAGAAGACTCTTGAGAGTCCCTTAGACTGCAAGGAGATCCAACCAGTCCATCCCAAAGGAAATCAGTCCTGAATATTCACTGGAAGGACTGATGCTGAAGCTGAAGCTCCAATACTTTGGCCACCTGATGTGAAGAACTGACTCACTGGAAAAGGCCCTGATGCTAGGAAAGATTGAAGGCAGGAGGAGAAAGAGACGACAGAGGATGAGATGGTTGGATGGCATCACCAACGGGATGAACATGAGTTTGAGTAGGCTCCGGGAGTTGGTGATGGACAGGTAGGGCTGGCGTGCTGCAGTCCATGGGGTCACAAAGAGTCAGACACAACTGAGCGACTTTCACTCACTTTTCTGAAAAAAAGATTTCAAGAATTTAAAAATATCCAGCACCTAACAAGGTAAAAATCACAATATCTGACATCCAATCAAAGATTACTAGACTACTAAAGCAGAAAAACATGACTACAGAGGGAAATTAAAAAGCAATCAATTGAAATCAGTCCAGAATTGACACAGATGTTAGAGTTAGCACACATAGACATTAATTATTATAATTGTATTCCATGTTGAAAAGCTACATAAAACCATGGAAGAATTATTTTTCAAACACCAAAATAAAATTTCATCTCAACACTATAATGTCCAGATAAAAAGCAATACTGGATGGAATGAGCAGAAGATTAGATATTACAAAAGAAAAGATTAGTAAACTTCAAGACAGCAATAGAAATTATCTAAAATGAAATTGAGAGGAGAAAAAAGATTTTTTAAAAATTAAAAGAGCATCAGTGAGCTCTGGAACAACTTCCAGCAACCTAACATAGGTGTAATTGAAATTTCAGAAAGACATGGGGATGCAAACAGAAAATATTTGTTCTGATTCAGTAGGTCTAGGGTAGGGCCCAAGAACTTGCATTACTTGCAAGTTCCCAGGTTTAATGTTTTTCGTCCAAAGGTTACACTTTGAGCTACTGCTCTAAGGCAGAAATCAGTAAAATATACCCTCTGGGCCAAATCTACCTGCTTTTATAAAGTTTTTCTGTTTGGTTGGTTTTGGTTTTTTATAAATTTTATTGGGTAGAGAGTGGTGTCCACAGACTCTCATGCCATGGGATAGCTTGAGCTCAGTGTGAAGACAAAAGAAGAAATATAGGGCCGTGAGATCTCAGGAAGAAAGAGTGCAGGCAGTGGGGTCACTGAAGATGGGCCCAGGATTGATCAAACCCCTGTGTCTCTTTACCTGTGGCTGGAGGTGAATGGCCAGAACACAGCCTCCCCATCCCTGGCAGCTTGGTGACATCACAGCCTCTAGGTCCCACCCCAGACCCACTGATCAGTCTATCCAAGGAATGGAGGCCTAAGGCTCCCTGTTTCTCTGGCTCAGCAAGCAGTTCAGATGATGACCCAAGTCTGCAAATGATCTCCAGCCAATTTCTGTGACCCCTCCCAGCTATGCAAATATCTTGAAATACATTTGAGGATCTCATCAGCATGTGCTTAGGGGGCAGCCACCTATGAGACCAGTAATGTTAATAAACCCATTTCACAGATTAGGAAACTGACCCACACTGAGACCAGCTAGTTCATGGCTCATTTCACTTGGCCTTAATTCCACCCAGAGCCCAGTCAGTCAGTCAGTCAGTTCAGTTGCTCAGTCGTGTCCGACTCTTTGCGACCCCATGAATCGCAGCATGCCAGGCCTCCCTGTCCATCACCAGAGCCCAAATTGTCTCAAACCTGTGTTTCAAACCTGCACATCTCCAACTAGTCCACAGGTGGGCAAACTTTTCCTAGACAGCCTCTCTTCGACTCTGTGGTCCACACAGCCTCTGCTGCGGCAGCTTGACTGCCACAGCAGCGGAAAAGCAGCCTTAGACATTATGTAAATAAGCAGGCATGACTGTGTTCTGATAAAATTTTATTGATCGACACTGAAATTTGAATTTCACACATTTTACATCACAAAATATTTTTTGCCTTTTGATTTTTTTTTCAGTGATAAATAGAATTCATATTTTATAGAAAGACAAGGAAAATATAAACATAAAACTTTTCTCTGCCCATTTGGGCCTTCTCCCTCCTCTTTACTACTGAGTCAGACATGACTTAGCAACCAAACAAACAAACCTCCCTGTAGTGTATGTTGTGCACCTGCATTAACCAGAGCTCTCAGGAGATAACACTCCTTCTTAATCTTGTAAAGAGTCACAATGATCCATAATTCCTTGGAAGATAACCTTCCCTCTTAATCTTCTAGGGGGTCACGATGACCCACTACTTCTTGTACATGTGGATCTGGGTTGTGTCAACTGTCAATACATCATTTGTCTCAAACACTATATAACTGTGCTTCGACCTCTCAAAGGCAGGGCAGGGGACTCCTCAGGGCTTTCTGAAAGAACATCTCCTGCGTTATAATCCTCAGGTTGGCTCAAATAAGATTTTCCATTTCTTTCTTAGATCAACTACTGACTTATTTGTCATCAATACCAACCATCTAAAAATATAAAAACCATTCTTAGCTCACAGGCCATACAAAAACAGGTATAGAGTCAGATTTGGCAGTGGCCATGGTTTGCGAACCCCTGCACTAATCCATTCACATATAAGGCAACTGGCCCTCCAAGGCAGTGAGCTGGGGTGTCTCGGCCCTGAGGGCAGTTTTGGTTTCAGACCCATTACTTCACTCCCCCAACCCCTGCCCTGCCCCGCTCTGCTCTTTGCTTCTCCTTGGATCTGCCCAGCCTGACCTCTTTGACTCCCAGATTTACACTCACCTCTTAGGTCTTTAAGTTTGGGCTTCCTAGGTGGCACAGTGGTAAAGAATCCACCTGCAGGAGACACAAGAGATGTGGGTTTGATCTCTGGGTCAGGAAGATCCCCTGGAGGAGAAAATAGCAACCCACTCCAATGCTGTTGCCTGGAAAATTCCATGGACAGAGAAGCCTGGCGGGCTACTATCGATGAGATCGCAAAAAGTGGGACACAGCTGAGCACACACCCGGTAATACTTGGCCCCCCAAGCACAGCCAGTACTAACCACTTTGCCATCTTGCCTTAACAAGTCTAGCCCAGGGCTTCACTGCTTTCCAGAGATCAGACACATTAATTGCCTACCATTTGGAAATTCAAGGTGGGGCAACTTACCTTGAATTTTAAAACAAAATCAAATCCTCCCAGCCAGTTTACAACCCACAATTTACAAGCCCAAGGTGGGAAGGCCTCCCAGACCCTGGGGAAGCCTGTAGTCAGAATCAAACAGTGTAGAAGTCACATTGGTTCCGTGCTTTTCACAAACAGCCCCAGAAGTTCTCGTGTGACACAGAACTTTTTTTTCAGTGGATTATTTTAGCTACCAGCCAGCTCTGTGATCTCTCTCCCCTGGGGTCAAGTTCAAAGAGAATTCCAATGTGATTAAGTAAACATATGCAAGTAGTAGATTTATGTGCTACTGTGCTATTCTTTGTGATGTTGGCACTGGGGGTAGGGAATTATCACAGCTCCTGGGTGCTCAGCTTATTTCCTAAGAAATTAACTCATCAGTCCCCACTGTGGATGAAAGCACTGCTTGGGACATTTGAAATTCAAAGTGAAATGCATTCATGGCTCTATCATTTGAAAAGGATGAGGAGGACAGGGATCAGGAGGCGATAATGATGAACAAAAAAGGACCAGTGAGGAGTGACTGGTGAATCTCTGCTGTTTGTGGATGCGTGTGGTTCGTGGAGAGGTGCGGAAGCGAGTCGGATATTTCTGTCCATCATGACGGAGAAACTGGACTGCAAATGGTACCTGGAGCAGTGGGCTGAAACTGCCCCACATGGGGAGTTAATGGAAACGTGGAGAGCTTTTCTGTTTTAATAAAGTACTTGAGCTATTATCTCAGCACACCCACTGTGCACAGGGACCATGCAGGCTGCTGGGTTAACCAGGCAGTTAGAGCCAAAATAAATTCCCTCTCAGCTTGGCACGTGGATGCTCTGGTCCTGATTTGCCATCAACAACAAAGGATGTTTGGGACCTGAATCCCTCCCCAGCCATCCCTTCTGTATCCCCTGGGTACAGGGTCCCTTGTAGGAAAACAGTTAGTAAACAGATCCATGTCACAGTCCTATCCCTACATATGGAAGTTAGGGGCTCCCCTGGTGACCCCATTTTAATCCTCACAATCACCTTGCGAGGAGGCTTTAGCATCGCCCACCTTGTACGTGTGATAATACCATTTTACAGAGGAGAAAATTGAGGTTCAGAGAGGTTATCGAGGCAGAACAAGTTCTAGAAGTCAAGTCAGCTAACTCTCAGTCCTGAGCTGTTTCCCTTATGGCACAGCAGGACCCCCAGGGTCCTGAAATACACCATGCCTTAAACCTCACATCAGACCCAAGCAACCTCTCAGGTTAGAACTCACTGAGGGGGACTTCCCTGGTGGTCCAGTGGTTAAGAATATGCCCACTAATGCAGGGGAAGTAGGTTTGATTCCTGGTCAGGGAACGAAGATTCCACATGCCATGGGGCAACTGAGCTGGTGTACCACAACTGCTGAGTCTGAGTACCACAACTACTGAGCCTGAGCACCACAACTACCAAGTCAGAGCACCACAACTGCTGAGCCCGAGCACCACAACTACCAAGTCAGAGCACCACAACTGCTGAGCCCAAGCACCACAACTACTGAGCCCAGAGCACCACAACTGCTGAGCCAGAGCACCACAACTGCTGAGCCCGAGCACCACAACTACCAAGTCAGAGCACCACAACTGCTGAGCCCGAGGGCCACAACTAAGATCTCACCTGCAGCAATGAAGGATCCCACAGGATGTAACGAGGTTCCCACGTGCCACAACTAAGGCCTGACGCAGCTAAATAAATATTTGTAAACATACTCACAAGCTCTTTGGCTGGGAAAACAAACACCATATGTAGAAATTCAAGACTTTTTAAAAAAAAATGTTGAGAAAGAAATGAAAAAAAAAAACCAAAACTCACTAAGGATGGGGAAGCGGATGGCCCTGGCCTTGAACAAGGAAAGAGAAGAAATGAGAAGGGGTCATGTAGAAGCAAATGGAGTCCCTCTTGGATCCGAGAGAGAACAGACCCCATGGGCATGTCTGGGAAACCTATGCTGGTTTCCATAAGACCTCTATGGGCATCATGGTCGAACTGAGTCTCAAGAGAACCCATCCCATGGGAAAGGGAGCCTAGATGGGAGCTCTTGGCCCAGTCAACATATTTGCTGGAGAGGAGAGAGACTCTGATTTCTCTGTGGGATTTGCTGTTTGCATGGGTTGGTCCCTTAGCCAGCCCCATGGGATTCACAACGAAACTTTACAGAGAACAGAATTTAGTGTGTGCTTGTTTAGACTCAGGCTCTGAGGCCAGGCAGCCCGCACCTGGTCCTGCAGTGTCCTCTTAATACCCACGTGACCTGTGTAAGTCACATGACTTCCCTGTGTGTATGTGGGATGAAGAAAATGATCTTGTGAATTTCTAGTTTCTTATATCCTTGGCATGGAAGAAAGGAGACAGACACATGTGTAAGATAAAAGAAACCTGCTAAAAAAATCCTGTAGTTGAATGTGAACAGGAAGTATCAGAAAGTTTCATGATGATTTTTATCTTTACAAAAGAACTAGTTCTGAGATTTAGTCACTGAAACAATCACCAACCAAAGATA
Organism: Odocoileus virginianus; assembly: GCF_023699985.2. NCBI lineage: Eukaryota > Metazoa > Chordata > Mammalia > Artiodactyla > Cervidae > Odocoileus > Odocoileus virginianus. The sequence goes on from NC_069680.1 coordinate 21,129,664, forward strand.
AATAAGCATTCCTCACACCCAGATGGGCTTCCCTGTAGCTCAGCTGATAAAGAATCCACCTGCAAAGCAGGAGACCCTGGTTCAATTCCTGGGCCAGGAAGACCTGCTGGATAATGGATAGGCTACCCACTCCAGTATTCTTGGACTTCCCTTGTCACTCATCTGGTAAAGAATTCACCTGCAATGTGGGAGACCTGGGTTCAATCCAGAGATTGAACATTCTTGCCTAGAGAATCCCCATGGACAGAGGAGGCTGGTGGGCTACAGTCCATTGGGTCGCAAAGTGTTGGACATGACTGAGCAACTAAGTATAGCACAGCACACCCAGATAGTGCTTTTAAATACCAGTTCCCACTGAAAGGAACCAAGGCTACTTGGAGAAATGGTTGGTTCAAGGACTGGCTCAGGAAATATACAGATACATAGGAGACTAAACCATCAAAGGGTCATTACAAAAGACTCAAGGGCCACTGGCCCACGTTGAGAAAATCTGAGCATCCATAAGGGTAATAGCTGTCAGGGATCAAAACCCACCAAACATACTTAAATCCATGAGTCATGAATGGTCCTAAAGCTAGCTGACTGGTTACTACTGATGGATGCTGGAGAACCCACTCATTATTTTGAAAACTGATAAAAATTAAAGCAAAAGAATTGAGCATTTAACCTATCTTTCCAAAAAGGACTGTGCCACTGAGGAAGCAAAGAACTGATAGAGGGGTGTTTCTCATTATAGAAGTAACTGAGCTAATAAATAAAGAACAATGATAGAATTAGAAGGTCAACATTTTGTAGTCCCTAATAAACTAATGGGCCTAAGCATTGTTACTCAATGGCTGCTAATATCACAGAGAGACAGAGACAGAGAATCAGACATTAAATGCCTCCTAGTAGAAGAACACAACACCACCTATGAAGTAGGATGACCAAAAAATAAATAAACAATAACTTGAGTCTGATCAAGCTTCTGGATTCAAATGCCAATTTATAGGGAATACAGCAGAAGAGACTGTTAAATAACACCAAGGGGCTGCAATCAGCAAAACCCAGACTGTGGAAGCCCCACAAACAGCCTGGCTTCTTGTATAATGTAAATTGCAAGAGGGGAAAAAGAGATGGAGGGCGAAACTGTAGGTTAAAAGAATGACAAATTCAGAAACAAAAGAACCAATCACAATGTGTGGAATTTTGTGGATCCTGATTCAAATAAACTGTTAAAAAAGTTTGACGTCTAGAAGACAACTGGAAATTTGAATACTGACTTGGTATTGGATGCTCTAAAGAAACCATTACAAATTTCTTTTAGGGGTGATAATTCTATTCGGATAATTTTTTTTTTAAGTAGTTAAGTCTGATGCATCCTTATCTCAGACACATACTGAATTATTTATTAATACACGACCCTGTAGATGAACTTTGAATAGTGTGGGCTACTGGAAATTTCAGAGGCCAAGCTTTAGTGAGGGTGATGAAGGCAGTTCCAGGGTACCCAAGAAATGGTGCCTGATGGAAGATGGTGGACCCCTAGCAGAATCGTGGGTAGCCCATGGCGCCCCCTGGTGTATGAGAACTTGATCCTGAGCATGAGAAGTGCTAGACATCCTGTGTGTACAATAGTGAAAGTGAAAGTGAGTCCCTCAGTCATGTCCCACTCTTTGCAACCCCACGGCCTGCCAGGTTCCTCTGTCAATGAGATTTCCCAGACAAGGATACTGGAGTGGGTTGCCATTTCCTTCTCCAGGGTTTGTGTACAACTGGAATAGAATCAGGTTAATCAGCATTATTACTTGTAACAGGACTCTTCTATAAGCACAGTCTGGAAAGGTCTCCAGAAATTCAGAAACTCATTTACAAAGAGGTAACAATTTCTTGTACAAACCTAGAAGGACTTTTTCTAAATACTCAAATTTCTTGGCAGAATCCAATAGCTTCTTCTATTCAAGGTCGTTTAAACCCTAGTATATTTGGGTTTAAATGCACGGACCCTTCCTTTTCCTTGGAAAATTTTTCCTAAACCAGCAGTGCTCAGACTTTGAAAGATTCACTTGTTAAAAATACAGGTTCTGGGTCATCCACTACCCCAGACTTTTATGAGTCAGTCTAGAAGAACTAGGACTCTTAACAAACTCTTAGACTTCCAGGAAAGGCTCAAAAGAAGAAGAAAAAAAAGCAGATCTCCCTCTCCCCTTCCCACTGATTCCAGCTCAAGACATTCAGAGCCGCCGTGCCTCTGTTCTGTAAGGCAGGTGTTCACTCTGTGTCCTGACACCTCTGGAGCCCCAAGAGTGGGCCCGGACGACAGTGCCATGGCCAAGGCCAGCTTGATGGTCATGACCCTTCCCTGCTGTCCTGCCAACTGATTACAGGATTTCCAAACTACCCAGGTGCTCTATCTTCCTATGGATCCAGGAACAGGGAGGGACTGCTTGGTAGAATGATGACTTGGGGATGGGCAGGGTTGATCTCTGAGGATGGGAGGAAGTGCCTACTTTATGTCCGAGAACTTGTGCAGGAAAGAGAAGACGTGGCCCCTCCCCCCAGGGATTCAGACTCTAATCATCTTTATTTTATATCCTCTCCTTCACCCGCCCTCCACTCCATCCTCACCTGGCCCTGTCCTGGACTGGGGCTTCCTGTCTCCCTTGGGCCATCCCAGTAATCTCTGCTTCACCATCACCACCACTGAAACCCAAGCCCTGAGATCTTCTGATGGCCAGCACTATTCAGGGTTAATTACAGAGTCCTGGTAAATATTTCGGTGTAGGTCTGAGATAAGGATGCATCTGATGAGGTCTCTCTTTGTGGGAAAAAAAAATCTATAATAGAATTCTCATGCCTAAATCTAATTAACAGGGCTTCCCAAGTGGCGCTAGTGGTAAAGAACCTGCCTGCTGATGCAGGAGGTGGAAGAGACTTGGGTTTGACCCTGGGTCAGGAAAATCCCCTGAAGGAGGGCATAGCAACCCACTCCAATATTCTTGCCTGAAGAATCCCATGAACAGAGGAGACTGGCAGGCTATAGTCCATGAGGTTGCAATGAGTCAGCACTTGCCTACGGTATTTTCCAGGCAAGAATACTAGAGTGGGGTACCATTTCCTCCAAGGGATCTTCCCAACCCAGGGATTGAATCCCCATCTCTTGCATCTCCTGCACTGGCAAGAGGATTCTTTACCACTAGCACCACCTGAGAAGTCCTATAGAAGTGTCATATAACTCAGCAATTTCACTTCTAGGTATCTACACAAGAGAAATGAAACTATGTATTCACCTAAAAACTGTTCACACATATTCACAGCAGCATTATTCATAACAGCCAAAAAGTAAAAAAAAAAAAAAAAAAACCACAAATATCCATCAACTGATGAATAGAAAAATAAAATGTGGTGAAGTGAAGTGAAATTGGCTCAGTCGTGCCTGACTCTTTGTGACCCCATGGACTACACAGTCGATGGAATTTCCTAGGCTAGAATACTAGAGTGGGTAGCCTTTCCCTTCTCCAGGGGATCTTTCCAACCCAAGGATCAAACCCAGGTCTCCTGCATTGCAGGCAGATTATTTACCAGCTTAGCCACAGGAAAGCCCCAGAATTCTGGAATGGGTAGCCTATTCCTTCTCCAGCAGATCTTCCCAACCCAGGAATCGAACTGGGGTCTCCTGCATTGCAGGCGGATTCTTTACCAACTGAGCTATCAGGGAAGCCAATAAAATGTGGTATAGCCTTAAAATGAAATGTTATTCAGGCATAAAAAGAAATGAAGAACTGATTTGTGCTATGCATGAATCTTGAAATTATTATGCCAGATAAAAGAAGATAAACACAAAAATCTACATACTGAATGACTCTATTTATATGAAACATCCAGAAAAGGCAAATCTATAAGTACAGAAAGTAGACCAATGACTGCCTGGGGCTAGGCGAGGAGAAATGGAAAGTGACAGCTTTGAGTACTGAATTTTCTTTTTTCCCCCAACTTTTGGCAGCACTGTGTGGTGTGGGGGGAGTCTTAGTTTCTCAGAGATCAATCCTGCGTCCCTGCAGCAGAAACTCAGAATCTTAACCATTGGATCACCAGGGAAGTAAGTCCCTGAATACAGAGAGTGATGAAAATGTTCTGCAATTAGATAGAGGTGATGGTCACAAAACTCTGTGAATATAATAAAAACCACTGAATCGTGCACTTTAAAACAGTGACTAATTCCATGGCTAATTCGTTTCAATGTATGACAAAAACCACTGCAATGATGTAAAGTAATTAGCCTCCAAATAATAAAAATAAATGGGAAAAATAAATAAATAAATAAAAAGAAAAAAAAAATAAAACAGTGACTACTATCGGATGTGAATTACATCTCAAAACAAACAGAACAGCTGATGATAAGCCAGCCAAGAGTTCACCCAATTCATCAGCCTCTCAGCCCTGCTCTGACACACCACACAGTGTCCCTCTCAGCCTCACACAACCAGAGTCCCTCACGTGGGGACTCTCCTACCCATGTCTGTAGCTGAGGGGGCAGCTGGCATTTCTTACCATGTGACATAGGGCAGAAGGCCCCACCCTTGCATCTAACCAGCTCGGGGAGTGGCCTGGAACACCCACTGCCCGGCCAGAAACCCATGACTTCAGCTGCCTCACTCGAGATGACAGCCTAGGTCAGTTGGATCTCTCCCTCCTTCTCTCTCTGGAATCTGGAACTGGAGAAGGAAGGACAGAAGAGATGAGAGAGACCAGCCTTCAGAGCAGACCTGGGAGCTGGTGAGCAGGTGGAAGACAAAGGATGCGGCAAGGATGTGAAAACCAGGGAGGGCAATCAGAGGGGAGCAAGAAGAGCGGCCAGCAGACCGGCTGTCTTCTCCCTTCCGGGACTGCGTGGTACTCGAATTCCTGCCCTGATTCTGAGTCCCTGGCGTGTCTTTTTTATTTTCTGGGCGTGCTGGGTCTTTCTTGAGGCACGTGGGCTTCTAAACTTCTGGTATGCAGGCTCAGTAGTAGGAGTGTGTGGGCTTAGTTGCCCTTCGGTATATGAGATCTTAGTTCTCCAAACAGGGATCGAACCCACATCCCCTGCATTGGAAGATGGATTCTTAACCACTGGACCACCAGGGAAGTCCCTCCCTGTGGTGTCTTTATGGCAGCCACCAGTTTGAATGAGGTCTGTTCTTTGTACTGAAAAGAGCCTGATGTCACCCAGCAGGCATTTGTAAACCCACGTTGGAGAGACCAGCTCCCCTGGATTCATGGCCTTTGGGATGAGTTCTTTGGTTTACAAAGAAAATGGCAACTCTCGAATGGTCTTTTCCAGAGTCCAGCTGAGAGAGCATCAGGCCATCTACCTGAGATTCTCTATGTAGGACTCCGGGATCCACTTTAGATGCTGGCTTCAGAAGCCCTACGACCTGCCAGCAATGAGAAGATAATACACAAGGTGTAGATTTCTGCAACACTGACCAGTTACCATCTTGGTGTCCTTTTTATTTTTCTTTTGACTTCTTTGACATGATTTAGCCTCTGCAATCCCCTCAAGCTAGCCCGGTTTCCATAAGACTGATGATTGGTGTGGAATAATAAAGGTAGTCAAACCAAATATCTTATCTGAGTGACCTTGAACTTATCAGTATTCTTCAAAGTAGGGAGAAGACATATCACATCTCGCTTTTAATGAGGAAAAAAAAAACTGTTGCTGGAAATATTTACCTTTCATCTACCGCACTGAGAGATGGGGGAGATTTGTCAGCTTTGATCTCCACTTGTTTAATTACTGGGAAATGAAGTGTACGTGAGCCAGCGGGATCATGAAGTCTCACTCTTGCTGCAAAAGATGGCAGCTGGGGACCCAGCAGCCTGGCCTTTCATTTTCCCAGATCAAAGTTGAGCCAGCACCAGGATGGAAGTAACAGCCTGATGAAATGTGCCTGAAGAAGAACCAGGTGGTAGGGACTTGAGCAAGGGGTCACTGGAACAGCGTCTCCCATGGGGTCTTCCCTTCTTGCCTTGTACCCTAAGAGAAGAGCAGCGTGATAGTCCAGGGCCCTGTGTGGCCTGCCTGACCAAGGGTCTGCCCACATACCACATGCCAGGCCCCAACCTGAGGCAAACCCAGTGCACCTGAGCATCGTGGCCGTAGCTCTGACCACGGTGCATGCACTCCGAGTACCTGACTCCCTCCAGCAGTGCTGGACCTCCCAGCTACAACCTCAGGTCGGTCCTCTTCTGAGCCTCACCTGCCCAGTCCAGGTGAGTGGACCCTATCCCAAGGATAAGACCAGGAAACTGAAAACAAGACAAAAGCAGGCCTGCTTCATGAACAGACTGCCCATGATGTAGGAGATGGAACTGGGCCTCTGGGCATGCAGAGGCTGATGGGTAACCATGGGATAAAGATGGGTAACATTTAGGGGAGGGCACTGTCAGTCACGATGGATAGCATCCCACCATCCTTAACACAGGGGTAGCTGCACCAACGTGTTTGTGTGCTCAGTCGCTCGGTCATGCCTGACTCTGCAATCCCATGGACTCTAGACTGCTAGGCTACTCTACCATGCTTATCTCTAAAGTGAGGGTGTTAAATGAGGCATTCTTGAAGAACATTCCCTCTTTAACATTATCTTTCTTTATGATTACTAACTGTGGTGCTGGAGAAGACTCTTCAGAGTCCCTGGGACTGCAAGCAGATCAAACTAGTCAATCCCAAAGGAAATCAGCCCTGAATATTCATTGGAAGGACTGATGTTGAAGCTGAAACTCCAATACTTTGGCCACTTCATGTGAAAGGCTGACTCACTGGAGAATACCCTGATGCTGGGAAAGATTGAGGGAAGGAGGAGAAGGGGACAACAGAGGATGAGATGGTTGGATGGGATCACCAACTCGATAGACATGAGTTTGAGCAAGGTCAGGGAGATGGTGAAGGACAGGGAAGCCTGGCATGCTACCGTCCATGTGGTTGGGGTAGCAAAGAGTCGGACATGACTGAGTGACTGAATGATTACAACAAATCCTTATGATTCTATTTATTGAGCCTCTTTTGTAACCAGAACTGTGCTAGCTCCTGAAGAAGGCACATAGGATAATCGTGGTGGTGGTTGTGATGGTAGCTGCTCACATTTACTGAGTCTTCATGATGTGCCAGATGCGATACAAAGATCAACTTGTTCATTCTTCAGAAATAACTATGGGGTCAATACCATTATGTATTATCCCATTTGACAGATGAGGAAACTGAGGCCAGAGAGGTTACCTAACTTACCCAAGTTCATACAGCTGTTAAGTGACAGAGCATGCTGTCAAGATATTAAACTTCTCTTGCATTTCAAACAAGGAGACAGACAAATCCACCTGAGACAACGTAAGGGAAAATATGATATAGGATTAAATTGTGCAGAACAAATGTTCAGCCCAAAAGCAGGAATTAGCAAACTATGGCACATGGAGCCAACAGTCCACTACCTGTTGTTATAAATAAAGTTTTATTGAAACACAGCCACACCCATTTAGTGCATATTGTCTACAGTGGCTTTCATGCTACATTGGCAGAGCCAAGTGGTTGCAACAGAGATCATGTGTCCATAAGCCTAAAATTATTCACCGTCTGATTCCTCAAAGTTTGCCAACCCCCCCCCCCCCACCCACCACACCTCCCCGCCTTATGGTGACCAACTGGCTGGCTGTTTTAATATATTAACAGTGATTATCTTGAAGTAGTTGGATATTTTTACTTCTTTATTCTATTCCCTATTATATGAATTTGTAAAATGATAATGAATTATTTTTACAGACAGAAAAGAAAATGTCACCAGAGAACCTTTCTCTATATTTCTATAGAATCATGATCTTCTGGTCCATAGTAAACCTCTGCCCTCTCCACCAACTCCACTTACTACCAACTCTGGAGTGAAATCTGATGGTCCTTGAAGTTGCCCTCCTTACTGGCCCAGGAGACTAGATCCCACATTTGGAGGCTGAGACGGGAGGACCAAGCCCCAAGGAGGCCTTCTGTGGAGATGCTGAAGAAAAGTGTTCCCTTCCCAACCATCTGCAAGGAAATTACCCATGAAACCAACTCTAACCATGCTTTTAAAAACTCCTTCCATCCAAGTCATAATATTTTTGGAGTGAGATTTACTTTGCAATATTTTAGTAACTGCAGTGTTGCAACTAGGAGTTCTTTGTAGCTGGTCTCAGGGGCTTTCCTGGGACGTTGCACTTAATGAGGTTTATAATTCAATAAAACTACATCTGCATCTTTAATTATGTCTAACATTTAATCTTCATTGCTCCACTTGAATTGGAAGAGCTAAAATTAGGTCCGCTGTAGTTTAATCTGATAATAAACATCCATGACATTTAGAGCAAAAATGTACTCATTTCATTAGAGTGGCCGACACATTTACCATTTGCCTGAACTGAACAAATACTCTCACCAGTCCCTCCAACTGTAACAGAGAACACTGTTTTAAACTATCCCCTGTAGACTCCCGAAACTCTAGAGCTGTCAAGGACCTTGGAGGTGAAGCAGTCTAGCAGCACTATTTTTCAAAGGAGGGCACTGAGGCTCAGAGAGCTGAAGTCATTGGTCCAGCATCACAGAGCAAGTTAGCAGATAGAGGATGTTGCAGGAAATAAGACCCAGGATTCTTAGATCCCTGCCCAGTGATCTATTTGTCATTCCTCTATTGCTACGCTTGCATATACAGCTCAAGCAGGACACAATTACTTGTTGGCCAAGACTCTCTCTGGGCAATCACCACCAGCCTTTCTTATGGAATGCAGACAAGATGTCATTCGAGTACCTATACTGAGCATCATGCCCCCATCCCAAATTCAAAGCAATAACAAATAAAATATAAAAAGAGAAAATTAATAAAATACGCCATCATTGAAAAGAAAATCAGTATCTCCAAGGACAAAAACTCAAGTAAACAAAACATTAAAGGAACTGAAGCTTCGAGCTATTTGCCTGCAAATCTAGAAGGAGGCAGAGGTGGTTAGAAGTTTAATTCCACCAGTAACCAAAACTGCCCCATTAAAGACCAAGGATGAGACCCAGGAACTTTTTTTTTTTTCATTTTGTGCTTTGGTTTATTGCTTTTTGAAAAACTTTTTATTTTGTACTGGGGCATAGCCAATTAACAAACAATCTTGTGAGAGTTTCAGGTGAACAGCAAAGGGACCCAGCCATACAAACACATGTATCCATTCTCCTCCAAACCCCCCTCCCATCCAGGCCACCACAGAACACTGAGCAGGGCTCCATGTGCTGCACGTAGGTCCTTGTCAACTATCCATTTTAAACACAGTAGTGTGTACATGTCCATCTCAAACTCCCCAACTGTCCCCTTCCCCCAGCACCTCTACCCCCCACAATCGTAAGTTTGTTCTCTGAGTCTGTGACAAGACCCAGGCTCTTTGATTTAAGCTAAGACAGAGGCTAAAAAATTAGGGAATGACACAGCTAGACAATCACAATTTGGCAAGCATCATAGTAATAATTAATAATAATTCCGGCAAGAATCATTAGCAGATGCTAAAACCTATGGATAAAAATTTGAGGATGAACAAGATATTTACATAGTCTCAAAGATTTCCCCAGAAATGACGATTACTTACAAGAGGAAAATATTAACTATGAAAGTGGCGAAGTCTTGCGAACACCACCTGGACCGAGTGACCAAAGTTCGCATCAGCAGCAGCGGCACACAGAAGAACACAGCATCGCTTTTCTGACCCTTTCCACTTCACCAGGCTTCATATTTTGCCGTTGACTCATTCTCATTGTAAACCTATCTGTTCTCTGCTTCTGCACCCTCTTGAACCATCATCTCTTATAAGGCAGGGATTGGTCTACTTCATTTATCTGGAAGGAGCTGGTCAAGGGACAGATGTTACTGATTCCTCACAAGGGTTTTTACACCTAGTTTCTCATTGACCCTCATAGTCTGAAAATTAAGAAAAACATATTTTTCTCCTATTAAAAAAAAAAATGCTCAGAGAGGTTAAGCCACTTGCCCAAAGTCACACAGCCAGCAAGTGGCTGAGCCCATATCTCCTGTGTCCAATGGTAAGATACTGCAGTACGCCTCGTAGTTGACTCCCCAACACCCGTCCCCCTCTCCCACTGTGTGGCCACGGTTCAGTTTCAGTAACTGACCCTGCCTTCAGGTGGGCCCCACTTAGTGCCAATCATGAAAGCCCATCTCTCCTCCAGCAATTGAGGCAAGAGCTCAGGCCTAAGCTGATCAGCACGTGCCATTCCCCTGGGTCTGGGGAACGGTAAGAAGTCTGCTGGGAGTTTCAATTCTTATGCGTCCTTACTTTTAAGAACAAGACTAGGAAGTTTCTCTCTCTTCGTAAGATAAATACAGAAGAAGGTAAATCAGCTTGCTGCTAGCAGCAGCTAGAAGAAGGGAAGCAGCCCTAGAACAAAACTAACACTGTGGATGGCAGAAGAGAGAAGGAAAAAGGACCAAGCATCTGTGATGACCTTGTGAAGTGCAATGTCAGACAATCTTGAAACCACATGAAGTTGGGTCATCTGATCATTGCAATCGAAAGCACCCTCCTGGGGCTTGCCTGGTCTCTCAGCTGTAAAGACTCTGCCTGCCAATGCAGGAGACACAGGCTCGATCCCTGATCCAGGAGGATCCCACGTGCAGGAGAGCAGCTAAACCCGTGCACAACTATTGAGCCTGGACTCCAGAGCCTGGGATTCACAACTACTGAAGCCCTGGAGGCTAGAGCTGGTGTTCTGCAGCAAGAAAAGTCACTGAAAGAAAAGCCTGCGCACTGCAACTGGACAGGAGCCCCCGCTCGCCGCAAACCAGAGAACATTCAAGCGCAGCAAAGAAGACCCAGCACAGCCATAAAAAAAAAAAATAAAAATTATTCATTAAAAAACAGCACCCTTCTGGATGCAGGCCCCTTCTTCCCTGAGGCAGCCTGGCAAATGCGGAGCCCAGCAGTCCGAGTGTGCCTTAAGCCCCAAGGTAATAATGACACCTGCCTCATCAGCCCCCATACACCCCCGCTGCCCTCAAATGGCTGTTTGTTGACACTGCCTCTCTTGAGCTGTTTGAACTTCGCAGGGAAGGCGGTTCTATGGTGCGGTGAGTCATCCTTCCGAGAAGCAGCCTTCATGCTAAGGCAGGGTGAAGATGCGTCTGTTCCCAGTACCCACTGCCTCGTCTCCTCCCCCACAAAGGGCAGCTTTCCTCCAGAATCCATGCACATGCAGTTTATTCCTCACAGCACCAGCAGGTCCCAGTCCTGTTGCTTGCTGCTTCCAGTTATTCGCTTGGAATCAGAGCCACTGGGAAGTCAAAACTAGCCTTACTCTATCAGCGTGAAAAGGAGATGCAGAAGCAGACTTTTGGCTTCACAGAGAGAAGGATCTGGGATTTTTCTCCTCTTCCTAAGAACATCAGGGCTCCTGCCTACATGGGTCTATGACTACACAGCCATTTGGAAATTCTGTGAATTGGAAGCAGCACTGTCATTGACTTCCTACAAAGAAGAGGCAGCGGGAGAAGTCTTCCAGCAGAGGGACACGGGGCCGCCATCTGGCTGGAAGTCACTGTATTTGCATAAGTTGTCGCTTCCCTTCAGGTGGCAAGGAGCAGCGTGCCGGGGAAGGGGTGCTAATGTCCAAGGCCATGCTTGACAGCACATATTAATTAGGGTTTTATTTGATTTTTTATTTTCTGTATTTTATAATGCTTTATAAAGCATTGTAAGGGACAGAGACTGACCCTCCCAGGCCTGGCTAATTCCCAAAGACAGCGGAAAAACTTGCCTTCAGTATGCCATTCTATGCAAACCAACCAACCCAAAGCCCATACCTCTACCCCCTCCTTTATCTAACTTTCTCATACCGTGCTGATGTTCCCGTCCTAAATCACCCCCAGGCCAGGTGCCAGCCATATAGAGACCACCCTTGTAGCCCAGAGCCCACTCACATTATTCAGACTACACAATCCGGTGGTGGTTTAGACACTAAGTTGTGTCCAATTCTTTGTGACCTCAAGGACTGTAGCTCACCAGGTTCCTCTGTCCACAGGATTGTCCAGGCAAGAATACTGGAGTGGATTGCCATTTCCTTCTTTAGGGGATCTTCCCGACCCAGGGAATGAACCCTGGTCTCCTGCATTGCAGGCAGATTCTTCACTGACCGAACTACCAGGGAAGCCAGCAATAATACAATCCTAAACTTGTTCAAAGTGACCTACCACGTGTGCCCATTCCTTCCCATGGAAACTGCAGCAAAGGCTCTGGCCAGGCCCTCTCTTGCCTTCTTCACTCCTGACGTACCCAGGTTTCTCCCCAGGTGACCCTGCAGAGCAAGGTGTGTCTCCTGCTTTTGGGAACTGTGAGTAATAAACTCTTCTTTTAAGGCAATTAAGTTTCCATGTCTGTCATCTTGCCGTATCTGATTAAGCCAGATCAGACAGCAAGAGGAAGAGAATATGATTGTAGGTAATGCCTACCACACTGCAAAGTAGGAATTATTAGCTCCGTTTTCCATGTGCATAAAGTGAAGCTCAGATGGTTGAGTAACTTGCTGGTGTTGATTAACAGGGAATAGTGATCATGAGCTCAGGGTACTGCAGTCAACTTCTTTTTTATAGAGATATATGAGATTTTAGAAATACTGTTATTTGGCAGGAGAGTTGAGTACTATTCATCAAAATTTAGAAGTTTTATTTTAGGAGGAAAATTTCTTAGGCTTAGTTAGTAGAGATGAAATATGTTCTGTGAGTCCATTCAGAGGAGCTATTGGGGAAAACTGACAGAATAACTCGCAGGAACTGGCCAGCATTACTGCATCAAATCTCCTGGGCTTTTTGTTTACATTCTTACAACCTCAAGAGAAGGCGAGCCAAGTTGGAATGCGGCCAGCGGAGCAGAGGGTCCAGCTGAGACTGAACTCACAGTCCCTCTCCAGGGTATCCCAGTGACAAAACAGGCCACCCCCAGCATGTCAGCAATGTGATTACATAAGGAAAACCACATGCAGGAAGTAAACATTCATTAGGGGAAAAGCAACACATGGTCTTACTGTTACTCATATCTGGCCTGGGGACCAGCAGCATTGGCATCACTCAAGATGTTAGAGATGCAGAATCTCCAACCGCATCCCAGACTCCCCAAACCAGAATATGCAAGTTAATAAGATCCTTGGATGCTTCACATGCATGTCACAGTTTGGAAAGTTCTGGTCTTTATAGTTCCACACTTGAGAATGGGGGACAGTGGGGAAACGATTAGGATGTGAGTAAAGGAGGAGATCAGAGATGGACTGAAGCTGTAACTGGAAGGACTTGTACTGAGTCTGTGTGTGTGGTGCCTCTTTGGTACCACAGACCCGATAGAGCTCCCATTGCTTTCCTGGTTAGGTTACCAGAGTATCACCAACTCATCCTGGATAATCCTTTGTCATGGGAAGGGGGTGATGTCACGTGCACTGTGGGCTTCTTTAAAAAATAATGTACATTGTCTCCCAGCACACCTCATAGCCTGTCTTCTGCATCAGCCACTCTGGTCTTAGACCTGTTATATTTACTTTCCATCCCCTTCCCCACTGGCCTGTCTTCTGCACAACCTCCTGGCTTGCTTCCACCTTCTATCATTCTCCTTTTCACTACCCATCCTGAGTATCCTCACAAAATCCCAGAAGCTGGTTCTAGTCTCTGGAAACAAATTTGGCTGCATGAATAAGAAAATGAGGGACTTCCCTGGTAGATCCCATGTGCCACAACCAAAATCGAAGATCCTGCATGCTGCAACTAGGACCTGGTGCAGCCAAATAAATACTTTTTTTAAAAGGGGGGGGGGGGGGATAAAAAGTATCATAAGTATCCCAGGTCTGTTTCCCATATCAAAGTTCTGGAAGTCAACTGCCCAAGGTTTGTACTACAGTCCTCTTATTCCTCCCATATAGGCCTTGTATACAGCTGGGAGTGCACTCTGCTATCAGGTCCAAGACGGCTGCTGTAGCAGGGGCCTCATGTGTGTTCCCAGCCCAGAAAGGAGAAAAGGGATGAGATGGGCCTAAGTCCACCCTTTAAGGACATCTGCCAGGATTTTGCAGACATTTAGGATGCTGTTGATGTTATCATTCAGTCACTAAGTCATGTCTGACTCTGCGACCCCATGGACCGCAGCACACCAAGGTTCCCCTGTCCTTCACTATCTCCCCAAGTTTGCTCCAAATCATGTCCCTCGAGCTGGTGATGCTAACTAATCACCTCATCTTCTGCCACCCCCTTCTCTTCCTGCCCTCAATCTTTCCCAGCATTAGGGTCTTTTCCAGTGAGTCAGCTCTTTGAGTCAGGTGGCCAAAGTATCAGAGCTTCAACATCAGTCCTTCCAATAAATATTCAGTGTTGATTTCCTTTAGGATTGACAAGTTTGATCTCCTTGCAGTCCAAGGAACTCTCAAGGGTCTTCTTCAGCACCACAACGTGAAAGCATCAATTCTTTGGCACTCAACCTTCTTTATGGTCCAACTTTCACATGCATACATGACTACTGCAAAGCCACAGCTTTGACTATATGGATGTAAGAATGTAAAAGACTTTTGATCCCATGGTAACAACAAGAAAAATCTGGACAAAAATTAAAATCTTTCTCAACAGGTCTAGCGAAGAGTAGAAGGAAGCCTTGATGAACAGAATTCCAAAAAGCCATTCATAGGTGAGCAGAGGACCTCAGCAACTGGCCTGCCTGAGAAAGGATGGGCAGCCGGTCTGGGCGTTTGTGGCAACACGGACGGGAGAAATGGTCCAGGAACGAGGAGAAACCAGCTTAGTCTTAGCTGCCTGTGTAGCTGTCAGGATTGATCAGAGAAGCCAAACTACTACTATCAGAGAAACAGGGATTAATTTCATGAGTTTGACCTGACACAAGCTGGGGACCTGGTGAAGCAGACTCACAGGCTGTTGCCTCTGTAACTAGTATCAAGCCTTAAATCACCAGAGGTCAGCCAGACTGGCATTCAGAAAGGAAAATTGAATATGGACAAAGGAAAGACAAATTAGAATCACAAGGATGAACTGAAACTTAGGAGGACAAACTGGAATCCACAGCTGTCACTCAAAGTTTCCAATCTGAATGCTCCAGATGATTTATAGGAAAAGCCAACAGCCTTTGCCTCAGAGGTACAGCTGACCTACAATCCAGAGAAGTGTAGGCCCTCAAGGGAGCTAGAGAGCTGGCCATCAAGGTAGGCACTCACGTTGTTCTCACTAACCTTCCGAATGTCCAACAATGGACCTTCAGCTTCACTTCTATCTGCCGGATCTTGTGCAAAATGTCTGTTGGGGCCTCAACTAACCTAGAAGTCCAGAGAAGGAAATTCTCGGAAACTTAGTTCCAATTCAGCCAAACTGACAAAATACAGAGCTGCCACAAACCGTGCGCAGGCTGGCAGGAGGACATCTGAGAGAATTCTGGCAGGAATCTGAAAGAATCCCAAGTGCAAAAATAAATTACTCAGTCCAACAATGCTGCCCTGTCAAAGCCATTGCCAAAGAAGGAAGGAGTCATGAAGAAAGGGCAGGTGAGCAGAGACAAGTCTCTTAGTCCCACTCAGCTTCATGATGATCATGGTGGTTGGATGTGGGGGCCCTGAGGAGTTTGATGAATGCACAAAACTAAAAATATCTGAAACTCTAATCCAACCTCCTCCCAATTCAAATACTGACCAGAGAGAAAAACTGGAAGACAAATGAGAGTTTACCTTAAACTGTCGATCTAATTAAGGCTGCAGCCCGACCAGACTCAAGGAGGAATGACTGATTTAGTCTCTCACACTATCTGCAAGACAGAGGAGTGGGTTTGCCTGTTCTGGAAAACAAAGCAAAAATATTATACTTTACTCTCCAAACAAAAAAGATTATGAAACATGCAAACAAGCTAGAATATGTAACCAAAAGTCAGAAAAATCGTAGTCAATAGAAACAGATCCACAGACAAATACTAGTTAATGGATTGACAGATAAGAAATTTAAATCAACTCTTACAAATATATTAGGTTATAGGAAGAGATTAATATGGTGACTGAATATATGGGCTCATTCAAGATAAAAGGAAAAAAGTTAAAATTGAAAAAATTATAACAATACATTGTAGGATTTAAAGTGTATGTAAAAGCGAAATATGACAACAATAGCACATAAGATGGGAGAAGAGTAAAGGTTCTCATATTATTCGTGAATTTGAGGTAGACTATGATAAATTATACAGTCAGCAAAAGCAAGACTGGGAGCTGACTGTGGCTCAGATCATGAACTCCTTATTGCCAAGCTCAGACTTAAATTGAAGAAAGTGGGGAAAACCACTAGACCATTCAGGTATGACCTAAATCAAATCCTTTATGATTATACAGTGCAAGTGACAAATAGAGTCAAGGGATTAGATCTGACAGAGTGCCTCTTCAGGCACTATGGACGGAGGTTCCTGACATTGTACAGGAGGCAGGGATCAAGACCATCCCCAAGAAAAACAAATGCAAAAAGGTAAAATGGTTGTCTGAAAAGGCCTTACAAATAGCTATGAAAGGAAGAGAATTGAAAGGCAAAGGAGAAAAGGAAATATATACCTATTTGAATGCAGAGTTCCAAAGAATAGCAAGGAGAGATAAGAAAGCCTTCCTCAGAAATCAGTGGAAAGAAATAGAGGAAAATAATAGAATGGGAAAGACTAAAGATCTCTTCAAGAAAATTAGAGATACCAAGGGAACATTTCATGCAAAGATGAGCACAATAAAGGACAGAAATGATACGGACCTAACAGAAGCAGAAGAGATTAAGAAGAGGTGGCAAGAATACATAGAAGAATGGTACAAAACAGATCTTCATGACCCAGATAATCACAATGGTGTGATCACTCACCTGGAGCCAGACACCCTGGAATGCGAAGTTGAGTGGGCCTTAGGAAGCTTCACTATGAACAAAGCTAGTGGAGGTGATGGAATCCCAGTTGAGCTATTTCAAAACCTAAAAGATGATGCTGTGAAAGTGCGTCACTCAATATGCCAGCAAATCTGGAAAACTCAGCAGTGGCCACAGTACTGGAAAAGGTCAGTTTTCATTCCAATCCCTAAGAAAAGTAATGCCAAAGAACATTCAAACTACCACACAGTTGTACTCATCTCACACGCTAGCAAAGTAATGCTCAAAATTCTCCAAGCCAAGCTTCAACAGTATGTAAACCGAGAACTTCCAGATGTTCAAGCTTGTTTTAGAAAAGGCAGAGGAACCAGAGATTAAATTGCCAACATCCGCTGGATCATCAAAAAAGCAAGACAGTTTCATAAAAACATCTACTTCTTCTTTATCGACTACGCCAAAGCTTTTGACTGTGTGGATCACAACAAACTGTGGAAAATTCTTCAAGAGACGGGAATACCAGACCACCTAACTGCCTCCTGAGAAATCTGAATGCACATCAAGAAGCAACAGTTAGAACTGGACATGGAACAACAGACTGATTCCAAATTGGGAAAGGAGTACATCAAGGCTGTATATTGTCACCCTGCTTATTTAACTTATATGCAGAGTACACCATGAGAAACGCTGGGCTGAGTACATCATGAGAAACGCTGGGCTGGATGAAGCACAAGCTGGAATCAAGATTGCCGGGAGAAATGTCAATAACCTCAGATATGCAGATGACACCACCCTTATGGCAGAAAGCAATGAACTAAAGAACCTCTCAATGAAAGTGAAAGAGGAGAGTGAAAAAGTTGGCTTAAAACTCAACATTCCGAAAGCTAAGATCATGGTGTCTGATCTGATCACTTCATGGCGAATAGATGGGGAAACAATGGAAACAGTGACAGACTTTATTTTTTGGACTCCAAAATCACTGCAGATGATGACTGCAGCCATGAAATTAAAAGATGCTTACTCCTTGGAAGAAAAGTTATGACCAACCTAAACAGCATATTAAAAAGCGGAGACATTACTTTGCCAACAAAGGTCCCTCTAGTCAAAGCTATGGTTTTTCCAGTGGTCATGTATGGATGTGAGAGTTGGACTATAAAGAAAGCTGAGCGCCAAAGAATTGATGCTTTTGAACTGTGGTGTTGGAGAAGACTCTTGAGAGTCCCTTGGATTGCAAGGAGATCAAATCAGTCCACCCTAAAGGAGATCAGTCCTGAATATTTGTTGGAAGGACTGAAGCTGAAGCTGAAGCTCCAATACTTTGGCCACCTGATACGAAGAGCTGACTCATTTGAAAAGACCCTGATGCTGGGAAAGATTGAAGGCGGGAGGAGAAGGGGACCACAGAGGATGAGATGGTTGGATGGCATCGCCCATGGGATGGACATGAGTTTGAGTAGGTTTTAGGAGTTGGTGATGGAAAAAGGGAAGCCTGGCATGCTACAGTCCATGGGCTCGCAAGGAGTCGGACACAACTGAGCAACCGAACTGATGATAAACTAAGAATGTATATTTAATCCCTAGAGAAACCATTTCAAAAGTATAAAGAGAGACAGCTGAAAATCCAATAGGAGATATAAAATATGAGGGACTTCCCTGGTGGTCCAATGGCTAAGACTCCATGCTCCCAATACAAGGGGCCTGGGTTCAATCCCTGATCAGGGAACTAGATCCCACATGCCACAGCTAAGAGTACACATGTTACAGGTAAAGATCCTCAATGCTGCAACTAAAACCCAGTGAAGCCAAACAAATGAATGAATAAAAATATTTTTTAAAAAGTGAAACAAGTACGGCTGGTCCCATCACTTCATGGGAAATAGACAGGGAAACAGTGTCAGACTTTATTTTTGGGGGCTCCAAAATCATTGCAGATGGTGATTGCAGCCATGAAATTAAAAGACGCTTACTCCTTGGAAGGAAAGTTATGACCAACCTAGACAGCATATTAAAAAGCAGAGACATTACTTTGCCAACAAAAGTCCATCTAGTCAAGGCTATGGTTTTTCCAGTGGTCATGTATGGATGTGAGAGTTGGACTGTGAAGAAAGCTGAGCACCGAAAAATTGATGCTTTTGAACTGTGGTGTTGGAGAAGACTCTTGAGAGTCTCTTGGGCTGCAAGGAGATCCCACCAGTCCATCCTAAAGGAGATCAGTCCTGGGTGTTCATTGGAAGGACTGATGCTGAAGCTGAAACTCCAATACTTTGGCCACTGGATGCGAAGAGCTGACTCATTGGAAAAGACCCTGAAGCTGGGAGGGATTGGGGGCAGGAGGAGAAGGGGGCGACAGAGGATGAGATGGTTGGATGGCATCACTGACTCGATGGACATGAGTTTGAGTAAACTCTGGGAGTTGGTGATAGACAGGGAGGTCTGGCATGCTGTGATTCATGGGGTCGCAAAGAGTCGGACACGACTGAGCGACTGAACTGAACTGAACTGAATCCAAAAAAAACCAGGGAGAAATGGAATAAAGAACAGATGAACCAAATAGAAAACAAATAACAGGAAGATTTGTTGTTGTTGTCAGTAGTCACTAAGTCGTGTCCTACTATTTGTGACCCCATGGACTGCAGGCCTCCATTCTCCTCCGTTCATGGGATTTCTCAGGGAAGAATACTGGAGTCCATTGCTATTTCTTTCACCAGGGGATCTTCCCGGCTCGGGAGTCAAACCTGCATCTCCTGCATTGGCAGGCAGGTTCTTTACTAAGCCACAAGGGAAGCCCTACAGGAAGATAAGCACAACCATATCAATAATTTATATCACATGTAAATAGATTAAATACTCCTATTAAAAACTAGTGATTGTTAGACTAGATATAAAAGCAAGACCAAACTATCTGCTGCCTACTCAGGAGACACACTTTAACTACCAAGATTAAATCTTTTGGGCTTCCCTCATAGCTCAGTTGGTAAAGAGTTCGCCTGCAATGCAGGAGACCCGGGTTCAATTCCTGGATTGGGAAGATCCCCTGGAGCAGGAAATGGCAACCCACTCCAGTATTCTTGCCTGGAGAATCCCATGAACAGAGGAGCCTGGCAGGCTACAGTCTATGGGGTCGCAAGTGTCAGGCACAACTGAGCGATGCACACACTAAATGTAAAAGGATGGAGAAAAATAGACCATGAAAAAATAATAAGAATAATAATCATAAGAAGCTAGGCAAAGTAGACTTTATGATTTAAAAAATTACCAGAGATTAAAAAAAATTCATAATGATAAAAGGGTCAATTCAATAAAAATGCAAAACTGTCTTCAATGAATATGCAACAGAATTTCAAAATGCACATGACAGAAATCAGAAAAGGGAGATACAGACAAATACATAACCACAAAAGTATATTTTAGCATTACCTTCTCAGGAATTCATAGAAATAGACGAAGTATAAGTAGAAACACAGAAAATCTGAATAACACTATCAACCAGCTTGACCTAACTGACATTTACAAAACATACTAAACCGTGATACAAGTCTCAAATATATTTTAAATTTTAAAATAATTCAGAATATGATTCTCTGATGAAAGGTAGTTAAATTAGAAGTCAATAACTTAAAAATCTGGAAAACCTCTTAATATCTGGAAATTAAGCAGCACTCTTCTAAGCAATACATGGATTATGAAGAATTCACAGGAGAAATTAGAAAATATTTCCAACTGAATGATAATGGAGTGAATAGTTCATTCATAGAATTCTCACCTGCCAACTGAATGATAAAGAAAACACAACTTATCAAATTTATGGAATGTGGCAGAGTACTTAGAAGGAAATTTACATCCTTAAATGCTTGTATTAGAAAACAAAGATTTAAATCACTAATCTAGATCTCCACTATAAGAAGCTATATATTAGAATAAAGGATACAAAATTAGTAGAAGGAAGAAAATAATAAAGAGTAGAAATCAATGAAATAGAATATATATTAACACTAGTAGATTTAACAACATCATAGGATAAAAGGAAAATATACAAAAAAATTAATTGAATTTCTACATACTGGCAGCCTGTAATATTTAAAATGAAAATTTTAAAAGAATAACATCTGCAATAGCATTAAAAAAAATACTTAGAGGCAAATTTAACAAAAGACATGCAAAGCTCCTTCACTGAGAATTACAAACATTGCTGAGAGAAGTTTAAAAAGACCTAAAAAATGGAATGACATACCGTGTTCGTGGATTATAAACATTTGGTATTATTAAGATATCAATTCTTCCCAGATTCAAAAGAATCCCAGTAAAAAGTTCCTTTTCTGTAGAAATTGAAAAACTGACTCTAAAATTTATACAGAAATAAATATGAAGGACTTAAACTAGTCAACACAATTTTGGAAAAAATTTTTGGAAAACTCACAGTACTGGTTTCAGATAAAGCCACAACAATCAAGATAGTATGGGATTTGCATAAAGACAAAAATAAGAGTGGAACAAAATCAAAATTCAGAACTAGACCCAAATATATACTAACAACTTACTTTTGCCAAGACATTAAGACAGTTCCTTATGTGTGTATGGACAGGGGTGTCTTTTCAACAAATTACTATGCTGGTACAACTAGGCATCCACTTGGTTGGGGAAAAAAAACTGGACCTCCACCCCTACCTCATCCCATATGCAAAAATCAGTTTAAGATGGGTCACAGACTCTAACATAAAAGCTATCATTGTAAAACTTCTAGGAGAAATCATTTGAGAACAGCTCCACAAATTTGAGGTGGAGAAAGTTATTAAAGAGCACACAAAAAGTGTAAGCCATTAAAAAGGATATTCATCTCTTCCATTTTATCATAATTAAATACTTCTGCCCTTTTGAAAAACACTGTTAAGAAAGCCACTGACTGGAGAAAATGCATGCAAAATACATTTCCAATAAAGGAACACCACTTCTGCTTGGATCTAAATGATTAGAATTTAGTCACATGGCCACACTTAGCTGTAAGGAAGGCCAGAAAAGTCTAGTTTTATTCCAAGTAGCTTTGTGTTCAATTAAAATTGCTTTTCTTCTTACTGTAGAAGAAAGTAGAGACTTGATTTAGCGGCCCAGCTAACTATCTCTGCCATTGGCCAACAGAGCAAATAAAGAATTTTTTTTTTTTTGAGGGAGAAGAGCACAAAGATGATGTCAAATACTTATAATAATGTAATGTCTTCTAATTTTTGCTATTATGCTACTCTCTAATTTTTCAGTGTTCCCTTTTCCTTACTGTAATCAGGCAAAGTCAATCTTTCTACAGTGACTGTAACCTTGAGAAGCTGCCAAGAGCACACTAGTGACAAATAGAAGGAGGACAGAGGAAGGAGGGCTGGGAAGGAAAATGAAACAGCCTTGAAAGTGTGAATGAAAACCTGCCCAGCAGACACCACATGTGTGATTCCTGCCGCCTTCTAGTTAGAGGAAACCACCACCTTTGTGTCTAAAGCTTGGCTTGGCTTCTGTTGGGGGCCACACTGGATTTTGCTGGTTCTAATCTATTCTGCAAGACGCAGCAACAGTAGCATCCCCTGTCCCAGGAAGTGTTCTGACCTTTCTGGGCAATGCTGGGAATGTCTGCCACAAACACAGGAGATCTTCCTCTCCAGAGATAGTCCAACATGGACGCTGCTAGGATTTTCCTACAGAGAATCTCATTCCACAGGCAGGTACTGAAGAAGAACGAGACTTTATTTCCCACGGGAACCATGCTTGACTGACTTCCTTGCTGCGTGTAATCCTATACCAGTGCTTTCTCAGTGAGACAACAAACATTTATTGAGCTCCTGCTTTGCCTGGCCCTGGGATCAAAGCTGGGGATACAGACAAAGCACAGAACTCTAGCCTGGGTTGGGAGTCAGTCTCCTGTTCCCAGCCCACCCTCTGGAGGGAGCCCTGTTTGACACTGATGTCAGCCAGAATTGCACCTAAGATCCCTAGAATCAAGCTCTTTGGGAATGAACCCCACTCTATTTCCTTATTCCATTCCCCCCAAACTGGCCCATCCGCCCAGGGTTTCAGCCTACTCCACTTGAGTCAGACACAATCTCTTTCCCAGTATAGAAGGATGAGAGATGAGCACGGTCTGCTTGATGAAACCAGCCCATGGGCTGCTTCCAAGATCTGGCTGCAAGGAGAATGGACTGGAAATTGCACAGTCATTATCTTTGCAGACAACTCTCTCCTCCCCATCTTTCTAACATAATGAATTGCATGGAGAGCTCAGCTGTCATGAAAGCTTTAGAATTTCAGCCCCACCGTCTTCCAGGACATCCTTAGAGGTTATCTCGGCAAGGCAGGTGGAGGAGGAAAGAGAAAAGCTTAACCCTATAAGTATAATTATGATGTATTATTAGCAACTGATGACAATCTAATGCAGGATTTTCAATATAGACACTGCTGGCTGTAATTTTTCTCTGTCATATGCACATACACACAAAGGCTACATTTAATGACTCCAAAATTGAGAGCAGTTTCTCAAACTAAATTTAGTTCCTTGGAAGCAGTGTCTTAATACAGAGCATTTTAATAAAATACAGACACAGTCTGAATGTTGGAGACACTTTTTGGGAAAGATGAAAATGTTCTGATTAGTATGTTTACATGATAAGACCACTAGTTGGCATTAGTATTGAGTTTATATGGTCATGCTAAATGCATTATGTGCAGAAATCAGAGTGACACTCAATATGGCAGAACTACATTTGCCCATAGGATGATCACAGTAAGTAATTTGCAGGCAGCTAGCCTAATTAATTTCTCTATCCTCAGCCTCCAGCACAACATTGGACGCAAGCAGAGGTCTGATAAATGATTGCTGGCTGGATAGATGGATGGATGGATGGACTGACAAAGATGCAATTTTAGTAGTTTATTTTAATGTGTTGGAAATCACTCTTGTGACTAAAAGGCTAAAAGCCTGGGGATATGAATTCAAAGCACACTGAAGTGATTGCCTAGAGTATGTTTGACTTAGTTAAAAAATATCTATACTTTTGTCTGTAAACCAGTCTTTTGTGTCTCTCTGTCCTAGCCAGATTTGGAACACACACAAAAATAGAAACTTCTAAGGCATTTATTGTCTTTCTTTGAGCTCCCTCCCCCAAAGGAGACCCTGGGGCAAGGGTTGAGGTTCAGTTCAGTTCAGTAGCTCAGTAATGTCCGACTCTTTGCAACCCCATGGACTGTAGCATGCCAGGCCTCCCTGTCTATCACCAGCTCCTGGTGTTTACTCAAACTCCTGTCCATTGAGTCAGTGATGCCATTCAACCATCTCATTCTCTGTCATCCCCTTCTCCTCCTGCCTTTAATCTTTCCCAGCATCAGGGTCTTTTCCAGTGAGTCAGTTCTTCGCATCAGGTGGCCAAAGTATTGGAGCTTCAGCTTCAGCATCAGTCCTTCCAATGAATATTCAGGTTTGATGTCCATTAGAATGGATCTCCTTGTTGGATCTCCTTGCTGTCCAAGGGACTCTCAAGAGTCTTCTCCAACACCACAGTTCAGTACAGGTGGTTTATTTAGAAGGTGATCCCAGGAAATGCAAGTAAGGAAGAGGACAAAGTATAAAAGGATAGAGAAAGAAAATCATTCATGAGTGGGTTACTGCTGTGGGCAACTGAGGTTGTCTCACTGAAGACACCCTGAGAAATCACGTGGACCACATCCTGGAATTTTCCCACAGGACAGAAAGCTGGACACTCACAACATCCCATCCCCCAGTGGCTGAAAGAAACCCCTGGACATTCACACCTTCACCCCCTGGATTGCCCCTGCCTTTAGCAGAGTGAATTCCAGGTGCTGGAAAAAGCCCGCAATCGGAGAACACTTTGACACGCGGGCACTCAGGAGGGCAACTGGGAACTCACAACTGCAGGTGAACCTAGGTGATGGTGGGGGGAAGCATCAGCAGCATCCCTAGAGCATTTTGACAAAAAAAGATTCAAGACCAGGAATTAGATACGTTCACAGGAAGGGCTAGAGCAGCCTTCCTAGACTGGGCTCCAGGAATGACTCCCAGACGAGCAGAACTGACCCACCAGCGGACCTTTGCTGTCTGAGGCCACCGCTGCTACTGCTGTGACCATCACAACTCTCTCCACGACCAGGAGGCTATGGAATGGGCTTTGCAGTATGGCTGCAGAAATCCTCACACTTCCATGACCTTGTTTAGTATCAGAAAACAGCCTAAGAGGGCAGGAAGAAGGCTTCTGCCACTCTTCCCCTGTCCCAATCTTGTACACCTGCATCTAAAATTGACAGGACCTGCTTCACATCCAGAATTAGAGCTGTCAGGGAGTTGGGAGAATGTGCTGTGTAGCTTCTCAACCTCCTGAACTGGAATGAGGCAGAAAGAATCTTGGGGAAACCAGTGAACCATGCTCCCTAAGGATCTCCCCTTAGCCTGCGGTCCCGTCACCACCCAGAGCCCCTCTCAGAGGGGGAGCACACCTGTGGCCTCTGCTCCTACCCATGGAACCTGGTACAACAAGGTAAGAAGACACGAGACTGCCTGCTCTGCACTCCTGCCACGTGAACCTTCTTTCAGTTTCTCAAAAATGCTTAATTCTCTCCAGCCACAGGCCCTTTGCACCCACTACTCCCCTGCTGGAATGGTCTCCCCACCTCTCCCACTATACACTTCTAGGTTCTGTTATCCTTTGAATTGCAGCTCAAACAACACCTCCTCCAGGAAGACTTCCTTGACTCCCCTATTTCAACTTCCCTGATTAGAGCCTCACTTAGACTATAGCACTTGCAGATTATTAGCTGATCTTGGATTTCTCTGTGTCGGTGTGCCCAGGAGTCTTTTTCACCTGGGGCTTACAGGTCTAGACTGAATCGAGTTCAGGCTAACCCTCAGACTGTCTCACCCCCACAGCCTCAGTCTTTTTCTCAAAGATACACTGAAGCTGACAATGACCTTCATGATGCTTCCTTCAAATACACATTTAAGTACCTTGGCATCACAATTTTTGTTCCTATAAAACAAGGTAGACAAAAACTCAGTCCTGGCTCTGACACTAGTCCTTCCACCTGAAGCAAGTTACTTCATCTCTGAGAGTCTTGGTTTGCTCATCTTTAAGTGGGGATAATAAATACCAACCTTGGCTAGATGCTAGAAGACCTAATACACTAATGTAAGTGAGACAGCAAGCCATTGCCTAATACCCAAGTATGCATTTTTCACCATCGTTGCTAGCCCTCAGAGGGCGGGGCACTTAGGGTCTTCATTAGGTAGCCTGTGATGCCAGCATTCGGGGTTTTTTGTCTTTTTTGTGTAGGGTGTGGGTTTTTTTTTTTTTTTTTTTTTTTTGTCTCTCTCTCTCCTTATTTATTTATTTATTTATTTTTTTTGGTTAAAGATGTCATTTCTAATTCTTTCTCAGGAGAACAGGGGTAATTTTTGAGGCTCTGAACAGAAGACAGAGAGAGCGAGCTAGGAATCCTTATAGACTGTTTGCTGCACCGCGGCTCTCACAGGCTGCACGGCGCCCCAGGGGAGGGCAGAGAACACTGATTCCCTTTTTGGAAAGCGATGTCGAAAGATTTATCAAAAGCCAGAGGCACATCTCCACCTTTTGGCCCAATAATTCCTTTTGTGGACTACATGCTAAAGGAGTTAGGTAAATAAAAACAAGAGGTTTTCATTGTGAAGCTATTAGTTGCAGGAGCCCCAGACTGGAAACCCCCTCAATCACCAAGCGCAGAGGAGCAGCTCAGAAAACCAGCACGCAGGTTGTGCAGTCATTGGAAGAATCACTGTGAAGTCTCTGCAGAAACATGGAAAAACATTTCTGCACAATGTGAAGAGAAAAAATCAGTGTTGGACAGGGGTCAGCCCGACACCACAGCACGCGAAATGAAAAGCATTGCTTTGGAAAAGAAGATTAAGAGAATTTTTTTTAATGTTCTTTAGTGTTCATTTTAATGCCATGCTGTTTCCACAAGTTTAAAATAACCAGCCTACTGGGCACCTTCTAGCAGATGAGGGGGAGCAAAGAGAAACCCCGTCCCCACTAACAGGAATGGGGAGGTCCTTCCTTACTGCAGCTGTGCTGATATGCGGACGTCCACGCCTTGGATAAGACTCTGGCACCGGCAAGGCAAACACTATCGAGACTAACTTAGTTAGCAGGGAAAATCCTTCAGACTAGAATGAGGTGGAACATTTAACGTCACTTAAAGGGCCATAAACCATGATGAGACAACAGTCTAGGTCCTCCCATGCTGATGTGCCAGAAGTGGAAGGGGGCCTACTCTGGGTAGGAGGGAGATATGGAGAGAGGTGGAAAGCAGCCAGAAATGTGTCACCCAAACATTTTAGGGACAAGGCCCAGAGAGCTATCTGCAACTTAGCACAGCATTCACAGTTGATGAACTATGTAAGTGTTAATATTTCTCCCCCAGGCTTGAATAAGAAGCTGACTCAGGGCTGTTCATGCTATGAAAATACCCAGAGACAAACATTACCTGTGATATTCAGAAACATAGAAACATTCTCAAAGCTACAACTTGAGAACTAAGGCGTGCTCAACAGTGGGGAGCTTCAGTTAACCATGATTCTAGGCTTTTAAGGTAAGGAGGCAAACAATGAAATCTAAAAGAAGAAGAAAAAAAAGAGAGAGTGAGAAGGCGAGAGGGAAGGAGAGAGGGAGGGAGGAAAGGATCTAAAGGCGTTTATACCCCGGTTGAGGTCAGGAGGTGTTTAACCCATTTTCCTGTTGCTTCTATCCTTAAAATACAGCAAAAAAATAAAAGTCGGTGTTCAGAATGGTGCTTCTGAGGCCCTGCAGTGTCCTCGGTATCACAGACGGCCAGAAGGACCGCTGTCTCAGGAATAGACAAGAGAAAGCCTGAGAGGTCGGGGAGCTGTTCTCAGAAATGCTCAGGAGCAGGAAGCGGGCCCACGGCACCTGGAAGGACTGTGATGCCAAGGGCGGGGCCCTCAGTCCTGAAGCAAAGGAGGGACGGGGGGACACAGGTCCACAGAAAACAAAGCCAAGGCCTGGTCTCCTGCAACACAGGTGGGATGGCCGGGGGCAGCAGAGCCACGAGGGGGGCTCTGCAGGTGTGGGGGCAGCAGGCATGGGGTATCAGAGACCTGCTTCTCATCAGGGCTGAGAAAACCCCTCACAATCCAGTGTCTGCTTGTCCTGGACCATGTTCACTTGAGCCAATTTGAAGATGCCCCATTGTCAGGCCATGGGCCCTCGTGTTGGTAGAAAAGATGATCATTATCTTTCATCTGGGGCTCCCCCAGGAGCAACCCCGTGATAAGGATGGGCAGTGTGTTGGGGAATAGAGGACAGATGAGCAGACGAGGAGGGACGTGAGGTCAACAGGAAGGCTAATCCCTAACCCTCACCCTCGCCCATCAGTGGTGCTCTCTCAAGCCGGCTACCACTGTAGGTGACTGAGACTTCATCCTCCCGGGGAAACTCTGGGAGCCAGTGTTAGACACAAACCCCAGAGTCAGACGGGTGAGGGTGGACTTCCCTGGTGGCCCAGTGGTTAAGAATTCGCCTGCCAAGGCAGAGGACACAGGTTCAGCTCCTGGTCTGAGAAGATCCCACACGCCACGTGGCAAAGAAGTCCACGGGCCACAGCTCCTGAAGCCTGCGCACGCTACAGCCTGTGCCCGCCGCGGAGAGAAGGCACTGCAATAAGATGCCTTCACACCACAGTGAAGAGTAGCCCCCGCTTCCTGCAACTAGAGAAAGCCCTCCCAGCCATGAAGACCCAGTGTAACCAAAAATAAAGAAGAGTGAGAGGCCAGGATATTTAAAGCCATCAGCCACTGGTTGAGGGCCACAGAGGCAGGGGGCAAGAATTCCCCAGCCTTTCCAGCAAAAGCATAATGGGCAAGCAAAATGATTTCAGTGCCACAAAAAAAATGCCCTCAGGAGCTGGCTGTTCGAAGTTGGTTCTTCTTGCCCTAGTGCAACAAAGGATGATGGGACGTGGGTGGGTCTTGGTAGCACCAAATTCAAAGGTCGTGCGATTCAGTGATGCCATTGGTGAGTTCTTACTAAATAGCCCTTCCAAGGGGTCAGCCAGCTCCACCAACAGTTTCCCCCAATAATCGGGACTCATCATCTACCTCCCAAGGCAGCCCAACATGTCATTCTCAGAGAGCTCTCTGGAGTGGGGAGTTTGCCTGCCCCCCAGGGAATTGATGTCAGCTCCCACCTGCTGCTCTTAGCATGCCCTCTAAGCCATGCAGGACCGCAGGAAGCCCTCTTCCCCCAGGAATTCAATTCTCTTCTCGATGGTATCCTTAACTCAGAGCCAGCCGGCAAAGCCAGCAAATGTGCTTTTGGAAGAACCCCAACAAGGACCGTTCATATCAGAGAAAGATTTTAGTTAATTAGTACTGAAGTTCAAGTAATCAGACGAGTCTGCCCCTAGCCCTTCTGGTGAATGAAACCTCCACTGTATGGGAAAGTAGCTGTCACCAGGTGGGCCAGGGGCTGATAAAATATGAGGCTTAAATTCAATATCAAGATGAAAGTCAAATGAAGGCTCCCCAGGAGAAAAGGCGCTCTGTTTTCAAAAGCCTGGAGAGGAGAATATTGCCTTTCAGCAAATAGTACTTCTAATTGCAAAGAGGAAGGCAATGATATGTCAGGAGAATATGGCTTGTGTACACTTCTATATGTATTTTTTTTTATCATGGCTACATTCTTCGGGATCTCAGTCATCAATTATTGGTGACAGGCAGTCAATTGTTTATCTTTCAAGAACATTACCACTTACTCCCATTTATATATCTTCCCTGTATTATGGTGGGTACAGGATCATCTATTTTCTCCTCCCTGCCAAACCCTTCTGTCATTTGCTGCCCAGCACCCAGTGTAACATTGCGGAATGATGGGCTTTGTGAGGGAGGAAGAGGAATTACTTGAGGTTTTTTCCCCCCCCCTCACCAAGGGATGTCCAAAAGGGCACCAAAACTGACATTTCATTCAACCTAATATTGGGGCCCAGTGGGTGGAAATTCACCTCTGTGTGTTAGGTGTTGCTGGGAAATGCCCAGAGAAAGTGAAACAGCTCAAATCACAATCATATCCCCCACCCTCAAATCCCCTGTTCAGAAAACAGAAGCAAGTTTCTGCCATGAAAACCATTTTTGCTTAAAACACCAGCCTGAAATAATTGCATACTTGTTGGGGATTGACAGTTGAGTTTTCTTCCTGAATTTTTCTCTCTTTTGACAGTAGCAAATAAGTAGGTAGAGAAATGCAATCTCTTGGGGCTTTTAACAAGAAAAAAAAAAACCACAGTAGGAAAATCACACCAAAGAGCACAGCAATATTTCCATACTTTGCTGCACTTAAGAGGAGAAAATGGTTATTAAAGGTAACAGAGTTGTTTCACAAACAGTGGTTCTATTTCTGGGTCTCTCACTTGCCAAAAGCCTCAGCCTACAGTCACTGAAAGTGGGGGAATGCCAAACCTGGGTTTCCGTAACGGGCCTTGCAGACACTTGGATTTATTCTTAATGGAGCCTTGCCGCATTTTTTTACATTATGCAGCATGTAATTAGCTATTAAATGACTTAGAAATAAACAACTCAGATTTGTTGGGCCTGATGCCTGATGAATGATTTCATGGTGTTCTTTGAAATCAGTGCTGTGTTGACTGTAATTTAGTGGTGGATTTGAGGGGGGCAGGGGGTTGGAAGGGAGAGGGGTTAAAGATCTCCCAGTTTGGGAACCTGAAATGACAATGCAATATTAACTTAATTACAAACCTTTTAACCAACCCACAGCCTCCTAGACAGTTCAGGGCAGCACAAGCTGAATTCAATCTCCGCAAACAGTGCTTCAGACTCTCTCAGGTCTTCTGCTCATCAAAACAAACCAAAAAGCGCACAAACAGGCCCCCTTTTTCTGTAAAGTCAGGAGATTAGGGGGGAAAGGGGTGCCGAATTTTCCATCAAGTGGCACAAATGTAGGAAAGTCCTATGTAAGTCCGGAATGGCTGATGCTGGGAGGACGAGATAATTTGAAACTGAAATCTTAATCTGCATTTTGTTCTTGCTGCACTTTTCACGTACCCACAGCCTGCAGTAAAGGTTGCTTGCAGAACATCTCACCAGAGCCCAGCTCATGAGTGGATGCTGCTAGATGATCTGGGAGGTGAGAAGAGAGAGCTGAGTCTCTGAAGAGGGGAGAACAGGATGGGCAGAGAGTCTAGGAGGGGAAGTGGGCAGGAAGACAGAGGTCTGCAGGTTCTGGAGGCAACCCCAAAGCTGCCCAGAGGACCTCTGGGGGAAGCGACCAAGAAGATCACCCAAGGACTGGCTGGGGCTGCTTGAGGCACTGGGACCCCCAAGTGTGGGCAGCAGTAAGGGTTGCAGGAGACTTTGCTCGGCCTGAGGCCCCTGGCACCTGTACCCGCCATGAACCAGGAAGAGGAGCCACAATCAGGTCAGAAGTCCTCACCAGCCTGGCAGGATGAGGGGCTTAGAGTCAAATTAACATGGGTATAAAGAGATGTTGGG
This sequence comes from Odocoileus virginianus, assembly GCF_023699985.2. Taxonomy (NCBI): domain Eukaryota; kingdom Metazoa; phylum Chordata; class Mammalia; order Artiodactyla; family Cervidae; genus Odocoileus; species Odocoileus virginianus. The sequence continues at coordinate 21,161,086 of NC_069680.1, forward strand.
GCCACTTGTTACACAACCAAGCTTGTGGGGGCAGCAGTCATGGCCACCGCAGTTTCTCATCCTGATTGCTGCCTCTGGGACCTCTGTCTTCTCCAGTCATGCTGTTACCACCTGTAAGAAGATTCCAGGCTGCAATACGATGACCATGACTGCAGATGACTCCAGCATGGCCTAGAATGACAGAGGACAAGCCTGTCAAGGACTGGATCAGGACCAAGTCCTACCATCCCCTCCTCTCCTCTTCCCATGACTGCAGGAACTCCCAGCTTTGGGTATCTTCTCTGAACCCTACTCTGGAGCTCAGTTCCTCCACTCCCTCCAAAGCAGGCCCACCCTGAACCCAGGCCCTTGATCAGAACCCTGGCTTCCAACTCACAGCCATCCACAGAGATCTTGCCCTCAGCATAGATCCATTCATTCATTTATTCATTCAAGAAGTATTTTTAAACACTTACCACTGTGCCAGGCATGCAGAATCCAACAAGTAACTAAAATAAAGCCCCTGCTCTCCCAGGTCCCTGAGAGAGCTCTCTGTGATTCCACAGAGCCTGGAGCCTAAATCCTGACCAGCAGCCCCAGTGGTCGGGTTAGAGCCCCCCAGCACCTCTTTGCCCCTGCCCTGCCCACCCCCACCCTGAGTTCAAGTCCCGCAGTACCTTGCAATACAAAACCCAGGAGTGGTAGGGAACAAACTTGGCTGCCATCTTGAAATGGAGAGGGCATGACAATTAGCCTAATAAGAGTAACATATAAGTTAATATCTCAGTAAATCATTGTAACACCACACAATTACAGAAAAACGCAGTGCCAAGCAGCACAGGGCACACTCAAGGCAAGAGAGAGCCTTCTAGGCTGGGAGTGGAGGATTGAGCTAAATGGGAGGGGCTAAGTGGAGAGTCCCAAGCCCAGAGATGGAGTCCATCATGATTTTCATCTCTGAAGATCTGCACTTTGAATGATGGCATATACTAAGCAGGAAGACAGGAGAAAGCAACCAGCTGTTGCTTGGACATTGCTGATAGGAATGAAAGTGGCACAGTCTTTTTAAAAGCAATTTGTCAAAACATTTCAAGAGCCATAAAAACCTTATCACCTTTGATCCAATAATCTTACTTCTGGGAATATATCTGTCAGGATCAAATTCAAAAACACACTAAGAAAGAAAACAATAGATTATGATACATGAGCACTTTCTCTATGCCAGACACTATTCTAAATACTTAAGTGTTTTCTCATTTAATTCTCATAAGCCTATGAGAACAATACTATTTTTATGCCCATTTTATAGATAAAACTGAGACAGAGTTTGACAACTTTTGTATAGCAGTAGGGCCAGGATCCAAACAGAGACAGTCTTAATTGCGACTCTACCCTGCCTCACAAAGATCAAGGAAACTCTATGTAGCTTACGTATATTGAGGGAACAGAGGAAACACGCTTTATACCCAATAATATGTGGTGATGAGCTGTGGGGATGCCTGCTGATAGACTCCTATACAGGCGAGGACCCAATTACAATGAAGACTATGGGGCATTAGTGGTTAAAAAAAAAACTACCTGCCAATGCAGGAGACATAAGAGATACGGGTTTGATCCCTGGGTCAGGAAGATCCCCTAGAGGAGGGCATGGCAACCCACTCCAGTATTCTTGCTGGGAAAGTCCCATGGACAGAGGAGCCTGGCAGGCTACAGTCCACGGGGTCGCAAAGAGTTGGACATGACTGAAGCGACTTAGCAGGCACGCACATGTGGCACCATAGGGAATGTGGAAATAGCAGCAAGAAGGGACGTCCGCTCTGAATCCAGAGGAATCCGTAAAAATAATCCAGTTTGGTTAGAAAAATACTCAGCTCCAAGCAAAGGAATGCGGACACAGGAAGGAAACTGATGTGTTCAGGGAACCAAGAGGCCTTGGAATGGCTGAGCCACAGAGACCAGAGGGGAGCAGTCAGAGATGCAGCCGAGGTGGAGGGCAGAGGCCAGTGGACCACGAGGAGGCGGTCATGTCTCTGAGCAAGAGATGGTGGGAGGGGTCCCAGAGCCACATGGGCAATAGAATCGACAGGGCTTGGTGGTGAATCACGTGTGCAAGTAAGTGACAGCAGACTCTGGGTTTCCTGGTGAATTGTTGTGCTTGCTGTTCAGAGACAGAAAACGTGACCGGAGGCAGGGACAACCTTGCTGATCATAGCCTGAGCTTCTTCAAAGAACTGGCTGGGACTGCCCTGGTGGTCCAGTGACTGAGACTCTGCTCCCAGTGCAGGGTGTCAGGTTCAACCCCTGGTCAGGGAACTAGATCCTGCATGCCGCCACCGAGAGTTTCCATGCCGCAACTAAAGATCCCACATGCCATAACTAGGATGGAAGATCCTGCAGCACTAAGAGCCGGCTCAGCATAATATAAATAAATATTTTTTAAAAAGAAAAAAAAAATGTGTGGCTCCAGATATTCCCAGATGCCCTGAGAGCCTATATTATTCTTTAGTAGATTCACACATATAGACATGTATTTGTATGGGTGGCGTTAGTGGTAAAGAATCCCCCTGCCAATGCAGGAGACGTAAGAGATGTAGGTTCAATCCCTGAATCGGGAGGACCCTCTGGAGCAGGGCATGGCAACCCACTCAAGTATTCTTGCCTGGAGAATCCCATGGACAGAGGAGGCTGTCGGGCTACAATCCATTGAGTTGCAAAGATCAGACACGACTGAAGCGACTTGACACACACACATATACTACAATATTACGCTTTGGCATTTGCAGCTATCGAAGTTGAGACAGCCTAGATGAGATGTAAATTAACACATGTTGAAGTACAGCCCAAGCATGAGTTAAAGGAAAAAAACTGAGCCTTAAGATGGCTGGGGAAGATATAAGCATCATTGCATGTGACCTGGTTCAACATATAAATGGCAGATCATTCAAGTCCCTCAGCAATTCCAGGGACAAAGTACATGTCACCACTGGGACGACCTGCCCTCCTTGAGCTGTTACAGAGCAGTTTGATGTCAACCCTAAAACTCCAACCTTAAAATTCCTTCTAAGGGTCAGCCCATTAATGTTCCATAGGGCCCAGCGCCTCCCCTAGGGGTGCCCCTTGCCATAGGACCAGCAACAATGGCCTTTGAAATGACTTTGCCATGTGGTGAGCAACATGTCCCAGGCAGAGCGGGAATGTCGTGGCCCCAGGGCCATCAAGGTTCCATGGATGACTTGCTCCTGCCCCCACACAGAGGCCCTCCTCCTGAGGGCAGCTGGGGAGCTTGTCCTGAGCGACCCCAAAGGCCAGGGCTGACCTCGATTTTCCTTTCAGATTCCTGTCCCTGAGACCCAGGCCATTCCAGACTCTCTTGCCTGGAAGTCTTTGGGAAGAAAATGGATGCTCTCTACTTTCCCCATCAGGTTGAGGCCGCTGGGATTACTAGAGTCCCCTAAGTTTCCTCAAGATGTTGGAGCTGGATAGGGCCATAGGAACACCTAGCTCAACCAGGTCCTTTTATCAAAGGGGAAACCAAGTCCCAGAGACATCACTTTGCTGACAAAGGTTCGTACAGTCAAAGCTATGGTTTTTCCAGTAGGCATATACCGATGTGAGAGCTGGACCAAAAAGAAGACTGAGCACCCAAGAATTACTGTGGTGCTGGAGAAGACTCTTGAGAGTCCCTTGGACTGCAAGGAGATCAAACCAGTCAATCCTAAAAAAATCAACCTGACTATTCATTGGAAGAACTGATATTGAAGCTGAAGTTCCAATACTTTGGCCACCTGATGCAAAGAGCCAACTCATTGGAAAAGACCCCAATGCTGGGAAATATTGAGGGCAAGAGGAGAAAGGGGCGACAGAGTATGAGATGGTTGGGTGGCATCACCGACTCAATGGACATAAGTTTGAGCAAACTCCAGAAGACAGTGAAGGACAGGGAAGCCTGGTGTGCTGCAGCCCATGGGGTCACAAAGAGTTGGACTTGAATTAGTGACTGAACAGCAAAGGCCCAGAGAATAGATCAGACCCAACCAACAACACAGAAGAGGAACTGAAACTGAGTTCTGACACCCCACCCAGAGCTGAAGTGTGTTCCTCACTTTCTGAACTTCCCCCAGCTACACTAGAAGTGTCCTGACAAGGATAGGACCCTTTAAGTTCCCCAATTGACTAATAAAGGTGGGAGGGGTGGACTCTGTTTCAAGACCAGCGAATTACACTGACTTATTTAATACATCTTTATTGAGCACCCACTGCACACCAGTCTTGGTCTGGGCTCTGGGAATTGCAAGATGAAGGAAACATGGCCCTGACTTTGAAGGACCAACAGCTGGTAACCATTTATTAGACACATCCCAGTTGCTCCCATTGATTTAGTCAACCAACAAATGGTTATGAAAACACCTACTGTGTGCTAGGTACTATGCTTGAGCCCAAGAGCTATGTGCCTAGGAGCTCATGGAACAACCAAGAGTATGTCTGATCCATCTCCCTTCGCTGGATTCTGTGAGCTCTCCTGAGGCCCCTCTGAGCCTCGGTTTCCCCACCTTGAGCACTGACATTTGATCGTTCTAAGAAGTTACATCAGAATGTTACCAGAGCCCCTTCCAGACTCCTCTCTTTCCCCTGTTCTTTCTGCCCTTGGGCTTTTAACCCAGATAAATGCTACAGGCCTTGACGAGAGGAGCAGCAAGCCAGTGTCCATTTATCAGGTCCAATGCAAGTGACGGGTGAACGGAGCTTCCTTGTCTGGTGGAGCGGGAAGCCCCTCTCTCCTTCCCCCATCACCACTAAGCAGACATAAAGAGCCAGAGCAGAAGCCCCAACCACATGAATGAGCCCTTCTTTCTGGCCTGAAGTGAGCCCTGAACAGGGGCGCTGCCCACAGAGCCCCAGGGGAGGCCACTCGATTTGGGTCCGGAGTCAGGCCAGCACAGCGGTGCTTCTGACGCAGCAGCCCGGCCCCTGAAATCACAGGGCGTGCCCCAGAGTTTCTGACTTCGGAAGAAGCAGGAGGGGGACATCCGAGTGACACAGGCAGGTGGGGGGCGTCACAGAAGCTGGTGTTTCAGGGCACAGAGCACGCCATTTGGAACCAGCCATTTGAGGCCTGTCCAGGCTGTCTCATCCTCTAATGAAGACAAGGCCAGGAAGAGCGCTTGCAGAACTGGCTGAGGATGAAGGGGGAATATCAGTTCAGACAGCTCGTTTTAGATTTAATTGTTCCATTTCGCAAATCTGTCTGGCTGCGGGGAGGTTGGACAGAGTGTCTGGGCCCGGCCCAGGCTGGGGGAGGCAGCGCTCCCCAATTAAATTATCGCATCTCCAGGCGCTGAGGGCAGCTCAGAGGAGCCGGGCCAGAGGAGCAAATGATAGCTGCCGTCCCCTGCGTCACTGCCTCCCAGCCCACACGGAAAATCTTCACGGTTAATTTAATGACAATCTGAGGCCCAGAAGCCCCAGGATAGGGATGCGGCTGAGTGTCTGACTCGCCACCAATTTCAATTAGCTGGAGCCAGATCCAGGGACAGGAGGAAGAGAAGGGAGAGGCCACGTGGGGCGAAGGAGGCCCTGTCTGGTTCTGCTCCCTTCCTGGGGACACTCCAGGAACCCCACCTGGTCTCACCAGGCAGGACCTTCCTCACAGTAAATGGGGGCAAGAAAACAATGTCCCCTGCTTTCCACTTGAGATGGTTGTGCCGATAAATGAGGCCACACACCACACACACAGGCGCCCCTTCTTAGTTTGACTGGTGTTTTATCCCTGAGAGGGGTGGGTAGAAGGACCACTCACCTGGGAGTCAGGAGACCAGAGTGTAATGCTGGATCTGCCATTTCTGGGTCTTCCCGGTGGCTCAGTGGTAAAGAATCCACCTGCCAATGCAGCTGATGAGGGTTCGATCCCTGGGTCAGGAAGATCCCTTTGAGAAGGACGTGGCAACTCACTCCAGTATTCTTGCCTGGGAAATCCCATGGACAGAGGAGTCTGGTGGGCTCCGGTCCAGGGGGTCACAAAAGAGTCAGACACAACTTAGTGACTAAACAACTGCTATTTTTAGCTGTTCATTGTTGGGTGAATCAGCTGCCCTCTCTGGGCCTCATTCTAAAGGAATTGAACTAAATCTGGTCTGCAGACTTCTTCTTCAAATGAAACCTTTCACGGGACCCAAATAGATACCAACAAAAATTCAGCTTCTCACAATCAAAGATGGGTAGGCTTCTGAGCTGGCCCCTCCTCCCTACCCTATAAGCCACAGAGTGCCAGGACATTGTGGATCACTCATCTGGAAAACACAGCCAAATAATGACCACCACCCCCAAAGATGTCCATGTCCTGTTCCCTAGAACCTGTGAGTATGGCAGCTTACCCAGAAAAAAGGACTCAGCAGATGTGATTAAGTTAAGGACCTCAAGTTGGAGAGATTTATCCTGGTGGCCTAATGTAATCACAAGGATCCTTAGATGAAGGTGAGAAAGGAGAAGGTGATGTGAGGACAGAAGCTGAGGAAGAGGTTTGAAGATGCTACACTGCTGACTTCGGAGATGAGGATGGGGCCACAAGCCAAGGAATGCAGGCAGCCTCAAGGAGCTGGAAACAGCAAAGAAATAAATTCTCCCCTACAGCCTCCAGGTGGAAGACTGCCCTGCCAACATCTTGATTACAAGACTTCTGACCTCCAGGACTGTAAGAGAATAAATTTGTATCATGTTAATTCTCTAAGTTTGTGGTAATTCATTACAGCAGCAATAGGAAATGAAAACACTCACATTGTAGATTCCTGTGGGGAGAAAAATGAACTCGAGGGAATTTCCCTCATGCTCAGCCCCTCTCCTCTCCCTCTGGCCAATCAACAGGAAATTTGGCATCAGGACCCATGTAAAAGAAGTCGTTCCTTCCCTCCCCAAGAGGGAAAAGCCAGGAAGGACTCAGGAAGGAAGTGTCCCCTCTGGCCTCCCAAGCCCCTGGCTCCACAAATGGGGGTCCCTGAGACACAAGAGCTTGAAACCTCCTCCACCTCATGGGCGTTTAGTCCTCATTTATTGATGTATGGCTTTTCTCTCTTCTCTTTTCTCAACTTCCTATCTGGGGGAGACTGGTAAGGGAAACTCTGAATTCAGTTCAGGGGTTAATTCTAGGACACAAATATCGATGAGTCCCCTACCTCCCTTTGCAAATCCACTGGCCATGGGGCATTTTCCAGGCACCCAAACCTGGGCTGCCCTTTGCCCTGCTCCTGTCAGGCCCATGTGAACCCCCATGGCCAGTGTTGAGAGCTGGCAGCCCTCAGGACACACTCACCTGTGAGATGACGTGGCAGGTGACTCCTCAGTGACACAAGGCCACAGCTGTATGGAAGGACAGCACACAGACACCAGTACCTACCAACTCCAAGGAGTCAGGCCAGGCAGTGGAACCTGAGGGCCTAACGACCAGAAGCCAAAGAGCCCAGAGCCAGGGGGTGGAGGGTGGATGGCCTCGCTCAGGGAGAGCCAGCACTGGTCTGCTGCTGGTGGTGGTTTTAAGCACAGAAAGCAAGCCTTCTTTCTGATAGTCAGGTAGGTAAAGAACCATTTTTTTAATCTGTAGTGCATGCGGTATACCTATCTGGTCATTCAGTAAGAGTTCATTGAGTGCCTCCTATGTGCCAGGGACCAGGCAAGGGGGAAGCTTTTCTCCTGGCTTCTGATGTGGAAGGTGCTCCGTGAGCAAACCTTCCTCTGCCTCCTCAGTCATCCCCAGGGAGGAGGAGAGACTTGCTCTGACAAGGAATTTGGAGACAGAGACAGGCAAGGGTAGGCCAGGCCTTCCCTTGGTTGTCTGCCCTGTTCCCTCCACGTGAAAGTTTGCGAGCAACCTGCCCCCATTCCTGGAGGACCGCACCAGCTGTCTCTGGGGAATTAGCCCCAGCCATGTTTGCAAATACCACTTCTGTGCAGCAAGAAAGAGAACATTTTGGCTTCCATCTGCTGGCCCCTCTGAGTTCTTTCTCAGTTGGCTCAGACCTTGGATAAGAAGAGATGGAGTGCTACCAGGCTCCCTCACAAACTGCAACACAAGGTAAAGGGGTTCGGGGTGACGAGGCCAGCTTGCCTGCCCTCGTGGAGCTGACAGTCGGGCAGGAATGGGCACTTGAGGCTCTCAGTAGAGGTCTCAATCCTGGGCGCCTGCTAGCTGGTCCTCAAGTTCTGAGGCCTGAAGACACCAGAGCTTGACCCCTGGGACACATTGCCAAGCCATTGTGTCTGATGCTTCAGGGGCCCCCCAGCCTACCGCCTTTCAGGCAAACTCCACCTCCTGTCCACTTGGGTCTCCACCTACCCCACTCCCCGCTGCCTCCACGCAGAGCCCAGGTTCCACTTATTACACCAGCTGGTTCTCTCTTTCTCTCTGGCTTTCATTTGCTATTCTGTCCTCCTGAACAGCTTTCAGCTCTTGCCCTTCTCCTAATCCCCAGGAGTCCTTCAAGTCTCCATAGGATGCCTCTTGACCCAGGACACCATCTCCCCATCAACTGAAAACATAGGTCAGGCTTAGCTGTCCCTCTGATTACCCACAAAATATTTGTTTTTCTCATAAAATACTACCTATTAAATTTTCCTAACACATTTAGAGACATCTGTCTTGCAGAGGCCCAGCCATCAGCCAGCAGAGAAGGCAACGACACCCCACTCCAGTACTCTTGTCTGGAAAATCCCATGGATGGAGGAGCCTGGTAGGCTGCAGTCCATGGGGTTGCAAAGAGTCGGACACGACTGAGCGACTTCACTTTCAGTTTTCACTTTCATGCATTGGAGGAGGAAATGGCAACCCACTCCAGTGTTCTTGCCTGGGGAATCCCAGGGATGGTGGAGCCTGGTGGGCTGCCGTCTGTGGGGTCGCACAGAGTCAGACACAACTGACCGACTTAGCAGCAGGAGCAACAGCAGCCATCAGCCAGACAAACCAGATTCGTGTCTGCGCAAAGCCTGCAGTCTAGTAGGACACACAGACACTAAGACAGCAACGCCCACAGTGTGTCTAGGTGTTCCTCGTGAGCACAAGACCCTGGGTACTTGTGCGTTGGTTCTGTTTCCCAGTGTCCTTAATATACAGATCCAGGTGATAAATTTTTCCGAGAAACTTTGTGCCAGGGGAAAAATGCTTGCCTTCTCCCAACACTTCATTTATTTCAAGGTACTAAGAAACCCATCATATTTCTCTTTTCGTCTTGTCTGCCAGAAAGTTCAGGGCCAAATTTAGACCTCAATCACAAACCATTACTTAGTTTCTTGTTCCGGCTTACAGATCTCTTGTTATCCATATAGTTTTCCTTTAATTTATGCATCTCTGGATACCCACATATGTGTCTTCACTATAACCTCTCCAAGTCCCTCACCAAAGCAAGTGGAATGCAGGTTCTACAGCGTGTGGCTCCTTCTACCCCAATCCCAGAAGGGCCAGCGCCCTCATCCTGCGCACAGGGCCTCAGGCTGCAGGCTAAAGCCTCCTCTTTCCCCACCCCCAGCAGGGAGAGAGTCCAAGGACTTCAGCTACTCTGATAGGCTTAGTCTGGCCAAGGTGCCCCCAGGCACCAGGCCTCTCTCTCATCCCTCCAGTCCCTCCCATGGGGCAGAGGTCCTATTAAAAGGGCTAGACCTGGGAATCGCCAGTGGTTAAGACTCTGTGCTCCCACTGCAACAGACACAGGTTTGATCCCTGGTCAGGGAACTAAGATCCCACAAGTCTCATGGTGCAGCCCAAAAATAATAAAATAAATAAATAAATAAAGGGCCAGACCCTTTAAGAAAAGGCAGAATGAGAGGAAAAGGAAATGCCAGGCAAGAGACAAGAGGTGAGTGAGGTTGCGGGCAGGGGGCCCCCTAGGAGAGAACCATCATCACATGGCCTCTCTTTCCTCATAGCACACTGACACTGGGGATGCTTGATAATGCCACTCACCAGGGGCCTAGTCTTACTTTGAGACCAAAGGTTTCCACTAAATGGGCTCCAAGTAAGGAGCGGAGATCTGTGATCATGAGTCCTCTCTCGGATACACTACATGGCCTGCTGAGGTCATGTTGCTTCTCTGTATCATGGTCTTCCTGTGTCAGTTTGGTGGGTACTTTCTGGGGATCCTGAGAGTGTCACTAAAGAAGAGGTGGAATCATTGGGTCTGAATTAGATAAGGATCCTATCTTAATATAGGGCTTCCCTTGTGGCTCAGACGGTAAGGAATCTGCCTGAAATGCGGGAGACTCAGATTTAATCCCTGGGTCAAGAAGATCCCCTGGAGAAGGATATGGCTGCCCACTCCCGTATTCTTGCCTGGAGAATCCCACAGACAGAGAAGCCTAGTGGACGATAGCCCATGGGGTCACAAAGAGTTGGACACGACTGAGCAACTAACACTTTCGCTTTTCTGTCTTAATAAAATCCATCACATGTGTATGATGCTTTTAGAGAAAACAGAATACTGCCACACACTTGCTTTTCTGTAAACTGAACCTGAAACCCTTTGATGTAAGCAGAGTAGATATCATCCCCACTTTATACATGAGGAAACAGAGCTGCAACGAGGCTAAGTGATTTGCCCAAGACTGAAACCCCGGACTTCTTTCTGAAAGGAGGGACAATGTTCAGCTTGTGAGTTTGTAACACCAATTCCCTACCTAGTGCTAGGCATACAGACAGTGATGGTCAGTAAAACTTGGAGTTAAAACATCTGCATCCTGCGATCCCCCCTAAACTCTGCTCTGAAAACCAACATCTGCGTCAGCGCAGGCGCTAATCAAGTAGTGTCAGGAGCTTTGGCAGCCCCCTGCCTGACCCTCTATCCACATGCTTGAGGTGGGAAAGCACCCTTGAGATATTCCAGGTCATCCTATGATCAAAGTCAAAGTCAGAGTCAAAAGCACAGGACCAGGAGGGGGCCTTACAGATCTAGTGATCCCATTTGGCATCCGTCTTGACCTAGCTGGCTCAGTCCATCATTAACCCTAATTGGGTGGGGGGGTTGGATCATAAACCCTGTCTTTTTGCCTGCCATACCAGCACCCTTTCCTGGTGATGAACTATTGCCCCAAACATATCACTGACCCTTGTGTTCTTACCAAACACCACCAAAGGCAATAGGATGTGTCTGCCATGCCTGCATTCTAAGTCGCTTCAGTCACGTCCTATTCTTTGTAACCGTATGGACTGTAGCCAGCCAGGCTCCTCTGTCCATGGGATTCTCCAGGCAAGAATACTGGAGTGGATTGCCATGCTCTCCTCCAGGGGATCTCCCAACCCAGGAATTGAACCCATGTCTCTTACATCTCCTGTTACAGGCAAATAGTAGGGTCATCCCATTCCTTCCTTTCTGCCCCCACTGGACCCTGTACTGAAGTGACCTCTAATGCTCGCTAATGCCCAGCACCCCCTCCTCTCCCTTTTGGTGAAAATACTCTTCTGTTCCCTTAGGAGAACTGCCTTTCCCCCCACTTTATTTGTGCCTGGCTTGCCTATCACAGGACCTTCAGCTCCTTTAACACAGGACCAGACATGTGACACAGACTTGCCAATCAGAATGCTCCATCTCTCTTGGCAGCATGATTGGATCAGAAATGAGCACATGGCCTAGCCTGAGCCAATCAAAGCCTTCTCTAAGACTTTGGCATATGCTCACTGGGTGTCAGGGGGATGCTTTTCCTCCAATGGCAGCGGTAAAGGCTGAGAAAGCCTGGACCTGCCAGACCCATTTATCTCATTGTGTTAAAGCCATCTGCAGGGTGAAGCCAACACACTCAGAAACCAGGCCAAGAGAACAAAACAGAGAGAGTGCTGACCACACCATCCGAGCCTCCAGACCCAGCCACACACAGATAGACAGCTCCTGGGCTTGCCAGCCACAGGAGCCTAGGCTTGTGTGAGCAGTGTTTCTCTCACCAGCGACAGAAACTGTGCTAATACAAAGGCTTTACCGCTCTAATTGGTTAACACATAATCATGATCGACTGCATTATTGCTCCCCTCTGTCCACACCCTTTGTCATGTGACTTTGGGATTTTTTTTCCACCACACCCCCACCCATCAAGGCAGAGCATATTTCTCCACCCCTAGATTTTTCAAAGCTGAGTCACATGACTTGCACTGATCAATAGGATGAGGCAAAGTGAGCATGTGCACAGTCCAAGCCTAGGCCTTGAGAAGCCTGAATTGTTTCTGCTTGCCCTGGTGAGCTGCTCCCCATACCAGGAGGAGGACAAGCCCTGGCTGGGCTGCCCGTCCCAGGAAGACAACACAAGAAATGGTTCCAGCTGTGGCCAACCTAGATCAGCCAACCTCCAGCCAACTCACAAATGCCTGAGCTCAGTAAGCACTTATTCTTGCCCTGAGATCTTAAGGTTGCGGTTAAGCTGCCATAAAGCACCTGTCACTCCTGTGCTTTGGGCTTCTTGCAGACGGGAACTTATACACGGCTGTCTCCCCAGTGACTAGCACAGCTACGGGCACACGGAAGGAAGACGGTGGGACAAGGGGAGGCTCTGGTTCGCATGCACCTCTGTGTGTGTGCTCAGTCACTTCAGTCATGTCCAACTCTTTGCAACCTTATGGACTGTAGCCTACCAGGCTCCTTTGTATGGGATTCTCTAGGCGAGAATACTGGAGTGGGTTGTCATGCCCTCCTCCAGGGAACCTTCCCAACTCAGGGACCAGACCCACATCGCTTATGTCTCCTGCAGTGGCAGGCAGGTTCTTTACTACTGCCACTGCACTTCTCTACCAGGTTTGAAGTTCTGACCTCCACAAATAAAGATGCGCTCAAATGCGGAGAGTGAAGCTCTGTTTCTGACACATAAGGTACACATGGGAAATTCTGCTTAGGCACCAAATATTATGGACTGATGTGTAAGGACTACATATCCCATATGCCTTTGCCAGGTCCTCACCTGTCAGCCTGCCATTGAAGGGAAGCCTTAAAGCCATCTTTGCCCATTTCCGCTCCCGTGACAGTCAGGCGGGATTAGACGGATGGATAGCTGGGTACACAGTACCACGGCAAACCTGCCACAAAAATCTGCTAATCACACCCAGCTGATACTCACCATTTGCCAGTGAAAGTCGTTTTACAGTGTCTCATTAAAATCGAGAGGATTAAGAGGCCCTTTCTTGATTAATGACTTTCTCTGCCTCAGAGATATAATCCTATCTATAACCCCAAATAACTGGAAACAAAATTAAATTTCTGAGAGATCAAGCAGGGCATGTGTTGCACCATGCCCTGAAGTCTTGTTTTCTTTACATATTTTATCCAGCTTAAAGGCACAAGATATCTTGATCCCCAAACCAGGACTGTTCTGCAGTAGGTAGCAGCAGTGACAGAAGGGAATTTCTCTGGCTTTTCTTCAGTGCTAACAAGCTGATACTTTTAAAAGAACTGCCACTTTCCCTTGGGTAAAAATGGACACATATATAACGTGTGCCTGCATGCTAAATCGCTTCAGTTGTATCCGACTCTTTGGGATGCCCTGGACTGTAGTTCACCAGGCTCCTCTGTCCACAGGATCCTCCAGGCGAGAATACTGGAGTGGGTTGCCATGCCCTCCTCCAGGGGATCTTCCCGACCCAGGGATTGAACCCACGCCTCCTATGGCTCCTGCACTGCAGGTGGATTTTTTACCACTGAGCCACATGGGAAGCCCCATATATAAAGCAATATATCTAAAGATTAGTCACCTCCTCAGATCCTTTTAAGGAGATAGGCAAGAACAAATCAAAAACAAAAGCTTCCACCATTGACTTCATTGATTTCCTTCCCTGGTCTTAGTTATCTTAAAAAACAAAATTAGAGAATCATGGACAATTCAAGCTGGAAGTGGCCTTCAAGAACCTTTAGTCAAATCCTGTAACCGCGCATCTCTGGTGGCTCAGTGTTAAAGAAACTGCCTGCCAAGGCAGTAGACATGGGTTCAATCCCTGATCCTGGAGGATCCCACATGTTTCAGAGCAACTAAGCCCATGCGCCCTTGCACTGTGGCTGGAGAGTAACCCCTGCTTGCCACAACTAGAGAAAAGCCCGAGCAGCAAAAGAACAAGTACAGCCAAAACTAAAACAAACGAATAATTAAAAAGAAAAAACCAGAACACCCATAACCTGAGAGACAGGAAGTAATGCCCAAATAGGGAAGACAATTTATTCAGAATTAAGGTGAGCTCTTGTTCAGTCCAGCCAGTGCTTCCTGTTCTTACTCACACACTGTGTTAGGCCATTCTGGCTACACTCTAGATGGGGTGGCTTATAAACTACAGAAATTTCTCACAGTTCTGGTCAGTGCAAAGTTCAGTATCAAAGCTCTAGTGAGATATGGGTTCATAAATGACCATTTCCTGGTTCATAAATAACCACTTTCTCACTGTAACCTTACATGGTGGAAGGAGCAAGAGAGCCTCTGGTGTCTTTTCATAGTTGCTATTGTTGTTTAGTTGCTAAGTGGTATCCAACTCTGCAACCCCATGGACTGTATAGCCCTCCAGACTCCTCTGTCCATGGGATTTCTCAAGCAAGAACACTGGAGTGGTTTGCCATTTTCTTCTCTTATCAGGGCACTAATTCCCTTCATCAGGGTGCACTCTCATGACTTAATTAACTTCCAAAGGCCTCACCTCTACCTGCTTGTCCAACCTGCACATCTCCCCTTCCCATGTGCCAAAAGCGAGGCCCTGTCAACATCTTCAAAGATGAGTCAGCACCCCACCTTAACAGACCTTGGATTGGGAGCTATGGGTGCTTATAGACAGAGCATCCCAGAGAGACCTGAACTAAGCTTCAACCCAAGAAAGGTGGGAGCATGGAACAAGCCTCACACTATGCTCACCACTTTCTTCTTTGCAGCCCATGCAGAGTGGGAACGGGGGGCAGATGGCAGGTGGCTCATGGAATGTTATTTATAATGCCCTATGCTTTGTATCTGCCAAGGAGGGAGCATCCCATAACTGGAGGACTCTGTTTTACCAAAAGAGTTTGCTGGAGCAAAGTGATTTGCCCTAAATCACACAAGGATGAAAAAGCTGAATTCCAGGGAAACTGAGAAGGAAGACTAGACAAGGGATATGGGAGAGGGCAGAGCCAGGGTTGGATTAGGAGTTCTCTGTAGAGGAGAGATTGTGGTTACTGAGGGTTTTCCAAGTAAAGGGCTCTGCACTATGCAAGGTGATTCCTGACTAGGCCCAAAGATCTTCAGTTGCATGCGTGCATGCTAAGTCACTTCAGTCATGTCCGGCTCTTTGTGATCCTGGCAACTGTAGCCCACCAGGCTTCTCCAGGATTCTCCAGGCAAGAACACTGGAGTGGGTTGCCATGTCCTCCTCCTGGGGATCTTCCCAACCCAGGGATCGAATCTGAGTCTCTATGTCTCTTGCATTGGCAGGTGGGTTCTTTACCATTATCACCATTTGGAAGCCCAGATCTTCGGTTAAAATGGCCCGAAAGTGCTTGGTCTGCTTTCTCATGGAAACCAGTAAAGGGGCTAAGCTAGTTATTTTAATCGGAGGAACATAACTGAGGCGAAAACAGAGTCAGCTCCCCTGAACAAGGGGAATCCTGACATTGAGTCACATTTCCACAGATATGGATACAATAAATCCTAATAGAACCTAGTAAGTTATGGTACTTCTACATGGTGGGATGTTATAGTTACTTAAAATTGATAACGCTAAATACAGGAGGAAACGTGCAAGGTGCTACATTTAAGAAAAAAGTTGATTTACATATTCATTATGAATCTAGCTCTGAAAATGCAGATGCAGAAACAGAGGGGTGAGGTGCAAAAACGAGAAGAGTCATATTAGGGTATGATTATTACATTGATTTTCTGTTCTTTTCTTTAAAAAACCTTTAATGTCATTTTAAAATCTAAACCATTGTAAGACACTGGGAAATGCTGTATGAGACTATGAGGGGCTATGGTCCTGGTGTACCATCACGGAGTCTGCAGGCTAGTAAGGAGACAGCAGTTCATCGGTCATTACAAGGAAGAAAGTGGTATGTACGATGACCAGAGGAGAAAACTAACCTCTTATCGGGGCAGAGAGGAGAAAATACATCCAACGTATTGAAAAAGGGATCATGGAGGAAGGAACTCAAAAACTCTGAATACCATTTCTGAGCCACTGGGAGCCACTGGATGTATACTGGAAGAGGTGGGCCATGATGAGAACTGTGCTTTATAGGAACGCCGTTGCATCAAATGTAGAATAGAGGTTCCTATAGACCAGGATGAAGAGGGTTCAGCCTCCAATAGTGCGGGGGTTAAAAAGAGGAGAGGAAAAAATACACTAGAATACACGTCATACAATAGCTTGAAGGGGAGAAAAAAACCCAAAGTAGCAGCCTAAGTAAGAAGACAGAGCACAACTGTTCACATAAAGCTGGCAGGTCTCTTAGTCTACTTGGGTTGCAGTAACAAAATACCATAGACTTGGTGACTTAACACAGCAGTTTATTTGCTTCCTGTTCTGGAGGCTGGAAAACCCAAGGTTAAGATCCAGCAGAGTTGGTTTCTGGGGAAGGGTCTTGCTGGATGGCAGTCAGGCATCTTCTCAATGTGCCTTCACAGAGCCTTTCCTCAGTATGTGTACTTAGAGAGAGACAGCTCTTCTTATGAGGCACTAATCCCATCATGGCATCTCACTTCCTGATCTCATCTAAACCTAATTACCTCTCAAAGGCCCCACCTCCAGATACCATCCTACTGGGGGCTAGGGCTTCAACATACGATTTGGGGCAACACAATTCAGTCTGTTGCAGGAAAGCAGTACTGCCATTCCTTGGCTAATGGATGGGAGGGTGAAGAAGAAATTCGTTGCTAGTATGTCAGATAGTATTAGTCAGAAAAGACAGTGACTCCATTAGAGGATGAAAGTCAATCAAAATTAGTGAGTAAAAATAGACTGTATTAAGTCACAGAATACAGGGGAAATCATGAATCAGTGAGTGAAGTTGTTCAGTCATGTCCAGCTCTTTGCGATCCCTTGGACTGTAGCCTACCAGGCTCCTCCATCCATGGAATTTTCCAGGCGAGAGTACTGGAGTGGGTTGCCATTTCCTTCTCCAGAGATCTTCCCAACCCAGGGATTGAACCCAGGTCTCCTGCATTGCAAGCAGATGCTTTACTGTCTGAGCCACCAGAGAAATCATATGGGTCATCAAAGCATTGTGGGAAAGCAGATTAGATAAGAAAAGGAAGGCAGCAAAATGTCTCATCCTTGCAATCCAAAGAGTGAGCTTAAACCAGAAAGGAGGGACTTCCTTGGTGGTCCAGTGGCTGGGACTCCGTGCCCCCAATGCAGGCAGCCTGGGTTCCATCCCTGGTCAGGGAACTACATACTACATGCCACAACTAAGAGTTCATATGTCGTAACTAAAGATCCCACACGCCACAACAAAGATCCTAAGTGCTGCAAATAAGACCAAGCACAGCCAACTAAATGAATAAAAATAAATATTTTTTAGAAAACAGAATGGTAGTGAAATCTGACCACAAAACACAGAAGGCTTGGACTTCCAGCCAAAGTGAGAAAATGTTGATAGATTTACCCTCTTGCCTGAAAATGGGCTTCCCTGGTGCTCAGAGGTTAAAGCGTCTGCCTGGAATGTGGGAGACCCGGGTTTGATCCCTGAGTTGGGAAGATCCCCTGGAGAAGGAAATGGCAACCCACTCCAGTACTCTTGCCTGGAGAATCCCATGAAGGGAGGAGCCTGGTAGGCTACAGTCCATGGAGTCGCAAAGAGTCGGACACAACTGAGCAACTTCACTTTCTTGCCTGAAACAACGAAAAAAAAGTGGACAAAAATGTTTGAAACAAGTTTTCAAGAGACTGATCATTAGGCAAGGAAAGAGTGCTCCCAGAGAGTCAGAAAATAAACCAAACTAGCCCACAGGGGCCTGGCTGGTTGACTTGGAAGAGCTCCAGAATGCAGCACTAAGAGAGAATTTGGGAAGCACCCAGGAGACAAACTGGAAGTCCAGGGAGACAGAACTGCTAGGGTTCTCTGACAAAGTCCCAGAGAGAAGAGAACTTCCCCAAGAGAAAACTCCAGAGAACTGCATAGACTCCCTCAGGAGCAGATGGCAGAGGACTGGTCAGCAGGCATGTGAGAAATCAAAATTCTCCTCAGAAAGAATGCAAGCAAGCAGAGAGTGGGATTACATCTTTCCAGAACAGATAGAAAAAAAATCTTTAACCTAGAACTCTATACCCTGTGAGTTGGTTTTCTTCTGTTGCATAACTAATTATCACAAGCTTGGAGGCTTATAACAAAACAAGTTTGCAACTAACACAACATATTCCAATAAAAAAAAAAATTTAAGTTTATTAACTCACAGTTCTCATGAGTCAGGTTGCCCATATTTACATCAGACAAATTACATATAAGAGCAAAGAGTATTACTATTCTTTGTAATGAATGAAATTAAATTAAAAACACCACTTCATAACAAGAAAAGGATCAATTTATCCAGATGATACTCCATTTTTAAGTCTTTAGGCCCATAGTAACAGAGTTTCAAAATACATTAAGCCAAAAAAAAAGAAGAGGAAGAGGAATAAGAAGAGGAGGAGGAGAAAGTAGGAGGGCTAAAAGAAGAAACAGAGAAATTCACAAACATATTCAGACACTTTCACCTTAAGATACTAGATAAATGGAGCAAATTAAATGTAAAGCAAGCAGAGGAAAGAAAATCAGAAAGGTCAGAGATCAATGAAAAACAGAAAAATAACAGAGAAAATAGAAAATCAACCAAAGCTGCTTTTAAAGAATATCAATGAAATTAATAAATCTGAGCCAGGTTGATCAGGAGGAAAAAAAGAGAGAGGGAGAGGGAGAAAATAGATACAAATTACCAACAACAAGAATGAGAATATCATTATAGAGTCTATAGATGATAAAGTTATAATAAATGAGATATTACAATCAACTTTATGCCAATAAATGTGATGACTTAAGTAAAATGGAAAAATTCCTTGAAAAATAAACTACCAAAACTCATCCAAGAAGTAATAACTACCTAGAATATCTCTTTATTTATTAAAGAAGTTGAATTTATAGTTAAAATTTTTCACATCCTTGAGAGGAATTTCCCAGGACACAGGATTTTCATGCTAAAAGTAGGACAGTCCCAGACAAACCTAGATGGTTGTTAACTGTAAATCTGCCACCTCATCCTGGACATAGCTGCAAGGCCAGACACAGTGGTGGCCAGGCTAAGTCCAGCATGGTCCCCATGCCCAAGTGGTCACTGAAAGGGTGACATGAAGCCTTAGTTCAGCACACTCGGCTTTGGTTATTTAATAGCCTCTCCTTCGGAGCCTTAACTGAATTCCTCTGACCTTTTGCTGCAAAAGCATGTGAACTAGATACCAGATCATTTGCAGCAATTTATAATTAATTTATGCCGCCCAGAAGTCCCACTGGGTCAGTTTCATTCTTCACCCAGTTAATGAAAGGATTTCAGGACACCTTTGATCAGTAAAAGCATGATTAAGACTTCCTCCCTATTCCTCCTCTCTAGGAATGAGCAATGAATCGTCCCACTGCAGAAGCCTTCCATTCTCAAAAAAAGTGCACGTCCTGCAATCTTGTGTTTAATTAGTCTCTGCCTTCAGATGAAATCACCATGTCCCTACTCTAGATTTCATTCGTAAGGTCACTTATTTTGCATATGGAAGGCTTTGTATTGACTCACTCATTTAGGCAAGGCCATATGGTGCACACAGAGCAAAACAACCATGAGTCAGGTCGAAACCCAGTGGGAGCAGAGGAGAAGCCAGCATAGTCCGCCAATTGACATTTAATTGACCGTCTACTATGTACCACCAGTCAGGCCCAGAGCCTGGGGTGTTCAGAGATAAGCAAGAGGCATAGACACTACCTCGAGGCAGAGTTTCTCCACTTCAGCACTACTGATCTTCAGAGTTGGGTAATTCTCAGTTGTGGGGCCACCCTGTACATTATAGGATGCCCAGCAGCATCTCGACCTCCACCCACTTAGAAGCTGGGATACCTGTCCCCCACTTTCAGTGTGACATTCAAACCAATTTCCAGATGTTCCCAATGTTCCCTAGGGGCAGAGTTGCCCTTGCTTTGAAAGCGTTCAGGTGCTTGCAATCAAGAAAAGCAACTAAAACAGCAGCACAAATCTTTACGATGAAGGACATCACAGGAGAAGTTTAGTCGCTAACTCTCTGACTCTTTTGTGACCCCATGGACTATAACCCTCCAGGTGCCTCTTTCCATGGGATTTCCCATGCTAGAATACTGGAGCGGGTTGCCATTTCTTTCTCCATGGGATTTTCTCGACCCAGGGATTGAACCCACGTCTCCCGCGTTGGCAGACCAATTCTTTACCACTGAGCCACCAGGGAAGCCCCACAGTTGGAGTACAGTGGTTGTAAACTCCAGCGCTCTTTGAGACCAGCAATGGGAATGCCAGTGGGAGCGCATCTAACAGGAAAGGACAGCGGGCTCAGCTCCAGTCAAGTGTTATCAGGTACTCTGACCTGTCTAGTGAATTCTGAAATCTGAGCATCTATCTGAAAATTTCCAATTTCTTAATATTCTCAGTTTAAAAATCATTTTAAGAGAATGTAAACCCTCAAAATAAGTAAATAAATTAAAAGATAAAGAGCCTGATTCAGCCAGATGCCCCTTGTGTGTAGAAAACTGGGCAGCATCTGAGTCCTGGCACAGCCTCTGGTTCACTTCTGCCTCTGGGCATTGGGGTCTGTTTCTAGACATTGAGGAATTGTCCATATAATCGAGTTTCAACAGAGGTTCTTGACCCCGACACCCATTCAAATCACCTGGAGATATTTAAAAACCCATCAGGGCACTGACCTCACATCCGCCCAATTAAACCAGAACCAGGGAGTAGGGTAGAGGTGTCCGTGTTTGTAAAAAATCTTCTCAGGTGATTCTAACATTCACTGGTGTAGAAGAAAACCAACATGTGTGAAGACTCACCTCCAGGAAGTGTGTTGATTAAAATCTGGGGCTTCAAGGAGTGGGAAAGGATAAATTGGGAGATTGGCATTGACATTACACATTGAAAGTGAAAGTGAAAGTGAAGTCACCCAGTCGTGTCTGACTCTTTGCGACCCCATGGACTGTAGCCTACCAGACTCCTCCCTCCATGGGATTCTCCAGGCGAGAATACTGGAGTGGGTTGCCATTTCCTTCTCCAGGGGATCTTCTCAACCCAGGCATCGAACCCAGGTCTCCTGCATTGCAGGCAGACACTTTAACCTCTGAGCCACCAGGGAAGCCCTTGACTGCATATAAAACAGGTAACTAAATAAGAACCTACGATATAGCACAGGAAAGTCTATTCAGTACTCTATAATGACCAATATGGAAAAAGAATCAAAAAGTGGATATATGTGTATATGGAACTGCTCCATTTTTCTGTACAGCAGAACTAACACAATATTGTAAATGAACCATACTTCAGTAAAAATAATTTAAAGTTTTAAAAATAGATAAAATCAATGCATGTTCATCTTCAAAAAATAGAGAAAAATTCAGAGAAATGTTAAAAGATAAAATGAAATATCAGTCACACACACACACACACACACACACACAAATCTGGGACTCCAGACACAAACTGGTTTCAAATCCTGCTTCACCCTGGGCAACTATTAGTCTAAGAGAAACTTCATCCAGGCAACAGGGTCTCTATTTGTTAAATGGAGATAATAACACTACCTACTTTATCATGCTGATGTAAACAGTTAGAATGTCTAGAGGTGGGGCCCAGACACTACTGGTTTTGCTTTTTTTCCAGATGTTTCTTAATAGCAACCAAGATTGCTCTAGAGGAGAATTAATTAGGTTCCTGCCAGCTCTAACACTCTGTGGATTTCCCTTTGTGTGAAGAGGAAATGAGTGCTAGACACCCACTAAGTCTGGAACTGAAATGCCCCATGCGGGTCCCTCAAGAAGGATGGGAGATAAGGAGCCAGATGCTGACTGTTCACAACAGAAATTCCAAAGTGATACAAACAGTCCTCCTACACACACCATCATTAGCTGCAGAACAGAAGTACCTTGAGTATCATTCTAAGAGAATTTGGCTTTTGAAGCTTACCTCTGTTACCATGATGGTCTTCC
Organism: Odocoileus virginianus; assembly: GCF_023699985.2. Classification (NCBI taxonomy): domain Eukaryota; kingdom Metazoa; phylum Chordata; class Mammalia; order Artiodactyla; family Cervidae; genus Odocoileus; species Odocoileus virginianus. Next base: position 21,183,201 of record NC_069680.1, read on the forward strand.
ACCAAAAGCCTTAAGGAGCCCTAACATCCAAACACTGAGTATTCTGAAGCATCTGATCCAATGTCATGCTGGTAATATTTCCATTATTCACCTGAACCTCTCTGTAACAAGATGGCTAACTAGGGCCTTCCATTTGGGACACACACATTTATCATTTGATTAGAAAAGATTACCTATATTTAGATAAAACATATATCCCCTAACAGGGATGGACAGTTATAAATAACTTGGGAAACTCTCGCCGACGCCCAAAACATCATGATTTAGGTCAAAAGAAAAAGCCTTTCTGATCACTGTCCTTCTGCATTCCCCAACACATTTTTCATGTTTACTTGCTGTCACCCCAGGTGTAAGTGATCACCCCGGCTGCGCCCCATTTCCTCACAAGCGAAGGTGGGAGGAAGAAGTGTCACAATAAAACGGACAGGATCGAGGCTCTGAGGAGGAGTGGCTAGGGTCTAGGGCCTCTGCCCTCTAATCAGTTGAGTAGCCTACCTCCAGTTTATGTTGGGCAGCTATTGGGGAGCCACAGAAATGGCTTCAAGTAAGACCTCTACTCAAGCTGTTGGATGAAAGAAGGACTTAAAGGAAACCAAGCCTCTCCTTCCACATTGAAACAGAGGCCTAGCCCTTCCATAGTGTTTCTTCCCTCCCTGTCCATTGAAGCATCTCCGGTGGATTCTGATGCAAAAGAAAAACCACAACCAATGACTATAGCTGAAAATTTTGGGGCAGCAAACAAAACAAAGTAGTATTGGATTAGAACCAAATATAAAATAAGTACCCATTAGTCCAGAAGATACTTCCTCTTCCAGGAAGATGGAATAGACCTATTTTCCCCTATTTTTTCCACTGTGTAAAACTAAAAACCATAAACATTATACATAAAATACACATAAGTATGCTGAAGGGAAGAAAGTAGACCAGCTGGGACCTTGGTGCCCATGACATGATATGGTGAGTTCCCTGAGTTTTCTCTTTCCTCCATATACCTCCCCCCACCACATGGAGTGGGAGAAGCCCTCTATCAAATTGAAGCCCTCTAACAATCTAGAAAGACTAATACACACAGACCAAAAATATAAATAAATAAAAACAAAAAGCTCCAACGAAAGCCTGACCAGAGGGCCAGGAAAGAACACTGTTAGCCCGTGACCACTCTACTCCAGTCAAACACCACTTAAACCTGTGGCTCCATCTCTGCTCATGCCAGCAAAGGCCAAGTGGGAAGCCTAGAAGTCCACTCTCTCCAGGCTGTAACAAACTGCCCAGCACCCCTACCCAGACAGTATCAGAAGATCAAGTAGAGAGCCAGGGCTCTTATCCCACCCCGGCACTGTGGTAATGAGCCCCCACCTCTTCAGTGTCAGTGAAGACCGCATGGGGAGCCCAAACTCCTGACCAGGACTAATCAGGAGCCGCCACCACCTCAGGTGTCAACAAATGCCTTGTAGGAAACCTGGACTTCTATCTCCACCCGGCAGCAACAAGGCAGCACTACGACATCCCCTCCTGCAATGGTGTCAGAGAAACCCAGCTAGAACAGAAGGATGAAATACGGTGTGGTCTCATAACACAAGACAAAAATGCCTGCTGCTGCTGCTAAGTCATTTCAGTCGTGTCCGACTCTGTGCGACCCCAGAGACGGCAGCCCACCAGGCTCCCCCGTCCCTGGGATTCTCCAGGCAAGAACACTGGAGTGGGTTGCCATTTCCTTCTCCAATGCACAAAAGTGAAAACTGAAAGTGAAGTTGCTCAGTCGTGTCTGACTCTTCGTGGCCTCATGGACTGCAGCCTACCAGGCTCCTCCATCCATGGGATTTTCCAGGCAAGAGTACTGGAATCGGTTGCCAATGCCTTCTCCGAAAAATGCCTGAGCTTTGGTCAAAAATCATTTGTCATAGAAAGACCCATGACAAGCTCAAACTAAACAAGCAAAGATAATCAATAGATGCCAACCTCAAGAGAAGAGAAATGTTAGAATTACATGACAAAGGTTTAAAATCAGCCATGATCAGCAATGGAGATGCAGACACAGGGAAGAGATTTTTTGGCCACAGTTGGGGAGAGAGAAGGTGGGATGATTTGAGAGAGTAGCATGGAAACATATACAGTACCACATGTAAAGTAGATAGCCAGTGGGAGTTTGCCGTGTGACTCAGGGAACACAAAGCCAGTGTTCTGTAACAACCTAGAGGGATGAGATGGGGAGGGAGGTGGGAGGGAGGTTTAAGAGGGAAGGGACGTATGTAATACCTATGGCTAATTCATGTTGATGTATGGCAGAAACCAACGCAATATTGTAAAGTAAAGACCTTCCAGTTTAAAAAACAATTTTTTTTTTAAGTAGCCATGATAAAAATGCTTCAAGAATCAATTACAAATGCATCTTAAGCAAATTAAAAGGTAAAAAAACCTCAGCAAAGAAATATAAAGAAGAACCAGAAAGTTTGGAACTGAAAATCGCAACAACTGAAATAAAAACTCAGTGGGTGGGCTCAACAGCCAAATGGGAAACAGAGCAAAGAATTTGTGAACTGGATGAGAAGACAATAGGAATTACCTAATCTGAACTAAAGAAAGAAAATAGACTAAAAGGAAAAAAAAATAGAGGAACAGAGCCTCAGAGATCTATGGCACTACAATAAAAGATCTAACATTCTTGTCATCAGAATCCTAGATCAGAGGAGAAATAGAGTGGGACTGAAAAGAGACTCAAAGAAATAATGGCTGAAAACATCCCAAATTTAGCAAGAGACGTAAACCTGCTAATTTGAGGAGATGAGTAAATCACAAACAGAAAAAACCCAAAGAAACCCACATAAAGGCACATTATAATTAAAATTCTAAAAAATAATGATGAAGGAAAAGTGTTAAAAGCAGCCAGAGAAAAACGACAACTTACCTTTGAAGAAAATAATTAGAATGACTGTAGATTTCCTGTTAGACTCTATGGAGCACCATGGAGCAGGAAGCGACACAGTATTATCAAGGTGGTGAAAGAAAGAACTATTAACCTTGAATCCCACACCCAGCAAAAATATCCTACAGGAGTGAAGGGGAAATGAGAACATTCTCAAATTAAAGAAAATTAAGAGAATTTGGTTCCAGCAGATCTACTCTAAATGAATGACTAAAGGAAGTTCTCTAAATAAATAAATAAAACAAAAAAATCTTAGAACATCAAGAAGGTAGAAAGATTCCATAGAAAAGCAGGGAACAACACCCAATTCATTTTATGAAGCTATTATCATCCTGTTACCAATGTATAAAGAGAAAGCTACAGTTCAGTGGAACAGACTAATGTCCCTGTTCAATATTTACACAAAAATCCCTAACAAAATACTAAGAAATAGAATTCAGCAATACACTCTAAGACCAACCAAGGTTTATTTTATAGAGGCAAGACTGGTTTAATATTGACAAATCAATCAATATAACCCATCATATTAACAAGCTAATTAAGAACAATCAATCACATATTCATCTTGATGCAAAAAAAGCATTTTACAGAATTCAAAACACATTCATGTTAAAAACACTCAGCAAACAGAAATAGAACTTTCTCAGTTTGATAAAGAGCATCTACAAGACCCCACAGTGAACATAATACTTAACAGTGAAAGAGTGATTCTTTACTCTCTAAAGTTGGGAACAAGATAAAGACATTTATTTAACACGGTGCAAAATGACCTAGCCGGAGAAATAAAGCTGGAAAAAGAAACAAAATCATATAGATAGGAAAGAAAGAAATAAAACAGTCTGTCCTTGCAAATGACATGATTATTTACACAGTAAAACTAAACAAATCTACAAAAACTCCTAGAACTAATAAATGATTTTGGCAAGGTTATAGAATACGAGATAAACATATAAAAATCTATTGGATTTCTTAGATGTCAGGTAACTTTTTTTGTGTAATATTTGCATGCATACTTAAATAATAAGAAAAGCAGATGAGACAAAAGCAACATAGGAACATTATTTGTGTGTCTATGCAAATAAGCCATGCTTAAATCAATATTTTATGATAATCAAATTAGTAATATGAATAATAATATGCAATCACTGAGTAGTCTCCATAATAAAATGTTGAAAGTTATATTTACACTGATTTTCAAATTAAAGTGATTTAGGGACCAAAGCCTAATTTCCTAATAAAATGACTATTCACTGTTTCAACAAGCCAAAATATATGTCTGTATGTAAGTAAAAGAATACTTATTATAGAAAACATGGAAAAATTTCACCAAACATTTTATCAGGGATAGAAACAAACATTTTGTTACATCTTATAAATCTTTTAAAAGAAATGTACATAAGCATTTTCTCTTTTACAAAATTGATATAAAAATGTATATAAATCAAAAAATTTATTTTATCTCTATATACTTGCAATGAACATGTAGACACTAAAATAAAAAATATAGTATCATTTTAAATTGCTCCCCAAAAGTGAAATACTTAAGCATAAATCTAACAAAATATTGACAGGACTTGCATGTGCATAGCTACAAAATACTGATTAAAGAAGGAAAAGAATCTCTAAATAAAGAGAGATGCACCGTGTTCACAGCCTGGAAGACTCAATACAATAAAAGATATCAATTCTCCCCAAACTGATATACATATTTAATACATTTACTTTCAAAATCCCAGCAAGAATTTTTGTAGATACAGAAGTTATTTCTAATGTTTATATAAAAAAGAAAAGGAACTGTAAGAACAAAAACAATTCTGAAAGAGAAGAAAGCTACTGCAATCCACACTGTGTGACACTGGTGGAAGGAAGACACACAAATTAATAAACCAAAGAGAAAACCCAGAAACACACTGACACAAATACAGCCAACTGATTTTTGACAAAGATGCAAAAGCATTTTGATGAAGGGAAGACAGCCATTTATTTATTTATTTATTTTAAGATAGTCTTTTAAATGATGCTAGAGCAATTGTATATCTCTACAAAAATAGTATTAAATCTCATATACTTTATATAAAAATCTTATTAACTCTTATATACCTTATATAAAAATGAACTCAAAATGGATCGTGGGGGGACTTCTCTGGAGGTCCAGTGGTTAAGACTCCACCGTTTCAAAGCAGGGGGCATGGGTTTGATCCTTGGCTAGGGAACTATTGATAAGATCCCAAATGCTGTTCGGCACAGCCAAAAAATAATAATAATAATTCTGAAATAAAAATAAAAATTTTTTAAATGGTATGATGGGGAGGCTTCTGTTTCTATTGCAAAAAAGAAAAAACAATGGATTATGGTCTTAAGTACAAAACATAAAACTGTAAAACTTTTAGGAAAAACAATAGGAGAAAATCTTTGAGATCTAGGGCTAGGCAAACCACTCTTAGGTTTGATACCAAAAGAGAAAAGTTGACAAATTTGAGTTCATCAAAATTTAAAACTTTTGCTCCATAAAAGACCCTATTAAGAAGATAAAGCTATGGTTTTTCCAGTAGTCATGTATAGATGTGAGAGTTGGACTATAAAGAAAACTAACCACCAAAGAATTGGTGCTTTCTAACTGTGGTGCTGGAGAAGACTCTTGAGAGTCCCTTGGACAGCAAGGAGATCCAACCGATCAGTCCATCCTAAAGGAAATCAATCCTGAATATTCATTGGAAGGACTGATGCTGAAGCTGAAATTCCAATACTTTGGCCACCTGAGGCGAAGAACTGACTCATTTGAAAAGACCCTGATGCTGAGAATGATTGAGGGCAAGAGGAGAAGGGGATGACAGAGAATGAGATGGTTGGATGGCATCACCAACTCAATGAACATGAGTTTGAGTAAACTCAATGAACATAAGTTTGAGTAAACTCTGGGAGTTGGTGACGGACAGGGAAGCCTAGCATGCTGCAGTCTGTGGGGTCACAAAGAGTCAGACACGACTGAGCAACTGAACTGAACTAAGATAAAAACACAAGCTATAGAAGAAATATTTGCAAAATACATATCCCATAAAATACCAGTGTCTAGAATATATTTTTTAAAAAATGGGTTAAAAAGGCAATCTAATTTTTAAATGGACAAAAGGCAAAAAAATGACATTTTGTCAAAGAGAGTATACAGTGGTAAACAAGCACATAAAAAGATGCTCATTATCATTAGTCAAAATAGAACTAAAACAACAATGAGGCATCACTACAAACCTATCAAATGACTAAAATAAAAAATAATAACACTGCCAAATGCTGACAAGGATACAGAGATACAGGGTCACTTACACCGTGTTGCTGGTGGGAACGCACAATGGTAGAGTCACTCTGGAAAACACTTATGCAGTTTCTTAAAAGCTAAGCATGCAACTACCATGTGACCCAACACTTGTACTCCTGGGCGTTTATCCCAAAGAAACAAAGGCTTATGGCAACACTTACCCCTGTACATGAATGTTTATAGCAGCTTTATTCATAATTGCCAAAAGTAGAAACAATCCAGATGTTCTTTGACGGATGTATGGTTAAACAAACTATATAGTACACAGTATGGAATACTACTTAGTAAAATGGAGTAAAATATTAATATAAACAGCATGAATGAATGAATCTTCAGAGAATTATTCTGAGTGGAAAAAAAAGTCAATTCTGAAAGGTTACAAACTATCAAGTTTCCATTTATATAATATTCTTAAAATGACAAAAATATAAAAACGTAGAACAAATTAGTGGTGGCTTGGGGTCCAGGAAGGGATGCAGGTAGGAGGGAAGTGGATCTAACTGTAAAAGAGCAAGAATGAGCGCTCCTTCTGGGTGGTAGAAGTATTTTGTACCTTGCTCATATGAATTTTAATATCCTGGTGGTGATATTGTACTATGGTTCCACAAGATGTTACCATAGGGGGAAAACACATAAAGTGTAGAAGAAATCACTCTATTAATTCTCAAAACTGGGAGGAACTGGGAGATTAGGACTGACACATATACACTGTTGCTGTTTCTCAGTCGCTGAGTCTTTGTCTGAGTCGTGTCTGACTCTTTGTCATGTGTACAGTAAGTAACCAGTGGGGACCTGCTCTCTAGCATGGGGATCTCGGCTCGATGCTCTGCGATGACCTAGATGGGTGGGATGGTGGGAGGTCCAAGAGGAAGGGGACCCATGTACACAGACAGCTGATTCACTCCACTGCACAGCAGAAACTATAACACAACATTGTAAAGCAGTTATAAACAAAAATAAATCACAATAAAACTTGCGTGTGAATCTACCTTCATCTCAAAATTAAATTTTTGATTAAAAAAATTAAAAAGCACAGGAGGTCTTCGAACCTTCCAAACAGGCTCAGAAAATAGGAATCATTGTTTGATGCTGTCCTTGTGCAAATAACAGATGCAAATCAGGACTTGGCTCAACTAAAAGATATCAATACTGTCATCCTGATGCAAGGCAATGGAAAATGGCAATTTGTGAAAACTGCTTCCAAATATTGGAATAGATTTTAATGATCCTGGAGTGAATGAGGACACTTGACAGAGTCATTGCTTTAGTTCTTAAATTTTCCTCCAAGTCACAAAACAGCTTAACAATTTCCAGAGCTTATTGCTTCACCAAGGGTTTTAATTCAACAATGCAGCAAGCAGGATGACTCAAGGCAATGCTCTTGTGTTAGAGAAAATCCAATTTTGGTAAAATTCCAACTTTTTCCAATTGAGCCTTTTACTCAAATAGAGGCCATGTAATGTGCTTTCAGGACATAAGGGGCCACTTCAGCTTTGTTGGCTCCATAATTTTGTAGGTAAGAATCTTGCCATAGGAGATGCCTTCTGACTCTTCTGCTACATCACGTTGAATTAAACAGGTAGGCTATAAGGATAACTCTTGTTATGCACTCTTTTTGTATGATTTCCCAGCTGGTGTCACAGTACAAATATTCAGATATTCATAATTACAGTGACACCTCACATTCTCAATTCGTATCAAAGGGAACAATTTTAGAAATTATAACATGTGAATGATGACAATTATAAAATACCAATGCATATATGAAAGAATGTTTTAATAAAAATATAATCTGTGGGAATTTCCTGGTGGTACAAGAGTCAGGACTCCATGCTTCCACTGCCTGGGTCTTGGGTACAATCCCTGGTGGGGAACTAGGATTCCACAAGTCACATGACATCGTCACAACTATGTATAAATATATATATTATATATTAATATAGACAGATATCCTATGTTCATGGACCAGATTTATTACTGTTAAGATGATAATACTTTTAATACTCTTCAAAGTTATTTACAGGTTCAACACAATCTCTTATTGAAATTCCAGCTGCCTTCTTTGCAGAATTGATAAGCATATCTTAAAATTCATACAGAAATTAAATGGACCTCAAAGAGTCACAATAATTTTGAAAAATAAAAATAAATAAAAATAATGTTGAGGATTCAGACTTCTTAATTTCAAAAACTTACTACAGTTCTACAATAACCAACACAGTGTGATACTGATATAATGATAGATGTTTAGATCAGTAGAATAGAATTGAAAGTCGAGAAATAAACACTTTTGTTTGTGGACAATTGATTTTTGACAAGGGTGCCAAGATCATTCAACGGGGACAACTGGTGCCTTCAAAAAAATGGTGCTGGGACAACTGCATGTCTACATACAAAAGGGAGGAATTGGACTCCTACCTCATATCACAACCAAAAACTAACTCAGAAGGAATCAAAGACCTAAATTTAAGAGCTAAAACTAAAACTTATAGATGAAAATATAGACATATGTCTTCATCACCTTGAACTAGGCAATAGTTTCTTACGTATGATGACAAAATTACAAGCAACAAAAGTGAAAAAAAGATAAATTAGACTGCATTGAAGTATAAAACATCGTACTTCAAAGCATAACATCAAGAAAATGAAAAGACAATCCCCAGAATGGAAGAAAATATTTGCAAATCGTATCTCTGATAAGGGATTTATATCTAGAATATACAAAGTACTTATACAGCTCAATCATTAAATGACAATTGACCCAATTATAACCTGGGAACAAGATCAGAATAGACATTTCTCCAAAGACATACAAATGGCCAATAAGCACATTTAAAGATGCTCAACATCATTAGCATCAGAGAACTGCAAACCCAAACCACAATAAGATGCCTTTTTACACTCAATTCTCAGTAATTCCACTCCTAGTTACATATTCAAGAGAAATTAAAAGCCAATATCCACACAAAGACTTGTACATGAGAGGTTATAGCAACATTACTCAAAACAGCCCCCAAATGGGAACTTCCCTGGTGGTCCAGTGGCTGAGACTCCACACTCCCAATGCAAAGGGTCCCAGTTCAATCCCTGGTTGGGGAACTAGATTCCACATGCTCCAATTAAGACCTTGAAAAGCCAAATAAAACTAATAAATAAATTTTAAAAAATAGTCTCAAATGGCAATAACACAGATATCCATCAACTGATGAATTGATAAGTAAAATGTGATATAACCATACAATGGAATACAATTGGCAATAAAAAGAAAAGAAGTGCTGATACCAGCTACAATATGGATGAAACTTGAAAACTAAGGTGAAAGAAGCTTGACACAAAAGATCACATATTGTATGATTCCTTTAATATGAAATGTCCAGAATAAGCAAATCTATGAAGACAGAAGTTAGGGGGACTGGGAGCAAGTGGAGAGTGGCTGTTAATGGTTGTGAGTGAAAGGCACTCAGTCGTGTCCGACTCTTTGTGACCCCATGGACCATACAGTCCATGGAATTCTCCAGGCCAGGATACTGAAGTGGGTATCCTTTCCCTTCTCCAGGGGATCTTCCCAACCGAGGGATCGAACCCAGGTTTCCCACATTGTAGGTGGATTCTTTACCAGCTGAGTCACAAGGGAAGCCCAAGAATACTGGAGTGGGTAGCCTATGCCTTCTCCAGGGGATCTTCCTGACCCAGAAATTGAACCAGGATCTCCTGCATTGCAGGCGGATTCTTTACCAGCTGAGCTCTCAGGGAAGTCCTGATAATGGTTATGCGGTAACAAAAGTACTTTCTGCAGTGAAAAGATACTCTAACGTTGCTGTGGCTGCAGTTGTCTCAATTCTCTTTGTTGTCTCACGTCCAGGTTTATTTGGCGCCAGCTGCTGCCCTGGATGGGGAAGTGATTCTGCCCTGACTCACAACTTGGGTATACTGAAAAAACGCTGAATTGTATACTTTAAATAGGCTCTAAATGGGCATGAGTTTGAGCAAACTCCAGAAGATTAGTGAAGGACGGGGAAGGCTGGAGTGCTGCAGTCCATGGGGTCACAATGATCTGGATACAACTTACCGACTGAACAAAAACAACAAATGGGTTTCCCAGGTGTCTTAGCGGTAAAGAATCCGCCTGCAGGAAACATGGGTTTGAGCCCCAAGTTGGGAAGATCCCCTGGAGAAGGAAATGGCAACCCATTCCATTCTTGCTCAGGGATTCTTGCTCAGGAAACCCCATGGACTGAGCAGCCTGGTGAGCTACAGTAAAGAGTCAGACACGACTAAACAAACAGTACTTTAAATGGATGGATTGTGTGGCGAATGTCAATAAAGTGAAAGTGAAGACTCAGTCGTGTCTGACTCTATTGTGACCCCATGGACCATAGCCTACCAGGCTGCTCCATCCATGGAATTTTCCAGGCAAGAATACTGGAGTGGGTAGCCATTTCCTTCTCCAGGGGATCTTCCCAACCCAGGGATTGAACCCGGGTCTCCTGCATTGCAGGCAGACGCTTTAACCTCTGAGCCACCAGGGAAGCCCTAAATGGATGGATTGTGTGGTGAATGTCAATAAGGCTGTTATAAAAATATATGGGCATACTTTGTGTAAAAGGAGCCCAAAAATCCACAATGATATAAAGAAATGAACAAACAAACAAATATATTAATGGGGGAAAACAGACAAATCTTGCATGCAAAAGAATTCCAAATAATTTATATAGATACTTTGCTTTCTGGGAAATGGCTAACTCCCAGTGTGTAAGTACAGGCTACACATAATAACTTTCAACCAAAGAACACAGTAAGAAAAGGAGGAGGAAAAGTCACTTTACAGGGAAGAAACCTACAAAAACTACCCAGGCCAGTTGATCAAGGTTAACACCCACAGTGCTGTCATGCTGATAACATACACCCTGGATATGAATGGCTGTTTACCTGTGTGGTTTTCTCCTCCCTAAAACCAAGGGAGGTGAGGGAGGAACTGACAAATCCCAATTGAGGGACATTCTGCAGAATATCTGACCAGTACTCCTCAAAACTGTCAAACTTGGGCTTCCCTGTGGCTCAGTGGTAAAGAATCTGCCTGCCAATGCAGGAGACAGGGGTTCGATGCCTGGTGCAGGAAGATCCCACATGCTGTGGAACAGCCAACCCTGTGCCCCACAGCTACCAGGCCTGTGCTCTAGAGCCTGAGAGCCACAACTATTGAAGCCCACGCACCTTTAGAGCCTGCACTTCGCAAGAGAAGCCACAATGAGAAGCCTGCACACCGCAACCAGAGAGTATCCCCCCCCCGGCCACAACTAGAGAAAAGCCAGCGCAGCCACCAAGACCCAGCACAGCCAAAGATAAAAATAAATAAATAAAATTATTTTTAAAGCTGTCAAAGGCATCCAAAACAAGGAAAATGTGAAAAGCTATCACAGCCAAGAGAAGCTTAAGGAGACACGGTAACTAATAAAACATGGTTTCCAGTGTGGGATTCTGGAACAGAAAAATGGACATTTGGTAAAAACAAAGGAAATCTGAATAAAGTATGGACTTTAGTTATTGATAAAGTGTCAATCATTGTTCATGGAAATGTGACAAATGTGTAACATACTAATATAAGGTGTTAACAATTGGGGAAACTTGGTGTGGGTATATGGGAATTATATTATTTTTGCAATTTTGCTGTAAATCTGAAGCTGTTCTAAACAGTTTTTTTTTATTTTATTTATTTATTTTTGGCTGTGCTGGGTCTTCATTGCTGTTCTTATTGTTGTGGCTTTTCTTGATGTGGAGCACAGGCTCTAGGAGTGTGAGCTTTAGTAGCTACGGCACACAGGCTTAGTAGTTGCAGCTTTCGGACTTATCTGCACCACAGTATGTGGCATCTTTCCAGATTAGGGATCAAACCAGTGTCCCCTGCATTGTGAGGTGGATTCTTAACCACTGAACCTCCAGGTAAGCCCTGCTCTAAAATTTTTTTTAAAGATCTTTTTAATTTTTCCTTTTTGAAAAGGAAAGGCAGAGAGCTCTCCTCTTCAGACTTGCAGAAGGCAAAGCATTAGCTTTCTTTGACTGTCTCATATCCAGGCTTCTTTGACAGCTGCTACTGCTGTCATGAATGGGGAACTGATCCTGTGTCTGTTATGGCCCCAGAGATGGCCTCAAGTCCACCTCCTGAAGAGTTGGTGACCACATCATCAACTAGTCACAGAAGGAACTAAGGACTGTGAAACCGACCCTTCTGAATGGACAGCATGGATTACAGTGGTCGTCTTTAACCTCTCCTCGGGTGATCAGAGCTCTCAAAGAACCAGCCAGGGGACAGAGAGAGGCAGGAACACTTGGAGAAGGGTGGAAATCATCATATCAGTGAGATGATCAGCATCGTCCCACACAGGAGGCACAGGGCAGTGGCCAAAGAACTCTCTGGAGCGTTAAGGAGAACCTGGAAGCTGCCTGCTCTGCGGGCTACAGTAGCCATGGCCCCCATCCTCTCTGCAACACAAAGACGTCAGCTGTGTGGCAGAACACCAGTTAGATAACAGCGCCGAGAGGAGGATTTTTCAATAATCAGTTGATCACCACCATCACAAAAGTAAGGCCAACACATTTTTTAAAACCTATATCCCTTCTCAGTCCTGGAGGAAGTGAGGTGAATCAGCTTTCAGGAAAGCAATTTGACACTGTATATTCAAGAAACTTTCAAACTTCAGCCCATGTGAACCAGTTATTTCACTTCTAGGAATAAACCCTGAGGAAATCATCCAAAATGAGGTCAAAACCCAGGAAATGTTCTTTATTGTTAATAATGAAAAATTGCTAACAATTTCAATAACCATTAGAGGAAGGACTAAGTAAATGATGGTACATATAATTACAGCCATATGATACATCTCTCGTCATTGTTAAAAAAAATACTAGTGAAGGGTTTTCAATGACATGCAAAAATATGGTGAAAAAGCAGGATGGAAGATCAAGTTTAAGATATGACCTCAAAATTGGGCAACAGGGGGAGGGAACATTTATATACAGAGCTAATAATGGTTATCTCTAAGAAGCAGGATTAGTGTCACTGATAGCACTTCTGTTTTTGAAAACTGCTAACGTTTTTCAGATTTTCATCCATGAGCGTGTATGGAATTTTAATTAAAAAATAAAAAAACAATAAGTGTCTCATTCAAAGTTAAGTAAGGATGTTGTAGCAGACTGTTGGTCAGTTCCCAGCATCCTCCCAGTGGGCTTCCCAGGTGACCCTAGTGGTAAAGAACTGGTCTGCCAGTGCAGGAGGCACAAGAGACATAGGTTTGATGCTTGTGACGGATCCTGATCCCCTAGAGGAGGGCATGGGAACCCAACTCTAGTATTCTTACCTAGAGAATCCCAAGGACAGAGGAGCCTGGCAGGCTACAGTCCATACGGTGGCAAAGAATCAGACATGACTGAAGCAGCTTAGCATGCACATATCCTCCCAGTATCCCCATCTTTTTTCTTAAGACAGCACTGATTTTTTAGGCAGACACAAGGGCACCCAGTTAAAAGGCTCATCTCCCAGCCTGCCTCGCAGCTAGGAGAGACATGTGACTGAATTGCCAAGAGACATGAGCAGAGGAATTGTAAAGAATAACTTAAATAAGACTTCCCTGGTGGTCCAGTGGTTAAGAATCCGCCTGCCAGTGCAGGGGACACAGGTTCGACCCCTGGTCCGGGAAGATTCCACACGCCAGGGGAAACGAAGTCCACGCGTCGCAATTGCTGAGCCCATGCTCTAGAGCCTGTGCTCCGCAACGCGAGACGCCACCACCATGAGAAACCTGAGCACCACAAATAGAGAGTAGCTCCTACTTGCTGCAACTGGAGAAAGCTCGCACGCAACAACAAAGACCCAGTGCAGCCAAAAATAAACAAATACAAATAAGTTAATCGACGAAAAAGAATGACTTAAGTTGCTCAGTCGTGTCCAACTGTTGGGACCCCGTGAACTGTAGCCCATCAAGCTCCCCCGTCCACGGGATTCTCCAGGCAAGAATACTGGAGTGGGTAGCCATTTCCTTCTCCAGGGGAATCTTCCCGACCTAGGGATCAAACCCAGGTCTCCCGCATTGCAGGCAGATGATTTAACCTCTGAGCCACCAGGGAAGCCTAGGAAGAATCTAAGGCTTAAACCCTAAGGCTGATGAGTTTTGCCTGGGTTCTCGAGTTTTGATGGGTCAGGGGTTACTGGGCAGAGTCATTTGGTGGTGTTTAGTGGCAGGGAAATAAGAAGCCTGAAGGTGACAGCTTCAGGAACAGGTAATCCCCAAGCCCCAGACCCAGGAAGCCCTGTTTTCCAGCACTTTAGCCGGAAGCTCCTCTGAAAATGAGATTTGGCCCTGAAGGTCCTGGAAGCGGCAAGAGATGGGAGTCCATGTGGGGAAGCTGGACTCTAGACCTGGCTCTCCCCATCCCTTCTTATCTGGGCACTGTAGGCTGCCTTCAGGAATCTCTGACCGGTTGCCTTAAAGGTGACTTCATTCAGACAGGCTCAGGGCCCAGTTTCTTTCCTCCCATAGCCCTTTGTTTAGCCTGTCATCTAATAACCGAAAACCCCGGACTGTGCAGCCAGCCAGTTCTAATCAGGGCTAGAGCCCTCCTGAAACCTACAAAAATATCTAGAATTTGGTGGGGGGATAGTACTTATCAGAAAGCATGGTGTGTTTTCCCAGTGCTGGGCTCTATGCCTTGCTAGTCCCAAAAAAGAGATGGGAGGAGGTGGTTTTTCTCTGTCCAAATACATCTGGGAAATACTCCATGCTCTATACTCATTTAGGAAATCCATACTTCATATTAACATAGTAAAGGCTCTGGAAATTCCTGCTGCAAAGAAAACTTGCATCCTTGAATATTTTTCCAAATTGTTTAACCAGAAACTCTTTTTTCACAGAACACCTATTAACATTAACTGCTTTTAGAACATACCCAATAGGAAATGCTATCCTAGATGTTGGGAAAATCTTGCTTTGCTCACTAATTACGTAAATGCTACATCTATTGGAATAACCATTAAGGTTTGTCATTATTACTATTTCTGGAATTACTACTTACTGATCTTTGAAGGAATTCCCTTTTGACTGAAAAAAACTGCATAGTTTATTGCATTTCAGGGCCAAGAAGCATCTTCCTTGGAATATTCTATCACCTTCTTTTCTGATTTCTTCAGTGTGGTTTGGATAACTATTATTTGCACCTGAACTATTTAGCCTATTTTAGCTGGAAGTGATTCCAAGTTCAAACTAGTTCATGCATCATTTATTCACCAGACAGTTATTAAGCCTCTACTGTGTGCCAGTACTGTGCCAGGCACTTTACAGACAGTAGTTCAAGTTCTCACAACGTTGAAGGAAACTATTATTATGCCCATTTCACAGGTGTTAAACTGAGGCTAGCTAAAACTGAGTTACTCACCCAAGACCACAGAGGGATCAGAGCAGGAGCCGTGTAGCTTGCCTGGTCTGGGAGCTTACACCCTCCCTCCTTGTCCTGTGTCCCAGGGCTCTCAACCACCTGACCTGCAGCTTCTCTGGTGGTTCAGACAATAAAGAATCTGCCTGCAATGCAGGAGACCTGGGTTCAATCCCTGGGTCTGGAAGATCCCCTGGAGAAGGGAATGACTACCCACTCCAGTATTCTTGCTTGGAGAATTCCAGGGACAGAGGAGCCTGGCAGGCTACAGTCCACGGGGTTGCAAAGAGTTGGACGCGATTTAGCAGCTAACATACACACTGCATTTTTGATACTGTGTGGGTCTCAATTTGGTGTCCCTAATTGGAATCAAATATTTGTGACTCTGGAGATAAATACTGTTGACCAGTAGTTCAAGCATAGAATAAAGGAGTGTGCATCATGAAGGTGTTAGGAAGGAGCTGGGGAAAGAGGAAGCAGATTCCAGCCACCCAGAGGCCCTGTGACGGCTCCACCTGAGCTAAAGCAGGGCTTGGCAAGTGAAGAACTGAGCAGGGCGCCTGGTACCTGGAGAGGGTGGGCCTGGGAAAAGGCCAGCTGTCCCTCTGCCCGGCCTATTGCAGGCCACCAGGGCCAGATCTGATTGTTCAAGAGAAAGCAGAATCTCTACATTTGGTGAAATCTGTAAGACTTCATCACTGGCAACTGTAGTGGGTTGACTAGCCTCCTCCAAAAATTCGTATCTACCTAGGAACTCAAAATGTGACCTTGTCTTGAAATAGGGTCCCTGCAGAGGTAATTAAGGATGAAGATGAGATAGTGCTGAATTGGGGTAGCCCCCAAAGCCAGTGAGAGTGTCCTTGTAAGAGACATACTTTTTAGCGTTAACTAATCTGATTTAATACTCTATCTTCAAAGATCAAAGATTAAATCTGATTTAATACTCTCTACTCAAAGATCAGTTGTGAATCCCCCTTCTCCAAGAAGGCTCTACAGATGCCTGGGGTAGAATCCATCTCTTCCTCCCACACATTGTCCTGCCACTTTGTTTCTGCCTCTGCTCTGGCATTTGGACCTTCTGCTGCTTCTCGAGCAACATCAGTGCTTGACTGGCCGAGACCATGCTGGCCAAGACCGCCCTGGAGGACTGGCTGTCTTCTGGCTTTGGGTCCCCTAGGCTGCCTGAGCCAGGGTGCCAAATACTGAATTCCCACATGCTGAAATGTAACTTGGGTTTTACTTGACTTCATCAACCTGAATCCAGTTGTCTAATGAATGTACCTTCTGCTCATTACCAGATTTCTGCGAACTGTGTTGCATGGGTGGTGTGCATGCTAAGTCGCTTCAGTCTGGTCCTATTCTTTGTGACCCTATGGACTGTAGGGCACCAGGCTCCTCTGTCCATGAGGGTTCTCCAGGCAAGAACACTGAAGTGGGTTGCCATGCCCTTCTTCATGGGATCTTCCCGACCCAGGGATCAAACCCATGTCTCTTGCGGATGCTGCATCGGGGTGGGGGTTGGGGGAGAGGAGTGGGGAGGTTACAACAGTGAAGTTGCCCAGAGCCAGGGCCACAGTTCACAGAACCCCACCCTTTGAGCCCTGAATTGAGCATCACACCCTACAGGTAGGCCTCAGGTCCTTCCTCTGGCCCAGCTCCAAGAAAATGAGGGACTAGATCCACAAAAGACTGGGGGCAGCAAGCTCCCAGCCCTGGGAAGGAGGTCCTCTTTCAGTGGGAAAACCCCTAGAAGCATTCCCCTGTGGGGGGGTGGCTGTTTGGTTGTTTCCGGGTGGGGGACTTTTTTGCATTTGACTCTGCTTGGTGCCTCTGGCACGTTAGAGCCACAGTTACACCATGACACAACAGGACTCGTCATGCACGGTCCATCCTAAAGGAAATCAACCCTGAATATTCATGGACAGGACTGATGCTGAAGCTGAAGCTCCAGTACTTTTGTCACCTGATGCAAAATACCGACTCATTGGAAAAGTCCTTGATGCTGGGAAAGATTGAGGGCAGGAGAATGGGGCAACAGAGGGTGAAATGGTTGGATGGCATCATCGGCTCAATGGACATGAGTTTGAGTGAACTCTGGGAGATGGTGAAGGACAGGAAAGCCTGGCGTGCTGCAGACCATGGGGTCACAGAGTCGGACACGACTGAGAGACTGAACAGTAACAGGCACACACATCCCATGCACAGGTTTCTCTTTCACCTATTAAAGGAATCACAGGTCTGAGTCTGGCAGAGGAGGTCAGAGAATCACCTCTTTACCTCCTTGGACCGCCCCCCAGACACAGGAAGACAGATTTCATATAGGACACCAGTTAAATTTGCATTTCAGATAAGCAATGAATAACTTTAGCATAAGTATATTTCATGAAATATTTGGGGCATAATTATGCTTTAAAAAGTATTCAAATTTAAAAGTGTTCACATTTAATTCAAATTTAATGCATCCTGCATTTCTGTTTGATAAATATGGTAAAGCTACTCAAGCAGGATCTTAAAATGCTTAAGCCCAGAATCTCTGAACTGCTTCCAGGGAGGGTCTTCACAAATGAGGAGAGGAAGATCAGAAAAACCATACTGTGGAATCATTTCAGCTATGTGAGGCTCGCAAATGAATATCCAAATCTATGGCATAAAAAAGCCTAATCAGGCACTTGATGCAAATTATATAAAATATTTTTCAAGGGTATATTAGGTTGGATAAAGCCCATTAGCACACTTAAATTAATTCTATACTTGGCATAACAACACATCCACTCTCCCTTACTTGTTCTTCCAAGGGGAAATATTCAACCACTTCCGCCAGTCACCTGCTAGAATGCCCCGGTATCCCAACTGCCTGACAGTTATTGACTTTTGATGAATGACACAGCTCTCTCTTATAGGCTATCACTGCTTTGTTTTCAAACCTCACTTAATTGTTCGATGATTTCTGATGTGGTTTTTTTTTTTCCCTTTCCAGAGAAATAAATGCAAAGTGTTTATTCTCCAAAGGCCGTAAACAGAGCTTGCAGGTCTGGTTTCTATGACAACCCCACTTGATACAGCAAACCTAGATTATCTCTAATGACAGACATGAAGTTTAAATTGCACATTCTGAACAAACAGTGCTCTGCTGACCTTTTATTGAAAAATGGAATACAGGGTGATTAGCATAATGTGTTATATAAAAAGGAAAAACGTTGTATTTGCGGGCATTATGCACCAGCGATTAGCTGCACTGCTAGTCTTTAACAAACTGCTTGCCAGGATGGAGAGCTTGGGAAATTAAGATTTGCCATCTATCATTTTCAAATTCAGTAAAGTCTGCAGAGGTAATTGCACTAAACAGTTTTCAAATAACACATGCTGCTGTTTCTCTTACTTATTCAATTGAGTGCTTTAGCAGGGGAGTAAGACTAAAGAAGGAAATTTTACCCATTGCACCAAAAAAAAATAATAATTGTTGGCTCCAATAGCTATTCTGAAACATTCTATGCCTCTTAAGCCTTTAATGTAATTCCTGGAGGAAACCTGGGGTCTTGTGTTTCCTGGCAGCAACCAACTAGAAACTGCTCATTAGTGGTGGGGGTCCTGGGTTGGTTAACCAGAGATGGGGTCCAGGGGTGGCCTGCCCGCTGAATACCTGGGACCAAGTTCTCTGCCACCATCAGCTGCAAAAGAAAAGACTAGAACGTTTGGGTGCTGGAGTGAGCCACCTGGTTCAAATCCTGGCTTGGCCTCATACCTCCTTGGAAACTCGGGCAAATCACCTGGCCTCTTCAAGACTTGGATCCCTTTGCTGCACAACGGGAATTATACTCAGTGGGAATTCGGTTCTAGTCATAGGACCCACTTCATGGGATCATTACTAGGATTAAAGAAAGCAGCATGTAATAGGTTTAGGGCCAGTTCTCAGTGACCATCAGGTGCCTTCATTGCTCAGAGCTCAGGTTCTGCTTGTTTCTGCGGGAGTGTGTTCAAACAGAACTTCTCCTAATAGCACTTTGGGCTGTAATGGGACACTGTGGAATATGGGAACAGCATTCGCTTCTTCCTTCACCCACACCTGCTGAGCATCGGCTATTCAGGGATACATCACTGATTATGACACAAACAGAATCTGACCCCGATGCTTAGCTGTGTGACTTTGTGCCTGTCATTCAGCCTCAGAGAAGAAATCATATTTATGTCACTCCATCGTCATAACGGTTTCCCGGTGGTAAAGAACCCGCCTGCCAATGCAGGAGGCACAAGAGACTTGCATTCGATCCCTGGGTTGGGAAGATTCCCCTGGAGATGGAAATGGCAACCCACTCCAGTATTCTTGCCTGGACAGTCCCCTTGGACAGAGGAGCCTGGTGGCCTACAGTCCATGGGGTCACAAAAGAGTCAGACACGACTGAGTGAACATTCACACACACACACACACACACACACACACAATGCTTGTAACAATCCTGGGGGAAGGAGAGCATTCCCATCATCTCCATTTCACACGTGTGGACACTGAGGCTCAGAGCGATGACCAGGCGGCTGGGTGTGGCACACTAGAGCTTGTCACAACACTTCGAGTGCCGTGACAATGCCTGCCCCCGGCGCTCTCACCTGCCCCCCAGTCTGAAGAGGTAGGTGTTAAATAGCCCAGTGTCCTCGACCATCCCTGCAGGTCCATCTGGGGGCCCCGTGACCGCTGAGCCTGCATCTCACCAGCGCGAGGCCACCACTCTCAGAATCTCAGCCTCTTGGACCCTTGTTCTGCGTGTTCCCGGGGCTCCCGTGGGCTCAGGCATGGTCTTTGCTCACCTTCCTCTACTGCAGACTCTTCAGTGCTGCCCACAAGCCCCTCTGGAGACACATCCCACCCCACCCTGGCGCTGGTATTCAGACACCATTTCCCAGGGCAGGAAATCTTCCAGGTACCCACGGTGTTCCCCCAGCCCTGGCGGTATCCAGGCTCAAACGGCCCAGGGGCTCTCCTGGTCAGGGTCCCACATTGTCCCCAGGCCCCCAAGCAGCACCACTGGAGCCCCACATCTTGCAAAGTTTCCCCAAGGCAGCCACTTCTGTTACCTGAGTCACGGGACTCAGAGCCAGTTCTTTGGGCAAGGGTGAGGGAGGCAAACGGGGTCCTCCCCACCACCCTAGTCTCCCTCTTGGCCCCAGGCACACTGCACCCAAATCTTGTTTCTCCTTCTTGGGCCAAGCAGAAAATAGCCCTCATGCAAATATGTATTTTTAATTTCCTGCCTGCCTAATGACCTCAAATCCAAACAGCCCCTAAGCTGCAAAACGCAATGGCTGCACTGTTATTATCCCCATTTCTCAGAGGAGACACCGGGCTCCGGAGGCCAGGTGGCTTGCCCGAGGTCACCCCAAGCTAATGGAGGGTGTGGCCAAGGCCTGCATCTCACGGGGCTGACACCAAGCCCAAACCCAGTGTCTTCCCAGCCTGCCCTTGGATGCCAGGAGGAGCTAAAGTGTCCGAATTCCATACATGCACAGGAATCGGACAAACTTCCGAGTTTCTGGGTCACCAACCATGCTTATTTTTATAGGCTCGGCCTCCTTTCAAAGCACAGGGTCTTACTGGCTCCAGCAATGGATTATCCCTCAGAACATAATTGCCAACAAGACCCAAATGACTGAATCTACAAAATGTTTCGATTCCAGAGAGCAGCCACAGATCAGCAGAGACCCTGGCAGACCAGCTGTCACCAGCAGCTCGGCCCAGAGCTGGTGTCCTCTCCCGCTCTATGAGCCCCACTCTCAGGCCACCAGGAGATCCCCCACCTCCTTCTTTGCAGTAGAGACATCCATCTCCTCCCAACAGGTGAGAGGCACTGCTGGCCTCCTAGGTAACTCACTCACTTCCGCTTCGGCGAGCAAACCCTCCTTACTGCTCTGGAGAAAACCCTCTTCATCACAGAAAAAAAAACACCCAGTTTCTCCAGGAAGCTGGGGCAAAGCCATACCTGGCATTGGCCCAAGTTTGCCAATTAGAATCCAGATGTACACAACTAAAGCCCCAAACCAGCCACCTCTGAAGCACAGCGTTCCTTTGACCCAGCAGACAGGATAGCCCTGATATTCTGAAGCTGGAGAAGAAGCCATCACTGGCCTTTCTGGAGCGTGAAGGGGGGTGGGGTACATAGCACCAGCATCCATTCTGGCAGGTGTAAGAAGATGCCTGGTCCCAGAGGAGGGAGAACCCAGGCAGGCAGAGAGGATGTCTGCTCTCCATTCCCAGGATAAAGCTTGTCCAAAGCCTGGAATCCCAAATAGAGGGTGGAAAAGGATGAAATACAAACTTTACAGCAGAGAGCCCGGCGAGCAGTGCAGTGGAAAATCACATTGGTACCCTGAGCCCTTAGGTACGATGCACCAATAAGACTTCCCCTCTCTGGTCTTTTTCCCCAAATCTGCAAGCTTAGTCCCCAGGAGAAAACGTCAGGTATACCCACGCTGAGGGATGTTCTACAAAATAGCTAATGGCTTCTCTCAAATGTGTGCAGGTAATGAAAGGTAGAGAAAGACGGCAAAAGCAGTCACAGACCAGAGGAGACATGTGATGGCTATAAATAAAAACACGCGATGACTGGAAGCAAACTAGGATCCTGGATTGGATCTTAGAACAGAAAAACGGACTCAGTGGGTAAAACTGGGGAAATCTGAATGAAGTCTGTAGTTTCATTAACAGTAACACCGTAATGACAATTTCTTAGTTTTGGTAAATGCACTGTGGGCACTTAAGATGTTGACACAAAACTGAATGGGAACACACAGGAAAGTTGTATTATCTTTCCAAATCTCGGGTAAATCTAAAACCACTTCCAAATTAAAAGTTTTAAAAATAAACCCCCCTTGGGACTTCCCTGGTGGTCCAGTGATTAAGAATCCGCCTTCTTTCAGAAATCAAGAAAAGCCATGAAATGGAAAAGAAATCCCTCAAGGATCTGCTTTACGAGAAGCAGAAATCACTAGAGAAACAAAATCAATGATCTGAAGAGTGAAAATGATGCTTTAAATGAAAAGTTGAAATCAGAACAGAAAAGAATATCAAGAGAGAAAGCAAATTTTAAAAAGCCCTCAGATCATGTATCTGGAACAAGAGTTAGAAAACCTAAAGCTGTGTTAAAGATCAAGAATGAGAGGCTGTGCCAATGGGTCATCGAGTGAATGAAGGAGAAACTAGTGGACAAGGACACAGCACTGGTGGACAAACTGGAGCAATTCCAGCAGGAGCATGAAGAATTGAAAGCTCGGATGGACAAGCGTGGCAGTTTCCAGGCAACTTTCTATGGAGCAGGCGGTCCTGCAGGAGTCGCTGGAGAAGAAGTCCAAAGTCAACAAGCGCCTCTCCACGGAGAATGAGGGGCTGCTCTGAAAGCTCTGCAAGGGGACCCTCTGCAGCCCCAAGAGGTCCCCCACTTCCAGACACCCCAGAACTCTGGCTCCTTCCCCAGCCCCAGCACTTCTCACTCAGATGGCCTTCCTGGGAGCCAGAGGCAGACTGACGGAGTCTCTGCAGGACTGACCCGTCCCACAACTGCGCACCACCCACCCTAGAAGTGGGAAGTCATGGCTTCCTGAACCGGCTCCTCCTACGTGAGACCGGACTCTGGAGGAAGGCTTCGGACCCAGTCCAAAGATGCTATGGGAAGGGATCTACACGGACACTGTTGTACAAAACACAGAACAGGAAAACCTTGGTCATTGCCTTTTTCACCTATGCGTAAAGGGGGAAAACCCTCAGGGCCTGTTAAGATAAAGATTTATATAACCTTTGTGACCTTATATAAACTTTGTAATTTATATAACTTTCACCACACAAAAAAATAAGAATCCGCCTTCCTATGCAGGGGATGCAGACTTGCTCTCTGGTCAGGGAACATGCCGCAGAGCATGCACACCTGGAGAGTCCTGGGCTCTGCAAGAAAGTCACCGAAATTCTCCCCTTTCCCCTCTGCCTTCCTCTCTGCCTTCCTCTCCTGGCCGTTCTGTTCTTTGTCCCTTGCCAACCCAACCTACCCATCCTCATCTGTTGATTCCACTTTGCTGTCCCTTCTTCCATAGAGAATAGAGCCCATCTTTGCAGGGAGAGACAAGGCCTCCCATCTTAGGAGGCTGAGCTCACTCCCCAGGGTAGCCGGTCAGTCACCCCTCCACCTGGCTTCCAGGATTGGTTCAGACTTTGGTCTTTCACAGGACTTTAATGAGTGAGAGTTGGGGCTGGGACATTCCCTAAAATTACTGGAGGAGAAGCAGACTCTTTCCAATGGGGTTGTTAAGCTAGTGGAGTATAAACCTGGGGCTAGAGAATAGCCCCTCTTCCAGAATGAAACCAACCACAAGTAAAGCAGGTGAGCAGTGGAGAGAGAACTGCTGTCTTGGTTTGAGTCCCTGGGCCCAGCCATGTCTCAGGCTAGTGCCATCATCAGACTGGTACCATCATCAGAGTTTCTCAGTTCTGTAAGTCAATATCGTGGGCTTCTCTGGGTGGCTCAGATGGTAAAGAACTTGCCTGCAATATAGGAGACCTGGGTTCAATCCCTGGGTCAGGAAGATCCCCTGGAGAAGGGAATGGCTACCCACTCCAGTATTCTTGCCTGGAGAATTCCATGGACAGAGGAGCCTGGTTTGGGTTAAACTAGTTAGACTGGGGTTTCTGTTGCTCACAACTTCCAATGCTAAGCCTTCCCTGGGGACAAACTCTGTAAGCCTCTCCTCCCTTCCCCAGATGCTCATACTCACCTCCCACACACCCTGGGACCAACCATGCCTGAAGGCAGAGGGATGAGATGGTTGCACCAGCCCTCTGGGGTGCTGACCTAACATTGGAGTTTGGGTTGCCCCTGCAGCAGCCTCTGAGAAAAGGATACAAGTGCCGAGAGTTGATCTGGGAGGGGGTCCCTGGAAGCTCAGGTAGGGGAGTGAGGGAAAGAGAGAGGGAAAGGTGTGTTCACAAGATCATCGCCATGGGTGACTGGAGTTGAGTCCTGGTGAGGACCTCTGGAGAGAGTGCAGACCACTACTCAGACTTGCCCACCTAAGGACTAAGCAAGCTGGGGGTTTGTACACCAAATCTCACCCGTCCTGCATTGAGGTCTGCTCCTGAAGCCATTAGTTAATTAATTACCATTTCTGGACTGCCCCACACACAGGGCAAGTGCATGCCCATGCAAAGTAGGAAATGCTTCCAGGAAGAATCCATTGGCATCCTCGGAAAGGTGAGTGCTGGGGTGGGGTGGGGAGGTGGGGGTGTGTGCAGGACACAGCAGCGGATGCTGCATCCACGGCCAGCATCAAGGAAACTGGGCTCCTCATCTCCTGCTGTTTTCCAGCCTCTGAGGAGTCCCTCTGACCTGTCCCCTCAAGTCCCAGGCCATGTGTTCTGCCTTCTCATCAACACCCCAGTCCGCCACGCCTTTGGGACCATGCCCTGTGGACAAGGGCACGCTGTGTCCACATAGGTTTCCCTGTCCCAGGAGTGTTGGCCCCACCGCAGCTGGGAGCTCTGGTTCCGAGGTGACTGCTCCAGGGGTGACTGGTGGAGCACCTGACGTTGTTCAGCTCTCTGACCCCATAACCTCTTCTCCTGAGCTAAACCCTTCTGACCTCAACTCCTTTCCCTTCTTCCACAGGCTCCTCCCTCATCAAAGCACCTCATCCCAACACTCCTGAAGTTCCCAAAACCATACTTCTTCCATGACAGCTTCCCAGCCTTGTCCTCCCTGGAGAAAATTCAATAGGAGCGAGTGGAAATTCAGCAGGAAAGGATGGCTTAACAGATGGTGCTAACTCAAGTGGGTATCTTTCTGGATGAAAATAATGTGGATCCCTACCTCAGACTCTTAAGTTCTGTTGGCAAAAGTAAGTTCCAGCTGGAATAAATGTTTACACGCAAAAATGTAAAACAAGAAAAATGATTTAATTTAGGAGACAAGAAAATATGAAGTCCGTATTGGCAAATCTTTTTTCATAGAGATGGGAAATTCAAAGCATACAAAAGAAAATAAAGACATCTTGGCAAAAAAATATTAAATTCTTGAATAGCAAAATATATAATAAATTAAGGAAACAAACTGTGAAGTGGGAAAATATTTACATTTGAGAGAGAAAGTGTTAGTAGCTGTCCTAGATAAAGAGCTCTCACAAACTGGGGCTTCCCTGGCAGCTCAGTGGTGAAGAATCTGCCTGTTAGCGCAGGAGATCGGGTTTGATCCCTGATCCAGGAAGATCCCAGATGCCTCGGGGCAACTAAGCCCGTATAACACAACTCCTGAGCCTCAACTGGAGAGTAGTCCCCACTCTCTGCAACTAGAGAAAGCCCGCACAGCAACAAAGTCCCAGCACAGTCAAAAATAAATAAAATTACAAAAAAAAAAAAAAAAGAGTTCTCACAAATTGATAATAGGAAGACAAAGGAAAAGCATGCAAAGGATAGGGACATAACTTCAACATAAATTCATTACATTTCAAATCTAAATGACAATTAGCATACAAAGGCCAAAAAAAAAGTTAGCAAGTAGAAGAAGCATCTGGGTGACAAGGGGACTTGATCTGAAGCCAGCTATTGATTTCCACCAGAAACTGCACAGCACAGAACCTAAAAGCCAGGATTGTGCCAATTCACGGTCCCGGCTTCAAACTCCAGCTCACCTGTGGTGAGGTGCTGCAAGATGCTGTTTGTATTCATAATACACTATGCACAGTGACCTGCAAGCAGTAACTCTATTCACACTAACTCTGCACATGACAACATCATTGCCAAGGTCTTGGAAGATGGAGAAAGCACCTTTCTGGATGGTTACAGTGAATTCCCAGCCCAGAACCACCTGCTGCGAACGTGCTGTATTATGGGTTGGATTGTGTCCCCCATAAAGATAAACTGGAGTAAATTCCCAACACCTGAAAATGTGACCTGGTGTGAAACCAGGGTCCTTGCAGATGTGATTGGTTAAGTATGAGGTCACACTGGGCTAGGATGAGATCCTAATCCAATCCAGCTGGCTTTTCCTTTTCCTTTTTTGAACTGCTCCAGGTCTTAGTTGCAACAGGCAGGATCTTCTTATCTTCCTTGCAACGGGCAAACTCTTAGTTGCAGTATGTGGGAGCTGGTTACCTGACCAGGGGTCAAACCCGGGCTCCCTGCATTGGGAGTGTGGAGCCTTAGACACTGGACCAGGAAGTCCCTGGCATCCTTACAGAAAGGAAGAGACAGAGATAGCCCACAGAGGGAAGGTGGTCATGTAAACAGAGAGGAAGAGATGCATGATTCTGCCACGAGGCAGTATCCACCAGAAGCTACCAGAGACCAGGATGGAGCCTCCCCTACAGGCGCCAGAGGGAGCCGGGCCCTGCTGACACTGTGGCTACAGGCTTCTGGCCTCCAGAATTCTGAGACGACAGAGGTCTGTTGTTTGAAACCACCTGTTTACAGTACCTATTACAGCAGCCCTGAGAAACTAAGACAGATTTTAATTGACTTTTCATTTTGAAGTTTGCAAATAAAAGTCAGTTCAATCACAATGCTGTGAACAGTGTACCGGTCCCCTTCCAGGGAAAGGGTTCCTAGATATACAAGAAGTTGATGGGGGTTACATGTGAAATCAAGCCTGAACATTCATTGAAAGGACTGATGCTGAAGCTGAAGTCCAACATTTTGGCCACCTGATAGGAAGAGCTGACTCACTGGAAAAGACCCTGATGCTGGGAAAGATTGAAGGCAGGAGGAGAAGGGGGCAACAGAGGATGAGATGGTTGGATGGCATCACCGACTCAATGGACATGAGTTTGAGCAAGCTCTGGGAGATGGTGAAGATGGGAAGCCTGGCGTGCTGCAAAGAGTTGGTCATGATTTAGTGACTGAACAACAACATGTGAAAAGATGCCGTGATGAGGGTTCCCTGGTCAAGCAGTCAGGGAAACACTGGCCTAAACGTTCAGAGGACTTCTCAATTGCAGGACTCCATGAGGCTCTTCTCATGGGAGCATTCTTCATGATTACCCCAGACGGGACGCAGGAGTGGGCTCATGTATGTGACCACAGAACTCTCTTTCCAGAGCTGTTGGTGGGACTTGTTTGTACAGAGTGGAGTTTGGAAAAGTCTGCAAGAGACCATACAGAGGTGAAGGAGGAAAGGACACCCCCCTTGGAGCTCCAGCCCCACAGTATCCTTGTGGGGGTAACCTCAGGGTGGCCTCAGAGCTCAGGCTCTGGGGGCTGTGGCATCTACAGATCTGTAGCCACGAGCACTACCTCCAGCCCCATTTCTGACCCCAATTCCTGCATCTCCTGCCTCAGCCCCTCCTCACCTCCCCACGTTCTCACACCACCTTGTATTTTCTGTCCTCCTTGCTAAGTAGTCTCTTTGTTTTACCCAAGAGACTTGGTTTTATCCAAGAGACTTGGACAATTTTCTAACTGTCCATCCCACCCCACCTGTCAGCAGGCATTTAACCTCACCTAATATCTTCAGTTTGATGGGGGAATGATGTGGCTCCTTAAAAAAGAAGCTGGATTTCTAAACACTGAGTCATTCACCCCAGGGAGCACGCCTGAGGGAGAAGTAGGTCAGCCTGGGGCGAGCCTCCCTGCCCACCCCCAGGAGGAGAAGCACCAGCAGAATAAGGCCAGCTCACCGTGGGTCAGGGCTGTTCTGAGGGCTTCATGCCGGCTCCCTCGTTTACACTAAGAATCTCTCAATCTTTCATATGAAATCAAGGCACAGGGAAGTGAGAAGGAATGGAAACCCAGCAACCAGGCTGCCCTGCTGACAAGACACTGTAGCAAGAGACTCAAGTTACCATTCATTCACTCATTTATTCATTCATCAAACATCTGAGAGCCGGCCCGCCCCTGAAGACGCTTGCATTGGTGGATGAGTTGGACAAACAGAACCCTACTTATAACAATGGGTATCAACATCTGCTGGGAGGAAGTCCAGGGTGCCATGGGACCACCTGGAGGGGCATCCAGCCTGGACTTTGGGGGTAGTCAGGGATAGCTTCCTGGAGGAGACAGTCACTGAGCCAAATCTTGAGAAAAAGTGAGAGGTGGCCAAGTGGAAGGGTGTTCCAGCTCAAGGAAGCACATGTTGGGGAGGGGGTGGTTTAGAGACCAGAAGACAACAAGGGCCTTTGGGGGCACTTGGGCAGAAGGAGGGGCAGCGAGAGACTAAAGCCAATTAGAGTCAAGAAAGCTCTCTGACCCGCAGCCACAAACCTCAAGCTGGAAAGTCTGGATTTGGACCCTGACTCTATTTCTAGCTGTGTCACCCTGGGCAAGTTAAAGAGCCTTTCTGGGCTTCGGCTTCCACATCTGGAACTTGCAGAATGGAGCAGTACCTGCTGCTGGGAGGGAGAAATGAACTACCAAGTGTCAAGCACTTGGTCTGGACAGAGGAAGCCCCGCCCAGCAGTGTCATCACCATCAGCTGGCGGGACTCAACCCCACAACTGACAAAGTACTAGGTTACTCGGTCCCCCAGACAGGGTCCACCAGAGCACCGAGGCGGGCTTGGGGCTCCCACAGAGGGGGAAAAGAATGAGTCTTCAAGCCAGCGAGACCCCAGGAAAAGCCACCCTCCCGCCATGGACAGTGAACTTCCAGATTGCCTCCTCCTTCCTAAGATAACACTATGCCAAGAAATTCCACTGAGATTCCAAGATAGTTCACTTTGAGTTTCTCCCAAGCCTAACTAGAAACACACAACGCACATGCACACACACATCACAAGGGAAACCCAGAGCTTGTTTTCTCTCTCTGCATGGTGAAGCCCACCGACATGGAAAACATCACAATGCCTGCCTCTTATCTGGCCAGGTGTGGGTGGGCAAGATGGTGGGAGGCGGATGTGGAACTCCCCCCACCTCCACGGTGGAGTGGGCTGGGGGCAGAGGGGGCTGTAACAGGGGTCATCTCTCCCCAAGCCTGGAGTATTTGAAAGGGATGCAGTTGGTTCAGCCCATAATAATGTCCAGACTGATCCCGGCTAGGGCTGCATCATTTCCCATGAAGAGTCCCAGTAATCTCCCTGGAGAACTTGTCAGGGGGACATTGAGCCAGCTAGTCCCTCGATCCTTTAACACAGGTTCCCAGAACTGATCATGTCCACTCTGGATGAGACATGCCAACCAGTGCAGGAGCTGCAGCTCATGACCTCTGACCTCGGTATCCACTCTACCTTTCAGACTCAGTCATCAGGGGCTCTGTGTAAGTACCGGCCCCCACAAAGAGAAAGCACATGTTGTTCTGATTTATAGAACACTCTGGAGCCCCTGCTTCTGAGCACTGATCCTTTAAAATGACCCTGATCACACTAAATCATATAAAAGAAACTTTGCATTTTACCACAAAAAAAAAAAGTTTTAATCTTTGGTGAAATAAACAGCTTGCTGACTCATGAATGTCACCAACTGCATTTAGTAGCGCCTTGTTTTGGCATCGTGCCTCTCCTATCAGAAGGGAAGGGCAGGTTGCTGAGCTGAAAGGTGAGACATGTCTAGACTGGGTCCCTGAGCCCCTCATGCTGGACTCTGTTTCCCGAACCGGGCTTGTGTCTGCCTCTGGCATCTGTCCCATCCAGTGATGACGAAGCTCACTGCATGCTCACCTTGATTGCCTGCCAGCCCCTGCATCTCCTCGACCTTGAGGGGCCCTGGAACGAGTCACATCTATCTCCCCATCTGCCTCAAAGTCCCCCTTGCCTGGCCTCACCCAGCAGCTCTTCTCATCTTGAGATTAATGCCTATGAAGTGAGGGATGCTCGCCACCCTAGCTCATGCCTTACGTTGGAACCCAAGGGCACCTGCTCCAGGGGCCATCACTGCCACTCCCCTGTCTCACAGTGTGCTGGGGACAGGGCTGAGCCCTTTAGGTAAATTTCCTAATTTATCCTCAAAACCACTACATGGAGCAGATACTATTATTCCCATTTTCCAGATGAGGAAGTAGAGGCTCAGAGGGGTTAAGTCACAGATACAAGGCCATACGCCATAGTAAGGGTCCAAGCACTGCAACACAGGATATCCCCAAACCCACTGTTCTCTCCATGTTCCCTGAGCCAAACGAGCAGCCCCTGCTCTAGACTGCTCTTTTTCTGATGGTCTGGAAGGGTCCCCTCTTTCATTTTTGCCTTGTCCCATCATGGTCCCTTTAGTACCCAACACCCTGGGCTGGGCTTTTGTTATGAAATGAATTTTGATCCCCCCCAACTCAAAGCCCTAACTCCCAATGTGACTGTATTTGGACAAAGGACCTGTAAAGAAATCTTTCAAGTTAAATAAGGTCAAGCAGGTGGGGCCCTAATCTAATAGGACTCGTGTCCTTACAAGAAGAGGAAGAGACAGCAGAGTCCTCTTTGCCTCCCTCCCTCTCCATCCTTCCATCTCTCCTCTCCTAACCGCACCCCCCTTCCTTCTGTCTACAAACCTACTGAGTGAAGTCCACAGAAAGACACAGCGAGGTGGTGGCTGCCTCAGTTCAGTTCAGTTCAGCCACGCAGTCATGTCCGACTGTTTGCGACCCCATGGACTGCAGCACGCCAGGCCTCCCTCTCCATCACCAGCTCCTGGAGCTGCTCAAACTCATGTCCATCAAGTCGGTGGCTGACCACAAGCCAGGAAAACAGACCTCACCAGAAACGATCCCTGTCAACACCTCAATCTCAGATTTCCAGACTCCAGAAAAACTGAGAAAATAAGCCTCTGTGGCTGAAGCCTCCTTGTCTGCAGTGTTCTGTTGTGGCAGCCGGAGCCAACTAACCCAGCAGAGAAAGCAGGGAACTCGAGGACGCCTTTCTCCCTCACTTCCGGCCGCCCCTTCACCCAGACAGCTCAGGATGGAGTGCAAATCAATGAGGAATAAGCGAGCGTATTCGTGAACAGTACAGCCCTGCAAATCTGAAGACTGGAAGCTTCTTGCGGGTGACCTGTGCCTCTGGGGCTTTCTTTGCCAGTGTCTGCCCTGGGGTCTGTGACGGCAGATCAGTGTTCTGAGACCACCTCATTTATGTGAATCTTTGAGATTACTGGGTTTTGTTCTAGGGACTTCTATTGCTGTTACTTTGCCCTCCAAAAAATATCCCAGCAGTTCCTGGGGCAGTGAGCAGACAAGATCACCCTGTTTCCCACCCCATGCTTTAGGGGCCAGAGCATGTCCCCCGCACAGGCAGTGCACCGACCCCAAGCCCTGGATGTGCAGGGAGCCGCACCTAGTTCTCTGCATTCGGGAACCGGAGACCCCCGTGGGTGACTGGATCTCGGCTCAGCTAAACCATGAGTGCCCATCCCCAGGTAGGTCGAGTCCATTGGCGCCTTTTCTCGCTTGCCTGATCTGAGTGCTTTCTCTGTATGGAAGGAGATCTGAGCTCTCTGAATTCTCACAGCTGACTCCAGGAGAAGGTAGTATTACTATCCTCACTTTGCCTGCGTGCATACTAAGCCCCTTCAGTCGTGTCCAACTCTTTGCCACCCTCTGGACTGCAGCCCACCAGGCTCCTCTGTCCATGCGATTCTCCAGGCAAAAATGCTGGAGTGGATCGCCGTGCCCTCCTCCAGGGAATCTTCATGACCCAGGGATCGAACCTGCGTCTCTTACATCTCCTGCATTGGCAGGTGGGTTCTTCACCACTAGCACCGCCTGGGAAGCCCTATTCCCACTGTACTGGGAGAAACTGGGGTCTGAGGAAGTAAAGCAGTTCACCCAAGACCCCAGAGTGGCAAAGGATGGAGTAGGATTCAAACCACACTCGGCTTCCCTCCAGAGCCCACCCTCTGAACCTCCACCCAAGACCACAGGAGACACCCACCCGGACACTCAGGATGGCGGCACACAGCCAGCGTGCAGTGACACGGAGCAGAGCTCTTCCTGGGCCTCAGGAAAGAGTGGCCAGATGGGACCCCAAGCCCTGGGTGCTCAGAGACCACCCAATCAGCTTCCCCAGCCGCTCTCAGCTACACAGTCCCCGGAAGCAGGACGCTGTGTAGAAGGCTCTGCTCTGAGTCTCCTCAGGGCTCCTCTGAGATTCCCCCTAAAGCCCTCAACATCCACCCACATAGAGCTGGGTCTCATACTGGCTCCAGTCCCCAGAAAGGCCCAGAAAACCAAAATCTCATGTAGAAGCAGAGACTGTGCCCACGCCTCTCCCAGCGACAGCAGTGATGTGGAAGACCCCCTAACCCACAATTGGCGCCCACTCCAGGGGCACAAAAAATGAAGCAATAACTTACCCATCCTGCTCAGCAGCTTACAAAGATTCCACATGCCCCAGCTCACATAATCCTCAATAACCCCGTGCAGAGAGTGAGGCTTGTCAGATGAATCCTGTGTTCACCAGGCAGCAACAGAGGCTCCAAGGAGGCTCTGCCCAGGGTCCCGAGCTTCAGTGGTAGACTTGGTTACAAACTATCGACTCTGCCCACAGATCGCCAGCGTTCCCCTCCACTCCTCACTGCTTTCCTCAATGTTTCCAAGGGTCTGGGTCCTGGCCTGGAAATGCTAATCCATAAACCAGAACCCTGGACAAGACAGCCATGTACGGCCACACAGGTTACACACTGCACAACCCCAAGGGTCGCCATTCATGTGGACTATAATGTCTGGAGCTATGCTCTGAGTCCAGACCCCACCTGGGCCTGGCCCAGCATCTGCTCGATTCCATGGAGCCCAATGCTACCCTGCCCTGTCTTCAAAGGCTCCTTCAACTGGGCCACAGTAGCCTAGATATAGTTCCAGCTAGACACAGTAGTCTAGCCACTCAAGAGTCCATCCTAACCTGTTCTCACACCAAGCCAGGTCCCGGTGGAGGCCAGGGCACACCCCCTTGGGGGCCTCTCCAGAAGACTGAAAGGTCACAGAGCCTGGGGGGCTTTCTTGATGTCGAGTTGGCGGGAAATCCACACCCAGAGCTGCACATCACCTGCACACCCATTGGCTCTGCCTTCCAAAAGGCCTGCAGACCCATTATTCCACGTCTGCTGCATAAACATCTGCCCTGAATGAATCCAGACTGAGTCCCCAGCAAGAGGACTCAAGGACAGTGTAGCACTATCAGCAGCCAAAGAAATTCCAACAGCAGACTGGAACAAGTTCCCGCCAGTGATTTATCTTCGCTTGGTCAATTCCTCAGCAACACTGATGCAACAAGAGGCTTGTAACTAGGGGGCCTGTTAGCAAGGGAGACAGTGGGACCATGAGCCTTGCAGACCCACCATCCAGAAGAAGAAGAGTTCAGCTTGGAGCCACACAACTGTCATGTTCCTTAGCAGGAACCCCAGAATGTCTGACCATCACTACTGAGGGCCAACTATATGCACCAGGTGCTTTTAGAAATTCCTACTTTCCATGCAGCACATCCTTCAGACCTTATGACCATGTAGGGAGGAGGGTACTGTTATTGCACCCATTTTAAAGATGGGAAATTGGAGGGAATTCCCTGGTTGTCCAGTGGTTAGGATGACGCCCTCTCACTGCCAAGGACCCAGGTTCCATCTCTGGTCGGGGAACTAAGATCCCTCTAGCCACGCAGTGCAGTGGAGGTAGGGGAAGAAAAGATGGGAAATTGGAGCGGGAGGAAGGCAGGCTTGATGATCTTGCCCAAGATCACTGGTGAGCTGACTGCAGAGACCCAGCTCCTTAGCCCTGTGCTTTCGCTGCTCCCATTATCAGGCATGCATCACGTCCTCTGTTCACCCCTTTACTGGGAGCCAGGGATAAAGGTAAGCAGAATCCATCACAGGCCTGTCCCTTGTCAAGACTGGTGGGCAAGACAGGCATGAACCTGTTTCACAGGTGATGTAAAATGGCCCCGTGCTGTGTATGGGGCAGATGCAGAGCACTAGCAAACTGTTAAATGGGGAGCCCTTCTGGTCTGGGGGCTCAGGAAGCCTCTGAGAAACTGATGAGAATTGGGGGGATGTTAACAAGGGGTGAATCCTAAAGGAAATCAGTCCTGAATATTCATTGGAAGGATTGATGCTGAAGCTGAATCTTCCAATGCTTTGGCCACCTGAAGTGAAGAACTGACTCATTGGAAAAGACCCTGATGCTGGGAAAGATCGAAGGCGGGAGGAGAAGGGGATGACAGAGGATGAGATGGTTGGATGGCATCACTGACTCAATGGACATGAGTTTGAGCAAGTTCCAGGAGTTGATGATGGACAGGGAAGCCTGGTGTGCTGCAGTCCATGGGGTTGCAAAGAGTCGGACATGACTGAATGATTGAACAAGGGGTGAGGAGGACGACAGTAAGAGGAAGTTCAGACCACGAGGCAGGAGGGCAGTAGGAGTTCTAAGAAACTGGAAAAAGCCCAGTGTGCAAAACAAAAGGAACACTTACCAGAGGATTCCCTTTACGTAAAATTCTAGAAAATGCAGGCTAATCTATGGTGACAGTTGTCTCCTGGGCTAGGAGGTGAGGCAGGGTGGAGAGATTGCCAAGGGTGACTGATCTGTTCATTATCTTGATAGTGGTGACAGCTGCATGGGTATATACGTATGTCAAAACTTGTCAAACCGCACACTACACTGTGCGTCCATTGTACCCTAACACAGCTGCTAAGAAGTGAACACCTCGAAGGCCAGTGTGACTGCAGCTCATGGAGAGGCAGGAGGGGAGGGAGAGGATGCTGGAGGCCTGGGAGGGGTCAGCTCAGACAGGCTCCAACATCTCTGAGGCCTGGGCCTGCATTAGTCATCAATTCTCAAGGCTGCCGAAACAAAGTACCACAAACTGGATGCCTTAAGCAAAGAAATGTATTTTCTCATAGTTCTCGGGGCTAGAAATTCAAAACTGAGGTGTCAGATGGTTTGATTCCTTTTAGACAAATGTGAGACAGAGTCTGCTCCAAGCCTTTCCCCTGGCTGCGGGTGGTGTGCTGGCCATCTTTGGCATTCCTTGGCTTCTAGAAGCATCATCCCAGCCTCCACCTTTACCTTCACACAGCCTCCCCGGTGTGTGTGTGTGTCTCCTTCCAAATTTCTCCCTTTTAGAAGGACCCTAGTCACACTGGATTGGGGGCCCACCCTAACCCAGTATGACCTCATTTTAACTCATAACACCTGCAATGATCTTGTTCCCAAATAAGGTCATATCCTGAAGCACCAGTGATTAGAACTTGAATGTCTAAATCTGTGTGGACCACAACTCAACCCATAACAGACGATTTGAAAAATAACTGAGTGAGATAGGGAGAGATAACAAGAACTGAGTTAGAATTTAGCTCCATCACTTCTCATGGGGAATCCAGGCAGTCACTTAGCCTCTCAGAGTTTCTCTTTTATTATTTATTTTTTTGGCTGCACTGGGTCTTCACTGCTGCGTGCAGGCTTTCCCTAGCTGCGGTGAGCCAGGCCTACTCTTCATTGTGATGTGCAGGCTTTCATTGCAGTGGCTTCTTTTGTTGCAGAGCACGGGCTCTAGAGCACAGGCTCAATAGTTGTGGCACATGGGCTTATTTGCTCCGAGGCACATGGAATCTTCCCGGACCAGGGATTGAAACTGTGTCCCCTGCATGGGCAGATTCTTCACCACTGAGCTATCAGGGTGAAGTCCTGAGCCTCTATTTTCTCCCTTCTAAAATGGATATTATGACCTGTGCTTCAATTTGCCACTAAGAGATCCCAGGATTGAAGACAAGGATCAGTTTCCACTTGGGACAGTTGCTTGTGTTCCAGGGGCCCTGGGAAAGCTCTCCATCCCACCCAGCACTTGCTCCCCAGAGCAGCCCTATGTGTTTATTTGGCACTGCAGGACACCAGGGACCCAGGGAGGAGAAGGTCAGGTCCCTGCCCACACGTTCTCAGTGAGGGAGTGAGACCCACCATGAGCACTGGCCACAAGTATGGCAAAGAGCACCCAGGGCCATGGGAGTGCAGGCTTCAGAGCAGCACCTCTGGCTGGTGTAGTCAGGGGGGGCTTCAAGGAAGAGGCGCCTCTTCACACGGGAAAACTGCTGTGGGTCAAGCCCCAAGCCTCAGAGTGAGGCAGAGTGAAAGGAAGAATATTGCCTGCCCCCAAAGACATCTACACCCTAATCCCCAGAAGCTGAGAATACCTTACCTTAAACGGCCACAGGATTTACAGATGTGAATAAGGTTAAGGACATTTAGAAAGAGACATTATCCAAATGGGTTCAACCTAATCATGAGCCCTTAAAAAGGGGGAAGAGGAGACAGAGTGGGTCAGAGATGTGATAAAGGAAGAGTTAAAAGAGGTACCAGGTGTGAGAGACAGACTAAACCAAGGAAAGTGGGCAATATCTAGACAAAGGTCTGGGGGGGGTCCCCAACCTCCGGAATCTAACGCCTGATGATCTGAGGTGGAGCTGATGCAATAATAACAGCAATAAAGTGCACAATAAATGTAATGCACTTGAATCATCCCAAAACCATCACTGCTCCCTGTCCATGGAAAAGTCTTCCTCAAGACTGGTCCGTGGTGCCAAAAATGTTGGGGACCACTGCTCTAGAAGCTGGAAAAGAAGGCTCACCTTGGGGCCCAGAAGCAAAGTGGGTCTGCCAACACTTTGATTTCAGCCCCGTGAGACCTGTCTCAAACTCCTGCCCTCAAAACTATTACAAAATACATCTGTATTGTTTTAAGCCACAATAAGTTTAAAGCAGTTTATAAAACTCAGAAAACTCATGAGGGTCAGGTTGGACACTTTGGTCCTGGAGGGGGACAGGCTCAGACAGGAGCGTGAGGAAGTGAAATCCCGGTGATGTTTATGTCAGGGGCTCTGACCTTGGTTCCCATTGTCTGACCAGGGGACCTCAGAGAAGGTCAAAGATCCTCTCTGTCTCTCTCCTGGTGAGGGAGGGGCCCATAGCGTCCATACCACGGGACCGCCAGAGGCAGGAACTCGTGGTGGACGAGGACCCGGGCGCTTAGAGCTGTGGCTGCCAGACTGGGGCTGTGACGTGGGCAAAGGGGTGACCCTAGGGACAGCAAAGCTGGGCTGTGCAGGCCAAAGGGACATCACGTGACTATCCGATGCCTGGCTTTGCAGATGAGAAATCTGAAAGAGAAAGGATGTTTGTCCAGGGCCTCACCAGAAGTCAAGGCCAGAGCCAAGGCAAGAATCAAGGACTCCTAATGTCCAGCCCAGAAGTCGGGGACCTGCCCTTGCAGGAGGCTCCCGCATCACAGCTGGGCTTCCTGAACCTGGTCTTCTGCCTAAGCCTAGAGCTCAGACCCCACAAGAACTGCCCATCCTGCACTGCGCCTTCCACAGATCTGGCTTAGATGTGGCTCATGACTCTGCCAGGCACATTCCACCTAAGGGCCACCCCAACCCAAGGAAGTCACCTGCCTCTGCCAGATGGTGGTTAGACCACTGCCAGGGCCACCAGTTATTCAGTCTCTGGTTCCCAGGTCAGGCTGGAGCCTGGTCCTGCTCGAGGATTTGTTTCTACCCTCTGGCCAGCAGAGGATGAGCAGGGTCAGCTGGGGGTCTGAATATTAGGCCCTCAGAACTGACTCATTGGAAAAGATCCCGATGTTGGGAAAGACTGAGGGCAGTAGGAGAAGGAGATGACAGAGGATGAGATGGTTGGATGGCATCACCGCCTCAATGGACATGAGTTTGAGCAAGCTCCAGGAGATGGTGAAAGACCGGGAAGCCTGGCGTGCTGCAGTCCATGGGGTTGCAGAGAGTCGGACACTACTGAGAAACTGAATAACAAACAGCGAAAAGGCAGGCAATGAGTCCTGAAGCGGGCTACAAGCTGGAAGCAGAGGAAAGAACAAATATTGAGAGCCCTGAGATCCACTTTCCCAGTGTAAGGCATCTTTCAGTTCTCAGAAAACTCACAGAACATTCCAAAATCAGCTACTGGCAGGATCCTCTTAAATAAGAGGCCAGTGGGCCTTCAGCTCTTAATGTTTGGTGTCCAGTCACCAAACACCGGTGGGTTTGCTATTGGGTCAGCAAACCAGTGGGTCAGCTGTTGGCCATCACATTACTCAACAGAGAAGGTGGAATTTTCACAGAGAACACAGTTGTCATTTCCAGCATCAGAGGGACCAGACCAATGTGGCCAAGGCAGGGTGGGAGTGCAGCAGGAAATCAGCACTTTGGCCGTCTCACAAGATGACATAGGGGAACACAAGGAGTCACTCAAGACAGCGTCTCCTTTCTTTTCTCTGAGCGCTGGGATATTTTACTGTCATCGCGTGAAGGTCCATTAGTGATGGTCCTGGAAAATGGCTCTGTCAAGGTCAGGGAAGTACCAGCAAAGAAGGAACAATTACTCCAAACGTGGGGCTGTTCGGATGCTTCATGTTTAGAGAAAAGGAGGCATCCAGTTGGAAATAAAGCCACACACCAAGATGTCCCGGACGGGGACATTTTCTGATTAAACAGAGGCAGCAGGCTTGTGAAAATGGGCTGCTGGGCTTTGTACCAGACGTTGCTCAGAGGGAAATGCAGGCTGCATCCACAGAAGCCCCACTGGTTGGTTACTTTCTTCAGCCTCTCCACCTAGTCCAGCATCTCAGCTTCCGGTTGGGCTCATCAAATGGAAGATCTCAGCAAGGGGTTGGGGCAGGGAGAGAAGATAGTGATGGTAGAAGCGAGTCCTCAGCCACAGATTAGCAGGGCTGAAGTCATCGCCTCTGGCCAACAGCTCTAGATGAGGTGGTCTGCTTTGGCTCCAGACTACCATCCCTTCCTTTCTTGCCCCTTTTAGCCAGCAAGAGGAAGTGTCCCCTCCTAGGGGGGATTTTCTTCGTCCCCACCCTCCCCTTTGTGAGCAGTCCCAGAGCTCTCTCTCCTTGGGGACCCCACTTAGGGTCCCCTCTGTTCCCTACCAGGACCTAAGTGATCCCCATACCTTCTCCAGAAATTGTCCTTGAACAACTCCAGCATCCTTTCTTGAACTGCCATAAACACAACTGTTCTCTGGATGCTGGTCTGGTTTGTCAAGACTGTTTTGAGCCTCCACGGCAGGGACCAGAGCCTACACAACATACACATCACCTACATCCTCACCATGCCTGCTAAGCAGTTCTCTGGTTAGTCTGGTCATACCTTCAGAAGATCCCCATCTCCCTGCCAAATTCATGGAACCCAAGGGCAGTGGCCAAGAGGCCAGGTGGGGCTGGGTCGAGCCAGGGAAAGAGAAACAGGGCTTGAGCAACCAGAGTGAGGTAGGGGGTGACACCCCCCACATCCTCCTCTCCACTACCTGCTCCTTCTCTCCCGGCGTGGGGTAACAACCAGTCCTGAGGCAGGGACATCATCCTCCTCAAGCTCCAGCTTCCTGCTTCCTGGAAGAAAGCATATTCAATCAGCAAGCATCCATGGAAAAGTTATCCAGGCCATGCTAAAACCAGGCATCAGAGCCTTAAACAAACAGCATCTGGACCCTGGCTGGGCTTTTGGCCTCAACCCACAGTTTCTGCAGAGCAAACACCACCCCTATGGGGAAGGGAATGCAGACTCAGCCAGACATAGTCAAATCTTGGCTTTACCACTTAGCAGGTCCTCAAAAGCCGACCATGAGGCGAGGATTTGGGTGCAGTTTATAGCTGATCCGGGACAGGATCTCAGGAAGCACTGGTTCCTGGAAGTGGGGAGGAATGGCAGGGAAGGGATGAAAGCCAACCAAAGGTTTCTTAACGAGGCTGGACCCCTGCGGGGGAGCCCCAAAAAAACCAGGCAGCGCAGCCTGGAGGTATCCCACTGGGGCTTGGAAGCTGGGAATTTATCTAACAATCCCCTTCCCCCACTCCAGGGTGTCAACTCCCTGACCCTTCAGACTGGCTGTGCACGTGGGCCAGCACCAGTGGACATCCCTGGAAGAGAGGCAGGAACTGTCTGTCGGTGACTACAGGGGTGGGCCTCAGAGCATTCCCTCCACCGTTCCCTTGGCCTCTCTGAGCCTCTCTGTGAAACGGGCACAGAGTGTGGGACGGCTGAGCAGCAGAAGGCATCAGGTGCTGGCACTCAGCAAGGGCTGGTGCAGACAGCCTGGTTCTAGGACTACAGCCCATGATGTTGCGGTGGAGGGATCTGACACCTGGGGGACTTCCCAGAGAAGGAGGCATTTAGAGAATGGGTCATATTTGATAAAGGATCTGATCTGATAACTTAATACTTTTTTCATGGTACCTCTGGCACTTTACCTCTGGAAGGGACCTCAGAGGGAACCTAGTGATCCCTTAGGAAAATAAGCGAGAGAACCAGGGCCCAGAGACGTGAGAGGACTCCTGGTAAGGAGCCGTGCCCACCCTCTCAGCTCCCCCCAGCACCCCCACGCAGATGGCCCACCCTGGGACACCAGTGATGTCCTAGGACACCACTAGGATATGTTGTTGTTGTTTCGTCACTAAGTTCTGTCCCACTCCTTGTGACCCCATGGACAATAGCCCACTAGGCTTCTCTGTCAATGGGACTTCGCCTGGAAGAATACTGTAATGGGTTGCCATTTCCTTTTTCAGGGGATCTTCTTGACTCAGGGATCTAACCTGCATTAGAACAAGTGCCAATTCTTAAAGACCCAGCTGCCCAATTTATTCACTGTGTAAGAGCCTCACAAAAATGCCCACTTGTAACAGTGATGAAGCCAACTGCCCAAACCCAGGAGATGATTCATGGTCTAAAATCCATCATACAAGTTACATTCTTCTGATTTCAATCCCGTTTCATTCTGTGAATATTTTCTGAGGCTTTTAGGAGCCAGACATTGAGAACTGAGTTCAGAGGGGAGACAAACCCAAGTCCAGAAGAATAATGCCATCGAAGTGCTACAGGCATGAAGGAAAGGGAGCAAGTAAGTGTGCCTGGGGACCAAGGAGCAGATAGCTGAGTTGGGTCATAAAGGACGTATAAGAGTTTGCCAGGCAAAGGAAACGGAACTCAGGGCAGTTTACTCCAGGTGCAAGAAAAAGCCTGAACGAAGAAGGGCAGTGTAGAATGCTCATGCCCAGGTGGAGAATCGTGGGGGCTAGGCTGAGGGAGGAGGCAGAGAGAAGAGCGGGACACGTTGCCATGGCAACTTCCACTGTTTTCATCCAACACCTGCCCTGACTGGTCAGCACCTGCGCTTGTATCAGTTGTTACATAATTTGACCATCAAGTCTGTTAGACAAGGGCTGGAGCAGCAAACTGTCAGCAGAGGCGTAATAGGATCAGAGTCATTTTCAGAGGAAAATCCTGCTTTGAGCACAGGCAAGACTGACCTGATGTCTACGGAAGGATGCAGGTAAGAGGCAAGAGTCACCCTCAGCTCCTAGGACCTATCTGCTTTACCTCTGCCCTGCACACAGGAACAGGCGGAGACAGCTGGAGTATCCACATACAGCTATGACGTGAACCCAAATCCCACACTGCTCAGTGAATTAGAATTTCAGAGCTTGAACTCTGGAAGCTCCCTTAGGGACCCCCAAGGTCTCGTCCCTTGTTTTACAGATGAGTTACCAGAGATGAAATTAGAACTCACGATGCATTCAATCATTCAACCAATACAGGAGCACCCTTTCTGTGCCAGGCGCAGCCCTAGGCCTTCAAGTCAGAGCAGAGAATAAAGTAGTCACCTCCTTAGCCCTCATGAAGTCCATAGTAGAGGAAAGAGAAGATAAACAAAATAGTTCAAATTGTGGGAGGTGAGAGGTAAACAGAGTGATGTGATTCAGGGCTCCGCAAACTACAGCTGGTGGGCCAAAGCCTGCCTTCGGCCTCTGTAAGCCAGCAAGCTAAGAACCGTTTGACATTTTTGAAGAGACACACACACAAAAAAAAAAAAAAAATGAAAGGAATTATGCAACAGAGACTGACCAGCCCACAAAGCCTAAAATGTTTGCTCTCTGGCCCTGCACAAGAGAAGTTTGCCAACTCCTATTGAGTTAGCGGGAAGCGGGGGCCTGTCTTAACCAGCGAGGTCTGGGTTCCTTCCTTGTAATACAGACTCTTTCTGCTCCCCAGAGCAGCCTCCACCTTGGGGAGGATAAAACTTTGAAACAGTTCGTCAGAAGTTCAGTGGAGCTGGCAACCTGCCTGTGGCCCAGAGTCCAGATTTCCAGACGTCTCCTTCCCCACCTGCTGTCTGGGGTCTGACTCAAGTAGCCTGGTCCCTCCCCAACTAGCAGACAAACCACAGCCTCTCCCAGGGACCCCTAACCCCTCAGCTCACCTCCAACTCCTTCCTGAACTACCTGGTCAAAAATAGAACCTTATGGATCCCTATTTCAAGACCTCTCCCTGGAAATCCAACACCTAGAAACACTGATTTCCTGTATTTCGGTTCACAGCTCAGAGTTCAACTTTACAAATCCTGGCATTTGGCAACAAAGACAAATGTTACTATCCAAACAAAATCAAACACACAAGTCTAGCTCTTGGGAAAGAAAGTCTGTAGAACATTCCAGCAGCAATTGTGAATGGAAACTCACACAGAGTCAGAAACGCAGCATAAATTCCCAAGCTCGGTGCTCGGCAGTATCTGTGATACACATCACCACTGCTGTGCAAAACGGGAACCAGCTTGTCTCTGAAAAAAAAAAAGTTTGTCCCACTGATGTTCAACACAGAGCCTTTCCTCTCACACAGCCCATCACCGCAGAAGGTTCCAGAACATCTATTGTTCACAGTGAAATCTGAGCCTCATGGAAAATAACTTACATTCGAACAGTTAACATTGCAATCGTTAAAC
The DNA here is from genome assembly GCF_023699985.2 of Odocoileus virginianus. Taxonomy (NCBI): domain Eukaryota; kingdom Metazoa; phylum Chordata; class Mammalia; order Artiodactyla; family Cervidae; genus Odocoileus; species Odocoileus virginianus. Next base: position 21,226,512 of record NC_069680.1, read on the forward strand.
TAGACATCCCCTAAAGTTAAAACAACTCACCTGTCCTCACAAAGCCATACAATAAATTCCCATTATGGCAGTGGTGAAGACCTCTGATGGAAGATGATAAATGGGACACATTCACTCGTGATTCCTCCCCGCACCTCGTTAAGGCTGAAGTAAAGGGCAGCTTTAAAGGAATAAGTGCACAGGAACAAAAAAGAATGAGAAACAGCAGGAACAAGATTTTGGAAAATGGGAAGCAAATGGATAAACTCTAACTGAGAGAGCAGAACCCAGAGAGCCACGTAGCGCCCCGGGGCTCAGCCTGGTTTCCACGGAAGAACCCCACCCAGGCAGCCACAGCATCCAGCACCCCGGCAGTGGGGGTGGAGGTGGGGTTGATAAGATGATGGTTAGCTGAGACTACCTTAGGAGCAGGTAGACCACTAATCACTTCTCCCTCTCCTCACAGTCGACCAAACACCCCTTCTGCCCTGGTGGAAGACCGACAGCTGATGCTCTAGAAAAAGTAATATAGGACCTCGACCCTGGGGGACACCAAGGACCTCTGCGCAGGGAGGACCCGGGTCCAAAACGGGAAATTAAATCCAAGTTTACATGTCAGATATCGAGACTACCCCCCCCACCACCACCATCTTCCCCGACTCAGATCTCAGGATGCTGGCAAGAAAAAAAAAGAAAAAGGAGAACAGAAAATTCTTCATGGGGGAGTCTGACCAACTCGAGAGAAAAAGAGCTCCAGGTGCTGACACAGTTGTTTCGTGTCCTCGAAGGAGGCATGACAGGTAAAATTGTTTTCCCTGCTTTTCTTTCAGGGATACTTAATTTAGAGTTAACTTCTGTCAGAGAAAACATGATTTCCTGCACCTCCTATTATTTCCCACCGTCTCTGTTGTAGAGGGCACTGTATTCAGGGTTTGATGTGAGTGATTGCAAGTTGACAGAATCTACTTACATGTCAGCTATGACTGTTGCTCAAGACAGCTGAACTAAATCACCCTACAGCAGGGTTCTCCAGAACCTACAATTAGAAGTACCTGGGGAGCCTTAAAAAGACACCAGTCCCAGAGCCCCACCCTCCCGTGATTTAATTAGTTAGGGAGGGGTCAGACAGCTTCATTGTACAAGCTCCCTGGTGACTGTAATGTGCAACAAAAATTGAAAACCACTGAAGTGAAAAACACTAAAAAAGTGGAGCCTGCAGTTGACAAGCTCACTCATTCAATCAGAGAATCCAGCTAGCAGTGATCCACTACAGTGAGGAAGCAGAAGGTCCAGCACCGAAGAGAGGCAAGGAAGAAATCCAGAAAGAGGTGGTGGGGAGATTCCAGGATGCCGCAGATCCAGAGAGCAACTAACCCAGATGAACCTGGAGCTTTCCAGCCTCCTTCACAGCTAGGGCGTAGATACGTGACCTCAGCCCTGGCGACCAACGGATCCACGTGATATTCATTCCTCAGGAAAGTAATATAAGAAGCAGGTGTCAATAACAGACACCTGCTTTACAAGAGCAGGTAGAGGGGAAGGCATCTAAACTTCAGGGACAGCCGAGGTGGAAGACTGACCTCTCCCTGACCTCTAGCCCTGTGGTCTGAACACAGTCCCTGGATGTGAACATCCTGTAACAACTTCTGGCTAGAGTGGGATCTGTTTTTCGCAACTAAGCCCCTGACAGAGTGTTATCAAATATTTAGGGCTGAATTCACAAATATACAGGAAATTAACAAAAAAAAAAAAAAAATTATTAACTCCAAGAAAACAAAAAACGACAAACATAATTCTGGTGCTCTACATGGATCAGCTGGGAACAATGTTTCATCTTACATAAACACTGAAATTTGAATTATAGTTATTAACATATCAGAAGGAAAGGTGATGAGGAAGTATGTGTGTCAGAATGGGAGGTATATTTTCTCTTGCTATTTGCTGAACAAACTTGGTGGCCTAAAGCAACAGAAATTTATCTATTTTTTGCCACACCATGAGGTTTGTGAGATCTTAGTTCCCTGACCAAGGATTGATCACACCCTCGGCAGTGAAAGTGCAGAGCCTGAACCAGGGAATTCCCCAGATATTTATTATCTTAACACTCTGAGTCCTTGGGGCTCCCCTGGTGGCTCAGATAGTAAAGAAAGCACCTGCAATGCAGGAGACCCAGGTTCAATCTGTGGGTCGGGAAGATCCCGTGGAGGAGGAAATGGTAACCCTCTCCAGTATTCTTGCCTGGAAAATCCCAAGGACAGAGGAGCCTGGCAGGCTACAGTCCATGGGGTCCAAAGGGTCAGACACAACTGAGTGATTAACGCCTTCACTTTCTGGGTCTTAAGTCAGATGTGGGTCTCACTCAGCTAAAGTCACGGTGTAGGCAAAGCAGCATGCCTTCTGGGGCTCCAGGGAGAATCTATAAGCCTTGCCCACTGAAGTTGTTGGCAGAATTCAGCTGCCTGCCATGGCCAGGACTGAAGGTGCCATTTCCTTCCAGGCTATCAGTGGCAAGCAGGTCGCCTTCTGGAGTCACCCACATTCCTTGACTCGTGGCCCCCTTCCTCCACCTTCCAGGCCAACAACAGGGCTTCTACCCTCTCCTGCCTCACCTTCCCTTGTCACCTCTCTGACCTACTGCCTTTCACTTCTAAGGACTCGTGATTGAATTGAGCCCACCCAGATAATCCACGATAATCTCATTTCAAGGTTCTTAACTTTAATCACATCTGCAGAGTCTCTTTTGCCATATAAGGTAACATTCACAGGTTTGGGGGGGTTAGGGGCAGGGACATCTGGGGGAGTGGTGCAGTATTAAGCCTACTGTGGCAAGGAAGATGTAAGAATGGTAAATCTCCATCTTCCAGCGTAGGAAGTCATTAGTGTCTAAAATGGAAAAATCATGAAAGAAGAGCGTAAACACTGGAACGTGGAAGTAGGAACCAGAAGACATTTCTAGAAGAACAAAGAAAATGTTATCACTGAGCAGCGAGAAGGGGGATGGGAGACAGTTTGCCATTTTTACAGTGGAAGCCTCACAGGGCACTATTTAATGTTTAACTTTTAGAACCTTTTTAAGGTACGCACATGTATTACCTCCTGTACAGAAACACCCCTGTGTTCTGTCTATTTTGACTTTTCTACCTAAAGGACACTTGGGGACGCTGCTGACAACGGCAGGGGTGGTCTCTCGCACCAAGCGAGCTTGTAACAACAGCTGGGTGTCCTACACTTGAACTCAATACTGATACTGTCCATCTGGAGGTAGCCTCAGAGCCCACAGGCAAAGGGCTCAGTCCCACAGGACGCCCCCACTTCAGACACCACTTCCAAGTCTAGACTGCACATGTGCTTCTAACAGACAGCTTTAAACAGGAGGTCCCCATGGCCTGGAGGAGGGCACAGCACCCCGCCCCAGTATTCTTACCTGGAGAATCCCATGGACTGGGGAGTCTTGAGGTCGCAGAGTCGGACAAGACGAAGCATTGCATGCAGCACATGCATGCTACAGTAGTTCACAGAACTCAGGAAAACAGTTTACTACGGAGGACACAAATGAACGGTCAGATAAAGACATTCATAGGGTGAGGTCCAGAAGGGCCCTGAGTACAGCAGCTTCTAACTCAGGGGAGTTTGGGGTGTGAAACCCTCTGACATAAGCTGTGTTCTTTTTATTTATTTATTTTTTTGGTCATGAAACGCAGCCTGTGGGATCTTACTTCCCCAACCAGGGATTGAACCTGCACCCCCTGCATTGGAAATGCAGAATCTTAACCACTGGACTGCCAGGGAAGTCCCAAACCTGCTATGTTCTTGTTTACCAACCTCAAAGCTCTCAGAACCCTACTATTTAGGAGTTTTATATACATAGGCATGATTGATTAAGTCATTGGCCATTGGTGACTATTTCAACCTCCATCCTCCTCTTCCCTCCCCGGAAGAAACAGGTGTGGGGTGTGGGAGACACTCAAATTTCCACCCCTCTGATTGGTTCCCCTGGCAACCCCCACCCCCATCCTTAGGGGCTTTCCAATAGGCCCCTCATTAACATAAACTCAGCTGCAGTTGAAAGGGGCTTGTTATAAATAACAAAAGACACCTTTATCCTCTTACCACTTAAGAAATTCCAAGGGTTTTAGGAGGTGCCAGGAACAGGCTGAAGACTAACTGTATATTTCTTAATATAAATCTTGCTGGCTCCTCAGCTGGGAACACTCTCTCTTCTAGCCCTCCCATTAACTGTTCCTGACCCCTCTCCCAGCCAGTAACCTTGATCTCGGGTCACCTCAGCCCACAACGGCTGGGAACAGCGCTTGGGTTCCCAGCCGGAGACTGAGGCCGGCTTGCAATGATGAAAGAACCAGATCCTAGCCACTAGACCAATGGTCAGTGAAAAGGGCCCTGGCCTTTGCAAAAGAGAATTTCCACAAAGATGGAAAGTAGTGAAGCAAGTAAGAGGAAAAGAGTACAGAGCATGTGGATAGGCACGCAGCAGACTCAGAGGGAAAGTCCCTGAGTCGCGCCCTCGTGGCAGTTTGAATCAAATTTATGGGGCATTTCGTCTGGGTTTCCTTCGGGCAATCGTTTTGGCTTGCCTGGTTAACAGTCCGTATTGTGTATATCTCAGGATTCTCCCATGTGTGCATACGCACCTCTTAGCCAAGGTGGATTTTACCTAAAAGGCGTCCAAGTAAGGAACATCTCTTGACATAACTCCCCTTGGGCCTCCAAGGAGACTTTTCTGCACATGCGTGATCAGGGAGGTCTCCTGAGTTGTAGAAAAGAAATATGTAGTCTAGGCAGGGCCCAATCTCCTCCCTTAACTGTCCTGCTATTCTTGTCTTGGAGCTTCAGTCCATGGGGAACGAATCTCCAATCGCTTTACCCCGGAGTGCCCATCTGCCTCCTGCTTCAACCACACCCTGTGCTCCCACACAGGTCCCCCCATTCTAACGATCCACACACATACACCCCAAACTGAAATTACACCAGTCTATCTGCTGGAGAAAGCTTCTTTGTAGAATGAAAACAACCAGGGACATGCCAACTAGAGAAAGAAAAGTCAAGCACCAATGAGATGCAGTAGCCATGAGCAGGACATTCTCTCCTCAGGACCTGAAGTTTAGGAGATGTGAAACCTGGAGCTGCTGCAGCCATTATGTGCCTCTGAGGTTAGGGCTTGAAATAGGAGCCACTGTGAAGGACAATAAGAAAAAGGAAAGAGAGACATGCCACGTCCCAGTGATAGCACTGTAGCTATTACTGTGCCCCGTCCATGTCTCTGGCCTCTGAGATTTCCAGTCCTAATGACAATATTTACCCTGAAGTAGTGGTTGTCGGCCCTGCTGCCATTAGAATCAGTTGGGGCAAATTTAAAAAATACCTAGACGTGGTCCCACCCCCCAGAAATCCTGGTTCCCTCAGCGTAAGGTGGAATAGCCCTGTCAGAATGGGGAGAGGAGAGGAGCAGAGAGAGAAAAACAGAATGTCAGCCAGATTTTTCTCTTTTAGATAAGGTTGGTCTGAGAAAGCATGGCTTCGTGCCCATCATACAAGACAAACACCAGACTTCATTTCCTCTCCTCCCCATTCACCGGAAGAAGTCAGAACTCCTAGACATTTTGGTAGAAAGCAGGAGCAGAAACTGCAATGGGAAAGACTTAATTCTAGAAAATAGGGGCTTCCCTGGTGGTCCAGTGGTTGAGAATCTGACTTGCAATGCAGAGGACCTGGGTTAGATTCCTGGTCAGGAACTAAAATCCCACATGCCTCGGAGCTACTGAGCCGGAGTGCCAAAACTCGAGTTGGCGCACTGCAACGAAAGATCAGACTTCATGTAATGAAGATCCCATATGCTGCAGCTAAGATGTGACGCAGCCAAATAAATTTTTTTTTTTTTAATTCTAGGAAAGAATTGGAGGGAGCCCTTTGGCTTTTGAGAAGGAGGAAGTTTCCTTCACTCACTGCGTCTTGTATATTCTGGAAACTAGAGATGCTGAACACCCAGAACCTACAGCAGCCTCTCGGAGGAGGGTGGCAAGTTGCTGGCAGGTGCCCACTAGGGCAAAGACAGGACAGAAAACCTGCCTGAGAGTTGTGGGCCCCATGGTGGACTCAGGAGGGCAAGGGGTGGAGCCGGCTTACTAGGCAGGGAGACCACCTCTCACAATACCTGGGAATACAGTATACTGTGGTCCTGGGGGCCACAGCAGTGAGCTGGGGGTAGGGAGGGCCTCTGAGGCCAGTTCAGGAGGTCTGAAGGCCAGGGGCACCACATGAAGGAATCTGGACTTTGCCTGTGTCAGTTGAACCATGGATGCCTGAGAAGCCCCCCACAGGTGGCAGAGGCTCTGAACCATTCCCAGGTCCAAGGTCAAGATGACATTTTGAATGCAGTTCAAAAGGAACTGAGTCTGTGGTCAGTCCCCGCCAACCATCATCTGCACACACTGACATGGCCCTGGACTGGAAGGTGTGGAGGAAGTCAAGATTCTCTTCTGGGCTGCACAAGGTGCTTTGCAAAACAATCCCAACACCTGCCATTCATTTCCAAATATCTCCAGGTGCAGCCAGGAAAAGTCCAGCCAGGGGGGCGCTTGGGAACTTTGTAACTTTGCAGAGGAGACCAGTGACTTCTTCCTGGCCCTGAAAGTGGCTGCAAACTCCTCAAACTCAGGTGAAGTATTCTTCATGCAACCCTGACTCCTCCACAGGCAGGAAACAGTCCCAGAACCAAATTGCTGAGCCAAAGATAGAAGTCAGAGAAGAGATAGAAGTCAGAGGAGTAATAAAAACAACTTGATACAGGTTAAATGCATTCCTACTGATTTTATTATTGACAGCTGATGCCATTTATGCTCCAAACGACCCTACAGGTAGGCACTATTTTTATTCTCTCCATTTTACACATAAGCAAACTGAAGCCCAGAGAGTTAAACTAATTTGCCTGGGATCACACAGCTTGTCAGTGGCATTGGTTGGAACTAGGACCTCCAGTCCTGAGTCCCCAGCAACTTGGCCCTTACTCGGTCACTCCTGTGACCTGGCATCACATATCCACAGGCAGAGGACCACTGTGATCACTCCAGACTCATCTCTGGACAGTGTAGGCTCTGGCTATGGGACCAGAGGTTAGCCTATCTCACCCATGCTGACCGGTCTCCAAGGAACCCTGAGCGGGTCACCTTCCTGGCCAGGGCTCATGAAAGTGCGGGCGGGGGTTGGGGGAGGCTGTGCAAGAGGCTTTAGCTGTCCTGCCACCGGACCCTGGACCAACCCCAACCATTTCCGGCCACCTTCTTAGGTGAAGTGTGAGGGTCTCTGGCTTCCAGAAGAAAGCCAGACTTCCCGGGACTGGGCATCAGGCTGAGGCCCTGATGACGGAGGTGAAGACTGGGAAGCATTACAGAGAGAACCAGAGGAGGGCAGAGACTCACGCTCGTGGATAACAGGCCAGAATTGCTCAAGCCCCTCCTGGCTCTGAATTCGGTGTGACTGCCACCAAAGACCCCAGGGGGTGGGGGTGTAAGCCTCCCTCTCAGGGGGTGTGAGGGTAAATGAACTAACACAGCGAAGAACTCAGAACAGTATCTGACCTGCAAAAGCCACGTGGCTTCTCCAGATCCCCCAGGCTTCCTTTAGGTCTTCCTGCCAGTGTCACTTAGCGACACCCCTGACCACCTGCCCCCCCACCACCACCATCACCCCCAGCCCTCGCCAAACCCCCTTCCGCTTCATTTCTCTCCTGGGCACTTTTCTCCATCTAACATATCTTCTCAGCAGGATCAAGCCCAGCTTGCTCCTCCTTGGCGAGTCCCCTGGCCCTGGCATGAACCACTCCAAGCCCCACGCTGAGCTCAGATCAATGCTTCTCAAACTTGAACCTGCAGAGTCATCACCAGGGATCTTGTTAAATATAGAAATGAAATCAGCAGGGCTGGGTGGGCCCGAGGATCAGCCTTTGGAGGTCATTCCCAGGTCATGAGCCAAAATTCCGGCTCTAGAATTTACCCTATGGGCTAACGTTCTTTTCATTTTTCATTTCTCCTGTTAGGTGGTTAGAATAGGGGAAAAGAGTCCAAAATGGCAGTGGCTAAAAGACCTGGAAGGGAAAGCCCGCGAAAATAGAACAAAGGAAGGTCCGAGGACCGGAGTGAGAACCTCAGGTGAAACAAACAACACTCCTGCCTAAGCCCAATTTACATAAGACAGGCCCAGAAACGTATAAAAAGAGTGGCCAAAGCCCTCTTCTCTCCTTTTTTGCTCCCTCCCTCTCCTGTGCGCGGTGGGTCAATCTTCTCTTCGCGTCTTGGATCCATGTGCCCTCACACTTCGAAGATGGATTTTCCTGACTATTATCTAAATAAATAGAGCTGTAACACTGATTTATTTAAGAGCTATAACACGGTCTGTCCTCCGAGAGCTGTGACCCGCCAAGGGGCTTTAATGTCCGTCACTCCAAATTTTTGTTGTGACGAGACAAAGAACCAAGGAACATACTCCCATCTCTCTCTTCTCTCTCCCCCCCTCCCCCTGTCGTTTCTCCCCCCAACTACTCCTTGCCCACTTCTCTTTCTGCTCTCTGTCACTCTGTTCCAGCCCCTCTTTCTCTCCCTTGCCTCCTCTCTTCTCATCTCTCCATCACTCCATCTCTCTCTTTTTAAAAACATTTATTTGGCTGGGCCAGGTCTTTAGTTGTGGCACATGGGCTCCGTGACCAGGGATCAAACCCAGGTCCCCGGCCCTGGGAGCTCGGAGTCTTAGCCACTGGACCACCAGGGAAGTTCCACTCCATCTCTTGATCACCCTTCCTAACTCCCTTCTCTTCTCTTCCTTTCCTTTTCCTTTTCTTTCCCCAACCCTATGCTGTCCCCCTCTCCACCCCACCCCCACCATTAGCTGCCCCAGGAAGTAATTGGTACCCTCAGGGATTGTCCCAACCTACTGGACTCAAAGTTCAAATTCCCTGATTCAAGGGGATTCTACATAAGTAGCAGGACTCCTTGTGTGCAGAGGAAAAACAACATTAAACCAGGAGCCCCTTGAATTTAGCTATTCAGAGCTGGGCTCATCACATTCCCTTCTTAATAACCACATAATGACTCCTATTAACAGCCCATCAAAGGCAATTACGCCTCTGAAGGAACAAAGGCTCCCACAAGCTATTTTTCTCACCGTTTGTAGCAAATGGCTCTTATTCCACACCTGCATCCTAACTGCTCCACCCCCCCCCCACCCCTTCTGAGGGCAAATGGTACATATCTGTCTTCTTTCTCTAGCAGCTTCTCAGCAGACCGCTCCTCGCCTCTCCTTTCCAAAGAGACAGAGAGGGACCCTGGGAAAATCTTCATAGTCTTTTCCTCTTTTGCATTTAGTGGGGACATTTGATGGAGGCACAAGAAATCAAAAATCTGTCTGGCAGAAATACTCATAAGCACCTCTGTTTACAAGCTTATTTATGCAGCGTGGATTGTAGGAGTGGAAAATCAGAAATTACCTCCGTGATCATCACAGTCAAGTTCAGTAGAATACTGGAGAGTCATAAAAACAAATAGGTGGGCCCAAAACAATAATAAGAGCCTATGTTGACAAATCTAGACAGTACATTAAAAAGCAGACATCACTTTGCTGACAAAGGCCCATATAGTCAAAGCTGTGGTTTTTCCAGAAGTCACATACAGATGTGAGAGTGGTATCATAAAGAAGGCTGAGCCCCAAAGAATTGATGCTTTTGAATTGTGGTGCTGGAGAAGACTCTTGAGAGTCCCTTGGACTGCAAGGAGATCAAACCAGTCTATCCTAAAGGAAATCAATCTGAATATTCATTGGAAGGAATGATGCTGAAGCTGAAGCTCCAATACTTTGGCCATTTGATGTGAAGAACTGATTCATTGGAGAAGACCCTGATGCTGGGAAAGATTGAAGGCAGGAGAAGAAGGGAGAGACAGAGGAGGAAATGGTTAGATGGCATCACCGACTTGATGGGCGTGAGTTTGAGTAAACTCCGGGAGTTGGTGATGGACAGGGAGGCCTGGCGTGCTGCGATTCATGGGGTCGCAAAGAGTCGGACATGACTGAGCGACTGAACTGAACTGAACTGAATCTTTAAGCAAAATTTAGGCTTTTTTTTTTAAGTATGGAAAGTATATAAAAGTACTTGGAAAGTACATGGAAAGTAAAACAAAATCTCCTAGAAAGTAATTAGGAGAATATCTTCATGACCCTGGTGTAGGCAATGAAAATATAGCAGGATACAAAAATATAGCTGGACTTCAGAACAAGCAGTGGGTGTTATTTACCCATTCACCCTGGTGGCTCAGACGGTAAGGCATCTGCCTGCCATGCGGGAGACCCAGGTTCAATCCCTGGGTTGGGAAGATCCCCTGGAGAAGGAAATGGCAACCCACTCCAGAACTCTTGCCTGGAAAATCCCATGGACTTTTCAGGAGCATGATAGGCTCCGTTCCATGGGGTCACAAAGTGTCGGACATGACTGAGCAACTTCACTTACCTGTGCATATTCTATCTCGGTAGGCAGGGAAGGTGAGAGGCTACTGCAGAAGAGCTTGTTCAGCAGATGCAGCCCCACTTCACATTTCAGTTTGGAGTTCTGTCTGGGAAAGAATTCTCAGGGAAGCGAGAACCATCACTAGGACGATCCCAAACAGGGCCCGAGGCGCTACGGTGATGGACACCAGGGGGCGCCCTTCAGACAGTGGGTCCAGCGGCGCAGGCTGGAGTGAATCAAGCCTTTCGCTTCCCGGCTGTCCCAAGGACAGAATCAATTCCCTAGGGAGGTCAGCAACTAGGAGGAAAGGCTGAAGGACCCCACAACACTCCATGGTTTACAGAATGCCTTCACCCACACTCGCTTTATCCTTACGCCAGCTGAGTGGGGGCGGGGGCAGGGCTACCCCCACACTATGGATAAGGCAGTGGTTGAAAAGCGCTAATCGCTCAGTACTGTCCGATTCTTTAGGATCCCGTGAACTATAGCCCTCCAGGCTCCTCTGTCCATGGGATTCTCCAGGCAAGAGTACTGGAGTTGGGTTGCCATGCACTCCTCCAGGGGATCTTCCCACCCAGAGACTGAACCCAGGTCTCCTGCCTTGCAGGCAGACTAGAATCTTTATCCTCTGAGTCACCAGGGCAACCCAAGGCAGTAGTTAAGTAAAATGAAGCTTCTTAGCCAGTGACCAGCCGTGCCAGCTGCCAGGCTTGGTGCCCGGGAGGCCCTCCTGCCACCTCCCTGCTCTGTCACCTTCTCTCATGCAACTCATGAGATCCCAACTTCCAGGAGGTTCGGTGGGAGCGTGATTACCTCATTTAAAGTCACAAATGTGGACACATACATGAACCTGAGGTAGGAGAGGGGTGGGCAGTGAAAGGGATCAGAGTATGCCAACCCAAATATGCCACTTGGCTCTAAGAGAACTTTGAGTTGAAGGCAATTGAGCAGCAAAAACAAAGAAGCGTCTGCCCTCCCCCCATCTGCCTAAAAGCAGCACAGAAGTTTCCTTTTGTGAAGGTGTTTCCCCTTCCCACTCCTGTACCAGGAGATCAAGTCTATCATGGAGACAGTCATCTCTGAGATGCATCTGCACAAACAAACCTTACCAAAAAAACCCTTAACTTCCCTTCATTTCAATAAAATTTATCTTTCTACAATTCATCTTCTACACAATTTATATAAATGGGCTGTAAGTCGTCAGGTTTAACTGTTTCTTGGGTCTTCACTTCTTTTCTACGCAGAGCCTGTAGTTAAAAAGAGAGAGGGATGCCACCAGGATGGACACAGGTCTTACCCTGCTCCTCCCAAACTTTGATTCTGCACAAAAAAATTAAAATATTAACATCAAATCGTATTTGTATGAATTCTCTCTTGTTCATATGTCAGTTGTCGGTTTAGTTTGCAGGCCTCAGGTACGCAACCTAAGAGGATAGAGGAAAACTTTTTTCCTCCCCCACAGCAGCATTGCACTCTGGAAGAGAGATGTCAGCAGAGCCCAGCTGAGCTGACTAGGGGCCCCAAGCTAAAGGGTAAAGGGGAGACCCTAGCTGCCAGGGTGGGGAAGGGTAGATGCTCAAGCTCTCATCACCGTGTAACTTTGAGAACATGGAGCCAGGCAGGCCTCCCCTGGGACCTCATGATCCCCTAATCTCCCACTGCAGCTGAAGCTGTCGCCTCTTCGCAGGGCTTCACCAAGGTGTCCTGTCTTTACTTACCCAGGAGGTGAGGTCTCTTGGTCACAGCAAGCTGTGTGGGACCTCTGACACAGCAGAACGAAAGCTTGTATCTCTCTCTCTCTTTAGCCACAGGTTCTCAGGAGTCCCTGGCCTGGGTTCAGACCATGAGGCAGCCCACGCACTGCTCCTAAAATGCCCCTGGGGCTGTTAACTCAGCCCCCAGGGACTTTTATGTACAAAACCAGGGCGCTTTCTTCAAGAAACCAAGTAAGAAATGGCACCGTGTGGAGGCTGGGAATGCTGACGCTTGTCTCATTTCCCTGCAGGTCAGAGCCCACGGCACCTGCAACAGGTGGGACCAGCCAGTGAGCGTGGTGACCAGAGGGGCACTGACTTCTTCCACAGTTCCCCGTGGCTGGGACCCGACCCAGCTCCAGAGAACACAACTGCAGGCTCAGAATCTCCCGGCCAGCTGTGGAGATTTGATAAGGGATTTGTCTTCGCTGTTCGGGAACTAGTCTGCATTTTCCTCTTCTGTAAACCAGGGCTGGTTACAGCGAAACTCCAGTGAGGAGAAACTAATTTACATTAACCAAGGGTGAAAGTTTTGACACTGTCCCTTCATTCTTTCTTAAGTTATTTCTCCACTGATCTCCAGTATGATATTGGGCACCTACCGTGCCAATATTGGGCACCAAAATTTTGTTTGGTGCCAAAGCAAAAACAACACCCTGTTGTGGATGTGACTGGTGATAGAAGCAAGGTCCGATGCTGTAAAGTGCAATATTGCATAGGAACCTGGAATGTTAGGTCCATGAATCAAGGCAAACTGGAAGTGGTCAAACAGGAGATGGCAAGAGTGAACGCCGACATTCTAGGAATCAGCGAACTAAAACAGACTGTAATGAGTGAATTTAACTCAGATGACCATTATATCTACTACTGTGGGCAGGAATCCCTTAGAAGAAATGGAGTAGCCATCACAGTCAACAAAAGAATCCAAAATGCAGTACTTGGATCCAATCTCAAAAACAGCAGAATGATTTCTGTTCGTTTCCAAGGCAAACCATTCAATATCATGGTAATCCAAGTCTATACCCCAACCAGTAATGCTGAAGAAGCTGAAGTTGAATAATTCTATGAAGACCTACAAGACCTTCTAGAACTAACACCCAACAAAGATGTCCTTTTCATTATAGGGGACTGGAATGCAAAAGTAGGAAGTCAGGAAACACCTGGAGTAACAGGCAAATCTGGCCTTGGAGTACAGAATGAAGCAGGGCAAAGGCTAATAGAGTTTTGCCAAGAGAACGCACTGGTCATAGCAAACACCTTCTTCCAACAACACAAGAGAAGACTCTACACATGGACATCACCAGATGGTTAGCACCGAAATCAGATTGATTATATTCTTTGCAGCCTAAGATGGAGAAGCTCTATACAGTCAGCAGAAACAAGACTGGGAGCCAACTGTGGCTCAGATCATGAACTCCTTATGGCCAAATTCAGATTTAATTGAAGAAAGTGGAGAAAACCACTAGACCATTCAGGTTTGACCTAAATCAAATCCCTTATATATATATATATATATATATATATATATATATATATATATACATATATATATATATACAGTGGAAGTAAAAAAAGAAATAGATCTAAGGGACTAGATCAGATAGAGTGCCTGAAGAACTAAGGACAGAGGTTCATGACATTGTACAGGAGACAGGGATCAAGACCATCCCCAAGAAAAACAATTGCAAAAAAGCAAAGTGGCTGTCTGAGGAGAACTTACAAATAGCTGTGAAAAGAAGAGAAGTGAAAAGCAAAGGAGAAAAGGAGAGATATTCCCATTTGATTGCAGAGTTCCCAAGAATAGCAAAGAGAGATAAGAAAGCCTTTCTCAGCAATCAATGCAAAGAAATAGAGGAAAACAACAGAATGGGAAAGACTAGAGATCTCTTCAAGAAAATTAGAGATACCCAGGGAACATTTCATTCAAAGATGGGCTCAATAAAGGACAGAAATGGTATGGACCTAACAGAAGCAGAAGATATTAAGAAGAGGTAGCAAGAATACACAGAACTGTACAAAAAAGATCTTCATGACCCAGTTAATTACGATGGTGTGATCATTCACCTAGAGCCAGACATCCTGGAAAGTGAAGTCAAGTGGGCCTTAGAAAGCATCACTACAAACAAAGCTAGTGGATGTGATGGAATTCCAGTTGAGCTATTTCAAATCCTGAAAGATGATGCTGTGAAAGTGCTGCACTCAATATGCCAGCAAATTTGGAAAATTCAGCAGTGGCCACAAGACTGGAAAAGGTCAGTTTTCATTCCAATCCCTAAGAAAGGTAATCCCAAAGAATGCTCAAACTACCGCACAATTGCACTCATCTCTCACGCTAGTAAAGTAATGCTCAAAATTCTCCAAGCCAGGCATCAGCAATACGTGAACCGAGACCTTCCAGATGTTCAAGATGCTTTTAGCAAAGGCAGAGGAACCAGAGATCAAATTGCCAATATCCACTGGATCATCGAAAAAGCAAGAGAGTTCCAGAAAAACATCTATTTCTGCTTTATTGACTACGCCAAATCCTTTGACTGTGTGGATCACAATAAACTGTGGAAAATTCTGAAAGAGATGGGAATACCAGACCACCTGACCTGCCTCTTGAGAAACCTGTATGCAGGTCAGGAAGCAACAGTTAGAATCGGACATGGAACAACAGACTGGTTCCAAATAGGAAAAGGAGTACATCAAGGCTGTATATTGTCACCCTGCTTATTTAACTTCTATGCAGAGTACATCATGAGAAACACTGGGCTGGAAAAAGCACAAGCTGGAATCAAGATTGCCGGGAGAAATATCAATAACCTCAGATATGCAGATGACACCACCCTTAAGGTAGAGAGTGAAGAAGAACTGAAAAGCCTCTTGATGAAAGTGAAAGAGGAGAGTGAAAAAGTTGGCTTAAAGCTTAACATTCAGAAAACTAAGATTATGGCATCTGGTCCCATCACCTCATGGGAAATAGATGGGGAGACAGTGGAAACAGTGTCAGACTTTATTTTTTGGGGCTCCAAACTCACTGTGGATGGTGACTGCAGCCATGAAATTAAAAGACGCTTACTCCTTGGAAGGAAAGTTATGACCAACCTAGACAGCATATTAAAAAGCAGAGACATTACTTTGCCAACAAAGGTCCCATCTATCTAGTCAAGGCTATGGTTTTTCCAGTAGCATGTATGGATGTGACAGTTGGACTATAAAGAAAGCTGAGCATCGAAGAATTGATGCTTTTGAACTGTGGTGTTGGAGAAGACTCTTGAGAGTCTCTTGGACTGCAAGGAGATCCAACCAGTCCATCCTAAAGGAGATCAGTCCTGGGCGTTCATTGGAAGGTCTGGTGTTGAAGCTGAAACTCCAATACTTTGGCCACCTGACGCGAAGAGCTGACTCTTTGGAAAAGACCCTGATGCTGGGAGGGATTGGGGACAGGAGGAGAAGGGGACGACAGAGGATGAGATGGCTGGATGGCATCACCGACTCAATGGACATGAGTTTGGGTGGACTCCAGGAGTTGGTGTTAGACAGGGAGGCCTGGTGTGCTGCAGCTCATGGGGTCACAAAGAGTTGGACATGACTGAGAGACTGAACTGAACTGAAGGGGAAAAGCTCTTGACCGCAGAAGCCCCCAGACGTTAAAACCCTTGAAGGACACCCAGTGTTGTCCTTCAGGAAGAAATACCAGCTTCTAAGCCTCCTGCCTGCATTTGGGGAAAAACCTACAACTGTATGCTGAATTGTGTCCACCCAAAATTCATATCACGAAATCCTACCTCTGAGTACCTCAGACAATGACTGTATTTAAAGATGCATGTATGCATGCTAAGTTGCTTCAGTCATGTCAGATTCTTTGTGACTTCATGGGCGGTAGCCTACCAGGCTCGCCTGTCCATGGGATTCTCCAGGCAAGAATACTGGAGTGGGTTGCCATGCCCTCCTTCAGGGAATCTTGCCAACCCAGAGATTGAACCTGCATCTTTTATGTCTCCTGCCTTAGCAGGTAGGTTCTTTACCACTAGCGCCACCTGGGAAGCCCCATATTTGGAGATAAGATCCTTAAAGAGGGGATTCATGTTATGGGGGTGGGTCATAATCCCATCTGACTGAGGTCCCTACACAGGGAGAGTAGGACACAGACACACAGTGAAGACAGCTGTCTCCAAGCCAAGGAGAGAGGCCTCAGAAGAATCCATCCCTGCAGACACTTTGATCTCAGAGTTCCAGCCTCCAGAACTGAGGCGCTTTCTATTGTCTAAGCCACGCAGCCTGTGGGACCCGTTACAGCAGCCTGAGCAAGCGGATACACCGATCTGTGAGCCTTGCCCAAACACCGAGATCAACCCCCACTGCAGAAGCAGAACATGCCAGATCCGAGTCCTCAATCGGTCTAACAGAGGCCTCCCCGGGGACTGTAGGTGGGCGCTGGTGACCCAGAGAAGCAGAGGCTCCAGGTCGGTGCGGTCACAGGAACACTGCCCAGGATACAGCTGCGACGACCATCTGTCTGCTGGGGACGCAGGTGCGCTGATGCACCTGGTCACCCTTTGGTGCTTCTCCCAGAACACCAATGACACAGCATCATCAAGGTCAAGCCAGCTGGTGTCCCCACTGTGCAGGAGACTGCCACCCTCACAGAGGCCTTGGCAGTTTTCATGGCTCCCTGAGAAGAGGGGCTCAGCAGCTTACAGTTAGGGAATGACCACAATGTTTGTGCAAACTGTGGTATATGCTGAACACCTGCTTTCCTTCTGAAGGTTTAGGATTTGGGTGGGCCCATCATCTGACTCCCAGTAAAAACCCTGGACTCTCAGGCTCAGACAAGTGTCCCTAGTGGACAGAGCTCGAGATCTGAGGCTGGAGGACTCTAGTGTGTCCCGATCTCTCAGCTGTGAAAGACGCTTGGACGCTGGTACCCGGCTTCCTCTGGACTTCATCCCACACAGCTTCATCCTTTCCTTCTGCCACTCTACTTTGTATGTTTCTGCTGTGATAGGTCTTAGCCACGAGTACAACTATATGCCATATCCTATGAGTCCTTCCGGGCTTCCCAGGTGGAGCTAGAGGTAAATAATCTGCCTGCCAATGTAGGAGATACAAGGGACACGGGTTCAATCCCTGGGTCAGAAAGATCCCCTAGAGGAGGGAATGGCAACCCACTCCAGTATTCTTGCCTGGAGAATCCGATGGACAGAATCCTAAGTCCATAGGGTCACAAAGAGTCGGACACAACTGAAGTGATTTAGCACACACACAGGCATGAGTCCTTCTAGTCAATCTCTAAACTTGAGGGTGGTCTTGGAAACACCAGACCCACCCACCTACCCAACCCCTGTCGAAAGTGTCCCCTTGATCCTCCACCCATCTGAGGTTTGTTCTTCCCAAGCTGTGGGCCAGACTTTCATCACTGTGCCAGGTCTGGGCAGCCTGCAGGGAACCTGTTGAGCATGCAGGGAACCCACGTGGGAACTGCTGAGCATGCAGGTTCCTGGGGCTCAGCTGTCTTCTACTTGGGGGTCTGGAACCAGCCCAGGGCACTTGAAAAGGCTCCCAAAGGCTCTGATGCCCAGTCAGCTTGGGAAACCCTGCTTTGACAAAAGATCCCCCACCCCCAGATCTTCCCCGGTGGCTCAGGGGTAAAGAATCCTCCTGCCAATGCAGGAGATGCAGGTTCCATCCCTGGGTCGGGAAAATCCCCTGGAGAAGGAAATGGCAACCCACTCCAGTATTCTTGCCTGGAGACTCCCATGGACAGAGAAGCCTGGTGGACTACTGTCCATGAGGTCGCAAAGAATCGGACACGACTTAGTGACTAAGCAACTACAACCCCCACCCCCAGGCCAGTATCTGGAAATCTCGGCTTCAACATCAACCCAGACCCCGACCTGCGAGGCTCTGGGAAATATTTTTGCCCCAGGGCTCTGTTCTTTTCCATTGTCACGTGAGGACTGGGGCCCCAGTTGAAAGCTCTTAGGTTTTGGTGGTCACAGATCCCTTTGCAAATCTGATGAGAGCTATGAACGCTTTCCCTAAGGAACACACACACACACACACACACACACACACACACACACACACACACACACAATTCTGTCTCCACATTAGAAGACTTCATAGCCTCTGCATGAAGTATCCCTGGCCTGAATCACCTCTCAGGCTTCCATCTCTCACATTCTGTGATTCTATCAGCAACCCAACCAGCCTCTTCTGTCACTTCAGGCCTATGAACTCAGGAACTAGTATTTTTTTCGCACCAGTTCCCTAATGTCTATAAAATTGCAAACACCAAGACTAATTTTCTCTCTGGAATGGTACAGACAGAGATGAGGGTTATATCAAGTACGGTTATTAAATTTCCATATTCAGACGCACGAAGCCAGGGCCCTCAAGGAGTGCTTAGAAGCCATTCGTCTCCCAATAATCAGATTTGCGGCACTGCCACCAATTCCCTTGGGTGGCGGGAGGCTCAGATCCTGCGCCAGGGTCAGCCCTGAGTCACTGCCTGTCTGGGCTGCCCACAAGCGCAGGCAGAAAGTAAAGAAAAGGGAGAGATGCAGGACAGATCGATGTCACCTCCTCTGAGAAGCCCTCCCGGGCCCCCCAGCACAGTTAATTCCTGCCTCATTTGAACTCTGGCAACACATCACGTGGGCTGCAATTATAGCCTTTGAAACGGCCTGGCTGATATTACGGTTCACTGTGTACTTCTCTGCCTTCCCCAGAGTGTGAGTGATTTAAGATCCAGATCCATGTCAGCATCCCAGCCCAACTGCCCAGTAACCATGGTGTGGAAGGGGAGGAGGGTAGCCCCATTGCCTACCTCGGTGGGGGTAGAGGGCAGGGGAGGGGAGGATGCTGCTTTGCTGAAATCCTGGAAGTCTTGGGAAGTCACTCCTTATCAGCTTGAGCAGTCAGCCCATGACCAAGCCCTGGTCTACCAGGGTGTCCACTGGTCTGGCTCGTGATTGGTTCTGGGATGGACATGTGACCTAAGTCAAACCAATGAGATTCAATCTTGAGATCTGTGTTGAAACTGTTGAAAAAGAGGTATGGCTCTGCAGCTGATCGGATGGAAGCCTGGATCTGCAGCTGGCCATCTCCGCTAAGAACTGAGAGCAGTGCCTGAGGTTGAAGCCAGTTCAGAGGAAAGCAGCGCTAAGCAATGCAGAGAAAGGCAAAGTACTGATGATCTTGTTTGAAGTTCTGGATCCAGCCACACATGGAGCCAGAATCCCCCTCTTGAGCTTCTCAGTTTCATCAATCAAGTCCCCTTTTCTTTGAGCCAGTCTGAAACAGGCTTCTGAGCCAGTTTGTGCCAGTCTGAGTCCTGGTTGGACTCACTAGCATCAAGGAG
Source organism: Odocoileus virginianus (assembly GCF_023699985.2). Classification (NCBI taxonomy): domain Eukaryota; kingdom Metazoa; phylum Chordata; class Mammalia; order Artiodactyla; family Cervidae; genus Odocoileus; species Odocoileus virginianus. Next base: position 21,246,097 of record NC_069680.1, read on the forward strand.
TCCTGGATAAAACTTCCAGATTCCAAACTTCCCTCTGGTTGATTACTTCAAAAAGAGACATACCGGGGTTCAAGGCGGTGGTAACTTGCTCGAGATTATGAAGCTGCTTAGTAAAAGAGCTGAGACCGGCTGCCTGACTCATAGACCATCTTCCATCTGACACACTGCCTTGTTCTTCTCCTTCATCTGGGGTCCCAACTTTGGACCAGACCGAAAGCCACCCGAAAGCCAACACTGGACTTAGATGCTCCTTTAGCAATTCCCCACCCCCTTCACAAGGACTGGTCCAGTCTAGTTCCCAGACAAACAAAGGTGAAAACAGAGCCACCCACATAGCACTTCAGTCCAGCCTGAAGATGGGTTTTTCATTCAGACCTGAATCCAGAGTCAGTGGGCAACCAGGGAGAAAGCCAAAGATAAGACTCCTGAGGTGTCACCTCCAGTCTGCCCCTTGACTCAGCTGCTGCTGCTGCAAGGTCAACCTCAAAAACTAACACACCAATTAGTGCGCCTGCTCAGTTATGCTGACAATGCAGTCTCTGTCCTTGGACCCACACACCAGCCTGGGGTGGGATGGTTTGCCTCATAATAACAGAGGGTATCAACCCACAGCAGTAACGATCAGCCCAGCTCCCATGCCTGATGTCACGATGTTGTGAGTGTGGTTGGAAATCCTGAGAATAATCTTTCTCCTTGTTTGACTCACTTTTCACTATTGATTTGTAATTTTCTTGATTGTGGCTTGAGAATGTGGTCTGTATGATGGTAGTTCCTTGGTATTTGTTGAGACTTGCTCTGGGTTAGTAAGTGATCGATTTCTGTAAATGTCTCACATTGGCTTGAAAATACATGTTTAAATGATAAATACAGGGTTAGGGCTCTCTATGTATTCATCCAATCAAGACTGATAATGATGTTGTTCTGATATACTGTCCACCAGAGCTTTCACTTTCCAGAAAGCTGTGTTAAAATCTCCTTCTAAGACTGTAAATGTTTCCATTTCTTCTCCTAATTCTGTCTTACTTTCTGTATATTCTTGAAATAATGTTGGTTGAGGATACTCATCCAAGTGTACCTTCCTGGTGAATTGTTCCCTTCGCATGAGGTGCGAGGCTCTGGTTTTCACTAATTTTGTCTAACGATGGACTTGCGTGGTGGTCCAGTGGTGAAGAAGCCACCTTCCAATGCAGGAGACACAGGTTCGATCCCTGGTCTGGAAAGATTCCACATGCCACAGGACAGCTGAGCCCATGTGCCACAACTGCTGCAGCCCACGTGCTCTAGACACCATAGTCCATAACAAGAGAAACCACCACAGTGAGATGCCTGTGAACCACAACTAGAGAGTAGCCTCCACTTCCCGCAACTGGAGAAAGTCCAGGTGCTGCAGTGAAGACCCAGCACAACCAAAATAAATTTTTTTAAACTGGTCTGATAATGACATTGTCACACTGTCTTTCTTTGGGTTAGTAGTTGTTGGACGTATCTTTTCCCATCGCTTCTGACCTTTCAAATGTCCTTAATGCTTTAGATGCACCACTGGTAGCTGCACAAAGTTGGATTCAAATTGTAGTTGTTTTATTCTTTAATCCAGTTAGGGAATTTCTTCAAGATGTCAAGTGCAATCCCTTTACCTATGCTTTGGTGACTAAAACACTCAGATTTCCTCCTGTCGTCCTGTTTGGTGTTTTCTATTTACTCTGCTTTTTCTTTGCTTCTTTTTTCTCCTTTCCTGCCTTCTATTGGATTAATCATTTTTTTTTAAGATTCCTTTTCTACTGATTTCAAAGGCATATGTGTTATTTTACTATTGTAGTTAGTTTATATCACATTTTAATATGAATTCTTTTATTGATTGATGATTGTTTGATTTGGCTGCATCAGGTCTTAACTGCAGTACATGGGATCTTTCTTCCGGCACATGGGCTTAGTTGCTCCACGGCATATGGGATCTTACTTCCCTGATCAGGGATAGAACCCACGTCCCCTGCATTGCACAGTGGATTCTTAACCACTGGACTGCCAGGGAAGTCCCTTAATATGAATTCTTAGCAACATTTTGAGTTAAGCCACATCAGCATCCTCCACCTCAATGACACAAAAACCTCAGAACACTTTGCTTCCAGTCCCATCAACCTCCGCCTTCTTCAGGTTGTTGCGATCTAGTACTTTAGTTCCACCTGATTCTGAACCCCTCAAACTAGTTCTATTTAATCACTGGTTTGTATACAGTCAGGGCTTATTTAGACTGACGTATGTAATTATCAAATTATTGTCTTACAATTACTTCCTATAGCCTACCTTTTCCTTCCGGGCTTAAACTACCCAATATAATCCACAGAGACCTAACTGTATTCACTGTACAATATCACTTTACATACAAACTTGAGTATCTGTGGATTTTAGTGTCCATGGGGGATTTCTGGAACTAGTAGCCCATAGGTGTATCTCAGGACCCCGTAGTATCATGGGAAAACTGTATATTCTATAATAATCCTTCCGAAAAGGATCCATGAGTATTAGAGTGCTAATTTCTCTGTCTGAACATGTCTTTTTTTTCGCTCACTCCTTGTTGGCTGTGTAATTTTTGACTGACGGTTATTTAAAGTGGTGTCTTTATTACACAGTCCCATTGTCTTCTGGTTCCTTTTGTTTCTAAATCTGCTGTCTGCCCAATGATTGATTTTTTGTTTGTTTGGTTTTGGTTTTTTGTAGGTGATTAAGTCTTTTTACTTTAAAGATTTCTCTTTGTTTTGGTTTTCTACAATTTTACTCATTATAAATACGTGTAGATTTACTTGTTTCTACCTCCACAGGACTCCTTGTCCATTTTCAGTGTGAAGATTCTTAGCTTCATCAATTCTAGAAAATGCTTAGCCATTATCCCTATGAATATTACTTCTCTCTTATTGTCCCCATATTATACATCCTGGGAGGCCTATTAGATGTATATTGGACTTCCTCATTCTCTCTTCCATGTCTTCTAACCTGTCTTTCCTTCTGCTTATAATTTTGTATTGTATTTGTGATAATGTCATCACTAATTTTCTCTTTGAGTCTAATGTACTATTTAACCTATCCACTAAATATCTTTATTTCAATGGGTCTTTGCTTCTATAGTATTAAATGCAGTTTTATCCAAATCTTCTTTTCCTCTTATTATTATATTCTGTTCTATCCTTAATGCTTCTTTTGATCTCTTTTCTTTCTTTAGTATGTTCAAATTTTCTCAGGTTCTTAAAATACAAATTATGTATGCTGGTCTCTTCCCCATATGATTCTTCATATTCTTTGTGATTTTGGATTCTGAGTCTATCTTCAGTGATCCCATGGACCCTGAATTATGAAATAATTTCTAATAAAAGGTTTATATTTGCTTCCACAAGGTGTCCCAGAGGATGTAATAATGTAATATTTTACACTAATACATCAACTTGAGAAGTTTTCTACCGTGTATTTAAATTTAGACTCTACACTGAAAAGTGTCATAGGCACAAGGCTTCAGTTTTTTATCAACTTGCTTGGTTGACTGAATCCTAGACCCAAATATGTATATGTTGAATGAGGTTGAGATGCCAAAACTTCCTTGGGATACTGTAGAGGAAGTTGTCCAAAGGCTTGGGAGGTTGGAATACCAGAGCAGATCTACTGTGTAACACTTTCTCTCTCACCCCTGGGAGAGTGACCATGAGCCCTGGGAGGATCTGGAAGACACTCCCTTCATCAAGGCTTTGAGAAATACTTTGGTGGGGATTTCTTGGCATCCTTAAAGATCTCCAGAGGGGATATTCTCTATAGACCGGGAATGACAGTGGCATCAATCTCAATTTCCTCAGTTCAACAGAGAAGATGAAATCCTAGAGAAGCAAAGGCCAAGTGATGGCATTTAATCACCAGAGACAAGGTTGGCATGATTTCTGTAATAAGCAACAGAACCAAGTGTTCCTGATCTCGCAAGCAGAGCTCCTTGGTGTTAGTTAAAGATCATGGTCATCATAGAGGTGATGAAAGAGATGGGCACTCTGCAACTTACTTGATTTGTATAAACAGAGAAGTTCTAGATCAGGTGAGCAAAGGCTTCCCTTGAATGAGCACAGAAGAGTCACAGCCCTTCAACTCATTGCCGTACTTGGGCCAGACCTGGTCCACAAACCCAGACCCTAAATATACTGCTGCTTCACAAGCCAACCCAGAGCTTGATGCGTAAGACAACATCGTTTATTCTGCTCATCAGTCTGCGTTTTGCACGGGGTTCAGTAAGAACAACTGATCTCTATTCTACTTGGTATTATCTGGGACAACTCAAAGGCTGGGGGCTGGTATCATCGGAAAATTCATCCAGATGTCTGATATTGTAGCTTAGAGGACTTGAACCTGGAACAGAAACAGCTGCAGCCCCCCAACCGCCTCTCTCTTGTTTAGCCTCCATGTGTGGTCTCTCCAGGATGGCAGCTTCGGTGTAGCCATACTTCTTCTAGGTTGGCTCAGGATGCCCAAGACACATGGGGGGAGAGAGAGAGAGAGACAGATGACTCCAGATGGAAAGAAACTAGATCATTTTTCATAGCTTAGGCTCAGATGCCAAGAAGCACCACTGCTGCCTTTGTATTAGCATTCTCCAGAGAAACAGAACCAATAGGATATATATAGATAGACAACAAAGGATATTTATTATAGGAATCATCTCACATGGTTATGGAGGCCAAGAAGCCCCACTGTCTGCCATCCGGAAGCTGGAGAACCCAGAAGCTGGTGGTGTAATTCAGTCTGAATCCAAAGGTCTGAGAGTGGAGATTGGCGGTGGGTAAGTTATGAGGGGGAGGTCATGGTTTAAGTCCAGAAATGAGTTTGAAAGCCCAAGAACCAAGAACACTGGTGTCTGAGGACAAGGGAAGATGGACGTCTCAGCTCAAGCAGAAGGAATTCACCGTTTCTCAGCCTTTTTGTTTTATTCAGGCCCTCCATGGACTGAATGATGCCCACGTACCCTGAGGAAGCCCATCTGCTTTGCTCAGCTCACCAATTCAAATGCTAATCTCACCCTCATAGACACACCCAGAAATAATGTTTCACCAGCTCCCTCGGCATCTCTTAATCCAGTCAAGTTAACACATAGAATGAATCATCACAGCCATGTTCTGTGTTTTAGTACCAAGACCAGTCCGTGTTCAAGGGACAGTATCACAGAGCCTACCACTCAGTGGAAGAGTCTCAGCATCATATCATTAAGAGTGTGTGAGATGAACTACATTCGACACAGCAATGTCTGGAAATCACGATCGACCTCAGTCCCTTGAGAAAGAACTCTGCTCCTCCAACAAAGCGGGTGAAGACTTCCTGTGCATTGGAGGAGAAATAACTAGACTTTTTAGAAACTGCCATCAGTGTTCAGTTGTATCCAATGCTTTGCAACTCTGTGGACTATAGCCCTCCAGGCTCCTCTGTGCATGAGATTCTCGCAGCAAAAGTATTGGAGTGGGTTGCCATTTCCTCCCCAAGGGAACTTCCCGATGCAGAGATCAAGCCTGTGTCTCCTGTGTCTCCTGCATTGCAGGCACATTCTTTACCACTGAGCCATCGAGGAAGCCTTTTAGGAATTACTGGGCATTGATTCTGAACCTCCACCAAAGTAGCTATGACACCATGGCTCAGCAATATGGACGTGCCCTCCTCAAGGCTATAGATACATCACCATCCCCCAATAGCCAGTGATCTGGGGGCACGTTGATTACACTGAATCACTTCCATCACAGGAGAGGCAGCACTTTTTTCTCATTGAAATAGAATCTCTAAAACATGGCTTTAGACAGATGAATGAAGAAGATGTGGTATATATATATACATATATATACAATGAAATATTACTCAGCCATAAGAAAGAATGAAATAATGTCATTTGCAGCAACATGGACGGACATACAGATTGTCATACTAAGTGAAATAAGTCAGAAAGAGAAAGACAACCACCACATGATATCATTTATAGGGGAAATCTAAAACATGACGCAAATGAACCTATCTACAAAACAGAAACAGACTCAGAAACAGAACAGAGTTGTCACTGCCCAGTAGGAGGACAGTTGGGGAGGCAGGGACTGGGAGTTTGGGATTAGCAGATGCAAACTATTGTATATAGAGTGGGTGAACAAGGTCCTACTGTATAGCACAGGGAAACTATATTCAATATCCTGTGATAAACCACAATGGAAAAGAATATGAAAACAACATACATATACATATAACTGAATCACTTTGTTGCACAGCAAAAATTAACACAACACTGTAAATCAACTATACTTGAATAAAATACATTTTCTTAATTAAAATAAATGAATAAATATGGGTTTGTCTTCCCTGCTACTCATGTTTCTACTAAAACCACCCTCTCTGGACTTAATACCTAAGCAACAGGCATGGTATTTACTTGAGAGCCAATGTAAGGAGGAGAAGGTGACTTCCACAAATCAAAGTGCAACATGGTCAAGTTGTAAAATGAATTATTTTATCTTCATCATATCGAGGGTCCTCTCTGGCAATCTGAGATGTTGCATTTCAGGGAGGAATTATTTAAAAGAATCCTTCCCCACCACAGCACAGTTGAATTTATTACAAAAAATTAGCTGAAGGAAAAATAAAACAATTTCTGATTTATTACAGGAAAACACTTCTTCAACTGTCCACCAAGCTTTCTACAAGTTGCAGACCTGAAAATATGTTGACTGTTTGATTCTGTTTTCTGAAAAGCCCATCCTCACTTTTATTCACACAGCCACACTATAAACAATGACCAAGGTCTAGGGCATGGCACTGGACACTAAATAAATCTGAACTTTTCCCTGGGAGTCGAAGCTGTGCACGGTCAAGATTCTTGGCAGGGAATCTGCTTTCCACCCATTTCAAATGGACCCCTGTCTGGACTGTGGCCCCATGCCCTGCCTGTGACTTCCCAGCCAGCTCCTCGCCACCCTCCAAGGGGCCAAGGCGCACCCTGGTGTCAGTTCTGTCCTTGGCAGACAGAACTGCCAGGTGTTGGCGCTACAGCTTCAAGCTCTCTCATCCCCCCAGAAGCAGTTCTGTCTATCGTTCTCTTGGCCTGAACCAAATCATCGCAGCACTGCCCAAGCCCAGCCTCATTCCTGAAGTAGGAATGTTGGCTGCTGGGGCTAGATCTGTATGTTCTCTTTAGAAGTCTCCTTGTGAGGTACGTTCAGACCCAGGCTGCCCCTGAGAGAAGCGTGAGCAGCTGCAGAAGGGGTCTCAGGATGGTACCTGTACTCCTCTCTCCCTGGCTTACTCAATCCTCCCTCCTAACCACCACCTATGGCCTCATGGTCTATGTGGGCTGACAGAGGAGCAGGGAGGTCCTGCTGAGCAGTGGGAAGGTAGCAAGTGGCAACCATATAGCACAGAAGTATAAATGTTGTTGTTCAGTCACTAAGTCATGTCTGACTCTTTGGGACCGCATGGACTGCAGCACATTAGCCTCCTCTGTCCTCCACCATCTCCCAGAGTTTTCTCAGATTCATATCTATTGAGTCGGTGATGTCATCCAACCATCTCACCCTCTGCCACCCCCTTCTCCTTTTGCCTTCAGTCTTTCCCAGCATCAGGGTCTTTTCCGATGAGTTTCGCATCAGGTGGTCGAAGTGTTGGCACTTCAGCTTCAGCAACAGTCCTTCCAACGAATGTCCAGGGTTCATTTCCTTAAGGATTGTCTGGTTTGATCTCCTCTACGCCGACAAGACAGCCACCAGCAGCTGCAGACTCACAGCATCCCAAGTAAGCTGTGTCAGTGAGATGAGCCCTTCTATCTTGCAACATTCTCACATCAGTTTCAGGCAAGAATCTGATTGGTCCTGTTTGGGTCACATGCAATCACATCTGATTGGTCACCACTGAACCAATCTCTGTGGCCAGGGGGTTGGATCCTCTGATGATTGGCCAGCCTGTGTCATATGCTGACCTCTGTGGCAGGGGCAGAGCTGTGATTGACAATCCTACCATGGCCACATGGCCTTGAAGGAGTTCCCCAGGAGGAACACAAGGAAGGAGCATGGGAAGGCATGTTGGGCATATAGCACTCACTTCCCCAGTCTACTGCCAAAGGCTTCACTGAGAAGCCACATATGAGCTGGTTCTGAAGGCTGGGCAAGATTTTACTAGGGGAAAGCCAGGAGGGCAGAGGGAACAAGCGTGGACAAGTGTGACTCTAGAGAATGACTGAGGAGAGAGCTATAAACTGAATTTGTCCCCCTTCCACCAAATGCATATATTGAAACCTAATCCCCGTTGGGAAGGTATGTGGAGGTAGGACCTTTGGGAGGTGATTAGATCATGAGGGTGCAGCCCTCATGAATAAGATTAGTGCCCTTATAAAAGAGGACACTAATGAGGACACAGTGAGAAGAGGGCCATCTAAGGGCCAGGAAGAAGTCCCCCCACCAGACAGCAAATCTGCTGGTGACTTGATCTTGGACTTCCAGCCTCCAGACCATGAGAAACAAATTCCTGCTATATATACGCCACCCAATCTATGGTATCCTGAGCTAAGACAGGAAAGCAGGGAAGACACCCCTGCCAGAACTCCACTCATCTATCTCACTCTGCTCTCATTCTTACCTCTCCAGGATGTTTGAACCTAGCAGTGGGAGGAAAGACTACAGTAGTGAGCGGTAAGAAGCATCCAGGACCCAGACTTCCACCTGGACTGTTCTGAACATAGAATTTGGCATCACCAAAATCCCAGCTGAAAGCATGCTCAGGGGTGCGACACAGGGAACCCAGAGGGGCAGGAGGCAGAATGGGCAGGTGTGACCACCAAGACTTTTTCTGGCAGGTGGACCCGGTACCCATGATGAGCTGGCAGTAGCCTCCAGGAACAAAGAGGACAGCCACTGTTGGACTTTAATAGCAGAGGCAGCAGCATCAATAAGCCAAGAGCACAGAATTTGGAATCTAACATCCTGGGTTTTAATTTTCTGTATTTAAAAAAATTAAGTATAGACTATGCACCCATAATTCCACTGCCTGAAGATGAACATTCTTTTTTTGGCTATACCATGTGCCTTGTGGAATCTTAATTCTCTGACCAGGGATTGAACCCATGCTGTGAGCAATGAGAATGCAGAGTCCTAACCACTATGGGTAGCCAGGGAAATTCCAGATGACCACTCTAGGATTACATATATATATATATATATATATATATATATATATATATATGTATGTATGTATATATATATATGTGTGTGTGTATATATATATATATCCTTCTATATTTGTACATATATTTCTGTATTTTTCACACAAAGTATATAGGGGGAAATATGCCTATGAAGTGTTTCATTTAACAAGATAACAGGGGGTAGTTCACATGGTTTTGAGATAAACTTATCACTGTTTAACAGTGATAAGTATGAACAGCATTCCATTCCCTTGTCTGTCTTCTTATTTAATGGTGAGGAATTTGAAATCCAGAGGAAGAAAGAAGTTGCGAGTTCCCAGGGAGTCAGAAAGCAGCCCCAGTTCCTGCGTACTCGGGACCTGGTCTAGCAGGTGATGCTGCGTGGTGAGTTCCTGTCTGAAAGTGACACTTGTATTCACCACGGGGGCAAGGAGGGAGCTATGGCCTCATTGCAGGCAGCAGCTAGGGGAAGGCGGTGCCATCCTACCTTGGACTCCCCCAGGAGATTCTGGGGCTCTTATAACCTCACAGCATCTCATAGGGCAGCTGCTGTGGCTTCATGGCTGGGACCCTGGACCTTGCTTCCCTTCCACCATCCAGCTGAGCCCTGTCATTTGGCAGAGGGATGGCCCTAGATTTCACCTCTAGCCCAGAGACAGGCGTGGTCAGTTCAACCAAAGGTCAAAGGTACACCCTAAGCATGTCCAGGCAGTCAGCATTCATCTTTGAGCTGTCAGGGGTCACATGAAGTGTTTTTTCTGGTGGCTAGACAGTGAATTTCATTTGGCTCCAGGAAGGGAGCTATTCATTAGCAAATGTCACAGCAGTGGACATCAGGGACCCTGACAATGCATCCAGCATCCTGGGACACAACTCCATCACCCTGAACATTTCTCTGGGAGCTGGGGCAAGTGGAGCAATTAATGGACAGCAGAAGACACACCCAGCAGGGCTTCAGTCTGCTGAGGCAAGGGAGGAAAGTCACAGCAGAGTCAGGACCCATGGGTTAAGAGCAGCAGCTTTGGAGTCTATTAACCTGGGATCAAAGTCCCTTCCAGCATTTGCTGGCTGTGTGACACTGGATGCATTGCCTTCCCTCTCTGATCCTCACCCTTCACATCTTTAAAATGGGATTACCCATAACCCCTCCCCCCAAGGTTGTTGGAGATTAAATGAGGTAACAGGATAGAGCTCATAGTTGGACATGTTGAACCACAGTGATTATTACCTGTTTGTTCCACAGTGATTATTAGCTGGTGGTTCTTAGAAGGGAGAGAAGCCACATAAGTATATGTGCCTACATGATTGATACTCCAAACTGTGTTAATCATTTTCTAAACTGTACTATATGTTTCCTGCCTTCTTAAACAGAGTAATTGAAATTTAATACTTTTCTTATAATTCATAGTTCCTCCGTTGTGTCCAACTCTTTGTGACCCCATAGACTATACAGTCCATGGAATTCTCCAGGCCAGAATATTGGAGTGGGTAGCCTTTCCCTTCTCCAGGGAATCTTCCCAACCCAGGGATCGAACCCAGGTCTCCAGCATTGAGGGCAGATTCTTTACCACCTGAGCCACAAGGGAAGCCCTCAGAATCAACATTACCAAATAATTATATCCTGTCATCATATGGTAATGTCTATAATATCTTTAGAGGTCACTGGATGCAAGTGGACTGTTTGTCCAGATGCTAGATGGTCCAAGCCAAGGTGACTCTGTTCTAATCGTGCCTACATCAGTTTTGATAGTTGACTGGTCCCTTCTCTCACTGTCAGGTTCTGTTACTGATTTTCACTGCTTTCAACAGGTACCACCCAACCCATCCACATGTCCTCTATCACCACCACCTTATAGTCTGAGCTGAGAAACCAGATAAAGAAAGGTACCTGTTACAAATGTATGTAAAGTAAGAGTTAATAGGATCCCAGTGAGGACCTGACTCTTGTGCACAGCTAAACTGCTCTCATAGAATTCTCTGAGATAGTTACCTAAGGCCTACTCACTTCCCACTTCTTGGCCTCATCCTAGATGGCTAAGGTTTGAGGGGGTCAGCCCTCTAGAAAAGTGACCATCCCCATGCTCAGCTGATGTGACTTCCAACGTGGGGGTGCTTCAAATTCTTTGTCTTTCAGGTACATGTAGAATCAGAATCACAGAAACAACTGCCATCTTCTTTTGGTATTCTGTTTTAGAAGTTAGACAAGATTTTGTCTGAGTCGAACTCAAGTCTCTGATGCACTGCGTGTCTTGTTCCAGCCTGAAGGAACCACTTTGTGATGGCGATGAAGAAGGCATCCTGAGGAGAGCCCGTGGCTCCTAACCTCATGATGTCCCAGCTCCTTCTCCATGGAGCACTTGTTTCCACTCACCTGCTTGTTCCCAGCACCTCCATCCTGCTGCCACGGAGCATCCCTCACCCAGCAGCCATGTGCAAAGTCCCTTGATGTGCCAGGCACTGGGGTGGGCGCCAGGGGTCCTTGCCTCCAGAAGCCCCCATCAGGTGAGGAGAGCAGACAGGTAGGAGCAGTTAGTCCTTCCTTCCTTGTGACCAGGGTATAGCAGGTACAGAGCTTCTGGGCACTTAGAGAAGAGGGTGACCAGGTCATCTCAGTGGGAGGGGGGAAGCTATACCCAAGAAGGGCCATTTGAGCTTAGCCTTGAATGCAAAAAAAGAGAAAAGAAGAATATTCCTGGCAGAAGAAAGTTTGTACAAAGGTGTGAACATCCACAGCTTGTCTGGAGCCAAGGGAGGGCTGGACAGAGACTAAGCCCAGAGTGTAAGTGTTCCAACAGTGGGCAACCACCATCATAGACAGAGTCAGAGCAGGAGCAGAGAAGGAATGAATCCCCTGAGGTCCTTACACACTGGCCGGGGCCAATCTCAGGAGAGCCCCCCAGTCCTGCTTTCAGATTCAGGGACTCAGGGTCCCACAGCCGCTTCCAACCCTGGCCCAGGAGTATCTTCAAGCGCTTGTGACTGCCTGCTGGAGGTAGTACGTGCAAGCTGACCCCTGGCCCTGAGTGAGCATCTCCATAGAGCAGCTGATCCCCTGGCCAAACAGGCTAAAAATAATCTCGGGTAGATTTCCAGACCAGACTCTGACGCATTCAAACCAAAAAGATTCAAAGATTTGCACAGTTGATGAAAACTAAAATATCAACAGGCTCCTCCAGCTTGAGGAGCACTTTGCCCAGGCGGTGATTCAGCAAGAGATATTTGTTCAGTGAGCACCTGCCAGACACCAGGAGGAGGAGGGCTGGGAGTTTGACACCATCCCTGAAATAAACCATGGTTCATCTTTAGAGCAGCTGAGAAGAATGAAGCAGCTCTATATATACTGACCTGGAAAGCTCCTCTGACATATTAAATGAAAAAGCAAATTGCAGAACAAGAGACTTCCTTAGTGGTCCAGTGGCTAAAACTCTGAGCTCCCAATACAAGGTTGGAAGGCCTGGGTTCAATCCCTGGTCAGGGAACTAGATCCCACATGCCACAACAAAAGATTGTGTGCCACAACTAAGACTCAGCACAGCCAAATAAATTTTTTAACTTGTTTTAAATTGCATAACAATACATAGGATCTCAGATACATTAAATTTAAAAGAATATGTGTGTGTGTTTTTGTGTCTATTTAAATGTATAGTCAAACACTTCGGATATCTTACAACAACCCCATGCAGTAGGAGTACTAACCACTTTCAGGCAATGAAATTATTAAATTTCTGTGTGGTTAGGTAATTTGATCATAGGGCTAATAAACTGTTGAGCTAGAATATAATAATAACCACCAGTAAGATTTATATAGCAATTTTTTTTCAAAGAGCTGAAATGCTACACACTAAACTCATTCATTCATTCAACAAACCTGAACTGACTATCTGTTGTGTGCCTGGCTCTACTTCAACCGCTGGAGGTAAAATGATGAACAGTACAAGTGAAATCCCCATCCTCATGGCACTTATAGGCAGGGAACACCTCTGGGAAGATAATGATGGAGGGTGGGGTTGGGAAAATGAAAGAAAATATTAGCTTTGTGTATACCATTTGAATTTTTCATAGTTGGAATTTACCCACTATTTGAATAATCTAAATTTATTTGTAATGTTTTCATTGAAAATGTACCTTTGCCTTGGAGGGTATTTAATTTTCAAGCCTACTGCACAACGGCTAAGAATTTCTGATAACTTGTTTTAATTAGCATAAGAGTAAAGTGAGTGCCTGGAGTAGGAAATGGCAACCTACTCCTGTATTCTTTTTTTTTTTTTTTCCATTTATTTTTATTACTCCTGTATTCTTGTCTGAAAAATTCCATGGACAGCAGAGCCTGGCAGGCTACAGTCCAGGGAGTCAGCAAGAGTCAGACACAACTGATGACAGCACACACACACACACACACACACACACTGCATTCAGAAAAGTAAAACATAGATACATAACTACCTGCAGCAGCAGAGTGGGGAGGAGAGGGAAATGGAGAGAAAGGGGAACTTCTCTACACAGCAGCCACTATGCTAAAGCTTATGCACACATCATTTTGTCTGATCCTTACAACCATACCACGAGGTAAGAACTACACCAGTTCTCTTGTTTTGTTTTGCTCAAAGCTTTATTTATTTACTTATGGCCGCACTGGCTCTTCGTTGATGTGCACAGGCTTCTCACTGGTCACCTCTCTTGTAGAGCACAGGCTGTAGGCACATGGGCTTCAGAAGTTGAGGCCCACGGGCTTAGCTACTACATAGAGTGTGGAATCTTCCCTACTGCATTGACAGGCAAATTCTTAACCACTAGACCACCAGGGAAGCCCCTATGCCTGTTTTATAGATCAGTTTTCAACCAGGGGAGATTTTGCCCCCGAGAGACGTGTGGCAAAGTCTGGAGATGTTTTTGCTTGTCAGGTTGTAGGGAAAGGGGCGGTTGCTACTGGCATCTAATGGATAGAGGCCAGGGCTGCTGCTGAACATCCTGCAAAGTAGGATTCCAGCAAAGGAATTATCCATCCAAAATTGTCAGTGGTGCTGAAGTGAAGAAGCCCTGTTACAGATGAAGAAATTGAGGTTTAAGGGAATTGCGTGCCCAAGGTCATGTGGCTACTGTGGCGGGCAGAAGATGACCCCCCAGACCTGTGGACGAGGAGGAAATGATAACCCACTCCAGCATTCTTGCCTGGGGAATCCCATGAACAGAGAAGCCTGGCAGGCTGCAGTCCACGGGGCCACGAAGACTCAGCCACAGCTGAGCACAAGCACAATAGGTGGCAAAGGGGAACTGAAGCTGGAAATGGAAATAAGATTGCTGATCCTTGGATCTTAAAATAGAGTAGCCTGGATCACCCTGGTGGGCCCAGCATAATCACAGGGGTCCTGAAAAGTGGAAGGGAGGCAGGAGAGTCAGTATCAGAGAGACTCAACTGGCCATTGCTGGCTTTGACATAGAAAGTCTGTTTCGCTCTAAAGCAGAGCTCTTGACACTACACTGGAAAAAAAAGGAAGGGTGGGGAAACTTCGATAACCCCACAGCCCAGGGAGAACCACTCTTAATATTCCAGAATAATACTATGGTTACAAATTACATCATGAGCATTCTCCTATGTCATTAAAAATGAATAGAATATCCAACTTTCATTGACTTTATCATAATTCATTATATAATTCATTACATAAATGCACCATTATTTAACTGTTCCCTTTTATTTGACCATTAAGTTGTTTTTCATTCTGTTATTATTACAAACAACCCTGCAGTAAACATTTTGGCTTGAGTTTCTGACTGCTGGGTTATTTCCTTAGAATAGATTCCTAGAAGTCAAATCATCAGTCTAATGGGTATGAACATTTTGAGGCTCTTAACAGATACTGCCAATCGTTGTCCAAAATGATAAGTACAGGAAAAAAAACATTTCAAATTATTGAAAACCTGAAGGATTTTTAAAAATCGTTTGATAGATAAAAATAGTCTCCTGTTTTAATTTGCTTTTCCTCGGTTGTCAGTGGAACTGAAACTTTTTCTTATATATTTAAAAATCACTATGTCAACTATGAATCATTTGTTCATGTTCTTTTTTTTTCCTACATTTCTATTTATTTGTTAATTTTTTTTTAATTTGGCTGTAGTAGGTCTCAGTTGTGGCACATGGGATCTTTCCTTTTTTTCACCCAGGCGCCCTGCATTGGGAATGCAGAGTCTTAGACACTGGACCATCAGGAAGTCCCACAAGTTTCTTTATATGTGTGATTCTGGTTTTAAGCTACTCAGGCTACAGCTGTCTCAGTAGCACATCGTCTGAATAACTAAATCTTTAATCATTTTGATCTTTGGTCATGCAAGCTCCTACTCCTACTCATCCAGCCCTTTTCTCCGTCAAGAGTGCATTATCTTTCTTGATCTTTGCTTTTCCACACAAGTTTTAAAGTCATCTTGTGAAGTTTGACACGCATGTGCACACATACAAAGTTAGGATTTTGATTGGATGTGCATTGAATCTATAGATGAATTTGGAAGAACTAACAACTTTACAATAGTGAGTTTTCTGATACACAAACAGTATATCTCTCCTATTTAGGTTTCCTTTAATGTCTTTCAAATAAAATTTACAATTGTTTCCATAGAGATCATGTACATATTTTATTATTAGAATTATTTTTCCTCAAATAGGAGAACTTATCTATAAAGTCATCTGGATCTGGTATTTTCCTTTGTAGGGAGATTTCTTAGTGCTAGCTCAAGTGACATTTTATCATTTATGTTGTTGGCAATATACCAACAGCAAGCACTTTGTTTCTGTTGGTGTATTGAAATGCAAGAAAAGTGTTAATTGGTTGGTCATATCCGACACTTTGTGACCCATGGACTGAAGGCTCTCAGACTCCTCTGTTCATGGAATTCTCCAGGGGAGAATACTGGAGTGGGTTGCCATTCCTTTCTACAGGGGATCTTCCCAGTATACATTGATTTTGTATTCAGGAAATTTACTAAACTCTGTTATTTCTTCTAAAAGTTCATTGTAAATTTTAAATATAATACATTATTACATTTCCAAATGTACAGGTTTTTTTTAGAATTTGTATTTGTTACAACATGGCAGAAATATGATATGATCCCTGGGAATTTACTGAGGCTTCCTACATGGTCAGTAATTGGTCTGTTTTGATAACTGTCCCACGGGTAAAGAATGTGTTCTCTGTTGAGTATAATGCTCTATAGATAGCTAATGCTCAAGTATGTTATTTGTATGGTTCAGATTGTCCGTACCTCCGATTATTTTTGTTTGCTTGATTCTGGAAAAGATATGCTAAATTCTCCAAATATAATTTTTCAGTTTTTTGACTGCACTGGGTCTTCATGGATTCACAGTCTTCCTCTAGTTGCAGTATGTGGGCTTCTCATTGTGGGGGCTTCTCTTTTTGCAGAGCGTAGGCTTACCAGTTTCCCCGGGCCATATGGGATCTTACCAGACTAGCAAGCTTCTCTTATATTTTCTACAAAGAAAATGTGACCTGTAAATAATGGCAGTTTTGTTTGTTCCTTCCTGATCCTTATAATTCTACTTTTCTTGCCAACCTGCACTAGCTACGACCTCTGATACCTCCAGTAAAATATTGAATAGAAGTGTTAATTATAATGTTCACTATAGGGTTTTATAGACATGCTTTATCAGTTAAGGAAATCTTTTTCTAATTTTACAAAAATTTTTATCATCACTCTATGTGAATTTTATCAAATTGCTTTTTATTGAGATCTTTTTTTTTTTGCTCTTTTACTATGTTAATATGGTGAATTACATTAACTGACTTCTTTGTTAAACCAATATTTCACTCTACAGGTCCATCTGCATTAGAACTGATAAATTATCTTTTGTTTTCCCCTTCATTGCTAAATTTGATTTGCTGATATTTTCAGATTTTTGCATGTATCTATACAACTGAGCTTAGCTTGTAATTTTCCCTTCTTATACTTGTTATTTTTATATCAGGCTATACTAGTCTTATAAAATTAATTAGAAAATGGTTTTTCTTTAGCTAACATCTAGAACAGTTTGCATAGGATTGAAATTATTTGTTCCTTGAATGATAGAACTTTTCTTTAAAGTCATCTGGATCTGGTATTTTCTTTGTGACAATTTTTTTAGGTGGCCAGAGCAGGAGGCATACAGGACTTCCCCCACCACAGATTGAACTGGGGCCCCCTCAAATGGAAGTTTGGAGTTTTAACCATTGAATTGCCAGAGAAGTCCCTATTATGATACTTGTAACTCTGGTTCAGTTTATACAATGTTAGAGGACTACTGTGGTTTTTAAATTCTTCTTGAGTTTTTGCTTTCAGCAATTTTTCTATTTCCTATACATTTTCAAATTTAAGAAGCAGCTAGTCACAAAATTTTTCACTTTGTGTCATGTCTTTTTTGAAGAAATAAACCCTGCCAAATAAGTTAATTTTGTTTTTTATTAAGAACAAGGTTTTTGGTTCTGTGGGTCATCTGTCATATTTTTGTTTTCTATTTCATTCATTCCTTCACTTTTCTGTATCAATCTTTTCAAATTATCTTCTATCATTATTTTTAAAATTTATTTTTAATTAGAGGATAATTGCAATGTTGTGTTAGTCTCTAATTTCTTCTACCATTTTCATGACTTTCACCTTGATCATGCTTTCTTTTGTAATATTTATTTTTCCTTTACTCCACTTCTTTACATCTACTATATATAGCCCCTACTTTCCTTTAACAGTGGTGCTCAACAGATTTTAACACACATACTTAACCTATCAAAATTATTATCAATGTTCATAACTTCAAACTGATCCACAGTGTGGGAATGATGTGAAAAACAGGTGTGGGGGCAACAGATAAAGTAAGAGTCGTCGTGGATTAAGGGAGAGGTCAGTTAGGATTCTTTACACTGGGACCTTTACTTTTGTGATGCTTAAAATTTTCCATAAGTGAAAATTGTTAGAGTTAGTATCTCTACTCTCCTGGGTGTTGGAATCAGAGCACAGGATTTTAGAGTGCTTTCCTCCAGTCACTGCCCCGTGATGCACATGCTGCTGTGGCTTGGTATTTTTATTGAAATTGGCTGTTTATTTTGACCACAAATTAAATAACATCATCATAATCATTATTTTTAATGATTTTAATATGCCACTTCCTTTGCTCACCATCCCTTCTTGCAACTCAGACCCTCAGCAATTATTTCCCATCTGCCTGAGGGACACACGCACACGCATGCACACACACACACAAGGCTCCTCCACCCCATAGCGTCCCCTGTACCCTGTCAGGTCCTGACTGGCAAAGGAAACCTCAGTTCACCAGCCCAGTTGACTTCTGGACACGCAAAGGTCCTGGGACCCATGTGTGTTGGTTGGATGCCCCTTGCCAAGGTGTCCCAGAGTCATCTGTACTCCTCATGTGGGAGGCAGAATAATGCCCCTCACCAAAAATGCCCACATCCTAATTCTCAGACCCGAAGGACTATGCTACTTTCCATGACAAAAGGAATTAAGGTTCCATGTGGAATTAAGATTACTAATTAGATCGAGTTTAGATCTAATTAGATCATCATTAGATTAGTTTAGATTGCTAATTCGGTTCAGTTCAGTTCAGTCTCTCAGTTGTGTCCGACTCTTTGTGACCACATGGACTGCAGCACACCAGGCCTCCCTGTCCATCACCAACTCCCAGAGTTTACTCAAACTCATGTCCATTGAGTCCGTGATACAACCCAGCCATCTCATCCTCTGCCGTCCCCTTCTCCTCCTGCCTTCACTCTTTCCCAGCATCAGGGTCTTTTCCAATGAGTCAACTCTTCACATCAGGTGGCCAAAGTATTGGAGTTTCAGCTTCAGCATCAGTCCTTCCAATGAATATTCAGGACTGATTTCTTTTAGGATGGACTGGCTGGATCTCCTTGCAGTCCAAGGGACTCTCAAGAGTCTTCTCCAACACCACAGTTCAAAAGCATCAATTCTTCAACACTCAGCTTTCTTTATAGTCCAACTCTCACATCCATACACGACTACTGGAAAAGCCATAGCCTTGACTAGATAGACCTTTGTTGGCAAAGTAATGTCTCTGCTTTTTAATATGCTGTCTAGGTTGGTCATAACTTTTCAAATAGGGAGATGATCCTGGATTATCACGTGGGCCCAATGTAATCACAAGGGTCCTGAGAAGTGGAAGAGGAAGGCAGAAAAAAAAAAAAAAAAAAAAAGAGCAACAGCAGCATGGAAGGGATTTAATCTGCTGTTGGTGGCTTTAAAGAAGGAAAGGGGCGACAGCCAAAGGGATGCAGGCAGCCTCAAGAAACTGGAAAAGGCAACAGTTTCTCCCCTAGATTCTCCAGAAAAGAACACAGCCCTGCAGACAACTTGACTTTAGCCCTGAGATCCATTTCAGATGTCTCACCGCCAGAATGGTAAGAAAACAAGTTTGTACTGTTTTAAGCCACTGTGTTGGTGATCATTTGTTACAGCTGCAATAGGAAACTATTATGCCTTCTTCCAAAGTTATCATCATCTGTCTGTCTGTCTACACCCCATCAGAGCATGAGCTCTATGAGCTCAGAAGTATGTCTGTCTTATTCACATTCAGCCCAAGGCCTTGATGGTGAACAAATAAATCTGAGAGCTGGAAAAGGCTAAGAAATCACTTAGGCCACCTAATTTTGTTTTTGTTTTCTTTTTTTAAATCTTGAGTTTATATCCTGTCCCTAGGTTTTGGTTTTAACAACTTTATTGAGGTAGAATTTGTACCCAGTTTTTTGTTGGCTTGTTTTCTGGGGTGTATTTAGGGTTTGTTTGTTTTCTTAGCCACACCACATGGCATGTAGCATTTTAGTTGCCTGACCAAAGATTGAACCCCCTGCATTGGAACTGCGGAGTCTTAACTACTGGACCCGCAGGGAAGTCTTGGCCACCTCATTGTTTTAAATGAGAGAAAACTGAGGCCCAGCAAGGGGCAATCACTTGCTTAAAGGCACTCAGTTTGTACCAGCCTGGACCACCATCCTGCCTTCTGGTTCCTAAGCCATAGAAGCCCCAGGACAGGCACAACTGCCACCTCATCATCAAGGGCAGACACTGTCAGGGCACAAGAAGACCTAGGGAACTCGAGACAGCTGGAAAAATGCTAGCGTAAGGCAGGTATGATGGAGAGAAGACGTCTAAAATGAGAAATCTTAAAAATGCTAACCCCAATGGAGTTTCTGATCCACCCCCACTACTAGGGCAGAACTGCACCCAGCACCCACCTGATCAGCTCAATTAGACACTTCTACCTGAAGCTTAAACAAGGCCCACAGGCACATAGCTAATGGCAAACTGAAGGCCTGCTTTCAAGAATCTTAGCATTTCACACTTCTGGTCAGAGTGAAAGCTTTGGGCAAATTAGGAAAAGGCATTTCTTCCACAGGGCTTTTCCTCTGTCAGAATATTGTCATCATATACTGATTTCATTAGAAAAAGACTTTACTCCCAATGTACCAGAAAACTATCATAGATGCACTCATACATGTATCAATACAACCACGTCTAGGAAGCACAAGACACTACCTGAGATGGGAAGCCCTTGCACAGTGCACAACCTGCAGAACCATACAGAGCAGCCCTGCTGGGTCTCATCCCCTTCCCTGACCTCGTCTGCCCCCACTCCATCCCTCAGGCCCATTGGGGAACAACCTTACCCTCATAGTATACCATTTTATGTCTAACTCTTCCACTTGGGGCCCCAGTCTTTGCGCCTCTCCCCTTGCAGACAGCAGGGACTGAAGATGAGCAAAGAGAGCTGACGGTCCCAGTTAGAAAGAAGGTGAGGAGGTAGGAAAACAGGAAGTGGGGAATTCTTACTCAGTATCCACAGGCCAGGAGATGGTCGAGGAAGTAGGGTATCTCCCAGATCAGGCCTTGGAGAAAGCCACCCACTACCCACCGGGAGATGCTGGACACACTTTTTGCGGGGGTGGGGAAGGAGGGGGCTGTGCTGGATCTTTGTTGCTGTGTGCGAACTTTCTCTGGTTGCCATGCACAGGCTTCTCATTGGAGTGGTTTCTCTTGTTGTAGAGCACAGGCTCCAGAGGACACGAAGCTTCAGTAATTGCGGCTCCAGGGCTTTAGAGCACAGGCTCAACAGTTGAGGTGCAAGGGCTTAGCTGCTCCACGGCATGTGGGATCTTCCCAGACCTGGGATCAAACCCATGTCTCCTGAATTGGCAGGCGGATTCTTTACCATCAAGGCACCAGGGAAGCCCTGGGCACACTTTTTAAGCCTCCCCAAACCTTGTTTTCCTTTCTGTGAAAAGGGTATGATTATAGGACTGTTGGAAGAGTTTAAGAAACTACGAGCTTGGGACTTCCCTGGTGGTCCAGTTGTTCAGACTCCGAGTTCCCAGTGCAGGGAGCATAGTTTCGATCCCTGGTTGGGGAATCCTGCCTGCTGCGTGGCGTGGCAAAAAAAAAAAAAAAAAAAACTATGAGCCTGTGAGGGCTCTGGATGTGCCATCTGTTGTTATTGCTGTTATTATCAGCACCATCAGCCCAGGGACATCTGCCCTTCAGGCCCTCAGCTTCCAGGCATAACTTGCTTTAAACAAAATTGGAACCATACTGGCCGGGAGGTGGAGGGCGTGTTACAAACAGAAAGGACTACTGGCTGTACTAAAGTACCCACTATAGAATAATATAGAAAAGTCCACACTGCTTTTGAACGAAATTGATTTTGTTGGGGAACAATCTCTGACATGATAGATGGACCCAGTTTGGCCTTGAATGTCCCCTTCTGCCTCTCTCAGCCCCCGCCTGGCTCCTGGCCAGCCTCCCCCAGCTGTACCCAGAAGCCCCAGGGCCAGAGGATGACCAGGTGAACCCAAGGAAGCACAGCCCAGCTTTGGAGAGGGACACGGGTTTACATGTGAGCTCAGCCTCCACTCATGGATAACACAAGGGCAATCCCAGCTGGCCCTCGTGCAGCAGTTATATAGGAGGTACCGAGACAATGCTACGAAGCACCTGGTCTGATGGTCATGGTGTTATCAATACTAACATCAGCTGGGAGGCTTCAGCGCAAGGCAGGCTGGGTAAGAGAAGAGCCCCACAAAGCTCCTGTTCTCAGTCCTCTGGATTTCCTCCGTTTCCCGTGCACGTATACACACACACAATGCTGACATGGTTGTCACCTCCATCTGGCCAGAATGGGGTGTCTCACCTTCTTGACAGAATTGCCAATGCTTTTTTTTATATTACTATATCTCAGTTGGGCTTCCCAGGTGGTGCTAGTGGTAAAGAATCTGCTCTGCCAACGCAAGAGATGCAGGTTTGATCCCTGGGTCAGGAAGATCCCCTGGAAGAGGAAATGGCTACCCACTGCAGTGTTCAGGTCTGGGAAATCCCATGGACAGAAGAGCTTGGTGGGCTTCAGACCATGGAGTCACAGAGAGTCGGACACGTCTGAGCACAGCACATCTCAATTAGACTGAACTCAGCTGCAAGCAATACCTGACTTGCCGTGGCTGAAACAATAAAGATGCTTAAGTATCTTGTGTAACAAGTCACAGGACAGCAACAGAAATGTCACCGAGGCTTCATTTTTCTAAATAACTTTTCCAGGCAGTCATCAGTATACCAGCTTTTTGTCCCGAAGACTTAGCTTGGTCACCTCTGGGCTGCCTCAGATTTTCAACCTGCCAGTGACTGGAAGAAGGTGAGGTTACTGGTTTTGTTTTGTACTTTTCTGAAGAAAGGAGCAAACTCTTCCAGAGCCTCCCTAATACCCTAAATGTAACACCCCCCTTACATTTCAGGACCCAGATGTGGGTTACCAGCCCTCTCCTAAAAATATCAAGGAACAGGGGCTGTTTCTGCTGGCTTACACCTATCACAGCTCACCTCACCAGGTCAGGAGAGAGACTTCATAAAAGTAAGAAAGCAGGAAGGAGAGCGTGGCCTTCCCTCTACATAGAGCCCCTTCATTGACAGAGGATCGGAACTGGAGCCCAGAGTGGTAAAGTCCCTCATCCAAGGCCACTGAAGACTACAGAAGTACCAAGGTAAAAACACAATCACTGGCCCAGCCAGTTCCTGCCATGTCACCACGGGGCCTCTCACCACACTGTGGCTGACCCTAAGCCCCAAAGGGCACTCTGAGCTTGGCCAGAGGCATGACGCGGACAATGTCAAGACCATTAACAGAAGTGAGCCAAATGCGCCCAAATGCACCTCCAGGCCCCAGGGCCATGTGGGGGTTGGGGCCGTCAGAGCACTTCCTGCCCCTCACAGGAGCTTGGCAGGCGGGCCTTGGGAACCCAGAGCCTGACAAACAGCATCTCTGTAGCCGCTGGACCCCCGCCAAGCTGCCTCATTCCCTGGGGCTGACCTCATGTTTCTGAAGCGCCTCAAGCCGCCGAGGTCTGCGCGTTGCCTCTCCTGGCTCAGTTCTGCTGCCAGCAAAGGCAACGGCCCAGGATGGGGGCTGGGGGCCACGTGGAGAGGTAGACACCCGGAGCCCAAGCGTCTCACTGCTCACCCCTACCCCGCCTGTGGCACGCAGGCCCCGGCCCAGGAGAAACGGAAGAAACACTGTCTAACCTCTGAGATGAGGCCTCTCCTGCTCTGTCTTCCTGCCCCAACCACCTGAAGGTGTCCCTCTAGGAAACTTTCACACGCGGGCTTTTCTGTCTGTTTCAGTCTGGCCTTCTGGAAGGGGAACCAAAGGCAGTCAGACTTCATCCAACAGAGGTACTGAGCATATCTCAGAAGTCAGCTAAAGAACCTCACAGAGTGCTAGAGAGCTCATCTGAGGTCTGCACTTGGTGACAGAAGTAATTGCTGATTGAGCCAAGAGCTGGGGCAGGCATGCACTCTAGCCTCTCTGGGGTCACTGACAGTATACTGAGGTGCAGCATGTAACTCCTCCCCTGCCAAAAAAAAAAAGAAGCCTTCATGCCCCTGACCTTCACTTCCAGACACTCTTTCAGGGCAAAACACCTACTATGGGCAAGGCTGACAGCAGATGAGGTGAGTAGCCTGGGGTAAGAGCACTGAGGCAGGGCCCAAGGACGCAGCCCTCCAGCTCTCCCCAGGACATCTGCCTCACAATTACCACCACCCATCCACCCACCCAGGCCGCAGCTCCCGATTGATTGAGGCACTTGTTCCCATTCATGTTCACTAAAAGCGTT
Source organism: Odocoileus virginianus (assembly GCF_023699985.2). NCBI lineage: Eukaryota > Metazoa > Chordata > Mammalia > Artiodactyla > Cervidae > Odocoileus > Odocoileus virginianus. The sequence continues at coordinate 21,270,451 of NC_069680.1, forward strand.
TATTTCCCTGCAAATTCACAAGGGCTAAAAAATCCACATGAGAAAGGAAAGAAAGCCTCTCCTAGTTGCCATTCTCTCTGGTCTGACCAAAGGGAGCTGGCCCCAGCCGCTAGTGGCTTTAAACTTTGCTCGCAGAGGTTTTTCTAGGAATAGTAGCTCGCAGTCTTCAGAGCTTGAAAAGTCCACATACCTTGAACGTACACAGGCTGCAGGGCTGCAAGAACAGAGTGGAATTTTCCATTTATAGAATAATACTCTTCATACCACTCTGGGGGCCAGCGTTCTCGCGGTAAGAACTCCGAGTTCAGTGTCAGCAAACCCACCACGCTTCTGCAGGAGCCCCACGCCAGGCCCTTATATTTATTTTTGGTGGGAGACAAGAGGAAATAAAGGAATAGCTTTTCAACTTGAGTGCCAACACAAACTTGGAAAAGGAATTGGCTTGGCAAGTGCTGAATATCACTGCCTGGTTTGAGGACTTAAATCAACCGTCAGGGAGTAGGAGGTGAGGAAGAGGCTGAAAAACATACTTTCCACCCCAGCATGTAGACAGGTGGCCAGGACAGGCATCACGTTACTGCCTCAAGACCTTGCCTGTCCCTGCTGCGTGGCCCCTGGATCACGCCTGAGGGCAGGGGCCCATGCCAACGGCACAAGGCCCCATCTCACTTCTCTTCCTCCATACCCCTGTATGCTACACTTAGATTTCTGCTGATGCACGGACAGACAGACTCAAAGTTTGAAATAGATTCCAAATTCACGGTGTAGAGGAAAGGCCATCAAGCCAGTCATGAAGAGGCCTGAGTCCTCACTCTGGCAGTGACAAATTCACTGTATGATCTAAAGAAGCCTTCTCTTCTCTGGGTCTCATTTTCTTCATCTGTAAAGTAAGATCGGATGGAATGATCTCAAAGATCCCCTTCATTGCAAACATTCGGACTCCTTCATTCTACTGTTAACCCGAGCCAGCACTAGGTTCTGGGCATCCCTCCGGGACCACTCTAAACCTGCTGGGACATATCCAGACCCACCCACTAATGACAGCTGCAACACCAGTCTCCCAGCCCTTGTTTCAACAGACAGAGCTCCTCCAGAGAGAGGAAGGAAAACCCTGCCCCGCCCAATGAAGCCAACCCTGCCTGCCAGCTTAGACGAGAAGGCATTGTCCCCGCCCCTCAGCACCCTACAGGAACCCGCCTCCTACCTAATCCTTTTCCTACTTTTCATATTTTAAAAAACCGTGTTGCTCCTTCTCCTGGGAAGGGTATGGCCATCTCGTAGCCGCCTAAAGTCTTCGGATTTATTTTCCACCGTTTTTACAAAAGTACTGTATTCATTTCAAAGTATTAAATGGTGGCGCTGAAGTGGCCTCTGAATACGCTTTGTTATTTCAATTGCACAAACACCTCATATTTCAATACGGTCCCCCCCACCCCAGGGGCAGGAGGAGTGAAGAGCTACACACACTTAGAAACACACACACACTGATCACTCTCCTAAGGCCCTCACCCCTACCTGTCTGTCACCAGCTATTGGCCACCAGCTGGTCTCGGAACACCTGTTGGGAGGCGCTACAGTGCTGCTGTGGGAAAGTTATGTGTCCTTCCACTACTTACGAGGTAAGAACCAAAACCTCTCTGAAGCTCTCTGAGGTTTGTGCGAGGATTCCACCCAGTTGAAAGCTCTCCAGAACGCTGTGCAAAAGGAAGTTACTTGATTGCTGGGCGGCTCCCACTTAAAAACTGCACCGTTAGCTCGCACCAAGTCTTGCCTCCCCATCTTTCCTTGCTGATGCTGATAAGAAGGAGAGAGGAAAGAAGGGGTTTCTCAGAAGGCAGAAGACTGGCTCAGGGTACTAAAAGCTTGGGAGGTGGGTTTCACCCCCAAGCCGAGAGAGATCCAGGACTGGTCACCTGTTCCAAACCCGGGGAACAGAGCTCAGGCGAAGGCGTGCCCCAGCATCCGCCCCTCCCCTACATCCCCTTCCCCTCCTAGCTGCGCGGTAGGGCACGCCCCCTCCCCCGGATTCACCAATCAGCGTCTGGAGCGGCGCCCATGGCGCAGGGGGCTCTGGTCAGCAGCCAATTAGCGCAGCGGCCCGAGGCGGCGCCTGTCCGCCCCCTCCCAGAATGAAAGCTGCCCCGCAGCTGGCGAGGCGGGCGCAGCGCGTGGGGTGCAGGATCCTCGCGGGCCGGAGCAGCGCGCGCTCACTGCCTGCCCGCCCGCCCCCCGCGCGTCCGCCTCCGCTCCGCCTCCGTCCCGGGCGCGGGCGAGGTGGCCCGGGCGGGGGAGAGCAGGGGGCAGGGCCGCGGCGGAGAGGCCGCGGGGCGGGGAGGAGCGGGGCCCGATAAAAGGCGGCGAGGCAGCCCCACCCCGAGGCAGGCCGGCGGGCAGGCTCGGCTCTTCTCTTCCGTCCGGCCCGCGCCGGCGGCGGGGAGGCGGCGCGCGCGGCCCGCAACCCGCCCATGGAGGCTTTCCCTTGGGCGCCCCGCTCGCCCCGCCGCGGCCGCGCCCCCCCGCCCATGGCGCTCGTGCCCAGCTCCCGCTACGTGAGCACCCAGGGCCCGGCGCACCCGCAGCCCTTCAGCTCGTGGAACGACTATCTGGGACTCGCCACGCTCATCACCAAGGCGGTGGACAGCGAGCCGCGCTTCGGCTGCGCCCGCGGCGGGGACGGCGGCGGCGACGGCTCCCCGCCCTCTTCTTCCTCCTCGTCGTGCTGCTCCCCCCACGCGGGGGCCGGGCCCGGGGCGCTGGGGCCCGCTCTGGGGCCTCCCGACTACGACGAGGACGACGACGACGACGACAGCGACGATCCGGGATCCCGCAGCCGCTACCTGGGGGGCGCGCTGGAGCTGCGCGCGCTGGAGCTCTGTGCGGACCCTGCCGAGGCCGGGCTCCTGGAGGAGCGTTTCGCTGAGCTGAGCCCATTTGCCGGTCGCGCCGCCGCCGTGCTTCTGGGCTGTGCACCCGCCGCCGCCGCCGCCACCACCGCCGAACCGGCGCCGCGAGAGGAGCGGGCCCCGGCGTGGGCGGCCGAGCCCAGGCTGCACGCCGCCTCCGGGGCGGCCGCCGCCCGGCTGCTCAAGCCCGAGCTGCAGGTGTGCGTGTTTTGCCGGAACAACAAGGAGGCGGTGGCGCTCTACACCACCCACATCCTTAAGGGACCCGACGGGCGGGTGCTGTGCCCCGTGCTGCGCAGGTACACGTGCCCCCTGTGCGGTGCCAGCGGCGACAACGCGCACACCATCAAGTACTGCCCGCTTTCCAAAGTGCCGCCGCCGCCGCGCAGCGCCCGGGACGGCCTGCCCGGCAAGAAGCTGCGTTAAGGGCCCGGACCCCGGTCTGCTGCTGCCACCTGATGCCACCAGGGTAGCCGCCCGCCCACTCTCGTGTTTGGTCTGCGCACCATCTCTCCCTTCGCTGCCGGGGAGCGTGGAGCTCGTCTTGGTTTTTCCAGAGGAAGCCGACGGTACTATTTTCCTGTCGAAGAGCGGTTGAGACTAGACTTTAAAATCTTGATTATGTTTCTAGTTTGTGCACATCCAGACGGTGAAGGCTGGGTATTCCACTAACTGAAATGTGGCAACTTAGAGGCGCTGTGGTTTATTTATACGTCGACCTATTTTAGATGCGCATCAGTATGAAATTGTCTCAATCTAATCTTGGATGTTTAATTTTATGAATGGAGGCACTTTACTAGGTCTAGAATATTTTTTTAAAAGCCTCTCAACTGAACTTAAAACAGGCGATTTTATGGAGTGTCAGCAAAATGACTATTTTATTGTTTGGAACAAGTAATATTTCTGTTGTCCTTACCCAGTTATAATTCCAGGTGAAGCCCTGCCTGGTAGCATCATTAAGTGAAGAGTTGGTATACTTTACAGTGTTAGTTTGGGTGGGTGTTCCCTCCTTGTGGCTTGTTTTTGTCCTAGCTGGAGATGTATAAAATGTACAATTTGTAGGTAGGTAGAATACAGCTCATGTACCAGATCTTTTTATTACTGAGTGAGCAACTACCGTTTTCCCCCTTTAAAAATAGTGCCAAGTTATAATCATATTGTGTATACACTTAAATGGTGCTGTTTAAAAAAATTGTGTATTTATACAGTAACAGTATATGAATTCATTAACCTTGCCTTTAACTCTACTACTTGGCTTTTTCTTTATGCCCCTTCCTATTCAGTTCTTCAAAAATATGTCATACTTAAGATCAAAAGGGTGCAGTATTAATTCACTCTGAATTGCTGATTTCAGGGTCTGTAAAGAGTGGCAATCTCATTCCAGCTGTTGCCTCTCAGACTAAATGTAAGATGGAATCCTTTGAGCTCCGGAAGGTTAATGGAACAACTGGTGTTCAGAGGAAGGTTCCACTCTGGACTATGTCAGATTTAAACCATCATAGAAGTTCTCAACCAGTATAAGCACCAATTAAAGGAACTGACTGGGGGTAAGGGGGGTAAGACAAGAAACACAGCCTCCCTCTATTGTGTTCCCATTCTCATTGGAAGACAACCCTCCTGGAATCCCACCAGTTATTTTCATCAGTGAGATTAAATCTAATCCTTGGGCAAAGGTGCTTGACTTCGACTTTAACCTCCCGTCTTCATTTTCAAGTCCACCATAGTGAATACCACACCGTATCTACCATCAGAACAGACACACAAGGTAAAAATGGAAATGAATTAACATTAAGTCATCTACCTGTTCAAAATCACTATCTGAAAAATAACAGGAAGACTTAAGTCTTTAGAGGTCCCAGGAGAGCTTAGCTAGGTTATTAAAAATTAGACTGCCTTCATATTAAACAACTAACTCCCTCCACAGCAAATTTGCTTGATTTGAACACTTCTTTGAAAATCTAAGAAGCTGCCATAATAACTGAGATAGCTATGAGCTTTTTTGGTCAAAGGGTGGGAGAAGAGGGGGGCACACAGGCAAATCATTCATTTCTTGGTCAAGAAAAAATCCTGTTAGTCTAGCTCCAAATTAGATAACTTCAGACATGAATATACCTAAACTCAAAAGCATGCATTAACTTCTCTTCAGTTTTGCTAGAAAACAAACCAATTTAAAATAGTTTTCTAGCTTTCTGGGTTTTCAGGTCACATGAATTCCTGTCACCTCTTGCCACTGCTTTAGTTCTACCTTTTCAAGAGTCACTATTAACAGATGGGTGCATTCTCCAGGCAGAAAGGACTAGGCAGGTGACTTACTGTACCAGCAGCACCACACCCCCCCCACCCCCTGCCATTTGCCCGTTTTCCAGCTAACTTTAGCTTCTAGTATTTTAAAGCATAATGGAGAATGTCAGTAGTTTTCTAGAAATCTCTTATGAAAAGTTTACTGAACAGGCTCTAACACATTTAAAAGCAACTCTCAATCTGAAACATGTTTTAAGTACTTGAAAAGCTAAATTTAAGATAAAAGGAAACCCAATTTTCTGAAGTCTAGAAAGTATACAAAATACTGACAAAATTACTTATTTTCATAAGACTGCATATTTTGGGGAAAAGATGTATGGAATCCTCAAAAGAGCTTTACCAGCCACAGACTGCCTTATATTTTAAAATCATACCACAAATGCACATGTACTTCAAAGAAAAATGTGTTAGTCCTAATTTTCTATTCTAGCTACAACATGAACATTCCTTCCATTAATTTCCAGTATATTTTAAGACTTACAAAATTTTAAATCGGTGTACAGCCGAATCATGTCACACATATATAGATGCCAACCTCCCCCTAGTAGCCACTTTGGACAACTACTGGTATGTCGAACCGTTTCTCGGCCGCTGTCTCCACCCTCAGATCCACCCATACTGATATTAATGATATCCGGTCTAAAAATGCAGAAGCCACTGGGTACGTGGAAGACACCTGTAAATCAACACTGAGGGAGGGGTAAGACTGTGAGGCCCTGAGCAGGATCACAAGCAGCTGCACTCCTCTGCCCTTACCCTGTGCTCTGAACTTGGGAGAACAGTACATCTGGGAAAGGTTCTGGGTTGGAAGGGTGATTTGCAGACTAGCCTGGAAACCTAACCATCAGACCACCATCTAAACAAATCAGCTCAAATCAATGTCTGTTGGGGCCTGTATGTGACTGCCAGGTATGTCCGGCTCTAGTACTTGGGACAGAGCAGGTTACTGTCCCAAGTTTTCACTTGTTACAAAAGGCCCTCTTCTCACAAAACTTTCACTTGTTTGAAATATAAATTAAGAAAAATGTTTTTTAAAGTGATTTCTATCATTAACATTGAAAAGGAAAGGCTATATTTGGTAAAGTTTGTTTTTTTTTTTAAAAAGCACCAATACTCCCTCTTCTGGCTTCATGACTGCACCAAGAGTAATTCTCACCACTACTCAACACCAGAAAGAATCTAAGTGCCTAGAGCCACTATAAATTTGCAATTAACATTCTGTAAAATCAATTATGCTTTTAATTTCAGGGGAAAACTCAAGATGTACATCACACACACGCTCACCCCACACAGAGAGGACAACTTTACAGGGAAACTAAGACGTTCATCCAGTAGCAGAGGAGGACACTTCAGTGGGACCATCCTCAGCACATTTGCTCTTTGTTATATTTAGGTTATTTTCTTTGATACTCAACAGTGAGAAAGTTAATACCACTGGTAAAACCTCAAGTGAAATAAACTCACTGAATATGCAAGCTAAACATTATAAACACTAACCACAAATCAACACTGAAACAAATTCTGTAAGTGTTTTATTTATCATTGAAGAAAAAACACAGCAGCAAGTTCTGTGTTGGCTTCAATAAGACCAAATAGTTAATCTTTAACATAGCTACTACACTCCAAAATTGAAGTCAACACAGTCATTACTACAAATTACTTATTGAAAGAATCTATTCTGAAGAGAAAGGAAATTAGGAAAAAGAATTTAAACAATTCCTCCAAACCACACATTTATAAATATTGTCATATTTAAAATGCTTGAAAGGCATGAATTCTCCATAAATGGAAAAGCAGTTTGCTATTGGCAACAGAAAAAACTCAGCCACAGTTTACCAAATGCTTTAAAATTTAAAAGCTGTATCTGTTTTGGATTCACACTCCAGGAGTATTCTCGTCATTATAATAATGACTGCAAGTTGGTTTATACTCACCTTCTTTCAAGTAAAATCTACCAAAAACCACTGTATCCAATATGTGTAATGTTTACTGCACTTAAGAGTAAACCTAAAAACCTTCTGAATTTAGTAAATAGTAAATACCTCAAAATACCTAGAGGTATGTCTCAATGGTGTGAGAACTGTTTCAGCTCCCTGTTTTAGAGACTTCAAATACATTCTCTATAACAGAACCTTACTTCATTCCAAATTAATACCAGGTATTTCAAAATCAAAAGAAAAAAGATCAGTTCTATACCAAGATATAGGTGTTACTCAATACCTGAAGAATTCTCATTTTAAATTTATTTTTAGTTTTTCTTTTTTTGTAAACAAATGATTGATGAAATAATGCAACACCTTAAATTCAAAAACATGGTGTGGTTTTCCAACCGTCTGTGGATGCGGTGCCTGATCAATCTATTATATAGGATTAATACAAGTTCATGCTTTTTGTGTTATGGTGAGACATTAAAGAATCCAATTTAGATTGGTTGAAGCACAAGTATAATAATCCTTGAATGTGATCAAACCTATGCAGAGACGTGAGTTTGAATCCATTATCTCGAGTCTTAGCGTCGTACTGTGGTCCATCCATCTTCATCAGTCTCATTTTTAGTACGACGAAGAGATTCCCTATCTTTCTCAGCTCTCCAGGAGGTCTTCTCTTTCTCACCTTCCCTTTCTCGGTCTCGATCTCTCGAAAGAGCTGCAGGAGGAACACGACGAGGGGCATCCCTCTCTTCTGCCCGGTCATCCTTCCTGTCATCAGCACGTCTCCAAGAACTTACTTTAATTAAAAGAAAAGGAGAGAGAATAAATTCGTACTGTATTCTATCAGCTCAGATTGAATAGAACTGAAGCAAAAGGATTGCCTCAAATTACTCAGAAATCCACTACTGAAGATGATAAAGAATCTTCATTAAAAAAAAAAACTAAATACATTTTAATCATTTTGATACAATTTCTGAAAAACCTTTAAAATAGACTTAAAATACCAACTTGCAAGCAAGACATCACTGGCCTGGGAAGTGTACTAATTTTTAAAAAATTTAGGATAAGGTGACAAAAATCTGGCTGGATAAAAATTTTTTACAGGATTTTTGGCTCCTGTTGAAGACTTAACAGCAAATAAGTGAAATGTATTTCATTATACTATAAAAGAAGAAATACCCTCAATGTAAAACCAAATAGTCAAAGCTTTTGAGGCAAAAGTGCCATGGTCATTTAAAAAAAAAAAGAAAGTCAAAGTGAAGTTGCTCAGTCGTGTCCGACTTTTTGCAACCCCATGGACTGTAGCCTACCAGGCTCCTCATTCCATGGAATTTTCCAGGCGACAGTACTGGAGTGGGTTGCCATTTCCTTCTCCAGTAAGTTTGTGAAAACCATGAACTTTAAAGGGAATAAATGATCTACTTGGCCATCTTATTTTTGGTGTTCACACAAGTTAGACAGTAAATCCCCTCATCAACTATGGCTCCCCGGTGTTCAGCAGTCACACAGAAAACATCTCTACCTTCCTCGCGCTCTGATCTGAGAGGCGGTCCTCTTCGGTCCCTGTCATCTCGTCTGTCCCTTAGATCACGACGATCATCTCTCTCACGACGCCGGTCATCGCGGTCCCTATCGTCACGACGACCTGCATCTCTCCAGCTTGAAGATTCCTCAGCTGGTCCTCTTCTCCAGCCACCTTCATCCCTGCAAGCCAATTCAAATGACATGTTAAGTTCTGCTGTTAGACAACAGGGGTAAATGTAAGGGGATATATAATACCCAGGTCAGCAAATAACAGGAATAAACTTTAAACTCATGAGTTGACCTCCAACTGATGCTTCAGGCATGAAGTCAAATGAGAACATCTGGCTCTGCACTGTCCAACAGAATAGTCATTACCCATTCCAAACACTCAACAGTCAAACATGACAGCTGGTTACCATGTGGATATTACATCTACAGGACACTTTCATCCTTGCAGGAAACTGTACTGAACTGTGCTGATCTAGATTAGATTAGTACAAAGCCACTTTGACCAGATGAAGCAAGCCAAAACTCTTAAAACTAGTAAAAGCAAAGGGACTTTTTAATAATTTAAAAGCAACAAATGGACCTCAACCACAGGGGAAAACTAACGGACAGTGAAGAACCTGGACTGGTTCCACCACCATAGGAGCCACACAACCTACACACAGCACCAGCCTGCCTGTCCCCTCTTTGAGAGGAGGAATCTGGTTCAGTTAGATGACCCCTAAAATTTTTAAAATCCGATTCTACTAGATAAATATATGAGAAGGGGGAGCATGTTTTTCAAAACGCTGGGAATGCATAGGACAACATTAAAGGAATTTTAACCATAAGGCCACAGACAGTCTTAACTAGAGTATCGAACCTTGGCCGTCTGAAGCGGTCCTCTCGATCACCATCTCGGTCTCGGTCTCTCTCTCTCTCTCTGTCTCTTTCTCTCTCCGGGTCCCTGTCGTTCTCATCTCTATCTTGATTATCTCGGTCTCTCTCTTTTTCCCTCTCCCATTCACGGTCTTCTGATGGTCTCGAGTCACGAGGTGGACCCCAACTCTCTTCTCTGGCTTTTTCTTTCTCTCTCCATCCACCTAGGTTTTTAAAAAACAAAATGAAAATTTCCACTCAAGAAACAGATTGGCAACCATGAATCTTGATGTTAATCCATCACCACTGTAATGGCTAATAAGACACACTAACCCAATTTAAAAAACTAAATGCATTTACCTCATTTCACAGAACCAACTCCTATTTCTGACTACCTATTACTGTTTTTCTAACGTATAACATATAGGAACTTTATATTCCACATGCAGAGATTTCAGGTATAAAAATCTGTAAACCTGTTCTGACAGTGAAGACAACTCATTTAAGCAGAGAGGTTCAAGGGTGAGGGGTAGGATCTAGATCTGAGAGATAGAGCCCCAATTATGAGTACACTTATATCTTTCAACATTTTCAAAACCTAACTAAAAAGACTCTTTGCTTTCACAATCCTGCCCCCTACCACTTAGCACCGTAAGGTCATGAAGTAAGGACAAAGCCTTTGGCCCTGCTCAATATCTCACTTAGCCATGGGATGTCCAAATCTAGGAAAAATGTGTGCACACAAATGCACAGGCACACACACAAAAGGAAATGAAGCAGATTATTTTGATGAAAATCTCTTATAGCTGCAAGGCCAACAATTATCATCACGAACATTTATATTCCAGTGTACTACAGCACTAGTCGAAACCATCTGTCTATTATTAGCTCTTTCAATCCTATCCACAGCTCTGAGATAAGTAGATTATTCCATACCTGCTAATTTGCTACCTGCTAAAAATCTGTAATTCCAAAATTAGCACTCCAGCACTTTCACAAGTCACTCTCAGGCACGTACCCAGTTGTGAAATATTTGAGCCGCCTGACGGGCCTGTTCTCAGCTGAGCTCAAACAAGGCAATGCTGTCTTCTGGCTGCAGCTCTCCTACTTTAAACAAGTAGCCTTTGAATGGCCTAGTTAGTGCCACATTTCCACTTTTTTCGTGCTTTTTGTTAGTGACTTCAGTTTTTAAGTGCACTATCAACTCTACCCCCAGCATTCTCCCAAAGACAAAAAGGCAATGGACGTGACTTAGGGAGAAAATATGGGTGTTAGACAAGCTTCTTCCATGAATGAGTGACAGTGCTGTTGGCCAGGGAGTTCAATGCTAATGAATCAATAACATACATTAAATGAGGTAAAGTGACCAGAGGGTTCAGGAAAAATCAGGAACCTGAGCTAGTATTTCCCTTAGTAGCAATGGTTCAGTATTCACTGACTCTATAAAAATGTAATTATCATGAATTAATGAGAATCTACTATGCTATTATCCCCATGTTACATAAAGCACAGCAAAGTTAAGCTAACCCAAAAAGTCACAAAGTTTCACAATGGAATGAAGTGAGAAGAAACACAAGTGTGCAACAGAAACCACTCATGGTAAGGGGCACGCAGGTGCTCAAACTGCTTTTAAAACAAATCACTGAAAAGACGTTGGTCATTGAAAAGATACAAGAAGGATGAAAGAGCAGAGTAAAGGAGAATGCCCATCTTATACAATTAGATGGACAGTGATGCCCTTGAAAAGGAACATGTGTGTATATCTTTTTTTTTTTTGGGGGGGGGTGCAGGATTCTGTTTTCATAGGTTGAGTCTGAAGTGTCAGTGACCAGGTGCTACATAAAAGTAGGAAACACAGGTCTGAAGGTATGGGGAAAAGTCATCTGGGCAAGACAGTAATGAAGGCATAGACCTGTACACAATTACTTGAGAATAAAAAAAATTATGAAGGGGGGATATTTCCCTGGTAGTCCAGTGGCTATAAAATCTCCATGCTCCCAGTGAAGGAGGCCTGGGTTCAATCCTTGGTCAGGGAACTAGACCTCACATGCCACAACCTAAGATCCTGCGCTCTGCAACCAAGTCTCACCACAGCTAAATAAATTTAAAAAAAAAAAAAAGGATGAAAGGATGAACCAATATTATCTATGGTGAAACAGATCACCAGCCCAGGTTGGATGCATGAGACAAGTGCTCGGAAGACCCAGAGGGATCGGGTAGAGAGGGAGGTGGGAGGGGGGATCGGGATGGGGAATACATGTAAATCCATGGCTGATTCATGTCAATGTTTGACAAAAACCACTATATATTGTAAAGTAATTAGCCTCCAACTAATGAAAATGAAAAAAAAAAAAAAAAAAAAACAGTGCTGCAATGAAAAAAAAAAAAAAAAAGGATGAACCAGGCCCAAGACCAAGAAAGGAAATGGGCTCCTCTCATGAACATAATGTCATGGATGACAAGAGTACAGACAAATGATTAATAAGAATATTTTTATTTTTCATTACTTCTACAAGCAGTCCAGTCCAGGAAGGAACCTGAAGAACACCGATACTTTGGGAAAAACACAGAAAGAAGAACCTCAAAAAAGCCCTGAAATAGCAGGAACACTTCTTATTTAACAAACTGTAATTTGTCCATGAGACCTGAGTTTTTTCTTTGGAATTACGGGCTATTCTCTACAGAATAGTGGGGATTAGCTGGTGTAAAATTTTAGGTAGCATTTGTAAACACATATAAAGCATCCAATTTGGTTTTTTGAATACCACAATTTTACCTGGTTTGACAAATGGTCTCCAGGGGCCAGGTCGTGAATCATCACCCCTTCTGGGAATCCGATCGTCATCGGCCCGCCTTGAGAGCCGATCGTCATCCATGTTTCTCCAAGGCCCCCTGTCATCATCTGCACCGCGCCTGGAAAATCTGTCGTCATCTGCACCTCGCCTGGAAAATCTATCATCGTCGGTATTCCGCCAAGGTCCTCGATCATCATCCAAGCCCCTCCTGGGACCCCGGTCATCATCCATGCCCCGCCTGGGACGATCGTCGTCAGCATTTCGCCAGGACGAACGCTCATCGTCCGCACCTCCTCGGCGTGGCCCCCGGTCCTCATCCAGCCCGCGCCTGGGTCCTCTGTCCTCATCGGCCGTGCGCCAGCTTCCTCTGTCCTCATCCAGTCCTCGTCTAGGTGGTCTGTCATCATCCGCATGACGCCAGCTACCCCTGTCTTCATCGCCAATTCGTCTGGGGGGCCTGTCATCATCTGCACTACGCCACGAAGGCCGGTCATCATCCGCCCCCCTGCGAGAGAACCGATCTTCATCAGGACCACGTCGTGGGCCTCTGTCATCATCCATGCCACGTCGGGGAATACGATCATCGTCTGGTCTAAGAGAGGACTCTCTCTCTTCATCATCCCCCAGACGCCTTGGTCGGTCTTCATCTCTTCTGTGAGGTCTCTCTTCGTCCCGCCCTTCTCCACGTCTCCACTCCCTACAGAGTAATAAGCCAAATACCTTTAAGAGTATACTTTCTTAAGTACGTACGTGATCTCTTTGGGAATGATTTTACTCACTTCCAAAGTATAAAGTCACTAATCTTAGTCCTACAAGAGTATGTTCCAATAAAAACAACCCCATAAAACCCAAAATTTTATGTCAACAAATAAACGAGTAAGCAGACAACTGCCTCTAAAAGGTATCTGCACCTTATGAGGAATGCCTGAGCAATTTTTAAATCTATCACTACAGCTTTCAAAACGACAAGAAAAATACTATGAAACCATTCACTATACTCTAACCACAATACCATTAGTTTAGGAAATTAAAAATAAAAGAAAAACCTAAAGCACATAATTTCCAAGATATCTATTCTATGTCAGTAATTACAGCAGCATTGAAGTAAACCATGCAAAACATCTCAGTAATAGATATTCATACAATTCTTCATGACTCCCTTTTTTCCCCACCGCCACAAAATATGCCAAATTAGAAAAATACTAATAAGATACAAACAGGACCTATGATTAGTCTCTTCTCCGTAATTCTACTCACTTCTCTGGAGGGCCTCTTCTCCACTCAGAATCTGTTTCGGGTCCTTTTCTCCAAGTGCCTTCTGTATCTCTATCTCCCCAACGAGAGTCCTACATTGAGCAAAGTCAGAGTCACCACATTAGCAACACCACTGATAGAAACTCAGAGCTAGTTGCTACAGCACAGAGAGATGAAAAGAATAAATGAAACATTAAAAGAGATCAAGAATAGGACTTTGAAAAGCCAGAAGAAGAGAAAAGGAGAAAAAATCTCCCTGAGTTAAGACAATTTAATATGCTCTAAGTAAACTGAATCCTGACTGATGGGGCACACATGCCAGAAAGGGTGAACAGCAAAGACCTAAGCTTAGGCAACTAAACAAAGACTTGGTGAAACATTAGAACTTCTTTTCTCAAAGCTTCCTATGAATAGAGCAGAATAGCTACTGAAGTAAAAAGACCAAGACTGTTGTCAAGCACCCTCCTCTCCCCACTGAGTACCAGGACAGTGAGCACAGACAGGCCTCTCAGCTTCTGGAGGAGGGTGATGCTGAACTGGCCAAACCAGTGAACAGCATGCAACTGGGACAGAAAAACAAACCTCTTCTGAGGCATACACAAAAATAAAATATAGAATATACAAAACAAAAAACTATATGCAAAGGGGAAAAGATACAGTGTAAACATATTTTAAACTAAATCACATTGCCAATGCAGTTGTAAAACTGCTAAGCAATTTCTAAATAGAAAACATTGTTTAAATGCACTGGAGGCAATAAATTTAAGTAAAGCCTTTAAATAGATGTGGCTCAGATGGTAAAGAATCTGCCTGCAATTGAGGAGACTAGGGTTCGACCCCTGGGTTGGGAAGATGCCCTGGAGAAGGGAATGGCTCTTCACTCCAGTATTCGTGCCTGGAGAACTCCAGGAACAGAGGAGCCTGGCCAGCTATATGCAGTCCACGGGGCTGCAGAGTCAGACGCAACTGCATGACCAGCACAGGCGCTACCGCAGGAGGTAAAGAGGCCCTAAGCCTCATCATCTCTGGGCTCCTCTGGTGGCTCCGTCAGTAAAGAATCCACCTGCAACTCAGGAGACCTGGGTTCAACCCCTGGGTTGGGAGGGCATGGAGGATGACATGGCAACCCACTCCAGTATTCTTGCCTGGAGAATCCCCATGGACAGAGGAGCCTGGCGGGCTGCAATCTGTGGGGTCACGAAGAGTCAGATGCGACTAAGCACAGCAGTGGTTGTTTTGTTTGTTTTGTACATTTTATTTGTTCTGAAGAAAGGGAAGAGTTCTCAAAATCTACAGAGTGTAAGTTTAGACTCTGAAAAGAATGGATGGTAGAAGACCAGAGAAAAGCATAAAGGCCAAAACAAACATCAGGAATAAAGCCACAAGCACTAGTTACCATAGTTAGCTGCCATGTTAAACATGAACAGAAAGAACTGAACACTCTCCAACTGAAAGGGAAGGGGAAGGTAACAAAACAGAAACAACAACAAAGGATTAACACACAACTGCAACAACTGATAAAAACCTTTGAAACCCATATCCATGGGTGGTCTACCTCATCTGCTTCAGATGAACTAAATTAACAGGATGTAGCAAATCAAACAGTTAACACTTATTTTACACTCTCACACACACACACTTTAACACAACACTCTGTGCCCAACAGGAAAAGAACACTCATAATAATTACCAAAAAGACTAACAAAACTAAAAATCCATTCATACATTATAAAACAAATTGAAGGCTACATAACTAGGAGCAGATCCTCCAATAAAGGGAAGCATTTGATACAGGTGTGGCACGGATAAAGGATCAGAGACATGGCAGGCAAGAAACCCTCCAGCTACTTATCCTTAACCTTAAAAAATAGCAGTATTTCATTTAAAGGAGAGCATGGACACATTGCAGGAAAAACAAAGAGCATGCAGGCAGATGTCACAGACACAACAGAAGACAACACTAGCTCAGAATAGCTAGAGTGTAAGTGCTAAGAAAACAATGACTGATGAAGCTAATAAAACAGCAGTAAGCATAAAAGGCCCTGACTGCTCAGCTGTGCTCAGCTGGGCTGTAAGCAATGAGCACGACCCAAAGGCAGGTCTGAGACCCAGAGCAGTGGCAACGATTGAGCACGTGTCGTGAAACACCAAGCAAGCCACAGTAAAGACAAGAGGTCTGAGGCTGGGGAAGGATCGCAACCACGGGTGAGGCCTGCAGGTGATACGGGCAAAAGAAACCAGCTCATTTAAATAAAGCAGGAGCAGAGGGACAGAAAGAAGGGGTGGGTTTGAAGCAATGTGGTTTAAGCAGGTAACAAAGCTACTGCCAGGAGAAGGTATTGGACACCCTCTTTATACAAGATAAAGTCAGAAGCACTGGTCATTTTGGACATGAATGGAAATTAAAAATACTTAGACCAGCATTTGAAGCACCTGGTAATCTTGTTAAAATGCAGATTCTGATTCAAAAGATTTGGCTTTGAGCCTGAGACTGCATTTCTAACAAGGGATGTCGAATACTGGCTGGTCCCCCAAATTTATCTTTGAGGACCCTCACATCACAGCAACTCCTTTCAAGGAACCGAACAGCCCCTCTTCCATATGACTGTGTTACTTTTCATCAAATACTTAATTTCATGGGATTAGTTCTTACTGACAAGTACTCTAAAGCCTATAAAATCCCAGCTTGCTAAGACAAGTCTAATCCCCTCCCCATCCTCCTTAGGAACCCTCTTTGGAAAGATAAGCAATACCAGACTTAAATCTGAACGATGTAATTCAGAACACCATGCCCAGACACTGACACACACACGGACAGCTCTGTCATGCAGAGACCTCGCTGATACCCACACAGCACAGAACACTGACGGCCATACTTACCTTTCTCGAAAGTGAGTCATCACCAAGTCTCCTCTCCTCCTCTCTTCGACGCTCCCTTTCTTCAATTTCCAACTCCCTCTGACGTTTTTTTCTTTCAACTTCTTCTAACTTCTTGACCCGCTCCTGATATTCCCGAAGCTCCTCCTCACGCTTCGCGCGCTCAGCCCGCTCCCGCTCTTCTCGCTCTGCAGAACACACCAGGTTAAAACGCATGCCTCCCACCCGCGCATTTCCACCAGTGCCGCACATCTGCTTTTCTGCTATTAGAGGCAGCGCAGTGTAGAAGAGAACTATTTTTAAGAATTTTAAAATAGTTTACTATCAGCTAAACTTGAATATCAGAAAATATTCAAGAAAACAAGTATTATCCCACTCAACACAATTAAAGAATATATTAGAATCCCTCCCCAACACCTGAGCATCTGCAATGACACAAAAAGGATCCTTTTAGAGACCTCAACGTGGCACGTTTTGCTCAATAAATGTTAATACTATACAGACTACAATGATAAAAAAATACGAGGGCAGAGTTTGTGATAGAACGATGCTAAAATTGTTGAAATAGGCCGGCAGAGATCATTAACACCCTCACAGGTAACACACTGCAGAGAGCTAAGTCAGGCTGTCAGAACCGGAGAACTAGCTGGCTGCAGTGAAGAAACCAATCACCTTGGTTTCACATTCCTTTCCTAAGTAAGGCTGTACAGAGGAGACCTGTTATCAACCTTGCCGTACAGCCCCATTCTCGGTCTAAAACGTTACCTTTTAGCATCTTTTCTTCTGCCCTCCTCTGCTCTTCCTCTTCTTTTTCTCTATAGTAGGTTATCCTTCGTTCTTCTTTACGCTGCCTTTTACGTTCTTCCAAGCGATTATGCCGTTCTTCTGCTAATCGCTCTTCAAACTGTTTAAGTTTTTCCTGTAATTGAATGATCACCAAAAGCAAGGAATCAAATTATCAAGGGCTACAAGATGGCAGTAAGTTACAAAAGTACTGTTAACTTTGGTGGAACCATAAAAAGCAACCCACAAACCTAAAAATCAAATTTCCAAATGACAAGTTCTCAAATGGTTAAAACTTTGAATCGACAGTATTATCTATACACAGTGGATTTATTTATACAAAATAAATGATTAAATCAGAGTCTAAGAGCAGAACTTTTCGATCTAGTTTTTTTCTCTTTCTGAATCAAAGAACAAAAGTTTATATCAAAACCAAGTTTAATGCAGTCTATTTTCACCTTCAGAAAAAATCCGTTTATAGTGATGGCTACGTAAGTCTAGGAAATAATTCAAGATATCTCTATTATAAAGTATTATTTGAATGATGATTATGTTAGCTCAAGACAAGAGAATGTACCACCACACTGAAGATTCATTAAGGCAAAAGCTCATGAATAAAGGTTTCCCTGAAACCAGGAAATTCACCTCATAAACAGACTGTCGTGCTGCCTTGAGCCGCATTACAAACAAATCTCTGTCTTCAAGCATTCGTGACATCCTATTCTTATGTTCTAGAGCCTTTTCCCGTTCTAGCTGCATCGTAGTAATCTGCAAACACATGATACAAAGTTAAATTTCAAAGTGCTCATTATCTGATTATGAATTTATCCCAAATTTCTGACAGATATTCTTGAAGAAGTGTAAGCATCTCCTCTGCCCCCTCCATTCTGCCATACCAACAGCTCCCTTGGACGACAATGAGGAACAGAAGATGAATAAAAAAGACTTGGGGCATCTGTAAGAAACAGCTTTAACCCCACGGTACCAGAACATCACTGACTCAATGAACATAAGTCTGAGCAAACTCTTGGGAGATAGTTAAAGACAGAGAAGGCTGGAGGGCTGCAGTTCGTGGGGTCACAAAGAGTTGGACAGGACTGAACAACGACAACCACAAAATTTAAGGAGGAAAAACTAAAATGTGTATGATAAAACAAAACAACAAATACTCCATGGCTTCATTATTTACTATATTTTCTTCTTTAAAAAGCAACTGGAGGGACTTCTCTGGCCCCTCCAGGGAGTGTGGGTTTGATCCCTGATCAGGAAACTAAAATCCCAAATGCCATGAGGCACAAGCAAAAAAAACTTTTAAAAATTTTGTTTCAATAAATTAACTTAAAAAAGCAGCAAATCTTCTCAAGCTTTTAGCTGGTCTGTAGCACTTTCTCTAATTTCATGTTAAAAGAATTATCACACAAATTCCAACTTTAAGAAAACGGGAAAAGATGGTTAATACTAGGCCCAGAATGACAACAATCCAATGAAGCCAAGAGCACGCAGCCACCACAGATGTATGTTGTCTCCTGCCTGTGGTTACTTTTTTTAACCAAAATGAGGTCACTCATTTTTACTACAAATTTGGCCACTATAAGCATTTGCAAATGTTGCTTTTGTACTGTTAAGTACATATAAGCAAATAAAACTACAGAAGGAGCTGTTTAGTCTCACACACACACACAGACTATATGATTCCATCTCTAAGAAATACCCAAAACAGACATGTCTAGAGACGGAAAGGAATTAAGTGGCTGCTGAAGGAGTGGAGAGAAAATGGAGTGACTGCAAATGGGTATGAAGTTTCCTTTCGCGTATGTTCTAAAATCAGATTGTTGCCCAATTCCATAAATACACTAAAAACGTCAATTGCACACTTTAAATTCGTGGATTGTATCTCCATAAAGCAGTTTTCAAAAAAAAATAAAAGTTCAGCTATCCTTTGGACTTTACAAGTTTTATTTTTTAATCCCTATTTTGTAAATGTCTATTGCCCTGTTTGTATACAGCCATTAGAGCACAATTTCTGGCAAAATAATACAAAAATCAATTTGAAACCCTGTTCCCATTACTGGCTTTATTATAGCTTGCTTACAGTCTAAAAATATTACAATTAAATTAAAGCCTTACTCTTTCTTCTTCTTGTTGTTCCCACAGATCCATGTCTTTAATTCTCTGTTCTTCATAGGCACTCTTTATCAAGGGGATTTCTTCCAAACGCTTAGCTCTTTCAAAGTAGTCAATCTGAGAATCATGAAACCAAATGTTGTTAAAAAAAATTCTTTTAACTTGGCACATTAAAGTTCATCAGTTCTTTCATTACCTTCTTTTCTTGATTCTTTAGGCGTTCCTGAAGTTCCTTCTTTTCCTTCTCCAGCTGTTCAACCTGTTTAGCCATGATGAAATCAGGATCCAATTCTTCAAGGTCCTGAAAAGTAACAGAAATGTACCACAATTAATAAGAGTATAAAAGTGCATACCAGTCAATATGGAGCACCACTTCTTTCCAGAAATGGATCCTAGATTATTTCAAAAGAGCAAATGCTTATAATGGGTAAATTCAAGCAACAGAAAAATGTTTTTAAAAGAGGCTTATTTGCTTGTGAGGAAAAACAATGTAACCATAACATCTACTTCTTATTCCTGTATTCTACTGTATCCAAACTCCATTTCAACAGTGACTAAAAACTGTGGAGTCACCAAATCAAATGCTTATTTCATAGACTAACCATTAATAGCTGTATCAAACTGAGCAAAATAACCAAATAACCCAAAGTAAACCAATAAATGGTAAAGAACTGTGCTTCAAAGGGACCTGAATAAAACTAGAATTTTAATGCATTAATATGCTACATACTTCAATGTCAATATCTTTGAATGCTTTGGCACCCAGTTCCGTCTTCTTGATTTGCTCCAAACGCTCACGAACAGTTTTCTTCTTGATCTGTTCATGTTCCTGTAAGATCCGCTCCTTCTCTCTCTCCTTTGCCTCCTGTCTCAGCCTCTCTTCCTCAGCCTTCCGCACTTTCTGGAGTTCAGCTTCCCTCTGCTCCAGTTCTTCTTTCTCACGCTGAATATTCAGACTCTCAAGCCGCTCTTTTCTTTCCTCAATTGTCTGACGGCGAGCCAGGATACGCTGATGCTCTTTCCGTGAATTTTTAAGATACGCAGTAACAGCCAACTGATGCTGTTCTTCTTTCTCTTGCTTCAAAAACAAATGCATTAAAAATATTAAAATAAATAAATAAAATAAAAATAATTTTAAGTGACATACCACAGTATTCAACACCAAAAGTATTGCTACATTCTCCTAATGTATTTTCCTAACATGTATTTGCATTTAAAAAGAGATGATGACATTATTCAACTACTGGTTTCTAGCACCAAATACTATGATGCTACAACTATTCAAAGTCTTTAACAGCAATGATATAGCTGAAGAACCTTTATCTGCTAGGCCAACTATTATCTGAACCACATATACTATAGAGTTCAAGCCAAGGAGAAAATACTAACAGAGCTCACAAACAACTTAAACAGAAAGGAAAAGCGTGATCACAGTACTCCCCATGTGGAGGGTCATCACCTGTGGTCTGTAATCACTCATCACAGTACTCCTATGATCACCTTACCCGTTTTCTGACCCAAAGAAGGTAGCTCAATGATCTGTGTATTTAACAAAATATCAAAAGTGTCAAACACGAACTAAGGGCGAAATCTATAATAGATCCCTTCTCTGAGACATCGTTTCAGACCTTCTTGTGCAAGGCCTAAAGGGCCCCCATAACCCTGCCGTCCATCCCCCCCAGGGGCGTACCAGAATGTGAGCTGGCTTAATCACTTCGAGTGCTTTCGCAAGGACTGAGGACATGGCGGTCAGCTGGTTTCTTATCTGTTCTGAAGGCATGCTTTGCAGATGAGGACCAATTGGAGCATCTTCTCTAGTAGCATAATTCAAGTCAGATCCAAAACTAAGGGTCCGAGAAGTGTGGTCAATACGAACCTATGAAAATTTGAAGAGTATTATAAATAGTTAAATCTACATGCAAATATAAAGTCATTATACAAATGAGTAACTTTGATTAAAATTTCAACTGAATTTAAGAAAAAAGATCAACTGAACAATGCTGAATATCAAAGCTAGAAGCCTCCATTCATGAAAGCTTTGAAACAGTGCCACTCTACCAAACTCAGAGAAACTGTGTGTGTTTCAGTCCCCGCAGGCTCGCCATCCCCTCGGTGTGCCCTGGGAGCGCCTACCTGCAGGTCACAGTGCCTGGCTGCATCTACTATGGCCCGTTCCAGTTGGAAAGCATCAACAAAAGGAACCAGAGAAGTCAAACGAGAAAACTCAATGCTCTGATAAATTTGTGCCACCTGCATAAGAAACACAAGGTTAATAATAATAATAGCTATCATTTATTTAGCAATTGTTACGTGGAGTCTCATGGAACAGTAGAAAGTTAGCCTATTTTTCAAAGAAAAGAAACTGAAGCTCAGAGTATGTAAACAATGCACTGCTGGAGCTAGAATTAAAATCCAAGGCTAATGAAAAGATTACGCTATATTTCAAACCATCACATAATCCTTTCAAATCCTAGTTCCATAAAAACAAACCAAAAAATCCCTAAATGGTCACATATTTGTACAGAGACCTGCTACTTACCTAATTCATCTGAACATTTAATAAAACTTTGTCTGAAGGAGACTGGCAGTATTACTATTTAGTTATACTGCTAATTAACCTTCAATTATTTGTATAGCACAGAAGAAATAACACTGCTCACACACAGGAGAGAAAGCAGGTCAATGACATGTGCACCAACATGGAGGTTAACATACAGTAAACGCTCTCCACCACCACCAATGAAACAAATGGAAGACACAAGAGGATCATTTAAGTCATACTGTAAACCATAATATTCAAACTTAAGTACAAAGTTAAACTACAACAGTTGAAAGGCTGACAATACTGGGACTTCCCTGGTGGTCAAGTGGTTAAGAATCCATGCATCCAATGCAAGGCATATGGGTTCCATCCCTGGTCGGGAAACAGATCCCCCATACCACAGGATTGCCAAAAAAACTAAAAGACTGATAATACTTAGTGTTAGCAGGAAAAAAAGCTTTCTTCACTACTGGTGGGAGGGTCAATGAATTCAATCTCTGAGGATCTGCTAAAAGTTTTAAATGTGTAGACTATGGCTAATTCCACTTCTTAGAAGCTACAAAAGTTACAGAAGTATGTAAAGATACCTGTATGGAAAATGTTCACTATTTCAACTTTTTATTATGGCCAAAAAAACTAAAGAATTTCCACCAATAGTCTGAATAAATAAACCAGGGTACTTCTAGACAATGAAAAACTACATAGGTATTAAAAGGAATAAGATGTACATGTCTAACAAGGAAAAATGTATGAAGACAATGGTTAACAAAAAGAGACAAAAACAGTTATGAACTATGTAAAATAGTGATTTTTCAAATCAAACACATAAAACTACTTTTGGTGAGGTTTAGAATTTGAGGAAGCTTTTTCCTGGGCTATTTCTAAATTTTTTAGTTTTATGTTCAAAACAATCAATGGAAAATTCCCAGCTGTTCCATAACACATCCATTTTTTCATCTTTACCTGCTGGAGAAGCCGGAGTATGGTATTGTTCTGCAGCTGTGGAACATACTGTTGTAACTCTGGTTCCTTTTCAGGCTGTTCCCTAACCCAATTGAGAACCTATAAAACCCATTAAAAGAGTTATATTTTCTCTACAATAAATATTAAAACACTGGTGATACTTTTTCATTTTCTTCACAGACAAATCATCACATAATGCAAAGAAATACAAAATGTAACAGGAAGCTATTGACTCTTGTATGAAGGTGACTGACAGCAATGGCTAAATTAAGCCATGCTGCTAATTTACCTCCAAAGGTTTATTTAGCACATCAGAAATATCTTTTCTCCTGACATAAAGAAAAAAGACAATGAAATGTGCACCAAATTCAAACACATAGGATAACACTTTTCTGTTAACAAATATGGGACTATCTGGGAGGTTCTGACTGACACGTATACACTGCCAGGTGGAAAACAGCTAGTGGGAAGCCACTACACAGAAAGCTCAGCAGGTGCTCTGTGATGGCCAGGGATGAAGGGAAGCCCAAGACAAGAGGAAGACATATGCATGCATATGGCCACTTTATTTCATTGTACATCAGAAAACTAACACACTGGAAAGCAATTACATTCCAATAAAAAGAAAATACTACAACATAAAACTGTAACAGGGATGGCTACATGGTAATATAACCAAAGCTTACCTTTGTGACTCTCTCACAGAGTTTTAGTGGGTTAAATTCGACTTCCAGCCAATTGTAAAGGTCTTTTACTTCTGGGACAACATATTGTAGCACATTGAATCTGACCTACAGTAAGCAAAACAAAAGGATTAACTGCTGAAGGTATTTTGTAACTGGGATTCTGAATTGATTATAAATTAAATAAAAATATCAGACTGGAGAGCTGGGAAATAACTGGTATTTATCTAGCTTCAACCACCTCTAAACTTACCAGGAGAAATCCAGGGCCACTATGCTGAGTCTCTTGCCCCAATTATGCAGCTCTCTACAGGGAGACCCCACAGGAGTTTACAAGGAAATAAAAACTCATCAACACAGTCAAAATATTTACCAAGACCATTCATGTGGCCAACACAAATCAGTTTATTATCAATAAAAAGTAAACACCAGTTTACAAATAGCTGTATCAGAGAAAAGTTATTACAGCAACCCTGCTCAGAAAGCCACAAATTCAAACAAAAAAAAAAAAACAACCAACTCAGGACAAAACAGGCCCTGATTCACATAATACACAAAAAAACAGTCAAAGAAAGAACAACTATATTCAATACATAAATATATCTCACCAATGAGAAGAATTTCATATATTTATGTGAGATTTAAATTTCATATAAAATACACAAACAGGCAAAATTAATCTGTGGTGTTATAAATCAGGACTGTGGCTATTCTTGGGAGAAACAGGAAAAAGTGGTGAATGGAAAAATCTTTTTGAGAATTTACACAATTATACTTAGGACATGTACTTTAAATATGTATGTTACAATTTAATCAAAGTTAGTATGTGAATAGAACTTCCTTGCACAATAAGGATGTAGCTTGTATAACCTGCCCTCAGGTTTGGGACATCAGTCATATACCTATCAAGAAATTATTCTATGGCCATTAGCAAAAAAAAAAATCTATAAATAATAAATCCTGGACAAGGTATGGAGAAAAGG
Source organism: Odocoileus virginianus (assembly GCF_023699985.2). Classification (NCBI taxonomy): domain Eukaryota; kingdom Metazoa; phylum Chordata; class Mammalia; order Artiodactyla; family Cervidae; genus Odocoileus; species Odocoileus virginianus. The sequence goes on from NC_069680.1 coordinate 21,294,978, forward strand.
GAACCCTCTTACACTGCTGATGGGAATGGAAACTGGGGCAGCTACTAACGAAAGCAGTATGGAGGTTCCTCAGAAAATTAAAATTATCATGACTGAGCAATCCTACTCCTGAGCATAGATCCAAAAAAAATAATTCAAAAAAGATACATGCACCCCTACTATTGTGAATAGCAGCACTATTCTCAACAGCCAGGGCACAGAAACACCCTAAATGTTCATCAACAGATGAACTGATAAAGAACACACATACACAGTGGAACACTATTTAGTCATTAACAAAAAGAATGGAATAATACCATCTGCTGCAACACAGATATAACTAGAGATTATCATATCAAGTGAAGTCAGAAAGAGAAAAAAATACCATATGATCACTTTCATGTGAAATCTAAACTATGACACAAATGAACCTATCTATGAAACAGAAACAGACCAACAGACTTGGGCTTGCAGGGGGATGGACTGGGATGTTGGGGTTTAGCAGATGCAAACTGTTACATACAGAATAGATAAACAAGGTTTCCTACTGAATAGCACAACTATATTCAGTATCCCAAGACAAGCCATAATGGAAGAGAATATAAAAATGAATGTACATAAAAATCAAACCACTTTGCTATACAGTGAAAATTAACACATTATGAATCAACTGTACTTAATAAATGAATATTCTGGATTTTCCACTGAGCACCTCCTCCAAACAAGGAATGTGCTGAGACAGGCTATCATAATCTACTTAAGTATACTTGCTTCCCAAGCTTAACAATCTTTTATGAACTTGATTAATTTGAGTCTGTTCCTGAGATACTAGAATCATTCTCCAGGTAATTATGAATTTACCTACATAAACCTAATACTCAGGTCTCAACCTTGTACATACAGTGAATTCAAAATTTATAAAATGCCTCCTGACATCTAGTTAAGCCATTCATCTGGCACCAACTAAAAGCCTTCTTATAGGCACTTATTTATGGGTCCAATGAGGACCCAAAAGTGGATGTCCTGCCTACTGACCCTAACCCCACCAACAGATTCCTGCATCAGTATCATAACTGATCAACTTTAACATCGAGGTGTGCTCCATGAGCTCAAGAGATATGGATAATACTTTCAATCAGGCACACTTCAGTATTCAAAAAAAATTTTTAAATACTTATCTGCTAGTTAAGACCTCTTCCTAAACACAATGCTCTTATTTAATTACATTTAATCCTAATTCAGTCCCATAAAAACATGCCAACACACAAAGCCGGTTTTTATAAATGGCAGCAGAATAAAACATGAAGGCATTCAGACAGAAATACTATTTCAGAGGTTAAGTTAGTTCTTTTTAAAAATTGACCACAAAGGGAACTTGCCTTGCTACTATAACAGAGAACTATTACAAGTGAAAACTGTTGCCATATACAAAATGTATTAACTTTTATCCAAACTGATTGACTCTGCCAGTGAAGGAATAAGGCCTATTCTCTAATACCTGTCCCTCTTTTTTCTCTTACCCTGAAGTAATTTGCTAGAGGGGTACCACAGTAACCACTAAGTCAAACTACTGTGAACCAAACTCCTCTGGAGTACAAATTCCATTTAACTATCACCTGCCTGGCAGGTAACAGACACTAACATGATAAATTCCCACTGAATTAAAGAGTCCAATGTAAAACACTGTGAGATACAAAACCTTGGGCTCTATATTCTGAAATCAATTTAATATATGCAGTGGGTGAGACCTAGAAATCTGCATTTTAAAAAGTACTTCACACACAATTACAGTGCATAGCCCTAATTAAGAACCACTGCCAAAAAAGAAAGAACCACTGCCTTAGTAACATACAATGAAAGTTAAAGAAAACAAAGTTGGGAACACTTGAGTTATCCAGAACTGGGCCTAATCTAATTCCACACTTTCCTGGACTCATCATCATATTTCTAACACCTATCAGCTTAATTTTTTCCTACAGCCCTTGAAATAAGCCATGATCATTCTTGCCCGTCATACTTCCCTTATCAAGGGGCCCATGCTATTCCTCAAAGCTAGTCTGAGTCTTGTCTGCTGCATCCAATTTAACTCCAGCTCATTCAAGACAAAACATCTCACCTCAACACAGGGCTGACTTACACCAATGGTTCTCAAACTTGTCCATGCATCAGAATTCCCAGCATGTGATCATAAATTATAAAACCTGGCCATAGAGCGTTCTGTCCAAAGCTGTTAAGAGTGCTAAAACTTATACCAACCATATCGTTAATAAGGCCAATTCGCGTTGGTGGGGCTTGCAGGCCTAGCAGAGTTGCAAGGCGACGCTGTTTCTCAACTATGATGCCGTCCATATCCAGAAGTCGAGCAATATCAGTACGCTCAGGGGTAATAGGGATGGAAAGAGTGGCCAAAAGGACTCTGGTAGACATTCTGGAGAACAAAGTTACAATCTGTTAAATTTGCAAATGCCACTTGATAAGCAGAAAGACACTTCTCTTTAATTATCTAGTGAAATATGCCAGTGACAGAATATGTATACCACCACGATGAACTGGCCTCGTAAGTATTCATCAAAGCATGGGATTAATTAAAAAAGAAATGGATTATCCTAAAATGAACACTTGGAGAAGCAGAACTTTCCCCAGCCACTTACTACTATCAGTGTTTTCTAGCTATAGAGAAAAGACTGCGTTAAATGGCAGCACAGACACATCTGCATATACCCCTACTCCCTTATAAAAACTATTAGGGAAGATTTTAAAACTAAGAAAAAAATTGACACTTAAGAAAAGAGGGAAAAGTTACAGTTACAAGGACCACAAAAACATATTATGTGAGTTGAGGGCAAAAGTTAAGTGTTAGCTTCCTTAAAACACAAAACTCAGGTTGAATTTAAAGCACCATAGGACACTAAGGATTGCAGGCTCTGTAGCCCAATTAGAATCTCAGCTTCACCATTTCCAAGACTGGAACCTCAGGCAAGATACTGAATTTTCTAAGTCACAAGGTGTTGGGAGGATTAAGGGAAATAATGTACATAGAGCCAGATAGCCTAATGATTATGACAGGACTCTTACAGTATTTTCTAACGGAAGAATATAGAAATAACTTGATAAAATCAAGTTTTTTTCCTTATTTCAATAGACAAGGATTATATAACAGATAGTGAATGACATAATGAACACTGTCCTCAATAGTTTTTTAAGGGACTCTCCTGGTGGCCCAGTGGTTAAGACTCTGAGCTCCCAAAATAGGAGGCACAGATTCCCTACTTGGGGAACTAAGATCCCACATGATGCTCTGTGTGGCAAAATATACATGTACATACACATATATATGTATACATATATATGGAAGCGCAAATTTTTAGTCACTCAGTCGTGTCCCAACTCTTTGCAACCCCCATGGACTGCAGCCCACCAGGTTCCTCAGTCCAAGATTCTCTAGGCAAGAAGACTGGAGTGGGTTGCCATATACACTAGAAAAAACTTAGTTGGTTCCATGCACTGCTTACAAGCCAAGAAAAACAATTTGGTGTATGTACTTCTACTAGAGACCAAAATAACATGTCTGCCAGTAAGAAGTGGTATGTGAGTTGCCTAAACCCAACTAAAATGTTTAATAAAAACCAAACATGACTGAAAGTATATATGTAATGCTAAAAAAATAAGTCTTTAGATTGTTAGGTTACAGGCTATCTACATAAAAATACACATGCCAATTATTTACAGAGTTAATGTTTTATAGCTGGGGGGAAAAAGTTACTTGACGAAAGTATTCATTTTGGGGGGAGGGGGTCTAATTTGTTCCTAGATTCTGAATACCTACACTCAGTTAAGGAAGCTAATACCTTAACACTGCCTTTCCTAATATTCCATTTTCTCAGTTGGAGGGTTGGTTATCAGATAAAAGACAGCTACCAAAGAATACTTCCCAAGAATACCATTGAGGTTTTTTGGTAGTTAACAGTTATAAGGGGTGCAACTGGCAACCAGTGGGTAAACCAGGGATGCTGCCAAAGATCCTAAACACAGTCCCCTGACAAAGAAATAACCAGCCCTAAATGTCAACAGTGCAGCCAAGAAACCCTAATCTAACCTCATGCCATTTACAAGATATTTCTTTTATATTTCAATACTATCCAACAATAAGACTCTTACCTTTGCATCTCTTCTTGTGTAAGATTCTTTCTCATTTCTCTAGATAAATGGTAAAGACGATGGAGTGTAGACGCATGAAAAAGAGCATTTCCAGATTTCCAAAATACAGTTGAGACTTTGTTATAGTAATTTGCCATCAACTGAGGCTTGGGCGGTTTTTTAGATAAGGAGAATAGCCCATGAATATCTTCCACAGCTTTGAATGCTTCCTAAAATTAGTGGTATAAATTATAGTCATGACAGTCCAAACAAACAAACAAAAACAAAAAAATCTCTTTATGAAACTGAAAATACATTACACTTAAGAATAAAAATGGCAAATAAAATGCCTTCATGTGTGGTTCTTTTTATTCATAATTTAACTATCTGATATATCTCAGAAAACACAATTTCCTAGACTACCCAAGTCTTTAAAAGAGTATCATACCACTTGGCAGAATATATTTTTAAAGAATCTGGAAGGACATAAAACACAATATAAAGGCTACTTCTCAGTGTTAAGATAATGGATAAATATTCTCTTCCTTTAACTTATTCATTTTTTCTATACTAGGCATGTTTACTTGTCTTCTATTAAACTTTTTTTCTTTTGTTCAGGTATCTTAAGGGTGTACCTGCATAAAAGGAAAATATGGGAAAGCAGGAAATCACATTTTCATTGGCTGAAAACTACCAATTTTTAGTTTCTTCCTCTGCAATTTCAATAAAATTTGGTGGGGGAATCAAATATATAAAAATAACTCATGAGAAAATGTCTACAGAATCCTTAGAGTAAAAAAGTCCATGTTGACAACAAAATGAGCCCTTCCAAGATCTCTGATGTAGGATATTCACTGTACGGGCTTACTAAGTCTAGGCAGCACTGAGAAATCTAGGGGACAGTCTGGTGCTGCATTTCTCCAACTCTCTGCGGTAAAGGACAAGTTTGTCTTTATAATTTCTAAACTGTTGCCATCAATACTTCTATAAAGCACAATAAATTACTATTAAAATAAGATGGAAAGACAAACTGATTTTTTTTAAATCAGGGTAAACAGACAGAAAACTACCATGAAATTATTTACAAAATTTTGTAAATGCATACTCTCCAGGCATTGAACCACAATTTGAGCACTGAGGTCTGAAAAAGATTACATGATTTGGCTTGGAATTGACAACAGGCATTTGGAACCAAAATAACTGAGATTTCTTGTCCCAAACTCTTACTTCTCCATTAGACAACCTCAAATCTGTTACCTAGCTATTGAAATTAACCAAGAGATACCAAGATGCAGATACTCATTAAGAGGAAAAAAAGGTAATATGGGTTACTATTACTACAAAGAAAAGCCAAAATAGTTCACAACATACCTGCCACAATTCCATGCTGATAGCACTGTCCAACTGAACAAGCCTGGTTTCCAAATGCATAGACTGGCTCTCTGGATTATTAAGGTTGATTGCTGTACTTTGGTTATGGTGGCGTTGAATCTGAGACAAGTGCATTCTCAAGTTGTCACACAACTTACGGAATTCAGCCTTCCGGGTATATTGAAGGCAGAATTTGAAAGCTATAAGCATAATTGTAAAATACGTTAGGTACTTTCCACCATAAACTTAGTATTTAAATAGGTTCTATTTCATGTATTAAAGTCAGTTATCTTAACAAGATTTCCCAAACTCACCATCAGTCTTGAGAAATGATCAGAGTCATAACTCACTTCATGTGCCCTGAGCACCTTTTAGACACAGTCATCAGTCCTGGTCTAGGACTGAAATGGTTCTGAGAACTAAGGAAGCTATTTAAGTCTAAGAGGGACTCACCTTTCAAACACTTATCACTTCAAACCCTAAAAGAGCAAAAAAAATTCTGGTCTGAAATATAATTAACTCTCTTACCTAATTTACTAGAAAACAAAGCTTCTGCACTAACTGAAACTGAATAATACAAATTGGTGGTTTATGGTAACCTAATTTCAATTGTGCAGAGATGTATAAATGAAATACTTGCTCTATCATTAAAACACGTAATTTTCTACTATCATACATGCAATACTAAAATAACTTCTTCCAATGTCCTTTGTCAATCCCTTAAAATAGAGTATTTCTATTTCAATAGGCCTGAAACAAAAGGATGCAGTTTAACTACAAGTTAATATTTATCTCAACTGTTATCAAAAGGTCCTAGTTTACTTGTGTTAGATGCTAGCAAAACAGATTCTAATACTCCTTTACAGTAAGTTATTCTTGGTCACATAATCACTTAAAACTTTTGAATAAACAAAAACAAATTCCATGTTAAAAAGAATGGTGACAAGCTTGTGCCTAAGGCTAAAAGTAAGAAAAAGCCAAGAGCCACTCATGTCATATATAGTTAAAAGGCTGCACTGATAGGAAGATAAGCTGCAACAGTAAGGCAAAAAGACAAGATTAGGAAAACGAACTTAAAACAGTTCTTCAGATTAAAAGTGCATGGAGTGTTAACTATTGGATACTTTTTATGATGATCTTGAGTCTTCAGTAAGGTTTAGTTCTATACTCATTAACACTCTGGAACTCAAAAAGACCTCAGAAACCCAGCATATGGTTAAGTAGCTTGCTGAAGAGTATGCTATAGCGTCAAAAGAATTGATAGAATCAAGCCTGCCAGAAAGCAACAGAAAAGTTTATCTTTTCAGTCACTTAGAAAATTCCAAAATGACTTTAAAAGGTGCTTTAGACATCGACGGATAACAAAGAATTACCTTGACTAATGAAACAAATTTCTTATTTAATATTCAAATGAATGCCAATCATCTAAAGAAAGAATTAAAACTATGTAAAATAAGTACTACAGAGAAAAGGAGGTCAACTTTAACAGTTAATCTTTTGCAAAACCTATCCTTAAGTCAACTTTTCAAATCAGTTCTTGTTTTACCTTGTTGGGCAATATCATGGTAGAGACGCTCTACTCTAGAATTGTTTCGAAGAAGGTCCAGACACTGTCTGTATGATTCCCACAGGAATTTAACCCATGGAGTTAAAAGTAATCTGTCAGTACGATCCTGAGTGTCTTCACCACTTACAGCACTTAGGAGAACACTACAAAAATATTTAAAAACGTTGAAAACAATTTTAGACATGGTTTCCTACTTTGCCATATGATTATAAAACCAAAACCAACAATGATCATTATAAAATAGTTCAAATCCTACCTACAACTTTGAACATACTGTAAAGCTATCACTTAGTCCAAGTATTTGAATTCTCAATCTGTATTAAAGCCATTTAAACTAGTATACACCCTATCGGATGGTTGTAATTTTTCACTTTCATGAACGTTGAATAGTATATGACTTGAAGTTACTGTACATTTAAAATTCCAAAGACAAGCATTCTTTCTAATAAACATTTACTTCAAATGGGGACAATGGAGACACATGTGAAGAAAAACAATGAAAGATATATTTAGCAATTTAGCCCACATACCTCTCAGGAGTTTGAATATTATCCAGATCTTCTATGTCTAAGACCATCTGCTGGGACTCTTCTTTAGCAGCTTCCGTTTTCTCCTCTGCCAATTTCAAATATGCCCTAACAACATCCTCTAGAGATTTGATGTTCACCTAGCCAATAAATAAATAAATAAAATTCGTTTCCCAACAAACCAAAAAATATTTTAAAAGCAAACTTCATGGTATGAAACGGTAAATCTGAAAGGTAAATGCCTCCTCAAATGACTAAAAGCACTTACTAAAATATAAACCCCAGCTGTTCATACCTGTTGACAAATGTTCTTATACTGATATAAGCCTTCTTTAGCCAAATGGCTCTTGCGGAGATCCACACAAAGTTCCAAGTATTTCAACATAATCGGCTCGTGTATCTTTTGCCATGTTCTATGTTTCTTACTTTTCATAACATCATAAAGAACGTCCAAAGCAGGTTGCTTTTTGCCAACTTCAAGAAATTCTGGAAAAGTTAATTCAGGAGAATTAAAATTAGTTATGTATGCTATATAAAAACCTAAGTCTTGCTTTTTAACTCAGCTGTTTTAATTTACCAACCTATTACCATCTCTTTTGAGGTCACAATTTATTTTTGATTTCTAATACTATGCCAAGGTAAAACAATGAAAAACTGATACCATCTCAAATATGCCCTATAGGTAAAACTAGACTTCACTCAATTCCTCTGCACCAATTACGTCTAAGTTACTTTATAAAGTTCCAGAAATTCAAGTCATGAGAGTAACAATCTCCCCCTATAAAAGGCAGAACAAGCAAGTGTAACTTCAGTCACAACGATCTGGCGGATGTAATTTTTGCTAGCTTGTATTAAGACTTGAGGTAGAAAGAACAAATTAGATTGGCTACATTCCTTTTAGATCAATTGACTGTGTGGGTCTATTTAGGGGCTCTACTTTGATCATTTCTCTACTGACCTGCCTACGCTGTGGCCAATATCTCACTGTCTCGATCACTGTAGCCTGACAGAAAATCTTGGAAGTCAGGTAGTGGGGGTACTCCAACTCTGTTCTTCAATACTAGCTGACTATGTAACACCTTTTGCCTTTTCATACAAACTTCAGAATTGTTTGTAGATACCTAGAAAACAGCTCACTGGGATCTCATTGAACCTATATAACAAATTTGGAAGAACTAACAACAGCATTTGTCTTCCAATCCATGAGCACAAAGTATCTCTCCACTTATTTATCCCAATCTAAACACGAGAAACAAACTGAAACAAACCCCAGCTAAGAGATAAAATACCTGACAACCAATACTCCTCAAACTGTCAAGGCCATCAACAAACCTAAAAAACTGCCACAACCAAGAGGAGCCTAAGGAGACAACCAAATGTAATGTATCTTGGGTGGGATCCTGGAATACACAGGGGACATTACAGAAAGCTGAGAAAATATGAACAACGTATGGACTTCCCTAAATAATAATATATCAACATTGATTCATTAGTCGTAACAAACATACAACACAGATCTAAGATATTTATTAACAGGAGCATCTGTGTGTGCTGTGACCCTCTGTACTATCTTTACAATAATTCTGTAAATCTCAAACTTCCAAAATTAAGTTTATTTTTTAATTGAGAAAAAAATTTTAGAATGTAGAGTAAACAAATGTATACTCTTTAAAATTCACTGCCTAAACCTGATGGCATTCTGTATGTAGCAACATTTCAAAATCTGTTCCAACCTCAGATTTTGGGTACACTCCTTGTTTTGAAAATCAAAAGCAAAGACCCCTCCATCACATTTCTGACCAAAGTTAAAATTTATTTTTTTTCCTTTTTTAACTTTCTCAATACACTTAACAGACTATGGGTGGCTCTTTTCTGGTTTTGTTCAACTTAAAACTCAGTACGTGCCAAATTTCACACACACAAAAATTTCTCCACTGAAAATTTGACAAGTAATTTGGTAGAATACTAGTTTATGCTTTAAAAAACTTAAAACACATCTGTTTTTTAAAATCATTGTTCATTTTTCTAAAAAAATCCTTGACAAATAATTATTTTTGGCATTAACCTAACAATGTATAGCATTATCTAAGCTATAACTATGCTACGGCAAACACAGACCAAAATGTCTCTTATCTGAAGGATTTACTAGATCTATGGATTTAATGAGTAACTCTTATTTCTTCTTCCAATCGTATCTTTCAGGAATGCTGCCTCTGAACATTCCTTCCTCCAGGAAAACTATAAACAATATTTCAACTCTAATGTATTTTTAAAACCTTATACAGCAGACATCACAAAACACACTGAAATAAGTATCTTTTAACACAATATCCTACATCATCCCATATTATACCAAATCATACTCCTCACACGCAAATTAATATAAACCCCTCTTCAATACTTCAATAATCTCAATATCAAATCTGCCAATATGACAGCAAGACCATTTTCACATTACACCCCTCCCAATCAAAGATGTAACATTGAATACAACTAGATACTTCGCTGGAGTAAGCCTTTTCTGTTTTAAGGCAATGACCTACTCATCATCTTCCTGGAGCATGCACACAGTTATTTTAAAATTCAACAATATTTTAGTGTTTTTTCACAACTATTTAACAGAAACAGCTTCTATCAGCCAAAAATTGGGGAATAAATGTTTTTACATTTATCCTTTACATTAAGGATATCACAGGAGCCCACCAAAATAACTTCTTATATCCAATTCCCAATCTTACGTTGAGGATTCAAATTCCATTCTACTGTATATAAACACTACCAATATTTTGCAAAATAGGCACCAAGAGTTAAATTTAAGAGCTGGTCCCAGTATGATGTGGTGACAAAATAACAAACTATCAAAAAATAATTCCCTATCTCTTATTTTTAAATGACTGTGGTAACAACGTCACTTTAAAAAAAAGTAAGTCTTGTTTAGTGATAAAACTGAAAGTACTTTTCATTTCCTCAACACCTAGTCAAAATTTAAGATTCAAATTCAATACTTTCAAACTCCAAACCAATCATCTAATTAGGGGGAAAAAACAAGTTTTTGAGGCTGGAGAAAACTATCACACACTAAAAGCTGTATTGCAATCTTTAAAGAAACGTTCATTTCCAGATTGATATTGTCTTAAAAATAAAATCTGGAATTAGAAACTATTCCTAAGAGGGTAGGCATTCTTAAAGAAACAGTGAGTGATCTATGTATCTACCTACAGTAAAGTTTAGGTCAGCCCTTCAATTTTACTAGTTTATTTGTGTAACAGACCAAGTAGATAAGCTATGTTACATAATTTGTGGGTTTAATAACAACTTTATTTTTAAGACACTGGTTGTAGAGTGTAAGTTAAAAGGCTGTTATTTCCAATTGCTTCCAAAAATACTGCTCTGACAAACCATTCTACACCTAAATTTACTCACATCTTGTTAAGATACTCTAATGGATGGGGTCTAAATGTGATTTGATATTACCAATGTTATAAATGAGGTTATTCCCATTAAAAATAAAATGTGCTCTGATTACCCTATTTATAAAATTTTGTCAGCAGTGTCATATGCCATCCACATTCTGCTCTTTGATACTAAAACAGGATCTAAGATGAAAAGTACAGAAATTATACTACTTGAAAGGGAAGGTATCTCTACCATACCAGCACTCATCTAAGAGCTTTTTAAAAGGCCTTTTACAAAAACTACACTAACAAATTCAAGTCCCTATCCCCATGTCTTTGTCATCTTGCCTACTTTAATCTCTGACATCTTCACAAATTGCTCTTCATGAATCAAATTTCCTTAGAAAAATTGTGAGAAAAGATTTTAAATGTTAACACATATCCCTTCTAATTTTAAAATTACTCAGATATTAAGTTCATATACATTCAAAAGGGAGGAGTGAATGATACAAGGCTTGAACACACCAACATGTAGTATTTAGGCCATGGAGATTACAGTGCTTCAGCCAATTAACATGGGGAAAAATGTGTTGGTAAAGCATTCAAAGGGCTATAAAACAGATCTACAGTAGTAATTTCACCCAAGCCATTTGTGTACCACAATATATAATAATTCTCTTAAGTTTCACAACATTTAAGAAATAATGCTTTCCCTAAATTTGCTAGTTTATTTTGTAGGGTTAAATTTCCATCTCAATCTTATTTTCTTTCCTATAAATTAATCAGCATGTGTAAACTTCCTGCCTGTTCAAACATGGAGGATCCGAGTGAGTGATTCGATCAAAGTTGTACTTTCAACTGTTTTTTAGAAGTTACTCTATTCCACAGAATGTGGCATTATCCTATTCCACAGACGGTTACTTATCCCCGAAATTGTTAATTTACAGTAAAAACAACAAGCGTGCGACAAACAGCCCTCTGGCCCTGAGAGATCATCAGTAGTACCAACTGTACGCATTGACTGAAACTGACTTTTTCCTAAAAGGATTTTCAAACGAACTAACAAAGTAAGCTTCCTAAGTATAAAAGGGTTAACAGACACTGTACATCGATCCACAACCGGGGTAAGACCCAAAACTCGTTTGGCTTGAGGAAGCGTGAAAATGAAAGAGCAATGGACGCCCTAACACTTATAAACCCTAAATAAGAATCTATTGAAAGACCAGAGAATACATTTGCACCCCTTGTAATGGCAACGTAATAAATGCCTCTTGAACAGATCAGGACACACACAAGTTTTCCCAACAGTGCCGCCGATTCAGACACACATATGGAAATAATCGCAAGCAGCAGCGCAACAGTGGGGGGGGGGGGGGAACACCACGATAGATCTGGAAGTTCAGAGACCTTGGCGTTAGGCTTCTAGCTCAACAACTCACTCCCAGAGTGACCTTGGGCAAACCAGTCTCCCTAGGCCTCACTTTCCTAATCTTTGAGAGAAACTTCAAGTCTCTCTTATAGTATTAACTCTGTCCCAACTTCCTTGTGACTCGGAGTAGGCTTCGCAGCTGCCAATAATCAATGCCAAAAGAAAAAAAAAAATAGGGAACGAGTTAAATGGGTCAGAGTCCCCGAAGCGGATAAGAGGGGTCGGAGGGGGAAGTGGACCCTGAGCCGGCAAAGCACGGCGCTGAATTCCGGGGCGCGGAGGCGTCCGCAGGAGGGCCCGGAGGTGGGCCTGCCAGGCCTCCCGGCCCGCGGGAGGTGGAGCCGAGGTTCTCGCGTGCATTGTCCCCGGGAGGGAGCCATATTTCCTCCTCCCGGCACTCCCAGATGGCGGCTGGGGGCGCGGGGCCGAAGCGCACAAGGCCCCGTGGTCTCGGGTGAGGGGGTGCCCAGCAGAGGTGGGGAGAGAGAGGGGAGCTCGGGCCCGGGTCGGCTTGTCTCCGGAGCCGCGACGCGCCACCCTGCCCCCCGAGACTCACCAGGCGGCGGCGGGAGGAAGGCCAGCCCCGCAGAGAGACGGTTCCCGGCTCCGCGCCTCCCACCCTCGCCGTTCAACCTCCCATGTCGGTTGGAGCGAGAAGGGATATCATACCCAAACCCAGGCTGGGTCGGCGGCGGGCAGGCCGCAGGGGCCTCCCGTGCACCCACAGTCGGGCGGTAGCACACCGCGCACCAGGCCCGGGCCCCCTCGACCTCCGAGGCCTCGGGCCGCCCCAGTCCGGCGCGCTCCGATCCCCTCCTCACCGTTGGCGCGCTTGAGGGCATTTTCCGGCCTCTGGAAATAGGCCGGCATCTTGGCGGCAGGCTCAGTTCACCCGGCGTCAGCGAATCCTCGGGGTCCCGGACCGGGAGAGGAGACGAAGGGGAACCAGCGCGAGGCTCCACGCGCCTCGCCAGCAGTCGCCCGCGCCCAGCCGGCCAAAGACGGAAAGGAAGAAGCCACGTGACCCCCCCTGCGCGGCGGCGCCGCCGCCGCTTAGGTCCCGGATGTAGGGGGCAGTCCTCCGGCACGCCCCGCCCCCCCCCCCCCGCGCGCAAGCGCGTTGGCGTCACGCGCGCTGGCTGACGTGGCGGCTGTGCTCGGCTGACGGGCGCTCGGGTTCCACCTCCGCACTCTTGCGAAACGTACGTTTGCGACCAGGTTCTCAGGCCCCTAGCTCCTCGAGTGAGAATAGGGGTGAGAAAGATGCATTTTGGGTCAGAGCTACTACCTGGCGAGAAAGCGCTGTCTTCCTCTAATATGATTTGTGCGGAGTCCTGCAAAATTAGAATCAAGTCTCATTCGCCTCAGTTCGGTTTCGTTCAGTCAGCTCAGTCGTGTCCGACTCTTTGCGACCCCATGGACTGCAGCACGCCAGGCCTCCCTGTCCATCACCAACTCCCCGGAGCTTACTCAAACTCATCTTCATCGAGTCGGCGGTGCCGTCCAACCCTCTTATCTTCTGTCATCCCCTTCTCCCGCCTTCAATCTTTCCCAGCATCAGGGTATTTTCCAGTGAGTCAGTTCTTGGCCCAGGCTTCTCTCCCTGGAATTCTCCAGGCAAGGATACTGACTTGGCTGAGTTAAAATACCAAATTTATTCACTTAACACAAATGCATTGAGCACATATCATTAGGCCAAGGATGTCCACCTCTAGTGGAGACCTGTCACATGATGACTAGCATGGGGAGGAGAGTTGCAATAAGTAACTAAACAACTAAGCAGGCTTTTTTCACATCTAGGTAAAATTCTAAAGTTGGTGACACAGAGAGTGCCCTGGCCCTCAGAAAAGGCTCGTTTTGAGCCAAGACCTGAAGGTTGGGATATACTGGAGACAGTCTGGCATGGGGAGAAAAGACATGCAGCAGACCAGACCCTCAAAATATTTGAAAATACATGGGAGTGTCGTCGCCTTGATGTTAAGTATATACTGCATACAAACCTAAGAGAAGTTTTGTGAAAGGTTAATGAAAAAATTCTGTAATAGACCCTTTGCTACAGATCTATTTTTGATGAACAACTTTAATGTTCAAACATCATACCTAGAACTTGAAAGCCATTTAGACTTAATCTAATTACTCAAAATGAGTTCTCGGACTTGCCTGGCAGTGGTCCAATGGTTAAGACTATGCACTTCCACTGCCGGGGCATGGGTTCCATCCCTGGTCAGGGAAACAGAAGATCCTGCATGCCCTGCAGCTTGGCCAAAGAAATTAAGTTCGTGCTCGCTTCGGCAGCACATATACTAAAAAAATTAAAATAAGTTCAGAAGAAAAATTCAGAAAGCAGCAGTGGAATAAATTGTTACAAATTTATTACACATTTTGTAATAATGAGTGGTAAAGAACCTGCCTACAATAGAGGAGACCACCTGTAATGCAGGAGATGTGGATTTGATTCCTGGGTGGAGAAGACCACCTGGAGAAGGGAATAGCAAATCATTCCAGTATTATTGCCTGAGAAATCCCATGGACAGAGGAACCTGGCAGGCTACAGTCCATGGGTTCACAAGAGTCGGACACGGAATTAGTGGCTAAACTCACCACCGCAATAATAGATGGGATGTGTAAATTAATGAGAGTACCACATTAATGAATGAGAAAACTATAGTATATACACACAAAAAGCATTTCCCCCTCATTCCTTCTGCCTCAGCAAAGAGGATTTTCTATTTATCACTAGAAAGAGTATTTGAGAAATGCAGACATAGACAAAAGATAATTCACAAATTCTAAAAAAAAAATTTTTTACTTTAAAATTCATTTCAGAGTTCTTCCTCCAAATGATTAGATCACCCTGAGCTTACTCCTCAAAAAATAAGAGCAAAGTTGAGCGGTAAGTATTAAAAAGCCATGGGAACTGTTTTATAGGACGAGATCAAGAGACTTATTTGTGTATTCAGTAATTAAGTCAAAATTAAAGAGCTAAACATAAAGCAAATATAGCTTTGAAATGCTGTATATAGAAAACTTTTTCAGTAGAGCAGAGAGGTACATAACAGAATAAAAAAAAAGAAACCTGGCCTAAGTATCAAAAAAGCTTTCCAACATTCTTAACTTTCCATTTTCAAATCTCAAAGAAAATGGTAAAATGATTATTGATTATTACTCATTATTTGGTAGACCTGAAACAAAATACTAGAAAATTGGAAGGTAAAATGAAATCCAATGTTTCTACATCTTCATCCTTTTCTCTTTGAAGTTATTTTAAAAGTACAGTCAACCCTCTGCACCCACAGCTGTGGAGTTTTGCATCCTCAGATTCAACCAGACATGCATCAGAAATATTCAGAAGGGAATTGCTTGAAGGTCCAGTGGGTAGAACTCTGCACTTTCAGTGCTGAGAGTCCAGATTCAGTCGCTGGCTGGGGAACTAAGATCCCACATGTCACGTGGCATGGCCAAAAAAATAAAATGCCTTAAAAGAGAGAGCAACCGATAGAAAGAAAGAAAATATTTGGGAAAAACATTCCAGAAATTTCAAAAAGCCTAATTTGAATTTGTTACTGGCAGCTATTTATATAGGTTTACACCACATTAGGGCTTTTTCCCAGGTGGCGCTAGTAAAGAATCTGCCTGCCAGTGCAGGTAGACATAAGAGACATGGGTTCAATATCTGGGTTGGGAAGGTCCCCTGGAGGAGGGCATGGCAGTCCACTCCAGTGTTCTTGCCTGGAGAATCCCATGGACAGAGGAGCCTGATGGGCTGCAGTCCATAGAGTTGAAAAGAGTTAGACACGACTGAAGCAACTTAACATTCACACTGCATTGAGAGTTATACGTAATCTAGAGATTATTTGAACTATATAGGAGGATGTGATAGGGTTACCTGCAAGTCCTATGCCATAAGACTTGAGTATTGCATATTTTGATATGTGGTGGGAACTGGAACCAATTCCTTGTAGATAGCAAGGGAAGACTGCATTTGAAGCATTTGGTAATATGTCAGCACCAAATGGGGCTTCCCTGGTGGCTCAGTGGTAAAGAATCTGCCTGCAATGCTGGAGACCTTGGTTCAATCCCTGGGTCTGGAAGATTCCCTGGAGGGGGGCATGGCAACCCACTCCAGTTCTCTTGCCTGGAGAATCCCATGGACCTGGTGGACTTCAGTCCATAGGGTCACACAGAGTCGAATATGACTGAAGCAACTAAGTAGCAGCAGCAATAGCAAAGGACGATTTAAGTGCCTGAAAAGTATTTAGAGTCTGTTACCATGTTTTTGAATGAGTAAAGGTATAGTGTCAATTTCCGGGATAACTTTACCTATTAAACTCAACTATCAGGCTTTCAGTACCAGCTAACAGCCATAACGTTAGATGCTGGGGATAAAGACAAGCACGATGCCTCCTTTCACAGAGATGATGATTCACTAGTGAAAATAGACTAGTACACAAAGGACAAGATGGGATCTATTCTGGGCCTGGAGAAGAGCATAATTACTTGCTGTTGATTAATGCTCACTTAGTGGAAAACAAGCAAACTGAATAATGCAAAAAGCCACTCAGGAAGTGGCAAAAGGAAGTAATCAGGCTGATGAAGGTTTTTTTCCCCCCTAATCAAGCTAGTTTATACTGTATATGACTGGATAATTTCTCTAATACAGTGTTTTGTAGGATTTTTCTGACTTGAGTAAATAAGGTTCTCCAAAAAAAAAGTTGTTAAGGGTACAACTGAAGTACTACATTATACATATTTGCAACATAATACCTCACAGCTTTAAAACAAGTATCATGCTTCACAATTTACTGAAATGCTTTCACATTCATTGTTTACAAGAATGCTATAATGAAGATATTTGTACTGATGAACATAATAAATTTCAGAGTTAAACCAAGGTTCACATTTATACATTCATTCAACAAATCATTACTATGTGTCAGACTTGAAAGGTAGGCACTCTATAGGTAGGTATGCAGTGCTAAGCAGGACAGATTTGATTCCTGCCTTCTCAGACTTTGCAGTCAAGAAAGAGGAAAACTCTGAACACTCATCAGAAGCTCCATGGAGGGAATTCCCTGGCGACCCAGTGGTTAGGACACCATGCTTTCAGTGCCCAGGGCCCAGGTTCAATCCCTGATCAGGGAACCAAGATCCTATAAAATGTACCAGGTAGCCAAAAAAAAAAAAAAGCCATGTGGAGACAGAGAATCCACTCCAGCCCAGGCCACCATGGTCTCTCTAGACCCATCTCTCACCACTCTCAATGTCTATCAGTGCCTGAAACAGCCCTCTCCCACCTCCAACCCAGTGCATGCCATCATTTCACTTGGAAATTCACCACCACCCATTCCTTACTCTGGCAACAAGAACCTATTTCTCCTTCACATTAAATGTCACTTCTGCCAGGATTCTTCCCTGGCTTCCAGATTAATTTAGATGCCAAGGCACTGAGCACCAATAACATCCTCTCTTAGCGCTGACCATACTTCAGTGTAATTGCTTGCAGACTGTAAGCTCTGAGAGGGGAAGGACCATATACATGTTGTTCACCACTGTATCCCCAATGCCTGGCAGAGCATCAGGCAGACAAGATTCTCTCAAGAGATGCTGGAGAGAGAAATGAATAAATCCTTATGTAAACACATAGAATGCATTTTCCTATAATACTCACGGGGCAGTAACACGTTTAAAGGCCAGTGTGTGTCATGTTTCACTCATAGAGCATCTACCCATCTACACAGAGCGTTCACTATCCCTAAGCTTCACACACAAATATTAAAGGAGAAACAATAATATTCTTCACCCAAAGCTCCTAATTACACTGATTCCAGACCTCCAACTGTGCCCAAGATCATTCATGATTTTCTGAGGTCAGTGTTCAAAGATACCGTGCTTTCCTGCAATATATATCCCTTTCCCCTCACCACCATCATTACCTAACTCCTGCTAATACTTCAAGCCTCAACCCAAAGTCTTTCTCTGCAAAGCCTCTTCTGCCAGCCGGGACTGTCCCTTTGCCATGGTCTTTGCTCAGGTCACCGTTAGCTCCATCACCCAGGCCAGTCGTGAGCACCCTGCTGCTTCTGCAACCCTGGCAAGGGACGGCTGCATTTCTCCATCAAACCACTGGCGACTGGAGGTGGATCCATGACCAACTAGCTCAACCCACTAACTCCATTCCAGAGCACGCTTTCTGTATCTCCTTCTCTCTCTCCCTCTTCCCTTAAATTCTCACTTCGGATGCTCACACATCAGTCTAGGCCATGTGTGATTCCTCCATGCTCTGGTCCTTTCTCCTCAGTCATCTACCAATCCCAGGTCATACTCCCTCATCCCTTGGCTGTTAGCTCTGGTTCCCTGTCACTCTCTCCAACACCACCATTGTAATGATTGGTGGGCTCTATACCCAAGTAATTGATCCTGGCCAATATCCTGGCCACCTGGCCTTCACCATTGTGTCCTCTACCTGACCTCAGCCACTCACACACCCGTTGATACCCTAGAGTCTAGACCAAGAGTCAGCACTATTTCTATAAAGGGCCAGGTAGTAATTATTTTAGGTTTTGTGGGCCATGAAATACCTTCAATTCTTGGAGCAACTGTTCTTACTAAAAGGATAATAGTCTTTTTTCTTTTTTTAATTTGAAAAACCATTCTTATCTCAAGGCTGTATAAAAACAGGCTGCAGGCCCAGATTTAACCTGCAAGGCCATAGTATGCTAACCTCTATCCAGATCCTGTCACACTAACTATCTCAGTTTCCAAATCTAGATTTCAAGCATATTACTTTCTGACCAGCCCCTGCTGTTTGGTTAATGCTATCAGACCCCAACTGGAACAACCTTGCTGCTTGACTGGGATTTATTTGCAATCCATTCATCCATTGTACCTCTTTTCTGTGCTTTCATCCCCCATGTCCTCTGTTTCCTCCAGACCCAACTTTTTCCTTCTTATTTATTA
The DNA here is from genome assembly GCF_023699985.2 of Odocoileus virginianus. Lineage (NCBI taxonomy): Eukaryota > Metazoa > Chordata > Mammalia > Artiodactyla > Cervidae > Odocoileus > Odocoileus virginianus. Next base: position 21,314,340 of record NC_069680.1, read on the forward strand.
ATTTATTTTGGCTGCACCTGGTCTCAGCTACAGGTACAGCACGTGGGATCCTCAATCTTTGACACGGCATGCAGGATCCCTAGTTGCAGCATGTGGGATCCAGTGCCCTGATCAAACCCAGGCCCCCTGCATTGAGCACAGAGTTTCCCCCCCACCATGGAAGTTCCTCCAGGCCCAAGATGAACTCCATCATTTAGTTATTGTCTGCTCAGTTCTCTATTTTACCCCAAACCCTGGCCAATCCAACCCTCCACCTACTCCTGCCTGCAGCCTCATATGATTGGAGACGAAGGCACAGCCACGTCGAGAAGTCTCACTTCAAATTCATGACCACAAGCCTCAACGAGCGCCAATGCTGCTGCTCACCCATCCTACTGCACTTCTCTTGGCCATACTCACTCTCCTAGATGATCAGTTCATACATTTTCCTCTCTCTAACCTCCAGGCCCTCCTTTCTCTACTCTCCACCGATGGCTGAGAGAAAATAGAGAAGTTAGAGGACTTTGGCACTCTGCCATCTGCTGCCCACCTTCATCTGTGCTCAGACTCCTTCCCTCCTATTACCATTCATCGGTGCTCCTATCTAGGGTCAGCCCTTACCTACCAATGCGTTGGATTCCATCTCCTCTCACATACGGAAATGACCGCCATATCCTCTCTGAAAGACTTTCTCCACTTGACTTCCAGGATCCTCCTTTCCTGATTTACTTCTCACCTCTCTGTCTGTTCCGTGTCCCTCTGACCTCTAAGGTTGAAAAGTCCCGGGGGTCAGTTCCTGGACCTTGTCCCTCCTCTAACTGCCTTTATCTCTTGGTTCTAGCTCATGGTTCTAGATGCTTTTGCTGTAAGCATCTTTGTCGCAAGCAATTTTGCCCCGAATATTTTTGCCTCATAACTAATTGGCCATAGGCAATTTTGCTATAAAAGATAAAAACAGTCAGGGGGGGGGGGCAAAAAAACTAAAAGAACAAAAAGTAAAGGAGAGACATCACCTGGTAGCTCGATAAAGACATCAGTAATGTCACTGACTGGACAGTCAGTCCAGCTAATGCATTTCAACTCATTGAAACCAAACTGTCAAACCCCAAACTGTCAACTGGTTATTATATCCTTCATGGCAAAATTGTCTTATGGCCAATTTGCAGCAAAAATGCTTGCAGCAAAGATGCTGACAGCAAAGGCACCCAAGATACTAGCTCATAGCTTTACAAATCACATCTGTGCTGTCAAGTTACAAAACTGTATCACCAGTACTTGACCTCTTTTCCTGAAAGCCCAGCTCACACCCAGATGTCTATTTGAAACATCCATTAAATGTCTGACACGCAATGTACACCAGCCTTCCCCAAACCAGACGCCAGGTCTCTCTGGCTCCATCCTGCTCTTCTTCTCACCATCCCCCAGAGAATAATTACCCTGTTTTTCTGGTTGCTTAAGCCACAAAAACATTAAAGACATCCTTGACTCCACTTTTCTCTGTCATAGCCCCATGTCCAATCAGCCCATCAACAAATCCCACATACACCACTTCCACGGCTCTCCAATTTTGGTCTGAGTCACCATCACTTCTGAGCTGGAGTGTATGATAACCAGCAGGCTTGTCTTTCTCTTTCCATCTGGCCCCCTCCCTGTTTTTCTCCACAAAGCAAGGAGGGGGATCCTTTTCAAAACAAAAGTGAGGTGATCGTGTCAGTCTCCTAATCAAGACCCTCTCGAGGCCCCCAGATCACTCTGTGAAAGTCAGTCCTTATAATGACCTGCAAGACCCAACACAGCCCCTTCTCTTCCCTCGTCGCTCTTACGTCATGCCAATGTCACCTTTCCAGCGATGGCTTCTCTCACCTCTTTAAAGCAATAATCACCTCCCTTCTTTCTATACTTCTTAGCACCCTTCTAGTCTTTCATGTCCTCCATAACATTTATGTATTACCATTTGACCCCTGATATATTTTATGAGTTTATTTCTTTACTGTCTGCCCCTCTAAAAGGTAAGGTTTTTGTTTGTTTGCTTGTTTGACTGTTCCATGTGGCCTGTGGGACTTTAGTTCCCTGACGAGGGATCAATTCCAGGCCTTCAGCAGTGAGAGCAAGGAGTCTTAACCACTGGACCATCAGGGAATTTCCTAGAATATAAGCTTGATGAGGGCAGGGATTTATGTCTGTTTTGTCCAACTGCTGTATCAGTTGCACCAGTAACAGTACCTCACTCAGAGTAAATACTCAGTAAGTCAAAGTCATTTGAATATATGACAGTTGGTTAAAGCAAGCCTTCTATATTATAATTGCCCATCTGCACATTTCTGCTGTGTCACCCTGGAAGTCCCTTGAAGGTAGTGACTGGGACTGTTCATCTTTGTATCTGAACAGTGCCTGTCTCATGGTCACATCCAGAAAGTGTTTGGTGTGGGTTTCAGAGCAAATCAGTGGCACCAATGCTTTATGATAACAAACTAGGTCCAAAACCTCACAGCCTGGCCTTCCTCACCTTGAAAATGTCCAGCTGGGGTTGGGAAGCTTTTAAACAGTGGTGTGCCCAGGGCACATGTGGAGTGCCCTGCGCTTATGCCAGGCAGTTCTCACCTCCCTGAAAGTTCAATTTCTGCAAATTTAAAGCAGGAACTTGAACTTCAGATTCAGTCGAGTATATTTTTTAGCAGAAACATGTCCTGGTGATATATTATTATTGATTGGGAAACATGCATCTTACACTCAGGAGTCTTCAGTTAACATTCTCCTTGCCTTGGGGCTTCCCTGGTGGCTCAGTGGTAAAGAACTCGCCTGCCAGTCAATGCTGGAGACACGAGTTCGATCCCTGGTCCAGGAAGATCCCACAGGCCAAGGAGCAACTAAGTCCGTGCTCCACATCTATTAAGCCTGTGCACTGGAGCCTGGGAGCCCATATGACCTAGAGCCTGTGTGCCCTCGAGCTCGTGCTCCACAACAAGAGAAGCCAGCACAGTGAGAAACCCACACGCAGAAACGAAGAGTAGCCCCCGCTCTCCACGACTAGAGAAAAGCCCTTACAGCCACAAAGACCCAGCACAGCCAAAAATTTTAAATTAATTAATTTTTAAAGAATTAAAAAATATTCTGCTCACCTATAGAAGAAAACTGAAGGGAGAAACGGGCTTGTTTACAGGACATGGAATACATGCTCACACAGGCCAAGGTTGGCATGCCATGGAGCCCAGCTACTGCTGGGGAACTTGGGAGATTTTGCTCAAAGCTACACAAACCGACTGCAGCCAAGAAAGCAGAATGAGTGAGACACTGTGCATAGTGGTTTTGGGTGTGGTTTAAAACAAGGCTTCTCTGTGAAGCATGTTAAACATGATTAGAAGGAACCCTGGAACATGTAGACTTTTATCTTGGGTTTGTGGATGTTAGATTATCTTCACATGGACCTTTTCATTGTGTTATCTTCTCACGGAGCAGCTAAAAGAATCCCTCCACAGAGGGCCCTTTCCTAAAGACCAGCCCATTTTAATTCTCCGCAGAGCAGTCGGCACTAACAGGGAGTTTTCTTTGTTACCTTTGTTACTATCTGTCTTACTGCGCTACAGAGTAAGCTTTAAGAGGTGAGTTTGTCTTGTTCACCATTGTATCTCCAACTCCTAGAGCTATGCCTGGCACAGGGCAGGCATTCCACAAATATGAGATGTGTGAATGAATGAAAGGATGGAGGCTGTGGTAGACAGACTTGTAAGGTACGGTTTGCACAGCCTGTTTAATGCCTGAGACTGTGACTGTGATGGGGTATTACTGCTGTGCTCCCCTGGTTACTCAGAGGGTAAGGAATCTGCCTGCAATATAAGAGACCCCAGTTTGATCCCTGGGTGGGGAAGGTCTCCTGGAGAAGGGAATGGCAACCCACTCCAGTATTCTGGCCTGGAGAATCCCATGGATGAAGGAGCCTGGTGGGCTACAGTCCATGGGTTCGTAAAGAGTCAGACTGAGCGACTAACGTTTTCACTTTTTTTTAGGTTATATTATGTGTCACAATTGACTTTAAGAAGGGGAGATTGGGACTTCCCTGGTGGCCCAGTGGATAGGAGGGACTCCGTGCTTCCACTGCAGGGGGCCCAGACTTGATCCCTGGTCAGTGAAATATTCTGCATGCTACATGATGTGGCCGAAGAAAAAGGGGGGCAGGTACATTATTTGGGTGGGCCTAACCAATCACATGAGGTCTTTAAATCTGGGTCTCAAAGTCAGAGGCAGAGGAGGGAAGAGATTCAAAGCATAGAGTATCTGGAGGGAGCTACACGAAGAAAAACTGTGGCGGGGGTGGAGGGTGGTCTAGAAGCTGAGAGCATCTCCCAGGCCAAAGTCCTCCAGTGAACAGAGGCCTCAGTCTGCGAGGAACTGAATTCTGTCAACAACTTAGATGAGCTTGGAAGCCAATTCTTCCCCGAAGCCTCCAGAAAGGAAGGCAGCCTGGCCATCAAGTCCCTGAACAGAGAGCTGTCACCCAAATCTACAGAACCGGGAGCTAAGCAGTGGGTATTGCTTTAAGCTGCTGTTTGTGGTCACCGGTGACACAGCAAGAGAAAACGACTCCAGAGACCTTAACAGTTTTCTCCACAGTAACTCACAGAAGAAAAAAGACTAAAACGCTCTGGAGTCTGCTTTGCAGGAGGTGAAAACCGAGGTACCAGCTCAATGGAGGAAAAGAGCGAGACTGTGATTAAGGTTGTACCTACAAATTCAGACAGAGCCAAAGAGCTCTGAGCTGAGACTCTCTGAGACTGTGAACATGTACTCCACATTGGTGTTTTTAGAAGTAGAAGTATGTTTCATTTCCTAGGGGACCAGGATTATAAATACATCTCAGTTCTTCCTATGAGCACATCAGACTTGGAGTCAACTGTGGCTTAAAACCCCAGCTTTGCCATTTGACTTGACATTGAGCAGGTAATTTCTCTGAGGCTTAGACGTATCAGCTCTGAAATAAGCATGATGAGGTTGTTGTGAGGTTGAGTGAGATACTACATGTATGGTTCTCAGCACCACCCCTGACACAAGCTCTCTAGAAAACATTTCCACATATATGCATACGAGATGGATAAAATAATCAGTGCTTGAAATATTCATAGCCTCTTTCTGCCCCCTCGACTGCTAAACTATTCTGATGTTGACTAATGAGCATTCCCCGCTTCCCTTCCCCCTGTTTTCTAGATATTTTATTTTATTTATACTTTATTTTCCAGATACTTTATTTGGTATGCAGAGTAACCAATTGACCAATCCGGAGGACAACTGGAGAAATTGGGTAGGAGATTCAAGGAAAGGGATGAGATGAGAGACAGAGGGAGATTTAGGGGGTGGGAAAACAGGTTAATGGGAGTGAAAAGGAAAGAAGAGAGAAAATGAAAATAATGCAAAAAGTTATTTGTAAGGAAGAGTAGAAAGAGATATGAGAACCTGTGCCAGATGAATGAGAGACATAGTTTCCCAAAATACGAGGGAGTCAGTGACAATATAAATACATGGTTGAATAACTAAATAGATGCGAGTAAATAGATTTCCCAAGGAGAATTCTCCATAATTCATATAGATACTTTGCCATCAAGAGAGTGGAGCATAACCCTCCACTCTTTAGGCGTGGGCTGTGCATCGTGACTTCTATCCAAAGAGAACAGTACAGAAAAGGGGGTGGGGGGTGTCTTTACAACAAACACAACCTCAGCCAGGTGGGCAAGGTTTCATAAGATGTGATGAGAACTGCACTTGACCTCTGTGGTCTTCCTCCCCCTAAATGCATAACCCAGTCTTATCATGAGAAAAACATCAGACAAGCCCTAACCGAAGGGCAGTTTCTAGAATACCTGGCCACCACTCCTCAAAACTGTTAAGGTGATCAAAATCATGGAAAGTAGAGCCAAGAGGACCCTAAGGACACATGTTGACCAAATAGGTTATCCTCACCAGAAACCTGAAACAAAAAGAATTCGGTAAAAATTATGGAAATCTGAATTAAATACGGACTTCAGTTACTAATATATCAACATTGGTTCCTTTTTAGTTCCTTTTTAATGACAAGTTTACTATTGTGATATAAGATGTTATTAATAGGAGAAATTGGGCGAGGAATATACAGTAATCTGGGGCTTCCCCGGTGGCTCAGTGGAAAAGAAGCCACCTGTAAATGCAAGAGACCTGGGTTCAATCTCCGGGTCAGGAAGATCCCCTGGAGGAGGGCAAGGCAACCCACTCCAGCACTCTTGCCTGGAGAATCCCAGGGACAGAGGAGCCTGGCAGGCTGCAGTCCATTATGTCCGTCCATGATGTCCTGACGAGTCAGGCAAGACTGAGTGCGCACACACTGCCATGCACACATATATTAATCTCAGTATTATCGGTACAACTTTTCTGTAAACCGAAAACTGATCTAAAACAAAATGTTTATCCCAGGTTTCAGCACCAAAAAAAAATTTTAATTAAAAATTATAAAGTGAAATGTTTAAAAAATATGAGCAGAAATTAATTTTAAGACATTATCACTGTAGGCAATAAATCTATGGTCTTTAATGTTCTTCATAAAATGCAAATAAAGATCAGAATTCATTTTAACTGCATTTTCCTTACTGAACTGTTTCTTTTAATGCGACACAGCTCCAAAGCTGGACTTCTTGGGGCATAGGTTCCAATATAAGCATCCTGAAACCTTGAAGAATACAAGAAGAACGACCTCCTCTTGGCAATATTCTGGAAGCCTCGAATAGGCTGGAAGCCAGTTAACCATCAAGACAGTGTCAGGGTAGCTGACTGAACCCCCTTCCAGAGGTGACTTTCCAGTCCCCAGGCAGGCCTGGAATCCCTCAAAAGAGCTGCCACCCACCCCGCCAAAGAAGTTCTTGGCTGACACGGTGCCTAATCTCTGCTTAAATCCAATTATTGAAACAGATGAAAAGAAGTGCCACACTTGGCGCACAGGGACGCGGGCACTGGAACATTTGTGGGAAACACTGGGTCCCTTATCCACGTGCTCGGAGGGTTTGGGCATTTTCCAAACCTGTATCAATGCCAATGATTTCTTACTCTTTTCCTGGGGAGCAAGGAACAAGCAGGCTGTGCAAACCAGCCATAGCAGGCCAGAGACCGCCATCCGTAGAGACGTCTGCTGAGAAGCTTAGGCCCGGGCTGCTGTCTGGGAAGTCGGACTTGGGGGTTGCTCCTGCCATTCCCAGAATTGATGAGTGACTGTGCCTGAACTATTCATACACGAAGTGGGGTTCACATTGAACACCTGTTTTCCTTGTGAGAGGCTGGAATTTTGGTATGCGTTGGGCAGGAAGTGCCTCTGTGACCAGCCCTCAATAAAAGCCTTGCGTCTCTAATGAGCTTCCCCGATGGACAACATTTCACATGTGCTGTCACTGCGTGTCACTGGAGAAGCCAAGTGCATCCTATGTGACTCCACTAGGAGATGATTCTTAGAAGCCTGGACCTGGTCTCCTCCAGGTCCTCCACCCTGTGCCTTTCCCCTTAGCTGTCTGGCTTGGATCCTCCAGCAATAATAAATTACAGCCTTGAGCACAGCTATGTGCTGAATCCTGTGAGCCCCCACACAAGTCATTGAACCTGGGGTGGTCTTGGAGATGCTCTTCACATCGGGGTGATATCATTAGTTTATTATAAAAGAGAGACGTGGAAGTTACTTACATGATGAAATATTTCAGTGGAATGGGCAGATGCCATTTCAATAGTGATTTATTTCGGTCTACAGGCTTCCCAGGTGGCACTAGTGATAAAGAACCCACCTACCAATGCAGTAGGCACAAGAGACATGGGTTCAATCCCCGGGTCAGGGAGAATTCCTGGAGAATCCTATGGACAGAGGAACCTGGTGGACTGCGGTCCGAAGGGTCGAAGAGAGTCAGACGTGACTTAGCATGTACTTTTAAAGAATGTCACCATGTCTAAATGAAAAATAATCTTTGTCGACTAGAACTACTTTGGTGCCTCCATATTCTGGGAGAAGAAATTTATCTCCAACTTTCTTGGTAACTGATTGAATCTCTCTACCCCTTCCCTTAGAACCCAGTCCAGCAACTACTACTGTTGCTTGCAATACTTTTCCTTGCAATTTTTTTTTGGAAGCATGATGCTGCCACTGGTTAGTTTCTGCTGCACTCTTTTTAACTAATACTTGGACAAAGAAGGAAAGAAACTTCCTAAATGCCTGTCCTGCCATGACTCCAGCCACCATAGTTTAGTTCATTCTCTCCACAAGGCTACTCTTATCTATAACATTAGCATAAAGATTTTTCTTGGTTCAACCCTTATTAAGACAAACACAGAGGAAAATAAGATTGGCTCCATTTGATCACTAAGAAAACAAGCCCAGAGAAGACTGATTTAACAGTTATGAGGGGCAAAGCTAGGATTAGAACTCAAGTTTGTGTTGCCACACCCAGTGTGATAACTTTTGGTTATCACCAAAAGTTGGGGTGCCTCTCCTCTCTCCACCCTCTGCTTCTTCCTCTTGACTGTGCAGAACCTGTCTGGCAGGTCTGACCACACCAGGAAGTAAAAGAGGAGGGAGAAAATTCCAATCACACTTTGCAGAGACAACCTCTGCACTCCCTAGCCTGTGTCCCCCTTCCCTCCTGGTATATACCATCATCTCCTTCCAGTCCTTTGTTTCAGTATCTACTTGTCATCATCTCATCCTCATTTATATTCTGAATGCCTCCGGAATGTGCTAGAGACGAAGGTGACACCCGTGGGCCTTGGCCACAGGGGGCTGTCCCTAACTCTCTTAGAGGAAGTACTTAAGGTGCCCATAGCAGAGCCACCTGAACAGGGCAAGCAGGGGTTGTGCTCTCATCCTGCCCACCTCTGAGGCTTTTTTCTCTTTCCACAAGTTGGCCTCTCGAGATCTGATGTCCCAGAAGCAATAGATCTGGTCTTGTGTCCCCTCTCTTCTGCTTTCTCGCCTGCTGTGAGATGGTCACAGATAAGAACTGTGCTCTTCCATCTCCCCAGCCTTTAGTCCACATCACAGTCTGTTTTGCAGATGCTAGTGCACTGAGCAAAGGAAATCAAGTCTTACTGATTCTGCGTTCTTGTTAATTTAATGGAAACTGGTTACCCAAATACCATACCAGTTAGTGTGGTAATACTGGTTAGCCCAAATACCACACACAATTATTATGTATTTTGGGCTAAATGTGTCTTTAAGATTCAACAAAGTGGTGAAGTGGAAAAGACAGGATAGCTGGGGTATACAGATTTAACAAATTTTCTTATTTTTTTTTCTATTTACTGTGTTTCACCAAGTCTAGAAATGCCATCAATGATTAAGCACATCATTTTATGTACCATTAAGAAGAAAAACACTTCCAGTTATAATTATAGGATGTGTCCCAATTTCAGAGATTTAAAAATTTGAACTCCTGGATGCAAAGAAAAATAGCATTTTTTAAATTGTGAAATAAAAGCAATAGCATGAGAAAAAAATTGCCATAGTCTTATCTACCTAAAGAAAACCACTTTTACTAACATTTGAATTTTTTTCTATATTTTTAGTTATGGACCTTTGCTGTTGTTTAGTCACCCAGTCGTGTCCAACTCTCTGCAACCCCTTGGACTGCAGCATGCCAGGCCTCCCTGTCCCTCATCATCTCCCAGAGTCTGCCCAAGTTCAAGTTTATTGCATCAGTAATGCTGTCCAGCCATCTTATCCTCTGACACCCTCTTATCCTTCTGCCCTCAATCTTTCCCAGCAACAGGGACTTTTCCAATGAGTTGTCTGTTCAAATCAGATGAACGACATACTGGAGCTTCAGCTTCAGCATCACCATCAGTCCTTCCAGTGAATATTCAGGGTTGACCTCCCTTAAGATTGACTGGTTTAATCTCCTTGCTGTCCAAGGAACTTTCAGGAGTCTTCTCCAGCACCACAGTTTGAAGGCATCAATTCTTTGGCGTTCAGCCTTCTTTACAGTCCAGCTCTTATAACCATACGTAACCACTGGGAAGACCATAGCCTTGACTATATGGATCTTTGTCAGCAGAGTAATGTCTCTGCTTTTCAACACACTGTCTAGGTTTGTCATCGCTTTCCTGCCAAGAAACAAAGCCTTCTGATTTCATGGTTGCAGTCACCTTCCACAGTGATTTTGGAGTCCAAGAAGTGGAAATCTGTCACTGCTTCCACCTTTTCCCCTTCTATTTGCCATGCAGTAATGGGGCCAGATGCCATGATCTTAGTTGCTTTACTATTTAGACCTAAGCTGGCTCTTTCACTCTTCTCCTTCACCCTCATCAAGAGGCTCTTTAGTTCCTCTTTGCTTTCTGCCATTAGAGTGGAATCATCCACATATCTGAGGTTGTTGATGTTTCTCCCACCTATCTTGATTCCATCTTATAACTCATTCAGCCCAGCATTTCTCATGGTGTGCTCAGCGTATAGGTTAAACATACAGGGTGACAGCAGACAGCCCTGTCGTACTACTTTCTCGGTCTTGAACCAATCAGTTGTTCCACACAGGGTTCTAACTGTTGCTTCTTGACCCGCACATGGATCTTACAGATAGCATATTTAAAGCTTTTATGTACTAAATATACTAATTTGTAAGTATTTGTAAATATATATATTTATGCACTATACCCCTACCTGCCTCCTGAGAAACCTGTATGCCAGTCAAAAAGCAACAGTTAGAACCAGACACGGAACAACAGACTGGTTCAAATTTGGGAAAAGAGTACATCAAGGCTGTATATTGTCACCCTGCTTATTGAACTTATATGCAAAGTACACCATGCAAAATGCAGGGCTAGATGAATCACAAGCTGGAATCAAGGTTGCTGGGAGAAATAGCAACAACCTCAGATAGCAGATGATATCACTCTAATGGCAGAAAGCAAACAGGCACTAAAGAGCCTCTTTATGAAGGTGAAAGAGGAGAGTGAAAAAACTGGCTTAAAATTCAACATTCAAAAAACAGATCATAGCATTCAGTCCCATCACTTCATGACAAATAGATGGGGGAAAAGTGGAAACAGGGGCAGATTTTATTTTCTTGGGCTCCAAAATAACTGTGGATGGTGACTGTAGCCACAAAATTAAAAGACACTTGCTCCTTGGAGGAAAAGCTTTGACAAAACTAGATAGTATGGTAAAAACAAAGACATCACTTTGTCCCCCAAAGTCCATATAATCAAAGCTATGGTTTTTCCATAAGGAGGAGAAGGGGACGACAGAGGATGAGATGGTTGGATGGCATCACGGACTTGATGGACATGAGTTTGTGCACGCTCCAGGAATTGGTGATGGACAGGGATGCCTGGCGTGCTGCAGTCCATTGGGTCGCAAAGAGCTGGACACGACTGAGCAACTGAACTGAACTGAACTGATGGTTTTTCCAGTAGTCATGTATGGATGTCAGAGTTGGACCATAAAAAAGGCTGAGGGCTGAAGAATTGATGCTTTCGAACTGTGGTGCCGGAGGGCTCTTGAGAGTCCCATAGTCAGCAAGGAGATCAGACCAGTCCATCCTAAAGGAAATCAACCCTGAATAGTCATTGGAAGGACTGTTACTGAAGTTGAAGCTCCAATACTTTGGCTACCTTATGTAAAGAGCTGACTCATTGGAAAAGACCCGTATGCTGGGAAAGATTGAGGGCAAGAGGAGAAGGGGGCAACAGAGGATGAGATGGTTGGATGGCATCACTTACTAGATGGACATGAGATAGTAAAGGACAGGGAAGCCTGGCATGCTACAGTTCATGGGATTGCAAAGAGTTGAATAGGACTTAATGACTGAACAACATTTCTAAATATTTATATTTGTATTTTTATTATACAATCTACAGCCCCAAACCTTCCTTCACACGATCCCCACAGATCCCATGCTCCTCCTCTAAGGAAACAATTGTCAGCACTTGGGTGTGCATCCCTCCCATCTTATACATGTTATATACATACACAATTACACACAGAACTTAGAGTTTTACCAGGCAGATACTTTAACACTGAGCCACCTGGGGAATTAGCAGCACTGTAATGATAACGTTTATGGGATTATATAATGAGTTAGTACAAATACTTCCACCTCACTTTCCTTCATAGCTTCATAGCATTCTGTTATGTACCACTGTTTTGACTGGCTAATTTTCACATTTGATTTTGAAGCCCAAGAAAAGAAAATCTGTCATTGTTTCCACTTTTCCCCCATCTATTCGTCATGAAGTGATGGGACATTTATAATACTTTATTTGTTTATTTTTTTCCACCCGGCTTCACTGGCATGTGGATCTTAGTTTCCTGGGATGGAACCCTCGGCCCCTGCATTGGAAGCACAGAGTCTTTGCCATTGGACCGCCAGGGAACTCCCTGTAATACTTTATTTCTTAAGCTGGGTGGTAGTTGTTAAGTTTTTCTTAGATTGGTACGTATGTATGAAATATTTCATATTAAAATTTTTTTTGAAAAGATCGAATGAGATGAAGAGTGGATTGTTTGCCTATAGACTCCAAGGGCTTTCCAGGTGGTGCCAAGTGATAAAGAATCTGCCTGCCAATGCATCTCAATGCATGAGATGCAAGAGACTCAAGTTGGATCCTTGGGTTAGGGAGATCCCCTGGAGGAGGAAATGGTAGCAACCAACTCCAGTATTCTTGCCTGGGAAACCCCATGGACAGAGGAGCTGGGCGGGCTACAGTCCATGTAAAGGCAGACAGTCTGGCATGACTGAGCGCCAGCGCACAGGCTAGACTAGACTCTAAGCATCCTTCCCTGATGAGTTTTGTGTGATTTGGGTTTGGAGACACAGAGAATTCAGAAGGAAGGATCCTGGAGCCACCCAAATAGTCTGGCTTCTTCCTATCATTCAGATCTTTGTTCAAATATCCCTGAGGGAAGCCTTCCTTAATACCCATTTCAGATCACCACAAGCCCATTCAACTCTTTAACAAACAGCACTATTTTACTGCAAGAGGCTTATCACTCTGGGCTGTTTTAGTTTGTTTGTTTTATTTTTTATTTTTTTTCCATTTATTTTTATTAGTTGGAGGCTAATTACTTTACATCATTACAGTAGTTTTTGTCATACATTGAAATGAATTAGCCATGGATTTACATGTATTCCCCATCCCGGTCCCCCCTCCCACCTCCCTCTCCACCCGATCCCTCTGGGTCTTCCCAGTGCACCAGGCCCGAGCACTTGTCTCATGCACCCAACCTGGGCTGGTGATCTGTTTCACCCTAGATAACATACATGTTTCGATGCTGTTCTCTTGAAACATCCCACCCTCGCCTTCTCCCAGAGTCCACAGACTGTTCTATACATCTGAGTCTCTTTTTCTGTTTTGCATATAGGGTTATCGTTACCATCTTTCTAAATTCCGTATACATGTGTTAGTATACTGTAATGGTCTTTATCTTTCTGGCTTACTTTGCTCTGTATAATGGGCTCCAGTTTCATCCATCTCAGAAAGAGACACATGCACCCCAATGTTCATCGCAGCACTGTTTATAATAGCCAGGTCATGGAAGCAACCTAGATGCCCATCAGCAGACGAATGGATGAGGAAGCTGTGGTACGTATACACCATGGAATATTACTCAGCCATTAAAAAGAATTCATTTGAATCAGTTCTGGGCTGTTTTAGTAAGTGCCCTACTAGAATACTCTGTCTTGGTCAAACCTGTATTTCCAAAGCCAGTTGAAATCCTCAATTATTTTTTTTTGTTTGGGGATGGCTGGATGAATAAGCCAGTGAATGAATGGGGAGACCTTCCCTCCAACCTCAGGACACCTCTTTGGAGCCAGACCAGAGGGCAGAGATAGAATGAGGAAAGCCTGAGGGGAAGAGTGAAGATTAGGGTGGGTTGAGGATAAAAGTGAAAGGGGAGAGTGAAAAAGTTGGCTTAAAACTCAACATTTAGAAAACTAAGATCATGGCATCTGGTCCCATCACTTCATGCAAATAGATGGGGAAACAGTGACAGACTTTATTTTTGGGGGCTCCAAAATCACTGCAGATGGTGACTGCAGCCATGAAATTAAAAGATGCTTGCTCCTTGGAAGAAAAGTTATGACCAACCTAGATAGCATATTAAAAAGCAGAGACATTACTTTGCCAACAAAGGTCTGTCTAGTCAAAGCTATGGTTTTTCCAGTAGTCACGTATGGATGTGAGAGTCGGACTATAAAAAATGCTGAGCGCCAAAGAATTGATGTTTTTGAACTGTGGGGTTGGAGAAGACTCTTGAGAGTCCCTTAAACTGCAAGGAGATCCAACCAGTCCTTCCTAAAGGAAATCAGTCCTGAATATTCATTGGAAAGACTGATGCTGAAGCTGAAACTCCAATCCTTTGGCCACCTGATGCGAAGAACTGACTCATTTGAAAAGACCCTGATGCTAGGAAAGATTGATGGCGGGAGGAAAAGGGGACGACAGAGGATGAGATGGTTGGATGGCATCACCGATTCAATGGACATGAGTTTGAGTAAACTCCGGGAGTTGGTGATGGACAGGGAGGCCTGGCGTGCTGCAGTCCGTGGGGTCGCGGAGTCGGACACGTCTGAGCGACTGAACCGAACTGAACTGAGGCGGCGGAGGATGAAGATCTGGATGACAGACAGGAGACAGGACTCGAGGGTGAGGCGCCTGGGGCGAAAGTGAGTGGAGAGACAGGAAGTCCGGGAGTGCGGGTCAGGGAGTAGGTGTCTCCAGGGCGGGGGGGCGGCTCCTGGAGGAGGAAGGGTGTTTTCAGGGCGGGGGACGGGGCCTGAAGGGTGGGGCCTGCGAGCGGTGGTGGGTCGGGAAGAGGGGCGTGGCCTGGGTAAGGGGCGGGGCCTACGGGCTGGGAGCTGGGTTCCGCGCTCTGAGGCGGCGGCGGCTGCGACGGAAAATGGCTGCTACAGAGGCTGCGGACACTCAGCTGATGCTCGGAGTCGGGCTGATCGGTGAGGACACAGGCGCCCTGCCCCGCAGGCCCGTACCCATTTCCGTCTCCGCCTGGGCCCCGGGCGACCCCTGCTCCCGCGCCCCGCAGCACCGCCAGCGGTGGGGAGGGAGCGGCCCCCTCCAAGTTGGGCCTGGGCTAGGGGCTGTGGGCCCGACCTCTTCGGCGCAGGGGCCGGGCTTGCAGCCCTGGACCCGTGCGCCCGCGTCCTTGTTTGGGGGCCTGCCCGGGCTGGGAGGCAAGGCGGGGGGACCCCGGAGACCTCCAGGATTCTATGAGGGGAGTCCTCCTGGACGCTCCGGGCTGCAGACGAGCCTGGATATGAAGGCTGACCGAGCTGCTCAGGCGAGGCCCCGATGAGGCCGAGGGCAGCTTGCAGGCCGCACGTATGTGAGGCTGCAGGGCCGGGGTTCCTCTGAGCGAGGCAGAAGACGGGCGCTAGCCCGGCGCCCGGCTGGCCCCGGTCATGTGATCGAGCTGCTTCCAGACGCGACGGCCTGCTACAGGCCCGGGGTGCTGCGCGCTCTGCATCGATTGTTTCCCGTCTGACTCTCACCTCGGCTCCAGGGGGTCTGGCTAATGTTTGATGCCCACTTCACGGAGCAGATGGAGGCCCAGGGTTTCATTTGTGCAAGAAGGCACACTAGGAAGTGGTGGACCCAGGATGGGGACCCTTGCAGTCCAGCCCCAGAGCCCCACCTCATACCAGGGGAGAATGCCTGCATCCGAAGAGGGAGGTCGTGCATGTAACATGTAATATCATCATAGTGGGTGGAATCCCAGTTTCTTTTGAGTAAATCAATGGATGAGGAAGTGCGTTGGGATCTTCGAGCTGCAGGAAATGCACGCCCGAGACTTGTGCAATGGTTTTGAAGCACGTCCAGCCGATAGCGACAGTGAGCACGGGGTTGGTTTAGGGGAATGTCTGTCGGTTCCCTGCATGCCATGTACTTTGAAAAAATATTCTCCAGAGATTTTCATATATGCCTAAACCCTAGTGCACAAGCATATTGCTTGGATTTAGCAAAACTGGTGGAAATGTGGCTAAATGTTGCTGATTATTTTCACTGTCTCAAAGGAGTGCATTTGCCTGGGAACAGATTCTGTGTTCATTTCTAATGTGATTTTAAAACTGGTTCAAAACAAAACCTAAGTACCTAAGACATCTTCCACTCCAGTGTTCTTGGGCTTCCCTTGTGGCTCAGCTGGCAAAGAATCAGCCCGCCATGCGGAAGACCCGGGTTCGATGCCTGGGTTGGGAAGATCCCCTGGAGAAGGGAAAGGCTACCCACTCCAGTATTCTGGCCTGGAGAATTCCATGGACTACACAGTCCATGGAGTCGCAAAGAGTCGCCCACGACCGAACGATCTTTGTTGTTCAGGCTTCTTAGTCCTTGAAGGTACTTTCGAGTTAAGACTGAATTAAACTCTGACTTTATCTGGTATCAGCAAAGAAAAAGATGACTTACTGCATTTTCAATTCATTAAAAAAAAATATTTCATGTTGACATGAGTTTAAAAGGGAATTGGCTTAAAAATAATGGGGGTGAATGGAACGCCTTCCCCTCCTGACCGGAGGAGGACCAGGTGTTGGTAATTGCTGAAGCTGAGTGATGAAGGTTCATTTTCTCATTCTCAATTTTTTTTTTATACTTGACATTTTCATAATAAAGGTTTTTTGGGGTTTTTTTAAGTCTGTAGATGAAAAACCGGATTTTTACTGGTATATGTTCAGTTACTGTTTCTCTAAATTTTAAGCTGTTTTTTGCCTGGAGTTGTTTCTATTAGCAAATTGCTCCTGTTTTGTTACTGAGGTGTTGACTTTGGTGGTGAAACTTCATGTATGATTGTTTAACCATTATTATTAAAATTTTAAATATAGACTTCTTACTATCAGTGCATAGCATGATATGACAGAGATTTCTCTATTTTCTTAATTTCCAGTTTTCAACAAACCCTTTCTATGTATTTATTAAACATACTTCCAACTAGATTGTAAGATAAACTTATAGTTTATGAGAATTTGTATGGGAGGAGATAGGGAAGACCCTACCAAACCTCTAAAGCTACGTTTTCATTCATGAATTGTTAGAAAAGCTTCTTACTCAGGTGACCTAAAATTCGAGATGAGGAGAGGTAGCTAATGGGACCAGGAGAGGTAGGTGAGAACTGGGGGTTTGGGGTGGGGGATCTCACATGCTCTGGGTTTCTTTGTAAAATGGGGTGTTGAAACTGATTCCACGAAGTGCTTCTAAGTAACCAATCAATTCACTTCCTTGCCGCTGTTTGACATTCTCACAGTGACCATCTTTCCACCGTAGAAAAGGACACAAATGGAGAAGTTCTGTGGGTATGGTGTTACCCTTCCACCACAGCTACTTTAAGGAATCTGCTGCTGAGAAAATGCTGCCTTACAGATGAAAACAAACTGCTCCATCCCTTTGTCTTTGGTCAGTACAGAAGAGCATGGTTTTATATCACAACAGTTGAAGTTCCAGATTCTTCCATTTTGAAAAAGGTATGACTGTAGGAGGGTCAACAAAATGGAGAAATAGTTTAAGTGATGTAAGATTATTCCAATAAGCCTTAGCTTTAGACTTCCTCATTCATAATATGTTTTGGGAAAATATTAAATATATGATTTTAATTGGAAATGTTCTCTTTCACATTTCACTCTCAATCATTATATTGGTTGGTATATATTGTTTGATTGACCCGCGATTGGTATACAGACACTTTTCCCAGGTTACACTTGGATGGAGTAGAAATGTAGAAAGGTTTTCAAAGCCTTGACTTTGATTAATAGTGGGAAGAAATATTTTTCCATAATTAAAAACTATTTTAAAGGATATAATTATCCTGGTTAAGAAAACTTTTTTAGTGGTTTATGTTTGATAAGGGTATGTTAAGAATAGAAAGGATAAGTAAGGAAATTTTGTGTATTCAGTAGACTTTGTGTATGTGTCATTTGATATGGACACCATCAAGGTGACAGGCTAAAAGCCAGTACGTATGTGGTCATTTTGGACTTTCCTAGTCCCGCATAACCAGCAGGTTTTTTCAGAGAAAAGAGTATTGGTACGGAGTGGCTGAGCCCCTGGTCGGTTTCTGGGTGAAGACTTCTTTTAGCATTTCGGGGCTATTTCTGTAGTCAGTCACCAGATGGTGTGAAGCACGTTCAGGATACCAGCTTAAAATGTAAGGAATTATGTTTAAAGTAACAGGAAGGCAACAGTTTAGAAACTATAAGAGGTTTGAGACAAAACAGAGATTAATAATTAGAGAATGTAAATTGTAAAAATATAGTAATGAGAATAATAGGTATATGATGATCGGAAATTTGTATGTATAGTAATAGAGGCATATAGATAAATGAAGGTTATAGCAATGCCCTTTAGCCTATATAACATCCTACAGAGAATTGAATATTTGGGGAACAGTATGATTTTTACTGAAACATATATGTTGTTTTCCATCCTTCTATTTCATTAATGAAAAATAGTCACTAAGTGGTAGGTCTGATATAGCATTCCTAATTCTGCTTTGATGAGGATAGGGGTTTTAAATAAAAACTCACATTTCTGATATTTGAAATATTTTTATGTTTTTGAGGAAAAGAATTCTAACTAAAAGGAAATTAAATATATGTATATATAATTTTTATGTATATATATATACACACAAAATATTTTTTATGTGTGTATATATATTTGTAAATAATATACACATAAAAGTATAAAGAGGCAAGTGAGGACTTGTTACATTTTGGTCTTTTCTTTTTAATGCTGGTTTGTCTTATACAAGAGACTTGTTAGGATGTAGTAATAAAGATTAATTCTATTAAAGTGTCTTTAAAGAGTGTACTTTTTTTTGTTTGTTTTGGACAGGTGACTCATTTTTCTATTGTTCTGACCGCCAAAGATTTTAATCCAGAGAAATATGCCGCCTTCACTAGGATATTGTGTAGGTCTGTATGAAAACTGTATTAAATGCTAATATACAAAAATGAGGATCTTACTCAATAGTCACGTAGCAGATTTCTACATGAGGAAGCATATTTCAGCCTTCTGTTTGGACACTGTTTTATAAAGAGGGACTTTGTCTTACTTCCATGGTACTGCTCCTGTTATCAGGGAAAACGATAGATGGGGAGAGAAAAGGCAGTTTGCACAACTGTCGTAGGTGCTGGGTATTTTGAGTTACTTGCCACTTTTGGTATTTTACTTCTGCTCATTTCCAAGCTGGAACTTTCCTTAGGATGGGAGTGGTGAGCTGGCTCATTTGTGTCAGTCTGTGTGTGGGAGTCATTTGGGGAAGGCTGATAGGCATTTTGAATTATGCTTAAGGACAGGAAAATATTTCTGAGGAGCTGAGAAACTGATGAACTGGTTAATCATGATTCAAGTGGACTCCTTCAGTTTCACAACTGTTGAAAAAATTAACCTGAAGTATACTAGTTTGCTTTCTTGCCTTGATAAGTGTATCAAGTGAAATTAATGAAATCTCTTATATGTGAAAGACATCATCTTTTTCTTTAAACAAGACTTTTGCAGGGTTTTGGGTTTTGCTTTTTTTTTTCCTAATATTGTCACTAGATAGAATTATAATTATCAGTGTTATGTATTACCCTCAGATTCACATCCAATATGTAGATTTTTATGGGGGCGGGATAATAGGTGTTGTTTTTGTTTTTCACACTATAAGCCTGATAAATGGTTGCATTTTTGCCATTTTTATATATGTATACACACACATACACACAGTGTAAGAATACCATCTCATGACCTAAATGTTACAGTTAAGTTATATTTTGACAAAATGAAGTTTTACTGTTTTTGCAGTCAGCTATGATAAGAAAAACTTCTTGCTCTCCATGAGATAAATTCCAGGAGTGTGGCTCGCTGTGGAATACAGAGTTGTCTGCAAATAAGGCACTGACACAAAGGGAGATTGTAAGTGTTAGAAGGGTCACTGTCCAGAAGCCATGAACTAAAGACACTGCAGAGGCGTTTTTGAACAAACAGTGGGCTCCCATTTCATTTGATTGAGTCAAGGTTAGGTTACTCAGTTGAATTCACTGGGAAATATTCTGGGCCTCCGAAGGCCAGGTCGCTTTAGACCATACTTCCTGCCCTGGAGGAAGCCCCAGAGGGTTTCTCAGCTTGTGCAGTGCTGTGACATTGTCACACTCTGAATTCTCTCCTCCTGTCACAGTTACGAGAGGAATGAGGACTCGAGCGGTGCCAGCCACTTCCTCTGCCTGCCCCCACCAACACCCTCAAGTGTTTGCCCTGGCACCCACGTGCTCTCTGCATGCACACTCGTTCTCCCCACAGACACATGTGCCTCTTTACACACACACAGATAAACACTTCTTCACTTTCCCTTTTTTATTTTTACTAAGGTATAGTTGATTTACAATGTTGTGTTAGTTAGAAAAGCACTTTTTGATGGCGGGAAGGTGCCCTTCACAGCACGCTGCACACAGTGGCCGGGAAGTCCCCTCATGGCTGGGTCCATTCCCTCTGTGGGATCTGGGCCCACTGCCATGACCCCTTTTTATAATTTTAAATTAATTTGTTTAACGATATTTTATTTTTTAAATATGTAATCATTTTAATGGTGCCGTTTGGTTTTCTGCTCTGCTTTGGTGGTGGTAATGTAAAAAGAAATGCAAATAACACCAAAGGGTGTACCATGTACAGTGAAGTCTAAGTCCCCGTTTTCCCCAGTTCCCAGTTTCCAGTTCTTCCTTCCGATCCCCGAACCCCAGGGCAGCCTTCCTTATGTCTTACTGGAGCTGTTTTCTTCATCTATAAGCATTGGATGAGTTCATGGGGTTGACTGTTTTCTATACAAGACAGTTCACCATAGTCATTATCCTCTGCCTCTTTTTCCCCAGTGTGCACAAAAATAATTTTAAAACACTGACAGTTGATGAAATTTAATAAGCAGTTAAATCCCATGCTCTTTTTCACTTAATTTACAATAAATATAGTTTTCAAGTGATCTGTCTTAAAGAGTTATTTTATGTTCATCCCAATTTTGTACCCCTTCAGCTACTAAAATGCCCAAGTAGACCCAGACCTGCTTCTCTAGAATTCACGTTTAGTTTCTCACAGGAAGAGATTGCAGGGGAGGGGCCTGATTTCATATGTGAGCTGTAAATATAGCCGGCTTCCTGTCAGCATTTTCTGGACCTTTTTAATTTAATGAATGTATCTAGTGTGTATTTATCACCAGAGATTAGAGGAGTTTGATTTCTTAATTATCTAAATATAGCTACCTCTGAGAACTCCAATAGTAAATATATGTTCTGCAACTAATTGCTGCTTTCTCTGTGGACAATGCATAAACTCCTTTCTTACGAAAGGAAATCTAGCAATAAAACAGAGTTGCTGTGCCCAACGACACCACCTGTGAATGTAAGACATAAAGACAGATAAGGATACAGTATTCTTGAGAACAGCAGGGCCTCAGGAAGTCCTTAGTTCATTCTCCTGCCTAACTGGACCTCAGCTGGCCTCCCCAGATGTAACGAGAGCTGACTGCACAGAACTGTTGAAGGTTTCTCCAGTGGTGGTTTTATTTTCCAAGTGAATTTATAGAAGTAACCGTGTCATGAAAAGATGCAGGCATTCAGAAGTGTGGTAGCAAGTTGGCTCAGGTTCTCTAGAGCATACCCATGCCTGGCCTTGGTGCATTACTCCAGGTGGTCCATGCTAACTAGAAGCACGCTTGCTTTTTGTCCTTTTTCACAGAATGTACCTGAAGCACGGGAGCCCAGTTAAGATGATGGAGAGCTACATCGCAGTTCTCACGAAGGGGATATGCCAGAGTGAAGAAAATGGCTCTTTCCTTAGTAAGGACTTTGATGCCCGAAAGGCATACCTTGCAGGTTCCATCAAAGGTAAAAAAAAAAAAGATGGAAAAAAGAAACAAAAATCCATCCCAACAACAACAAAACCCCAGGCCAAGGACAGTCTGCATTAGACTGTTATTTCCTCTTTCCACATATTTTCATCTACATGATATTTATTTCCTGTGCGGGAAGGTAGTTCTCCATTTCCTTATGTGGTTAGAACTCTGTCAGGAAAGCAGACTTGTGTGGTGTTTCTTTCCATATGATTCCAACTGTCTATAGAGAGTTCTTTCATCGGTGTGCTGAAGTTCGCAGGTCGAAGTCTCCACTGATTTCCATCGTTTTCCTTTCCTTAGATCTTAGCAGTGACCTCTTCCTCGGAAGGGAGCTAAAGCCCCTGCCCTAGTTCCTAGTCTAACTCCCTGCCTCTCTTTCCTTGCTGGAACGTCCAGCTTAGAGCTGAGCCGAGAGTTTGTGTCCTTAACAAGGAAAGAAAGAGGATTCTGCGGGCGATGCTGGCCTTCGTTCTCATCCCCAGTCCCACTGTGTCATATGGTCTAAGCATCCCTGCTGAGGTGTCAGGTGTTTGTCCAGCTGTCTCACAAGGACTTGTGCAGTGATATGTATGTAGGTTTGGGGAGTCAGTGAACCTTTTTTCTTAAACTTAGGCTTTCACGACCCCAAAGACAGTGATTCCCTTCATATAATTCCCCTTGCTTGTGAATCTGGCTTCACCTCTGCACCCAGCGTCCAGTCCATTGTGGGAGTGGGGGTAGCTACCGTAACACCCATCGCCCATCCACCAACTAAGGTGCTTCCGTACTTATAACATTTACCGAAATTTATTCTCTATTGAAAATAATTGAGCATTCATGTGATAAGAATTATTTCTGATAAAAACTTGATTTCCTTATATAATGTTTAATGCATTCACAATTTCTTTTGTTTTAAGACATTGTATCTCAGTTTGGAATGGAAACTGTTATCTTACACACAGCACTGATGCTAAAGAAAAGAATTGTCGTCTATCACCCCAAAATAGAAGCTGTCCAGGAGTTTACCAGGTATGATCTCTTATCATTAAAAAGTGTAAACTTCGTCGGCAGCCACTTAGGGGTCCTCTGTGTCACTGGACCCTGTTGCTTTGCACATTGGTATAAGACGTGTTAGCTTAGGGGTGAAATACCACTTTGGTTTAGATTTAGTATTCAAGGTCACTGAGTTTGAACAGATTCTGCTTTAAATTTTGAAATATGAATATTTTGGAGCAGGAAGTTTGCAGACATTCCCTTGCCAGAGAGTAGATATCAGCCTTGTAGCCATATGCTTTCTGTTCCAATTACTCAACTGCCATGGGTTGCACAAAAGCAGCTATGGACAGCACATGCATAAGTGAATGAGCACGACTGTGTTCTGGTAAAACCTATGTGCAAAGAAGGGCAGCATACTCATGGGCCATAGTTGCCCGACCCCTGCTTTTGGCAAGTTGTTCTTCCATTCTGTTTTATCACAGACTCTTATGTATATAGTAAATATAGATTAATTTTGTTTTCTTTGCCAAATCTAACTTAGATTTGTTGTTGGATTCTTTTGTAAAAGCAGAGGAGCTAGCATTTATGCTATTCACTGTATGTGAGGCATTGTGTAAGTCACTTAGATGTATTGGACTTACTCATGAGAAGAACCTTGGGAGGAGGTGTGACTGCCCTGTTTGTAGATAAGCAGATGGAGGCTAAGTGGTTAGATACTGAGAAGGAACAAGGCTTGCTAGGCAGAAAAACCTGCAGTAAAGTCCTGGGAGATGACTTCTTAGCCTTGTGACCACATAAAAGATGTGTAATGTTTCTACACCTCAGTTTCTTTATCTGTGAAATGAAGCTGGTAATACCAACCTCATAAGCTTGGTTTAAGGATTGGAAATAATTTGTGTAACATGCTTAGCACATGCCTTGCTCATAGTGTGCACTCTAGAAATGATTATGGTTGTTAGGATGGTGATTGCCTCAGGTCACAGTAATGGGACCAGAATTGTTATCCTGCTCTTACTCCCAAATTCTGCCTTTCTCCGCCCATTTTCCCTCTTCCTCTACATTTATGTTTCTGAAACCTGAGTGTCCTCAGTTTCTGAGATATCTAGTAGGCCACCAGAGGGTTCACAAAACCACAGGTGCATTCAACACATACTTCTTCCTGAATGAAGTGGCTGTTTCACTGGAAGTTTTTTAAGAAAACTTATTTTCATATAAAAACAAACACAAAGTAGTTTGCAAGTTTGGCTGGAATTTTAAATATGAAATGGGAGGCTTCAAAAATATTTCTTGCTTGCAGGGCCCACTTTGGATTTTACCCCCAGACCACCTCTGTGGTGGTCTGCAGAGTGGGGCATTGGGAAGAGCACTTTATTATTATTGTTGTTACTGTTTCATCTGCCCTGTGAGGCATATGGGATACTCCCTAAGCAGGGATGGAACCCGCACCTCCTGCGGTGGAAGGCAGAGTCTTAACCACTGGACCATGGGGGAGCACTTTAAAAGCATCATTCCTTTCCACCGTGGAGATCTTTTGAAACTAATACCTTCAGTTTTTTGCAGTAATCTAACCCAAAAAGTGGTGTTTAAAACACTTGGGCTTCCCTGGTGGTTCAGTGGTAAAGAATCCACCTGCCAATACAGGAGACTCGGGAGTTCGATCCCTGGGTCAGGAAGATCCCCTGGAGAAGGAAATGGCAACCCACTCCAGTTTTCTTGCCTGGGAAATCCCATGGACAGAGGAGCCTAGCGGGCTATAGTTCACGGGGTCACAAAGAGTCAGACACGACTGAGCAACTAAACAGCAAAAACACTGTGTTAGTTTACTCTGAAGCCTGGAAGTGTCGGGGCACAGTGAGTTTGTTCTCCTTCTGCATCTAGAAGCCAGTTTCCTCCCCCAGAAGAAGAGGGAACAGGACGGGCGGAGTCTCAGGGGTGGGCTGGCAACCATCTGTGTTCTCACTTTGATTGCCCAGGACTCTGCCTGCCCTGGTATGGCATCGACAGGACTGGACAATACTTCACTCCTACGTGCACCTGGATGCCGATGAACTGGAAGCCCTACAGATGTGCCCAGGTAGGCAGCAGGCTCCCAGGGGAGGAGAAGCTCAGCTTTAACCAGGGTTGTTGTTTGTTTGGGGGGAGGGAAGGGGTGGATTTTTTTTTTGTTTTTATTTTAGAGCATTCCTAAGGGGAAAGTTGGGCTTTCCTGGTAGCTCAGATAGTAAAAATCCACCTGCAACGTGGGAGACCTGGGTTCAGTCCCTGGGTTGGGAAGATTCCCTGGAGGAAGGCATGGCAACCCACTGCAGTATTCTTGCCTGGAGAATCCCCATGGACCAAGGAGCCTGGCGGGCTGCACTCCATGGGGTTGCAGAGAGTTGGATGCGACTGAGCGACTAAGCACAGCACAGCAGCAAGGAGAATGCTGATTATTTATTACTTCTTTGGTAAATGCAGCAAGTTTTTTTTCCCTTAAAAAGTTTTTTTAATTAAAAAAATTTGTACACCTGAAACTAATACAACATTGTAAATCAACTATGATAAAAACTATAAAATAAAAAAAAATTGTTATATCACCTGAAAGTTACCACCTTTTTCATTTTCCTTTTTATGGAGTGGGGCATGTTTCAAGGCTTGTGGGATCTTAGTTCCCCTGACCAGGGATCGAACCTGTACCCCCTGCAGTAGAAGCATAGACTTAGCCACTGGACTACCAAGGTAGTCTCCTCCCATGGTATCTTTTGATGAATAGAAATCTTAATGTGTTGGGATGTTTTTAGACTTATGATTTTATCTTTTATATTTTGTTTAAGAAAATTTCTATCCCAAAGGTAAAAAGATATTCTCCTATATTTTTTTGTAAAAATTTATAAAGTTTTTTCTTCCCCATTTAAGCCTTTAATCTACCTGGAATTACTATTTTTGTAGGTAGGGTGTGAGTTCCGCTATTTCAGTTTTTCCAATCTGGGTAGCAACTTGGCTCAGGAACACTTACTGAATAATGTTCTCTCTCTCCAGGAATCTGCAGTATCTTTTTTTTTTTTTAATATTTGATATATGATTTTATATATCATAGAAATGATTTTATGAATCATATTTGACATATGATTTTGGTCATCATATATCACATTTTCTTATGCCTGAGGGAATCTTTGTCTGGGTGCTCTCTGGTAAGTTTTTGCTTTTGTTACTGCCATTGTTTTTTTAAACGTCCTCACTTGGTAAAGTAAAATTGGTCCAAAAAAACCCAATTTTTTAAAATTGTATTTTCTGTGAAATCTAAAAAGTCAGGGAACCTTTGTTTTAACACCAGTTCCAAAAGTCTGCTAATTCTTTTTTATTTATTTTTGGCTGTACTGGATCTTCGCTGCTGCACCCAGGCTTTCTCTAGTTGCAGCGAGAGGGGTTTACTCTCCAGCTGCGGTACGCAGGCTTCTCATTGCGGTGGCTTCTTTTGTTGCGGCTCATGGGCTCGAGGGCACACAGGCTTCAGTTGTTGGTGGCCCACAGGCTTAGTTGCCCATGGCATGTGGAATCTTCCTGGAGTAGGGGTCAAACCCATGTCCCTTGCATTGGCAGGTGGGTTCCTAACCACTGGACCACCACGGAAGTCCAGTCTGCTGATTCTTGAGTTGCTTTGATTCCTTTAGTGTTTATTGTATCTGATCTAAAGTTGGGGTGACGATGATGCTATTTCTTCCATGCTATCCCTGAGGAACCAGAGTGTTTGGCTGTGACTTCTTGGCGACAGAGACCTGGGAGGGGACAGTGGTCAAGAGAATCCTTGCTACACGTTTTCTCTGACATTCTTTTTTTATTTGGTTGCATAGTATGACCTGGGGGATCTTAGTTCCCCAACCAAGGATTGAACCCGGGATCCAGCAGAGAAAGCACCAAGTCCTCACCACTGGACCACCAGGGAATTCCCTCCTGTCATTCTTCACCCAAATAGTGACAAGTGAAAAGCTGATGCTTTACTTCAGTGTTCTTCCTTGACATAAAATCTAATTTGGGGACATTCTGAGGGGTGTGTGAGTTTCTTCAGACAGTTGGTGATAATGTCACCTTAAGAAATACCACAGATACAGCTTAAATGCCCTGGATAAGTAACGCAGAGAAGAAAAGCAGCTGATGAACTCTTAGACTCACTCCCGTTTTGGTATGTTCACAGTGTGATTTTCTCCTTCTCCAGTAACGCTGGTCCTTCCTGTAACACAGGTTACATCGCTGGATTTGTGGACTTGGAGGTGAGCAACAGATCAGACCTGTACGATGTGTTTGTGAATCTGGCAGACAGTGAGATCACCATTGCCCCCCTCGCAAAAGGTTAGTTCTCTGTTCTTCTCTGATTTTGACACTGGAGGTAAGCCAAGCAGTTGTATTTTTTAGGCTGATTCTCAGTATTTAAATACTAAATATGCATCTGTTGTGCTGGAGGGATTTTTCTGTGTCTGGAACACAGCACTCATTCTAGTAGACCTAACCATTAAGGATACATGTGAGTGCTTATACTGTATGATATATATATATACACACATATATATATATGTGTGTATATATATATATATATGTATATATATATGTAAGATCAATGGTCTGTTCATCTTGTTTCTCCACTTTTCTGTTTAAACACGGTGTATTTGTTATCTATTGCTGCATAACAGATTACTGCTAAACTTTCTGTGATTTAAAACACCAAATACTTATTATCTCAAAGTTTTGGTGGGCAAGAATTTAGCAGAGACTTAGCTAGGAGGTTCTGGCTCAGGGTCTCTCATGAGGTTTTAATCAAGATACTGGCAGGGCTGCAGTCAAATGAAAGCTCAACTGGGGCGAAGAGGATCCCTTCCAAGCTTGCTCACATGGCTGTGGACAGGCGGCCTCAGCACAGGGCCTTGCCCTGGGACAGCGTGAGTGTTCTCAGCACGTGACTGCTGGTCACCCCAACAGTAATTCAAGACAGAGGGGGCCACAGGGTCTTCTGCAACCTAGTCTGGGAGGTCACATACCGTCACTGCCTCCGTATTCTATTTGTTAAAGCAGGTCATTAAGGGAAAAGAATTTAGACTCCACCTCGTGAAGGACAAAGTATCAGAGAGTGTGCAGACGTCTGTCACTGCACAAGGGTTGAGTATGGCTCCTGTGTGGAAAATCTTTTTGAACGGTGTCTCAGTAAACACCAGGGAATGAATATTCTTGAGGGCTAAAGACCAAGAAAGGGTGTTCTGGTGTCATAGGGTCACCTGTGGAAACTGTAAATCATCCTAAATTACAGCTGCATGAAGAAGAAAAGATTGGGGTTTTATACATTTTGAGCCCAGGACATTGTGAAGTCTTGGTTTTAGATGAGAATTACTGATAACAACTTTTGTGTTATCATTTCTTTTTCTCCGAAAATTGGGAGCAGCTGAATGCTATCCATTGAGGGATATTTGTTAGGTAGGTTCTGATTATGTGAGGTTTTATCTAGCAACCTCCAATTAATAGAACTAAAACTTTAGTTCACTTGGAAATTACAAGCATAGTACATATTCATGGTGAAAAATTCAAAATATGGTATCAGGTCTTTAGGAGATGTTGCCTTTTGTAAAGCCAGAGTGGTGGAAATCTAGCTGTGGCCAGGGCCACTGAAACTGCTAAAGCATTTGGACCAGAAAGTGTGGCCGCTCCCTGCTATCCGCTGCTGCTCTGAGTCAATAAAATGGGCTTATCCCAGTGGAGTCTGTCCCTTTTGAGTGTTAAAACAGAAATCTCTGTTAACCTTCTTGCTGTAGATATTGGGTTGGCTAAAAAGTTCGTCGCAGAAGAATCTGAAGGAACTTTTTGGTCAGCCCAGAATTACTGTGACCCAGGCTGCTGCCCTGCCTCATTCCTAGTGGCCTTTACGCTGTGACTGCTGAGATGCTTCTGCAGAACTGACAGGAAGCACTGCTTCCACAGTATTCCTGCCAGAAAGATAAACGTGAATTCCCACCTGTGAAACCATGGACAGGAAAGTCAGGCTCTTGGCTTACAATCACAACCTACACGTAGTCAGTTTTCATTAGGTTTTTGTCTAGAAAGAAAAATAAAAATTCTTACCAGAATTTTAGTTTGGCATTGGTGTATTTTTACTTTGGACATGAAGTATATAAATCATGATCATGCCTTAGCTCCTGTTGTGTCGTCCTATTTGTGTGTAGTCAACTCAGTCAGTCATGTCCGACTCTTTACGACCCCATGGACTGCAGCACGTCAGGCCTCCCTGTTCATCACCAACTCCCGGAGCTTACTCAAACTCATGTCCATTGAGTCTGTGATGCCATCCAGCCATCTCATCTATGTGTAGTAACAGGATGGAGATGTGGGGGCTTGTCAGTTGTTTTTTCAGAATCTCCTCTGTACAGTAATTTGGATTGTCATGTAGATGATTATTTTTCATTTTGTAAATGTCTAAACGTTCACATAACATATTCTTCTTGATTTCACCAGAGGCCATGACAATGGGCAAACTGCATAAAGAAATTGGTCAGTTAATTGTCCAGTCGGCAGAAGATCCAGAGAAGTCAGACAGCCAAGTTATACAGGTAATGCCTTCATCTTCCCACCGACGGGGTCCCGAAAAGGCATCTTTTGGCAGCAGCAGGTTATCTGCTGTCCACGTGAACAGAGTGGAGTGACTAGGGAGGCCCATGGGCAGCTGCTCAGAGGAGGTCTTCAGGATGGGCCTGATGAAGATGAGCCAGTCAGTTACCAGGCTCCAGGAAGAGACAGATACAGGGGGCTGGTGCCAAAATCAAGCAGTTATTGTGGAAGATATAACCGCAAGTGGTGAGAGGGGATATAGGTTTGGTGGGCACTCGCCAGCAGCGCCTTTCTCTTCAATGCTGGTGGCCCGCCCAGCTGTGGCCTGGAGGGGTGGATGGGTTTTGTCCTGAGAACTCAGGCTCTTGAGACTCTCCTCCTGGACAGATGGTCGTTACCCACCCATTCCACCATCACCATTAGAGTGAATGCAGTGTTGGTGAAATGTATAAATTTGAGTTTTGAATTACAGTGTTTTTCATGGACTAAAAGTGATCCGTAGACGGCTCAGTATAATGTATGATGTAGTGCCTGGTGTGTATTCAGAATTCAGAAATATCCGAATGAATTAATGATGTCAGCAAACCAGGAAAGAGACATGACTTTAATGTGAGACCTGCTGAGTCCTCAGCCACCCAAAGGGAATGTCAGTCAGTGAAGGGGAAGGAAAGCCTGTGTGGCGAGTGCTGGGCTGCTCATCCCAGGCAGGAGGGGACTCTGGGAAGAGATTTGTTCTAAGAACAATAGCAGGTTCCTCAAAAAGCCAAACACGGCATTAATATAGATTTGGTAGTTCTATATTAAAAATTGAAAACAGGAACTCAAATAGATATTTATGTACCCATGTCCATAGTAGCATTATTCACAATGGCCAAAAGGTGAAAACAACCCAGATGTTCATCAGTGGATGGATGGATAAACAAAATGTGGTGTGTACATATGGTGGAACATTACAATGAAGTGCTGACGTGTGCTCCAGCATGTATGAACCTTGAAAACATTATGCTGAGTGAAATACGCCAGTCACAAAAGGACAAATGTTTTGATTCCACTAGTACCTATTATAGAATAGGCAAGTTCATAGAGGCAGAAATCACCATTGTACTAATGGTGATTGCCAAGGTCTACGGGGGTGGGTGGGGAGTTACTATTTAATGTGTACGGAGTTTTGGTTTAGAATGATGAAAGAGTTCTGGGAATGGGTAGTGGTGATGGCAGCACAACATGATGAAAGTACTTAAAACACCACTGAGTTGTGCACTTAAAAAAAAAAAGGGTTAAAATATTCCCCCCACCCCTACCACTGTTGCTGCGCAAAGTTAGCTGTGACATTTATTTTTTGTAGTTTTAAATTTGTTTCATTTTTTATAATTTATAAATAAAATTAGTCTGATAAACTTAAAAAATAGCAGGAAAATTTCTGGAGAGCTATTCAAATTTTTGGACACTAGTGTATTGTATATTTTCCTGTTCTGTTAAAGGATATCTCCCTAAAAACAAAAGAAATCTTCACCAACCTGGCTCCATTCTCAGAAGTTTCGGATGATGGAGAAAAGCGAGTGCTCAATTATGAGGCACTAAAGCAAAGACGGTTTCCTCCAGCCACAGAAAACTTCCTCTACCACCTAGCCGCCGCGGAGCAAATGCTGAAAATCTGACGGTGGGCAGAATGTATCACTGACTGATCTAAAGCCCTAGCACCACGATTATCCAATTAACTATGTAAAATACTGGAAATAACCAAGAAAATGTTATATTTTTAATGTTTTGTTTGAAAGCATTGTAATTTGACCTGAAAAAGCACTGAAACACACATGAAAACACTTCTGATTTCCTCCTATCTGATTAATTTCATGCCTACTTTCAAATGTTTACAAAGTGCTGTAACCACCTATCTATGTAACTTTATAAAAGCCCGACATCCCTGGGTAAGAGCAGAGCAGCTCTGTCAAGTTCTCCTGCAAATCGCAGCAAATCTGAAGGCCTTCATTATTATAAGTTCCAGTTTATCTCATTGTGTAACCACAAACTAATGGTTTATTTTCAGAAAGCTGCCTGAACTTTTGCTTTGAATTCTTCTAGGAAGAACTTTCATTCCTCATGAGGAACTCTACTTTCTGAGCCAAACTACTAAGTTCTCTGCAGAACTGTCTAGAAGATCATTCAAAAGACCCTGCAGTTGCACTTTTCTTGTAAAAGAATTTTTTTTTCTTAGCCTCTGAATATTTTGCCTGTATTACAAGGGTTTTGCCTAGATTTTATACTTGAGTAGACAACTTTAATAATCCATATTTATACTGTCGCAGAGGTAAGCATTTGGCAAATTTAAGCCATGAGTACTCTTTAATTAACCTAGTTGCTAGCAATATTCTTTTGAAAAAAGAGGCTAGCCCTTATGTAGTAGCATAAGAGAAGCCCATTTTGAATATAAATGTCTGTCTGACTGAAACAGCAACCTTATATAATTGGTGAGGGACTGTGAGAATTAACTTCTTGTAAAGGCCAAAACAAGAGAATGTCTTCAAACAACGTCAGTAAAAATAATTTGGCCACATGTGAAGGTATCCATTCTTGTTTAGTTAGGTACCATTTTCATAATTGGAGACCTGAAAATTGCAAAATGAGCATGGGGGTCTAAATTATGTTCTCGTTATATGTGTTCATATTAATTATGACAGGTTACTCTTTTCACTCAGTACTCTTGTCCTCAAAAATCTTAACCAGAAAAATGTTTGCAAAAAAACTTTTCTTTATTGGATCTTTCATTTAACCTGGGTGGTAGACATTTGTTAAGGAAAAAATTTTGAAACAGCCCCTTCTTGGGTGGGGGCAGGGGAGGATTTGAAGTGAAATGATGTTTACTGGGGCAAACAATTGAAAATTAAATCTGCACTTTATGAAAATGAATACTAACGTCTTTTTCACCCTCATTTTTTTTTTTTTTTGTATTACTGTATTAGCTCATGATCAAAGCTGTTGAAATAACAAATTTATGATACAGAAATAAAGTGAAATATTTTGATATTCAGCACTTTCAGGCATAAATTGTGCCCTTTCTCCCCACTCCAGCCAAACTAAAGAAAAAACCCTCCCTGGCAAATGCAGACCCCTGGGGATTATCCAAAGGCCTATGTGAATATTCAAGCAGTCTGGCTCCTTCCACCCTGGCTTGGCCCTTCTTTCCTTACCGGGTCCTCCTCCACGCCCCCTTCCTGGAGCTGACTCTAAGGTCCAAGTGTCATCTTCGAAAAGATGTCCTCCCATTACTACTGTATCATCCACCAGGGGCTGAATCTTCACTTGGAGCCTTTGCACATTTGTCATTTTGTTTAGTAGAAACTTGTGGCTACATGGACCTGACTGGTAGATCATTTTGACTGGTTTTGTCCTTCTAGGCTGTGGTGAAACGCCTTTTACCAAATTTGGAGATAACTGTCATTTTGTGACCTAGGGAAGACTGAAAGCCACAGGTGCAGGTTTTTTTAGATGTATTTTTGGCTGTGGTGGGTCTTCATCACTGCACGCAGGCTTTCTCTGGTTGCGGTGAGCAGAGGCTGCTCTTCATTGCTGTGTGAGGGTCTCTCGCTGCGGTGACTTCTTGTGGAGCATGGGCTTGTAGGCGCACAGACTTCAGTAGTTTCAGCTTCAGGGCTCGAGAGCACAGGCCTAGTTGCTTCACAGCCTGTGGGATCTTCCCAGACCAGAGAGCAAACCGGTGTCCCTAGCACTGCAAGACAGGTTGTTAACCACTGGACCCCCAGGGAAGCCCTGCAGGTGCGTTCTGAGATAACTTGGGGCAGGGTGTGTTAGAAACACCCTCCATCCAGTACACAAACGTGAGTGCCTGCCTACACTGTGCACTGTGCATGATATGGGGCTTCCTTGATGCCAGGACAATGGTTCTCACTCTCAAGATGCACCAGCTGTGGGGGCATAGGGTCAGCAAACAGGCCATGGCATGGCCGTGTGGCAAATGCTAGGCGATAGCGCTACGGGAACACACCGGAGGGGCGCCTAATTCAGTCCTGCGAATCCTGGAAGGCTCCCTGGAGAAAAGTGATTGACGTCCAGGTCAGACTTGAAGCCCAGGGAGAGGTTAACCGGGAACAGAGGGAACAGCGTGTGGGAAGGCTCAAAGACACTGATGGACATCAGTCCAGAGTGATGAGCAGGAGTGGCAAGAGAGGAATAAAGTCTTCTACCTGCCGTGGCAAGGAATTTGGACTTGATCCTGGTGTACAAGGCTTTTAAGCAGGTGTGGTTTAGAAGAGCAGGCTGGAAATGGACTGATGCGCAGTACCAGCAGGGGATGCTGTTGGACTGCGCCGTGGTGGTGGTGGACAGAGGGCTGCTGGGTCTACTGAATGGGGCGGGGGGAGGAGGGGAGCAAGGGTGATGCCAGTGGTCCTGACTAAGCCAGTAAGCGGCAGTGCCATTTCCTGAGACTGGGAGGGAAAGATGCTCCCAAATGTATGTCCGGATGGCAAAGTGCAGGAACAGCTGGACGTGGGCCTGTTGCTGAGGGGAGAGCCAGCCCCGTGACAGGGCTGCCCAGAGGGCAGTGGCCGTGTGAACAGCACTGGGGCACGGATGACAGCAGCCTTAGCAGTGGAAGGTGGGGTGGAGAGTGAGGGCAGAAAACTCTTTGCAAAACTTTGGCTGCACAGAGGGGTGTTTGTTTTTTCATGAGCCAAGTGACTCATGCAGTTGAAACGCTCCTGGGGAGAAGCAGAGGAGGGAGGCTGAAGCTGGAGCGGGCAGTGAAGGCGCAGAGCAAGGCCGCGAGGCAACAGGCAGAGTCGGTGGGGCCCAAGCCCAGGACACCACTGATCATGCAGGGAGGAGGGGAGGCTGGCTGTGGGTGGACGGAGGTCAGCAGGCTTCCTGCCAGGAGGCCGAGAGCCTTGGCTTTCACCATGGAGGGCGAGAACGAGTCATCTGCCAGGGAGGAGAAAGGAGGAGCTGGGTAGCAGCTGGCAAAGGTTTTAAGCAGCTGTCCAAACAGGAGTAAGCTGAGAAGGGAAACACCATTGCTTTGGGGGTGGAAGGCCTTCACCCACTCCCCACCAGTGTACCTGGAGGTGGGCTGTGCGTTGGGCACGTGGACCTTTCTCCTTCGTTTTCAAATACTCAACTCTAGACAAGTTTATTGGTGATTTCACAGTATCCTTTCACAGGCTGACAGACAAATAGAAAACCGAATCTTATATCACGCACACATCCCCTTAGCAACCGCACGTGGTGGGTCAGACAGGACAGCCCCCGTTTCTCTTCTTCCATCCAAGCCTGTTAACCCGAGGCAGGACCAGTCTTGTCAGGTGTCATCATAAGCCATCCTGTCGGCACAGACACCTCTGGGGATTCCAGGACCCTTCTGGCGGGTTCTTGAAACTGAAACCTTAGAGGAAGGTTTTCACGCAGGAACCAACCAAATGCAGCTAAAACGCACACCTACACCCCTCTGTTATAGAAGAGTTCTGTTTCTTCTGTTGCCGACTGAATTTCCTTTTCAAGCTCACTGCACTGTATCTAAAAAACAAAGTTAAATTCTTAATATGCATATTCAGTTTTTTTGCCTTAGAAGTTAAAATTTTTTTTTCAGGAGTTTCCAGTGCTCTAGTGGTTAAGACATTAGGATTTGGAGCTTTCACTGCCAGGGGGCCCCGGGTTCAATCTCTGGTCGGGGAACCAAGATCCTGCAACCATGTAGTGTAGGAAAAAAAAAAACAGTTCAGAAAGCATCTATTTCAGTCCAATCTTTTCAGTGATGTCTTAAAAAAAAAAAAAATTAACCTGGAATTCACTGGCAGTTCAGTGGTTAGGACTCCATGTGGTCACTGCTGAGGGCCCAGGTTCAATCCCTGGTCAGGGAACTAAAATCCCACACATTGTGAGGCTTGCAGGATCTTAAGTTCCCTGATTAAGGGCTAAGCCTGGGCCCCTTGCATTGCAAGTTCAGAGTCTTAACTACGAGACCATCAGGAAAGTCCCTTAAAAACTTTCTTTTGGAAAATTTCAAATATAAACAAATGCTGCGGCTCCCACAATGTCTGAGGATGTACCCTGGGCAGGGCCCTGGCAGAACCTCTCAGCCCCGCACTCTATCTGCAGGCCACCCCAGTCAGGACAGGACCACCATTCAGCCACCTCATGCCCACCTTGGATCAACAAGTTATTTTAAACATCCAACAAATGCCAAGACTTGCTTGGTGGGGGTTGGAGGTCAGGGGGTGGTGATGGTGACAGCAACAAGCATTTCAGCCAAGAAATGCCGGAAATCAGTATCTACTACATCAGTCATGTCCTTGCTATCAGCAACAAGCCTTTGCAGAGGTATTATGACCTCCATCTGTCTTTAATAGAAACTAAGCCTCAGAGAGTTTAAGCAGATTGACCAGGGTCATGGATGAGCTGGGAATCTGAGTCCAGGCAGTCTGACTCATCACAGATTATAATATATCCTGCTCTATAGAGCAGCAGAGGCTCCCCAGGTGGCACTAGTGGTAAAGACTTCAAGTGGTAAAGAATCTATCTGCCAATGCAAGAGACAGACTCAGGTTTGATCAAGGTCAGGAAGATCCCCTGGAGAAGGAAATGGCAACCCACTCCAGTAGTCTTGCCTGGGAAATCCCATAGACAGAGAAGCCTGGTGGGCTACAGTACATGGGGCTGCAAAGAGTGGGACGTGACTGAGCACGCACAGAACGGGTGTCACTGGCTGCATGTGAGCACTTAAAATTAAACAGATTAAAACTTCAATCCCTCAGCCACACTAGCTATGTTTCCAGTGCTCAAAAGCCAGCTGTGATGAGGGACTACACATACTGGACAACACATTACAATGTCTCCATCGCTGCGGAAAGCCCTATGGGATGGAGCGTCACTATAGTATCTTATGAAGCTTTAAACTATCTCAAAGTTGTTTTTTTTTTTAATGTCCCAGAAAAACACTTCAGATACACAGTTAAGAAAAACAGAATCCAAAACTGTGCAAGTCATCTGCAGGGTGGGATTATGCGTAAAGGATGTTATTTTGTTTTATTCTTCTGTAAACTTGGCCCGATTTTTTTCAGAGAATGAGTTGCCTCACTCTGATAATGAGGAGAAGTGACACATTTTTTTTTTAGAGGAAGTTGAAGGGGGACACTTACCCGTCTGATCTGTGGGAAGATGCTGAAGGAAACTGGCACCATCAATCCCATGACGAGGATCGTACAAGAAAACTTCAGGGTCCACAGTGACCATGGATTCTGCAGGAAAAACTGGGTCCTGTAAGAAAAAGGTACCAGGGCTTTTAAAATTAATTAAAAAAATTTTTTTAAAAGATGGCTTACTTAAATTTTTATTTATATTTTTGGCCTCACCACAGAGTGCGTGGGGTCTCAGTTCCCCATCCAGGGATCGAACCCAGGCCACCTGCCATGGAAGCTTGGACGAAACCACTGGGCCACCAGGGATGTCCCTCCAGGGCTTTTTTAGAGGCCCGCCCTGGGCTCAAATGGCAGTCAATTGTTTTGTGAGCAGCCGCAGGCCTGGCCTCCGTTCCTAATCACCCCACAACAGGTGATACCAGCAGCCGCACAGATGGAGCAGTCACTACATGTCAGGCCTGGGTCAAGCACTTCACATGCATTTGCTGACCTGCTATCCCCTGACCCTATGAGGTCTATGTTATCATCATCTCCTTCACACCAACAAGAGGACGCAGCCACATCTTCAAATTCTCAAAAGTGAGAGGTCAGATTCTAGGACCTGCGCCCTCCCCTGGACTGTGATGTTCTGACCCTGACCTCTGAGACTGTGGGAAGAAGGAGCAAGAAGCCCAGCCTGGGAAGCCAGAGATCTGGGGTCCTGGGGTCTGGCTGGGGCTCGGCCACCATCAGGTAAATCGCCTTCCCCTTCTGAGCCCTGAGATTTTTCAGAGGCAAAAATGAAAGGGTTGAATCAGAAGGGCCACTGCGGCCACTCCACCTGGGATACTGTCATGAGTGTGGAACGAGGTCCCTTCCAGACACCCCTAAGGCCCACCGGGAAATGAGGACCACCTCTCCCCACCAGGCAGGTGGTACCATTGTGCAGGCCTTGGAGGATGAACCTCTAGATCCCAGCTTTCCCAGTATCCCCCACGCTGAGGTCAGCCAGAGAAGAGCAGGGGGACCCAACCCTGGAGAAGTCCCCACACCCACACAGCTGGATTGACCATGGGAAGTAAGAGTTGGACAGAACACTGCTGCTTCCTGAAATGCACTCTTTGTGTGGTTCAAGCAGAGGCTTTCTAGCTCAGCAGCCCAGACAGAGCAGGCTGGGCCAGCATCAGGCAGGTGACCCCTCCTGGACCAATAGGATCCTTTCCCAGGAGTTTGTGAACTGTGTGGAAGACACTCCCTACCCTCAACCCCCCAAGGTTTGCTGTGTTTTTCTCTCTCATCAAGACACTGTAAGGACTTCCCTAGTGGTCTAGTGATTAAGGGGCTTCCCAGGTGGCGCTAGTGCTAAAGAACCTGCCTGCCAATATAGGTTAGACATAAGAGACATGGGTTCAATCCTTGAGTTGGAAAGATCCCCTGGTGGAGGGCATGGCAACCCACTCCAGTATTCCACCTTCCAATGCAGCCGGTTTGATCCCTGGTTGGGGAATTAAGGTCCCATATGCTGTGGGGTATGGCCAAAAATTAAAAAAAAAAAAAGACACTGCAAGGATACCAGTTGGGAGGTGGCCACAGTCACATGTCAACATGAAGAAGCCAATGTACAGAGGGAAAGGAGGAAGACAACAGCCACAAAGAAGAAGAGAGGACTGTCCTGCACAAGAGTTCTGATCAGCTCCCGCAGGCCACCCCGCCTGCCCCGTTCCTGGTATCTAAACCAACGCCTCTCCTCCTGCCCTAAGCTGCTTTCTGCAAGTGGGGCCTCTCATACTAGCTGACCCCAGGCTCTCCTCCTAACAGGCCATGGCAGGGATTTCCCTGGTTGTCCAGTGGTTAAGATGCAGTGCTCCTAATACAGGGGGCCAGGGTTTGATCTGTGGTTGAGGAATTAGATCCACAAGCCACAGCCAAAAGATCCTGCATGCCACAAGTAAGAGCTGGCACGGCCAAATGAATAAATATTAAAATAAAAAAATAAAGGAATGGCAGTCAACTGATTCTGGGCCACTTAAGCTAATTTAACACATGCTTGGAACGAAGAGGGGAAAGAGACTTGGGCAACATCCATAGCACATGAGAGCTGGGAAAGTAAAGTGAAAAAGTGAAAGTGTTAGCCACTCAGTCATGTCTGACTCTGTGTGACCCCATGGACTATAGCCTGCCAGGCTCTTTTCTGTTGCTGAAATTCTCCAGGCAAGAATACTGGAGTGAGTTGCCAGGCCCCGCAAATCCTCCAAACTCATCTTTCTATCAACAGAAATGAGGACTCGAGCCTCAGCAGGTGCAGGGACACGCCCAAGGAGTAACTGAGGACAGAGCCTGGGGGAGAGTCCAGGTTTGTTGGAATGTGCACATCAGGATTTCCACACCTGCCCTAAATCAATCCTACCATCTTAATGGTGATGAAGACTGTTTAGAAGAAAGATTCCTAAAGGACCTTCTTCCCATCCCGCTCATCAGATTCAGTATTTGACAAATTTTATACAATTTTGATGGTCAACATGTTTATTCCTTCCTGGGGATATAAGCATACCTCTTACCTTTTAAAAAAGTATGCGAAGACTTCAGGAATAAACGCAGAGGTCCCAAACAGCACAACTCTGGATGTTGCTGTATCTCTAACGGCCTAGTGGAAAGGAAAAGAAAGCAGCTTAGCACATGGAGCAGGACGAGTTCCAGGGATCTTGCAGCTCATGACAGAGACTGGCAAACTGCCATTCTCCCCTCTCTGCACGTGCAAAGAGCTGGAAGCAGCGCTTGACCTGCACATGTACAGAAAATGCCTGGAGTTGGTGCCTGGAGTGACCGGAGATGAAAGTAACCTCTCCATGACTCCACAATGGTCTCCATCACTCCCACCAACCACCCCAAATAAAACATTAATTACAAGCAGAAGCAGCTGACAGACAAATCCTTACTTAGAACCAAATGGCAGTCCCTTTGCTAGAAAAGCTTGATTTACCACTGAGGACATCGCCACATTTTTCTTTCAGTCCAGGATTCTGCCACCCACCTTCCTCTCCTAAACCGCCCCCAGTTAATCCCACTCCTTCCAGTAGGGGAAGCCCAGCTCTCAGTGCACTGGCATGGCATCATGTCCGCATGTAACATGCATGAGTCTGCCTGCATGCTCCCATCTTTTGCTTGTGTGATGAACAGTGTATTATAAAATTGTATTTTGCATAAACATATATGTATAGTCTATACCATGTTGCCATCTTTTCTATAATATAAGTCACTCTCTATATTGAACCTTTAAACATATCACTGACAGTACGGGTTATATGCACAAAATCACGTGTACTCAAGGGCAATATTGGAGATGTACAAGGGAAATTCTGACTATAGATGACACTTGCATTGGAACGTCAGAACCCGACCTCTGGGTAAGACACAACTCTACACGCTGAGTATAAGATAGACAGGCACTCTGCCCACCCTGCCCTCCCCTGAAATCTGTTCTGTGCACTTCCGGCCTCCTGTGACTCCGTGGATACAGCCCATCGTCCAGGCTTCTCTGCTGTGGCCCACGTGCCTGTTTTCTGCCTAGGACACTAATGCTCAGCTCATCTGATCCCCTGCAGGAATGCCCTTCCCCCACGAGGACAGAGGGCTGCAAGAAGGGTGTGGCTTTTAAAAATAACCTTTCAGGAATACAAGATAAGGTCGCTCAAAGAAGAAAAGAGTGGTAGCTGAGCCTGGAGTGTTTCGGCGTCAGCAGTGCAAGGCCAGCCTCTCTCCATTTGTCTTGTGTGGAAGGGAAGACATTCCAAACCAGACACCGGTCATAAGACACTGCGAGATGCATGGCAGCCTGCAACTGAGTAGCCAACACAGCCAGGCAAAGGAAAACAGTGTGGACTAGGCTCCTGAAATCTAATCAAAGGTGCTCTATTACAATCAGATATTGCTGGTTACGCAGTTTCTGAAATTTTAGCTGAAGAAAAGAAATCTTCTGATGACAGGGAAGTGATAAAAGAATGACCACGCTTACGCACGGTCACAGACACTATTCTTAAGATCAACTTTTTTTTTAAGATCACCAAACCTTTCTTTCACCCTAAATTGGCCGTGTTGCAAACAAGGAAGCTCCTCTCAATAAGATGGGCTAGATAACTGGGTAGCTAGCAGGGCCCGAGGCTCCCTCCCAGCCCCTGGAGAGAAGCGATGCTGACCGGTGAGGGGTGGGTCTCCAGAGCCCAGCACAGCACCGGAGAGGCGGGAGGTGCTGAAGAACAACTTGGGGATTAAACATTCGCTCTCGTGCTTCTCACCGTGCTCTGCAGTTAAAATTCATTTGAAGAAAAATGCCAACACACATCCACACACAGAGTTGTACGTACACAGGCGGTCAGAGTGGCATCAAGGACAACAGCCAAAAATTGG
This sequence comes from Odocoileus virginianus, assembly GCF_023699985.2. Lineage (NCBI taxonomy): Eukaryota > Metazoa > Chordata > Mammalia > Artiodactyla > Cervidae > Odocoileus > Odocoileus virginianus. Next base: position 21,355,251 of record NC_069680.1, read on the forward strand.
ACACAATCCAAATGTCCATCGCCTGGGGAGCAGACAAGCAAAACGTGGTACAGTGGAAGACTACTCGGCAATAAAAAGCCACGCACCACCAGTGTGTTAAAAGATGAATGAACCTCAAAAGTCAAAGAGGCCAGACACAAAAATACTGTGAGTCACTCGTATGCAACTTCTAGAAAAGGCAAAACAATGAAGACATAAAGCAGATCAGTGTTGCCCTAGGGCTGCAGGTGGGAGGGGGAGTGACTGAAACAGAATTCTGTTTCACCCGACAGACTTTTCAGGGGGATGAAAATGTTCTAAAATCGGACTGTGGTGGGACTTGCCTGGTGGTCCAAGGGCTAAGACTGTCCTCCCAGTCTTGGTCAATCCCTGGTCAGGGAACTAGATCCCACAAGCTGCAACAAAGAGTTTCCGCGTGCTGCAACTAAGACCCAATACAGCCAAATAATAAACATTTAAATAATAATAAAATAAATCTCGATATATATATATATATATATATATATATATATATATATTTGGGTTCTCTGGTAGCTCAGCTGGTAAAGAATCAGACTACAATACAGGAGATCCCAGTTCAATTCCTGGGTGGGAAGATCCGCTGGAAAAGGTGGCACTAGTGGTAAAGAAGTCGCCTGCTAAGGCAGGAGACAGAAGAGACGTGGGTTCAATCCTTGGCTTAGGAAGATCCTCTGGAAGAGGAGGGTGTGGCAACCGACTCCAGTATTCTTGCCTGGAGAATCCCACAGACAGAGGAGTCTGGTGGGCTACAGTCCATAGGGTTCCAAAAAAGTCGGACATGACTGAAGCGACTTAGCACAGCACACACTTAATGTATTTATATAGATGACTGAAAGATAGATGGCCAGATATTCTATTGGTTCTGTTTCTCTGGAGAACCCAGATACTGCATCACCTTTTAAACATCAGAGTGCAAATGTGAACTCTGTCTGAGCACCATGAGAAAAGACAGATAAGAAAAGGCTGAAGGGAGATGTGAATTTGTTACCAGCTCTCAGACTGACAATTAACTTCTTTGCCCCAAAGGCAAGCAGCTTGCAGCTTCATGGCATGCGTCCCCTACCTTTGTCCCGGCTTTTCTGGAATAACCTATGACATTGCCTTCCTTGTCCATGACCTCGATCCCGCGCACGGGCTCCAAACTTCGGGAGGCAATCACGTTCATCCCACTGAGCTGGGCTGTGGACGTAAAGAAGGAAAGAGAGGGATGAGTGTGGGTCCAGTGAAGAGGCATGTCTTCGAGGGTCACGCCTCTTTCTCTGATGGGTGCGCTTTGCCGATCCATGGGCAGTTACTTGACACATACAAGGTCAGCTCTCTCCTGGGCTGTGGAGCAGGGGTCAGAACTGCTGGCCTCTTGGTCTTGGATCCTGACTACAACCCAGCCCCAGGTCCCGACACCCGTGACGGGATTCCCAGAAGAACCCCGGGGCCTTTGAAATATGCCTGCCTTCTTTGTTGAAGCTGGCTTGACCCAGTTTCTGTAACATAATTTCCCAGATTTTACCACTGACCTAATTCTGCCAGCTCTTCAAGCTGCTTTGATTTCCAAGCCCAAATGCTGAGGGTGAATTACTGAACTTGCAGGCTGGCAAATTTAAAACAGTTGGTTACTATCTCTGTCCCTCCCTTGGAGTCAGACTACTGGTTTGAAATCCCCAAGACTACTACTTCCTCCCTGTGTAACCCTAGAAAATCTCCCTAACCACCCCTTGCCTCAGTCTTTTCATCTGTCAGTGGGGATAATATTACCTGCCTCTAAGTTGTTGTCAAGATTCAGTGAAATAATATATGGACAAGGCTTGTACAATCTTTACAAAGAGATGGAGACATAGAGAACGGATGTGCGGACACAGAGAGAGATGGGGAGAGGGGAGCGAACTGGGAGATTGGGGTTGACATATATACATTTCCATGTGTAAAACAGAGAGCTAGTGGGAAGCTGCTCTTTAGCACAAGAGCTTAGCTCAGTGCTCTGTGATGACCTGGAGGGGTGGGATGGGGGCAGTGGGAAGGAGGTTCAAGACGGAGGGTAAATGTGTATACACGCACACACACACACACACACACAGAGACACACATATAGTGATTCACTTAGCTGTACAGCAGAAACGAACATTGTAAAGCAATTATATTCCAAGAAAAAATTTTAAAAATAAAAAATACTAATTGGAGTGTATTTGTTATAAATAATATATATTTATTTATATAAATATAAATAAATGAAATGTAATTTGTGTTTCCAGGTTTGTGTTTATCCTTTGACAACTAAAGGGGATATCTACAGAGAAAGCATCATTTCTCAAACCGAAGACCCCATCTGGACCTGGGGGCACCAGCAAGCTGTAAATGGTGGCTCTCACCAACTGCAGTGAGGCCCAGGGACTGGGGTATCCCTGAAGATGGAGGCAGGCTCCTGCTTACCGAGAATGATGACGGGAATAACATTTCTGCTCAGAACGCTATTCATTGAAAGCTTTACTTGGAGCAAACGAGGGAATAGCTAGAAAACGAGAGAGACAAATCATTATTGCGTGGGACCAGCAGAGAGCTGGTGTCAACCTAGTTCCTGTTACAGGGCAGGACCCTGCAAGTGTCTCCACATATTTCTTGTTTTAATTCCTGCAACACTGAAGTGCTTTCCCTGATCATCAGAGGAACGCTTAGAGATTTAGGCTACAGAATGTGTCCAGAGTCACTAAGATGTTAAGAATTTGACCCAAGAGGTGAACCCAGGCTCACCAGACTCTTTTAGTCTACATTCACTCATTACAGTATCCTGACATTAAAAGCAACACATAATTTGTATAACATGTTTACAAACATGACATTATTCTTTTTTTTTGGTCGCATAGTGCTGCATATGGGATCTTAGTTCCCTGACCTAAGGGAACTACACCCCCTGCAGTGGAAGTTCAGAGTCTTAACCACTGGACCACCAGTCAAGTCCCCTGAATTAATTTTTTTAAAGAAAGATAACAGTACTGAGTCCGTGCCTAGAAACTTAGAAAAAAAAAAATCACATAATTTTGGGGTTATAGGATTACAGGTAACTTTGATTTTCTTCTTTACTTTCTAAATTCAGTTAGAACATAAAATTTTGATTCTGAGGAATAAAAGATTTGACACATTTTAAAAATACATACGCCCAAAAAAGTTGAAGATACAATCACTCCTGCACCTAGTAATAAGCTCTCATGTGCACGACGATCCTAGGGAAAAACAAAGGTTCATATTTAGCAAATGCCACAGTTCTACCCAGGAAAGATAATTCCAACAAACACACAAAATCGCCAAAAGAAACACTGTGAAACTGCATGGGCTCTGGGCCACGTGATACTCACATAACTTGCATTTCCATTGATGATGTTGAAGACTGTACTGTAGGTGTAGAAGGAGGCCTACAGGAAGACAGAGGCTAACACGTCACATTTTGGTTTCAAGTTCAACAAAATTCAATAATTCTGAAATAGAAAGAACTGCTACCTGAGGTAAAATCATGGACTTCAGACTTTTCACCGGCAGCATTGACAGAAATAGCTGTAAAGAAAGTAAAGCAGATACAGACTACTATATATAAAATAAAAAAGGACCTACTGTGTAGTACAGGGAACAATACCCAAGATCTTGTGATAACCTACAATGGAAAAGAATCTGAGAAAGAATACATATAAAATGAATCACTCTGCAGTAAACCTGGAACACTGTAAATGAAGTACACTTCAATTAAAGAAAATAAAGCAGAGCTGAGAGCGTCTTGGGCGGGAGGGAAGGCTTGTGGCACACAGAACCTCCCCAGGGAGATGTAGAACTGAGTCCCCAAGAGCAGGGGCAAGAAGCGGAAGATGTGGATGCCTGGGGCTAGTGGCCCGTGGACAGGTGGTGTTGGATGGGCCCCCATGGGCAGTGAGAGCCCAGCGGTGCCTCACTCTGGTCCCCGTCTCCAGACATGCAATCGAACAGGGTGGCTGAGAAGCGTCATTTTAATTTATTTTAAATTAAACTTGCAGGGGGCAGAGCCAAGGTGGGCAGCTTCACTGCGGGTGATTCTGGGTCCCAGGGGAGGGCCTGCCTGATTGGCGGGGAGGGGGCTTGGGGCGAGGAGGTGATAGCCAGTGACATGGGCCTGTGCCATGGAGTATGTCCTAACTCATCAACCTCCTCCTTAGCGCTTGGCACATGGTAGGTATTCAAAGAAAGGGTTACCTTGCGACATTGTGTATCTTCAACAGGCCCTGATGCCCGGGGGGATCAGTAGGGGTGGGGTGTGGACAAGGGTCAGAGGTGAGAGGTCCTAACCATCTATCAGGCAGTCAATGGACAGGGACCCAGAGCTTAGGAGATGGATGGACGTCCTCCTGACCCCTTGGCTTCTTAGTGGTGAATGGCAGCTTACTCACCGTGGGTGCCGTGAAAGGCAGGAGAGCTGGCAAGAAAGACAAGAGGGTCAGTGATGGCAGAGAGGGTGGAAAACCACCTACCCTGAAGCCTCTTCTCAGGCCCGGGAGTCAAAGGATATTTTTTACGCACTTTTCTTTCTAATAAAAATAATAACTACATGCATAAGGCAAAACTTAAAACCAGCACAGCAGAGGAAGACCTGACCAGGCTTTCTCTCATTGAGGGTAAGTGGTCACTTGTTGCAAATCTTTGTTCATCCTTCTAGGTGAATTCAATACATCTGTGACACTGTGACTTATAACAAGACACACGTATTTGCTCTTCATCCCTATCCCTGGCCCAGAGATCCTAAAACCCTTGAAATTTCCTAAGTGAGAAGGGCGATAAAGGTAAAAGGAGTGTCTCTTATTCTTTTCTTTAAAATTTATTTGGCTGCACCAGGTCTTAGCTGTGGCACACAGGATCTAGTTCCCTGGTTGAGGATCGAACCTGGGCCTCCTGCATTGACAGCATGGAGTCTTAGCCACTGGACCACCCAGGAAGTCCCAAGTGCCTCTCATTCTTCAAAGCAAGCCCCTTTCAACCACACCTGAGATAATGTCAATACGGTGACTTTGGGAAAGCACCGAAGGATGGGGCTCGTTGCCAGGGGAACCAACCACATGACTTGGAGGGAGGCAAGGTTTTCTAAAGGTTACAAACCACTTGTGAAAATTAGAATCAACTCACCTGCAGGTCGAAAAGGACCAGGGATTAGCCTGCTATTGTCAGGATGCACTGTGGACTTCAGAAGGGTAAACACAAAGGTGAGTCTGATGTTTGGTTTTGTTATTTTAGGCTAAAAATTAGGATGGGGCTGAAACTTACAAGACTTCTCTTCCAAGCTTCTTGTATCTAAAAAGAGAAAGACCAAGCAATAGTTTTTAAAGGTGGCCCGGCAGCCAAAATAGCTCCTCTCCAGTTTCATTTGTGGTACCACCTTTGCTCCACCTTTCAGGGAGTGAAGGGTGAACTGTTTTCTACCACGGGGGCAGAGCAGATCAAAATAAGTAAATCAAATGAATGAATTAACAAGAAGCAAAAAGAAGAGCCACATGAAAATGACCAAAACATTAAAAAGGCCCCCAAGTTTGTGACTTTGGAGAGGCCAACATCTAACTTGCCCCTTGGGGGAGTCCTTGAAAGCCGCCAGCCTCCCCCGGCTCAGAGCAGAGCAGGCTGTGTGCAAACCACGCTATTAGCCAAGTCACTGTAAGAGAGCCAGGTGTGAGTTCAAAGGCCCCAACAAGTTCTTAGAAAAACCAAGTTAAACATGCGAGCTTTCCGCAGGCTGCCTCAAGGGATTGATGTTTGTGGGCTCTGGAAAGCCCCATTCGCTGCAAGGTAGATAACAAACACTGGGCTTAAGTCTTTGCGCAGGGGCTGTAACCCCGCCCCCTAACACTGCTTCTAACAGGGAGCAGATTCTGACGTCAGAGGCCTGCGAGAATTCTGCAATTTGCCATGGGGCTCAGGAGTCAGCTACAGAGAATAGATACTGTAACTGCCAATCTCTGTTGCACAGGAAGAACCCTATGCTTTTTTCCCTTAATACTAGTTCCTAACAGTAGTAACTCATATTCATCTGGCTTACAAGAAGGAATCCTAACTATATTTTAAAAGCTAACCCAACTGAGCAGTGTTTACGATGCCAAAATACCACCTGATTTCAGACCATGCAGTTAGAATCACCTGAAGGCACCCAAGCCCAGCTTTGAGCCAAGCACACCTGGAAACAAGAAACATACCCTTTTGTCCTCAAAGTCACCTCTGGATGCATCTTCATTTGTTAACAAGAGTTGCCTCGATTTTTCTATTTTTTCCTATAATTAGATATAAAGAAATCAAGCAATGATCTCAACTTCAGATTTATCCACAGATTTAAGAATCAGGTGCTTACTAACACCTGATTTAAATTTTTTTTTTTTACTTCTCCAAGAGGCTTGCAGGATCTTAATTCTTGACCAGGGATTGAACCCACACTCTCAGTATTCCACTGCATGAATATACCATTTTATATTTTTCTATTTCCCTACTGATGTGCATTCAGCTTGTTTCCTGTTTTTCTCTATTATAAACAAAACGACAGGAAACATTTATTTGAGCACAAAGATGGGAGTGTCCCTGTGGATCTGGCTGTAAGTGTCATTGCTGGTCTCTCACGAAGGGTTTCTCTTCCTCTTCATCCCTCAGCCACACCTGGTTCAAACTCTCATCTTTCACTTAGATAACTGAGTCATCCCCTGCACTGATCATAGTCTGGGTCCCTGTGGTTACTTGTCAGATGGCTAAGTAAAAATCCCTCTTGTCTGAATGATACACAAGGACCTTCCAGAACTGTCTGGTTCCCCTGAGTTAAAAGACCCAGTATTGGGTGACCTGGCCCCTGCCCCCCTCCCCTTTGCTCACAGTCCCGTCTTCCTAACAGTTCCTCCCTGGCCCACCCTCCCTCCCTCCCAGCCTTCTTTAAATAACCTCCCCCAATTCCCCGCTACACCTTGCCCTTGGAGCCCTGAGTCAAGGTCTGAGACTAGCTTTGCTAGTCTGTCCTCCATCACCAGGGAGATTTGTTTTGATTCCCTTTGAAACCACCAGTACCAGGCCCAGGGTTTGGTTGGTTGGTGTTGTTTAGTTGCTAAGTCATGTCCAACTCTTTCGTGGCCCCAGGGACTGTAGCCTGCCAGCCTTCTCTGTCCATGGGATTTTCTAGGCAAGAATACTGGAGTGGGTTGTCACTTCTCCAGGGGATCTTCCAAACCCAGGAATCGAACCTGTGTCTCCTGCATTGCAGGTGGATTGTCTACCACTGAGTCACTCGCCTGGGAAGCCAGGATTTGGTACTACCTGTTAAATGGATTGCTCTTATGTAGCAACCTTCCAATCTCAAGTTCATTCACAAGAAATAAAAACATGATACTATACATGGATTCTGCTATTTCAACTGCTTTGAAAAGAGACATACAGCCTTCACATTTCAGAATAAAATGTGAAATTCACTATTTCTGAAAACAAGAAAATACTTACAATTGAAAGGACCAAATTCGTAGGATCCAACAAGTCTGTCCACTGAAGAACTCTTTGAATAAAAGACTTGAGAGGGGCAGGAGCACCAGAGAGGTTAATGGCAGCAGAAAAATAAAAACAGGTAATAATAACAGTTAACAATATTTTTAGAACCTCATAGGGCCTTCTCCTTGCAGCATCTGCTAGAATCCTCACAACATCCCCATCCTACAGGTGAAGACACTGAAGCTTCCAAGGGCTCATGAATGTACCCAAGGAAGCCCAACCAGGAAATGACCCAATGGCCTATGCTCTTCACCTCAAATTGCTGTTGAGGGTTACCAGCCCAGACTCTGGGGTCAAATGGACCTATGTTCACACCCCACATATCACCTTGAAGCACTGCCTAGAAAGGTCTCAATCCTTCTAGATTCCTAGAAAGGAATCTGTTTCTTCACACCCCATGGGTGGTTACAAGGCTTGCATGCGTGCTCAGTCATGTTGTTAAAACCCTAAGGACTGTAGCGCGCCAGGCTCCTCTGTCCATGGGATTCTCCAGGCAAGACCACTGGAGTGAGTTGCCATGCACTCCTCCAGGGGATCTTCCTGATGCAGGGATCAAACCGGAGTCTCCCGCATTGCAGCAGATTCTCTACCAAAGCCACCTGCGAAGACCAGTTATAAGGCTTAACTCCAGTCATAAAAAACTGGATACTCCAGTGAAGGCTCAATACAGGCAGTTTGGTTCACATGTGGAGAAAGAAGGCCTGGTTTGCTCCCTAAAGCCCCCAAACTTTGCAGTGATTCCCGCTGAGAGGCCTGGCTCTGCTAGGACAACTTGAGTTCCCTGTCCTTGCCTTTCCCACCTAAGAGAACCGAGAGAGGCTCTGCTCTAGGTCAAGGCGGAAAGAAAACACTCTAGAAACGTGCTGTCCAATTAACCACATGTGGCCAGGCCAATTTCAGATGTGCTGTATGTGGAAACCATACATAAAGACTTCCTACAGAAAAGGATGCAAGAAATCTCATTTATAATTTTTTATCCCAATTACATGTTGAAATGTTAATATTTTGTTTCTACTGAGCTAAATGCAATATATTATTAAAATTAAAATGTGAAAAGTCATATAGTTTTAATGTGACTACTAGAAAATTTGGAATTACCCACGTGGCTCCATATTACTTCTATTGGACAGTGCCTCCTGGCCACTGCCTGGAGGCGGGGCTTCCCGCAGCCCTGAATCTCACGGTCGGGCGGCTGAGCCTACAGACTCCCGGGGAGGACCCGTTTTGTGCCTCTCCAGCCTGGTGCTCAGCAACAGCCTAGGCAGCAGGAGCGGACCCCCGAGGGGTACGGAGTGACTCCTGGTTCGTGCGATCTGCAGGGTGACACTGTGTTACCTACCCTCCCTAGCCAAGCCTGCGGCAGAGGCGACGCACGCTAACAGCCGTGGCCGTCGGCATCCTGCAAGCCTGGCTTTCCTTTCGTTCCCTCCCGGGGTCTGAGACGGGAAGGTGGGTGCTGCGACCACGTGGCCTGCCCAAGGTCACGGCGGCCAGCGGCGACTCCAGGCCGCGCGGCCCGCGCCCTCCCCGCCCCTAGCCGCGCCGGGCCCGGGCCGTACTTGGCGTTCGGTGATCCAGAAGCGCACGTTGGGCTCCATGCGGGCGGCGGCGCCGCTGCACCCTGGGAGCCGCCCGGCCCCCCGCGCTTCTTCCTCCTCTTCCGGGCTCCTCTTCCTGGGACCTTAAGAGCTGCCAGGAAAGGCCGCGGCGGCCGGGCCTGGCGGGGAGGAGGAGCCGAGCGGCGAGCCCCGCCCCGGGCACGCGCGCCCTCTGCTCCTCCTTTCCGCGTGCGCTTCGTTCCAGCTCCCGGGTTCCCGCGCGCCTGCTGTTGCCGGGAGCCCACCTCCTCCATAGGCCAGGTCTTCCCAACCTTGTTCCTCACTTTCGGGTAGGGTGGCCGCCTCCGGGCCTAGACGGGTCCCCTATGTAAACCCCATATCACGGGACCTACAGTGGAGATCTGATCAGGGGCGCCTGGCGCCTTCCGCAGCCTCACCCTGCAGTCCTGCAGTGTCTGAAATTCCCCTAGCACAGGCTTTGTACTCTAGGAAATCTCTTCGATTGCACCTGAAGTCCAGCGTACACGGGATGGGGGATAGGACGTGCTATATAATTTGTGAGGCCCAGTGGTACCTCTTTTTTGAATTTTCAAAAGTCGACTTGAGAGCATTAAACCAAGCCCTGGGGTCCTAGGTTCCCCAGCCCTGCCTCCCAGGCAGTGTCTGCCCAGGGTTTTCCCCTGGCGCTGGGGCAAACCCAGTTTCCTCTGCTGTACACGAGAGGGTAGAGACCACTTGTAGAGGAAAATGTGCCTTCCTTCGGCCTCCACCCACTTCCCCAGCACTGGGCTGTGTGAGGGTTATGTGTGTTTGTGGAAGGCTGGATGTTGAGGGTGTTCAGGGGGCTCCCGAGGAGTCCCAGGTTAGGGACCTGGTGCCACGGAATACTTGTGTGGCCATGGTCGTCAGTATCTTCAAGTCTACTTTCTCATCTGTAAAATGACAATAATTGTACCTATTGTGTTTCTGTTGTGGGTCCAATGAGATAAAACATGTGAAAGCCCTAGCAGTGCTGGGTCCATAGGAAGTGCTCAGTCTGGACCACTTGCAGCCGGTTGGCCTTTGCCTTCCCTTTGATTTTACCTCCGGGAACATGAAAGCAGCTCATGGTTTTCTTCAGGCCCATGTGGCCTCTCAGCTCCCACAGGTCACTTTTCCGTATCTCTAAGACTTCCTCTCCTCCTCCATGAAGACTTTGCTGATGCCCATAGCCAGGTAAGGTGCTCCCCTCCTCAGAGTTCCCCGGAAGGCATCTATTACCGTAGTATTTAGCACATCTGGATTATCCTGCTGGCTCTCCCGCCAGTGTCACAAATCCAGCCCTGCTGACCTGCTTTCCTCTCTGCACTGTTATGGGTCTAGTCTTAAGAGAGGAGCCAGAGTGAGCCTCTAAGAACAAGGTGATGTAACTCTTCTCAAAACATTTTTGCCATTTCCGGTCTCAGAATAGAATCTGAAGTCCTTAGCTTGTCCATAAAGCACTCTGGGCTCCCCATTACCATTCTCCTCCTTCATGGGTCTGGTCATATTGTCCTTCAATTTTTCACCCACCCCAAGTCCACTCTTGCCTCAGGGCCTTTGCACCTGTCATTTGCTTTGCCTAGAACCTTTTTATCCCTGCAACTCCCTCACCTTCTAGGTGTTTTATCTCATTTGACACCAAAACCCCAAGGTAGGTACAGTTAGTCATTTTGCAGATGAGAAAACAGACCTGGAGAGATTGACTCCCTGAAACCCCATTAAAATACCTGTACCTCTCTGCTCTAGTCCCTTGTTCCACTTTATTGTCCTTCCAGACATTCTATGTAATGTTATTGTTTATTCCCTCTACAATGTAAGTGCAAAAAGGAAGAGGTATGTCTTTTTTGTTCGTTCTGCCTCCAAAATAGTACCTAGCATATAGTAGGCACTCCAGGATGTGACTGTAGCTTGCCAGGCTCCTCAGTCCATGGAATTTTCCAGGCAAGAATACTGGAGTGGATAGTCATTCCCTTCTCTAGGGGATCTTTCCAACCCAGGGGCTGAACCCAGGTCTCCCACATAATAGGCAGATTCTTTATGGTCTGAGAAACCAGGGAAGCCATTAAAATGAATAAATGCTTTCATATTTCTTTTGTCCAGTTCCTTGGGTGTGGAGCCAGCATCTTATTCATCTTTGTAGCCACTGAGTTAAATGCTCAATAAATGTCTGTTGATATAATCAGAGAAGGAAAACTAGAGAGCCCCACAATATAAGTAAGCTGAAGCAAGAATTAATGGTGTTAAAAAGGCAAGTATTTTAAAATATGTTTATTTTTTATATTTTTTAGATGGAACACTTCAAGAAAAAATAATTACAATAATTCAAATGCATGAATGATTCAAATTCATACTGCAATCCCTGGATTCAATAAATATCCTTTCTAATTATACCCAATCAATATTAGAAATGTATGTAGACACTAAGTCAGCTAACAAAGTAAGTAAAATAACTATATAAACTATAAATCTCAGGAATGGGGAACATGCATGATCAGTTAAGTCACTTTGCCACTGTGTTGTTTTTTTTTTTTAAAAAAAAAAACATGATTCACATTTCCTTCAACCATATACACATTCATTCCAAGTGTTAAATTAGACCACTAATACTAACAACTTAAAATTATGGTCTTTAAAGAAAATTCAGTTTAACACAAAGAAATTTAAGAGGAAAATTTCAGGACCCTTGATCAGAAGTTTTCAATACCTGTCGTACTACTCTGGTATACACAAAGGTTCAAGTAAGGCTGAGGAAAAAGATCTGTTTCCTTTTCCTACTGAAGACATGATCCAAGAAATAGGTGAACTACACACTCTAGAAACTAGCCATCCATCCATACCTTGCCCTGGACTCATCACATTAGTAACTGAAAACGTTTTAAAAGCCTTGGCCAACATTACAAAAACAAAACATTTAGAGTAATACTATTTATGAATACAAGCATCATTGGGTTTTTTTTTTTTTGCTTTCTATAAATACTAATCTTTGAAAACCTACGAGTGAGTTCCCACTGTGGTTCTTTTCTGGTGTGGGAAGTTTCAGGTGTGCACGGGATGGTCTACTGATTTACCTTCTCAAAGTATTCTCTGGAAGCAGTTGGATGGGGCTTGATCTGAAAATACAAAAACATTTCCCTGGGTAAGTGACTTTATGATCTCAAAAGGGAGCTGAAGGCCCTCAATTTTTAACCTACAGTTATTTAACTTTTAAAAGATTGGTCTGTTTCCTTTAAAACACATGGATGAAACTGACATGAACAGCCTGCCTGGGGCCTGGTCCCACCCCCACCCGCAGCAGCTTCACACATTTGCACACCACCTCCACCCTTGCTCCAACGTGGATATTCCAAGCCAGCAGCCCTTGAGGCAGTGAGGACCTGGGACCCTCTTGGCTGGGCTCCCATTGCTTTTGGGAAAGAAACCTACTGTAGGAGACTCGGGTGTCCAGTTGGCCGGGCAGACTTCTCCATGGGTTTCCACAAACTGGAACGCCTTCACCAAGCGGAGGGTCTCTTCCACACTTCGGCCCACTGGGAGATCATTGACGCTCAGATGCTTGATGACTCCGTTGGGGTCAATTATGAAGAGACCGCTGCATAAAGATTCACCCTCATCAGAGTGTCAACATTACCAGAGCTATAAAGACTCTACTTCTACCCTGCCTTTAATTCTCCTTGATAGAGCATTTATTAAACTCTATCATGTGCTTAAAAATCAGGTTTTCCTTATACAGAAAGCTTATCATCTCTTATTGATGACAGGTGCTTTAACAAAGATAGAACTGGACTAGGCCACCACGGAAAACAGGCAGTGTTCACATTCACAGATGTGACCTGGATGTCTCAGAGTATCTGAAGGTCACTGAACCACACAGAGCAAAGACTTCTCGTTAGTGATGCAATAAGCATTCTTTGGGCAGCTGTATCAAATTTGGCAAGAAACCATAGCCGACTGAGAAGGAACAGAGATGTATTTTATCTGTATTCTGTAAATACTTATGAGTGAATTGAGTAGCGGGGAGAAAATCCCATGGGAAAATTTACTGGCCTTAAGTCTAGGCAGAGTAGAAATCTAAAGGAAAAACAATCCCATCACTTTTATTTTGGGCTACCCTGAGGTACAGTTTGTATAGGGAAGACAGAATGACTGCTTAGTACTCTTCCATTATTAAGTTTTCAAAATAATGAACTGGTTTCCTGGAATTCTTCGAATCTTGGATTTAAATATATTTGATGTGTTTCAATCACTGACAGTTCTTATTTTGATGCAGATTGTCCAAGTGTCCCCTCACTATCACTTAGCAGCAGTGTAAAGAGGTAACCCGCCACCCTGGGGTTTGTGCTTATCTTCTATACAAGGGAGGGTGACCCCCTGACTTACCCAGAGGTCATAAAGCTCAAGAGGCTTTTACCAGTCCATCTTTAAAAGGGTGTGGTATCCCAAACGTTGATCACTCAGGAAAAAGGCAAGTCAGAAAAAACTCAGAAGATAAAAAGGTGGTTCTCCCTCCCTGGGCCTGGCCTTAGGGGGTCTAGGCTCTGAGGCTAAGGGGGTCCCGGTGCAAGTTCCTGAAGGGTGTAGCCAAGGTGGAGTCCACAGTGCAGATGCGGAAACAGAGAGCTGGGTTGGAGATGGGCCCGCAGCACAGTCTCCAGAAAGAAAGGCTTATCTTACAAGCCAGACTGACTCCTCTCCCTTTTGTCAGTCCTAACAGAGAAACTAGGAGGGAGGTAACTACAAAGTGAGACTATACAGGGGATTCTGGGAGGAAAACACCAGGACTCTTCTCTTTCCCTTGCCAATGCTGTCAGAGCTAGGCTTCCACTTATTATAGGCAGCCAGTAATCTCCTTGGAGTCAAAAGGCCCAAGTTCCCAGGTGGCTTCTGGAGCCAAAATTCCAGCGTACCCCGAGCAGGCTGGAGATCAGCTACGACGGTGGGCACGGGACGGGTTCGAGCCAGCCCCTGACAAAACTGTGAGGCCCATCCAAGTGGGATCCTCGCTTGTGTCCTGGAGGTCAAGTTCTGCCCCATCCCTCCTTCATCAGTAGCCATCATGATGCCTAAGTTCTCGTCCCTCCCAGGAAGGCTGACGGCCTGGGATGGGGCTCACAGCAGCTCCGAGGACCTGTGCCGCAAACTCTGTAGCTGCCTCACCTTACTCAATGCTCACAACCAACCCGGGAGGTACATTCTCACTTTAATTATGGGGAGAAAGGGACTCGAAGAGGTTAAATATCTTGCTCAAAGTCATACAGCTATTGAGCAGCTGGGCTTTAATAAATTCAAACTCTGGTCCAGTTCTAGCGCTTGTACAAGATATTATCCATACCAGGAAACTGACTCCTACCCTTGCTGGCCCCCTCTGCCCCCCACCCCCTATCTCCAAGCAGTCTGACGGCTTCACTGCGAGGAGTGGCTCCCATGTGGTCAGGGAGAGTGAAGCAGTGTGACCATTAAGACGTGGTATTGGAGACTTCCCTGGTGGTCCAGTGGCTAAGACTCTGTGCTCCCCAATGCAGAGGGCCCTGGTTAGATCCCTGGTCAAGGAACTAAATCCTGTGTGCTGCCACTAAGAGCTGGTGCAACCAAATAAAATAAATAAATATATATTTTTTAAAAGGGTACAATATCCTTCTTCAGAAACGTGCCCAGGGAGACACAGGGGGCACACATATCACAGTCATTCTGAAAGACTGCCAATCCTCGCAGGAGGCATCCACTGATGCTTATTACAATAAAAGACAAATGAAGGGTTTGGGGTTCTAAAAATTCCCTACCCAGGTTTCTGTAAATTGCCTATGAAGTACGATAACGCTAAACACAAAAAGCAATTTTAAGTTCATACAAAACGGATCTTACCGTAGCGCAAGGCCTGGACCTTCTAACAGCACACCGTAGTCTCGGGAAATCTGTTTGGTCAAATCTGACAAGAGTGCGATGTTCATATGGCCCAAACCGCCATTCTGATAAAAATACAAACAGGGCTGGTGGTTACACTGTGGCTCCCACAGCCTCCTCAGCCAGGTGACAGGGCGACTGACCAACACCAGCCAGACGGCAGTAACTGAGCACAGCGGGCCAAGCGCTGCGCTAAGCTCTTTCTACTGCCTCCCTTCCCCCTCCAGCTCCCTGGAGTAGCTACTAGCATCATCGCCATTCTACAGATGACAAAACTGAGGCGCACACAGGTTGAGTAACTTGCTCCAGGTCCCAGCTAAAAAGGGGCAGAGGCAGGATTTAAACCCAGCGAATACTACAGACTTTTCTTTTTCTAATTCTTAAAGTATCCTTTTGGTTGAAGATTCATTTCTGAAGCAAAAAGGTGGAATAATTAAAAAAAAAAAGAATACTTTGAATTATTTGATAGTCCAGCATTATAGCTAGAAATTGATTCTCCCAAGCAAATTTTTAGGCAAGAATACTGATCATGCAGAAGAGTAAAACCAGAGAACCTAACCACTGTCCCACGTGCCTCACAGGGTACGGGGATCTACAGGGTCCAGCTGAGAGGGGAGACAATGGAGTCCAGCTGTTTCCCCAGCCCTGCTGAGCTTGTTCTCCGTTATTGTTTGGAAAACACAGGTGTACTGAGGAGTAAATACATGCCATGTTACAGGAGACATGGATAGAGCTTAACAGAATCTGCTAGTAGGTTAGGATTGACGGATAGCCCATTTCAGACTAGTCATGCTTTAACAACTTTGAGGTTGGTCTTTCATGGGATCTGGCAGTTTTTGAGATCACCAGTGCAGAGGTGGTGTGGATATGTGTATACCTTCCTCGGCGTGTTTATCCAGGCCAGGTGGCTGAAGTGGGAATCCACCGACACTGCAACGACTTCACAGTTCACATCATGAAATTCATTGGCTTTGTCACTGAAAGCAATAATTTCTGTAGGACACACAAAGGTGCTAGAAAAAAGGACAGGAATTCTCATCAGAGAATGTTTTTTATTTTTTTTATTTATTTTTTTTTTCCATTTATTTTTATTAGTTGGAGGCTAATTACTTTACAACATTGCAGTGGTTTTTGTCATACATTGAAATGAATTAGCCATGGATTTACATGTATTCCCCATCCCGGTCCCCCCTCCCACCTCCCTCTCCACCCCATCCCTCTGGGTCTTCCCAGTGCACCATGCCTGAGCACTTGTCTCATGCATCCAACCTGGGCTGGTGATCTGTTTCACCCTAGATATATATGTTTCGATGCTGTCCCAGAGAATGTTTTTTAAAAGACTTTTAAAATCTGAACAACAGTTGTCTAAAGAGTAGTTTTATTTTCTTAAAGGAGAAAAAGGCAAAAGGGTTAATCATCCCCACTGAACTCCTGGTCACAATGATACTCCAGTTTAAAAAAAACAACCACTAACTTTCTATTTTAAGAATCATATCAAAAAATAGGGGTGGGGGAGGCACACTCCAAGAATAAAGACAGAATTTTATTAAATAAGTAGCTTCATGAGAAAATTCATTTTATCATCCTTACTTTTCTCATCTCCCCCAGAGCAGTGGAAACTTCCTCGCTGACGGGCTTACAGGCACCACTACCCTAGAGTGAAACGCGGGCTCGAGGCTCGTGGGGTCAGGAGTGCAGCTCCCGGGCTACAGGGCCGTAAGACAAGAGCCACAGGGCTTCTCTGGCGGTCCAGTGGGTAGGAATCTCCTTGCAGTGCAAGGGACACAGGTTCGACCCCTGATCCCGGAAGATTCCACATGCCCCAGAGCAACTAAGCCGGTCCACCGCAACCACTGAGCCTGAGCTCTAGAACCCAGGAGCCGCAACTACTCAGCCCACGTTCTGCAACTATTGAAGCCCATGTGCCCTAGAGCTCATGCTCCGCAACAAGAGAAGCCACTACAATGAGGAGCCCCCGCTCACCACAACTAGAGAAAGCCCACGTGCAGCAACTAAGTCCCACTACAGCCAATAAATACACACACACAAAAAAAGCCATATTAAAACCCATTAAAAGGAATACCACTCCTCCCCCTATACTTAGCACTTGTGAATTAACTACAGATGCAAGCTGTATCAACAAGACCATCAGTGATAGAGTCAGCAATAACCCTCCCCTTGACAAGAGTAAAGATAGGCCGTGTCAGTGGGAAGGCAGCGATCTTTGCTTGCTCCCAGAATGATGCTACAGCGTCACAGAAAATACACTTACAAATCCAAAGGATAGAAGAAGAGCACTAAATATTTCCCTTTAAAGTCATCAAGGCTAATTTCTTTGAACTCTCCGCTGACAACAGCCGTGCCCTTAAAATAGGGTGCATGCTGGGTGACGGCGGGGGCATGGTATGAGGAACCTGAAAAATACCCCAAAAACATGCATATACAGTTCATTCGTTAAACCAACCACTTCTCTGATTTTACTCAAACCTCTCCCAGTAATTAGTCAGTAGTATAATTAAAAGGTTCAGTTCAATTGTACATCTTACAAAACTGTTTCTCTTTCCATAGGTTTAGACTGTACCCTAATTCCAAGTGCTATGGAAACTAAAGAGACAGGAGGGAATTCCCTGGCAGTCCAGTGGTTAAGACTCAGCTCCTGCTTCAGGGGACACCAGTGTGCTCCCTAGTCGGGAAACTAAGATCCCACATGCCATAAGGTGCGGCCAAAAGGCAAATAAATAAATAAAAGAAGACAGGAGAGAGTAGGGATGGAGGAACATAGAATTAATAAGGACCAATGAGCCTGAAGGTGGGTTCTAAGCATGGTCTGGATTGTTGCCAAGACCAGGGCGGATGGCACAAAGGAAGGAACACAACAGGTGCGGGGAATGGCCTGTAGCAGAGTTTGCTTGACACAGAGAACAGGTGTGCATAGAAGGAAGACGCATGGGGGAGAGAGCAAGGACGGTGGAAGGCCACGCCGAGAGGGCCCTTGTATATCAGACAGATGGGTCTGTTCTTAAAAGGAGAGATATAGGAATCACTGGAGGCTTCTGTGCAGGAGATGGGTGATGCGCTGGCTGTTCTTAGGAAGATTAGTCGGGCAGGGGAGAGTGAGAGGAGCAGGGAGAGCCTGATGTCAGGAGGTGACTGCAGCTATCTGAGTGAGCGGTGAGGCAGGCAAGGTACAGCAGAGGGGAGAGAAAGAAAGGAAAGGATGCAAGAGCTGTGTCAGGACTGCAGAGGCCAGGCTTCAGGCTGGGAAGGCGGGACAAAGGAGGCCAGGTGTCAAGATGCCTGGCTCCAGAAACAGGAGGAGCTACTGGGAGCTGAGGTTTGGGACAGGTGAAAAGGAAAGTTAAACTCCTGTCATCAAGTTGATACTAGAAACTTCTTACAGCTCGAAGAAAATTGTAAATTTTTTTAGAACACTTACCAACAAACAAAGGTTTTGCTAAAGTACACCCCCCCACCCCCACCACCATTACAAGTTAAATAGTCTTTTTTAAAGGTGGGACAAACAAAAAGGAGGCCTTTCCAAATGCCACTCATTATCTGCAGCTGTGCCGAGCAAATCTCATATTTTAGAATGGAGTATAAATCTCAAGAAACAGCTGTGTGTCACTCAGATCACGGAGGAGTCCAACAGACTGGCCTAACATGGCCACGTGGAGCCAGGCCACAGGTCTGAATCCAAAAGCCTTTAGAGTAGCTGCACCGTCCGTCCCTGGTCAGCTCATACCCTTCACACACAGCAGGCCCAGGCACCTCTGGCTGTCCCCACCCCTCCTTCATGTTCCTCGACCCAGGGGATTAAAACCTCTGGAGTCACCAAGGAAATGTGACACTTGGGCAGTCTGCCTCAGTGAGTCGCAACCCTTGGCAGAACATGAGAATCACTTGGTGAGCTTTAAAAAAAATTCGATGTTCTGGTCCCACCCCGGAGATTGACTTAATTTGTTTGGGTTGGGACTAGGAAAGTGGTATGATAGCAAAAACTCCCCACGTGAGTCTAATATATGGCCATAGTTCAGAACTCCTGTTCAGAGATGATAAATGTTTCCATTATCTGGTCCAACCCAAAGCATAACAACACTTACTGGTGCTAAAGGCGAATTTTGCTTGATCAGAACCAGACCACAAGGCATTTGTCAAGCACATTCTTCGAGAAGCAGCGGGCCTAAGGGCTGCAGAGGCTGAAATGCCCCAAGGAATGGCACTCACATGTCGGGCAAGCTAAAAAGAAAAACACTTTATATCAGAACGTATTCCCAGAATGGCAGCTGAAACCCTGCTGAAAGGGCATCAGGCCACTAGTGGCCTCCGATGGCCTTGTTCCCATGAACAAAAACTCCAAACTGCAAAAGCATGGATTGAGTCTACAGGTTCTTAAAATTCCCTTCTGCTTCCTTATCCTTTAAGACTGTAAAGGAGACTAGGAAGACAGGGAGATGTTGGTCAAAGGGTACAAAGTTGCAGTTATGGAGGATGAATAAGTCTAGAGCTCTAATGTACAAGCATGTTGACTATACTTAATAATACTGTACTTAAGTTGAAAATGAGAGTATTATTATTCTAAGAGAGTAGACAGGTGCACTCATCACACACACAAAGGCTAACCATGTGAAGAGATGTTAATTAGTTTGACTATAGTAATTATTTCATTACTTATGATGCACACTTCACATATGTAATTTTTATTTTTTTAAAAAATATAGGGAATTCCCTGGAGATCCAGTGGCTGAGTGTAAATGTAATACCATATACATATGTAAATATAATTATCGGGTTGGCCAGAAAGTTCATTTGGATTTAACCTGAACGAACTTTTTGGCCAACTCAACACATATGTATTAATTAATGGGAAACAAAAGACGGCAAGGCAGAGGGAAATTACAAGAATGTGAAAATTCCATGCTTTTAAAAGGAACCCGGAGCACTCAGCCCAGGAGACCGGCCAGGCTGTGTATTAAGCTCTTTACCAGCAGATGTGCTGGGCACGTTCTACTATGTCAAGGTTTTCCCTTGGAAGAGACAAGGCCATTCCGGCCCACACAGAAGCAAACAAACAGAGCAAGTTCAGCCTCTGGGCTGGGTCAGACCCCTGGACAGGGGTCAAGGGAAACGTTTGCTCAATTTCGGAGTCCAGCATGACTCTGGAAGAAACAGCCTGGGTGGAACCCCACCACGAGAAAGGAGAGGGCGGGCAGCCAAGAGCCTCAGGCACTTAAGGACTTTGGTTACTTTAGCATTTTGGTGTCCATTCAGCATTTAAGGGGATGCCACGGAAACCCTTGAGGTAGGCAGTCCATGCTAAGGTAAGGAAGTTATCTGAGGTTCGGAAAAGAAAACAATGGCCCAAGGTCATAGAGTCGGTTATAGAATCGGGACCAGGGGACAGGTCGCCTGCATCCAGAGCCAGGTGCTTAAGCAGGGGACAGGAGACTGGATAGCGGCCCAGGACTGGGAGCGAAGAGGGATTTGGAAACTGGAATGCAAGGCGGGGAGTGGGGGGGAGTGGGGGGTTGGGTGGGCGAAGGGCGGCTCTGCGCAGGCGCGGGGAGCCTGCCTTAGAGGAGGCGGCCCCTGGTAAATTTCCCTCTGACATCCTCCAAGGGTGAAAGACCCCCAGGCCAAGGGAAGCGGCATCCCACTTGGGAAGCACGTTCTCGGAGCCACCGCAGGGTCTAGGTGCCTGTGCCCCGCAAGCAACCACTCACCGAAGCCCGGAAAAACCTTCCCGCCGCGGCCGCCATCTTCGGTGCGCAGGGGACCGCGGGGCCGACGGAGACGCAGAGGCGGTGGAGCCTACGGGGCGTGGCCAGGGGCGTGGCCTCGGCGGACAGGGGCCGGCCCGCGCCGGAGCCGGGGCTTGGAAGAGCTACGACATTCGACATTCGATGGGCCCTCTGCCTGGTACACGTCTCGGTTGTGGGGTCCCTCAATCCCACCCAGAGGAGGATTAAGTCCTGTTAAAACTCCTAAGTAGCTTCATGTTTGGGAAATTGATACTTTGTGTCTGTCGCCCCAGCCTAAAAAGATCCAATCCAGGGTGGGAAGATAGATATTTCCATATTGGCTACTGGTTTAAGAACTGACTCATTTGGAAAGACCCCGATGCTGGGAAAGATTGAAGGCAGGAGGAGAAGGGGCGACAGAGGATGAGATGGTTGGATGGCATCACTGACTTGATGGACATGAGTTTGAGCAAGCTCCGGGAGTTGGTGATGCACAGAAAAGCTTGGTGTGCTGCAGTCCATGGGGTCGGAAAAAGTCGGACACGATTGAGCGACTGAACTGACTGAACTGTGAACCTGTGGATTACTGTTAGTGTAAAAGGCTCCCTTTCCTATTTTGGCCTGAGGTAGAGACTTCTGGCTCCTAGATGAAATGGAATTAATCATGAATGCAATTTCAGGGACTTCTCAGTGGCTGAGACTTGGTGATCCCAGTGCAGGGGCTGGGGGTTCCATCTGGAGTCAGGGAACTAGAGCCTACATGACTCAACCAAGAGTTTGCATGCTGCAACTAAGATTTGGTGCAGTCAAATAAATACTAAATGTTTTAAAAATCATTAATGCAGTTTTTCTGTTAGTAAGCCAAGTTGAAGAAGGAAACGGCAACCCACTCCACGTTTCTTATCTGGAGAATCCCATCGACAGAGGAGACTGGCAGGCTGCAGTCCATGGGGCTGCAAGAGTCGGACACATCTTAGCAACTAAACCACCACCACCAATAAGCCAAGTGGGTCAGACACATCAAGATTTTGTTGTCCTGAAAAATCTTTGGGATGATGTGTGGGCTTCCATTTTGGCTTCTCTTGCCAAAATTGGGAGAATTAAGACACATTTAACATTTATTTTTGGTTGATTAGTAAAGCCAAGTGCTCAGTGGTGAGCACGGTACCTTGAAGCATGTTCATCAAACATGATAAAAATAAAGTAAGTGTGATAAAATGTAGATCCCAAGTGGATATTTTCCAAACTGGGTTGGTGGGTATGGAACCAAACGACACAACCTAGACAAAGATCAGGAAAGGGAAGGATTTATTACTTGCAACAAATAAGACTTTTTTTTTTTTTAAATATTTCTTTGGCTGTGCCATGTCTTAGTTGTGGCACGCAGTATGTTCCATCTTCATTGAGACATTCAAACTCTTAGCAACGGCCTATGGGATCTATCTAGTTCCCTGACCAGGGATCGAAACTGGTTCCCCTGCCTTGGGAGTGCAGAGTCTTAGCAACTGGATCACTGGGGAAGTCCTAAGTAAGGAGATATTTTCCAAAGCATTGTCATGTTAAATAGCAAAATTAGGGAAGTTTCAAGCTAAGGGTATGTGGGTATGCATGAAGGGGCTTGGGTGGTAGATAGAATCCAAGCTTTAGTTGATTGAAATTATGAGGGTCAGAAAAGGTCAATATCATTCATCGCTTAGGTTCCAGTTGATCTGGTGGTTGAACACTTCAGGCCAACCTTTATCATTGAAACAGACTTGAAAGTGTTTATAACTGAAGTATCCTTGCTATAGTTACTTCTATTGCCTGATAAAGTCATTTGCTTCTGCATTCTTTTGTTCCCTTTAGATCATAAATTACTAAGACCTGTTCAAGGACAGCACTGTGGCCAGCCTTAGATCACAAATAGCTTAGGCCAAAAATGACTTTTCTTACATCAAGACAGTCATGTCTGGTTCTCTTTCTCCAGGGAACCCCTACCCTATCTGCGTATAGGTCCAACGTGCGTGCATGCTAAGTCACTTCAGTCGTGTCCGACTCTTTGCAACTCTATGGACTGTAGCCCACCAGACTCCTCTGTCCATAGCATTCTCCAGGCAAGAATACTGGAGTGGGCTGCCATGCCCTCCTCCAGGGGATCTTCTGACCCAGGGATCAAACCCCCCTCTCATGTCTCCTGCATTGGCAGGTGGGCTCTTTACCACGAGTGCCACCTGGGAACCCTTACAGGCTCAACATAGATGCCCAGTTCCCAGGTCTTTTGGCTATTGGAGACTTTTCACTGTTTATCACTTCTTTTCCAAATAGAAAGCTGAAGCAATTGCCTGTGGTTCAACAGCTTGCCTCAAGTCACACAGGGATTCACTGACTGGGGGACAATGAGAATGGAGAACTCCTCATTGGACACATTGGTCTGCTGGTGTTTGTCTAAAGCTTATCTCCCTGGTCCTAGAAAGAATGAAGTACCCTAGAATCTCTGGCCCAGAGGCCCAGAAGGAATTTCGCACTAGAGCCTTTCAGTATCCTGCTCAGAAATTGCAAAGTGAGTGTCCTCCAGCTAATCTCTGGCTAGAGCCAAAGACGTCCTCTGTGAGGATGAGCAGGGTCCTCCACTTGTTCATTCCAAGAAAAGATAAGCTTAACTGGAATTGGCATTTGAGTTTTATTCTGCCAACCCTTCTCTGACTACCTCCCCCGGGGGTCGCTAGAGAAACCTCGAACGTCCCTAGAAAGCTTTTCTCATTCTCATCTCTCATTCTCACTCTTGCTACATCACGCTGGGATTCTCCATAGTCTTTTCTGGGGCTTCCCTGATGGCTCAGCAGGTGAAGAATTCACCTGCAATGCAGGAGACACAGGAGACGCAGGTTCAATCCCTGGGCCGGGAAGGTCCCCTGAAGTAGGAAGTAGCAACCCACTCCAGTATTCTTGTGTGAGAAATCCCATGGACAGAGGAGCTGGGTGGGCTACAGTCCATGGAGCCCCAAAGGGTCGGACACAACTCAGCGACTGAAAACACACACACACACAGTTTTGTTTAGATCTTAACCACACTGTGAAGTTCATGAAGGTAAAGCTCATATATGATACACAGAAGGTAAAGTTCTGTGGTCAACCATGGTTAGGCTAGTACCTTGCTCATAACAAATGCTCAGAAAAAGTTTGTCGAACTAATGAATAAGCAGTGGTTGACATAGTGGCCAAGATGTTCTTTCCACATTCATTCAAGGCGGGAAAAAAAAAATCTCTTTATTCAGTTTTCTCTAGCTGTCACAACAAGGACATAGATTGTTCCCCTAAAGAAAAAAGACAAACCGGACATGTCTTCATTACCAAAAGAGTAGAAAATAACTGAAATTCTCCCTTTTGAGTTTGGAAGAAGAACTTTTGGACCTAGACGAGGGAAAGACAAATGAAAAGATATATGCTACTGTTTTATGATGATTAGGAAAATACCTCCCTGGAACCACAAGTTAATATTCTGGTAACCGGGGCTGCAATTAGAGATGGCAGGCATTACTCTGGGTTTTCCTGAGTTCTTCCTTTTTCCATGGCTAAAAGCATTCATTTCCACCCCCCCCCCCCCCTTTTTTCCTATTGACGAGGGCCCGATTCAGCTGTCTCCTGGGTTCTGGGGAAGATGCACCCTCCATGCTGAGCCGTGTCCCCTGGCAAAGGCCTCTCCAGACAACCTCATCTGAATTCCCACCGCCTGACCTCGCGCTGCTCCACAGTAGTGAGTAACAGATGGGGTCAACCTGTCCTCTGTTCAGAACCCCACAGATTATTTCACCTTCCTGAGTCTGAGACTTCCCATCCTGCCCCCAGCACACCTCGGCTTCCTTCTGAGCCTTTCCTGAGTCTTTCTTCTGCTATCTTTATTGCCTATCCCCAGCTATTCCCTGGAGGAGTAGTGCAGAATCCGCCTGCCAATGCAGGAGACTCAAGAAACACGGGTTCAATCCCTGGGTCAGGAAAATAGCAAGGGGCAGCCCACTCCAATATTCTTGCCTAGAAAGTTTCATGGACAGAGGAGCCTGGTGGGCAACAGTCCTTGGAGTTGCAAAGAGTCAGACACGACTCAGCATGCATGCATGCATCTATTCCCACCCCCGCCTCCTTTTTCAATAGACTATACATATGTGTGTGTGTGTGTGTGTGTGTGTATTTTTTAATTTTTTGAATGCACTGCAGGGCACATGGGATCCAACTGATGCCCCCTGCATGGGAAGCATGGAGTCTTAACCACTGGACCGCTAGGGAAATTCTCAGTAGACTATATTTTCTAGAGCAGTTTCAGGTTCACAGCAAAATTGAGTGAAAACACAGAGACTTCCCATGTACTCTCTGGGTCCTCCCCTGCACAGCCTCCCCAACCATCTGCCAAGGTGGTGTATTTGCTACAATCCATGAACCTACACTGATAATGTCATGATCACCCTGAGTTTACATTAGGGTTCACTCTGCTGTTGTACACCCTATGGGTCTGGACAAATGTGTGCTGATGTATATCCACCACTATAGTCTAACACAGAATAGTCCACTGCCCTAAAAATCCGCCTCCTAATTCTAGGCCACCTACCCCTTCTTTAGAGCAGTGTCTCCCAGTCAGCCTGCCAACTTCTCCACTTGGATATCTCTTACTGAGCCCAAACTCAACAAACACAAGACCAAACTCTTGCTTTCTCTCCTCAAATCTATTCCTCACTACCTGCTCATTGCCACCGCGGCCAACCAGCACCCAAAGGATGGATGTCTTCCCTCTATGTCCAATGCCACCACCTCAGTCCAGGCCATCACCATTTTGCCCCTGGAATTTTCACAGCGTCTTAGGGCCTCTTGGTGGTCAAAAAGACTTAGGTCACTTCCACAGTGTGAGGTTGTCTTTTTTTGTTGTTTTGATGTGGACCATTTAAAAAGTCTTTATTGAATTTGTTACAATATTGCTTCTGTCTTACATTTTGGTTTTCTGTCTTATGTTTCCGTTTTTTGGTCTGGAGGCCTGGGGGATGTTAGCTTCCTGATTAGGGATCAAAACCAAACCCCACGCATTGGAAGATGAGCTCTTACCACTGGACCCCCAGGGAAGTCCTGAGGTCTATTTTAAAAGGGAAAGAAAGCAGAACACAAAGTCCATGCAGCTCTATCACAAGTCTCTGTATCCCTCAGACCCTGCTACTTCTTTGGACCCCGGAGATTCCTAAGTACCCTTACCTGCATCTCTGCGTTGAGGGCTTTCAGAACTGGGAGGGCTGGACCACCCACCCCCTTGGAAAGACAAATTTAAGAGAATTAACCCCCGTTCTTGTTTGGGAAATCCCATGGACAGAGAAGCCTGGCAGGCTACCGTCCATGGGGTTGCGAGAGTCGGACACAGCTGAGCGGCTAATCCACCACCACCACCGCGGCTCTTGCAGTGCCCAGGTGGGAAGAGCTGGTGTCGAAGTAGCCCAGCTCCCCTGCTCCTGGCTAGATAACCTGAGGTATGTTTCCTGGAGCTTCCAGAGGGATTAAGTTGCAGTTACCCATGGAGGTTACTTAACACATTTTCACCAGCTGCTTTCCTGTCTGATCTCCCCCTGCCTCACCTGCACTTCTGGTACCTCCCAAACAAGCTCCTTGCATTGAATCAAGGTCTGCTGCTGCTAAGTCACTTCAGTCGTGTCCAACTCTGCACGACCCCAGAGACGGCAGCCCACCAGGCTCTGCCATCCCTGGGATTCTCCAGGCAAGAACACTGGAGTGGGTTGCCATTTCCTTCTCCAATGCAGGAAAGTGAAAAGTGAAAGTGAAGTTGCTCAGTCGTGTCCGACTCTTAGCGACCCCGTGGACTGCAGCCTACCAGGCTCCTCCGTCCATGGGATTTTCCAGGCAAGAGTACTGGAGTGGGGTGCCATTGCCTTCCCTAAATGAAGGCCTAGGAGAACCCAAACTTAAACATGGCTCTACAAAAATTATAATACAAAGTGTTATCCACAGGCTGACTGCAGGATTTAGGTGTAAATATTTAGTCATAATTCACTGCATACTGGGAGAGCTGGTCTCGGGAACCAAGTTGAAAGGTGGAGGATGGACTTCCCTGGTGGTCCAGTGGTTAAGAATCTGCCTGCCAATGCAGGGGACACAGGTTCGATCCCTGCTCCGGGGAGATTCCACAGGCCTCGGGGCAACTAAGCCTGCGAGCTACAACTATGAGCCCACACTCTAGAACCCATGCTTTGAAACCAGAGAAGCCACCACAGTGAGGAGCTGGAGCGCTGCAGCTAGAAAAAGCCCATGAGCAGCAATGAAGACCCAGTGCAGCCAAAAGTAAATAAATAAGTGAGAATATGATGTAATTCTAGAATAATACAATTTAAGAAAGAGAGAGAGATAGCGGATGAATGCCATCTTTCTCAGTCTCGTCAGCCTCTTTGTAACGAACTTTATTCAGAGATGTTGTGAAAGTCACATGTGAGGCCGATCCCATCATCCGATCTGTCTCCTTTCCTCCCTGCCTCTCATGATGGGCCCAGAGGCTTCCTAACCTGTCTCTGCTTTCACTGCCTCCTTCCGATGCATCCTCAGCAGCAAACACCAACCAGGTCATTTCATCCCCTACATAAAACTCTTCAGTGGCTTCCTGGTTTTTATTAGGGTAAAACCCCAATTCACACAGGATCCTACACAGTCTGTGCCCCTGCCTCCTTCCAGGCCACTCATTTTGGGCCCAACATCCACCCCATTCCTGATCCAGCCCTACTGCTTTACTCCTCCTTCCCCGACACCCAGCCCACACCCTGGCACCTGCTGTGCTCCTTGACTGCCATTCTCTCCACTCGTGTCTGGCTGCAGTCATGCAGTGATTTTAGAGCCCAAGAAAATAAACTCTGCAGCCATGAAATTAAAAGACGCTTGTTCCTAGAAGGAGAACTATGACAAACCTAGAGAGCGTATTAAAAAGCAGAGATCTCACTTTGCTGACAAAGGCCTGTAGAGTTAAAGCTGTGGTTTTTCCAGTAGTCATGTATGGATGTGAGAGTTGGATCATAAAGAAGGCTGAGCACCAAACAACTGATGCTTTCTAACTGTGGTGCTGGAGAAGACTGTTGAGAGTCCCTTGGACTGCAAGGAGATCAAACCAGTCAATCCTAAAGGAAATCAACCCTGAATATTCACTGGAAGGACTGATGCTGAAGCTGAAGCTCCAATACTTTAGCCACCTGATGTGAAGAACCAATTCACTGGAGAAGACCCTGATGCTGGGAAAGATTGAAGGCAGGAGGAGAAGGGGACGACAGAGGATGAGATGGTTGGATGGCATCACCAATTCAATGGACATGTGTTTGAGCAAACTCCGGGAGATGGTAAAGGACAGGGAAGCCTGGCATGCTGCAGTCCATGGGGTCGCAAAGAGTCAGACATGACTGAGTGACTGAACAACAAACAACATGTCTGGTTACCTCCTCCTCCTCCTTTTTAAAAAAAATTTTTGGCCATACTATACTGCATGTGGGATGTTAGTTCCCCAGCCTGGGATCCAACCCATGCCCCCTGCACAGGAAGCACAGATTGTTAACTACTGGCCTTCCAGGGAAGTCCCTCCTCCTCCTTATTTAGGACATGGCTTGGCTGTCATCTTCACCAAGAGGACTTTCCTAATGACCCAGTCTGTTATTGTCTATCTTGGCCCTTGTTTCCTTTGATTGGAAATTATAATTACTTTGTCTGTTTACTAATTATTTGCTGGGTTTCTTCCCAAGGTAAAAGCTCCACCAGGGCAAGGTCCATGCTCACCTTGCTCACTGTTACATGCCCAGCCTGTAGCACTGTGCCTGGCACATGGCAGACCCCTAGCAAATGTAGATGGACCTGGTTGAAGATCTAGCTAGAAACTCACAATGTGCAGCCATTTCTGATTACCCATTCCTCTACCCCAGCTGACATCTCCTTCCCCTAAATGCCTTTGAAAGTTATCATCAACATAATTCTCTCAGTAATCAATCCTCTGTGTTTTATGACAGATCTTTCACTGTTGCCTTGAACTGTTTTTTGAGTCATGTTTCACTTCTGAATGATTTCTGATGGCTCTCCTGGTTTGCAGTTTTCATAACTAGCTAATTCACTGTTTAAAAACCCCTCAATACTTGAGGGTATAGTTTCTAAAAACAAGTACATTCTTATATAATAATCATAATATTCAATACAATGATCAAAATCAGGAGTGTTAACATTGATCCACTATTATCAAATCCACTGTCCATATTCAAATGTTATCAACTGTCCCCAGTGATCCAATCCCAAAATTATGCATCGCATTTAGTTGTCTTTTAGTCTCCTTCAGTCTTTCTTTATCTTCCTTTGACCTTCACAGTTTTAAGGGACAGCAGCTGGCTCTTTTGTGGAATGTTCCTTCACTTGCTTGTCTGATACTTCCTCACCATTCAATTCGGGTTAAATATTTTTGACATGAATGCCACTGGAATGTTGTTCCACAATTTACTTAACCAACCTGATATTATTGAAGATTTGTGTTGTTCCAAAATTTTCTTTATGTTATAATTAATATTATGATATTGACACATCTTTGTAGCCAAACCTTTGCACACATTCTTACCTATTTTTTTAGGGTATATTTCTGGAATTGTAACTGCTATGACTAAGGGCTGTGTGTGCTTTAGTAATTTTTGTTATGTGTTGCCAAATTGCCTTCCAGAGGGGTTGTGCCAGTTTACACTCCCTCCACAATGAGTATAAGTGGTTTCTAGGAGGTTTTGCCGACACTGCATTCAGGCAGCTTAAAGCAGCCTTCTTTCAGCCCTCTGTACTTCTTCTGTTGATCTGTCTTCCACTCCAGTTGCTTACATGTGACTGGTTGTCCCAAAACACCTAGAAGCTGTTAAAAGGTAGAGCCTGTGTGTCTTACCCATCTTTGTGGTCTTACTCATCCCATCGTGCCTAACTGTGCTTCCTACTTAACAGTCACCCCGTAAATGTCAAAGGAATGAAGGAACAAATGGTAATGATGACACCTTGTGTGACTGTTAGGTTCTTCTCTGGCATGTTGGGCTACTAAAAATGTCACTAAAATTAGCATTGCAAAGTCCAACAGCCAGAATCCCTCCTAGCCTAGATTAGAAAGTGGTCTGGCCTTTTACCAGTCCCCATTCCCAGGACCTCTTGGGATTCCCAAAAGCATCTTTACATCTTGTCCATATTGATCCTGGGGATTCCGTGGTAGCTCAGCTAGTAAAGAATCCACCTGCAATGCAGGAGACCCCAGTTCGATTCCTGGGTTGGGAAGTTCTTCCTTTGGAGAAGGGACAGGCTCCCCACTCCAGTATTCTTGGGCTTCCCTGGTGACTCAGATGGTAAAGAATCTGCCAGCAATTCGGGAGACCTGGGTTCAATCCCTGGGTTGGCAAGATCCCCTGGAGCAGGGCATGGAAACCCACTCCAGTATTCTTGCCAGGGAAATCCCATGGACAGAGGAGCCTGGTGGGCTATGGGGCCGCAGAGAGTCGGACAGGACTGAGCGACTCAGCATACACATGTGGATCCTAGGCAGGCCCTGCACCTCGGGCAGCAGCACTGCTCTGGGCTTCTCAGCTCCCCTCTTGCCCAGAAGCTTTTCTGAGCTGCTTGTCTTCTTGTTTATACTTCTGGATCCCAGGATGGTCACATGTCTTTCTCTCAATTCCTGGATGCCAGCAGAGATGAGCGATCATCTTCAATGGAAGGCTTGGGGATTACAGCTGGGGATTATAATACAAACAAGACAAACCTAAAGCAGGGTGGGAGCTATGCCTTAAAGTTCTCTGTCACCTTCCCAGCTCCTTAGGCGCCCCTGAGAGACGACTTTCCTCCTTTGCAATAGCCCTCCTTCCCCACGTTGCAGGGATCTGTTCCCTTGGGAACATATCACAGGGAACACCCTTGATCTCACCTTTTTTCCCCCATCCCAGCCCTCCCCCACTCCCCCCCTGACTTCTCCCAGAAAGCATCCTGTGATCAGCCTCCCCTGAAGAAGACAGTTCTTAGAGAATGTGTAGCCCAGCTCAGTTCCTCTGTATTCCCATCCCAGAGTGGGTAGTGGCTTGATTCTCAAGTAACTAAAAGCCCCTGAATCTGTTTTCCCAAAATAAAAGAGCCTTCTTTCCTTTCAGATGAATTTTTCCTCCGCCCCTACCACAACCACAACAAAGTACTGTTTGCCTAAGTCTTCTGTGACTCCCTTTAGTCATCAATGGTTCAGAAATCCTGGTGCCTCGTCATGGAGAATGGAAGGTTTCCACACAACCTCACCATTTTCAAAGCGTTTTTATGGCCTCCAGCTCCCCGCTCTGCTAAAGCCACTTAGGGGAGGGGCCCCAAGTCTTGTGCAAGGAGAAGCTGCTTCTAATTTCCCCAGGGGTGGGAAATGCTGGAGGCCAGAGTGGGCAGAGGTTGAGTAGAAGTGGGACCAGAGTTTGTGTTGAAAATAAAGTTGCTTTCCTGCTTTTGTGTTGTCTCTGGTCCTTCCCAAGCGGGAAACTGACATCTCAGAGGGGAGAGAGGATGAGAAGGGTGCTGGGGGCCAGGGGAGCAGTGGATGAGCTCCTGCAGGTTAGCAGGTGGCAGCATTCCTAATTTGCAGTTTCCTAACTGGGCAGTGCTTACCGTGGCTCAAGGCCTTTCCTTCAGTGGAGCCCCACCCCACCACCGTGCAAACCAGCCTGCCGGTGTCCCTCCTGCCCCTTCTCCTGATTTTGTTCAGCATGCATGTTCCGGTCGGTCCTCCATTTCTTAATTGCTTCCCTCTCTCCTCTGCCTCTCCCTCTGTCCATTTATCTATTCTCTGGACTCCAGGCTTCCTGCCAACATTCTCTCTTTCCTGCAAGATTGGTGTGCTTGGTAAAAATGCTATGCCTTTCCTCTCATTCTGGAAGATCATGCAATAAGTAGAATGGAAATAACGCAGCATAAAGAATCAGAGACTGGTCTTGGGACCCAGTCCTGCAACTTTCTGGTTATGCATCTTTCATTTCTCTGGCCTTTAATATCTCTTTAATTTCCTTTGCACATTAATAATATTATTATTATTTTGAAATTAATTCTTTTTGTTTGCTCTGGGTCTTTGTTGCTGTGTGTGGGCTTTCTCTAGTTGCAGTGGCATGGGAGCTACTGTTTATTGTGGTGCACAGACTTCTAATTGCAGTGGCTTCTCTTGTTGCAGAGCACGGGCTCTGGGCACACGACATTCAGTAGTTGTGTGGCTCATAGGCTTTTGTTGCCCGAGGCATGTGGAATCTTCCCAGGAGGCCATGGATCGAACCCGTGTTCCCTGCACTGGCAGGCGGGTTCTCATCCACTGTACCTCCAGGGAAGTCCAGCATATTAATATTATTAATCACTTAATCCAACCTAGGGATTCTCCAACTATTACTTGGATTTAAATTTTTTATTTTTATTGAGATAAAATTAACACAACATAAAATTGACCATTTTAAAGGAAACAGGTCAATGACATTTAGAACATTCACAATGTTGGGGGACTGCCACTTTTATCTAATTCCAAAACATTTTCATCACCCCCAAATAAACCCCCAGACCCAGTAAGCAGTTCTTCCCTATCACTATATCCCAGCTCCTGATTATCAATCCATGTTTCTATCTTTTTGAATTCTGAATATTTCATATAAAGGGAATCATACAATATTTGTCCTTTTACATCTGGCTTCTTGCACTTAGTAAAATGTTTTCAAGTTTCATCTACTTTGTCATGTATCAATATTTCATCCCTTTTTGTGGCTGAATAATATTCCATTGTAAAAATTAGGATGATGGCATCTGTTCCCATCACTTCATGGCAAATAGATGGAGAAACAATAGCACCACTGAGAAAGTTTATTTTCTTGGGCTCCAAAATCACTGCAGACGGTGACTGCAACCATGAGATTAAAAGACGCTTGCTCCTTGGAAGAAAAGCTATGACCAACCTAGACATTGTATTAAAAAGCAGAGACATTACTTTGCCGACAAAGGTCTGTATAGTCAAAATTATGGTTTTTCCAGTAGTCATGTATGGATGTGAGGGTTGGACCGTAAAGAAAGCTGAGCACCAAAGAACTGATGCTTTTGAACTATGCTGTTGGAGAAGACTTGATTTTTTTTTTTTTTTTTTAGTCGCTTAGTTGTGTCTGACTCTTTGTGACCTCTTGGACTGTACTCAACCAGGCTCCTCTGTCCATGAGATTTCCCAGGCAAGAATACTGGAGTGGGTTGCCATTTCCTTCTCCAGGGGATCTTCCTGACCCAGGGATTGAACCTGGGTCTCCTGCATTACAGGCAGATTCTTTACCACTGAACCACCTCAGAAGCCCTGGAGAAGACTCTTGAGAGTCGCTTGGACTGCCAGGAGATCAAACCAGTCAATCCTAAAGGAAATCAGTCCTGAATGCTCATTGAAAGGGCTGATGCTGATGCTGAAGCTCCAATACTTTGACCACCTGATGCGAAGAGCCGACTCATTTGAAAAGACCCTGATGCTGGGAAAGATTGAAGGCAGAAGGAGAAGGGGACGACAGAGGATGAGATGGTTGGATGGCATCACCAACTCAAGGACATGAGTTTGAGCAAGCTCTGGGAAATGGTGAAGGACAGGGAAGCCTGGCATGCTGAGTCCATGGGGTCACAAAGAGTCAGACACGAGTTAGTGACTGAACAACAACAATCTTTCCTCCACTTCCCTGAAACACAGACAGACCAGATTGAGCCTGGAGAGGGGATTCTCTGGAATCCCAGCTGGATCCTGGAACACAGGAGGGTAGTGGAGCTTGAGATATAAGTCACTGAAACATTCTATAACCCGATGGCCATGTCAAGAGCAGAATTCTCTTTGTAGCAGGTGAGAATTGTTTGTGTTGTACTGAGTCACCTACCACACTCATGGGCTCATTTTAGCTACAAATGTGGAACCTGAGGCTTCCTTTTGCCATTTGGGGGCTTGCTGCAGCTCTCCAGAGTTTGTGCTAGATGGCATCCTCTCTCCATAGAGGAGAGGAATGACAGAGAAGTGGAAGGAGTGCTGCAACCTGCCGGGTTCCTGTGCAAGCTCATGTCAATGGCAGGGAA
This sequence comes from Odocoileus virginianus, assembly GCF_023699985.2. Taxonomy (NCBI): domain Eukaryota; kingdom Metazoa; phylum Chordata; class Mammalia; order Artiodactyla; family Cervidae; genus Odocoileus; species Odocoileus virginianus. Next base: position 21,389,086 of record NC_069680.1, read on the forward strand.
CCCACGCCTTTGCTCCTACAGGAGGAAATTAAGCTGTTCTAAATTATAGACTATATTCTATTTTACATATTTGTTAAAAAAAAAACCAATCTGTGCAAAGCATTATATTTTTTAAACTCCAAGTATGTGTTAGATTCCCTTTAGCATATAACTGATTAGCTAAAACTTTTAGTAAGGGAACAAGAATGCCCTCCTTTTTATTGGGTCAATTAAATTTTCACCTACCCACAGTGGCCTGAGGACAGTCAAAGCGTATATCAAAGTCTCAGAGATAATTAGGCTCAGAGTCTTTGGAGTCAGATAAAGTTTATGTTATTGCAGCATTACGGTCGAAATTGCTGGAGCCCTCTCATCCATGAGTCATCAGGCTTTAAAGGCTCCTAACACTGAATTTAATTCAGCTCACTTTTTCTCTTTAAAAAGCAATTCTACCTTTGTTGTCAAGATTTTATCTCCATTTCCAGGGTAGGCTACCATGCTCAAACAAATGACCTGCCTGATAGATGCTAATCATAAAAAGACTATCAGTGATGGCTTGGATTCTTTCCTCATCCATACTAACAGAAAATCATTGGCTTTTAAACAGATTACTAGGAAAGAGTCTGTTTTTCCTCCTTCCTCTCAGAATTAATTTTTATGCTTTCACTGTGTAATTTCCTTACCAATTTGAGCATTTTTTTCCGTCATGTAAATCTATCTGATTGCTCGGCGCTGAATCAAACAAAAAACGCCCATTTTGGAGGGGTAAATAGCTTGTATCTTATTCAAGTCTGTAAAGTGAATTGAAATTGGTCTGCTTAGTCTTCCTTAAAATTGTGTGATTGGCTTAACTCCTGGGTGGATTCTTTAATATCCGCAAATCAATCAATGTAATACACCACATTAACAAATTGAAAGATAAAAACCATATGATTATCTCAATAGATGCAGAAAAAGCCTTTGACAAAATTCAACATCCATTTATGATTAAAACTCTCCAGAAAGCAGGAATAGAAGGAACATACCTCAACATAATAAAAGCTATATATGACAAACCCACAGCAAGCATCACCCTCAATGGTGAAAAATTGAAAGCATTTCCCCTGAAATCAGGAACAAGACAAGGGTGCCCACTCTCACCACTACTATTCAACATAGTTTTGGAAGTTTTGGCCACAGCAATCAGGGCAGAAAAAGAAGTAAAAGGAATCCAGATAGGAAAAGAAGAAGTGAAACTCTCGCTGTTTGCAGATGACATGATCCTCTACATAGAAAACCCTAAAGACTCTACCAGAAAATTACTAGAGCTAATCAACGAATACAGTCAAGTTGCAGGATATAAAATTAACACACAGAAATCTCTTGCATTCCTATACACTAACAATGAGAAAACAGAAAGAGAAATTAAGGAAACAATACCATTCACCATTGCAACAAAAAGAATAAAATACTTAGGAGTATATCTACCTAAAGAAACAAAAGACCTATACATAGAAAACTATAAAACACTGATGAAAGAAATCAAAGAGGACACAAGCAGATGGAGAAATATACCATGTTCATGGATTGGAAGAATCAATATTGTCAAAATGGCTATACTACCCAAAGTAATCTATAGATTCAATGCAATCCCTATCAAACTACCAACAGTATTTTTCACAGAACTAGATCAAATAATTTCACAATTTGTATGGAAATACAAAAAACGTCGAATAGCCAAAGTAATCCTGAGAAAGAAGAATGGAACTGGAGGAATCAATCTGCCTGACTTCAGACTCTACTACAAAGCCACAGTCATCAAGACAGTTTTTCCGTCATGTAAATCTATCTGATTGCTCGGCGCTGAATCAAACAAAAAACGCCCATTTTGGAGGGGTAAATAGCTTGTATCTTATTCAAGTCTGTAAAGTGAATTGAAATTGGTCTGCTTAGTCTTCCTTAAAATTGTGTGATTGGCTTAACTCCTGGGTGGATTGCTGGAGACAGCTGGATTTGAGGATGGAGGTATAGGCAGAATGTGAAATCATTCCAGGGACTGAGTGTCGTGGCTTTTTAGATTGACCTTTCAGACCGGGAGGCCAGACTCCCCTACATTTCCTTTTTAATCTCTGATCAGGCAGTGATGAAGAAATTTTGGGAGTTAACTAGTGCAGAATAACGAGTACCCCAGAGGCCTAGGTTGGGCTGTCTTGGCTTGTGCTCTGAGTCAGCAAATACTGCCAAATACTATGTATAAGGTACTTACTAGGTTCTACAGAGAATGGAATCAAACGATTTAGACACATTTCAGGCCTTTGAGTAGGGAAGGCAGTTGACTGTTGTTGTTTAATTGCTAAGTCCTGACCAACTCTTTGCAACCCCAATGGACTGCAACCCTTCAGGCTCCTCTGTCCATGGGATTTCCCAGGTGAAAATACTGGAGTGGGTTGTCATTTCCTTCTCCAGGGAATCTTCCCGACCCAAGGATCGGATCTGGGTCTCCTGCTTGGCAGGCAGATTCTTTACTGCTGAGCTACTGGGGAAGCCCTCAGGGATGGCAGGCACTCACCTAAAAAACCAGCCTTGCCGTGGCTCATCCGTTGACCTAATTCTCCCAGGCTCAGTACCCTCTGGGCTTCCCTGGTAGCTCAGACAGTAAAGAATTTGCCTGCAATATGGGAGACCCAGGTTCAATCCCTGGGTCGGGAAGATCCCCTGGAAAAGGGAATGGCAACTCACTCTAGTGTTCTTGCCTGGAGAATCCCATGGACAGAGGAGCCTGGTGGGCTATAGTCCATGGGGTTGCAGAGTCAGACATGACTGAGTGACTAACATCTTCAGTTTCCTTTACAATGGAGACAAGTTTGTAACAATTCAGGGCTCAAGTAAGTCTACTGTGGGGACCCTCCCAACAGAACACAGCATCAGGAAGAAGGTCTTTCTTTCTCACTAAAGATCATGCTAAACTGCTTCAGTCTGAGGAACACGGAGATCACTTGTGGCTGGAATCTTCTTTCTGAACTTGCAGTCGAGACCCCCACAGATGACTCGGTAAAGTCTTGTTACAAAGCTGAGCATTTGGATGTCTACAGGCCATAATTATCTGGCAGCACCAAGGTGAAGCCTCCGGACAGATTTATCACGATCAGCCAGTTTATCTTGAAACTGTAGGCTGTTACTGTCCCACGTGTTGCTTGGAGGTCAGTTTTTTCCAAAGTGTGATATTTCTACTACTACTCACATGTCAAAAATGTTTTGGTTAGGATAATAGAAGTTTTTTTTTTTCTTTTCAAGCAACTTGATTTTAAACAAAAGTACTAAATAAAGGGAAGAAGAGTTGTGGTCTACAATATTGCAAAGTGCTTTGTTTTTTTTTTTTAATTAATTTATTTAGAGGTTCTCTGGTCATCTGGTGGTTAAGAATCTGCCTTGCAATGCAGAGGACACTGGTTCGATCCCTGGTCCAGGAAGATCCTACATGCCATAGGGCGACTAAGCCCATGCGCCACAGCTACCGGAGCCTGTGCTCCGCAACAAGAGAAGCCAATGGAAGGGAGACCCACGCACCACCACTAGAGAGTGGCCCCCGCTCTCTGCAACTAGAGAAAGCAAAGAAGACTCAGCACAGCCAAAAATTAAAAAATAAAACATTAAAAAACTTATTGATTTATTTTTGGCTGCCTTGGGTTTTCATTGCTCTTCACCAGCTTTCTCTAGTTGCGGTGAGCGCGGGGCTACTCTTCTTTGTGGTGCAAGGGATTCTCACCGCTGTGGATTCTCTTGTTTCAGAGCAGAGGCTCTAGGAGTGCGGGCAGGGTTGAGGTGCAGGGGCTTAGTCGCCCCGAGGCCTGTGGAATCTTCCCAGAACAGGGATTGAGCCTGTGTCCCCTGCAGTGGCAGGTAGATCCTTATCCACTGTACTACCAGGGAAGTCCGCTAAGTTTTTAATGTCAGATTTGGTCACCACTGGGTCCATCGATGAAGGGAGTTCTCAGAGAGGCGGGAACATAACAGGAAACCTCCTTCATGCCTCCAGTCCCACTGTCAGCTCTCATTTCTCCTCTCGGATTCCTCCTAAGTGCCTGAAATCACTTCCTCTCTGCTTCCAAAGTCCTTTGTGTCTGTGTCCATGGTGACTCTTATTCCGTTTTATCTCAGTGGTTTTCCTCCCAGTTTGCTAGTCTTCTTAGCAGTGGACTCTCCTGGGAAATCACCTTGGTACTCCCTGCTGTGCTTGGCACATAAAGGTAAACTTTGAAGAAAGAGAAAAAAAAAAAAAATGGGAGAATGAAAGCACTGTCTTTCCAGGTGTTTCCTGATGATTAGAAAGCAGTGACCCAAGGAGAGGGAAGGAAACTCCAGCTCCAGCACTGCTCAGAAAGCCAATTTGATTATTCAAGCAAAAGCAATCCATGTTTTAGGACAAAGATAGGTTTGTGACTTTTAGAATAGTTCATTTCAATTTATAAGAGCTCTGACCAAGCAGCTTTTTATTCACACAATACAGGTGCTGACCGAAGAATGGGAAGTTTCCCTGTTTCTTTCACATTTCTGGCCCAGCTGATCCTGAGTAGATTGGGAAGTCAGTATTTGTCTATGGTGTATTCCCATCCCTCCCAAAATGGCCTGCTCTCCATTTGGATTTCCATTCTTGCTCTCTGCCAATGAGATTCTCAACTTACCTGTTGATATTTAATAGACTATGCTTCCTGAATCAAACCCATTTTTCAAGAGGACTATGAGTCTTTAATGCATTTAATGGGAAGGAATGAAGTTATAATGCTGGTGTTATGATCTGGAATGGAAACCTCCCCCCTCCCCGTAATCACTTAGCCAACTGCCTACTTTGCTTTCTTACAATACAGTTTAAGTTTACTCTGGGAGCCAAACAAAACAACTGCAACCCAGTTCAGTAGGCTGTTTGCCAGAAATTAAGTGCATAGACTCCGAAGCTGATTGCTAGGTTCAAATCTGTAGGTCTTCTTCGGCAGGTCTTCTGTAGGTTATCTTCTTATTAGTTGTATGACTTCGGGCAAGTTATAAAACATCTCCTAACCTGGTGACTTAATCTATAAAATGCAGCTCTGTTTTCTATCTCATCTGGATGTTGTGTTCAGTGAAATTAACCATGTAAAGTCTTTTGACGTGGGGTATCTTTTTTTGGTGGGTTCCAGCATTTTCCTGTGATGGTTGTTCAATAGCTAGTTGCGATTTTGGTGCTCTCGCAGGAGATGAGCGCACGTCCTTCTACTCTGCCATCTTGAACTGGAAGCAGGGAGCTCTTTAGTCGCTTTTGGCCGTCAAATAAGTCACATTTGGACTGGATCAGGCCTTAGGCTACCGGTAAGGGGCAAAATGCCTACTGCAGTTGGTGAGCTCTAGGTGGCGCTAGTGGTAAACAACCCGGCTGCCAGTTCAGAAGACTTGAGACTCGGGTTCCATACCCGGATGGGGAATGTCCCCTGGAGAAGGGCAGGGCAACCCACTCCAGTATCCTCGCCTGGAGAGTCCCATGGATAGTGGAGCCTGACGGTCTACATTAGGGTTCATAGGGTCGCAAACCTTCGGATATTACTGAAGCGACTTAGTACTCACGTGCACTAGATGCTCCCAGCTCTGATTCTCTGTCTCTTTAAGAGACTCTTTCATTCTAAGTTAGGGCTTTCATTTTAAGTAGGTGGCTATGTAGCCAAGACCAAGCCTGGGGCGCTTAGAATAGTAATGCCTAGAGTGGGAGATCCCTAAGAAATCATCTGCTCAGCTCCCTGCCTTTTGAAAGGCAAACTGTTATTCCCCTACTTCGCAGACAAGTGAGGTCCAGGGAGACCCACTGACCCAAATACAGACACTAGCGAGTGGTGATGATGGATACACTCCATCAGGAAACAAGACAATCCAGAGCTGTTAGAATCAGCGACCATCCTAGTTTCCAAGGCCTGAAAAGTCTATTAATTTCTTTATATTCTCCAATGCATAGTAATTGTTCTCCGTTTCTCTCTGCACCTCCCTGCCACTTCCTGGCAGCCCTGGCGGGTGGAAGGTTTCCTCTTTTTGGACCGAGAAGGCCCCGAGCCGGCTTCCGGACGGATATCCGGCCCGCGGGGTGCGCAAAAGGCAAAGACCTCACTGTTTTTTGGGGTCAGCCCGCCCCTCTCCCAGATCCGAGGCCACTTGTCGCAGACCCGGGGGTGTCCCACCGCCCATTTCCCCGGGGCGAGGCCTTCGGAGGCAGCAAGGAGGCGACGCTGAGCGCAGATCTGGGGTCCGGCGTTCTGAGCATACAGTGGGAAGGCACTAACAGCCCCAAGATAAAAAAGCCTGGACTTGGAAAACAAATGTCCAACACACACTTGGTGCTGTTAATTCACTCATGTTTCTGACCCTGGCGATTCCGTCTGCGTTTTTATTAATATGAATCAGTTTGGGTTGGAATGAAGACACTTGATTCGCGGCCCCGCGTGGTGGAAGGCAGGTTATTAGCAGAACCGGTCGGCATCCCACGCCGGGATCCCCGGAGTCGCAAACGGGTGTCCCGGGGCGCAGAGAGGGCTGGGGTTTGGATCCGTCGTCCGCGTGGCCCCGCCGCCGCGCTTCCACCCCGCGGCCGCCGAGGGGCGCTCAGGCTGCGCGGGTACCGATGCGGCCGCCAGCGCCGAGTCGCCGCCGACTCGCAGACCCCCTTCGCGCCCTCGGACGAGAAACAAAGTACCCCTTTGTCATCCACCGAGCGCGTGTGCGACGGCATCTCGGCCGGCCGCCGCGTGCGGGGCCCGCGGGCGCGCCTGGCCGCCTTTGGGCTGCAGCCCCCCCATCCCCCCCGCCCGCGTGGGCTTGGCGTTCCCCGGAGGAAGCCGGGCTGCAGGTCCGGCCGGCCTGACCTCCCTTCCACCCAGAGCACGCCAGGCGGGGGGCGGAGGGGATAGGTGGGGCGCAGAACCGGCACCGGCTCCTGCCGGACGCAGCGGTTCGCCCCGCTCTCGTCGTGGCCCATGCACTTCGTTTTCTGGGCTTTCGGCAGGGCGGGAAGCGGGCGAGCGGGAGCACCCCTCCTCCCCGGGCGTGGATGTGCAAGAACGGGCCCCAGGACTGGAGTGGGTGGGTAGGGGGGCTTCAGCTCCGCCGAGCCGCCTTTGACTCGCCAGCTGCACGCCCCCAACGCCTTCCCTCCGAAGGCACGTCCCGGGGCGGTTCTCGGATTCCCGCAGCCGCGCGCCAGTCCCGGCCCTAGCCCAGCGCGCGGGGCCGAACTACAAGTCCCAGCAGGCCCCGCGCTGCGAGGGCCGGAGCGGGAGGCGTGGCCCGGCCCAGCGCCTGCGCAGTGCGGCCGCCCCGAGCCTGCGAGTACCACACCCCCGGGACGGACAGAGGGGAGGCAGAAGCATCCGAAGCCTTAAAGCATCCGCGGGAGCCCGAGGGGAGGAGAATGGAGTGACAGAGCGGCGCGCAGGGTGGGGGGTGGGGGGGAAACTGTTGAGGGAGGGGGGGAGGGGGGACACAGAGGGAGGAAGAAGCGACGGCGGCGGCTCCTCTTTGCAGAGGTGGAAACTCCGAGGGATAAGAGCAAAGAATAATGCGGTAGGCTAGGCGGGCTGCTCGCTCCCGGCTCCGGCAAGCAGCGGCAGCAGCCCGAGCAGCAGCAGCGGCAGCACCGTCAGGCGCTGACAGCCCCGCCGGCCGGCTCCCTAGCTGACCGCCGACTGTCAATGGAGCTGGAAAACATCGTGGCCAACACGGTCTTGCTGAAAGCCAGGGAAGGTAAGAGGCAGTGCGGGTGCGTGCCTGGCGCCTTCGCCACGAGCCGGGGTACCGGGCGGGTGCGGGATGCCCGCAGTGAGTTTGGTCGGGAGCAGGGCACCTCGGAGAGTGCTCGGCAAACGCTTCACGGCTCCTGCCCTTGTGCTCCGGGAACCTGGACTTGGGCAGAGAAGGGGAAACGTCACGTCGAGGTTGCAAGGATTAGGATGCTAAGAAAGAGTCCCTAGTTTCCAGCTCTAACCTTACCATGCCGTGCCTTCTCGGCAGCTGTTGAAAGGTCAGTTGGAAAGGCATTCATTCAGGAAGAGATGGGCAAACATGCAAATCAAACAGCTTTTCCGAGTTGGCCCGGGATGGTTCTGTGAGTGAATTCGTGTGTGTGTGGGGGGTGGGGGGTGGGGGGGGGGGAGCGGTGGAGGGGCGCCGGCATAGTTGATATAGGTTATTGCTGGAAACCATCCGCTGGGAATGTTTCTTAGGGAAATCCCGTCGTTTGGAAGGAAGCCTTTTAAAGGCAAAGTAAGATGTTGAGGAATTAGCCTCTTCACATAATAAGAGGATGGCTGTGCAAATCATGTAGAAAAGAATTCATGATTTCAGGGGTGGTTTTTCCCCCCATTGAGGAGAGAGAGAGAGATAAGTGGATTTTTTTGGTTTGGGGCTTAATTAAGAAAAGAAAGGTAAGTGTGCCAGTGCTTAGATGTGTTTTGGATGCAAATCATTAGATTTTCTGCATTAGGTTGGCAGGAAATATCGTCTAAATGGAGTGGGTAAGAAGCTAAGTCGAGACTATAAACGCACTTTTTGACTCTTCCTTGAGACGAAAAGAGAGAGGGAGAGGGTGAGAGAGAAAGTGCCCCAGAAACTTAGATGCTTCCTAAAATGATTCCGTGCGGGTAAGCATACATATTTAGGAACACCTGGAATTTATGTAACATTTCTTTGCCAAGATTTGAGCTCTGGGTGCAGCCTTTTTATGAAAAGGGAAGTGGTTTTCCCTTTCATGGGAGGAGGCTTTATTTGACACCCAAGGTCGAAAGCAGTCTCGGTAAGGTCTTGACTTCAGAAGAGTACACGGCGAGCAGTCCACGAAAACACCCTATTTACTTCTTTATATTTTTCATTCACACACTTTGATGAATGAAGGAAGACTTGGCTGGCCAGCAGTTCATGTTTATCCAGCCGATTCCATCACCTTGTGGCACTGTACACGGTGTGTGAGTAGGTGATGTACAACTCAACAACTCATGTCGTAATTTCAGCTTCGCTTGACTCCAAAGCAGCAGCCTGGAAGGTTTGCTTCGGAAACTCCAGCCGAGTTGAAAATGTGCAGGTCTGTTCTTACCATTGCCCAGCTTTGGTGTGAACAGACTTTTAACAGAGGCTGTTCCTGGTGACTTCACTTTCTAAAGCCCGAGTATTTTCTTTTTTCCTAACCCAACATTTTTAGCAAATGGGGCCAAGAGGCTAGTGGGCTGTCTCCTGAACAGGGCAGTGAGTCCTGGAGGGGGAAAAAGCGGAGAAAACAGCCCCTGGCTCACAGCCTTTGCGGCCGCCACCTAGTGGTGGAATATGGCTGTACACCTGAGGGCTCGGGGGCTGGGAAAGTTTTCCCTCTCCATTCTGAAATTTTTTCCTGGGAAATCATTGGATGTGACGATACTGGAGGCTTTGCAAGTTTCACTGGTTTCTCCTGTTGCCCGGGGAATTCTGCTGCCTACATTTGCTCCTCTACACACTTATTTGCCTCGATCTTGCTTTTTTTTTTTTTTTTTCCTTAGCATTTGATTGCTTCTTTTAAAATGTTTTGCTTGGAGTGGGCAGAGTATTATTAATTTTCTCCCCCAGTTTGGTCTCCCCAGATTTTTTCACTGAAATGAATGCACCGCTTGGTAATTTTGTCTGTCAGGTTAACAAATTGGTTTTTTTAGAGCCTTGGAAAAGAGAGCTACAGTCTGGAGGCTTATATGGAATGACCGAATTACAGTGATTAAAACGTTCTCAAGATGTGCTTTTTACTTCCTTTTCCTTTTAAAGTCTTTTCAATTTCTCTTTGAGAGTTTGGTCATCATCTCAGGGTGAGAAAATAGCTCCTGCAATTCCTTTGAAATGGAGGGGGCCTTCCCAGTAAGAATACAGAGAAACTGACGCCTGAATGAGAAAAACTAATTACTTACATGGAAATTTCATTTTGAAATCTGCATTTCTCTTTTATGTCTAAAGAGAATCCATGATTTTAAGTGCTTCCGCTTTCTTCTCGCTGGGTCTTTATTAAAGATTTGAGCACATGTATTCTAATTACTGTAGAAGCTTTTAGAAATAAAAGCAATTTATTTTTCTCTTTTCAATTCTTACATGGTTGAAGTCATTCTTTTCAGTTAAATAATTCTCCTAGTAATCACATTACCCACATATTCAGAAATGAAAGTTCCAGTCAGTGTAATGAAAGATCTAACATAAAATTTGTAGTATCTCTAAAACTCTGAATTGTTTACAGTGTTTAAAACCACTTCTTCCTTGAAGATTCTTGTGAGTGGTTATAAATGAGAAATATGGTTGGTGAATGGGAAATTTAATTTAGTTCAGTTAACAAAATACATTGTAAACAATTTAAAATGCGGCTTTCAAGTAAAAGTCACATTTGTCCCAAACAATAGAGAAACAGGCCTTGAAGAAAGACAGACACACTTTGCAAATGCTATGAATTTGTAGTTGTCTATGTTGGTGGGTAATTTGGGGGCCTATCTCTTGTTATTATTATGCATTCTCAAAGGCAGATGCCTTCTAAATTCATTGTAACTTAAAAAATTCTTACCATAATAATACTTTTATAAAGTGGAAAAATGAGTATAGCAATAAGATAGAAAATCTGTAAGTGAATTAAAGTGGTTCACCATTAATAATTAGAAAACATTGGAAATAGCTTGTACCTTTGTGACTGTTTTTTGAAATAAGATGGAGATCTGGGTTCAAAATTATAAACCACCCAAATGTATTTTGTTCTGGACTCAAGAGAAAGCATCAACTTGATCACTCTTAGGAACTTTAGATTACTCTCCTAAAAAATGGGTGGTTAAAGGTGAAAAAAGAAAAGAAGTTGAGACTGAATTCATGCCAATTTATGGAAATGAGCTAAGTGATTAAGCATTTAATGAAAAGAAACCCAAGACTAATTCTATCTATTTACATTTCAGAATCTCAGAAAATTGGCAAGCACACTAGTGCTGAAATCATAGTAGTGAGAAAGAGTGTTTGCAGAGGGCCTTTTGTGTGTTTCCTTTTGATTTTATTGTTGCAGTAAAGGTTTTTGTGATTTTGTCATATTCTAGTGTTTTGTCTCACTTCTTTGAATGGAGGTGAGAAGAAATTTTGTAAGGTCCCAGCCTTCCTTTCTTCCCAGGGCAGTAGTAGCCATATTTGATCAATAAAGAGGACAGAGAAGGCGTATCGATCACATTTTCCTGAGCATGGTACTAGCAGGCATGACTACAGGAACTGAGAAGTCAGAAACGTCATGATTTTGCCCTTGGTCAGGATGTCGAAAATCAGAACGTGCAAGAACCTTTCACTCACAGATCTCTGTAAATTTGTTGGCCTGGATTTTCCCGATGATTAAGATTGGGGACCTGGAAACAGGTGACCGCAGAGGCTGGGAAGGGCAGGGGAGGGGAGGGGGTTTGCATGCAGCCAGCCTGCTGGGACAGACTCAGCATTCCACAGCAAGGCTGAAAGCCCTTCCCTCTTTTCCTTGCACCCCTAGTTCATGATGACAAAATTGAAATATCGTTATCAGAACACTGGAATGTCCCTGAAGCCCGCAGCCGTTTTAACTGCTATCGGCAGGCGTACTTAATCCACCCCCGTGGCTGCTTCTGCCCGAGAGCTTCTCTGCACAGAAGAGCTGCAGTTTTTGCATCCTGGGCGCCGGCAGCTCATCGTGTGTTAAAGCTGCTGGGCCTATTAAGTACAATGCCATCATTAAACAACACTGCCTTTTACTTTTTCTGAGTTTCTTTTCAGTACTGACAACTTGGATGTGGAGAAACCAAAAGCAAATGGTTTCAGAGGCCTTGCTTTCTTACAGAAAGCTTTCAAATGATGCTTTTAATTAATCTAGCTGCCGGTTTTTAAAACCATCAGATAAATGCCCTCAAGACTCTCATCTTTCAATAGCTTAGCTGCTTCTTGTCAGATTCTAAACTCCAGAAAGCTTGATTCTTCCACTCCCCAGACTAATCCTTGTTTGAATTATGTCTTCAGCAGCCATAACTCTTGTAGTGGCTTGCTAAATGATACCCTTTGGGTGTGGGCCGAAGACTTCAATAACATCCGAATTTCAGGAAAGAGCTCAGTGAAGGACCAAGTTGACCTTTACCAAGGGTCATTCAACCCAGACTTGGGAACTCACAGTCTTCTAATGAAATGGTTTCAGGACTTCGGTCAATACTTAAAGCTAACAATTTGTTGCCGGTATATTTGTGGCTCATGGTAAAGCATTATAATATCTTAACATTTTTGAAATAAACAAGTCTTATGGTTACAAAAAGATCTTACTACAATAGATCATACAATTTTAGGTGAAACTTGAGAAGATGATAGAAGGTGACTAAAAACAGGTGACACATAGGAAAGAAAAGGGAATTTCTTCAGTCTTACAACCCCTAGCCCCCACACCTTACTTCAAAATAGAATAGTGAAGATAAAGAGTTTTAAGATGTGATTTTTAAATGATTAAAAATAGATTATGTGGGCTTAAGTAATAGGAATGATTTTTACTTTGAAACACATGCTGTTACATTTCAGTGGAAAATTTTATTTTAAAATATCCTAAATATCGAAAAGATTTTAATCCATAAAGCTTCTTAAAATTTTATCTTTTGGGGATAAAGAAATATTGTTGCACTTAATACCATCCAGACAGTGGGGGAAGCACCCCATTTGGTATAAATCGTGCCTTTTTTTTAAAGCACAAATTCTTTATTATCATCAAATATTCGAACAGTTATTCATGTTACCTTTTAAAGAGAAAGCAGTTCTGTCCTGTCTAGACTTTGCCCCCTCCCCCAGTTTCTTGTTATGTGAAAACCATTTTTACATTGTCTTTTGAAATTCTTAAAAGGCTCAAATCATTCATTCATTCATTCAGCATTTGATTGTTGAAGGACCCCATGAGAGGTGACATTTTGGATGTTAGCCTTGGAGAGGCGCAGCTGGAGGTGGGTAAAGAGATGGAATTGAACATCATCATTAACTTCTTAGGCTTTTAAACTAATAGATCTGAGTAGAACCTGATTTTTCCTCCAAGGAGCTGAAGCTGATTGTGGTATAACCTGCTTAGCTGGAAACTCTGTTGACTCTGCTATGCCTAGAACTTGGACACTAGCCTCCGGGACCAAAACATGATTTTTTTTTTTTTCCAAAACATGATTTAAGGATAACTCAGAGGTCATATTTGAGGGATAGGCTGGAATCTGGAAGACAACTGCTGATTTTCCAAGGCTGGTGTTTTATGAAGGCCAGTTCCTACAAATGGAAACCACTTAAAACAGTTGCAAGAGAGGTCCCTTTGGTTGGGGAATGAGAAGATCCAAGAAGAAACTGGTGTAGAGAGGTGTCTTCCAGGAAACACCTTGGTGGTCTTCCTAGGGCAGCAGCCTGGGCGGAACCGATGGGCTGCCTTCCTTTCTGGACTTTTCTTGGGATTTCTTGGGTTTGAGCACGTCCCCTGGTACAGCCTGTCACCTGGAATGACCTGAAAATGTTCAAGTGTCTGTCTAGTCCTCTGAAGATGCGCACTCCAACATGGTAGCTACTAGCTGCATGTGGCTGTTTATATTTAAATTAATTAAAGTGAGGGACTTCCCTGGTGGCCCAGTGGGTAAGACTCGGAGCTTCCAATGCAGGGGGCCCCCGGTTCTATTCTTGGTCTGGGAACTCGATCCTATGTGCCAAAACTAAAGGGCCCAAGTGCTGCAACTAAGACCTGGTGTGCCAAATATTTGGTATGCCAAATATTTTAAAAAATTAATTAAAGTGAAGTTTTCCATTCCATAAGCATGCCAGCCACGTTTCAAGTGCTTAGCAGCCACAAGGGGCCAGTGGCTACCCTGCAGGATGGTGCAGAAGTGGAGCACCCCGGCTCTGCAGAAAGCTCCTTGGACGGAACTTCTAGGGTTCTACACACACTGAGTTAAATGAAGGTGAGAACCTCATAACTTCTGACATGAAAATTGGGAGAAGGTAAGAGAGGGGGCAGGGGGAAGGAGGCGAGAAACAGAGGGAGGACTGGGGGGCAGGGGGCTGGGGGATTGGAGATTAGGACTGAGTCCTAATCAGAGAAAAACACAGTTCAAAGACAATCATAAATATTGGTGGTAGTAATAAGCCACTCATATTTCTCACCTCCCCCTCCTTTTTTCCATATCTTTTTGGGAAATTGGCCTCGATTGAGCAACTGACTGTCCCGATTCAAATTAAGTGTGTGTTATAGGCTTCCCAGGTGGCGCTAGGGGTAAAGAACCTGCTTGCCAATTCAGGAGACTTATATAAGAGTTTTGGGTTCGATCCCTGGGTTGGGAAGTTCCCCTGGAGGAGGGCATGGCAACCCACTCCAGTATTCTTGCCTGGAGAATCCCTGTGGACAGAGGAGCCTGGCGGGCTACAGTCCATAGACTCACACATAGTTGGACACGACTGAAGTGACTTAGCTTGCATGCAGATACACACAGGGCCCCATGTTTCTTCTAGAAACTCCTGAGGTGAGGATATTTTAAAATAATTTTATTAATTAAAAAAAAAAGTGTGTACAGTAAATCCACAGAACGAAGGAAAAAAAAATCTTTCTATTTACTTCAAAAAAGGTGGTCTAAAATGAGCAAGACGATTTCTTTTGAACAGGACAGATTGCAAGAAGATCATGGAGAAAGATGTCAAAAACATACTGTTCTTGCATCCACTTTAAAATAATTTCTCCTTAAAAACTTCTCCTGTGAGATTCGAAACATTTTAAGGACAACACTGTTAGAACACACTTAGAAAGCAGCATGATTATTTGAAACAATAAAACAGCTTGCTGCTGTTCTTGGGGTCAGAAGCAAAGAATAGCTATCTGAAGTTGTGCCAAGGAGTCAACTGGTAACCTCCTCCTGACAGAAGTCAGTAATAAATTAAGCTAATTTCCACCGGTCCTGTTTTGTGTCTAGAAATCTGTAGCCTGTGGAGTATCAGTTTTTTTTTTTTTTTTTTTAAGGCAATGATGAAATAAACCTCAAAGGACAACTTCTGGGACCTGTGCAGAAAGTAAAAGAAACAGTATCTGAGATAAGCAGATAGGAACATTCCTGGGTTGGGAAGCAGCCGCAGAGGCCCACAGGGTGGCCAGGATCTGGGCTGCCCCAAGGCTTCTCAGCGGGTTTCCTCATCTGTTCTCCACTTTCCAGAATAGAATCACCTCTGCTTATCACATGGGGAAAGTGAGATGGAAGAAAGGGACTTGCTTGTCCAAGGTTACTTGAAATGTGGACTTTTCTGGAGAAGCCTTCCAAAATCCTTTAACATTCCCAAAGAAATCTTTCCCTTCTCTTATAATCACATTAACATGAGCCCCAAACTCCCACAGAAACCAAAACCCCCCAAACCAAACCCATTTCTCAGGGCGTATGGTTTCTAAATGTAAATGCTCTGAGGTTGCCATTGTGGGTTTGAAAGAGTCTCTAACAGATTTCTTGGGGAAAGGGGAAAAAAAAAATGGGAATCTAACTGCTCTCCAAGACCCTGATTTCAGCCAAATTGAGAGCAATTGGAGGATGTAATTCCTATTAGGCTGTGAATGACTGCCATAAGGTGAGTCCTCGCAGTCAGCGTTTCCATTTTAAAAGTAGAACTGTTGGGACTTCCCCAGTGGTCCAGCAGTTAAGACTCCATGCTCCCAAGGGAGGGAGCCTGAGTTTGATCCCTGGTCCAGGAAGATTCCAGATGCTTCAGGGCAACTAAGTCCGCCTGCCACAACTACTGAGCCGGTGCGCTGCAACTGGAAAGATCCTGCTGGTGGCAATGAAAATCCCACCTGCCACGACTGATAAATAAATAAATAAATACAGCCAAATAAATACATAAATAAAAGCGATGATTTAAAGAAGCAAAAAATAGAACTCTTTATCAACGCAAATGAATCTGTGATTGACGGGGGGTGGGGACGGGGAGGGGGCAAATAACGTACATGCCCGTGCGCACGCGCACACGTGGCTGCGATTCTTTCTGAAGCCGCCTCACCTGTGTTCTACCCGCCTTCCCCACATCCTCATGCATACCTGCACACCCGAAGAGCAAGGCCAGTCAGCCTCTTGGCATTCTTTTCCTGGCAGGGCTTGGGGAGAATCTTGAGTAGCCAAAGAATTGCCCCCGAGGGACAGGAGCTTAAAGGAGATGCACGGTAGCCACACGGCAGGCCTCTCCTTGGCAGGGCCAGGTGTGAGCACCTGGCGCGAGCAGGTCACGTCCGCCCCGGGCCCCGTTTCCTTCGGTGCCTGCTGCCCCCCGGGAGATCCTTGTCCCCAAGCACCTCTGTCCGATGGTGGCACCTTAGGTATATGCTCTCCTGCTATTGCCAAGTCGCTTCAGTCGCGTCTGACTCTGTGCGACCCATAGACGGCAGCCCACCAGGCTCCTCTGTCCCTGGGATTCTCCAGGCAAGAATACTGGAGTGGGTTGCCATTTCCTTCTCCAGGTATAGGCTCAGAACTTTGCAGCTCTCTTTACTAATAAAAGTGTAAAAAAAAAAAAAAAGGTAGGGGGACTTCCCTGGTGGTCCAGTGGCTAGAATGCTGCACTCCCACTGCTGGGGGGCGCAGGTTTGATCCCTGGTCAGGGAACTAGAGCACAGGTGTCTCTACTAAAGAGGTCAGGTACTACAACTAAACACTGGGCGCAGCCAAATAAATAAATGTTAAAAAGAGGAAAAAGTAGGGGGCGGGGAAGGGGGAGGGGGGAACCTACTGGAGTGATTTCCCTGCCACATCGCGGGGCACACCCCTTCTCCCTCCCAAAGAGAGTGTGTGAAGCAGTCTTTTTCCCCCAGAAAAGCGCTCTCAGGGTTAACCTTTTAGATGTTACAGGGGTATTTGCGTTTAGGAACCAGAACATGTGTGTGCGCATGCGTTTTGCATTAATTTAGCAACTTTTCAAAGCTCTTTGGGAGCTGAGAGTGGGGGGTTGCTGTCTTGATGGAGAGGAGACAGCGGGATGTCACCAGCCCCCTAATGAGGGGACAGGAAGTCAAGCCTTTGATCTGCTCCTGCAGAGAAGGTGAAGCTCTGAACTTAACCACTACAGGAAAGGAAGTGGGGGGTGAAGGATAGTGATTCAGCTACAGGGTAGAGAAAACCCAGCCAGTGTAATTGGTCTGCATATCTGATAAAAGGCCTTATGAAACCTCATTTCAAATGGAATTCCATCTTGGCACGGGTCTTAGCACCACTTGTGAAATGGAAACAAGCTGGAGAAGGTCAACAAACGGGCCATGGAAAACAGCTCTCCCACAGCTTGCGCAGGAACGCGCTCTGCTCCATCTTAACCTCCTCTGTTCAGACACTCGGGAAGAGCTCCTTGGGATGCTTGGATAACATCCCCTGAGAAGGAACCCCAAGCTCTAGAAAAGTAGGGGTTTTTTGTTGTTTAGTCGCCAAGTCATGTCCGACTCTTGAGACCCCATGGACTGTATGTGGCCCACCAAGCCCTTCTGTCCATAGGATTTCCCAGGCAAGAATACTGGAGTGCGTTGCCATTTCCTCCTCCAGGGGATCTTCCTCACCCAGGGATTGAACCTGTGTCTCCTGCATTGCAGGTGGATTCTTTACCACTGAGCCACTGGGGAAGCCCAAAATAGGGAGTCGGGTGCAGACAGAGAATTGGGCTACAGGTGCAACTGGGCTACAGAATGCAAAGATGTCTCAAGATCCCATTTTTCTCAAGCTGAGGGCTGTTGTGAGTTGATGCCACCAAGCCTACAGTCACAGATTAAGGAGGCTGTCAGTCAGATGAGTGTGTGCCTGCATCATAGGTGTTCAGCTAACCTTGATCTGGGAATGATTGATTGATGCTGTGTTTGTTATGTGGAGGAGGGGAAGAGCCAAGAAAATAAGGTCCTCAAGAAGTAGCCTTGGGGGACTTCCCTGGTGGGCCAGTGGTTAAGACTCTTGAGTTCTCAGTGCAGGGGCCATCCCATCTCCCATGCTGCAACCAAATAACCCTCTTGTCGCAAGTAAAATAAGATCATGCATGCTGCAGCAAAGAAGGAAAAACCTCAGTGCTGCCGCTAAGACCTGGTGCAGCCACATAAATAAATATTAAAAAAAGAAAGACGTTCCCTTCATGTCACAGTAGATGGCAAATTAGGAGATGATTCAACATGGTTAAGAAAGATTAACTAAAGGTATAGGGCAAATTGGAAAATGTTTTCCAAATGTTTGTCTTCACTGTGAAAAATGTCTGGCAGACTTCCCCACCCCCACCCCCAAGTTGAAAGTGGCTTTACTTGTTTTGGAAGAAATAAATATTTGCATTAGTCCAAACATTTGGGGCAAACAGTTCGCCCCAATTCTGAAGGCTTTGTGTGGGTCGAAGATGTTTCACGCTGATAGCACTCATACCTTTTTTGGCTAAATTGGAGGTAGCTTAGGACACGATCCTCACATGCTTTTCGCATCACTGCTAGAACAACGCTGAGCAAATGGAAAGAAAATAGGAAGCCAAACATTGCTCCTTCCAGACCCCGGGATGGCTGATGACCGACCTGGCATTTGAAGGATAGAATCGTTATAGAAAAATGGCCTCTTTGCTCAGGGACAAAGAGGCTGGATCCAATTAAGACAAGGAAAATGTATGTTCACTGAGAGAAAAAAATGTCCAAACAGTCAATCCTGTAATCCTCTCTGGAGAGGAAGGGGCCTGACGATGGGGCTTTATGGACAATGCCAAACCCTGTGCTATATAATAATTAGTAACCATTGCTTATTTTGCCACACACTCGTTCCCCAAACCACTAACCATTGCCTGGGGTGGAATGCACCAGGCCTAGATATTTGCCCCAGATGTCTTCCCATCAGTAGTATCCAATTAGAAGGTTTTTTTAAATTAAAGCTTAATTTCTTATAACATAGAGCAGGATGCAAATTAAAGGAGGACAAACCTGATTTCCTTGATGTTTCCACGGGTGACTAAGGTAAGGGCTGGTCTTCTGGTTCCCTTCAGTTTACTATCAGGTGGCTAACTTTTATATCCTAGTGCCTGGCACTGTCGCTAGTCTTTTTGGGCAGCTTACAAATGTTTCAGGAATGCCTGTGAGGGGGTCGAGCATTTGGGAGGCCTAATCAGAGAAGTGGACTTATGTCTGCTTATAATTTCATTCTCCCATGGTGGGCCTCTGTGTTCTAATTGTCTGCCCTAAGCAGAGAGCTTGGGGGAAATCCCTGCAAGCAGAATTCCCAGTGGAGAAACCCTACGTTGGTTTCTGCTTCTTCCCCAGTGTCATAAATTTAATATTTAGTTAAGTCCCACTGTGTGTGGGGTCCCATGCTAGGCTCTGAACGGAGGACAGGAAACAATGGCATTTCCATTTCTTTCTTTTTAAGTAAAGGTAGTTTTATTTTAATTTTATTTATCTTTTTGGCCACACTGCATGACTTTGGGACTAGTTTCCCGACCAGGGATCGAACCAGCGCCCTCAGCAGTGAAAGCGTGGAGTCTTAACCACTGGACCACCAGGGACTTCCCCCCTTCTTTCTAATGGAATCATTTAGGAATTATACAATCCTTCGTACCCATGGTTTCATTTACTCTTTACAGTCCTGTGAGGTATGTTCTATCTCTCCCTGTATTATAGATGAAGAATCAAAAGGCTCAGAGAGGTACATGCCTTTTCCTGGTGCATTCTGCTAGTTCCACAGCCCCGACCCAGTGTAAAACCCAGTCTCCACTTTGATAGTCTTTCTGCTCCATCACAGCCGCTGCCCTCAATAATCTTACCCGCTGATAGGAGCATCAGTACTAACGTGTATGTAAAATAATCAGTGTGGCCCTGTGACTCATGGTTCAGTATGAATCATTCTACCTAATTTGAAGGCTTTCAAACGTTTGCACAGACAACGTATGCTGTGCGTGTGTGTGCTCAGTCGCACCCTCGTCTCTGACTCTTTGCGACCCCATGGGCTGTACTCCGCCAGGCTCCTCTGTCCATGGAATCTTCCAGGCAAGGATACTGGAGCAGGTTGCCATTTCCTACTCCAGGGGATCTTCCCGACTCGGGGATGGAACCCGTGTCTCCTGCCTTGCAGCTGGGTTCTTTACCAGTGAGCCGCCTGGGAAGCTCCTGCACAGACAAAGTAGTTGCTTACTAAAGAAAATGCAAAGGACAATGCAAAACATCAAGAAGGAAGTAAAAATCTCCCTCCTCCCATGTGCCCCTGCCACCTGTCCCACCCCTCAGAGATGGTTACTGTCAGCATTCTGGTGGACATTTTCCCCGATCTCTATGTATACGCACGTATGAACATACAGATGTGTTTGACACCGATGGGATCTTAGTATACACATGCTTCTGCAGCTGTTCTCGGTCAACAGTAAGTTGTAGTGCCGTCCCATATCTGTGTTTATAGTTTCCCATGGGATGGAGGGGTGTAAGGAAAAATTGTGAAAGACTCTGGAAACGGAGTGTTGTTTCAATGGAACGCTGGGTGTTTTTCTAACAGATACTTAGGGGTTATCTGTTTGTAAACAGGTCTGTGTCTTTGACTGTTTTGGAGTAGTTTGAATGATGTATTTAACCAAGACATTTACCATAAAGGCATTGGAGAAGACCCTGATGCTGGGAAAGATTGTGGACAGGAGGAGAAGGGGACGACAGAGGATGGGATGGTTAGATGGCATCACTGCCTCAATGGATATGAGTCTGAGCAAACTCCAGGAGATAGTGAAGGACAGGGAAGCCTGGCATGCTGCAGCCCATGGAGTCCAAAGAGTTGGACACGACTTAGCGACTGAACAACAAACAATTTAAGTTTTCCAATTTTTCAATATATTGTAAACAGTGTGGGACTATTCTACTCATTGGATAACATTATATGCTTAAACACGTAGTTGCCTACACGCCCCCCACCCCCAACATGGTGGTATCTGTCTAATAAGGTCTCCCACCACCCCGTTCTTCACCCCCCACTTTGGGAAGAACAGTGATAATTTCTGAAATGGAGTTAAGTGACCCTCGGGATGTACAGAGCACATTTTCTTATGAGGAAGAAACATGATACACATGAGGACACGTGTTGCAACATTTTTGAAACCTTTAGGATTTAACACCCCCATGTGAATGTTCAGTCATGTTTTCTATGGTATTCAAAGCCTCAGTTAGGGAAATAAGTTCGGGCAAGACTGACTTGGCAACAACTTTGTAATTGCTCTTGGGTTTTGCATGTGTGAATCAGCAGGAAACACAGGCTCAGATAAGGGCCCATAATTCTTTTTGTCTTTTTTTCTTGGCCTCACTGCGAGGCTTGTGGGATCTTAGTACCCCAACCAGGGATCAAACCCGGGGGCCCCTGGCAGTGGAATTGAGGACTCCTAACCACTGGTCTGCCAGGCAATTCTCATGTATTTCTCTCTTTTGCTCATCACCACCAGCCAGACTTGGCAGCCATTATTATTGTTATCTCAGGTTGAGAAAAAGCAAGCTCAGAGAGGTGATATGATTTTCCAAAGTCACACAGCAAGGACCCACTTCTCTCCATTCCTCCTCTGGTGCTAACTCACTGCATCTTTCCCCAGCTTTAAGGACTTCCATGTTTGTTGAATGTTGAGTAACTCTAGGGAGGCATCTGAACTTGGGGTTCAGAGTCTGTTGTTCAGAGGAAGTAGATTTATAACTGTATTATGGAGAGGGGGGCACCATTTCCTAATTCTTTCAAAGGGGCTGCTGTTGGTTCCACATAATGTCCTTTGCCTCCTGTCACTGAGCGGGCTGGGCTGTCTCCTCTGTGGACTCCTGCAGGTTCTTCCATCCGAAACTGCTTTGACTGCCAGTTTGCATGTGATTTACCTGGGTGAGGGTTCTGTGGGTCCCACCTTGAGACTCCAGAGCGCAAATGAAAACAGTACAATAGAGAACAAGTCCTGGCCCTGCCCGCCCTAGTCTATCTCCTTCTGAGATAAGCTTGGCTCCAGAGCAAAGTCCAAGGTCTCGGGTCCTCAGTATTTTCGTAGCAGTTGGCGGAGAGAGTGGCCTTTTCTTCCGGGAAGCATTTGCGGAGGTTTTGGCTGGGGGCTCACCGTGCCTAGAAGCCGCAGGGGAAGGAGAAAGGCTGTCCCTTAATTGGAGGATGTCCTCACAGGGCCCTGGGCTCCCTGTCATCTGCAGGAAGGAGCTCCACCACCAGAGCCCGCTCCTCCCTTCCCCAGAGGAAGGGCCTCAGGACCAAAGGAAGCCCCGTGGGCACCCAGGGCAGGGCCAGCGTGGAAGCAGCCTTCAGAGCGGGACCCGAGGGTGCTCCTCTGCGGCGGTTGGGGTCTGATACTGATTCCCAGGCGGCATGAAGTCCCCAGGGCCACTCAGGGCTGCGAAGGACCACAACATGGGCGGCTTCGAACCGCAGAAGTTTATTGTCTCACAGTTCTGGAGGCCAAAATCAAGTTGTGGGCAGGCCACGCGCCCTCAGAAGGTGCTGGGGAAAGAGATTCTGGTACCCTCCAGCATTCCTTCGCTTGCAGATGGCGGTCTTCCTCTGACTGTGTCTCTCCAGGCGGTTTTCTCTCTGTACTTGTCTGTCTCTGGGTCCAAACTTCTCCCTTCTATAAGGACAGCAGCCTTACTTTTTTTTTTTTAACACACTGATTATTTTTTTAATTAATTTTTATTGACATCAGTCTGACTAGATTGAGGGCCACCCTAGTGACCTCATTTTCACTTAATTACCTCTATAAAGACCCTGTTTCCAAAAGGGTCACATTCTGAAGGTTATGGCTTCCATATATGTTTTTTGGGGGGGCACGGGGGAGCAGACACAGTGCAACCCATAACATCAAGTCCTGCCCACGATATTCTGAATCAGAAGCTCATGGGAAGCACCTGAGAAGCTGTAATTTAGAAACTCCTGAGGATCAGCCAAGTGTGAGGACCACCACTCTGATGGGCCTTAGAGCCTGTAATACAAAGTGAAGTAAGTCAGAAAGAGAAAACAGATATCGTCTATTAATGCACGTATGTGGAATCCAGAGAAAGGGTACAGATGAACCTAGTTCCAGGGCAGGAATAGCGACCAGACAGGGAGAAGAGGTGTAGACACTGGCAGGGAAGGGGAGGGTGGGATGAATTGGGAGACTGGGATTGAGATAGATACAGTATCATGTGTAAAATTCAGAGCAGTGAAGCGCAGGAAGCTCAGCTCAGTGCTCTGTGATGACCTAGAGGGGTGGGGTGGGAGGGGCGTCCAGGAGGGAGGGGATCTAAGTATACATATGGCTGATCCACTCAGTTGTTTGGCAGAGACTAACATAACAATGTAAGCAATTATACGCCAATAAAAAATAATTTAAAAATTAAAGTTTTCTCACTCTCTTTGGAGATGATCTTGGAGACTCAGCTCCAACCTGGCTCCCTAGATAGGACCCTCTGCTGCTTCCCTTGCAGTAGGTTTCTCCCCTCTGCTCACGTCTTTTAGTGTTGGGGCACTCGTGCCCTCTGTCAAGCTGGATTTTAAATATCTATATATTAGGTAGGCTTTTTGCTTCACCCACTGAACAGCAAACTCCTTGAGAGCAGGGACGACGGATTTTTCTCTCCTTGTATCTCCCTGGCCTCACCAAATGTTAATGGCAAGCTGAAGTCTGCGGTTCAAGCCCAGAAATGCCTGGTGCAGCGCTGACCCACCAAGTCCTGGTTCTGCTTTGGCAGCATTGGTTAATAGAATCAGTGGGCTGCCCTGCTGAGCGGGCCCTTCTGATGCTGAAACACAGCTGGGATGCCCGCTGTAGAACTGGCACCAGAACTAGATTCCCAGGTCTGTGCTTTCCTTGTGCGTCACATTCAAGGAACAGACATGTTCAACCAGGGGTCAGAATCTTCTAGCACATGGGGCTGCCGCGTTGCTCGTACCTGGCACAGCTCAGGGAAAAGCCGTTTCATAAATTCCTAGAGGCGGCATTGAGACATCCACTTTTTTGCTTTTCAGGATAATGTGGTATCTTCTCTTGCTGTTAAGTGCACCACATCAAGATGTGCCATTTCTATTGAAAGCGCAATTGAGGCTTCTAGTGACAAGGTTTCCCAAGTAGCGCTAATGGTTAAGAACCTTCCCACCAATGCAGGAGACTAAAGAGTCGTGGGTTTGATCCTTGGATTGGAAGATCCTCTGTAGGAGGGCATGGCAACTCACTCCAGTATTCTTGTCTGGAGAATCCCATGGACAGAGGAGCCTGGTGGGCTACAGTCCATGGGGTTGCAAAGAGCTGGACATAATCGAAGTGACTTTTCACACAGTAAAAAGATTGAAGGGGAGGGAGAATATGCCACCGACCCACTGGCTGTGTGAGCTTAGGCTCACTGCTTCACCTTTCTGAGCCAAACTTTCCTCAGCTGTTTAAATGCACACCTCAGCCTACAAGAATTCTGGAGCTCTTCTCACCCTTCAAATGTTGAGAATTTGCTGGTGCCTAGTCCACTGATAACGATTCATCTGTGGTTACTTCATAAAAAGATTTGATGTTAATTTGAAGAGCAGGCATGACACATTAAAATGAAAATTACCCTAAGGAAAGGATTGGAGCTGGGAGGGGTTATGTGTGTAATAGAAACAAATAGGAAAAAAAGAAAACCAAAAACCCCGAATCCGTCGCTGCTAATTTAACTGAAGCCTGCAATCTAAGAAAGGCAAATGCATGATTCTAGTATTTTCTTTAGTGGATTATAGAAAGGAAAATTAAATCAAAAGTAAAAAATAAACAGTTTGATTGTTCTGCACTGTATTATCTTCCTGGAAAATTATCTTCCTGTAACAGTCTTCCTGGAAAGTTTAAAAAGAGACAGTGCTCTGTCTGGTTAAAAAAAAAACCTATAAGGAAATAGTGTTGAGAAAATTTAAGTTTTCCATCTAGGCATGAGTGATGTGAACATTTTCGTGTGGACTTGGTGACGTCCCTCAGGGAGTCAGAGATAGACTTATTGGCATCGCCTGCTTTTCAGGACTCTAGTTGGGGACACTGTTGTCACCTACAGGGAAATGGGTTAGAGATGGGAATGGGAGCTTCCAGGCGCTCTTGTCGGTTTCCTGGCAAATCCTGACCCGCTTCTTTATTCCCCTGCAACATCCTGTCTAGACATCTGCCTTAACTTGGCTGGTGACACAGATTTCATAGACTAGCGTGATGTTGAGAGGGCTGGTGGTCCTCTTCTGTGTAAGGTTCTTACAGCTGGAATCGGTACGAGGTGGACTGGTAATTCGGTTTCTGTCCTTGCTTTGCTGATGGTTCATCTGAGGTCACAAAGCTAATCAGGTAGCCTTTCTGTATCTTGATCATCACATGGGGATAATGCCCTAAAGATTACAGAGACCAAAGAAAGAATATAAATAGAATACAAAGTTCAGATACAGACCCAAGTTTATGCAAACATTTAGTATATAATAAAGGGTGCATTCAAATCAATGGGAAAAGAACAGCTTACTCAGGAAACGGTGTTGAGATAACTAGCCAACTAGTCATTGAGAAAGGCGTGTTAGATGCCAGCAAGACTGGCATTTCCCTCCCCAATTCTGATTCAAAAATAATCCTAAGGAATGACTACATTGGCCTGCTTTCTGTTAGTGGATCGCCCTGGAACAATTAACATTAATCACAGGCATCAGTTCTTAGACTCTTAGGTTGCCAGCCACCGAGGTAAAGTCCTAAGAACATGGTGGCTCCAAAGAGGATGGGGGTTATTAGTGGGGAGGTCACTTCTAGTGGAATAAAAAGGGTACTGGTCAGATAGGTGGTATGTAGGGATTCACTCTACAAGAAAACAGTCTCAATCTCACTAGTAAGCAGAATCTTATTTATATGCACATAATCTTAGCTTGGCAAAATTTTTAAGCATTGATAATACCTCTTTAAGGAAATGTGGGTGAATAAGTTCTTCCAAACATGATACTTCCTCTACTGATAGGAGTGTAAATTAATAAGTCTTTCTTAAGGACAGCTTGGGATACATACATATATAAATTGTGTAACCCTTGGCCTTGAAATTCTATTTCTAAATTATTTTCTTAGGGACTTCCCTGGCTATCCAGTGGTTGGGACTTCCCCTGACGATCCAGTGGTTAGGACTCCATGCTTCCAATGGAGGGTGTACGGATTCAATCACTGGTTGGGGAACTAAGATTCTGCATGCCACATGGCATAAAAAGTTATTTTCTTCAGAAAAAGGAAAAATCAATGTACAAATGCTTTGCAGGTGGTCGTTCAGTAGAGAATGTTTATAATAGAAATTGGAAATGATTTCAGTGACCTTCAGTAGAGGCTTGATGAAATGAATTTTGGTGTATTCAAAAAATGGACTCATATGCAACCCTGAAGAAATTATGGAGATTTATTCTTACTGACACAGCAAGATGATCATAACACAGTGAATGGAAGTTAGGAAAACCTGGATTTTGTATACTGTGCGTTTATTATTTTTAGAAAAATAAAGGCATTTCTATTTGGGGGTGGGGAATGACAATTTGTGTCTTGTAAGGCCATTTGTTGGGAACATAAATAAAATCCATAAAAAAATAAACAAGCCAGGCCCTCTGGCTCTCACCAAGGGTTGTCCTTAGCATTTCACTATGGCAGTCATAAGATTATTCTAGCCATCTTGTCCAAATGATTCTAGAAATTTCCCCTTTTGGACCCGTCTGTTGGCTGAGTGACTGGCTTCTTTGAATAAATGCCTTCGTGCATCTAGTGCACTAAGATGCACTAGACTGTAGTGCATCGAGACTCTGCTGCATCTAGTGCATTTGACTCTGCTGGGTGGGGAAACATCTTTGTTTTTTGAATGTGAATTTGATTTTTTGGGAAAACCTTCCATTTTATTGCTGGGCGTGGTATGTAAGGCTAGCAGCCCCTCTGGGTAGGAATTTTGGAGGCGGGGCGTAGGAGGAAGAGTGGAGAACCGGACTCTTCTTAGCACACTAGGCAGGACTGTTGTTGCTGTTGGTCAGTCTCAAGTCGTGTCCGACTCTTTGCAACCCCAAGGATTGCAGCACGCCAGCCTTCCCTGTCCTCCACTATCTCCCGGAGTTTGCTCAAACTCTTGTCCTTTGAGTCAGTGATGCCATCCAACCATCTTGTCCCCTGTCGTCCCCTTCTCCTCCTGCCTTCGATCTTTCTCAGCATCAGGGTCATTTCCGAGTCAGCTCTTCACATCAGGTGGCCCAAGAATTGGAGCTTTAGCTTCAGCGTCAGTCCTTCCATTGAGTATTCAGGGTTGATTTCCTTTTCCTTCCAGGGCACTTGCTTTGTTTGGCTGCGTTCTTTGGGACATGTGGGTGCTGTATGTTTCCTTCAATAGCAGCCACCACCATTAGGTTAATTTATCCTCATGTGGCAGTGTGGGGTGGGATGTGAGGTGGGGTGTGAGCCCTTGGGTTCTTGTGTGACAAGTTGGGAAATTGATAAAGAGACACTATGGATTCCACTCTCTGGATCTTGTAACCAGGGATGTGTGCCTGGGACTGGAGTCCTGTCAGCTTTATCTACTGAACCAATGAACAGCTAATGAATGAGTGGGAATACTTTGGGATGCATACAGTTGGAGTCAGTTTCACTGGTACGATTCCAGCACCTCCTAGGTGTGCAAGGCCAGGTGAGGTGCTTTAGGCATGTAAAGATGAAAGAGACAGCTTTCTGCTTCAGGAAGCTCTAGGATATTTGGGGAAGGACAGGTATGTGACCAACTACATTACAAGGTAGAACATAAGTACAAAGTTGGTCTTGATGGGGACATTCAGTAAAGACTTCACCGAGAGTTGGTGTTTGGACTGGACCGTGGAGGTTGGTGGTTGACGGTGGGAAGCCATCATTTACGGAGCCCCTGCTGGATGCCAGGCTCTGTAAAGGAAGTGGGCTTCTTTAGTGGCTCAGCGGTAAATAATCCACCTGCCATGCAGGAGACATGGGTTCCATCCCTGGATCAAGAGGATCCCCTGGAGAAGGAAATGGTGAACCACTCCAATATTCTCACCTGGAGAATCTCATGGACAGAGGAGCCTGGTGGGTTGCAGTCCATGGGGTCACAGAGTCAGACATTTAGCCTGACTCTCTGAGTTCAGTTCAGTTCAGTCGCTCAGTTGTGTCCAACTCTTTGTGACCCCATGGACTACAGCATGCCAGGCCTCCCTGTCCATCACCAACTCCCAGAGTTTACTCAAATTCATGTCCATCTGAATTGGTGATGCCATCCAACCATCTCATCCTCTGTCATCCCCTTCTCCCGCCTTCAATCTTTTCCAGCATCAGGGTCTTTTCCAGTGAGTCAATTCTTCACATCAGGTAGCCAAAGTATTGGAGTTTCAGCTTCAACATTAGTCCTTCCAATGAATATTCAGGGCTGATTTCCTTTAAGATGGACTGGTTGGATCTCCATGGACCACAGCCTTGTTTAACTCAATGAAACTGTGAGCCATGCTGTGTAGGGTTACCCAAGACTGACAGGCCATGGTGGACAGTTCTGACAAAATGTGGTCCACTGGAAAAGGGAATGGCAAACCATTTCAGTATTCTTGCCTTGGGAACCCCATGAACAGTGCGAAAAGGCAAAAAGATAGGATACTGAAAGAGGAACTCCCCAGGTCGGTAGGTGCCCAGTATGCTACTGGAGATCAGTGGAGAAATAGCTCCAGAAAGAATGAAGAGATGGAGCCAAAGCAAAAACAATACCCAGTTGTGGATGTGACTGGTGATGGAAGCAAGGCTCTGTGAAGGGGGCTTTAAAAAAATTGGTTTTTTAATGACTTTAACATGTTTTTTATCTATTTTTATTTTTTGGCTGTATTGTGACCAAGGATTGAACCTGTGCCTCCTGCAGTGGAAACATGGAGTCTTAACTGCTAGACCACCAAGGAAGTCCCTGGTGGGGGGCTTTATCGAGATGTAGTTTTCAATCCAGTGAGTTAGGTGTCATGGTGAGTTAGGTGTCATTGCACATGACATATTGACACAAAGCCTACTGTACTTGTCTGGAGTCGTGCAGCTGGTAAGTGTTGGAACTTGGATCTGACCCCAAAGCCAGTGTTGTGGGAAGAATTCCTCCTAATGAGGTTACAGGGTGGAGCGTGGTGGAGACGGAGGTTCCTGGCATCGGGGAGGCTCGAGCCAAATGGTGGTGACGGGGCGGGGAGTGGGGAGTGGCATGGGGTGGTGCTTTGCCTGGTGTCTGGAATAGCTGCCGGGCAGCAGCGGGCAGAAAGGCTGGAAGAGTGGACAGTCATATGGGGAGTGGGGAGGTCTCCGAATGCCAGGCTGAGAGGTCGGGAGTTAAATTTTTAGGCAAAATGGTGTCACTGAGTTCTTGAACAGAGGAGGCTGGTACTGGCCGAGCTGGAAGAGGCTGGATCTGGCAGCAGAGGCTGTGATGCCAAATGCCCAGTGGTTCTGAGAAGCGTGTGGGAGTTGACCAAGATCTTCTCCAAAAGAAGGGGTGGAGTGGGTAGGCATGGCTTTGGAGGCTGAATCTATAGAACTCAGCCCCTAATGGGATATGGACATGTGTGAACAACACTATTGAGTTTGAACCCAGACAGCATTGTAGAGCAGCTGGGAAAATGTTGCTAGTTCTAGGAAAAGATGCAGATATGGTTTGGGCCTCACTGAGTGGAGGAATGGCCAGTCTAGAAGGTTGTAGGGGCCCCCAGGCCAGCGGGGAGTTTGGGTGAGGTGGCAGCAGGCTGCAGCTTTGAAAAGACATGGGAGCAGATGGTTGTGTTGTTTTTCCCTGTCCAGCACCCATTCCCTCTTCTGGTAACAGCACATCCATTTCTCTTGGGGGACCACTCCTTCCTCATTCAATTCATGATGTTGGGTGGTAGTGATTTCTCATTGGCTCTGTCGGTGAGCATGTGACCCAAGCCTGGCCAATCAGAGCACTGCTTCTCTCTTTACCCTCAGGGACCCGAGATGAGGATGTGATTCATGGTCCAGAAAGGGCTGCTCTTCTGTAGCTGGGGTTACTAAGCCAGCGGAAGGGAAACTTGAAGCTGCTGGTGGCTGTTGCTGCATCCTGCTTGAGAATAAAGGCAGAATGAGAGAGAGAGGGAGGGCAGAGAGAGTTGGAGAGAAGAGAGGGCGGGAAAGAGAGACAGAGGGAGGGGGAGAGAGAGAGGGTGAGAGAGAGAGAGAGAGAGATTAATTCCTTACTGTCATTTATATGATGTTGGTCTCCAGCCATCCTGGGAGCCAGTTGTATCCCCATGGGCTTCCTGTTGGGGAGACCTGTGACTTGACACTAACAGTCAAAGGGTCCTGACTCACTCAGGGTTAGAAGCCATGTCTTCAGGGAATACGTGGCCCTAGAAGGCGGGCTCAGAGGGCTTCGATCAGGAGGATCCTCTGAGTCCAGGAAGGCTGGTTAAACGTTTGTCTCAGGCTTTGCCCGAGCACAGGGGCAGGTGCATTTGATATTTGCTACAAACAATACAGTCTCCAACCTGGCTGCCCTTGCGGAACTTCAGTTGTAGAAAAAAAAAATCAGGAAACAAGTAAACAAACATACTGGTCACCATGGAAATGCAAACCCAAGGTGTTCAGGAACAATAGCCGTGTGTGAGCCCAGAAGTGGATTTGTCTACGCCGACAGTGGTTTGATCCCCAAATCTGTTTCCTTGTGGGAGCCTGGATATGTCCATAAACCCATTATATAGCCACTTGCCCCAGAGAGGGTAACACGCCTGATAAGCCTTTGTTTTATCATCATTAAAATAGCTGTAAACTTAATACAGTGTTATGTCTGCCAGGGCCCTCCTCACAACTGCCTTTTGAGGTTGATACTGTTTTTAATTGCAGTTCCACAGCTGAGGCTCAGAGAATTTCCTTAACTTGTCCAAGGTCATAGTTATTAATGGAAAAGCTGGGATTTGAACCCAGGCCCCAGGGTCTGTTCCCTTTCTATCCCTGTGTTCCACTATTGCATGTTGGTGTTGAAAAAAAAGTTGTTAAAATATGTTTTATTTCCTTGAGTCCCTATCACAGACCCATGAGGTAGGTAGCTGGTTGTTGTTTAGTCGCTCAGTCATGTCCGACTTTTTGAGATGCCATGGACTGCAGCACGCCAGGCTTCCCTGTCCTTCACTATCTCCCAGAGTTTGCTCAAACTCATGTCCATGGAGTCGGTGATGCCATCCAACCATCTCATCCTCTGTCACTCCATTCTCCTCCTGCCCTCAATCTTTCCCAGCATCAGGGTCGTTTCCAATGAGTTGGCTCTTTGCATCAGGTGGCCAAAGTATTGGAGCTTCAGCTTTAGCATCGGTCCTTCCAATGAATATTCAGGGTTGATCTCCCCATTTTATAAATGAGGAAACTGAGGCACAGAGGATTTAGGAATCCTTGTCAGGTCCCACAGTCAGTGGGAGGCAGAAATATATTTTGAGGTGTTTTTTTTTTTTTTTTCTGGATGGATTTGAAATGCTACTGTGTGTTGAGTTTGATCTAGAAACCCAGGTTGGGTGAGAACTGTTTTCTAAATCTGGCTTTCATTGACTGTGATGTTCTTCATGTGTAGATTTATATTAAAGAAATAAATCAGGAGAACGAACATTGTGGACAGAGAATAATAGTGACTTGGTTTGTCTATTATGGTTGGGAAACCATATCCTGAGATTCACTAATGTGTAACTATTTGGAAAATGTTAAAGCAAAAGAGTAAGTTTTAAAAACAAAATCACACCATTAAGTCTATGTAAATTAGATCCTCGGTGAAGGAAAAATCCAATGTACTACTGTTTGTGGGCTGACTGGACGTGTTACAAATGCTGTGGAGTGGGAGTATGTGACAGTGTTTTTCTTTTTTTCATTGAGGGCCCATTTATAAGAGGCACCCAGGCTGCTTAAACTCCCCCAAACTCGTGAATTGGTTCCATAACAAAAAGCATGAATCATTTTAATAAGAAGGTGCAAGGACTTCTGCTTGAGTAATTTCTGAAGCTTTTTTTTTTTTCCTTTTTGAAAATGTATTATATTTAGGATTTACTGTTAGAAATAAAAGTGGATTTGGGGAGACCGGGGCCTGTGCTTATGTATTGCTCTTTTTTGTGCATTTGTATACAGAAGGTGCTCAGTAGATACTTCGGGGATGAATTATGAACCCTGGAGCACCCAGGAAATTCCTGAGGCTGGCTGTTGGCCAAAGGCTGATGGATGGTTTCTATGCTTCCAGGGATTCTATTAGAACTGTGCTGTTGTTACCTGCATTTCACAGATGAGGCAGGTGCAGCTGAAAGAGAATAAGGAACTTGTCAGTATCGTTTGTCTTCTCAATGGTTTAAACCAGGCAAGTGATAATTCTAGAATGCGCTTTTCTTCTCTGTGGGGTCTCGGGCCCAGCCCACTGCTTTGAGTTTGGGAAGGAAGGTGTAGGCCTTTGTTTTGTAGGATTATTTATTTGAGTTACTCGTTTCTGCTCCTTCACAGGGGCCTGCAGACTAGTTCAGGGCTTTATGTTCAGCGTATCTTGTATATTTTTACTGGGAAAAGGCCCATCATATCTCCTACAGATCTCTTTCGGCGAAACCGGCTGTAGAGTGAATTTCTGTAAAGTGAACGTGATTGGAGTGAATGACTCTGGAGTGAACCCTAGCTCCTGATTGTTTCCTTCCTAAAAAATAATAGATCGTTCCCAGAAAGTGTCCCAGGAGGCCGGAGCCTCCAGGGGAGCCGGGCTTTGAAGAGTGGGGGTTTGGGGTCTGCCTTTGCCCCTGCCATCCCCCTGCCTGGGTGCCCCATGCCCCTTGCCATCTCTCCGTGGGTACTGCTGTCTGTGTTGTCTTCTTTGGTGCAGATGGTGGCAGTGCCCAGTGGTGCTGGGGAGCGGGCTGCAGCGGGGGCTATTTATCATTTAGTTCAGGGTTTGCAGACTGTTCAGCCCACACGCTATTTAAAAAAATATATATTTATATTATTTCTTTATTTGGCTGCACCGGGTCTCTTAGTGGTGGCACGCAGGATCTTTAGTTGAGCCATTCGAACTCTTAGTTGCCACTTTTGAGATCTAGTTCCCTGACCAGGGACCAAACCCAGGCCCCTTGCATTGGGAGCTCAGAGTCTTAGCCACTGGATCACTGGGAAATTCCCCACACACTATTTTAAAAGTCAGAAAATTTCATGTAGCATTCCTGACTTAAGACTTCTCTCAGAATGTTGGAAGTTCTGGCAATATGAAGTAAGGATTTTTACATAACAATATCTGTCTAAAGCTGCATATTTTGGGGCTAGGTTCCAGGCTCCACATTTCCCCACAGACCCCACTCTTCCCTATTGCCCCATATCAAGTCTCCTTCACTCAGTTAGGCCACCTGACCAAGCCCTGGGTTTGGGGCCTCTGTCCTTTACTATAGTGTATTTACCTTGTAAACTTTAAGTTATATAAAAACAAGTGCTCCTGTAGAAAGAAAAAAAAAAAGCAGTTTTGCAGATACAGTGTTTACTTAAAACATAATTTCTGCAGGGACAGATTTTGTTCATTTAATGCTGAGAACTGGCAAGAACCTGGTATGATTCCCTAGTGGTGGGAATGTGTTGGAATGAAGGCTATGGCAGGAGTCTCAGCTTACTGAAAGGAAGGGCTTCCTTCAAAGAAACAAAAAGGAACACACCAATCTAGGTAGTAGAAGTGGTGTTCAAGGAGAAGAGAAGGAAGGAGGGAGCCGGGCAGAGCAGGTGAAGGGAGTAGAGGGGGAGAGGCCCCCCCATCAGCCTCCCCCACTCCCCATGAGAACATTCCCCTGCAAAGGAAATGGAAGTAAGTGAGCTGGGAAATACCCAAGTCGAAGCTCCAAGGATGCTGTTTACAAGTTCTTACAGGAAAGACTATTATGAGCGAGCTCTTAATGGGTTGTCTGTCTGTCAAGGGAAGAGAGACCGGGGCGGGGGAGGGCAGGAGTTAAGATGAAAAGGCTCAGGCACTGCATTTTGCATTTCCTGTCTTTCCATTTCCAGTGGGCCTGGGGATTACAAGGCCAGGAGGGGAGCCCGCTGAGCTGGAGAGGAATGGGATCTCTGTGTGTGTGTGTTTCTGTTTCGTGTCCTGAGTGTTTTCTGGGCCCAGAGAGGGCTTTCTGGCCTGCAGAGGAGAGGATGCCCCTTACAGTGGGTAGAGGCTGCCCAGATGACAGGCCGGAGGATCAGATGTTACTGGTTTCCTGGGTGGAGGGTAGACCGGAAGGAGGGGTGCCTACCCTGAAGAGCTCAGTTAAACTTTGGACTGGCTCACCCTGGGGAGGTGGCATGATTTCCTCTGAGGTTTTAAAATAAAGGGTAGAGCTTCTTTCTACTCCATCTGTACTGATGGGTGTGGCCGTGCCTCGGCGGCTACGATGGCCCCAGCCATCTCCCCAGCCCTCCTTGTTCAGGGACCAGACTCTACCCCACCCTTCTCCTCCTGAGAGGTTTAGTCTCAGCACATTAGGATCCCTACTGGAGAACACAGTATCCTTAAAGCTGGATACTTTGGCTGCTTGGGCAACAAACTGGAGAACACCTCCCTTTTATTAAATACTCAAGCTTCAGGGTCAGAGAGCAGAGCAAAGAGAATTTTCTTTATTTAAAAGTGGATTGCATGGCTGCAGTCTCTTTCAGGGCTTGACATTAAATAACTGAATGCAATTTGTATCTGGAAGTGGTTTGATACATTCTCCTGGGCCCTGTCAAGAAGTGGTGACCCCCATGAAGAAGGGTGATCATATGGCTAGTGTCAGGATTCATAGTGTCCCTGCTTCCCCACCAGCTCAGCTGGTAAAGGATCCACCTGCAATGCAGGAAGGCCCCAGTTCAATTCCTGGGTCAGGAAGGTCCCCTGGAGAAGGGATAGACTACCCCCTCCAGTATTCTTGGGCTTCCCTGGCGGCTCAGCTGGTAAAGAATTTGCCTGCAATGCGGGAGACCTGGGTTGGGCAGATCTCGTGGAGGAGGGCATGACAACCCAGTCCAGAGGTCTGATCTGGGGAATCCCCATGGACAGAGGAACCTGGCGGGCTATAGTCCATGGGGTCACAAAGAGTTGGACACAACTGAGCGAGTAAGCATAGTATCTTTCATTCTTAAAAGGGTCCCTGTTTGGACAATAAGTTACATAGTCACTCTACTATGAAAAAGCAGAAGATGCTCAGCAGAAAACTCGTTTGGTGAGGTGGTGCTGAAACCAAGGCATTTGAAAAACATGAATATATACATTTATATATATATATTTCTTTTTGTAAACTAAGTGACATGTACAACCTTCAGAGCCTAATTTCTTGCTGAAAAGACAGGATGGAAGTTTTGTTATTGAGAAAGCACATTAAAAAGAGACAAGTAGAATGAAGTAAAAGAACCTAGATCTTCTTAAGTACGAGGCTCAAACCATACAGGAGTTGTGGGGGCTGAAAGAGGGCTTGGAGCAGCTGTCTGTCCATGTGGGCAGGCCCTCAGAAGCAGGGTTTTGAAAGGAAAGAGGATGCAGAGAAGTACATGACTGCCCAGCTAGAACACCCAAGATGCAGATGCCCAGGCCAAAGGACCCTGAGGTCAGAGGGAGCAGACTCACGCCAGACCTTCAGTCCTTTCCTGGAGTCACTCGTCTGTCCTCGACCACGGTTGATTGCGAGAGTGGGGATTAGGGGTTGAAAAAACCTGGGCTCTAGTCACTTCTGTTAAAAGATGAACTGAGGGATATTAAAATTTTTAATAAGAGTTTACTGGAGCAAAAATCACTTCCCATTAGGCAGTGCCAAACCAGAAGTGGTTAGGAGTGTTCCGCAGATAGGGGTGGGGGAAAGACCTATACGGAGAAAGTGCAGAAACGAAGAAAGGAAATGATTTGATTGACTGAAGCCTAGACTGGTTGTCCTTAGCCTTTTAATTTCATAACCTCAAGGCACTCACGGGCTTCAATTTTGATTTGCTGATGTAGGCCGCCTCAGCCTAACTACCTCTTTCTTTAATTAACATAACATTTCCTAGGCAGGCTGACTTTTAACAAATCCTTCTCTTTCAGCCTTGGTTTTCTCATCTGTGAACTGGGGATGGTACCACCACTTATTCCAGGGCTTCTCCGAGAACAGATGGTGGAGGACAAACCTGGATGAGCTGTGCTGACGCGAGGGGTTGGCCTGCAGTCCGTGTGTTGTCACGGGGAGGGCTGTTTCCTGGGGCAAGGGGGAGTTGTAACCTTCGAGCAACTTCATGCCAGGGACATGTGACCGGTGGCCTCCAGTGCACCCTCTTCCCAGCCCTGTCAGCAGCTGACAGTTCCAATGAGGCTTTGCCAAAGTGTAGCTTTTCCTAACACAGGTCTTTCTTCAAATCCTGTCCCACACTGCTGACCACAAACTTCTTTGGGAATGTCTTTTGCCAAAACGAAGCTGGCATAGCTGTAGACAGAGGCAGTGTTATATACCATGTTGTCCAAAAACTTCCTTCGGCTTCTTCATAAGGTGTTAACAGAAAAACCCAAATGAGTTTTCAGGCCAACCCAGTATGGTTGTGAAGAATGGTGTCGTGGCTGGCACATAGGGTGTGTTCTTTCATTCATTTAATTTACCCACTCAACAAACAGCCGCTAAGCGCCCACTCTGGTCCCAAGCACGGAGGTGATTGGGGTGGCCAGGCAGACATGGTCTCTGCCTTGACCTGGAACTTGCCTTCTTGAGGGGAAAGCTTGCAAATGACACAAGTGACTTACACTCTGTTAAAGAAGAAATAAAGACCAAGAGGCCAAAGTTGTTGGTTAGTTGTTAAGTCATGTCTAACTCTTTTGCAACCCCATGGTCTGTAGTCCACCAGCCTCCTTTGTCCATGGGATTTCCCAGGCAAAAATACTGGAGTGGGTAGCAATTCCCTTCTCCAAGGGATCTTCCCGACCCACGGATCGAACCCAGGTCTCCTGCATTGGCAGGTGGATTCTTTACCATCGAGCCACCAGCAAAGCTCAAGAGACCAGAGACTGAGACTAAATGGGAAGGTGTTACTGCTACTCGGGGACTCCCAACAGCCTGGAGTCTTGGCTGTGAGGGACACGGTCTAGGTGGGGGAAGGACTGGTGTCGGACTTTCACAGCTGAACACCCACAAACTGTGGCTCAGTGACACTGGGAAGACTGTCTCACTAGCATTGGTGCCAGGCTGGCAATGCCTAGGCTTGTTGGTTAAATGGGCACTGGGATGGCTGGAGGTGGTCTCCTGCCTGACAAAGGCTGCCCACGACATCATGGTGCCCTGCTGGTTGGGCCTGCTGAGAGCAGGATTTTCCGAGTCAGGATTATGGCACCCAGTGGGGTTTGCGTTGTAGCAGTAGGCTTGGTAGTCAGGTCAGGTTTGTCCCTCCTAATGGGTTATATACCCAGTAAAGGTGAAAATTATTAAGATAAGGTAGAAACATTGAAAATGATATATGAATTCATAACTGCAAGGAGTAGAACATGAAAAGATCAGGGGACTTCCTTGGTGCTCCAGTGGCTAAGGCTCCATGCTCCCAGTGTAGGGGGCCTGGGCTCAATCCTTGGTCAGGAACCTAGATCCCATGAAGATTGAACTAGATGCAACAAAGATCAAAGATCCCACTTGCCGCAACTAAGACCTGACACAGTCAAATAAATAAAAATAAATATTAAAACAAGATTACAACTACAGTACTCAGAAATCCTTGATTAGCTAGTGATAGAAATACCAATCTAGCTTAAACAAAAATGAGAATTTATGGCCTCGTGTCTGGGGATCTAGAGTATTGCTGGGGGTTCCTGGATCCAGCATTCAAACAGTGTCCCTGGGGTTCTTTCTGTCCCTTTTAGCTCTGCTGGGCTCTCCTCCACTTAACTTGACTGCTCAGGGGATCTGATATCAGCTCTCTTAGAAGCCCCAGTGCAAAGAGAGCATCTCTTCTGAGAACCAGTTGGAAAGTCCTAGAAAATACACTTTTGGGTAGCATGGTATCGCTTGCCTGCCCAATGGCTGGAGTGGAGGGTGGGGATCGAGTTGGAGAAGGGTCGAGAAGGGGAGGAAGGAGAGCCACAGGGTGAAAATGGAGACTGTCCACCCCAACCGTGTAAGACTAGGCATCTCCTGGTAGCACCAGAGACTCATCAGTAACTTGTATTCCTGGGTGACAGGAGCTTGGATTTTAAAGTTGTTTCCAGTCACAGAAATCACAGTGTTTAAACAGAGTTGTCTGACTCAGAATTGTCCTTCTTGTCATGTTATTATAGAGGCCAGAATAGACATATGTTTTTACGCCTTGATCCTGTATATTAGGGTTTAGCAAACCTTCTCTGAAAAGGACAGATAGTAAGTATTTCTACTGTGGGCTCTGTAGTCTCTGTGGAACTGCTAAACTTGACCGTGGTAGCTTGAAAGCAGCCATAGCCTATACCTAAACACATGGACGTGGCAGTGTGTCAATAAAACTTTAACAAGTGTTGGGCCAGGTTTGGCCCACAGACATTATCTTGCCAGCCCCTGGTATAGATAGTCTGAAAATCATCTGTTCAAATAGGCCGTAAGACACTTGTTCAGTCATTCAGTCGTGTCTGCTTCTTTGTGACTCCATGGATGGCAGCATGCCAGGCTTCCCTGTCCTTCATAAGACTCTGCTCTAAAGTAAACTGTATATTTGCAAACTACATGTCTAGTAAGGGATAAATATCCCCCCCAAATAAGGAACTGTTACAACTCAATAGCAAAAAGCCAAATCACCCAATTAAAAAAAAAAAGCTGGGACTTCCCTGGTGGTCCAGTGGCTAAGACTCAGTGTACTGCAGGGGGCCTGGGTTCGATCCCTGTTTAGGGAACTGGATCCCACATGCCACGACTGAAAAAGATCCCATGTGCTGCAACTAAGACCTGGAGTAGTCAAATTAAAAAAAAAATAAGGCAAAGGACTTGAACAGACAATTTTCTAAAGAAGACATACAAATAAATGGCTGATAGGTATATGAAACGATGCTTAACATCACTAATCAGAGGAATGCAAATCAAAAGCAGAGTGAGACAATACTTCATACCCATTAGGATGGCCATTATCGAAAAAGCAAAAAATAACAAGTATTGGCAAGGATGTGGAGCAATTGGAACACTTGTGCACTGCTGGTTGGAATGTAAAATGGTGCAGCTGCTGTGAAAAATGGCATGGAGGGTCCTCAAAAAATTAAAAATAGAATTACCATATGATCCAGTAATTCTACTCCTGGGTAATTATCAGAAAGAATTGAAATCACGATCTCAAATAGATGTTTGCACATCCATGTTCATTGCAGGATTATTCACAATAGCCAAGAGATAGAAACAACCTAAATGTCTTTTGACAGATGAATGGATTTAGAAAATGTGATATACACACACACAGGAATATTATTCAGTATTAAAAAAGAAGGAAGTCCTGCCACCTGCGACAACATGGATGAATCTGGAGAACGTTATGCTAAGTAAAATAAGCCCTTCACAGAAGGACAAATGCTGTATGATTCCACTTGCATGAGGAATCTGAAATAGTCAAATTGATAGAAACAGAAAGTAGAATGGTCACAAGGGGCTGGAGGGAGGAGGGCAATGCTGAGTTGCTGTTTAACAAGTATAGGATTTTCAGTTATGCGAGAAGAATAATTATAGAGGTCTATTGTACACATAGTTCCTATAGTAAACAGTATTATATTATGCCTGGAAAAGACCCTGATGCTGGGAAAGATTGAAGGCAGAAGGAGAAGGGGGTGACAGAGGATGAGATGGTTGGATGACATCACCAACTCAATGGACATGAGTTTGAGTAAACTCCGGGAGTTGGTGATGGACAGGGAGGCCTGGTGTGCTGCCGTCCACGGGGTCGCAAAGAGTTGGACATGATTTGGCGACTGAACAGCAACAACAACAATGACATTTATTATGCACTTAAAAGTGTGTTAGGAGGGTAGATGCCACTTTTAAAACCATATATCTAAGGTAGATTATATAACAGTTAATTTTCTGCCCCTAGTATGGCAGGAGAGTGTTTGGAAAATGTAAACTTGATCCCATCACAAAAGCAAAGAATTAGAATTGCCGTGTTCAAAGGGGCAAGTAATGTTCCATCACAGATCAATCAACTGAGGAAATCATTCGAGGCCACAGTGAAAGAGAGCGTGCGAGACGGCTGGCCGAGTTCAAATCCTGGTTAGGGTAGCTTTATCTTGCCAGTTTTAGCAATTCATACAGCTGTCGTGGATTTGGGACTGGCATGTCTTGTTGACTTGAGGTTTAAAGTCCCTCCCATGCCCTCCAAGTCAGGTATTGCTCGGAATTAAAAACATTCATTGTTTGGTCAACGGAAGGCCCTCGCAGCCCTAATGGGAATGTCACATGAAAAGGACCAGGCTCCTCCCAGGCTTGCATTTTAGCACCATCAGGCTCTGCTTCAGCAGCTGCTGTTTTAATGGGCACAGAGGGACTGGCTGAGGGCCCCACAGGGTCTGTTCGTGATGAGAAGAGTCTGGGATCCTGGGGTCACAGTAGGATCTTGAACCTTCTTTCATTCTCCAGATGCAATTGCATGGCGCATGGAGGCAGCCTGGAGTGCGGGGTTTGTGTGTCTGTTCTGGGCCTCCTGTCCAGGCCAGTGAAAGGCAGAAACTCTGAGAACTTTCCATTTGGATAAGATGCATTTAATAAGAGCAATGGAAAATGGTAAACCTGGCTTGGGGAAAGGGAATGTGCTCTTTCATGTAAAACAAACAAAAAATGTGACTGTGGGAAGCATCCAAAAAATAAGATGACCTGGAGGCTAGATTTAAAAATTGGCACCGAGGGAAATTTCATTTCCCCAGCCGATGACTCCCCCTTTAGCTGTGCTCATGCCAATGGAGCAAACCAAAATAACTTCATAAATTAAAGTTTACGCAGGCAAGGAAGCTAGGCCTGGACTATCACACACCAGATGAAAACCTTGACAGCTTTGTTTACAACTGACATCTTTGGTTTGAAGGTTAATGATGTCTCGAGGAGGTTAGGTTGTACATATGTGCAATTAAAAAAGTCACTATTGATAGAGACATAGCTGTGTTTACTTACTATATAACCTTTGTTGGCTTGCTTGTTTTCCCTTCTGGAAAGAATGTCTTTGGTCTTTGGTCATTAATTATAACCAGCTTTTGTTTAGATCCAAGTACATGGAAACTGCTCGGACTCAAAGTATGTTGGTAGTAGTACCTTGTAACAGGACCTCAACTTTTTTTTCCTTTTATTATACAACACATGGATACACTTGGAATATAAAAGGTTCAAATTATAGAGCAGCATATATGCACAGGAGAGCTCAAAAGTCCCCTCACTGCTACCAACCCACCACCCTCCCTGGCCATGAAAGCCCCCTGTTCTTTCTAGACCTATTTCTTTATGTTCACTGTTTATATGTCCACAAACAAGTGTGTATTTAGGTGCACGCAATGTACACAATTGGCTTCCCTGGTGGCTCGGTTGTTAAAGAATCTGTCTGCAGTGCAGGATGCACAGGTTCGATTCCTGGGTCAGGAAGATCCCCTGGAGAAGGAAATGGCAACCCACTCCAGTATTCTTGCCTGGGAAATTTCATGAACAGAGGAGCCTTGTGGACTACAGTTCATGGGGTTGCAAGAGTTGGACACGACTTAGCGACTAAACCACACATACACAATTATTTTATTTTTAATCCACATACAGGGTCATGATGTATTTGTTGATGGATAGATTGCTTTTTTCACTTAACATACCCAGAGCTGCGGCTGGTCAGTCTGTGTGTGTGTGACCTTCTAATGCAGCAGCATGTCTCACAGTATGCATGTGATTTATTGAACCATTTCGCTGTCCTTTTTGGTGTTAAATGATGTAACGAAAGTGTGCAGACATGACTGCCTTCTCGACCCCTGCTGCCTGCCTTTGAAATGGTCCTTCAGTGAGAGGTGAGGGAAAGGGGACTGTACGGCCCAGGGAGGGGTTGGCAGACTGCAGCCCTCCAACCAAGTCCACCCTCTTCATGTTTTTGTTTGGCCTGTGAGGCAAGAATGATTTTCTTATTTTTAAATGGTTGGCAAAAAAGATCAAAATATAAAATGTTCCTGATATATGAAAATTATATGAGATTCAAAATTCAGTGTCCATCAGTGAAGTTTTGTTGGAATACAGCCATGCTCGTTTGTTTACCTGTTGTCTGGGACCGCTTTCGTGCTCTAATAGCAGAGTTGAATAGTTTGTGGCAGCAACCATCTGGGCCACCTAAAATATTTACCATCTGGCCTCTTACTGAAAACATTTGTTGGCCCCTGACCTAGGGCAAGTTACTGATCTCTCCATGTCTCCACTTTCTTTTCGGTAAAGTGAAGATAATGATAAAACCTTTTATCATTCAACTATAGTTAAAAAAACAAACAAAAAATAAGACCTACTTTGTAGGGTGAAATTACTTAACTATATCAAATAAATATTACATGTAGAATATACCAGATTATAACATGTCAAGTGTATGTGAATAAATTGCATGTAAGATATTTAGAACTTTTTAAATGCTCCATGAACGTTGGCTACTATTATAGCATCACTGTTACTAACTTTATCATAACTCCCCGCCCATGTGCAGGGACCCTGCAGATGCCTACATGGACATCCCAGACACCCCGAAGTGGACTTGATGGTGGAGAGATATTGATATGTGCTACCAAATTGCTTTCCAGAACAACTTTCCCAATTTTTGCTCCCTGGAATCCCTGCTGTCCCACATTTGTGACCACGCTGGATACGGACTAGCAGAGTAGATATAAAAAAACTGAGTTTGGGAAGAGTTAGGTTCTTTAGGGCCGCAAACAGGGTCTTGAGGAGCAGAATTTCCCCTCTGAGCGCTGTGCCCAGACCTCTGGGTCGACCCTCCCTGGAAAGCTGTCTCCTCCAATCAGCAGATGCTCACAGTTGTTGAAGGAAGGCCTCCTCTGTACTGAGCCCTGGGCCCAGACATTCTCATTTTTAGTTTTCAATTCAGTTCAGTTCAGTCGCTCAGTCATGTCAGACTCTTTGCGACCCCATGAACCGCAGCACTCCAGGCCTCCCTGTCCATCACCAATTCCCAGAGTCCACCCAAACCCATGTCCATTGTGTTGGTGATGCCATCCAACCATCTCATCCTCTGTCGTCCACTTCTCCTCCTGCCCTCAGTCTTTCCCAGCACCAGGGTCTTTTCCAATGAGTCAGCTCTCCGCATCAGGTGGCCAAAGTATTGGAGTTTCAGCTTCAACATCGGTTCTTCCAATGAACACCCAGGAGTGATCTCCTTTAGGATGGACTGGTTGGATCTCCTTGCAGTCCAAGGGACTCTCAAGAGTCTTCTCCAACACCACAATTCAAAAACATCAATTCTTTGACACTCAGCTTTCTTTATAGTCCAACTCTCACATCCATACATGACCACTGGAAAAACCATAGCCTTGACTAGATGAACCTTTGTTGGCAAAGTAATGTCTCTGCTTTTTAATATGCTGTCTAGGTTGGTCATAACTTTCCTTCCAAGGAGTAAGTGTCTTTTAATTTCATGGCTGCAGTCACCATCTGCAGTGATTTTGGAGCCCAGAAAAATAAAGTCAGCCACTGTTTCCACTCTTTCCCCATCTATTTGCCATGAGGTGATGGGACCAGATAACATGATCTTAGTTTTCTGAATGTTGATCTTTAAGCCAACTTTTTCACTCTTCTCTTTCATCAAGGGGCTCTTTAGTTCTTCACTTTCTGCCATAAGGGTGGTGTCATCTGCATTTCTGAGGTTATTGATATTTCTCCCAGCAATCTTGATTCCAGCTTGTGCTTCCTCCAGCCCAGCGTTTCTCATGATGTACTCTGCATATAAGTTAAGTAATCAGGGTGGCAATATACAGCCTTGATGTCCTCCTTTCCCAATTTAGAACCAGTCTGTTGTCCCATGTCCAGTTCTAACTGTTGCTTCCTGACCTTTCAGAGCCACCTCTATTTTACAGATGAAAACTGAGGGTCTCAGAGGAATTATAAGCTTGTTCAAGGGACTTCTCCATTGACCCAGCGTGGTTAAGAATCCACACTTCCATTACAGGGGACATGGCTTCTATTCCTGGTTGGGAAAGTAAGAGCCTACATGTCCTGTGGTGTGGCCAAAAAAAAAAAAGATAAAAGGTGGTGCTAGTGGTAAAGAACCCGCCTGCCAATGCAAGAGACCTAAGAGATGCAGGTTCAATCCTTGGATCGGGAAGATCTCCCAGAGGAGGGCATGGCAATCCACTCCAATATTTTTGCCTGGAGAATCCCATGGACAGAGGAGCCTGGCGGGCTACAGTCCACAGAGTTGGACACGACTGAAGTGACTTAGCATGCACACATTTAAGTAAGCATCTTAAAAAAAAATCTTAACGGTCCACAAAAATTTTGATGCCACTCCCTTACTTCCAGGAAGGGATAAGGAGGTGTCAGACACTCCATCCTCTCCCCTCACTTTCCCAGATCAGCATCTTGATAACTGGGTACGAGGAAAAT
The DNA here is from genome assembly GCF_023699985.2 of Odocoileus virginianus. Lineage (NCBI taxonomy): Eukaryota > Metazoa > Chordata > Mammalia > Artiodactyla > Cervidae > Odocoileus > Odocoileus virginianus. Next base: position 21,433,530 of record NC_069680.1, read on the forward strand.
TGGAAGTGAGCTTCAAAAGGAGTGGCTTAGTCACGGCCAAGTTTATCTCTCGTTCTGAGTAAAGGGAATTTGGCAGAGTGTCCGTTACTGTATTTTTCATGCCCCAGTGTCACAGCCTGTGCTGCTCAGTCACGCTGGGAATGATGTAGTTCTAACAGATAACCCTCCTTTGGGTGAAATGGCTATTTTTAGGCATCTCCCGGGGCTCCTGTCAAGGGCCTTTGCAGTAGCATTTCTCATTTTCCATTAGCACGTCTGCAGAACATGAAGCAAATTTACCCAGATATTCTTGACCTTGTGCATGAAGGGAAGAATGTTTCTGGTTTGGTGTGTGTTTTCAATGACGAACATTCGCATTCTTTCCTTCTCCACTTCTTTTTTTCCCTCATACTGACATTAAAAAACAACAAAATGCCACTCACCCCACAATTTAAAACTTGGGATCTTAACCTGCACAGACAGTTGTTCTCTATGAGGAATGTGAAATATTTGATAGAATTTCCTGAAGGAACCAAGAGCCACAATCCCCTGATTAAGACCACATTAAAACCAAAAGCAGGCCATACCCAAAAGGCTCTGGAAAAGGGCTACTTATTTAACCAAAGCAAAAAGACTGCGCAAGTTGGATGTTGATGGCATCACCATGGCCTCTCTGTGATGCTCAAACTTTTTGAGAGGATATTGACAACTTCCTCTCAAAGCTGTCTCTACTCTGAATTATTTTCCCCAAGGCTGGCCTGCCTTCCTGCAGCCCAGTAACTGATAGTCACCGTAATGGATGAAAAGCCCAAACTTCCATTCTGACAGGCTGTGAGCATTTATCTGACATTGTAACTGTCAGGCTCTCATGTTCTTTTCTTGCTATCTTATACAGCAGTGTTGAAAGGGGCCTGGGGGAAGAAAGTAGAAGGAAAAAACCTTCTTCCAGGGACCTCCCTAGTGGTCCAGTGGCTAAGACTCCAAGCTCCCAATGTAGGGGGCCTGGGTTCGATCCCTGGTCAGGGAACTAGATCCCACTTGCTACAACTAAGAGTTTGCATGCTGCAACTAAAGATCCCACATGCTGCAAATGCCACAGTGAAGATCAAAGATCTTGTGCCACAGCTAAGACCCAGGCCAGCCAAATGAATAAATGTTAAAAAAAAAAAAACAAACCTCAAACCCACTTCTTCCAGAGGATATGTGCCTAAAGCAGGGTTTGTCAGTCTCAACACTATTGATATTTGGGGCCAGATAATCCTCTGGGATTGTGGAGGTTGTCCTGTGCCCTGGAGTGTGTTTAACAGCCTCCCTAGATGCTAGTAGCATTTCTGTAGTTATGACAACCAAAAATGACTCCAGACACCACTGAAACCCGCTGGCCTTGATCTTGGTGGTCTTGAACTTGCACCCTGCTCCTTTGCCTTGTGCATCTACCCCTTGCAGCTCTCCCATGAACGGGAGGCTTGCTTTCTTTTCTTCACCCTACCCTCACTGCCTTGAGATGTTGCTCCCTCTGGACAGGTGTGCCAACCTCAGCCCAGGGACCTGGAATAAGCCAACACTCCCCCTGGCAGTTCCTTGTGGATGCTGGTCCTGCAAGGTGTGCTGCTGGGCAGGTGTGTGAGTAGCTAGACCGTCTTGGAGACAGGAGCATGAAAGGGAAACCACGTGGTCAATGTGGGGTGGAGACTGGTGGCCCCAGCCTCTGGTCCTGATGGTGGGAGCAGCTGACCACCATGCTGTGATTGCTGGCAGCCCAGGCCTCTGATAGACGAGAGAGCTGCCCTGCCCTTTCCACTTTTGGAATCTGAGGTCGAGATGGTGAGGCTCCAGAGAGGCTCAGCTGGATCCCAGCGAGTAGGAGGGCAGCCCTTTCCCAGGGCTGAAGGGTGGGAGGTTCCATGAATGCTTGTATCTGGGATGGAGGCTCCACTGGCCCCCAGAAGACTGACACCTGGGTGCAGTGGCTACAGTGGGGTGCTGGGAGAAGAGCACTGGTCCAGGCATCATGAAGCCTGAGTTGGTTTCCACTCTACCCCGGGTAGCAGCATGGCCTTAGGCAAATAGCATCAGCCTTCTGTCTTCACGTTTCCCATCAAGCCACCTTTCCATATTCCTGTAGAACATTCTCCACTTCTCTTTTTCTCCTGACTTACAGGCAAAGGTGGGACTCTTAACAGGTGGAATTGTGACCTTCCTCAATTTGCTTTTAGTTGTGAATTCCTGACTATTGCGATTCAGCAAAGGGCTTAGGGGTCATTTGTTGATTTTTGCCTCATGTGTATTGGGTCTTAGAGGAGAACCCAATAAATAGCATTTCTTTTGCTTAAAGAAACCAAGAGATGAGGCCACGGTTGAAGTTTTGAACTTTGGAACTTGCCCAGATTTATTTATCAAGTAAGTCATCCTCTTTCCATGGAGCCAGTGAACCAAGTGTCCCAAAGGCCAGGAGTTTTTAGAAAAAGTGATGAATGCTGGAGGGCAAGGGTCATGGTCAGTGTGGACTGACCTGTCCTATGCCTGGTAGGTGAGCTGACCTGACTTTCCTTGACTATCTCATCACTCTGGCTGGCTGTCCTAACCTGCTGTACTAACCTTCCCTACTTGTGGCACGTGGGGGCTACTCTTCATTGCAGTGCGCAGGCTTCTCGTTGTGATAGATTCTCTTCTTGCGGAGTGTGGGCTGTAGGGCATGTTCAGTTCAGTTCAGTTGCTCAGTTGTGTCCAACACTTTGCGACCCCATGAACCGCAGCACGCCAGGCCTCCCTGTCCATCACCAACTCCCGGAGTTTACCCAAACTCAAACTCATGTCCATTGAGTTGGTGATGCAATCTAACCATCTCATCCTCTGTTGTCCCCTTTTCCTCCTGCCTTCAATCTTTTTCAACATCAGGGTCTTTTCAAATGAGTCAGCTCTTCTCATCAGGTGGCCAAAGGATTGGAGTTTCAGCTTCAACATCAAGTCCTTCCAATGAACACCCAGGACTGATCTCCTTTAGGATGGACTGGTTGGATCTCTTTGCAGTCCAAGGGACTCTCAAGAGTCTTCTCACAACACCACAGTTCAAAAGCATCAATTCTTCTGTGCTCAGCTTTCTTTATAGTCCAATTGTCACATCCATACATGACTACTGGAAAAACCATAGCCTTGACTAGATGGACCTTTGTTGACAAAGTACTGTCTCTGCTTTTTAATATGCTGTCTAGGTTGGTCATAACGTTCCTTCCAAGGAGTAAGCGCCTTTTAATTTCATGGCTGCAATCCCCATCTGCAGTGATTTTGGAGCCCAGAAAAATAAAAGGCTTGAGGGCTCGGTAATTTCGGCGCACTAGCTTCGTTGCTCCATGGCATGTGGGATCTTCCCAGACCAGGGATCAAACCCATGTCCCCTGCATTGGCAGGCAGATTCTTAAGCACTGGACCACCAGGAAAACTCTTTGCTATATCTTCCTCCACCTGGAGATGGCTAGCAGTGATGGCCCCGGAGCGACACACCACCCCATGCCCCTCTGAGCTCAGTGGTAGGGTAGGTCACATTGGCCCTTGGTGGAACTTTCAAATTCCAAGGACAAGCATGAGGAACTGGGGCAGCCATGAACTATCCCGGCTTCTGGGTTGCATCAGAAAACATATCATGGCAGGTCGTTGATGTCAGCTTCTCCCGGTGTGGTGGTCTCCACAGCCCCCTGGGCCCTGCTGGCTGTGGGAAGCCTGTGGAGGAGAGGGACAAGCCTGCCCACCCTCCCCGTGTCCCCCTTTAACTGGAAGCTGAGTGTCCACGGTACAGCTGCTCTGTTTATGTGCCCTGTTGACTGAGTCCAAGCTCTGTGTGCACCTGGTCCCTGATGTATGATGCTCGGCCTCTCCACAGCTGGACCAGCACCCCCGCTCTGTCCTCGGCACACACCCTGCTGGTTTGGAGGTCATAACTCACCATAAAAATGGTGCGAGTGGCTAGTTCTTTCTTCACTGTGGCTCTGGGCCGCCCAGCCCAGTGTTAGGGTGGATGCGAGGCCTGAGAGTGAACTTCTCTGTGAATGACACAATTCCAGAAAAATGCAGCATCTTCCGGATGCAGCTTCTGGAGCTTGGCCTGGGGGAGGGGGACCTGGAGGGTTTTTCGTGTTTGAGCTCTTGGCTGTTCTTTGCCTCAGGGGGATGTGTGTATGTGTGTGTGTGTGTGTGTGTGTGTATGTGTGCATGATTTTTCACAGAACACATTTATTTTCAGATGCTCGTGTGGATAGTTTTTCCGAGTCCCCCCGGGAAAAGGAGAAAGTACAGAATGCTGTGACACCTGATGGAAAGTATTATGCCTTAGTCAATGCGGCTGATGCATCTCTTCTGACTCTTGCCTTTAGACTAAACGAAACTTTAACCAGAAAGGATGAGGCAGACGGGGTGGAAGTGGGGAGGTGCGCAGGGGCGGGGGTCTTCTGGCTGGTGACTGTCCCTCTGAAATGGCACTGTCTTAATTCTGAGCTTTCAGAAAATACAGAATGCTTTCAGAAGCATACAGTGCTTGAGTTTGGGGGAAGTACTGAAAGGTCATCTTAGCCACACAGCCCTTTTTAAAAGGAAGAGGAAACTGAAGGTCAGAGAAGACCCATGACCCACCCAGGGTTGCACAACTAGAACTTGAAACCTGTCCCTCTGAGCCCAGAAAAAGATTTTGTCTATTCTGTGCAACTGGAGTCTTCAGACAGTATACTGTGATGTTTTGGATCAGATTTTAATTTCCTCTCTGGTCTCCTTCGTTCAGTCCCTCTGTGTCACATAAGGCTCCAGGGACTGAGGACATAGTGGTAAGCAAAGCAGAGCCCGTCCTGCTCGGGGACTCACAGTCTAATGGGGAAAACAGCTGTGAACAGGAAGCTGCGTGTAGGATATGAGCGGAGGCAGAGCCCCAGCCTCAGGGGTCCCTAGTCTCCCCCAGCCCCCTCCCTCCATCCTCCAGGCCCTCTCTGCTCTTTGCTGAAAGGCTTTTAGGTTCAGAGAATTTAGGGAACTCGTCTGAGGTTGGAATGGCTGGGTCGAGGCCTATGGGTCTGGGGAAATGGCCCCAGGCCACGGCACCCCCCCAACTCCTCCCCACTCCCACCCTGACCCATTCCCTAGGCTTTTGAGCCACTTTCCTTGGACTCTGGGGTAGTGGCTGGGTCTCTGGTAATGAGCATTTGGCCTTTGAGCCCCTTTCTTTCCTTTTTTCAAAAAGTTGAGATATAATTCACACATTATAAAATTCACCATTTAAAGTGTGCATTTCAGGGAATTTTAATGTATTCATTATGTTGTGCAGCCATCAACACTGATTCCAAAACACTTTCCAGGAAAGTATCCAAAACACTTTCAGAGAAGCCCTGCCCCTGTGAGCAGGCACGCACCATTTGCTCCCCTACGGCTCCAGGCCACCTCTAGTCTGTGGCCTCTCTTGCGGGACATTTCACATAAATCGGTCATACACTCTGTGGCCTTCTGCGTTGGACTTCTTTCGCTTAGTATAACATTTTCAAGGTTCATCTATGTGGTGGGAGTTGTCAGTACTGCGTTCCTTTTGGTGACCGAGTAATATTCCATTGCGTGGATATATCACATTTTGTTTAGGTATCTGTTGATGCTGCTTTCATTTTTTTAATTCAGTTCAGTCTCTCAGTCATGTCCAACTCTTTGTGACCCCATGGATTGCAGCACGCCAGGCTTCCCTGTCCATCACCAATTCCCAGAGCTTGCTCAAACTCATGTCCGTCTAGTCGGTGATGCCATCCAACCATCTCATCCTCTGTTGTCCCCTTCTCCTCCTGCCTTCAGTCTTTCCCAGTGTCAGAGTCTTTTACAGTGAGTCAGTTCTTGCATCAGGAGGCCAAAGTATTGGAGCTTTAGCTTCAGCATCAGTTCTTCCAATGAATATTCAGGACTGATTTCCTTTAGGATGGACTGGTTTAATCTTCTTGCAGTCCAAGGGACTCTCAAGAGTCTTCTCCAACACCACAGTTCAAAAGCATCAATTCTTCAGTGCTCGACTTTCTTTAATTAAATTCCTTTTAAAAATTAATTGATAATTAATTAATTATACTCTTTGGCCACACTGTTTGCATGTGGGATCTTAGTTTCCCAACCAGGGATTGAACCTGTGCCCCCTACATTGGCACTGTGGAGTCTTAACCACTGGACCACCAGGGAAGTCCAGATGCCCCTTTCATTTGAACTGTAATCACAGCGCCCCATTAGCCTCATTGAGTTCTCTGGTGAGTGCTTAGAAGTTGTTTCTAATTTGTCTGATGGAAACTTAGGTCAACATTCTCTCCCTGGTAGACTGGATACACTGCCTAAGGAGAAGCTAAAGCAGTGATTCTGAGTTGAGAAGGAAAATGTCCTTTCCCCAGCTCCCTAAGTCTGCTATGACTCCCCTTGGGGCACTGTTACAGGTGGGAGTACGTCATATCTTGAGAATGTTGAGGCCAAGTTGGGGCTTAGCCTACAGATGAAGGGATGCTGTGGATGGGCTGGGCCGTCTGATCAATTTGGGTGCAAATCTTTATTTACGTCTCACCTGGGCCACTGTTGAGATAGTCTAAGAGCATCTTGGACAACTGGTCTGGGAGCATGTTTGGGGCCCTTGCTTAGACTGTTTCCTTTATTATCTTTTGTTTTCCCTATTTATTTCATTAAGGTATAAAATTCACCTTTTTAGAGTGCATGTATCTGTACATTTTAACAAATATATACAGTCATATAACTACTACCACAATCAAGAACATTTTCATCAGCCCTGAAGTTTCCCCCAGATTCCGTTATAGTTACCTCTTCTCCCACCCCAGCTTCTGGCAACCCTGGGTTTATTTTCTATCCCTATGTCGTGTCAATATAAGCATGTTATATAAATGAAATAACACAAGTCATAGCCTTCTGAGTCTGTCTGCTCTCACTTCGCATAGTGCATTTGGATTCACCGTGTTGCCATGTGTATAAACTCCCTTTTATTTTTGAGTAGTATTCCATTGTTTGTTTATCTCTTCCCCAGTTGAAAGCCATTTGGATTATTTCCAATTTTTGGCAACTATGAATAAAGCCACTATAAACATTCATGAACAGCTTTTTGTGTGAATCTAAGTTTTCGTTTCCCTTGGGTAAACATCTAGGAGTGGGATTGCTGGGTCATATGGTAAGTGTATGTTTAACTTTATAAGAAACTTCCAAGCTGCTTCCCAAAGAACTGTAGCATTTTGCATTTTCACCAGTGATGAGGCTATAGTCTAGTCTTCAAGCTGCTCAGAGCCATGACAGGCTTGGCTCTTTTCGTTGACGAGTACACGAAGCTGCTCTGTTCACCTTCAGGTTCTCCCAGAACTAGCCTCTGAGGCAGTGACTGGAGGGTATGTGGTTTATTTGGGACATGGTCCCAGGAAACACCAGCTGGGCAGTGGAGAAGTGAGGAAAACAAAGGAAGCCAAAAAATTGTGTTCCATCAAACCTTTTACCATTCGGGGCAGCCCACGCTCTATCCCTCGGGGAACTCAGAGAAGCAGTACAGAGCACACACCTGAGGTCTCTTCCACCTGAGGGGCCAGGTAGCTGGGTTCTCTAAACCATCTCCCATCAGTCACTGGCTGAGGCGCTGTTGCCAGAGTCTTTTTCACAGCATCTTCAGCCACCCAATCAGCATCTGATTGAGTGGAGGTCAAGAGTGTAGATTGGGGTCCTCTTTGGAGTCAAAAGAACTGAGTTTGAATTTTTACCCACTATTTAGGAGCTGTCTGATCTTAATAATTCCCCAACTACTCTGTACTCAGTTTCCTTATCTGCAAAATGGAAAGAAGATTGAGGCTCCATTGATTGAGATAATGCATAGAATGGGTTTAGCCCAAGGCCTAGCCTCTACCAAACACTTAAAAGTTAATTGTGGCTATTACTGGCCCAAACCAGTAATTTGTATAGCATTTTAGGGTCCAAAGAGGAAGGTGCAGACCTATCCTAGGATGTGCAGTGTCTAGCTGGGGGGCAGACTTCAAGACTCCTTCCATCCTTTTGTGTGTCTCCTTTCTGGACTGTGGGGAGGGGACTCACGGCAGCCCCTTTGGACACCTAGCAGCCTTCACTTATTTTACCCTCCCTGCCAGGAGCCCAGGGGCCTTCCCTCTGGGAATCAAGCAAAGTGTCTGGTCTCAAAGTATTCCCTTACCGCCCATAATTTTTTATTTTTTCTCCTGCCCATAATTTTTGTATTCCTCTCCTGGAGGCTCAGACAGTAAAGAATCTGCCTGCAATGTCGGAGACCCAGGTTCAATCCCCGGGTTGAGAAGATCCCCTGGAGAAAGGCCTGGAAACCCACTCCAGTATTCTTGGCCTGGAGAATCCCATGGACAGAAGAGCCTGGTGGCACAGTCCATGGGGTTGTAAACAGTTGGACATGACTAAGCGACTAACACACACAGTCACACTGTCTTGCTCATTTGTCGGGCTTTGTCTTCACTGTTTTCTGTTCCTTAATTTCCTTAATTTTCTTTTTTTTTTTCTTTTAAATATTTTTGTATTTGTCTGCACTGGGTCTTACTTGTGACACTCAAACTCTTAGTTGAGTCATGTGGGATCTAGTTCCCTGACCAGGGACTGAACCTGGGCCCCCTACATTGGGAGTGTGGACTCTTAACCATCAGACCACAAGGGAAGACCCTCCTTAATCTTAACTCCTCTGTGAGTCAGGCATCATCAGCCTTGTTTTACAGATGAGGAAACTGAGGCTCAGGATAGAGCAGGCCTTTGCTGAGGCTCCTGGGTAGATGAGTGGAACAGCAAGGAATTTAATTTCAAAGTTTGGGTTGTAGACTGAATATTTGTATCCTCCAGAATTCACACGTTGAAGCTCTAACTTCCATTGTGGTAAGATTTAGGTGGTGAGCCTTTGGGAGGTGATCAGATTTAAATGAGATCCTGAGAGTGGGACCTCATGCTGAAAATTTGTGTCCTTAGCTGAGCCTGGGGCCCCCTGGAGACAGAGGACACCCCTGGCTTCTCCTCGGAGGATGTCCCGAAGTGGAACAGTTGTGTCCATTATCTTTGGGAGGTTAATCTGAGGTTGCCGTGGGCCCTAGCAGTCTGAATTCTTAACCTACTTTTAGAAACAATGCTGGTTGTTTTTCCCAAGGAGAGCCCTTCCCAGTTGCTCAGCCACCATCCAATGAGCTTTTCCTCCCCTTTCATGACTTGTGTGTTTTTAAAGGCGAAGAAGATTAATTGGTAAGGCTGTAGGGTCAAGCCATGGGAACATGCTATCCAATCCTTGTGGCCAGGATAGGAAGCAGGGAAGGCAGATTCTACATGGAGCCCAAGGTCAGGCGTCCAATCTTGTCCAAGCAGGCACATGATTGGCACTTATAACTGATAGATCAAGATTGGACAGGAGTGGAGGAGTAGAGGGGAAGGTAAGGGAGGATGGCTTAGGTCCTCCCCCTTCCCTTGTGGCTCAGCTGGTAAATAATCCGCCTGCAAAGCGGGAGGCCTGAGTTCGGTCCCTGGGTTGGGAAGATCCCCTGGAGAAGGGGATGGCTACCCACTCCAGTAATTCTGGCCTGGAGAATTCCATGGATGGTATGGTCCATGGGCTCGCAAAGAGTCAGACATGACTGAGCAACTTTCACTTTCTTTCACTGCCCAGGAGATGCTGCTCATGGTCATTCAACTGTTGGCAGAACCAAGGTGACCTCATCCTGCCACTCTTAGAAGGCGCTTGTGGCAATACAGGGGAAAAGCCCTTGACCAGCCTTGGATTCTGCAGCAAGTAGGGCCAGTGATTGCTGTGGGCCTGGGTTTTGTCTTCCATGAAATGAGGGGGTCCGATCAGAGGTTTCTGGGAGTGTTTTCAAAGCTGTGGGTTTGATGGAGCGATGTGCCAGCTCAGCCACATGAATGGTGATGTAGGACTGGGGAAGCTGCTCGTGTGTCAGAGACTGAATCCTCCACGTCGTCTGTCCAGCCTTGTCCAAAACCCTAGGTGCTGCCTCACAGGAAATGGAGTCCCCGAGGATGGGAATACAAGCCAACGCAACTTCCGCAGACAGGAGGAAGAGGACCGTGTGCCCTTACTTGTGCCCATCCCAGATGAGTGTCGCTGTGAAGGGACACTGTCCACACGCAGCGTGTGTTACCAGGTGGCAAAGGACAAGGGATGGACAACGGGTACCAAGCCCACTGCTGTTCGTGCCCTGGCCTCACCCACAGCCCTGTGTGCTCCCAGGTGGAGAAGTTCTTTGTACGTGTCGCGTATCTTTCACCTGCTGCTGAAGCAGCTGATGGGAAAACTGAATTAGCATAGTCAGCTTTGAAACAACCTTTGTGTTCACTAGGTAGAAAGAAATCATTTAAGACAAAACTAAATCTAGGGGGCTTCCCTGGTGGTCCAGTGGTTAAGAATCCGCCTTGCAACACAAGCAACACAGGTTTGTTCCCTGGTCCTGGAAAATCCCACATGCCTCGGAGCAACCAAGCCTGTGGGCCACGACTACTGAGCCTGTGCTCTAGAGCCTTCAGCAACTGAGGCCCGGTGCTGCAACTACTGAAGCCCATGCAACGGAGAGTAGACCCTGCTCGCCACAACTAGAGAAAGCCCACACGGAGCAACAAAGACCCACCACAGCCAAAAAATAAAATAAGACTTAAAAATCAACAACAATAAAAATCCAACGCTTTCTATTTCTGGGTGTTCCGGCCCCTCATCAGGGTAGAGCTGGCGCCTGGGTCTCGGGCGGATCATAACTGTACCTCAGTGCACACTCTTCTGGGCAAAGGTTCTGTTTGTTCTTTAATGGAAATGGTAGAAACGAGCCGGCATCATTTCTAAACAAAGAGGGACTTTTCACAGGAAGTTTGTAGACCTGACACCTTCTTGCTTACTGTGGCGCGTGGCCGCTTTGCTGACAATTGGCGTGACTTGCTCGAGACAATAAACAATAGTCGTGGCCGCTTCCTGTGAGGAGGGAAGCATCGGTACAGGTGGGAGGCCGGCGGTGTCCCCAAGGAAGGGATTTCCTGAGAGCATCCTGTAGTCCTTAGCATAGTGGCCCTGGGACAAGAGCAGTCAGGACTGATACTGCCGAGGGTCCCCGTGGGCAGGCCCTCTTCCGAGACCTCACACACTTGAATGAGCTGGTCCAGAGGCGGCGATCAGAACTAACGGGAGTTACCAGATTCCGCTCTGAGGCCTCTTCCCTAAAGAGGGAAGAGGCTCGCCAGCTCCAAGCTGGTGTTGGCCTTCAGGAGGAAAGGGGCCTGGCTGGGCCTGCCCCGCCCCTCTGCCGGCGAGGGGCCTATTAGCTCCTTCTGCGGACCTGCCTGTGTGCCGGTCCCGCTGCCTGGATCCCTAGCATTCTCTCCCTGCCCTCCACACTTTCGTTGCCTCGCTTGACCTTCAGGGTCTGGCCTAATAAACCTCACCTTCTCGGAAAGGCCTTCATTTTCTGTCCTAAGTAGTTGGGCTCCGTTGAGGAGCCCCCCACCAGCCCCATTATTCTCAATTATAGCCCCGCTGTTCATTTCTTCCTTTCCTAGAGCTCACCAACATTTGTGATCGTGCGTCAGTGGGTTTACTTGTGTGTTGTCTCCTCTAACTGGGAACACGGGCTGGTTGGTGCAGATCTGGTTCATGCTTCCCATGGCTGAGTTTGCAACACAAGCCGACCTTCTCAGAGACCTTCAAAGGCGAAGGCACAGATTGGTGTGTGTGTGTGTGTGTGTCCTGGGGGATCTCTAGGAGATGCCCAAAGGTTTCTTCTGAGAGGCGTGAAGTAGAGTTAGGTACTGTTTTTGTAAGTAAGACAACAGGCTTTTTCCTTCCAGCAGCTTCAAGTACAGGGTACCTGGCATACTCGTTCAAAGGAGAAAAAAAAAATCCATTCTTAAGAAGGCTCTGGAAATTTCATCTGCCAATTGGCACTCGAGGCCACTGGAGCAATACACACGTGGAATTTGAACTCTACCCTGCCTCAGAGAACAAGGCTGAAGCGATAGTACGAAATGCATTTAAATGTCATGCGTTATTATTAGTTGTAATCTTATCTTTGTTAATAATAATAACAGGACCCGCCTAGAAGTTGCTGAATAATAGCAGACGGGCGCTTTCCTAAGCTCGCCGTCCGACAGCACTGTGGACCCTGGGGAGGCGCCGGCTCCGTAGACTCGGCTGGGAGGGACGGCGTGCTCAGCCGGAAGCTCCACCCGGGTCACACGTGTTCTGCCACATCCTCCACACCCTCTGGGGCTCTGGTCATTCAGAGAGGCGCCGTGGAGGCCCGGGGCCCCTCAGACGCTGGCCTCAACCACTTTAGAGCCTCTTCCACCTCCCACCCCCCACCCCCAGCTGCTGGCACAAGTCAGGGACCCGCAAAGGCAGTTTCTCTTTGCAGAGATTCTGCGTGGCCTTTCCCCTTCTATTGTTCGCTGCCCCAATGACTTGCTGAAACCATGTGTTTCCTACAGATTTTGTTTGCCTGCATTGACTCTTTGTTTTCCTCCGGTAAACAGACATTTAGCATATACAGATCTTTGCACTTGACAAAGAGAGAGCTGGAGCCCTGGACCCGGGCGTCTGCACTGAGTCACTGAGTCTGAAGACCTTGGCTGGTCCAGAGCTTGTAAATGACTCACACGGTCAGGGCTGGCCCACGTTTGGAGGTTCAGTCGCTGGCGGCGGTGATGGAGGGCAACATTGGGCCTCTGACTCTAATGAGAAAAAACCGTATTTGAGAGAGAGGTTGGTCAGGGTTGAGCCCCTGTTCCAGCAGCTGTGTGACTTTTGGGGAAGTTGCTTACCTGATCTGTGTGTTTCCTCATCTGTGTGTTTGGTGGCTCAGTGGTAAAGAATCTGTCTGCCAGTGCAGGACACATGGGTTTGATCCCTGGTCTGGGAAGATCCCATGTGCCACACACAGAGAATCTAAGCTCTTATGCCATGACCACTGAGCCTGTCTGTGCTTCAGAACCTGAGAACCACAACTGATGAAGCCTGCACACCCTAGAGCCTGTGCTCCATAAGAGAAGACACCACAATGAGAAGCCCAAGCACCGCAACTAGAGAAAAGTCCTTGCAGCAACGAAGACCCAGCACAGCCAAAAATAAATGAATAAAATTACAAATAAATAAATAAAAGTCTCCCTTAAAAAAAAAAAACCAGAAACAGTACTCACCTTGGTGGGAGGCTTAAAGGAGTTGATATTTGGAGACCTTCTGATGGTTGATACACGCTAGCTGCTCTTGTTATTTGTCTGTTGGGCCCTGTTTTGTGGACTGTCCTCAGAGATCCTGTTGGGAAAGGCTTGCCAGTAGACCCACTTCACTTTAGAAGTGAAATCAAGGCTTTTGTCACTGTAAGTTGATGTGATCCTCCCTGATGTATTGGCGATGGTCTGTTCATCAGAAACAGTTCAGAATGTTCTGGACTTCAGCCTTGTACAGGAGGCACAGATGCTGGATGGAAACAGATGTGGGTTTGCACACCCACTCCTGCTGCTACCAGCTGTGTGACCTTGAAGGTGCCACTTATCTTCTCTGAGCATCTCTCATCCTCTTGCCCAGGGTGACCGCGAGCATGAACTGCGCCTGAGTTTGTAAGGTGCTTAGGTGGGGCCGGGCACAGAGCCAGCACACAGTGGGTCAGGGCTTTGCCCTGACTGGTGAGCTTCATCCCAAAAGGCCAGTGTGCGGTGTCCTTAGAAAAGGGCATTGTGGATACAAGAGAATCTGGAAGAAAGTGGAACGGTGGGGAGTGAGGAGCAGACGGAGTGGTCACGGCCCTTGAACTTCTCAAAGCCTGACCCCATCAGATCGTCTAGGTCATCTGTGGTCCAGCTCATAGACCTGGAGTCACAGGAGGCAAGAGCATCGCCTTGCTGCCTTGGGACCCGAGCTGCCCTGGAGAGAGTCGATTCCTGTTCCCAGAGGGCTTCGGGCAGAAGCTGGATGACCCTTGGGGAGGGGCATGGATGCAATGGTCCATGTTGATAGTCTTCAAAGTCCTTCCACCCTGGACCTTCTAGGATTCTTGCACAGAACCAGAGATGGCCCTCCCCTTCAACACCAGGCATGTTCTAGTCCCCCTGCCTCAGAATATGAGGGCAACTAATGGGTTCATGAAGCACCTTTAACCACTTTTAAAGGCCCAGTCAGGGGCCTTCCCTGGTGGTCCAGTGGCTAAGACTCCGAGCTCCCAGTGCAGGAGGCCCAGGTTCGATCTCTGGTGGGGGAACTAGATCCCACATGCTGCAACCAAGACCTTGTGCAGCCAAACAAATAGATATTCATGTGAAAAAAAAGGCCAGGTCAGAGAGGGGATTGCACTAGGTCAGGGGGAGACTGTGGACTTCCGGAAGGGGGCCTTGGCAGCTCCACCCTGAGCTCACAGGAAGCGACTCTGAGATGTACCGACTGGTATCTGCCCTGAGGCCAGGAGTGTTGGAGGCCACGAGGGACCCCAGTGGCACAAAGGGGACTTTGCTGTGATCTCTTCTGAATGGAGCCCGCATGGTGGGGTCCTGCCGTCGGCCTTGGTACAGCAGGTGGTAAAGTTCAGGAGTGGGTGACTTCAAGAGTGTGCAGACTCCACATGACTGCCTAAAACACATTTTAATTAAATTTTGAAGTAAATTTATCCATGAGCAATCCATGGTGGTCATTACTGGATGTTGGGGGCTGGGTACCAGCCTCAATACTCCGGCCCCAGGCTTTCTCAAGCCAAGATGGCCTAGGCATTGGTACCTCCGACCATGGGTGTGGGTAGACCACTGCCCTGACCCCCAGGGCAGGACTTATTTCCTCAGGCTTTGTTCCCATCGGCCGCTGAATTTTTGACTGTGGTTTTGGGGTTTGTTTGATGATGGGAAAAGTGGCTGAGCCGTATACTTAATTTTTTTTTTTTAAGATTTTAGAACAGTTTTAGCTTCACAGCAAAATTAAAAGTAAACTAGAGAGCGTTCTCACATACTCCCTGCCCCCAGATGTGGAAAGCCTCCTCCATTATCAACATCTCCCACTGGAGTGGCAGCTTTGTTACAACTGATGAACCTTCATGACACATCATAGTTATACAAAGTCCATAGTTTACATTAGGGTTCACTTTTGGTGGTGTACTTTTGTGGCTTTGGACAAATATACCCACCTTTCTGTGTATCATACAGAATAGTTTCACCCCAAAACCCTCTGTGCTCTGCTTATTCAACTCTCCCTACCCCAAACCCCTGGCAACCACTCATCTTCTTTACTGTCTCCATAGTTTTGCTTTTCTAGAATGTTATATAGTTGGAATCATACAGTCTGTAACTTTCTCAGATTGGTTTTCTTTTTTTTTTTTTTTACTTAGTAACATACATTTAAGTTTCCTCCATGTCTTTTCATGCCTTGATAGCATATATCCTTTTAGCTGATTAATATTCCATTGTCTGTGTGCACCATAGTTTATTTATCCATTCCTAGTGGTAAAGAACCTGCCAGCCAATGCAGAAGACCTAAGAGATGGGGGGTTTGATGCCTAAGTCAGGAAGATACTCTGGAGGAGGGCTTGGCAACCCACTTCAGTATTCTTGCCTGGGGAAGTCTGTGGACAGTGGAGCTTGGTGGGCTACAGTCCTGGGGTCGCAGAGTCAGACACGACTGAAATGACTTAGCACTCACACTACTGAAGGACATTGTGGTTGCATCCAAGTTTTGGCAATTATGAATAAAGCTGCTGTAAATATCCTGTGTGCAGGTTTGTGTGTGGATGGAAGTTTTCAACTCTGGGTTAATACCAAGGAGTGCAATTACTAGATCACATGGTAGGAGGATGTTGAGTTTTTATAAGAAACTGCCAAATTGTCTCCCAAAGTGGTTGGACCATTTTGCATTCCCCCCAGAAGCGTATGAGAGCTCCCATTGCACACGATGTGGGAAGGAAAGCAGGCGAGGGGGAGACGTGTGGAGAGATCCCAGGGGCGGCGTTCATCCCAGGGCTCACATTCACTGTGCAACTTCCTTCTGCTCTTAGCCACAGGGCTGCCTTCAGAAGGCGATCAGCCCATCCTTTCTGCGTGTCACCCTGGTACTGTAAGTGGTATCCGGTTGGTAGGAAACCTAGAGCCTCAGTGCAGGTGTCTTTACATGGTTGGCCTAGGTGGTTGTTTCCTTTGATGACAGTGTTGTGGCTTCTGAAGCAAGGCTGGGCCTGTTCCTTTCCCGCCTGCTGTCTGCGGCTCAGGTGGGAGGTGAGTGGTCAGAGGGTGAGGGGAATGGGGTGAGCTCTGAGGACCAGGTTGCAGCCCCAAGGACACTCCCAGGAGAGTCAGCACCTGAGGAGTCTTGCGTCAGTTCCAGCTCTCACCAGGTGGCCTTTGGCAAATCTCGTGGCCTCTGTGGGCAGAAGGTTCCTACTGTTATGAGGGAGCTGCTGTGGAAATGCAAAGATCCTTGTAATTTGAAATTTCTCAGAGTGCAATATTGAAAAGTGGTTCAGAACCTGGGATTTATATTATGGCTTGGCCACATGCTAGCTTCCTAGGGCTCTCAGTTTCCTCATCTGTAAAATGGGCTAATGATACTGCATTTGGGGAAGATGAAATGAGACAGACAGAGTATAGTCACTGGCACGTTGGTAAGACCCAGTAAGTAGCAGCTAGTGCTTCATATCACCGTCATCATGGGTGTGACCATCGCCCAGGGTGGAGAGCAAGTTTCCTGACTGTTGCTGGGGATACAGCCCAGATAAACACCCGGAGTGAAGTGAGGAGAGCATATGGTTGATCAGCATCTTTGGTTTCTGTTCTCTGAGCAGTGACCTGGACTGGCTGTGTGACTGTGACCTGCACTTGACCTTTTAGAAACGGATGAGGGCAACCTGAGAGAGCTTCCCTTACATTGGGCAGGACTGGATCTCTGACCACTGATCGTGTTACCACTTCCTGGAGACAGGCAGTCCTTTCAATTTTGTGTTTCATTTATGTAAACTTTCCTCTGATGGAGACTTGATACAGAGGAAGAAAAACATATGTGAACCCTTTATTTCCTGTGATAAATGATGACCTTTGGAACTGGGGTCAAGTCCAAATTCTCTAAGACAGAGTTTTTTTTTATGCTGCTGTGGTTTTAAAGTCACGACATGTTGTGCTTTTGGCTGCTGGTCTTTCTGGCTTATGATCCGATTGAGATGCTAATAAATGAAATGGGTGCCTTTGGAAGGCATTCAGATATTACTCACTGCAGTAAAAATGCAACATTTGTTCAGGGAGAGGACTGAGCATTATGAAAACGGGTCTTACGTGCTTAGGGTCAACATCAGACAAGAAAAGAAAGGCTGCAGGAGTTGGGGACCGTCTTGCCGGATGATCTTCATCTTTGCTGAGGATACGGACAAGGATGCAATTGTCCGCGGCTGTCACAGCACCTCAGTGGGTTTTGGGAATCCACTGGTTGGGGTTTGATGAAAAGTCTTGTGTCTTTCCTTCTCTGTTTGCCAGATTAACATTTCACACAAATAGTTAGGCCAGAGGTGGGATACTCTGGGCTTTTGCTGGAAAGTCCTGCGGCTCAGAGCCTGCTGTAAAGTCAGAGGTTTAGAAAAATCAGAGGGTATTTTGGGTTTTCTTGAAGTCACCTTTGACATTTTAGCAACACAGCTAGCAGATCGGGATGGAAGACTTCCAACAAATCTGAGATCCAATAGGATGTGAAATGAGGCCTAGGATGTCAAAGAGAAGAGGGACTTTGGGGAGGATGAAGTCTTCTTTTCATAGACGAGAAAAAGCCCAGAGAGGGTGGGTGGAAGACCTAACAGCACACAGCTAGTTAAGGCCAAGTTGAGACCTGAACCCAGGTCTTAACTTCTAATCTGGGGCTCTTCTATGGTTGGCCTATGCATGCTGTAGTTCACAGGTCTTATACAGTGATCAACTGTGATCCTGCTCTCTGTCGCTTTTGTACCAATTAACTTTGGCAGATGAAGTTTTTATTTTACAATATGTTCTTTTTTAGAACAGTGAACATAAAACATAGAAAAATTTCTCCAAGGAGTGAATTCTGCCAGTCATTAATATTTTTGCATTTTTCTTTCCTGTCTTCATTTGTGCCTGAGCATGTGAGTGGGGCAAGAAAGTAAAAGACCCACAAAGTAAATATACAGGCAGAAATAATGGTAATAATATCTGACTTATTCAGCCTGACCTTGAAGTGTATTAGAAATTGGGTTGGAATCCCTTGATGGCCATATTTCCATCCCTTGTCCTCATGACTTGGAAAAATATATGATTCCTGGGCCAAATCTCTGGATAACATGACCAGGTTTTAGCCTCACCTGGGTGAATACATTTTAGGTTAAATGTTCTCCAGTGAAAAATTAGGTGGTGACAGTCTAGAAGGTAGCTTGTTTGGCATCCACTTGCTAGACATGGAGCATGGATAACTGATACCTGGTTTGGTTCAGCCAGACCCATGAGAGAGCTCACAGATCGCCGCATTGGGGCATAGACACCATACAATAGGGTGACTGTGTGCACTTTTCTCTCCCCAGTGGTGTTCCAGGCTAGTTCTGGGGGACATGGCGGGGCTTCCAGAGGTTAAAATAGAGATAGAGATGTCCGCACACTTTCCCTGGAGGGATAACTGATGCTGTTGAGACGTGGTCCCCGTGTATATCCTGTGAACGGATAGACATGGCAAGGGGAAGACAGCAGCCTGGGGTCCCTGTGGCTGGTCCTTGTCATTCTGCTCAGGGTGTTGAGGAAGGCCTGCACCCCACCCCCTTTTCTCTGCAATACCCCCACCACGACATGACTGGGCTCCACTCTCCAGACTGGCACCCAGGGATCCATAGTCTTTTTTAAAATTTAACTTTGTTTATTTACGGCTGTGTTGGGTCTCTGTTGCCGTGTGCGGGCTCTCTCTCTCTGCAACAACTGGGCTTCTCTTTGCGGTGGCTTCTACTGTTGCAGATCATGGGCTCTAGGGCGCATGGGCTTTAGGAGTTGTGACCCATGGGCCTAGTTGCTCCGTGGTATGTGAAGTCTTCCCAGACCAGGGATTGAACCTGTCTTCTGCATTGCACGGCTCATTCTTAACCACTAGACCGCTAGGGAAGTCCCCTATGTTCTTTTAAAGCCACTTCATTGAGATATAATTGGCAGGCAGTAAACTATTTTTTATTTATAATATGTATACTATTTGAATAGCTTGGGTATATCCACCTACCTGTGAAACTTGCACCACCGGTTAGTGAGCCTGTCTGTCACCCCTGGGAATTTCCAGAGACTCCTGTAATCCTTCCCTCCACATCCCCTAACCCCCCCACCCCCACCCCAGCCCCCAGCCACCCCTCATCCTGCTTTCTGTTACTATGGATGAGTTGACATTTTTTTTTAGAGATTTCTATAAATGGAATCACATAATTAGTACTCTTTTTCACCTGGTTTCTTTCACACAGTGTAAGTATTTTGAGATTCATTCACACTGTTACATGTATCTGTAGTTCTTTCCTTATCTCCTCCCCTGTTGGGACATTTGGATTGTTTCCAGTTGTGGTTTGTTGTGTTTTTTTTTTACTATTACAAATAAAGTGACTGGGAGCACTGTGTGAAAGTCTTTCTATGAAAGACTCATATATTTTTCCTTTTCTCCTGGGTAAATTCCTGGCATGGAATGACTGGGTCCTACGGTGGGTAAAGGTTTAACTTCTCTGGAAATTGACAAACTGTCAGTCAGTCTCTATGTGATTACATCGCTGTACTAGGAATCTATTTTTTTTTTTAATACTTATTTGGCTGCACTGAGTCTTGGGAGCAGCACACAGGGTCTCCAATCTCTGTTGCTGGGTGTGAGATCTTCAGTTGCTTCATGCACACTCTTAGTTGGTGCATGTGGGATCCAGTTGCCCTACCAGGGATTGAACCCAGGCCCCCTGCATTGGGAGTGCGGAGTCTTTGCCACTGGACCACCAGGGAAGAAGTCCCCAGAATCTGTATGTTTTAAATAACCCTCCCCAGCAATTCTCCTGTAGCCTTTTCCTTTCTGCAGTCACCTAACAGCCTGCGGTTGGCCCTGGGTGCCAGGCTGCGTGAACCAGCTACCTCCACTTGTTCTCTCAGGGCTGGTTTGGCCTTGGCCTCTCTCTGCAAGCTGCCCCTGGGGAGCAGAGGGAAGACTGAGACTCTACCTGCATACCTGTCTCCCATCCACCCAAGCCTTGCAGGTACACTGACTTGCTCTGGGGTCCACAAGCCACGTGGCAAGGAACTGCCTTGTCCACTGCCACAGTGTCCCACCAGGGACCTCAGAGAGGTGGGCACACCCGTGACTTCCCCATGAAATGCTTGGATGCCTTGGACTCACTTTTTAGCTGACCCCTGGCTTGACATGCGCCTGCTGCAGAGACAGTCTGGAGTCTGACCTGCCTGAGTGGGGAATCAGAGCTCATTGCTGCCTCTTCCCAGCTCTTCTACCCATCAGCCAGCACTTAACCTGCCCCCTTAGGTGCCAAGCCCTGAGCTAAGGTGATCATTGAAGAAAAATGGACAGGGTAGACCTAACCCCGGGGAGCTGGGTGTATGAAGAAAGGGCAAGAGAGGCAGATTTTCTGATGAAAGCAGGCCCGGGTGGGGCAGGGAGGGGAGTCGTGGTTAAGCCAGACTGGATTCAGGTGGCAACAGCACGGCCTCTCGCTCTGCCCACGCGTGCCCTTCACGGCCCGGACGGCTCTTGAGGATTCTTGGGGAGGGAGTGGTGATGGCCCATGGCTGCCTGGCGTTCTGTGACTCCGGGCCGCCTCGAGCCCTGCGGGGTGAGGAGAAGGCGAGGTGTTCCAGGC
This sequence comes from Odocoileus virginianus, assembly GCF_023699985.2. Taxonomy (NCBI): domain Eukaryota; kingdom Metazoa; phylum Chordata; class Mammalia; order Artiodactyla; family Cervidae; genus Odocoileus; species Odocoileus virginianus. Next base: position 21,454,325 of record NC_069680.1, read on the forward strand.
TGCGGGCCAGCGCCCAGGCGCACGCACGTCAGAGCTGCTTGGTGGGCAGCGCGTGCTCTTGCTGGGAGTGCTCACACCCTTTCCTGGGGGCAGTGAAGCGGAAGGGAGGAAAGAGAGCCACCTCGAGAGAGTGTGAAGTCTTGGTTCTGTTCCTGGAGAGGAGCGGGTTGGTTTGCACACACCTTGTGCGGGGGGTGTTGGAGGGCGTGAATCCCGCCACCTGCCCGCACAGGCTGTTTTGATCCGGTGGCCTCTTTTTCACTTGGATTCCTGCTGTCCTGGCCCCACAAATCCTGTGTTTGAGTTGGTCTGGGCCTGGAGTGGGAGAAGCCTGGAATGCAGTATTGGGACTTTACCTGTAGGCAGTGGGACGCCCCTGGGCGTTGGACACCTGAGCTCTTTTAACTCTGAAGGCTTTTCCCTGTCTCTGCAGAACAATTGTACTTAAGGTGAAGAATCCTGACTTTAAAATATTGGTGCAGGGACAGTTATGTTTGATGATGAAATATCCCAAGCCTGCTTTGTCTGAGTGATGACAATTCATACTAGGACGTATATGACGTCAGTACTCTGAGCTTGTGGGCCAGCACACTTGGGGCCCCCCGCTTTTTGGTTTTCTTCAGTCTCAAAGTCGTATCTGACTCTTTTTGTCCCCAAGAACTGTAGCCTGCCAGGCTCCTCTGTCCATGGAGTTTTCCAGGCAAGAATACTGGAGTGGGTTGCCATTTCCCTTCTCCTGGGGATCTTTGCGGATCAGGTATTCAGCTCATGCCTCCTGCATGGGCAGGTGGGTTCTTTACCACTGACCCGCCATGGGATTTTTCTTGTTGGTTTTGCTGCCTGCAGGGACGTAAATGTCAGTTGTCTCTACATCCCTCCGTCATCGTTCAAAAGAGGTTCTCACAGCTCTGGTCCACTGATATCTCCTTTCCAGTCCCCTCTGCTTTGTAGGTTGTTCAGTTCAGTTCAGTTGCTCAGTCGTGTCTGACTCTTTGTGACCCCATGGTTTGTAGGTTGATACCTGTCTTATTCTTTGTTACTTTAGAGGTCTCAGGAGTGAGAGGAAATAAATGTGCTGTGTTCAGCTCCACCCTGCTTGCCAGGTCTCTCCAGGTGCTGGACTAACACAAAACATAGCTTTACCGTTTTAACCTTTTTAAGGTGTGCGGTTGAGTGGTCTTAATTACATTTACAGTGTGGTACAACCGTTACCAGGATCCATTTCCAGAACCTTCTCATCATCCCAAATAGAATCTCTGTACCCACCAAACATGAACTTCTGTTCCTTATTCCCTGTAGCTCTTGGTAACCTCCGTTCTGTTTTCTGCCTCTATGGATTTGCTTATTCTAGGTGCCTTAGATTGGTGGAATCATACAGTATTTGTCCTTTTGTGTCTGGCTTATTTTACTTAGCCTAATCTTTTCAAGGTTCACCCATATTGTGGCATATATATACAACATCCTGTTGTATGGACACACCATGTTTTGTTTAGTCATTCATCTGCTGATGGACACTTGGGTGGATTCCACCTTTTGGCTGGTGTCAATAGTGCTGCTATGAACAATGGTGAACAGGTATCTTTTTGAGTCCCTGTTTTCAATTCTTTGAGGGTATACACCTAGAAGTGGAATTTCTAGATGGTAACGAAATTCCATGTTTAATGTTTTGAGGAGCTGCTAAGTTGTTTTCCTTGCAGAATGCTTTGGAGGTAGTGGTTTCCCATTGCCTGCATTTTAAAGCCCAAGGCTGGCATCGTGCATTCAGAACTTTGCTCTTTCTGTCTTACTACAAGGATCTACTCCAACCAGACTGAATCTATCGTCACATCCTGTCTCCACACCTTCGGCTGGATCATTCACGTCCTGTCTCCACGCCTTTGGCTGGATCATTCCTTTCCCCTAGGATACCCCTTTACCTACCTCTCAGATTTAATGCACATCCTGCCTTCACCACCTCCTTTGGAGAAAATTCACCCCTCTCTGCAGCTCGCACGGCAGTTGTGAGTCTGACTCAGTGACCCAGATCCTGATTTACAGACTAATCTGGGTTGGTAATCTCTGCCGACGGCAACCACGGACCGTTCACTGTGGCACGGCCCACGCTTGCCTGTCCGGCCCATGACTGCCAGCCTGTGGGCGACCTGCCACTCTGCAGCCAGCCTCCACGTGGCACCATCTTCACAGGGAGGGATGCTGCCTGGCCCCTGGCATGAGCGTGCGGAGCCTTCCATGCTGGCAGGCTGCCTCGGGTTCCCGGGGTGCTGCCTGGCTGCCTCCCCTCTTGGGTCCCTGCCCGTTTGGAAGCGTGCCCTCGAGCACTGCCATCCCTGAATCTAGCCAGCAGGCCGTCCGATCCCCCACAGGGACCGGGAAGCCTGGCTGAACGCAGTGATTGTGAGCTACTGTCGGAGAAGCAGGCAGCCCACTTACTGAGCTTACAGGGTGGGTTTGGTGGATTCTGAGCCTCTGATGCCTTAGGGCCTGTCTCGTTGCACAGAAAACAGCCAGAGTGGCCTGTCAGCCAAGCCAGAAACCCGGTGTCCTCTCTCCAGCCTGTCCTACTTCTCATTAATGCTGGTGACTCTCTCTTTGAACTATTCGTCCATGTCTCTAGCTTAGATGATCACTGTGGCTTCCTACGTGGTTTCCCCACTTCTGATTTGTCCCCCACTCCGGTCTGCCTCTGTATGCAGGCTTTCGAGAATTCAGATCCTAGCTGCACCCTCCACCCCAGTGAGTCACCCACAGCCCCTCCCCGCATGGGTTTCAGGTCCCTGCGCTACTTTAGTTCCCTGGGTATGGGAGGGCACGGGCCCTCCCTTCTTACTGTCTTGTTTCTTGGGCCTGGAACATTCTCCCAGCTCTCTCCCAGGCTAGGTGCCGCTTGTGCTTCAGGCTTCAGCCCTGACAGTGCTCCCTGGAGACACGTCTCTGGCCCCAGTTCTGTGGTTCCCATGTCTTGTGCACCCACCTTTTCATGGTCTCTTCTCGCCCGTCCTGCGCAGCCCTGTTTCATGCTGCTGTGTCCCCAGATCCTTAGACCAGACCTGGGCCGGGCGGCTGCTAGAGAAATGGGGACTGTGGGAGTTTTGGACAGACCTCCAGGACGGCTGGACTGAGGCCTCTGGGGGCTCCAGATTTCTCACTGGGAGTGGGAAAGGCTGGCCCTGGGGTCTGGTCTCATGTCCAGCTTCCTGGTCTCATGTCTAGCAGCCAGGCGCAGAGCTTAGCAGAGTAGAGACGAGCACCCTGGGGGTCATCAGTAGGTTCCACGGCCTACACCAGCCTGGAGGCTTTGAGGATGCTTTCTTGGAAGCATTTGAGCTGCTATCTCCTGAGCAAACAAGGTTGAGTGTCTAATCGTTAAAATCAAGTTCTTATACGAAGGCAGATCTGTGGGGCCAGGGAGAGTCAGCAGGTACTCTAGGTGGGGGCCTGGTGAGCATGAGCAGTTTGCTGCTGGGTCCTTCCTCTAAGCCTGGACAGTCACAAATGCCCATGGAGACTGGCCCGTCTGCAAAGGTGGGCATATCTCAAGGCCTCTCGGAAGTGGCAAAATGTCTGGCCTGCTCTCAGTTGTTTTGTTCTGCAGCTGCGTGTTCATTAACAAAATTTAAAATTCCACAAGAAGGTTACAAACGTTATGGCATTTAAAATGATTTATCTTTTTCAAAATGGAGCTTTTTAAACAGACACTGCATAGCCACTCTAGCTACGAGGTAATGACGGGATGTAGAAGAAATACTGATTCATAGTGCGCTGCACGTGGGGTGGAGCTGGGATCAAATAGAAGTGTCCCCTCTCCCCGGAGGTGAGTGTAGTCTCATTTGAAGATGATATAAAATAGTTGATCTTGAGATGTCTATGTTATGAAAGTGAAGCCAAGTCCCTCCTCCCATGCCCACCTCTCCACCTCCCCACTCCCACCCCCAGGCCTTGCAAGTCCTTCTCTGGCTGGAAAATGAGGAACTTGGGGTGGGGCCTGGGGGAGTCAGCAACTCACATGCATTCCTGGGGCTGGGAGTTGCCGGGTTCTGGAATGCCCCCTCCCTGGACTCCCTGGCCAAGAGTGAATGGGGCCTGGGGCACAAATGTTTTACCCAGGGAGGCTTGTTCCTGGATGGATCGAAGCTCTGTGCCCACCCTCTGGGGGCCAGGCCTGCTGTGAGGTGACCTGATTGTGCTGATGGTTTACATGGGCTGTCAGTCATCAAGCGTCTGTCTCAGCTGGACGTCCCACCCCTCACTCTGCAGACGGGACCTTGAGTCCCCTGCCTCGCAACCGAAGTCGCTCAGAGTCACAGAGTAGCACAGCTGAGAGGTGAAACTGGTTCTTTAAGACCTGGTTTGGAGCTGAGGGTGGGTGGGACGGTGAACGCCTTCAGCAGGTTAATGTTTTAAGGTTCATCTTTGTGTCCCCAGGTCTTAGTTTGGAGCCCGGCATGCCAGGAGCTCAGTAAATCTTTGTTGAATGAAGAATAGCAGCCAACATTTATTGAATGCCAGCAACTATGGTCACTGCAAGTCTATGTGATTTCATCGAAGCCTCCCCCAACTCTGGGCAGTTAGGTACTTTTATTCCCTGTGTGCAGGTGGGAAAGCTGGAGCACAGATGGGGAAAGAAACCTGCCCAACAACAAACAGCTAGTAAATGGAGCTGAGGTTTGGACCCAGGTAGTGGCTCACAGTCACTGTCTAGACCAGCTCCGGCCAGTAGGAAATTCATGTGAGCCTCCTGTGAAACTGAAAATGTCTAGTCCCATTAAAAAAAAGTAAAAGAAAAAAAAGTAAGAGAGAAACATCTGAAATTACTTTAATATTTTATTCAGTCCACTATATGCACAAGATTAGTGTTAACATGTCATTTGTGTAAATCTTCCTAGTAAGATATCTGGCAGGTTTGATTCATGCTGAGTGTTCAGAATCCAATATGTATTTTAAGGTCTGAGTTTGGAGCAGCCGCATCTTGGGTGCTCAGTAGCTATCTGTGTCTGGTGGTTTCTATGTTGGGCGTTGTAACTCTGGATCACTCTGCCGGTCAATGAATGAATATTGGGAGTTGTTGTCATCTGGAGCTGAGGAAGCATGAGGAAGTGGTCAACGGGAATAACAGATAGAGAGGGCATGGCAGGCCTGAGCATGTGTGTTGGGTTCTAGAAGGCGCCTGCTAGATTTCCCCAGTTGTGTGTGCCAGGCGAAAGCTGTGGCCTCGAAAAGGGATGTCCCCGTCGGGGCTGTCCCCAGGGATGGAGCATCTCTCCTGCTGTCTGGGACAGGGCCTGGCCAGGGCTGTGCGGAGGGCAGACACCCTGAGTTCCTAGCCCCGCGCTGTGGGGAGGCATTGCTCGTCTGCGTGGGGATCTGGCTCTGAGCCGTGTTGCTTTTGGCCCAAGGCCGTTGCAAAAGTCCCTGGAGCTCAGAACAGGTACGATGTGTTCTTCGGGAAAGGTTACGAGGTTTCAGACATAACAGAAGCTCTGAGTATACAAATAGAGGATGTCTACGGGCTGGTGTCAGGAGTGAAGTCATCAAACCCATACATCATGGGGTCAGCGCTGGCTGACGCACTTAGGGCCCCTCGGGCTTGGAGGTGACCTGTAGGCAGGGAGACTAGAAATTACAGGCCCAGCGAGGGGGAGGGGGGGTGAGCAGAAGCAGGGACAGTAATGCACTAGTGTTTTCTCAAATGGGCCTTGAATGAAAGGGGTTAAAACTGTCCCTTAAAATGTTTCCCCGGTGGTCTGAAGATGCAGTGAGAGGAGAGTGGGTGGGGAGAAAGGGTCTTCCTGAGTCAACCTCTCCCCCCACCCCCCCCACTGCAACCCCCACTGCACCCACCCACCCCCCACCACACCCCGCTCTGGTCTTGGTTTCTGGTTCAGGACAGAGATCAATCTGTGGTCAGTCTCCCGCCCAGACAAGTTTTCTGAAAAGATCATCGGGGCTGGAATGTTTCAGGCTGGCCTTGGGAAGCGCTCTGTTATAATGACTTGACTTAGGCCACTCTTGTTCAGTTGCTCAGTCGTGTTCGAATCTACGATGCCAGGCTTCCCTGTCCTTCACCATCTCCTGACCACTGGAGGCACTTTATGCTGAGGACCATCCACTAGCCCAGTAAGAATTTGACCCCAGGATCCAGCCAGGAAGATGGATGCTGGACTGAGAAGCCCTGGCGGGCGACTGAATAGTCAGTCCCGCATGGCTTGGGGGTGGGGGCATGGCTCAGTTCTTAAAATCCTGCCCTGTGATGCAGGAATAGGATGAGGTGGCCTGGGAAAAGGAGTAGAGGTGGGCAAAATATTTTAGCATTTAAAAAATAGCAACTGACTGATAAGGCCACATGCCCTGAGGCAGAAATAGAGGAGCCTGGAGCTGCCAGGGCTGGGCCAGAGCCAGGGATGAAGGCCATTGTAACAGGCCCTGGGGCCTAGTGCAAGTTCTTCAGTTCAGTTCAGTTGCTCAGTCATGTCTGACTCTTTGCAACGCCATGGACTACAGCACGCCAGGCCTCCCTGTCCATCACCAACTCCCGGAGTTTACTCAAGCTCATGTCCATTGAGTCGGTGATGCCATCCAACCACCTCATCCTCTTGTCATCCCCTTCTCCTACCGCCTTCAAGTTCCTACCTAGGCTTCTTGGCAGAAAGCCTTCGGGCAAGACTGTCTTGTCTGCAAAATGGGACTAATGATACCTATTTTACAGTTCAAATTAGATGCTGTGCAGGTAGAAGTAGTTTATAGAGCAAAACACCTCAGAAATCCAGTTGTCTTTTTTGTGTGTGTGTATTTTTTGTTTTATTTTCACTGCATGGCCTTTGGGATCTTACTTCCCCATTCAGGGACTGAATCTGAGGCCATAACAGTGAAAGCGATGAGTCCTAACCCCGGGGCCACCAGGGAATTCCCATGTGGGGAGGCAATTATTATATTTATTAACTGTACTGTGAATCTTTTATTTTTATTTATCTTATAGCCTTAAGGTATGGTGGTGTTCTTTCAGCCGTCTTTTTAAAACTTTTCATTTTGAAAAATTTCAGTTGCACTCAGACACAGAGAGGATGGTATGATGAAGCTCCTGTACCCTTCAGCTGGTTAACCATCCTGAATATTTCATCAGGGCGATTTTGAAGTCTTCAGGCTGAGTTAATCTGGGTGAATAAATTTCTTTGATTAATCAAGTTCCCTATGCTTTAAATCTTTTGAAGTAAAATCTGCCCTCTTGGGAAAAAGAGTGTGTTTGTATATTAGGTGTTTTGCCCTAACGCGCTTGCCACAGCCTGTGATTGACTTTTCAGCCAGGTCTGATGGGTTCAGTGGGGACCCCCACCTGGGGCCTGTGTCGCCCCCTCACCCTTCCTTAAGCCACAAGAGCAAGATCAACTCTCCCAGGAGTTTGCGGGCCTCAGTGGAATCTGTTTTTCAACTTGCTATAATTTGAAGGGAAAAGGTTGTTCTGCAGTCTAAATGATTATTTACAGGAGGAGCTGGGGAGTTTCAAGGGAGCCAGAAAGTCGGTTGTCTCTGATCATTTTAGTCCTCCATGTAGACAGTTACCCATTCCCTTGTCTGGGTGTGGTGGTTTCGGTGGGAATGGTGGGGAGGTGGGGAGTTGGGGGGCAGGGCGGTGAAGGCTGATGGAGTTTCCTTTGATCTGTTTCTGCTCAAAGCTGCTGTGTGTAATTCAAGCTTCTTTCTTAACTTGGCCAAACCGACTCTGGGTGGTTGTGAGGGTCAGATGTCAGCGGGTCAGATGTCAACTCCCGGAGACATCTGTGTCTGTCTCACTCACCGATCTGTTCCTTCTGCAGCACATAGTAAGTGCTCAGTAAAGTTATGTTGAAGAGCAGGAAGGAGGGGAAGGAAGGAACGGAAAGCTAGTCATAATTCGTTGCAAATCTTTTATTTAAATTTCTTTAAATGTCATTAGAAAGCCCTCAGGGGAAAAAAAAACATGCCTGTTTCCTCTGGGCTTTGAATACCTTCTCTTTTTCTTCTTGTACAAATTGTATTCCTATTTCAGGCTTAGCTCAGGTGACATTTTATCTTTTAAAATGTTTTGGACTCTCTCTGTCAAAATGCATGGCCACCTGTCTCTTACACCACTGTTCACACCTCTGTAAAGTCCAGGCAGGAGGGACGTCATTCTCTGCTTTGTCAGGGGCCCGTGGCAAGCTGGTCTCTGGGAGGTTGGCTCTGCCAACTGTAGAGGATTCAGGTTCAGAGAGGCGAAATGACTCTCCAGGTAGACACAGCTCGTGAACGATGAGCCTCAGATCCAAACCAAGGCTTGACCGATTCCAAAGTCCTGCTTGGAGGCTGCTGCTCCCCAGTGCGTCCGAATCCTTGGCTTTCTGTTCCCCCTCTCTGGGCTTCCCCCTCTCTGGGCTGGGTGGTTCTCACATTTAGGAATGGAGCCTGTGCCTCCATTTCTTGGTGCTGGGGAGGCAGGAGATGTCTCTCTGGCTGCCCGCACACCACCCCAGGTGCCGGGTCTGTTCTCCCCACCCTGACTACCTGCAGGATTACCGCCACCGCCAGGAGTTTATGAGCCTTGAGCCCAGGGGTGTGGCCCACTCCAGTCCTTGTTGGTGGGGGGTTGGCACACATCAGGGCCCACCAGGTTTGTCAGGAGGCTCACAGGGTGGGCAGTGGGGAGGAGACAGTGAAGGGGCTCTATGCACCCGGAGGTAAGCTCCATGCAGGCCAGGGCCTTGTCTTGTTGGTTGTAGCTGCAGTGTCCTGTTGTTCGGTCTAAGTAGGTGCTTACTAAATACACATCCAGTGCACGAGTCGCCTCCAAGCCCTGCTTCCTGACCTTCCCCTGAGCTGGCTTTACTGTGGGTTCTTGAGCCACTGCTGAGAGTGGACGGCAGGCCAAGGGACCACCCAGTGTGACCCTGGCCCCCAAGTAGACAGCATCTCCACCACCCCTAACTGGTGTCACTGCTCCTACCCGCCTGCAGTGTGTCCCCACAGTCTGGCCTGGGCAGATACGGACCTGCCCCATGGGGCCCTTGTTTCCCCGCCGTCTCACCCCTTCACTCAGCCTCTCATCTGGAGAGGGGGACGCAATGTCCGAGCTACTAATCCCCAGCCTCCGGTGTGACCTTGAACTTTCCTTTAAACAGCTCTCCGCCCCCCAGCAGCACTTCAGGTCACATTCCCAGAGAGCCGGCAGATGAGGGCTGAGTCTGTTTATTTTCCGAGATTTCAAAAAAACATGCCTTTCCCCCCCTTCTGACCTCAAACAAAACTTTTTTCTCTGCAACACTTGTATTTTTAACTGCGTGAGAAAATATGGTAAGGGAGCATGTTTTCTTTGCAGAACTGTCATTTTAAAAGAATTTTTTCATTAAAAAAAAAAAAGGTTTGAGGGATGGGGAAAGTAAGGTTGTTTTGTTGCTTTGTTTTTGTTTTTTTGGTGCCGTGAGGGCTCCTTGGAGCTGTTTTCTGCCCAGAACCACGTGTATGTATGGCCCTTATTCAAAGATTCTGAGAGGTTCCTGAAAATTGAGCCTGTAGCTATTTTCAACCTTGTTGTGATCAAGGATTTCTGAGCACCTTTTCCTCTGCTTCTGAAGACCTCAAACTGGACCCACTCACTGAGAGCTGTAAACAGGCATCTCCCTCGACAGCAGGAAGTGCTTAATGTCTTTGCTTTGAGGAGCAGGTATTCTGGGCAGAGTGTGGGACAGAGTGGGAGGTGGGGCCTGGCCTGCTCTCCCTCCGACTGTGGAAGTCAAGGATGGCAGCAGCCTGTGGGCATATTTGTAGCCTCTGAATTCTCATCTGGGCTTCCCCTGGTAGCTCAGCTGGTAAAGAATCTGCCTGCAATGCAGGAGACCCCGGTTTGACTCCTGGGTTGGGAAGATCCTCTGGAGAAAGGATAGGCTACTCACTCCAGTATTCTTGGGCTTCCCTAGCGGGTCAGGTGGTAAAGAATCTGCCTGCTTTGTGAGAAAATGGGGCTCGATTCCTGGGTTGGGAGGATCCCATACGTAGGCTCTGAAGCCCAGAGAGGGTTGGTGACTTGGCCACAGTCACACAGCCTCCCAGATACTGATGAGCAGAGGCCTGGAAGAGGGTAATTTCCCTGTGCCTTGGTCTTTGTGCCAGATGTCCTCTATGTGTGAGTCTCCCCGTGACCCAGGACCTGTTTATTGATTGACTTTTCATTACACTTCAGTGGAGCTGTCTTTGGCCTGATTGGGGTAGGTTCTCTTGTTTCTATCAGTTTGTACAACAGTGATCTTTGTTTTTCTCCGATCAGGGTCTGGCATGTCAAATACCTACATTTCAGGGATCCTTCTAGGATTTAAAACTTGTAGTTCGACATGCGTGTGTGTGTGTGTGTGTGTGTGCTCAGTCATGTCTGACTCTTTGAGACCCCATGGTTTGTAACCTGTCAGGTTCCTCTGTCCATTGAATATTCTGGGCAGGAATCCTGGCGTGGGTTGCCATTTCCTACTCCAAGGGTTCTTCCTGACTCCGGGATCAAACCTTCGTCTCTTGCATCTCCCGAATTGGTAGGTGGATTCTTCATTACTCCGCCACCTGGGAAGCCCAGTACTTACCAGTTGGGAGGCTGCTCTGTGCTCAGGAGAAGTAGAAAAACTGGCCGCTCCTGGAAAGGAGCACGTGCTTAGCAGGGGTGGTCGAAGCACAAGCACTTCCACGTGCTGAGCTGCTTCTGGAAGGTGCCTCTGTCCCAGTCTCCCCACGTCTGGCTCCCTCTCATCACCTCCGTCCTCGGCTCTCACCTCTGCTGCCGCTGTCCTGGTTCAGAGTCTCATTCCTTCTCTCGCCTGGACTCTTGCAGTGGCCCCCAAAATACTGAGTTGGCCAAAAACATTCGTGTGGATTTTTCTGTAGCATCTTATGGAAAAACCCAAACAAACATTTTGGCCAACCCAGTACCTCCTGGTCTTGCCAACACCATGGTAACTATAAAACTTCCATCTGATCATGGTTTCCTCCCACAAACTGGCTCCCTCTTCTCCCCTCAGACTCCTGTCCCTTCCCAGATGCTTACGATCCAGCCATTCCCGACGACCCCCGACCCTCTGAAGCCTCTGCCGCAAATGCCCTCACACCCACCTCTGTTTGGCGGACACTTTCTTGTCCTCTCAGGTCATGATGAAGCATCCCTCCTTTGGAGAAACTTATAGATTCTAGATTGGGGCTTCCCTGGTTGCTCAGTGGTAAAGAATCTGCCTGCAATGCAGGAGGCCCGGGTTCAATTCCTGGGTCGGGAAGATCACCTGGAGAAGGGAATGGCAACCCATTCCAGTATCCTTGCCTGGAGAAGCCCATGGACAGAGGAACCTGGCAGGCTACAATCCATGGGGTTGCAAAGAGTTGGGCATGACTGAATGACTGACACTAACTAACTAGATGAGGTGGTCCCTTTGGCAAGTAGTAGGAGAAACACAAAGGAGGGATCCTTGGGTTTCCAAAGTGACACAACTCAGCAGGAAATTCGGTCAAATCTGTGTTGCCCTTTTAGCCACACACCGAAGTAGTGGTTCAGTCTGGCATCCTTGGAGAAGCAGGCAGGTGGGCCCAGGCTCCTCTTGGGGTCATTTGTTCGGTTGTGAATGGGTGGGTGGATCCCACCGGCAGGACCGCCTCTGGAGGGTGTGGTCACGGCGGCCGTGGGCGCTGGTGGGCGCAGAGCTGCTTCCTGGAGCCAGGAAGGAACTGCCTTCTCAGTCGTCCTCCTTGGCCTTCACAATCTCCTGGTGCCTTTGCTTCGTGCTCATCCGCTCATTGTTTCTGGGTCCCTGCCTCAGGCGGGTGCTATTTTAGGGGTCTTTCAGAGAATTCTAAAAAAAATAAATAAGCCCCAAACTTAGTTTTTTGCCTTCAAAGGATACATACATTTGAAGTGGTACACAAACTCAGGGATGCCTTTTGCCAGCCGAGACAGGGAGAGGCTCTCCAGTCGTATTGACTTTCTGGTTGACAAAGCGCCTTTAATAACTTAATCCCAGTGACAGTGAGCTCTAGCTCCGGGTCAGCCCTGCACCAAGTGCCAAGGGGCATCAGCCCATGTCATCTTTCTGGCAGCCTTTTGGATAAGAACTGTCTCATTTTATAGATAAAGAAACTAAAGCCTAAACAAAGTATGTATCACTTGTAGTTTAAGGTCAAGAGCCTGAGTGTGGGACTCACTTACACTGCTCTTTGACTCTTGTGAATGAGGCCGGGGAAGTATTTTTCTCTCTCATTTAACACATGAGACAGTACAGGCCTGGAGAGTCATACAGAGGCACATGCAGCCTGAACCTGGGCTCCTGATGTGTGATCCGGTCCGCTTTCTTCTGGCCGTGCTGCTGTATTATTTATTAGTAACTGACAGATGCTGCTGTCCCATGGGGTAGGTGTAAATCTCGAAGGCCGGGTTTGCCTTCAGTGGAGTAATAGCAGGGTACACAGAAAATGCTCAGGGTATTAAGGGGCTTCTGTTCCTGTCCAGATGCAGGAGATGGGGCTCTAATCCCTGGGTTGGGAAGATCCCCTAGAGACGGGAATGGCAACCCACTCTAGTATTCTTGCCTGGATGATCCCATGGACAGAGGAGGCTGGTGGGCCACAGTCCATAGGGTCGCAAAGAATCAGAGCACGTTCCTGTCCACCCCTCGCCCTCCTGGAGCGCTGCCCATGTGGCTGTCACTCTGGTGACTCTTGATGATGGGTGGCAGGAGATCAGTTTATGTCGACCTGCCCAGTTCCAGGCACAAGGCAAGCTTCTTACTGCCATGCCGGTGCCTTGCTGCCCCTGGTGGTGCAGTGGATGGGAATGGATGGTGCCTAGAAACTCTGATGCAGGTGCAGCCCCATCCCTCACTCTAAATGTCTCTGCAGGGTGGTACCCAAGTCAGGGAGTGGGAACAAGACTATTGTTATGTTAAACCTGAAATAGACGCTTTTGGTTCGAGGGAGTGAGATGCATCTATTTTGGTTTAGTAATAAGGAGAGCACTTTGTCTTTTCAGATGCTTGACAGTCACCTGCTAATCCCCTGGGGTCTGGAAGCAGCAGTATTTTCACACCCTCCTTTCACTTTACAGGGCTGGGGAGCAGCAGAATGGGGGTGGGGACTGGGACTCAGGCCTCATAGTTTAAGAAGGTGCATTTGCACTTGCTCCTGACCCTTTCTTAGTGGGGAGAGAAGGGCACCTGGGTCTGGGAGAGATGCCTCTATGGTGGTGGGAGAACATTGCACAGATCCAAGTTCGAATCCCAGCTAACGTTTATCCAGCATTTACTGCTTGCACATGCTCTGCTTAGCACCGTACCTGTGGTGTCTTATTGCGTCCTCAACAGTGCAGGTCTGAGATCAGTACTGTTTGCTCCTTTGTTCCCTTACTCATTCATCAAGATTATCGAGCTCGCCCTGTGTACCAGATATGATTCCAGGTGCCAAATAAGGCAAAGTCCTATGTCTGGGAGCTTACACCCTAGTGTAAGTCAATCCTAAAGGAAATCAACCCTGATTATTCGTTGGAAGGACTGATGCTGAAGCTGAAGCTCCAGTACTTTGGCCACCTAATGCAAAGAGCCGACTCACTGGAAAAGACTCTGATGGTGGGAAAGATTGAGGGCAGGAGGAGCAGGGGGCAATGGGGGATGAGATGGCTGGATGGCATCACCGACTCGATGGACATGAGTTTGAGCAAACTCCAGGAGATAGTGAATGACAAGGAAGCCTGGCGTGCTGCAGTCCATCGGGTTGCAAAGAGTCGGACACAACTGAGAGAGTGAACACCACCACCCTAGTGGGAGTCATCATCGGCTGTAGCAGAAAGCAGAGAGCTGGGATTTCTTATTCAGCTCACGGTCCTGGTGAGTGGAGAAGCCACCTCCAGGCTTGTGCTCTGATCACCCTGTTCCTTGACCCGTCCTGACCACATTGCTGGCCTCCTCCAATCTGATATCTCTCCAACACTATCATCTTTCATTTCTAGGAGATTGATAGCACTTGTGTTTTAGAACACGCTCTCTTATATTAATATTGTGACCCAGAAGTTTTCAAAAGACTTTCAGACAATTTTTTTGTTGGGGGGGGTAAAGTTTTTATTGAGGTGATAGCTCAGTTGGTAAAGAATCCACCTGCAGTGTGGAAGACCTGGGTTCGATCCCTGGGTTGGGAAGATCCCCTGGAGAAGAGATAGGCTACCCACTCCAGTATTCTTGGACTTCCCTTGTGGCTCAGCTGGTAAAGAATCCACCTGCAATGTGGAAGACCTGGGTTCAATCCCTGGATTGGGAAGATCCCGTGGAGAAGGGAAAGGCTACTCACTCCAGTGTTCTGGCTTGGAGAATTCCATGGACTGTCCATGGGGTTGCAAAGAATCAGACACGACTGAGCGACTTTCACTCACTTCACTATTTGTGTAGAAAAGGCAGAAACAGTCAGTGCACTGCTGGATGGGATTTTGCAAAGCGTGAACATCACAGAGCCAACACCCTAGAAGCCCCCAGGAGCCCCCTCCAGTGTCTGCCTGCTCCAAGTGCTGCTAACACCTGGGGTTGATTTTGCCCACCTTTGAATTCTGGATACACAGAATCACATGCTACCTCTTGTTTGGGTCTGGCCTCTTGGACTCACCACTCACTGCATTCGAGGTTCAGTCACGTGGTTGCAGGCACTTGCAGTTGGCGCCTTCTCACGGTCTTCCACTGTCTCCCATGCATTTGACAGCCCTGTAAGGTATGCGGGTTGAGGAGCTGTCCCCTGGATTTCCACACCTCAGACCCCACATCACAGCCTCCTCCTCCTAGTTAATGTAGCATGTTCTGGAAGCTTCCCCTCCGATTTCACGTCAATGCTTTGTGTCGCAACAGAAGTTCCTTTCCAGGTCTCCTTTTGTTCTGCAGAAATGGACACTGTCTCCTCGGCTCCTCTGGGAAATAACTTGCATTCCCTGGAAGTCACCCTGGGATGGCCGGCTGAGGGATGTGGCCACTTTGAACTCAACCTCCTACCAACCCTGTAATTATCCCGCTTGCTCTTGTGTAAGCCTTTCCTTAGCTGTGATTCTCAAACCGTTCGTTCTCAAACTGGGGACCCAGCTAGCAACCCTAGCAGGTTTTGGACCCCTGGGGAGATGCCTCAGGCAATCATGCTGGGAGCCTTTTCCTCTGTCCTCTGTTGGGATAGAAAGGAACAGGCAGAGGTGCCTCCTCTGTCCTGAAAAAATGCCCACGGTGCTCTGCTAAGTGGCTTGTCCCTTTCTCCTGCTGTGCCCCAGTCCCGCACAGCCCTGCCTAGGGGAAGCCTAACTGATGGAACATTCTGTGCTACAGCTCCTCCTTTCCCAAACCCTTTTTTGTTTTATTTTTTAGTTAACTTGGCCATTTTAATATAACAACCCAATAAGGATAGAGAAAGCATTCAATGAGTATTTTTTAGTTGAAGTATAGTTGATTTGCAATGTTGTATTAGTTTCCAGTGTATAGCAAAGTGATATGGTTACATATAGCTGGATAAATAAACCAGAATTTCCATTGTAGTTTATTCCCCCTGATTTTAAATGGATGCCTGTCATCAAGGAGACCTCCTCCTGACAATGTACACACCATCACCTCCCCACAGCAGCAGCAAACCCTGTTTATAAGTCTGGGTATTTATTTCTGTGCCCTTAAAGGTCAAACATGAGCTGTCTCGTGAGAAGTCTGGAATTGAGTCTATCTGAGGAACTGAGAGTGGACCGTGGTTGACAGCTCAGATGGGGTGGCTCTGGGACATGTCCCATCTGACAGCTGCCTCGGAAGTGGCCTGATCTTTCTGGAAGTGATTTGTCCCTTTGCCCAAGAAATTGCCACGGGCTCTCTCTTTGGCTTTCCAAAAGCTTCTGCCTTTTTTTTTTTGTTGCTGTTACTTTGACCATGCTTTCTTACCAATTGAATCCCTGGTTTTCTGAATTCCCACTGCTGATTTTGCTAAAACCTAAGCCCTAAACTGCAAACATGCACGGAGCATGCATAGCATTATTCCCCTCCTCCCGCCCCTGGCAGACATTGCTAATCAATTGCCCTGCTCCTGTCCAGCGAGCCTGAACCCTGTCTCCGGTCCCGGAACTCCAGGTAGTCGTTGCCATCTGTTTGGAGCTCACAGGCTTCAAATCTTTTTGCCATTGCAGCTCTGGGTGGAACAGAAAGAATCCTGCTTTCTGGTAAGGAAGTTTGATTTCCTTTGAGAGGGGCCCAAAATGAAGGAAATCACCTTTTGGAAGCACTTCTTAGTTATCTGGACTTTTTCCCTTTGCAGGTGGGGTGGCGGGGAGCAGGTGTGGGGACCATGTGTTGCCCACTGGATATATTGAATCCAGGAGTCCACATTCCTTTAGGGTGTCACTTGCTGCTCCCAGCATCACAGTTTCAAGGAGACTTGAAGGTTGTAAATAAGTAACTGGACTCTCTCCCAGCCTCCCAAGGTCTCACAATGGTTGGTTGTTACTGGAGTCCTCAGAGTACATCCAACAGGATAAAAACGTGCCCTGCGCAAGTCCCCAGTTTGGAATAGACTCGCTTCCTGCTTCCTGGGTGAGACGCCACCTGGCAGGAGGGAGGCCCTGGTCAGGGGCAGGGCAGTCCGAGGCCACTCTCCTGGGGGCCTGGCTTGGTTGGGGCACCCCTGTTCCTCACCCCGAGTGTTTATTTCCCAGACAGGACTTTGGGGCTCCCCACACTGCTTACCGATACTGTTCACAAAGTCAGCGGTTCCCTCTGGCAGGGAGTTTAGGGTGGAGAGTGGGGTTAGGGGGCTCCTGGGAGCATGGGCATGCCCCTCCTCGGTCCCATTCTTTCTGCCTGTCCCCCCAGCACACTATTACTACAACAGGACTGGCTGGGGCGCCGAGGCCTCAGGCCAGCCTACCTGGTGGCTTAAAACCAGACTTAATCAAAATGTAAATACTTCTTAGGGCCAGAAAGCATGTTGGTCCAGGTGTCTGAGCAGAGACTGGGAACTGGGAGCCTGAGGAGGGGGCGGGGCCTTCAGGGCTCCTTCCAGGCAGAAGCCAGGGGTCCCTGGGGCCCCCGCCAGGGCCTCAGCAGGAGCCAGCTGTCGCCAGGGTGACCACACCCCGCCTGCCCCATGACTGCTTGAGGACTCGGTCACGGGGGCAAAGGTCGCTCTGATGGCACCGGCATCCGCTCCCTTCCTCCTACCTGGCCCCCCTCCGCTGCACCCGCACCCACTCTGGGTCAGTGGCGTTTCACGGAGGGGGTCTCTGGCCCATGGTTGTTCAGTGACTTGGAAGACAGTCACAGGCATTCACAGAGGGCTGTGTGTCCGCTGTTGTCCTGGACTCCAAGGGTCAGCCGTGACCAAGGCAGATGCCATCCCTGCCTTTGGGTCAGGGTGGTGACCGGGAGTGAACCAGGAAGCAAACGCGATCATGTCAGATAGAAATAATCTATAAATGCGTAAACGGGGGTGATCCCGATAGTGATGAGAACTGTGGAGTCAGTGAGATAAAGCAGGACCAGATGAGAGAAGGAGGCCGACTCCGTGGGTAGAGGTGTTACCGGAGGTGGGGACCCAGGCAGCCTCCACGGGGATCATGTGACTTAGGAGTGTCAGAAAGGGACCCGCGTGGGGTGGTCAGGAAGGGGGCACAGCCGGAACAAAGGCCCGGAGGTGGGCACCAACTGCAAAGCCTACATGGGAACTGGATGAGGTCAGGATGCTGGAGGGGTGTGTGGGCCGTGGGGGCCGAGGTGAGAGGCAGGCGGGGGCTTGTTGTGTGTGGGGCTTTGGACATTATTCCAAGCTCATTGTAAGTCGCTGGAGGACTTTGCGTGAGAGAATGCCACGCTTCCGTTTGGGTTTGGATGCTCAGGCTGCTGGGCGGAGATGGTTTGGAGCGGTGAAAACAGAAGAGGAGAGCAGGAGCGAGGCTGGTCCCTCCTGTCTGGGGACAGAGCGGACGCTGGCCTGGCCCAGAGTGGCAGTTGTGGAGACAGAGAGGGGACAGACGTGTGTTTTGCTGTAGAAACTACAGGTGTGTGCATGGACCCAGAGTGGACTATACGCGCGGGGGGCGGGAGGTGTGAAGAGTGGGGTGTCTCCTGGGTTTGGGACTCGGTAGGGCTCCTTTGATTCATTCACCTCCTCGGTTGAATGGTCTGTGGTGTCCCCTACCCGAAAGAGTCCTTACTTACTCTCTAGTGCCACGTGGTACCTGGCTCCCATGGGCGCCCATTAGCATACCTGGAGGGGTTGACTCCACCTGCTTTTCTGAATCCAGAAGGCTGGACAGTGTCATGTTACCTGGAGCCTGGGGAAGTTGGGAAACTCAGGGTTTAATGCCCGAGAGGCATCCCAGGGCAACCTGGCTGATGGCCAGTGAGCAGGATGTGGCCGGGGGCTGTGGTTGGTCCCCACTGACAACAACTTTGGTACAACAGTGAGAGAGAGCTATTATTGACTGAGTGCTCACCCTGCCCTGGGCCAAGAGCCATACGTGCGTTTTCTCAGTTATTCCTCGCAACTCTGAGCAGCAGAGTAGACAATCTTATTCCCATTATGTAGATGCAGAGACTGTGGTTCAGAGGGTTTGGTCCAAGGTCACCTAGGCAGTTAGCTGCCAACTCACTGACAACCCCCTGACTCCTGGTATTAAGTCTGTTACCAACATCCAACCTTGTTGCCTGTGTACCACGCTGTCCCCTCACCCCTCAGTTGTATGCTGAGGGCCGTGTCCCTGTCTAGGGCGGGCGCGCCAGAGAACCCCTGCTTCTCCGTGGAGGAGGACCGGGGGGAGTTTGCAGAAAGAGCAGTCCCTCCCTGCCACCTTCCCTCCCTTTCTCCTTTTCCTTCCCTAGAGGGCTTGCTGCAGGGTTCAGGCTCAGTGGGAGTTGCAGGCCCAGGAGACCTTTGTGCCTGGCAGGAGTGGTGTCAGCTCTGTCTTTTGGGGGCGGTCACCACAGCTGCCCCTGGCCCTGCCTGCCGCCACCCTGGCACCCACAGGGGCACGCCTGACTGGTTTCCACATGATCTGCCGCTGCCCGTTCTTGCTGGTGGGTGGAGAGCAAAGCTCCTCCATCAGGTTTGGACGAATCTGAAGGGCTCCCTCAGGGTCTGAGGATGAAAGTCATGCCAGGAGGTTTTGTGCCAGTTGTGCTGTAGCTGGGAGTGGGGAGGGGTTGTTATTCTGATGTCCCAAAAAGGAGGTGTTATGTGCCCACATGTCCCAAACCTTCAGTTCAGGGGCCCTGGCCTGGCAGGTGACCGTCCAAGCATGTCATCCTGGGGACAGGACCCTGGTCTGAGCCAGTGGGGTGTGACTTTCCTGACTGCCATCCTCTCCACGTCCCCCAGCTCCGCAGTGGAAACCCGTGGGGGTGGGGCTTGCTTCCTCCTCATTCACATTGTATGACCCCGCCTGGCCCCTTGTAAGTACCCAGGAAATACTGGTTGGTAGGTTGAGTGAGTGAATGAATGCTTGTATGAATGGACGGGCCGCCCCTGGTCTTCGCGCTTCTCTGTTCCTCTGGACCTGCACTGTCGAAGCTGGTAGCCACTCACCGCTTATGGCCACGGAGCCTCTGAAATGTGGCCAGTCTGAACTGGGGTGTGCACTGAGTGTATACTATTTCAGAGATGAAGTATGACCAAAAAGAGTCAAGTGTCTCTTTAATATTTTTTTATACTGACTACGTGTTGAATGATATTTGATACACTGAGTTGCATGTGAAATGTTACCAAATTTATTTCGTGCATTTCTTTGTCCTCCTTCGATGTGGTTCCCAGGCAGTTTAAATGTGGCTCAAGTTCTATTCCTCTCAGACTGCGCTGGCCTCAGCCGAGGCATTTGTCTTTGAAAGGCCAAGAGGCCTGGGCTGCAATCCCACGTCTCCCGTTCCTGCCTGTGTGCCACACAGCAGAGCTCTGAGCCTCAGTCTTCTCACCTCTGAAATGGGGATGTTGAATGAATGACAGTCAGCATTAGCGAGAGGAGACAGCAGTGCCTCCTGTAGGGGACCCATGGCATTTCGGCTTTCTCTGCCTCTTGAGGAGGTAGGTAGTCTCTGATTTGGGGGTTTTTGGCCAGGCCACGACTGAGCCCTGCTCCCGAGACTCAGAATTCAGGCTGTGATGCTGAGTTGGAAAAGAGTAAAATGAAAAGAAAATCACTGTGTCCTGAGGAAGCAGGTGCGTCAGAAGGATGGAGTAAGGAGGGCAGGCAAGCTTCTTGTCAGGAGCTCCAAGCCTCAGAGCGGGGAACGCAGGGAGCAGGGGGCGGCCCGTGATTGTCACCCTCCCGCGGGGCCCTAGGATGCTCTCCACCCCAGGCGGTCATCGCCTGCACCCTCTGTGGTGCTGGGGCAGACGCACGGGTGCCCTTCAGCAGCCTCTGTTCAGAGCGAAGCTAGTCTTGTGTAAGTGAGGGTGTGTGTGTGTGTGTGTGTGTGTGTGTGTATAGTGGTTACTCCTGTCACTCCCATCCCTGGGGTTCAGCGCCCTGGTCCTTGAAGGGGGCAGGGCAGGTTCAGGACCAGAATGGTTTCCCCCGCCCCCACCCTTTGGCTGCCTGGGAAGCTGCCAGGATCCTTTCAGCACTGAATGCCTCCTGGGCGTTTCCTCAGCAGACCCTCCCAAACCAGCCAGCATTTGAGCATTCGCCCATTTCACAGAGGAGGAAATGGAGGCCGGAAGGGATGCAACTAGTCAAAGGCCACACGCTTAAAAAGAGGTGGGTGGCCAGGAATTGAATGGGGGTCTGCGCTGCATGCTTGGAGGGTGGACTTCTGACAGAGTGCCCAGAAACCTGCAGCAGGGGGGCCTGGATGGACTGGCAGGAGGCTCGTGCTGCTTGTCTTTTAAGAATATCACCATTTGGGACTTCCCTGGTGGTTCGATGGTTCGGGGCCCGCTTTCCAATACAGGGAATGCGGGCTTGATCCTTGCTTGGGGGACTGAGATCCCACATGCAGTGGGGTAACGAAGCCCGCATGCCACAACTAGAGAAAACATGCGCATTGCAACAAGGACATAGCACAGGCAAATAAATATCATAAAATAAAATATCTCCATTCTTAGCATCGTGGCCTGTCTGTCCCTCTATGTCCAGTCTGCTTCAGGGGCTGGTCCCGAAGCCTGCTTGGTTAAGGCCCTGGCATCCCCCAGAGTAAGGGGAGGATGGCTCCCCGCCCCCAGTGTCCTCATCTGTCACAGCGCCTCCTCCTTGTCGAGAGGAGGGGAGGATGCAGAAGGGCCAACCTGCAGAGAGGCTGCTCAGGAACACCAGCTACATCTATTACTGTTACTGTTGTTTTTGGCTGCCACCCAGTTTTCTATTTCTAGCACTTTCTCTTGTTTTGGGAACAGAGACCCCAAGTGATTGATAGCAAGTGAAGTCTGTTGTCAAGGCTATGGTTTTTCCAGTAGTCATGTATAGATGTGAGAGTTGGACTGTAAAGAAAGCTGACTGCCAAAGAACTGATGCTTTTGAACTATGGTGTTGGAGAAGACTCTTGGACTGCAGGGAGGTCCAACCAGTCTATCCTAAAGGAAATCAGTCCTGAATATTCATTGGAAGGACTGATGTTGAAGTTGAAACTCCAATACTTTGGCCACCTGATGCGAAGAATTGACTCATTTGAGAAGACCTTGATGCTGGGAAAGATTGATGGTGGGAGGAGAAGGGTTGACAGAGGATGAGATGGTTGGATGGCATCACCAACTCAATGGAGATGAGTTTGAGTAAACTCTGGGAGTTGGTGATGGACAGGGAGGCCTGGAGATCTGCAGTCCATGGAGTCGCAAGGAGTCAGACATGACTGGGTGCCTGAACTGAACTGAACAGAACTGAACTGAACATGCCTTGCCCGGCCCTGCCCCTTGGCGCAACCCAAGATCAGGTATGGCCGGCAGGTAGGAGCTGGTCTGTTTCAGCAGCACGGGGATGCCAGGAATGAGGGGGCAGCCCCTGGCCCAGGTAGGGTCCCAGAGCAGCGGCTTCTCATAACTGGGCTAGCCAGCAGAAGCGTTTCCCAAACCTGCCAAGGTTGGGCAAGACCAGGTGCCTGGCCGCAAGGAGCCCTGGGAAAGCTCAGGCGAAGGTCTCCTGAACCTCACCTTGGGCTTGGCACTGAGGGCCTGGCCCAGGGCTGCGGACCCTCCAGCTCCCAGGGCTCCCTGCTTCAGGGCTCAGGGCTCTCTGAAGCTTCAGGAACCCAAGATCTCCAGGGGATTCTTGGTCCCTCTTCCTGTCCATTTGAGGGCAGAGCAAGAGGCAGGCAGAAGATGTGCCAGTTCATCTCTCAGAGTACTAGGTGGAAAGGAGCCCAGCACAGCCTGCTTCTGTGGTGATACCTCGCTTACTCATTCATTCATTCTGTCACTCATTTGCAGTGCAGACACTAACTGAGGACTACTGTGAGCCTGGAAGGGTATTCCAGGCACTGAGTGCTTGAGAGCAAAGGGGACATGGTCCTCTTAGATGGGGACCTAATAAAGACATAAATCATGGTAAGTGCTTTGATGGAGATACTGGGGAGCCACTGGGGAGAAACATGGAGGCATAACTCTTGGAATGATGGGGAACAGGTTTGAGGAATGAGACCTGAATACTTGTTGGAGGAGGTGGGGGTGATATGTGTCAGAGTGCTCAGAGCAGCGTTATTTGTGACAGTAAAATTTTGGAAATAACTCACTGTCAACAGAGAGTGGGTGAATGAATTATTTTCACAAAACCTATGGGTATATACGTCAAAAAAAATTTTTTTTAACTCTCTTTAAGCTTGAAATATTTCATTAAAAAAAAAACAACAACAAGATACTGGAATGTGGATCTGATCAGAGGAATGACATGTGCCAAGGCCCTGAGGCAGGAAGTTTTCCCACTGAGGAAGAAAGCGGTGGCTGGCTTTTGCCCTGCAGGCTACCCTACGACCTCTCTGTTTGAATATCTGCTTTTAGTTGCCCCTGAGATCATGGGAAATTCCCATGATCATGATCCCACAATCATGAGATTGTGGGAATCCTGGGTGTCAGCCGGGGGGACAGTGTGATGGTCGCAGAAACTGGATTGTCTGCAGCATTGCCTGCCTAAGCTAGCCTTGTGGGAGGGGAACCCCCTGGGGTGAGTCAGCCCTCTTTGGTTAGATAGTGGAGCCTAGTTGAGTTTCTGCCAAGGGCCCATGCTGATCCTTCTCTCCTTTTGTGGAGGATTTTGCCTGCTCACCCGGCCATTGTGTGGGGTGAGTCACTGTTTCCCCCATTTTGTTGATCGCCGACACCTTCCAACATGTCTGTTCAGCCTGAATTGCACACACTGGTGAACTTCAACATCTGGATGAGCAAGCTGGGCACACGATTCGGCTTTGTGTCCAGGGACGGCTATTCCAGAACCCTCTGAAATCTGTGGAAGCGGGGATTGCAGATTGAGGATCACTGATCTGGTCTTCTCTTTTCTGATGCGGAAACAGAGGCCTGAAGAGGGGAGGCGTCCCATCTGAGGTCACGCGGAGAGGGAAGGAAGCAAGGGGCCTGACTGATGTTCGATCAGCCTGGACTGATCAGTCCAGAGCTTTCTCTTGGCCCTGAACTTGGGTCTTGACGTCCCTGGCTGAGATCAGTCCTCTGACCTCTCCTGGGGGGAGATGTGTTGAGTCTGACTCTGGCCCCCGAGCCCGCTGGGCGGGGTGGGAACCGCGGGTGTGAGATTCAGGCCAGGGGGCCGCGCCTGCAGGTGCTTCCTGCTGTCGTTCTGCAGGGAAGAGCTTCCCACCCTTCCCTGTGACTGGCTGCAGCATCCTCCAGCATCTGCTGGGTGCAGGGCAGGGTGCTGGGTGCAGCAGGTTGTGTCCTCTGCCCGGCCGGGCCCTCCTTCCAGCGTCGGTGCCAGGTTGGTTATTAGAGGGCATCCGGGCTTTGCCTGAGAAAGTGGTGTGTGCCCCACATGACTCACTTCTCTCTGGGCCTCTGCGTCCCCAGCTGTTCGTTGAGGGGCAGGGCTGTGTGATCACCAAAGCCCCTCCCAGCTCTGGCATCCATTAGTGCTGAGTCTGGTGGAGAGGAGGGAATAAATTACAGCCCTTTCTCATTGAGCTTTCTTCACTGTGCTAAAATGCTTTACACGCTCCTGACTCCTGGGTCTGTGAGGTCACAGAAGAGTCAGTGGAAGCACAGAGAGGTTGAGTGACTTTCCCAGAATCACACAGCTAGGATAGGACCCAGTTGGAATGTAAACCCAGGCAGTCTGATCTGGGAATGTGTGATCTTAAATCACCGCTTGTGGCAGGCTGAACAAGGGCTCCTGAAGATGTCAACATCTGAAATCCCTGCAACTTGTGAACATGTTACTTGGTGGGAAAGGGACTTTTCAGTTAATTAAGTTAATTAAATTAATGAAAGAATCTTGAGACTGGGGAGGTTTGCCTGGGTTATCCTGAAGGGCCCAATGTAATCACAAAGATCTTTATAAGAAGGAGGCAGAGGGAAATTTGACTACAGAAAAGGAGGCCAGAGTAGCTTGAGAAACACTCAACCAGTGACAGCCAGCTTTGAAGATGGAGGAAGGGACCACAAGCTGAGGAATGTAAGCAGCCTCTGGGAATCAGAAAAGGCATCAGAAAGATTCTCCCCTAGAACCTCTGCAAGAAATCAGCCTTGCCAACACTTTGGATTTAGCCCAGTGAATCTGATTTTAGCTTTCTGACTTCCAGAACTTTCAGATAATAAATTCATGTTATTTTTAAGCCACTAAATGTGTAGTGATTTGTTATAGCATCATTAAGAAATTAAAATGATCACGTCCTACTCACTCATCTCCTTGCAGCAGTTTTCCCTTTCTGTATTCAAGTTAGATTCTGAAATCCTAGGGATAGAAATTTAATCTGCCAAATACAGCTCTCCTTGGCTATTTTACAATTAAAGAAGCATTTTAGAGAAAGACTTTGTAAGGCCAACCACCTTGTCCCCATTTTCTCTGCTGTGTAATGGGAATTAGGAAGGGAAGGGAAGGAGGGAAAGGGTTATGGGACCCACATAGACTCTGCCTCTGAAAGTCCCCAGGGGGACGCTCCACCTCCCAGGCACCATCTTTGGTCTTCTGTGAGTGATCACCTACAGAGGGGTCTCGACCAGATGCCCAACACATCTTTCTGGGCTGAACAAGCACGGCCAGATCCTTGCAGAGAACACAGGTGCTCTGGTTCATCTTCGGGTACCTGTGCTTGTGGTAGAAGTAGCCCTGGACTTTCCTTGGTCAGGAATTTAAAAAAATACATTATATATTTATTTGGCTGCATGAAGTCTTTATTGCGTTGTGCAGGATCTTTTTTTTTTTAATTGGAGGCTAATTACTTTACAATATTGTAGTGGTTTTTGCCATACATTGTCATGAATCAGCCATAGGGGTACATGTGTTCCCCATCCTGAGCCCCACTCCCACCTCCCTCCCCATCCCATCCCTCTGGGTCATCCCAATGGAGCAGCCCTGAGTGCCATGTCTCATGCATTGAACCTGGACTGGCGATCTATTTCACATATGATAATATACATGTTTCAATGCTATTCTCTCAAATCATCCCACCCTCACCTTCTCCCACAAAGTCCAAAAGTCTGTTCTTTACTTCTGTGTCTCTTTTGCTATCTCGCATATAGGGTCATCATTACCATCTTTCTAAATTCCATATATATGCGTTAATATACTGTATTGGTGTTTTTCTCTCTGACTTACTTCACTCTGTATAATAGGCTCCAGTTTCACTCACCTCATTAGAACTGAGTCAAATGCATTCTTTTTAACGGCTGAGTAATATTCCATGGTGTATATGTACCACAGCTTTCTTATCCATTCGTCTGCTGATGGGCATCTAGGTTGCTTCCATGTCCTGTGCAGGATCTTTTGTTGCGGCTCCCGGACTCTTGCTGTGGTGCTCGGGGTCAGTAGTTGTAGCCTGTGGACTTAGTTGCTCCATGGCATGTGGGATCTTAGTTCCCAGGTCAGGCATCGAACCTGTGTCCCCTGCATTGCAAGGCAGATTCTTAGCCCCTAGACCACCGGGGAAGTCCCCAGATCAGGAATTTAAGCAGTCCTTAGAGAAAGCAGTTCTTCCTATAGAGATGCTACCTTGAGTTGATCTTTAAGGACAATGTGCCGGCTCCATAGAACCCAAGGTGAGGCCCTCTGGCCCTGTCCAGCAGCACAAAAAATGGGGTTCTTTTACCTTCCCCAGAGTGTGGCTTAACTGCTCATGTGTCAACCACAAAGATCCATGGGACCTGAGAACTCATGGACCCAGTTCCTCATCTGAAGAAACTGAGGCCCAGAGAGAGGAAGGGACTCCCCAGGACCACACAGGAAGTAAGTTAATGGTTTTCTTGATGGGAATTTCAAGCTCTGAAATTATAGGGATTTTTTTTTTTCCCAGGGTCACATTAAGACATGGGGTTCATTCACTCATCTATTTAAGGACATTTTATTGTGTACCTTCTCAGCCAGGCACTAGATATAGTCATGGTGCTAGCTTTTGAGGAGTAACCTTCTAAGGGGTGGGAAGGGTGGGTGACAATAAGCAAGCTTAAAAGCTAAATGAATAAAATAATTTAAGGTCATTATAGTTTATAAGGGACTTCCCAGGTGGTGCTAGTGGTAAAGAAACCACCTGCCATGAAGGAGACATAAACATGGGTTTGATCCCTGGGTGGGGAAGATCCCTTGGAGGAGGGCATGGTAACCCACTCAAGTATTCTTGCCTGGGAAATCCTCCCGTGGACTGGAGCCTGTCAGGCTACAATCCATAGGGTTGCAAAGAGTCGAACAGGACTGAAACAACTTAGCACGCATGCACACATAGTTTATAAAGGGAGTGGGTAAACAAGATGTAATAGGGAGTATCTGTTAGACAAAGTAATCAGCAAAGACCTCTGGAAGGAGGTGACCTCTTAGCTGGAAACCAAAGAAAGAGTCATAGGAAGTGTGTTTCAGGCAGAAGGAACAGCTGGAACACAGACTCAGAGTCAGGGGGGAGGGGAGGGAGGAAACTGATGTGTTTGGGAAACCAAAGACAGCCCATTGCGGCTGGCACGAGTGAACCAGGTGATGAGGTGGGGAGGAACACGGGTGGGCTTCAGCCTGCAGGCCTTGTGGGTCATGGTGAAGAGTTCAGGTTTTACCCCAAGGACCATGGGGAGCCATTGGAAAGACTGGAAGTGGTTTGCTTTTGTAGACTGACCTAGGCTGCAACACAGACAGTGGGTTGGATGGGAACTGGGTGGAGGCAGGGAGGCCATCGGAGGCTGCTGCAGTCGTCCTGTGAGATGTGGTGGTGGCCTGGATCAGGGCAGCAGCGCACTGTGGAAGGGCAGGGAGATGGCAGAGTCAAAATGTCACTGGGAAAGAGGATCTATAGGACTTGGTGGATGGTTGCAGGTGGAAGACTGTTAGCTGTTGCCATGTAAGAGGTTACTTAGCAGCTTAGAACAACCATCAACATTTGTTAACTCATGCTTTTTAGGGTTCCCTGGTGGCTCAGATGATAAAGCGTCTACCTGCAATGCAGGAGACCTGGGTTCAATCCCTGGGTTGGGAAGATCCCCTGGAGAAGGAAACGGCAACCCACTCCACTCCAGTACTCTTGCCTGGAAAATCCCATGGACAGAGGAGGCTGGTAGGCTCCAGTCCATGGGGTCGCAGAGTCAGACACGACCGAGTGACTTCACTTTTGTGAGTCAGGAATTGGGGAGTGACAGCTGGGTGGTGCTGGCTTTGGGTCTCAGGTCACAGTCAAGATATTGTCTGGAGCTGCCTCACCTGAATGCTTGACTAGAGCTGAAAGACCCACTTCCAAAGGTGCTCACGCACACGACTGGCAAATGAACACTGCCTGTTTCCTGGAGGTCTCAGCTCCTGGCCACGTGGGCCCCTCCATAGGCATCCTCAGAGTGAGTGTCCCAGGGCAGAGGGCACAGTGGCCTTCACGACCTCGCCTTGGGATCATCCTGTTGTGTCCACCACATCCCCTTGGTTACACAGGTTCAGTGCTGGAGGGGACTGCACAGGCTGTGAGTCCCAGGAGGCAGGAATCCCTGGGGTGGGACTTCCCTGGTGGTCCGGTGGTTAAGACTCTGTGCTTCCACTGCAGAGGGCGCAGGTTCAATCCCTGGTCTGGAAACCAAGATCCCACATGCCAGGCAGCATGACCAAAAAAAAAAAAAAAGAATCATTGGACCATCATGGAGGCTGATTATACTGCAGAGGCCATGAAGAGGATGGGATGGGGGGATGACACTGAGGCTTTTGGCCTAAGTGGCTGGTTGAACAGTGGTGCTGTCTACTGAGAGATGGAAGTACATGTTTGGGGGAAGACTGATGGGAATCAGAACTCTCTTCTGTACCCCAGCTTAGGAGACTTGACCTCTGCACTAGAAACCTCTCTACAGGTGCCACTCTGCTGTGCTGGTTTGGGGCTTCCATGGCCTCAGACTTGGGGGGAGCTTTCTCACGCCCTGGTTCTCACCTGTCCCTTGAACTAACTCCATGTCAGTCTCGAAGACTGGGAATTAAGAACTAGGTATTCTTGGGTTCAAATTCCAGCTTAGCCACTTAGTGGCTGTGTGACCCTGGGCTGGATACATGGCCTCTCTGGGCTTGTTCCTGCATCTGCAAAATAAATCCACTCTGCTGGGGTGGATTTATTGAATCAGCGATTATGTTGCTGTCGGGTTCAGGCTGGGGCCTGGCTCGCCCTGATCTCTTTACACCTCAGACTCCCAGCCCTTCCGTGTGCAGAGTCATAGCTACATCATAACATGCCTCGGTCGCTGGGTGGATTTGATGGCAAAGGCTTTCTAAATAGTCTGTTCAGCTTCTTTTAAGTAGATGATGCAAAAATTCTGGGGACAGCAGAAGTAGTTATTACTCACAGGGAAATGCAAATATTTTTATGAATATCTTATGAAAAATTGGGGCATTTTTTTCATGAGCAAACAGTCCTGTTTATTTCTCTAACAAAATAGCCACAGCTGTGCTTCAGGGGCCAACTGTCAATGCCAGTGGCTTTTCTCAGGGGTCAGCTCACCTCCCTCCTCCTCCCCAATCTCCCCACACTTTCTTTTCTTCTTTAACCCAGGGAAAACATAGTGAAGACAAAAGTGACCAAATTTGGGCTTCGCTGAGCGATGGGGATTACTTTTGCAGTGAAAAGTTAATTTTTGTGGCCAAACTTTCTTAACTGTGAAAACCAGTGTGGGCAAAAGCATAGTAAGCCCGAAAGTACATTTGGAAAAGGATTTTCCTTGGAAAGGACATTTTTAAGGAGGTCATTAGTGTTTGCAAGAGGACAGGGGGATCTGTCTTCTCTTGAAGGAAATGTTCACTAAACTGAAGAGACAGAGAAGGAGAGGGAAAGCAGTGAAGCCACTGGGAGGGGATGTTTGGGGAGCAAGATGGAGAGCAGGAAGGCTGAAAATCGTGTTCGCCCATCCAGTGCATGGCACTGTGCTGATCATGCTCTCAGTCTGAGCCTTACAGAGGGCATTTGGTTATTTTATTACAGCAGTTAGGAAACATGGCTTCCCTGGTGGTTCAGATGGTAAAGAATATGCCAGCAATACAGGAGACCTGGGTTTGATCCCTGGGTTGGGGAGATCCCTGGAGGAGGGCATGGCAACCCATTGCAGTATTCTTGCCTGGAGAATTCCATGGAGGGAGTAGCCTGGTAGGCTACAGTCCATGGGGTCACAAGGAGTCGGACACGACTGAGCAACTTTCACTTTAGGAAATTGAGGTTCAGAGAGACTGGGGAGGTATCCTGTGGCTACCTGGTGGACAGAGGACCTAGAAGTCCAGCCATGCCCATCCAATGAGAGCCCCTACTGTTTGCTCAATGCCCCAGGAAAAGGGGCACTTGGTCCCCGGTCAGGGTAACTGACCCAGTAAGATAGGACGAGACACCAAGGGGCAGGGCTGGGGAGGTGGTGTGCGCCCCGCCCTCCCATTTCCAGGGAGAAAAGTGCAGGCTCAGGAAAGATGACAGTGTGTGATGTGGTTTCATTGTTTTAAAGTCCATTTGGAAGCCCTCTGTCCCCTTGTGGTCCTGCCCCTCCATCTGTTTATGTGTCTCTTCATCAACAAGCTATCGAGTATTTACGATGCGCCAAAGCACTGCTCTGGGTGTTTGGGAGACAGTAGGAAACAAAATAAAGATCCCCTCTTTGGTGAAGCCCGCATTCCAGGGGAAGGAGGGTTGAAGACAGGCAATAAACCATATAGAATGTTACAAGGTGATGCAGGCAGCAGAAATTAAAGCTGCTAAGTAATAGAGAGGGAGAGGGGTACTTCTCTGGTGACCCAGTGGTTGTGATTTCACCTTCCAGTACAGAGGGTGAGGGTTCAATCCCTGGTCGGGGAGCTAAGATACCCACCCCTTGGGACCAAAAAACCAAAAAACATAAAACAGAAGCAGTGTTGTAGCGAATTCAATAAAGATTTTAAACCTGATCCACATCAAAAAAATGTAAATATATATATAAACAAATAGAGGGATCTGGAGAGGCAGGCAGCAGGGTGGGTAGAGGCTGTAGGGTTAGAACAGTAAGCAGTGGGTATTGCTTTGGAGGGAGGGGAATGCCCTGGAACTAGGCATAAGTGGTTTTAGCACAGCATCATGAATGTTCTAGATGTCCCCAAGTAGTTAGTTTTATTCATTAGGGAAAAGTTATTTATCAGGAGAAAAAAGTTGTCAGAGTGAGCTTCATGGAGAAAGTGATATTTGTGTAAAAGCCTAAAGAAGGGGAAGGCATTAAGGTGAAGATGTTTTCTCCCAGGGAAAGAGGAGGGCTCCGGGCAGAAGGAACAGCAATAGCAGATGAACTTAGGTGAACCATGACCCCTGGGGTCACCAGCCTGCTGTCTGTTTTTGTAATAAAGTTTTATTGGACGATAGCCACGTTCATTTGTTTACATCTTTTATTGTCTGTGACCCAGGGACTTCAGCTGGGTCTTTACAGAAAAAAGTTCTCGACTTCTGAGCTAGAGCAAATGTCCTCAGCCGGGAAGGTGCCTGGGTATGTGATGAACATGAGGTGGAGAGGACGGCTGGAGTGAAGGAGGGAGTGGGAGCCAGTGAGGTCAGAGAGGTCACGGAGCCAAATCCCGTAGCTCTCCTATATGGCTTTCCCACAGCACCTCTGGCTAGTGTCCGGACAGATGCTGACATCATGTTGATGGAGTTGTGTGTGTGTGTGTGTGTGTTGAGGAGGGTTGTGGTAGGGTGTAGAGATGGCCAAACTTGTGAGTCCTAAGACCTGGGTTTTAGACCTGCTGTCTGTCCCTTACCAGTTCTGTGTCCTCAGATATCTCATTTACAGAAGTCATGATGGTGATGGTGGTGATGATGATGGTGGTAGCAGGGATAACGGGATGTTGATGGTGACGTTGGTGGTGGTGGGGATGGCAGTGCGAGTGGGGGATGATCGTGATGTTGATGGTGGGGTTGGTTGAGGGGGATGGCGATGGTGGGGATGGTAATTAATGGTGGTGATGATGGTGGCACTGGTGATGATGGTGGTGGTGTTGATAGTGGCTACGTTTAGTGAGCCCCTACTGTGTGCTAGATACTTGGACACTTGACTCTAACCCTACAGCAGGGAGAGTTGGGTAGCAGCATCTTCCTTTGCGAGAGAAAACGCTGAGTGACTTAAGGAAGGCCATGTGCATGGCAGGGCTCAGATAACATGCTCTGATAGCCGCTTATGTTCTGGTGAAGAGACCTGGAGGCAGTTAGTGTTAGCTGCTCAGTCATGTCCGACTCTTTGCGACCTCATAGACTGTAACCCACTAGGCTCCTCTGTTCATGCATTTCTCCAGGAAAGAATACTGGAATGGATTGCCATTCCTGTCTCCAGGGGATCTTCTGGATGCAGGGATCAAACATGGGTCTCCTGCATTGCAGGCGTATTCTTTACCATCTGAGCCACCAAGGAAGCTGGTAACAGTGCAACTGTCACTCAAGGGCCACAGCCTCTGGTCAAGGTGGTCCACTCTTAGCGCTGTCCTTGGAAACAAGAGTTTCTTGGGAGGGACGGTCCCCTGGCTGCCCTGCCCTCCTGCACCCCCCCACCCCCCCAAAACACTGCAGAGACCTCGCCTCTCTCAGGCTCCATGTGGTGGGAGGGGCCACGTTCCGCCATCCCCATGGCAACCAGTTACCAGGCCTTGTGTCGGTGTGGGTTTTCCTAATTGAGGTTGTGGGATCCTTCTGGTTGTGGCTGAGGTTTTTCTGCCCTGGAAGCCGGACGGCGGTGTGGCCATGAGGTGGGGCCGGGAGGTGCTGGGACCTGCCCGCAGGCCACAGCCGCGCTTGCCCTGTGCTGCCCCCGACGCCTCCCACCACTTCAACACTGCACTTCCTTTGAAGAACATACTGGAGGTTTTAGGTGCTTGTAGCTGACAGCTGGGGCACCACAAAACGTTCCGTGGTCAGGATCACTGTGTGTCTTTGCTGCACCGTGTCCGGTCCCACGGAGGGTGGAGCCGGCCCCGAGGCCCGGGCTGTGGGAATGTACTTGCTCCCCGTTTGCCCACCATGGTTTTTGCCCACCCATCTGGTGGGGTCCCCGTGAACAACAGAAGCCCCAGCTAAGCCGCCGAGTTCAGCTCCCAGGTGTGTTAACAGGCCCTAGAAAGGCCTCCAGTCCCCCACCCCGCCCCTCCTTGCCTCTCTGCGTCTGGGCAGGGTGCTCCTTGAACTGGCTGCGTCTGTGCCAGTGTTCGCCTTTTGAACCGAGCCCAGGCTTCATCCTGCATCCCGAGCCCCTCCCTCAGGGCTCCGCCCCGGTGGGAAGGGTCAGCGCTCCCAAGTGGTGGAGGTGGGGCAGGGGCAGGCCATGGCCAAGCACCTCTGCATGGGAAGAGGCTCTGTGTCCCCTGCTTCTGCCCTCCTGCCTCTCTTGCCCACCCCTGGGGTCTTAAGCAAACTGGGAAGGCGCTGGACACACTTGAAGACACCAAGTATCTTCCTGTCCTGGGAAACCGGGGACGCAGCCGCCCAGCATGAACGACACAGTTCCCATCACTGGAGATGCTGGGCCAGAGGTGCCTTTGGCAGCCCCTCGAGTTGTGTTTTCTTTCAAATGTTTCCGTCAGTGGGTAGTTGTCTACTCAGCTCCCCTGAATCCTGACATCTCAACCCCAGCACTTGGGGATAGGGGGTAACAGAGGAGTGGGGGGCGATGGGGCTGGGGAAGATGGAGGAGGAGTGTCCTAGACTCAGGGGGCGTCCAGGGAACTTCACAGAGGAGGATACCCTGAAGCAGAGACCCTGTGACTACTGGCTATTTCTCGAAAGTGAGACCTCCAGAAACAGAACGAGGCCCCTCGCCCTTGTATTTGCAAGCTCCGTCCCCTTTGCCCTACCCACCCGATCAGCTCCCTTCTTATTTGTACCTATGGTATTGTCAAGAAACGCTTCTGATAAAAAGATTCTGGGGCCCTGA
This sequence comes from Odocoileus virginianus, assembly GCF_023699985.2. Lineage (NCBI taxonomy): Eukaryota > Metazoa > Chordata > Mammalia > Artiodactyla > Cervidae > Odocoileus > Odocoileus virginianus. The sequence continues at coordinate 21,487,784 of NC_069680.1, forward strand.
CCTGGTTCCACCCTCCCCCACCCCCTTCTCCCCCTCCCCTCCCAGGTGAGGAAACTGAGGTGGGGAGCGGGGCGGGGCCCTGTCGTCCTCCCACAGTGGTGGCCAAGGGCCTTGGGTTGGAGAAAGTCACCTGCAGGCTGAGGTCACCTCAAGTACATTTGTCTGGAGTCCCTTTAGAAAAGGCTTGAGTCACTCAGTGACACAGTCCCAAATGGCCCTGTAATTGGGCTCTTGACTTGTTTGGGGCTGCATGGAAAGACTGAACCAGTGGGCTGCCTCACAGCCCCCCACCAGCCAGGGCTGTGTTTACCGCTGTGGCAGCGGCAAAGGTCGCGGAGCCCCGGGGGTCAGACAGAAAGGCTGATGGCAGAGAGGGCGAGCGGAGGAAGGAGCAGACCCAGGGATCACCTGCGCCCCCATCAGGAAAACCGGCCTCCAGAGGAAAACTGGCCTCTGAGAACACCCACAGCCTCCCCACGGTGAGACTTTCTGGAAAACCAGCCCTGCAGGTTATGCTGCGGAAACAGTCCTGCAAGCTCACCTGGGTGGAAAGGAAGGACAGACTCTGTAACTCTCCCGACGTCACAGGCAGTGTTGTCACAGAGCCTTTCACTTGACCAGCTGGAGCTGCTGAGTCATCAGCCCCTGTGGCTGGAAACAGAAAGAGGGAGCCTTCCCACGCGGTCCTAGGGATGCTCGAGACCCTTCCAGACCTTGATCCAAGTGTGCCGAGAGCCACACCTCTGCTTTTCATGGCTCTCACCCCCCACCCCGCCCCCGCACCGAGATGTGTATCCTAAAGACCTGCTTTGCAGCACAATTTCAGTTTCTAACAAATTTGGCCCCTTAGCATGACCTTTCCAAGTTTATCGTGACCTTTCCAACCTCCTGGTTCCCTGGTGACCCACAGACCCTGTGGGAGGGGCTCTGAGATTGAAGGAGGAAGAGGCCCTATGGAGCATCCTGGAGCCCCCTCTGGCCCAGGCCCTCCCCCAATACCTGTGCTCCGGTGCCTTTAGCCAGCGGCGCCCTAAACCGTCTTGGCCAGGAGGCTGGCCGTTTCTGTGGTTTTGATTGTGCTTCTTCTGGTCACGCCAGGCACTACCTACCTTGGGAGACGCTACTGAGTTTCTGTAAGTCTCACTCAGCCCTTCTGTCTCGCCCCATCCACAGGGGCCAGAACTGATCAGATTGTTTCAAAGTCAAGGCTGGCCTGAGACATGTAGCCTTGTTGTTCCTGTGATCCAGTGGCTCAATCGTGTCTGACTTTTTGTGACTCCATGGACTGCAGCATGCCAGGCTTCTCTGTCCTCCACCATCTCCTGGAATTTGCTCAAACCCCTGTCCACATGTGGGCTGCCTGTAGGGAAAAGATGTATTGGCCAGTCGGATCTGTTTCTTGGAAATTCTCTAGGCAAGAATACTGGAGTGGGTAGCCACTCCCTTCTCCAGCAGATCTTCCCCACTCAGGGATGGAACCTGGGTCTCCCGCGTTGCAGGCAGATTCTTTACCCTCTGAGTCACCAGGGAAGCCCCTTTTGGGAGTTTGGACTCAGGATTCTGGACAATGGGTAGGGAGGGGGCTTTGGGGCCTGCCGGTTGCAGCACAGTTCTGATACTGACTACCCTGAATGAGCAAAAACTCCACAGTTCCCACAAGACCACCGCCCTCACTTCAGACCCCAGATTTGAGTTTGGGCATCCCCAGGCCACATGTACTTCTGACTAATTGACTACAAATTTGGGAATTCCCCCAACCCCTCTCAGGTTTGATTATTCTCTAGGACGACTCACAGAACTCAGGAGAGCTCTAGATTTACAATTTTATTAGAGTGAAAGGATACAAATCTGAACCAGCAAAATGAGGAGATGCACAAGGCAAGGTCTGTGATGGACACGTCACCCTCCCAGCACCGGTTTGTGAGCACCAACCAGGAAGTTCACCCAAACTGGGTGCCCAGAGTTTTTATTGGGCTTTCATTACTTAGGCATGATTGATTGAATCATTAGTCACGTGGTTGAACTCAGTCTCCAGCCTCCTTCCCCACCCTGAAGTTTGGACACTGTCATTTGGCTCAAAGCCCCGACTCTCTAACCCCATGGTTGGTCATTCTGGCATGGCCAGCCTCAGCCTGAGTCATCTCACTAGCATAAGCCCAGATACAGTTCTGGGGGTCCACCATGAATAAAACCCACATCCCCAACACTCGGAAAATTCCCAGGACTGGGAGGTCACCTCCCAGGAGCCAAGAACCAAGCCAGTGTTTTCATTATACAACAATGGCCAGTTGGGTTCCATGCAAAGAGGTGAGTGAGCCTGGCGTGGTCTGCAGAGAGGCAGAGACACCCCAGTCCCAGAGTCTCCATGTCTCCATGTCATTCCTATTCCTACAAACCCTGCTGCTCTTGACTGCCTCTCCTTGGATGCCTAGAAGCTCCTTATGACCCTGGTATTAATCCTTATCTTTAGGAGTCAAGTTGAATGAGTCTCTCATCCTGCTCACCTTGGCTAGAGCTGCACTCACCAACACAGTTTTGCAATCTGAGCCGACAAGTCTGTCCTGGAGGAATGTACTCCATGGGAAAACCAGCCTCCAACTTCCTCAGGGCCCACAAAATGCATCAGGTTCTCTATGGATCTCCAGGGGTGATGCTCTTCTCTATGGAGTCTGTAGAACAATAAAGGTCCAAGGGCCATCAGAATGGGACAAGGCACCCAGGAAGTATATGGTGTGTGTGCTGATGATTTGGGTGGTGTTTGAACAGAGTCCTTCCCGTTCCTTACGGAGTTGTGGGTCCCTGAGGCCATCTCAGCAGCCTTTACCCACCAAGGCTGGTGGTGAGCTTCTCTCCAGCGTCTCCCTCTAGTTTTCTGGAAACTGTTGGGTCCATATCATTTGTCCCCTTACCCCAGCGAGTGGCCAGATAAGTTGTTTTGTGGGCATCGTGTGAGAAGAATGCCTGAGTCAGGCAGGGGACAGGGACCTGGGTTCTTAACAGAGTCACACCCCAACATTACTGAACTTCCAAACACCTGTGTGTTTCTTCAGATCCTTTTTAGAAGTAGGCAGAGCATGCCGGAGCCTGCCGGCAAACGAACTGGTCGAGAACGCAATTACCAGAGTACCTGAGAAATATAAGACTCAGACAGACTTAGAAAGACTTAGACAGACTTAGAAAAATGGGGTTGAGAGGGACAGAGTCTGCTTGCGTCTGACTCTGCCAACTTTATTGAAGAATACCACACCTATATATATGCTAACAGGAGTTGCTAATAGATCAAAGGTTTGCATATGTGCAGAGCTACAGGCACAGGTGTTTTAAATTCCTCCAGTTAAGGACAGTAAAGCATCACCTTAGCACCCAACTGAAATCAATAGAACATTAACTGGATAGAAAACAGGCTTCAATCATGACGAGTTTATCAGCAACAGGTGAAAGATCGCTACAGCAATTTCCTTGAGGGAGGTGAGAAAGGCCAACCTGTGCTTTAATAAATCAGGGGTGGCGGGACAGAGAGGGACCTCTTGATCTCTCTCAGAGCCAAGAAGGAGCCTGAGCACTCAGGCTGGCTCCCCGCAAGAGCAGAAATAATAATCAGAGAAATTTCCAGAAAGGGTGGTCCAGCCATACCATTTCCCACGTGATGCTCAAGGACTTGCTCCAAACTGACTCTGCATCAGAAGCACCTGGAAGGCTCATTAAAACGCACTGCTGGGCCCCCTTCCAGAATTTCTGACTCTGTAGATCTAAGGTGGGGCCCGAGATTTTGCATTTCTAACCAATTCCCCAGTGATGCTGGTGCAACTGGTCCAAGGACCACACTGGGAACCACTGATTTGAGGGCGTGAAGGCAAGTCTTTGCAACACATGCAGAGTCTTGCTCAGCTTCTACCCAAGGAACCTTTCTCTGACCGATTGCTCATTTGTGACCAGGAGGGAAGAGAACAGTAGGCCAGGAGTCAGGATGCCTGGGTCTTGGTTTATCTATTGTTTAATATGACTGTGTTGGGTCTTAGTTGCAGAACACGGGATCTCCATCACGTCATGCAAGATCTTTCCTTGCAGCATTCAGTTGTGGCTCGAGGGCCAGGTTGTTCCTTGGCATGAGGGACTTTAGTTCCCCGACCAGGGACTGAATCCATGTCCCCTGCATTACAGATGGATTCTTTACCACTGGACCACTGGGGAAGTCCCTGGGTCCTGGTTCAGATATAACACAAACTGCTTGAGTGATTTGAAACAAAGTTCTTGCCTTTCTGAATCTATTTCCTCACTTGTCAAATGGGACCATTAAGAGGATCTACCTTGTGTGATTAATGAGAGGATTAAATGAGAAGATGTCTAAACAAACAGCTCCCTGACCCTGGTAGGACAGGAAATGCCACATTTCTTTAACTTCCAAATCAGATATACTGTAAGATTAATGAGAAGTTCGAGGTCAGTTATTTTGCAAAGGTCTGTCCCCCTATCCCTTCCAACGATAGCACAAAAAGTCCCAAGGCTCCAAAGCGTGTATCAGTCACTCAGTCATGTCTGACTCTTTGTGAACCCATGGACTGTAGCCCTCCAGGCTTCTCTGTTCATGAAATTCTCCAGGCAAGAATACTGGAGTGGGTTGCCATTCCCTTCTCCAAGGGATCTTCCTAACCCAGGGATCAAACTCAGGCCTCCCACATTGCAGGCAGATTCTTTATCCTCTGAGCCACAAAGTGAAGTGAAGTGAAATGAAGCTGCTCAGTTGTGTCCGACTCTTTCTGACCCCATGGACTGTAGCCTACCAGACTCCTTCGTCCGTGGAATTTTCCAGGCAAGAGTACTGGAGTGGGTTGCCATTTCCTTCTCCAGGCAATTTTTTCTGACCCAGGGATAGAACCCAGGTCTCCCACGTTGCAGGCAGACGCTTTAACCTCTGAGCCACCAGGGAAGCCCCTAAGGCTCCAAGGAGTCCCCAAAATAAGACCTCAGACCACTGGGGTCACTGCTGTTGCCTGTTCTGTCAGTGTCCTTCGGGGGAGGGGTCTCGACGTCAGCTCCCCTGTGTCAGGCTGGCCCCGGGTCCCTCACTGCTCAGAGCCCCTCATCCCTGGGATCTTGCGGGGACCGTGCCTTCCTGGAGCGCGACCATCCCCCTGCTACCCCTCCCAGACACTCTCCCCCTCATTCTCATTTCAGTCCTCAGCCCTCAAAGCGCAAGCACCTCCCTGGAAAACAGTAGATGCCTCGAGAATAACAGCCAATTTCTTCCCCCACAATGACAGTTTTCTCATGGCAGCTTTTTGGCATGATCCTTTCATTCTTCCCTGGGGGTGTCCACGGGAACGAAAGAAATGCCAATTAGTTTCTCAGTAGCTCAGCCTGTTCTGAGCGCTTAAGACGTGATAGCTCTTTATTACTCTGCTTTCTTCCCAAGTCCTGCGTTCCATCCCCGCTGGGGCTTGCCTGCCTGCTGGCCACTCTCCCTGCTCCCCTGCCCTGCCACCCGCTTATCATGCTTCTCTCAGCCCATCTGGGCAGCACCTGCGTGAGACCACTGCTGGCAGCCAAGGGAGGACCCTGGAGGCTGGCGCGAGCAGAGTGATGTGCTAAGCCCCTTCGTACCTGGAGGCTGCTCCTGGGGAACGCTGCGTCTTCCTGCCGCCCACCTTTCTCCAGGTTGTGCTTGGACTCATGTCCACTCGGGAGAGAGACCCATTGCCCTGGTCCCTTGGTGCCTTCCCCAGAGCTGCGAGCGGAGGAGTTCAGCCCGTGTCCCCAAGCCCGACATCTTGGTCTCTTCTCACTTCTGGTGGGAGCCCACTGGGCTGACTACCAGCCTGTGTTGCTGGCACCCCTCCTTGGAGGGAGCCCCCTTCCTCCATGAGGCCCCCCCACCTGCCTGACCACACCCCCAGCAGCCTCACTCAGCTCTGCTCTCTGAAGCCTGGGGTGAGCTGGAGTTCCACGAAGGTGGGCACTCTGTCCTCTTGGCCACCTCACTTTAAGCACATGGAAGGTAAACCATGAGCAGTGGTGGGCTGGTGGGTGAAGAAAAGAAAGCCCAGGGATGCTCGAGACAGGAAGTGATTATGAATCAGCGTGGGTTGGAGAAGACACGTGCTTCTCTTTGCATTGTGTGGTTTGTTAATTGGACCCATTAGCTCCTCTCCCTGAGCCTGAGGTTTCTCATCTGTGAAATGGGGTTAGTACTAAATGAGGACCACAACATGTAGCACTTAGCTCAGTGCTGAGCCCAGAGGGTGATCCTTACAAATATTCATTTGCCGAGTCAGCATAACATAACAAAAGCTTGCAATTGTCCAGGCCAATTGTGTTAGCTGCCCCATCCTCTGGAAGGATATGGAGCAAGAATCTGGACTGAGCTGGTAGGGGGTTGTGGGCCAGACAAGGGAATCTGCCTTTCAAGAGCAGCCCTGGAGAGGGGATTAGAAGGGGGTCTTGAAGAAGGAGCAGGGCTTCAGTAGGCAGAAGCATCAGTTCTAGAAGTCAGAAGTCTAACCTGGGTCTCACTGGGTTAAAAACTAGGAAGTTGGTAGGGCTGTTATGTTTCTGGGGCCTCTAAGAGAGAATCTGTTCTTGCCTCGTCCAGTTTCTAGAGGCCACCTGCATCCCTTGGTTTGTGGCCCCTTCCTTCGTCAAAGCCAGCAGTAGCTGATCTAGTCTTTCTCATATCACATCACTCTGAGCTGACTCTCCTGCCTCTGGTTACATCAGGTCCACCCAGATCATCCAGGATAACATCCCTGTCACTATCCTTAATTCCATCTGTAACCATAGTTCCCTTTGCCATGTAACCTAATGTATTCACAGGTGCCAGCAGTTAAGGGTTACTTTGGAGGAGTGTGATTTTGCCTACATAGTCCCTGCCCTGTTCTGGGGGCTGAGGTGGTGAGGAGGAGGCGGAATCCCCCGGGAGGCTGTGTGGTACCCACCCGCTGTTCATCACTCCAGCCTCCGTGTTACATTCTCCAGGTGGCCTTGACTCACTTTTCCCCTCTCCCCACCGCCACCACTGCCCCATTACTGGCAAGTCTCTCCCAAATTCTGCACTTCTCCTGAATGTTGGTTTAATGGTCATAAATAAAGCAGCATCCCTCCGTTTCAGCACTATTGATACTTTGAGCACTTAGTTCTCTGTTGTGTGGGGGTGCTGTCCTGCACCTTGTATGATGTTTAACTCTGTCTCTCGCCTCTACCTGCCAGATGCTGGTGGCACTCTCATCTGGGTGTGACAACCCCAAATATCTCTAGACAATGCCGGATGTCCTCTGGAGGACAGATTGCCCAGGGGCCGAGAACCACTGATATCATGCCTTTAATGTCTTCCTTACTAGATTGGGCACCCCAAGAAGGAAGCCCCAAGAGGGTGACACCCCATCAGTCTTCCCCATCCCTGTGTCCCCAGCACCTGTGTACTGCTTGGCATTTCGTAGATGCTCAACATACTGGTTGAATGAATTAATGGGTTTGTGTTAATTTTCTTTATTTTGTGTTAACTTTCTTAATGGAGAAGTTAGCCTATAAAGTATGTGTGTGTATGTGAGTGTAAAATAGACTTCTATTTCCATAAACTGGCTACCTAAGAATCACTTGGGGTGATTCTTTAAGTAGCCCCATTCCTGGGTTCCACTCACAGAGTTGGGGTTCAGGCTGATGAAGTACAGCCTGTGAGTCTGTGTGGCCAAGAGTTCTTCACCAATTCCTCAAAAAGGCAAACACAGAATGACCATATGATCCACCAGTTCTGCTCCTAGGCATATACCTGAAGGAATTGAAAGCAGGGACTCAGATATTCAGAGCAGCTGTATTCACGATAGCCAGAAGGTGGACACCATCCAAGCATCCACCAACAAATGGATAAACAAAAGGTGGTGTGTACACACACAACAGAGGATCATTCCACCGTACAGTGGAGTGAAATCTGACACACGCTACAACATGGATGAACCTCGAAGGCATCATGCCAAGTGGAATCAGCCAGTCACAGCAGAGCACATGCTGTGTGCTGTCACTCATGAGGTCCCTGGAGCAGTCAAACCGGAGAGACAGAAAGTAGAATGGGGGTTGCCGGGGTGGAGGGGGCCGGGAGCTGGTGTTGGATGGGCACCGAGTTTCTGCTCAGGATGATGAAAGAGTTCTGGAGCTGGGTGGTGGCGATGTGAATGTCATTGTGAATGTACTTAGTACCATGGAATTGTATACCTACAAATGGTTAAAATGGTATATTTTCTGTTACTTATATTTTACCACACACACAAGAGTGCTTCATCCCAGCTAGATCTGGGAATGAAGAATGTGGAATGAATGGTGGGGGGTTGGGGGGGTTGCATACTAGATGAGCTCTAACCGTTCATTTAGGCCTTGGAGTCAGAGCTGATGGGGATGGGAGCAAACTTGGCTAATTTCTCCAGGAGGCAGCCCTCCCCTGGGACATACACATAACTAAGCTCTAAGGGGCCAGGCTGGCCACCGAATGGAAGCCACATGTCATGTCCACGGGGGCAGCTGTGCCCAGCTCTGTCTGAGCCTTGCCATGTGCCTGGTTACGGGAGAGAAGTCCCGAATCTGGGTTTATATAAAAAACCTCAGTGCTTAAATCTTGACACCTGGTTCAGTGAACAGGTGAACAAGTCAACAAGGCACTTGTGGGTCAAACAGAACAGCTCTTCAGGCCTCGGGTGTGGGGTGGCGTGTTTTCTTGGAGGCTTGGGTGACCACTGAAGAGCTCCAAGTTCTGCTTGCTCTTACCGGATGTCCTGTCACTTCTGAGATCTAGGCCAGCTCTCTCTGCGATCCCTGGGAGTTTCCCTTGCTTACAGGGCTCCTGAAAGGGAGCTTTATAGACAGAAGGGTGCATATGAGTGCCTGGGGTCTGGATTCTGCTCAGGCTGGGGTCTGGTCTCTGCCATTGTGAGCTGTGGGGTGTAGGAGACTTGCCTCTTTCTTCCCTGTTGCCTCAGTTTCCTTGTCTTTCAAGTGGGATAGTAATAGCTCTGCCTGGGAGAGTTAGAATGGGGCCTCAGGGAAGGCCAGCTGAAGGGCCCCGAGGTGTGTGTGGGTGGTGATGTGTGTCAGCTCCGGTGGGAGCATTGAGCATGCGTGAAGCAGTGCAGGCCATCAGCTGGGAAATTACACAACTTGGACATCTGTTTCTGCATCTGTGATGTACCTGGTGATCTGTTCCTCCAAGAGTCATTCTGGGGATTAAGTAAGATAATGTCCAAACAGTGCCTGGCCACAGCATGTGCCCCGTACACATTCATTTTGTTCCTTGTAGTCCAATGCTTTTGATCTTTGCGAAGACTTGAGCAGAGGGAGCCGGGGCTGCTTGGCCGGGGCTGGAAACAGAACGAGCAGAGAGCCAGGAAATGGACTCGGTCCTGCCCCTCTGTACTGACTCCCTCTCCTCCTTCCCGGCTCTGAGGATGGTCCTGGTTTTGTCCTCAGAAGCCCACACACTGGCTGTTTCGGAAGGTGGCCTCAGCTTTCCAGGGCAATTGAATAACTTGGGAATCTCCATTTATTGATACCGACTCTTTCAAGATCCCATGGACTGTAGCCTGCCAGGCTCCTCTGTCCTTGGAATTTTCCAGGCAAGAATACTGGAGTGGGTTGCCATTTCCTCCTCCAGGGGATCTTCCCAACCCAGGGATCGAACCTGCATCTCCTGAATTGCAGGAGGCTTCTTTACCATTTGAGCCACCAGGGAAGCTGCTACATTTATTGAGATCAGCTTTATGCCAGCCCCAGAACACATACTTTGCTGGGGATGGGCCCAGAGGCCATCTCCTTCGTGATACCCCGGGTTGGCTGGCTGGAGAAAGGGCCTTTGCCCTGCCTGGAACCTCTTTGAGGGTCAGAAACTAGGGGGACATCATACCCACCCAGCTTAGGGAGCAGCTCAGGGTGCCGAGGGTCTGCCCAAGATCCCATGTCTCTGTAACCAGGCCCCAAACTCCACAGGTACTTGGGGTGTTGATCCCATGAAAGAGGATAAAAGGCCCTTAAAATCCTGAGATGCTAAGGGGCCTAAAGGGCTATGTGACCTTTGATGAGTGACTGACCAGTGGAATTTAAGGACCACTCTGGCAACAGGGGTCAGACGAATGCATCTCAGGTTCTTGTGGGGTCCTAACCATGTGATGGGACAGAGGTGCCTCCAGGTCTGTTGAAGTGCCAGCACAATTTCCAAGTGGTGGTGGGCTCAGGGACATTCAGGCTGGAGTCAGCACCCCCTTGTTGCTTACACACCTGAGTGTTCTGATGTCTGTCCACTGGCCAGGGATAAGAAGTGGTGGGGCGACAGGAACAGCCGTGTGTGCACCTTCCTCAGCTCCATGTATTCATTTTGTGTGCTTGTTACATGTGTGTTCACTGTGTTTGTATGTTTATCATGTGTGCATATTCATCGCATGTGTGTCCCTAGCACGTGTTCATTATAGGGCACGCTGGGCAGGATACGGGGAGGGGTGGGCAGCTGACCTGGTCCATCAGGAGTCCTTCCAGCCTTGAGAAACGTGTCCTCTGAGGCCCTGGGGTTCGTGAGGCGGGAGAAGAAGGGGGTACTCACCGCGAGGGAGAGTTGACGTCCTTGTCCCCAGCACCTGGCCTCCAGCTGGGGATGGGGACTGTCCACAGGAAACAAGAGGACAAAATGAGGTGGTGGTGGTGGTGGGGCGCATTTGTGAATCCATCTCACCCACTTGTGAATCCATTTCACCAGGCTTTTCTGAGCCAGTCGGCCAGGTTCAGCCGTAGGAAGGTTGAGGTCTAGTCTGGGGCTGATGCCAGGTCCCCAGTGGGGCTGCACAACATGGTTAAGATATCAGCAAAGAACGGGCACCCGGTGTGGGTGCAGAAGTGGGTGATGGGAGGGGCTGTGCTGGGTGGGGGAGCCCAGACCTGTGTGAGCCTGAAGGAAGGACACATAGGCTTGATGCTGGCTGGGGAGGGGCTTGTCCCAGTCTCCTGGCTAGGAAGCTGCACCCAGGCTCACTGGGATGGGACGTGGGCTCTGGCACCTCAGGCAACACCAGCATCAGCTCCCCGTCTTTCTCTCCCATCTCTGCAGGAGGTGGAGGAAAGCGCAAAGGGAAAAGCAAGAAGTGGAAGGAAATCCTAAAGTTCCCTCACATTAGCCAGTGTGAAGACCTCCGAAGGACCATAGGTAAGCCGTCCTGCTCCAGGGGGCGCGGGGAGGAGCTGGGAGGGGAGCGAGGAGCCCAGTCACTGCAGAGTCATCTGTCCAGCGTGTCAAAATGGACAATGCTGTAAAGTGGTGCCAGGTAGGAGCTCCAAGCTGATGCCTTTGCCAGTTGGCATAAAGATACAGCCAACATTCATCCAACATTCATGGAGCATTTGATGCATGCTGGGTGGGATCAACCCCCAATTACCCTTTGAGGCTGTTAATTTGCCTCCCTTACTTTATGTGTCTGTATGTGCCTGCTAAGTGGCTTCGGTCACGTCTGACTCTTTGCAATACTATGGACTGTAGCCCGCCAGGCTCCTCTATCCTCCTAAAGATGAGGGAGAGGCAGACTGGCTGGGACCTCGGGCTGTGGGGAGTGATGATGTGCCAGTGAGCTCCTGACTTTCCTTTTTGCCTCCCTTATATCCCCAGAGACACTCACCACCCAGAAATGCCAGTGGGTGCAAAGAAAGACGACACCTCCCATCCAAAAATAAATAAAGACATAAAAATCGTGTTCTCTCTGGGCAATGGCCGGGGACAGGGACAGCTGAGCTGAGCTGGCCCCTCCAGAACGGTCACACTTTGGCCACTGTTCACCCCAACAATGTGGACACCTCACTTTCTACCTTCCTTCTCACTTATCCTTGAGCCAGATTCAGGGACTTAGTGCTCCCTCCCTCTCCATGTCTCTCGTCTCTGATCCTGACACTTAGAGGTGAGCCAGCTCTACTGAGATTCATTCCCTGCCCCCTGATTCTCAGTCTCCCCAAGTCTAACCCTGCTCCCCAGGAGGCCTCAGGCCATTGCCCCAGGCCACCAAGGCCCCTCACCTTCCGGTTGGCCTGGCCCCACCCTCTTCACTTCCGGCCTGGGGGACCCGGGAGCCTAGGTTTTACCTCTGAGCTTTGCTCTGCCAGTGGACCCCACCCCACGGGCCCCCGCCCCATCTGTCTGTCTAGGTCCATAAACCAGCCTCTTGGCACAGTCCACTCCCCTGGGAGGGTGTGAGAAACGTGTGCGCTGGCGTGTGAAAATGAATTCTTCTGTTCTCCTCGAGGGCATTGAAAAGGCTCTGTGTGTGAGGGCAGTGTGAAGAGAGGCCGGGAAAACAGGAAGGCCGCCATAAAGCAGCCGAGGGGCTGCTGCTCGCGGGGACGGGCCCCAGGGCTCGGGCCTTCCTGCGTGTTTACAGTCCGTCGCCCTGGTGTTTGCCCAGCCTCTGCTGGGGTCCTGCTGGAAGGCTTTCCTAAATAAAAATCTCATTTCTTTTCTAGACCAATACACAAACCAAACAGTGGCAAATGCCGCATTTATTTTTCTTGCGCACACATGAGCTCATTTTCTAAAGCTTTGGAGAGGATGTCCCGGGACAGGATTTGGGCCAGGGTGACGCAGCCCTTGTGGGCCTGGAAGGCCGCGTGGGAAGGCTCTTCATTAGAGGGGAGGATGGAGCCCTCTAGGATCCCCTGGACTGGCCAGAACAGTGGTCTGTTGAAGCCATACCCTCTCTCTTGCGCTCAGCATGGCCCTGACAACTGCAGGCCATCTCCTTCAGCAGAGACCCCAGGGTGATTTTAAGAAATGAGAACAGCACCCAGTGGACCCCTTGCTGAAACCACAGCCGCCTCTCCTTCCCCCTGGAATGAAACACAAACTTCTCACTGTGCCTTATGAGCACTTTGGCCGTTGTATGAAGCTTGGGGATCCCCTCTCAGAATAATGTTTTTACATATACAGAAAACAAAGTACATGGTGTTGCAAAGGAAACCAGTTCTTTTCAGATAATTAGATACTTTAAAATATTATGATCTGGAAGTATATGAGCTTTTTTGTCTTTCCGTCATGTATGACTCTTTGAGGTCCCATGGCCTGTAGTCTGCCAGGCTCCTCTGTCCATGGAATTTTCCAGGCAAGAATATTGGAGTAGGTTGCCATTGCCTACTCCAGGGGATCTTCCCAAGCCATGCATCAAACCTGCATCTCTGGGTCTCCTGCATTGGCAGGTGGAGTCTTTTACCACTGCACCACCTGGGAAGCTTTAATAACGCTCAGCAACTGGTCTAACCAAGGCTCAGCAACTGTTCTAATAGCTACTGTAATTCTGAATTAGTGAGGAGCATAATGGTGATTGCAGCCATGAAATTAAAAGACACTTACTCCTTGGAAGGAAAGTTATGACCAACCTAGATAGCGTATTAAAAAGCAGAGACATTACTTTGCCAACAAAGGTCCGTCTAGTCAAGGCTATGGTTTTTCCAGTGGTCATGTATGGATGTGAGAGTTGGACTGTGAAGAAAGCTGAGTGCCGAAAAGTTGATGCTTTTGAACTGTGGTGTTGGAGAAGACTCTTGAGAGTCCCTTGGACTGCAAAGAGATCCAACCAGTCCATCCTGAGGGAGATCAGCCCTAGGTGTTCATTGGAAGGACTGATGCTGAAGTTGAAACACCAATACTTTGGCCACCTCATGTGAAGAGTTGACTCGTTAAAAAAGACCCTGATGTTGGGAGGGGTTGGGGGCAGGAGGAGAAGGTGACGACAGAGGATGAGATGGCTGGATGGCATCACCAACTCGATGGACATGAGTTTGAGTGAACTTTGGGAGTTGGTGATGGACAGGGAGGGCTGGTGTGTTGTGATTCATGGGGTTGCAAAGAGTCAGACATGACTGAGCGACTGAACTGAACTGAACTGATAAGTAATATTTCCAGATACCTGCAATGATGGTGATACGAATGGGTGTGAGATTTCTGTTGTTGACCATTCCCAGGCACTGCTAACATTACTGTGGGTTGTTGTTGACATTCATGAGTCAGGAAGTGCTCATTTCCAGTTACAGGCTGATGAATAGAGAGACGATGTTTTTCTCCATCCAAGTTCAGTGAGTGAGTGAAGTCGCTCAGTGGTGTCTAACTCTTTGCGACCCTATGGACTGTAGCCTACTAGGCTCCTTCATCCATGGGGTGTTCCAGGCAAGAATACTGGAGTGGGTTGCCATTTCCTTCTCCAGGAGATCTTCCTGACCCAGGGATTGAACCCGGGTCTCCCGAAGTATAGGCAGACTCTTTACCAGTGGAGCCACCAGGGAAGTCAGGGTTCAAGGACCTCTTAAATCCTGTCCGTGGACCTCTTGGCAATGACCTTCCTATGCTGCCTTGTGTGAGTCTGCCTTCACCTTGGTCTCAGTCACTCCCTCCTCCTCTGTTGACTTTGCTGTGCTGGTTGCTTTTTCCATGACTGCCCCCAGATTGTCTCTAGCCTAGAGCCTCTGGACCTGCTGTTCCTTCTGCCTAGAATGCTCTTCCCCTACATTCAGGGGACCTTTAGGTCTCAGTTCAGATAGCACTTCCATAGAAAAGCCTTCTGGGACTTCCCTGGTGGTCCAGTAGCTAAGACCATGCTCCTATTGTAGGGGGCCCAGGTTCCATCCCTGGAACTAGATCCCACATGCTGCAACCAAAGATCCTGCATGCCACGGTGAAGATGGAAGAGCCTGCTTGCCACAACTGAGACCCGGTACAGCCAAATAAATAAATAGTTTTTTAAAAAAGAAGAGAAAAGCCTTTCCAACTAATCTTTAGAAAGGAACTGTATTCTCCTTTTAATTGCTATCTTTCCCATAGTGCTGTCTATTAATCCTCTTGGCCCATGACCCCAGCTGCAGTCATCTTGTGTTTAGTTGTTGACCTGCGTGTTTTCTTTCTCCCTCACTGCACTGGCTGTCCCATGACCACAGTGACTGTGTGGGTCACCACTAGGACAGTGCCCAGCACACTCTAGTGGCTCGTTAAATACTGGGAGAGTCAATGAAGTGAAATCTTGAAAATTAGGGCTCTGTTTAGAAAATCTGTGACATGAACTTGGCATTCCCAAATTTAATGTAGCCCATGGTTTAAAACTAAAAGTCATTAAAATTCAGGCTTAGAAGGTACCTTAGAAAGCATCTGCTTTAACACTCCATTCCCCCATTCCCTAGCAGATAGATGAACGAGTCAGAGGGGTAGGTGACCTGGTGACTCCTGGCCCAGGCCAATTTCCCCTGAGGCTGCAATTAGAATAATTCTTACAGGGATGTTAGACTTTTACAGAATTCTCAACTCAAGGAACTGGAGAGCATGTTGTCCAACCACCCTTTTCAGACCTGAGTCTGAATGTCAGAGTCTGTTAGCCTCCAAGAGGAGAAGTGACCTGCCTTGGACAGTCCAGGCCCCTGGTCCTCAGCTGCAACTCTCCATTCACCAGCATTATGTTGACTCACAAACATTTTTTTGGCATCAGCCCCCAGCCAGTACCCAAAGCAGAGAGACTGCTTGCAGGCACTCAGAAAAAGAGACATTTCTGTCTCTTTTTTTCTTTCATCTTCTAAGTGTGGGTTGCATGTCCATCAGATTACTGTACAAGTTTATTGGGCCCTCATGGTATGCTATGCACTTGAGAAACAGGCCTGATTCCTGACCCCTCAACCCCTGCCGCCACCCTCAAGCTCACTCATGGCTGAACCCAGGAGGCTGGCAGAAATAGGTGATAGCAAATTGAGAAAGTTTCATGTTGGAGGGACAGATTGCTGAGCTGGAGAACTGTGCCGTGGGTCTTCCACCCATCAAGAACTTCTCTGGAGAAAATGACATCATTCTGAGCCTCTCAGGGCATCTCTTTGTGTGAGCTCCAGAGGGACGTGGACCACATCTTCCTTCTTGGGTCTCCATTGCTGGTACTGGGAGTAGATGGATGGATGGATGTATCAAGTGATTGAATGAGCGCCGCCCTCCTTCCCAGCCTGGAAACTGTAACTAACTGTGAATGGCAGCAATGAGTATTAAGACAGAGATTCCTTGCCACATGTATCTACTTCCAATTGAGCCCCAGACATCAGTAACCAATTTTAGACAGTCCTGGCAGAGAGCAGACAGATCGTGAGAGGAGGAAGTGTTCTCTAATATCTGCTTGATGAAACATCGAATAATGGCATTCGTTAGTTGTAAGATAATTGTAAGATAATTGTAAGATAATTAGAGAGAGCCCAAATCAAAGTAGTTCTTAGAATATCCAGAACTTGGAAGGCAGGAACATCATTGTGAAGATAAAAGATTGTTGAGGTCTGCAAATATTTCTCAGTGACGCAGAAAGTTCTGTTGGGCATAAAGTGTGGCATTTTTATTTATTTAGCTCAGGCTCATTGCGTACTTTATTCTTTCATTAAAAAAGAAAAAAAGAGTATGAGGGGGCTTGAGTGAAAGAGTTGATTATTTCTCTATTTGGCAATATTTCTGCAGGAACTGTCCAAAAGCTATATAATAAATCAAGCCCCCTCCCCACCTCCTGGCAGGGTGACGTTTACAAGGAGACTTCTCACAGAAAGTAGATGCCGCCATGCCCTGCACCCTCACGGACGGACGGGACAGGAGAGATTTCATTTGCCTTGTGGGAGAGAACCGCTTGCCAAAGCCTTAACTCTTTCTAGGAGCAGCAACTCTAGGCTGTGGGGGATTTCTAGAAGAAAATGTAGACTTTTAACTTTAAAGAAGAAAAACCACGGAGCTTCCCAGGCGATTCAGTGGTTAAGCTTCCGCTTCTCAATGCAGGGGGGTGCTGGTTCAATCCTTGCAATGGGGGACTAAGGTCCCATTTGCCTTGGGGTGCAGCCAAGAAAAATTTGAAAATGAAAACGAGAAGTCTGCCTTGAACTAGCTTAGTCTTGATTGTTCACTCAGCGTTGCTCATGGTCTTTCAACAAGAAATCAGCCTGCAGACGCGTGTTGAGCCCCTACTGTATGCAGGCGCAGGAGCTGTACCATTGGCCACAGAAGCAACGTCATCTTGTGGAAGGCCGTTGGCATGAAAGTCAAATGGGGGCTCCGTGGCTCCCAGTTGTGTGACATGGGGCGAGTTGCTTGGTTTCTCTGGGTTGCAAGTTTCTTTGTCTCGAAAATGGGACACACTAATACCAACCTGGTAGAATTGTTGGGAGGGCCAGCAGGGTGCCTACTACACACTGTCCTTATCACCATTATCATCATGGTGCTGGTGGTGTAGGGTAAAGGCTGAAGGCCCTGAGGGGGAGGCTTCAGAATTTCCCAAAGAAGCCAAATTGGCTACAAATGATGAGTGGGCCTAGCCGCTTCTGTGCAGACGTCATGTTGGCCAGTGCTCCAGGGACCCCTGCATTGGGGTCAATTGAATCCTTCTCTTCCTTGAGCCCATGCCTCCAGCCTCCGCTTCCTGGAGGCCACCCTGGTCCCTGCACCCCTCGGCCCTCCTTCCTCCCCTGTGGAAGCCGATGGTGTCACACTGTGCCCAGATCCCTGGCCTTGTAGGTTTCTTTCCTAGGACACAAGGATGCTCTGGAAGGTTGCACCCTAGAGCCCTAACAAGGGTTACCCCTGGGAAAGGCATTTCCTGGTGGCTCAGCAGGTAAAGAATCCGCCTGCAATGCAGGAGGCACAGGAGGTATGGGTTTGATCCCTGGGTTAGGACGATTTGTTGGAGGAGGAAATGGCAACCCAATTCAATATTCTTGCCTGGAGAACCCCATGGGCTGAGGTCCACGGGCTGGCAAAGGAGTCAGACACGACTGAAGCGACTTAGCACTGGGGAAGGCATAGAGGTCAGAGGGGACATTAGCTTTATCTGTAAGATTTTTTTTTTTTAAATAATATTTTGTGTTTTGTGCCTTGAGCTTTTGCACTTTTTAAAAAAGGTTTATTTTTAAATTTTTGGCTGTGCTGGATATTCGTTGCTGCCCGGGCCTTTTTCTCTAGCTGTGGCAAGCGGGGACTACTCTCTGGTTTCGGTGGATGAGCTTCTCATTGCAGTGGCTTCTCTTGTTGTGGAGTGTGGGCTGTAGGGTGCTTGGGCTTCAGTAGCTGTGGCGCACGGGCTTAGTTGCATGTGGGATCTTCCCGGGTCAGGGACTGAACTGGTGTCTCCTGCACTGGGAGGCGGATTCTTTACCACTGAGCCACCAGGGAAGCCCTATAAGGTGATTTTTATATAAAGGAGAATGAATCGGCAAGTTATTTGTGTGGTCAAAGTTGAATGCTTAAAGATGGGATCTGCTGCCTGCTTCCACAGTGGGGCACTGGGGACAGTGATGCCATTTCCCTCTTTCCTGGTAGATTTTGGGTCCACTAATGAGTCTGTGGCCTCTGAGAGGATGATAAGAGTCTCGCTGTCTTTGCAGGTCCTGTAGGACTGGCTGAGGGGCTCCTGCTTGGTTCTTCTGGGATGCTGGCAGGTGGGAGCCACCTGATAGCCAAAAGCCTTTGGCTGGTGGGGGTCTCAGGACCTTCAATCCTACAAGGATTTGGAGGAAGCCCAGGCCTGGATCAGCCCAGTCTGACCTGGGACCCCCATCCTTGGAGTCTCCGGCCTCCTCCTGGGGTGCTTAGCGCTACACTCTGACCAGCAGGGACCCTTCATCCCCACAGTGGTCTCCTGCCTGCACATTGTTGGCGTCCCCTGAGTGGAATGGGTGACCAGGGTCGTTTCCCAGAGATGAGACAGGACTGGTCTCTGCTGCAAACAGCCTCCCTTTCTACTCGTCCCTGCTCACGGGCAACTGGTCCCTTGGCATTGCCAGGCACACATCAGGGTCTGGAGAGGAGTCTGGGCTCCTGAGACAGGTCTCACCCCACCCAGGGTCTGTGTGACCCAGGCCCCTTCAGGCCTGCCAGGCTGGCATGCAAATGCTTGATTTTCACTGTCAGGGATACCAAGTCTCTCTGCAGACGTCATTCCTGTCCTTGGGGTGATAAAGGCGCGTCCCGTCTGTCATTCTGCCACTTACCATGCTCTGATAAGGCTCAGCATCTGCTTGTCCTTGGAGGGCAAGATAAATTTAGATGTGGCGGATTTAGAGCATCAGGTGACCTGTTTGCAGCTGTAGCTCTTAGGAATGAGAGGGTTGCCTGGCTAGTCCCACAGTTTGCTGGGCACTAGTCTCACCTCTCCACCAAGATCAAGCCAAGGATTTCTCAAAATTGCCAACAACCATAAAAAGCTAGGAGGAAAGCTTGGAGCAGATGGGCTCAGAAGGAGGCAATACTGCTGACCAATACCAATACCACTGGAAGGCGAGGGCTGGATCATCAGTGCCCAGCCTGGCCTTGGGTACAAGCACAATGCCCAGTGGCCCTAGTTGATGGGTTTCATGTTGGGAGATTCTTAGAACAGAGCTTTGATACGGGTTTTATAGATGATCTGAGGTTGTGGTGTTCAAAGGCTGCTGTGCAGGGAGCATGAAAGATTAAATTAGACTTCTGTCTGATCAGGCTTTCTTTTTGCCTTTTATATTTGGGTTTCTGTGTAAGGTTTTATTCCAGAGTTAAAACCAAGTTTGAAACCCATGGTTCTAAGCCAAGTCTCCTATTTTCCAGGTAAGTGAACTGAGTCCCAGAGAGACAAGTGACTTGATGAGGTCTCTTTGTGACCTGACTCACTGTCTTAGTGGGCTCAGGCAGCCAGAGCAAAATGCCATAGACCAGGGGGCTTAAACAACAAAAATTCATTGTCTCACAATTCTGGAAGCTGGAGGCCCAAGATCAAGATGTCAGCAGTATTGGTTCCTTCTGAGCTCATCTGCTCCAGGCTTTCCTCATAGCTTCTTATGATTGTTGGAGATTTTGAGAATTCCTTGGCTTGTAGAAGCATCACCCTAATCTCGTCTTCATCGTCACATGGCGTTCTTTGTGTGTGTGTGTGTGTGTGTGTGTGTGTGTCTGTGTATATTCAAATTTCCCCTTTTTTTAAGGACACTAGTTATATTGGTGTCATATTGGTTTAGGGTTTATCCTAATGGCCTCATTTTAACTTGACCATCTCTGTGAAGACCTTATTTTCAAATAAGATCACGTTATAGAGGACTAGTGGTTAGGACTCCAACGTATCTTCTTTGTTATTCAGCTGCTAAGTTATGTCCGACTCTTTGAGACCCCATGGACTGCAGCATGCCAGGCTTCCTTGTCCTTCAGTATGTCCCAGAGTTTGTTGAAACTCATGTCCATTGAGTTGGTGATGCCACCCAACCACCTCAATCCTCTGTCATCCCCTTCTCCTCCTACCCGAAATCTTTGCCAACATCAGAGTCTTTTCCATTGAGTCGGCTCTTCACATCAGGTGGCCAGTCAGCCAATCAGCTTCAGCATCAGTCCTTCCAATGAATATTCAGGGTTGATTGACTGGATTGATCTCCTTGCAGTCCAAGGGACTCTCAGGAGTCTTCTCCAGAACCACAGTGTCTTCTTTAGGGATCACAATTCAACGCCTAAGTACCACCTTCTCACATGGTTTCTGGAGTTCAGGTTCAAGGGGCCAGAGGACCCAGAATCCCCCCAAGTCTGAAAGTAGACCCGTCCCTCCTTCCCGACCTGGCTCGGGGCTAACCCCTGTAGGCTGAGGCTCACTGCCTCCCCACAGGCCACAGGAATGTCTGCAGGATGATTAACTGCTTTCCAAACCATGCTGCATGGTGCTTTTATGTTCCCTCTTTTTATTTTTGTTGTGATTGTTCAAGTCATTGTAATTGGTAAATTACTTTGCTAAAAAACATAAGAAAACGCACATGAAGGACCACACATAATTTTACCACTGGGCTGTAGCCACACTTAACACTTTCATGTAATTCCTTCTAGCTTTTCCCCCTGTGCACATACCATGGTTTTGCTTATTAATCTTTTTCTTAATATAATTTAAAAAATATTTTCCCATGTCATTAAAAACCTCCATAAATGTGATTTATGCTTTTCTATTTGATGCATATTTTTTGAGTGTCAGGCATTGAAGATATATCAGTGAACCAAACACAAAATTCTGTTCTCAGGGCTGTCTGGAGGGGTGACTGTCTACACCAGGGGGCTGTGGGGAACTAGCCTACTGCCCGGCCAATCCCCACCTGTGTGGTTTATTTATTTCCTTATTTATTATTTCCTTTAAGTTATCTTGAAAATAAGCCCTCTTTCAGTGGCCTCAAATGAATCTGATTTTTTTTCCATTTATTTTAATTAGTTGGAGGCTAATTACTTTACAATATTGTAGTGGTTTTTGCCATACATTGACATGAATCAGCCATGGATTTACATGTGTTCCCCATCCTGATCCCCCCTCCCACCTCCCTCTCCATCCCATCCCTCTGGGTTTTCCCAGTGCACCAGCCCTGAGCACTTGTCTCATGCATCCAACCTGGGCTGGTGATTTGTTTCACCCTTGATAGTATACTTGTTTCAATGCTATTCTCTCAGAACATCCCACCCTCGCCTTCTCCCATAGAGTCCCAAAGTCTGTTCTGTACATCTGTGTCTCTTTTACTGTTTTGCATATAGGGTTATCATTACCATCTTTTTAAATTCCATATATATGCATTAGTATACTGTATTGATGTTTATCTTTCTGGCTTACTTCAGTCTGTATAATGGGCTCCAGTTTCATCCATCTCATTAGAACTGATTCAAATGTATTCTTTTTAATGGCTGAGTAATATTCTATTGTGTATATGTACCATAGCTTCCTTATCCATTCGTCTGCTGATGGGCATCTAGGTTGCTTCCATGTCCTGGCAATTATAAATAGTGCTGCGATGAACATTGGGGTGCACGTGTCTCTTTCGGATCTAGTCTCCTCGGTGTGTATGCCCAGGAGTGGGATTGCTGGGTCATATGGCAGTTCTATTTCCAGTTTTTTAAGGAATCTCCACACTGTTCTCCATAGTGGCTACACTAGTTTGCATTCCCACCAACAGTGTAAGAGGGTTCCCTTTTCTCCACATCCTCTCCAGCATTTATTGCTTGTAGACTTTTGGATAGCAGCTATTCCGACTGGCGTGAATCTGATTTTTTAAAGGCCTCTTATCTATCCCATGGTCTTCCCAGGTGGCTCAGTAGTAAAGAATCTGCCTGCCAATGCAGGAGGTGCAGGTTCGATCCCTGGGTTGGGAAGATCCCCTGGAGGAGGAAATGGCAACCCACTCCAGTATTCTTGCCTGGGAAATCCCATGGATGGAGGAGCCTGGTGGGCTATAGTCCGGGGTTTCAAAGAGTTGGACATGACTAAGCACACACACACACATATATCCCATGTATGTATTGTAATTTAGGGCGTGTGTTTTTTTTTTTTTTTTGGCCACCAGGCAGCATTTGGGATCTTAGTTCCCCAACCAGAGATCAAACCCATATCCCCAGCATTGGAAGCACAGTCTTTTTTTTTTTTTTTACTTTATTTACTTTTAATTGGAGGATAATTGCTTTGCAATATTGTGTTGGTTCCTGCCGTACATCAGCATGAATCAACCTTCGGTATACATGTGCCCCCTCCCTCTTGAGCCTCCCTCCCACCTACCCCGTCCCCGCCGTCTAGGTGGTCACAGAGCACCAGGCTGAGCTCCCTGCACTAGACAGCAACTTCCCACTCGCCATCTATTTTACACATGGTAATGTATACATTTCAATGCTACTCTCTCAATTCATCTCACCCTCTCCTTTCCCCACTGTGTCCATAAGTCTGTTCTCTATGTCTGAATCTCTATTTCTGCCCTGTAAATAGGTTCATCAGTACCATTTTTCTAGATTCCATATATGTGTGTGTGTGTTAATATGTGATATTTGTGGAAGCACAGAGTCTTAACCATTGGACTTCCAGGGAAGCCCCTGGGTGTTTTTTCCCTCTCATTTTTTGCCATCACAATTAGTGTTCGAATGACCCTCTTTGTACTTCATTGTGACATTGCAGTCTCTGGCTCAGAGGTGAGAAAGCCCGCGCTGTCTTTCTGAATGCAGGCACCCGAGTGTCAGCTAAACCCGAGTAGACTGCGCTCTGCCCTCTGCCTCCCTCGCCTCCTTTGGAATGTTCCATTTCCAGCTCGCGCCTGCATCCACAGATGCTGTTAACATGAAATGTGCTGCTGATGGACAAAGCCAGTGAGGTTTGAGGAGCACCTCCGCCCTGCTTGCCAGCCCCGATTCCCTGCAGTCGCAGGCAGGAGAAGGGTTTTCTGTCTGTTTTAAGGCCTGTTGCTGAAAACGGGGGAAAAACAAGCTGCTTTATGCAGCAACAGGGACCTCAAAGCAGCCCAAGAGGCCAGCTGACCCGCAGCAGCCTGAGCCGGCAGAGTTCTGCCCCATACAGAGACACTAGGCCAACACTCCCGGTGATCTCTGCCCAGACTCTATTTACAGACTTTATTTCCCGAGCTCTGTCTTCAGCAGCCCTTTGGCAGCATCAACCCCAGCGTCTGCCTCAGCACGTTAAACACCCCTTGTTCCGAGTACCCCGGAGCTAGCACCCAAGGGAGAGTGAGAAGAAAAAAATGTGGGTGGAGGGATATGTGGGGCCAGTATAAACTTTCAAATTAAAAAAAAAAAAGGGAACAACAACAACAAAATGTATCCCCGAAGAGCTCCTGGGAGCCTGAGCTCCTGCTGACTTCTCCCTGTGGCCTCTTCCAGCCAGTACCAGGAAAGAAGATGCAGATGCAAAATCGAGAAACCTGCAAACTCGGCCCGGCTTTTTCATTCTTCTTCTTGTTTTTTTTCTGTTTCACAGTTGTACTGTCCTTGCATCGTCTTTAAAACTTATTTTTTTAGTTATCTTTTAGTTCTTTTTCTCTTTACAGAAATAAACCCGTTGATGAAATTTCTAAAATAGAATCAAGAAAGAGGAGAATAAAACTTGCTGATGAGATAATCACTGTTAACGTTTCGGTGTGTGGCCACTTTCACAGTTTGCTCTGTTTAGAGAGAGAGAATTGTACTGGCTGTCTTTTGTTTCCCTGCCCAGAAGTCAGGTACCATTTTACACAGAAAGAAATGGTTGTGGAGTCTCCTGTTGACTGGGAGGTAGGAGATCCAGGTTCCCGTGCTACTGCCTTGATTCTGTGGCCTTCTGAAAGTCACTTAACCTCAATTTGCCCATCTTTTTTTTTTTTTTTTTTTTAAATGGACCATTTGTAAAGTCTTTATTGAATTTGTTACAGTATTTCTTCTGTTTTATGTTTTGGCTGCAAGGCATGTGAGATCTTAGCACCCTAACCAGGGATGGAACCCTCATCCCCTTCATAGGAAGGTGAAGTCTTAACCACCGGACTTCTAGGCAAGTCCCAATTTGCCCATCTTTAAAATGGGGAGCTGATCATCCTTCCTACCTTACTGGATGATCAAGTGTCCAGTGGAGTTACTGGTAGAAAGTGCTTTGTCATGGGCTCTGCAGATTGTTCCTGGCCATTTTCAACATGGTCATGTGACTGGGCTTCCCTGCTAGCTTAGACAGTAAGGAATCTGCCTGAAAAGCAGGAGAGGTGGGTTGGATCTCTGGGTTGGGAAGATTCCCTGGAGAAGGAAATGCTACCCACTCTGTTATTCTTGCCTGGAGAATCCCATACACAGAGGAGCCTGGTGGGCTACCATTCATGGGGTCGCAAAGAGTCAGACACAACTGAGCAACTAAGCATGCTGCCAGCATTGCTATCACGCCAGCCCCCTCTGCCTGGTGGGCAGAAATGGATACAAAGGTGATATTGCTCCAGGCCTTTGGCTGAGCCCAGCTTGAGACAGAGTGAGAGGCTGAGAATGGCTTTGCCAAAGGATGCCATCATCAGGATTGGGCGTCAGCAACTCTGGGAGTGCCTGGCAGTTGTAGGTACTGTGCTTATGTCTCAGGCAGGTCAGCTGGGACAAAGCTATCGAGGGACTGACCCATTTCCATCAGTTTGGTACAGAGACAGCAGTGAAGAGCATGAAGCACCAGGGTTTGAGCCAGGCTCTGTTCCCTACTGACTATGACTTTGGGCAAAGTGATGTAACTTCCCTAAGCCTCAGTCTCTCTGTCTGCACAAAGGGGAATAGAAGTTGTGAGGATTGACTGGGGACGCCCAGTGGGAGGATTGTGCCCAGGGCCTGGCTCACAGCGAGTGCCCAAGGGCAGCTGCTTCATCCCCTTCCTTTTCATTATCACCGTTGTCAACAGTCCCGTTCAGGTCAGAGCTTTGTTTCTTGGTTCCCAGGGTGGTGGTTGCCAAGTCCTGCTGGCTTTAAGTTTATCTGTTCATTCATTCGTTCATTCATCTGTTAAGTCCTTACTCTATGCCAGGGATCCAGGGAGCTGCCAGGTGGTGGGGAGCTGCTTTCCGGAGTGGCTCCTGGCAGCATGGACTGGGCTATGTATTTCCTTTATGTAACCTGGATATAACCCTTTTCTCTCAGCCCTCAAAGTCTCTATTTACTTACTCTTAGCAGACTTAGAAGTTCTATATGGTTACCACCTGAAGCCCCGCTCCTTAAAGGCCACCTCATCCATCCCTCTGCCTCCAGGCAGGACGGGCCTCAACCAACACAGATGCATGGAATGATAACCTGTAACCCACAAATCCCTGATCAGCTTTCACTCTGGGCAGGGTACAGCCGAGGGCTCCTGGGGGGGCATGTGAGGCCAGCTCCATCCCTTAAAGGGCTGTCCCTAGTCGAGGAGACAGGGCAGGAAGCACACACAATGGCCGTGAGAATGCGGGCAGCTATCACAAGTCAGTCCTCAGTATCCAATGCCTAGAGGTGGAGGGGAGAAGGGGGGACAGAGACATATCTGTGGGACAGAAAGTTTCCAGCTGGAGTCATTGGGAGAAAGGGAAAACTTCTGGGGTCAGCAGGTTCAGCATCATCAGCAGCATCCAACCAGCAAGCGTTTCCTGGGCGCTCACCATGGCCAGGCATCAGGCTGCTTCCCTTACAGACACATGCTCACTGAAGCATTACAAACTCTATGGAACAGGTGTTACTTTTCCCCACCCCTGTTTCATGGATGAAGATGCAGAGATGCAG
Organism: Odocoileus virginianus; assembly: GCF_023699985.2. Classification (NCBI taxonomy): domain Eukaryota; kingdom Metazoa; phylum Chordata; class Mammalia; order Artiodactyla; family Cervidae; genus Odocoileus; species Odocoileus virginianus. Next base: position 21,513,774 of record NC_069680.1, read on the forward strand.
AGAGATTAGTAAATTGCTCAAAGTTACAGAGCTCTGGGAGAGGCAGAACTCAGATTGAAACCTGGGCCGGAGTCAAGGCCATGCTGACTGTGACTTCCACCACGTTGGCCATGGTTTCCCCATGGGAGTGGGACAGCTGGGGGCACATTTGAGAGGTGATGGTGCCCTGCTTTGGTGAGCTTTGTGCAGAGAAATGAGGGATGAGGTCTAAGAGAGACACCACCCGTGCCTGCAAGCTGGAATGTTAGATTTTCATCCTGCAGGTAGTAGGGAGCCATGGCATGACAGCCCCTGCCGCCACTCTCAGTGGGAGCAGAGAGCAGGGAGAGGCTGTGCATGGAGCAGCCTGGCCTTCCTGGGTGATATGACATTCACTCACTTCTCCAAATATTTATTCTTTACCTACTGTGTGCCAGAGAGAAATGAGACAGTGTTTCTCAGGCACCCAGCCCAGGACCTAGAATGTCCTAGAAACGGCCTCCTCTTCTGAGGCCAGGACGCCTTGGCTCAGGTGACCCTGCGAAGTCAGAAGTGGCTGGAGCTTCCTCACCTGCCACTTCAGGCTGGGCACAGGTTTCTCTTTTCGACACTGGGTCGCGGAATGCCTTTCACATCACCTGTGAGGTCTCCAAGCCTGCAGCTGTTCCCACTACCCACCTGTCTCTCTCCCTCCTCTTTGGGGGTGACTTCTGGCTCCCCTTCTGTCTGTCCTTTCTCATTCCTCCCCCGCTGGGCCTTGTAGAAGGTGGGAGATGGGCATGAATGTCACACTGGCCATCTCTCTGCCCAGGCTGTGCCTGCATGGGTGATCACTTCGGGCACATTTCGGGTAGGGCTTGCAGACCTGAGCCGACTGGGGCTCAGAATGTGGGGGTGGGGGCTGCAGAGGGAACTCTCCAGCCCCACAGTCCTCTGGCCTCCTCCTCTGGCCAGCCAGCCATGAGACCCATTCTCTTGGGTCCTCTGCCACCGTCTGTCCTTGTTGGGCTTTAACATGAAAGGAGTCATTCTCGGAGTGCTTGCCACTCACCCCAGCCTGCACCCCTCCCATATTCCTGTTCCCTGCAATGGCTGCGCTAGGTAGAAACCTGAGATTCTGCGGCCTGCTCCCTTGTCTCCATCTCTTTGCCCCGACACTCAGTCCTGGGGGCTCAGAGACAGCTGGACTTGGCTCAGCTGAGGGGAGCCCAGGCTTGTGCTATCTGTTGCCCTCCAGCTTTCTGGAAGAGTCCACGGGGCTTCCGTGTTGTTGAGGGAATCAGCCTGGCACCTGTGTCTATATCACCAGACCCCGTTCCCCAAAGGCAGACTGCTGGCTGTCTCGTATCCCTCTCACCTGCACAGGTACCAGGTAGAGTGACTCTGCCCTGAAGAAAACACGGGCAGGGGAGGGCAGTTTCTGGCTCTGGGGTTAGAAGGTCCACATTCTGCCAGGTTCCAACTTATCAGCGCCTGCCTTAAGCCAATCGATCACCCATCTCCTTCAGGCCTAGGTTTTGGATTTGTTTTCAATGAACAGACTATTTTTTAAAACCATTTTCGTCTGGTGGAAATATTGAGCAGGAAGTACAGAGAGTTCCCACAGAGCCCCTGTACCAGCCTCAGTTTTCTCACCTGTCAAATGGGGATGGGCCCTCACCTTGTTCTTACTGTGCTTACTGTTCTTACCATCCCCTCGCCCCCATTTTATGGATGACAAGACTGAGGCTGAGAGACAAGGGGCTAGTTCAGGGTCACTGGCTGGGGAGTGTGAGAGCCTAACTCTTAGCCTGGGGTTGTGGAGGTCCAGGCAGGTAGTGTGTGGGCATGGGAGGGATGAGCTGAGTGGGACCCTCCTGAGGCCTCCTAGGGGGTGAAGAGTCTCCCCTGGAGCAGCTCTGATCTCTGCTGCCTGGTTTACAGCAGGGAGGGAAGAGCACCTCCCAGCGGCCGCTCAGCTCACATCCTTGGGGGGCCCTTCATTCATTTATCTATTCAGTGAGGGTTTTTTTTAGTATGTTGATTGCACTAGGTTTTTGCAGGGGCTTCTCTAGTTGTGACGAGCGGGCTTACTTGCTCTGCAGCATGTGGGATGTTCCCCGAACAGGGATCAAACCAGTGTCCTCTGCATTGCAAGTTGGGTTCTTAACCCCTGGACCAGCAGGGTCTGTTCAATGAGTCCTGAGTGCTGACTAGGTGTGGTGCCAGTGCCGGGAGCTGGAGACCTGAGTTCTAGTCCAATTTTCACCCTAACAAGGTTCCTCCTGGAATGTCGAGGCTGGCAGACCTCAGTCCCATGCTAGCTGCAACCCTCCTCTGCAGGCTGGGAAACAGCTCCCCCTTATCCCGCTGCCGCCCCAGGGATGACCGGCAAGCTGGAGGCAGGAAACGAGGAGGGGCCTGGGTCTGCTGGTTTGGTGGCCAGACACCTTGGGCCAGGAGGTGGCTCAGTCGAGGAAGCCTGGAAGACCCCAGCCAGGGCATCTTGTGTGTGGGTGTGGGGGACGGTAGGAGCCAGGAGGACAATTCTGGACCCGTGGCAACAAAGGACCCGTTCTTGGTTCCTGGCGTTGTCACATCCTGCCAGAGGGATGAGTAATCACTCGCCGGGCCGGTTGGGTGGCTGCCACACTCAAGGGCAGCCTCCAAATTAGGGAAGGGTTTTCTCCTAGGATCCTGACCCTTCCCTAGGGCGCAGGGGCAGCTTGGCAAGCAGAGAGGGCAGCCTCACCAGCACCCACGGGTGCAGCCAGGCCATGCCAGGCGGCACCATCCCTCTCCCATCCTGTCCAGCATCCACCCTTTTCATCTGCATGAGAGGGGCACAGACCAGTACCCCACAAATGAGCTCATCTCTCACCTGCCCCACTCATTGGTCTGCCCCCCTGGATAGGGGCTGTATCTCCATGGGTCCCAGTGCCTGCACCCGGTAGGTGCTTGATGTGCGTCTGATTAGCCAGGAGTCCTGAGGCCTGGTTTTCATTTACGCTCAGTCACTACCCACCCACCTGCATCCGTCTTTGTTCAAATTGCTGGGAAGCCCAGAGCCAAGTGCTGTGCCGAAAGCATAGCTCTCCTTTGTCAGGCGTCCTGGGGGAGCTTGTTTTCTTCTCTCCTCCCTCTTTGCTGGTTGTTTCCTGTTCTTTTTCTATCATTGAACAGTTGAACATATGCTTTTATGGGAAAATGCTGTGGACCCTTTTGGGAAGTGAGCAAGCCATATACACTTCAGTCCATTAGAAATAGGAAGGAGAAAGGTCCCCTGCTCCACCTGGGAACCAGGTGTGTCTGAGCTCTGCTGCTCCTTCCTGGAGACTGGGCCGATGAACACCCGCCCTGTGGACTTCGAGGAACGTATGGGCGGAATGTATTTGGACAGGCCAAGGTGCTAGGCAGTGCCAGGCCAGTGCCTGCCCTGGGGCTCTAGAAGATGCGGCCACTTGGGCCAGAAGATGCCATGCGCCTCTGTAGAATTGGCTGTGGAACAACCAGCCTGGAGAGGGCCAGGGCTTGCCCAACTGGGCACAGCTGGCCAGCTTCGTATTTCGAAGAAGCTGGCTGAGAGTTTGGCCAATCGGGCAATCGGAAATTGCCCTAAGGGGAAGGAGACATCCTAGGTTATAGCATTGGCGGCGGGCCAGCTTCGTGTGTTATTCTGCGTTGCTCTCCCTCCCTGGTAAAAAGGTGCAAGGACGGGGCATCCGCAAGACGGTGACATTGTCCAAAAAAGGAGAGAGCTCGGCCGAGAGGTATAAATAGGAGCTTGTGGCGGGGGCAGGGGGTGGGGTGGCCGGATGACAGGGCTCCCCTGCTCACAGTGCCACAGGAGGACTGCTTTTGAGGTCCCGGCGGCCAACTGGAGACAGAGTTTTTTGAGATGTTGGCAAGATGAGAGTTGAATAATCTCTTATCATCCTGCACTCTCTTCCCCTCCCCGCGCCCCGGTCATCCTTAGAGAGAGCTGGGGAGAACGAGCTCTAAGTGGAGCAGTTAAACCTGGCCTGTCTGCTGTGTTCTTCCGGAAACAGCCTGTGGCTTGAGACCAGAGGAGGAGGGCAGGCTGGACGGTGCTGGGGGACAGTGCTGGAAGGAGTTAGAGGCGGGGGCGTGGTGGGGGTGGAGCCGATGGGGCTGGACCAGCAGCTGGCCAAGCCTGGTCCTTGTGGGCTTCAGTGTTACAAAGGTGCAGACAGAAGGCAGGACAGCAGCTCAAGGTAGTGGTGTGGCTTTGGGAGGTGGACCGAGGTGATGCTATGACTCTATTTCCAATAGTTCCAGAAGGAAAGCTGTATCTTTAATGCCATACAGGACTCCATTCTTTGCTCTTTTGTTTACTCACTGGATGGTCTCAGGCAAGCCTCTCACCTTCAGGAAGGAGTTCCTTACTCGGACTGTGGGGTAAATTCGGGACACCTCCTAGGGTCTGCTCAGTCGCTCAGTCATGTCTGACTCTCTGTGGCCCCATGGATTGTAGCCCGCCAGGCTCCTCTGCCGGTGGAATTTCCCAGGCAAGAATACTGGAGTGGGTTGCCACTTCCTACCCCAGGGGATCTTCCCGAGCCAGGGATCAAACCCGAGTCTCTTGGCGTCTCTTACATTGGCAGGCGGATTCTTGACCACCAGCGCCACCTGGGAAGCCACACTGCAGGGCATCATAAGACACGAGTAGGGAGTCTCTATACTTGGCGCAGCACCTGCTGGTGTGGAGCAGTTTTCTCCGGGGCCAAGATGGTCCTTGGGGGTGGGTGTTGGGTCTGTCTGTCTGCAGCCCTGGTGACAGGCTTCCTGGAGTCATTGGCCAGGAGCCAAGTTCTATTTCCAGTTGGGCCTGATGGTGAAAGTCAGTTCTTCTGTCCGGCACTGATTTGGCTGCAGACACCACCTAGTCCTTTGAGGTCCAGGGATTCTTCTGACCCTCCAGACCACCACATACCTTTGACTGTAGCTCTGAACGTGCCTGTCTTCACTCCCCAGGGAGGTTGTGGGCTACTGCTTGGCGTGCAAAGCTCTTTTCACACTCCCCGAATTCATGTAATCTTCTAGTGATCCTGCGGGTGTGTGGTATTTCCAGTCTCCTCTGAAAGACAGGGCTCCTAGAAGTTACCTCCATTGCCCAGCAAGGCCTGACCCGTGGTAGCTCATGGCTGCTTCTTGGGACTTAATCGTGGCTATGCCACGCAGCTTGCTCCAGGGTGGGGTGATTACACTGTACAGATGGGCCTGGAAGGTCAAGCCCATTCCTGCTGGTTAAGCTTTCCACCAGTGGCAGCCACCTCTTTAATGAGGACCCTCCAACTCTGGTAAAGAATCTGCCTGCAATGCGGGAGACTCAGGTTCGGTCCCTGGGTTGGGAAGATCCCCTGGAGAAGGGAATGGCTATCCATTCCAGTATTCTTGCCTGGAGAATTCTATGGACAGAGGAGCCTGGTGGGCTGCGGTCCATGGGATTGCAGAGAGTTGGACACAACTGAGCGACTTACACGTAACTCTAACTCCAGCGCCTTCTGCATCTAGGTCTTAGGCTCTGGGATCTCAACCTGCCTGCTGCCTACACCTGTCTCATTTTTTCAGTAAGCCATTTGGCTTCGGAAAGGTGAGGTGGTGGGAGAAGTGTTACCTTCCAGTCTGAGTTGGCATGAACTGGCCAACTAAAACATTTCCACAAGCCAAAAATCATTTCACTTGGTTACTTCGTAACAGGCCAAGTGCACGATTTTCCATCAAAACATTTCCATCGTTCAAAAAGTGTGTCTGACACAGAAGCTGATTCCTGCTGCATCCTTGTGACAGCTCACATTTTACTTGGGATCCAGTGTTTTTCACAATGTCACCACCTCTTATTTTACGTAAAGACTGAACTCCCTGATGGAAATATGTTGCAAGAATGCTTTTCACTGTCAAGGTGGCACAAAACTCCTGCAGAAGGTTTTCTTTGTCCGGCTCAGAGAAGAATCCCTTTTCTGTAGAATTCCTGCCACGTTTCACTGGCCAGGATGGGTCTTGCCAGGGCGCCTTGAAGTGGATCATGTCCCATGACAGCCAAAGCTGTTTAAGGTTCATGGAAATGTTTGTGGAAACAATTGCAGACTCCTCTGCTGACAGCTCGCTCCTTTTGTGTAATGTTTGATAGAACAGCAGAAGAATTTGGCTGGCCCTCGGAATGTGCTGGAATGGAATTTGGCTATGCTGTCTGTCCAGGTCTCTGATATGGCTGTGAGAGAATGTTCGCCTTCTCATTAAGCAAATACTCAATGCGTTCCTTCTATGTCCCAGATTCTGGGCTAATCAGAGATAAGTGCTACTCAGGCCCCATCCTTAAGAGCCTGGTTGATGGGGAGTAGAAAACGCAGGTGTGTTCCATTCCTAACTACTTTGGAACCACGTTAGGAAGGGCGGAAGGCTCATCACTTGAGGTGTGAGGTGACTTCAGGTGACACACAGATGAACTGGGGTTATGCGTTTAATTTAATGTTTATCGTTTAAAAAAATGTAACTCCAGTAATTTCCCATACGTTATTGCTTAGGGATAAAAAGTTGAAGAAAGGCAGGAGGGAGAGTCAATTCAACCACAAGTTAAAGGGACTTCCCTGGTGGTCCAGTGGTTAAGACTCCATGCTTCCAGTGCAGGGAGCATGGGTTCAGTCCCTGGTTAGGGAACTAAGATCCCACATGCCTCATAGCATGGCCAAAACAACAACAAACCCAAGTTAAAGAAAAATATCCAGTAAATATTGTAATAGTGGTAACTGGTATAGGAGGTAGATTATAGTAAAGATTATCATTCAAAATTCTTGACAGTGGCTCACAAATGACTAATGTCTAGAAAAGTTCGATGCAGGTTCATTGCATGCTGATGAGATGCCCAGGGCTTTATTTGTACCATCATGCAAGCTTCAGGAAGCTGTGGGAGATGATAGTGTTACCATCCCAACTGAGAGCTGATGAAACTGAGGATCAGAGAGGGGAGATGATTTGCCCAAGGTCACATGACTAGTAAGTGGAAGAACTTGAATTTGAACCCTGGTCTGTCTGACTCTGGATCATGAACTCTTCATCGCTATGCTATGACAAAGTACTGCAGTTGGTCAAATAAAGAAGTGATTATTTCCTCCTAAAGTATAATCCAAGAAAATTTCCTAGAGTAGGAGGCCTTGACTGAGGGGTTGTAATAGCAAAGGAAGTTTGGGTGGTAAGGCAGAGTGTCCAGTGGATCAGATACTTATGATTATTGGCTGGATTTGAACAACATATTTTTTTCCTTGTATAAATAATGTCTTAAGGTTTAGGCTATGGATTGGATCTTGTGTGCCATTAGGGACACGGGCTCCTTCTATCTGTCTGCTCCACCAATATCTCATGGTCCAAGATGGCTGATGCAGCTCCAGCCATCACATTCTTATTCCAGGTAGAAAATAGAAAAGAAGGAAAAGGGTAAATGTGTTGTTGTTTAGTTGCTAAGTGTCTGACTGTGACCCCCATGGACTGCAGCCAGGCTTCCCTGTCCTTCAGTATCTCCTGGAGTTTGCTCAAACTCGTGTCCATTGGGTAGGTGATGCCATCCAACCATCTCATCCTCTGATGCTCCCTTTTCCTCCTGCCCTCCCTCCTCCTCCCTTTTCCTCCTCCTCACTCCCTCCTGCCCTGATGATCTTTCTCATCATCAGTGTCTTTTCCAGTGAGTCAGCTCTTTGCATCAGGTAGCCAAAGTATTGGAACTTCAGCTTCATCATCAGTCCTTCCAATGAACATTCAGGATTAATTTCTGTTAGGATTGACTGGTTTGATCTCCTTGCACTCCACAAGACTCTCAAGAGTCTTCTAAAAAAAAAAAAAAAAAGAGTCTTCTACAGCACCACAATTGGAAAGCATCAATTATTTGGTGATCAACCTTCTTTATGGTCCAACTCTCACATCTGTTCATGACTCCTGGAAAAACCATAGCTTTGACCATATGGACCTTTGTCAGCAAAGTAATGTCTCTGCTTTTTAATATGCTGTCTAGGTTTGCCATAAATTTCCTTTCAAGGAGCGTCTTTTAATTTTATGGCTGCACTTGCCATTTACAGTGATTTTGGAGCCCAAGAAAATAAAATCTGTCACTGTTTCCACTTTTTCCCTTTCTATTTGCCATGAAGTGATGGGACCAGATGCCAAGATCTTAGTTTTTTGAATGTTTTGTTTTAAGCCAGTTTTTTTTTTTTTTTTCCCCAGTCTCTTCTTTCACCCTCATCAAGAGGCTCTTTAGTTCCTCTTCTCTTTCTGCCTTTAGAGTGGTATCATCTGCATATCTCAGGTTGTCACTGTTTCTCCCAGCAGTCTGGATTCCAACTTGTGATTCATCCAGCTCGACATTTCACATGATGTACCTTGCATATAAGTTAAATAAGCAGGGTGACTGTATACATCCTTGACGTACTCCTTTCCCAATTTTGAACTAGTCAATTGTTCCATATCCAGTTCTAACTGTTGTTTCTTGACCTGCATGCAGGTTTCTCAGAAGACAGAGAAGGTTGTCTGGTATTCCCATCTCTTTATGAATTTTTCACAGTTTGTTGTGATATACACAAAGGCTTTAGTATATTCAATGTTTTCTTAATGAGTCATCCACCTTGAAGGAGCTTTTCTGGAAGTGAATCTAACCCAGCCTTTCTTCATCTCGTTGGCTAGCCCTCATTATAGGAGAGGCTGCCTACTGTGCGCTAGGCATATGTGCTTGGAAAACAAAAGTCCTGTCCTCAGGGTGCTTCTGGTAGAGTGAGCTGCTTCCAGTTGAAGCAGTGCAGGAGATAGCAGTTGAGTGGAGGGGAAAAAGCCTCCTCTGAGCTGGGACCTGCTTCTGGAGTGACCTCAGTAAGCTTGGTCTGCTTTGCGCTGTTCCACGTGTTTGTTTGGTGGGTAATTGGAGTGTAGAGTTGCAGCAATTAGGCTACCCCAGGCAGCTCCCTGCTCACCATCCCATCCGCCCTTCTGAGAAGACAAGGGTCACTCCTAAGGGCAAAACATACCAGCCTTCCAACCTCCCAGCCTCAGTGTAATGAGATCAGGAGCTGCGGAGCTAGCTTTTCACTGCATCCAGGAGCTGATCTCTGGGCTGTCGTTTAGAGCCCTGCGTGGGGTGCAGAGCCCCCAGGTGGATGTGGGCTTCTGCACAGCTCACCGGAAACTGCACACGCCCTGGTTGCCATCCTCCCTCTTGCCCCCTGGCACCTGCAGGTGGGAGCACGAGTGTGGAGTCTGCTTTGCGCTTCTCGACTCTCAGCTCTCAGCAGTGCGTGCCGGCTAGTTGCCAGGAACGTCAAGTTTGGAGAGTTGTTTAATATTAGTGATGCAGAAGTTGTCCTGGGGCCCCACTCATGGAAGATCATTCCGTGTTGGCGGAAGCCCCCTCTGCTGAGATTTGGGTTCTTTCGAGGTCTGAAATGCTCCCCTTATACTTCCGGGGGAATTTTCATTTTTTGTCAGATCGTGGTTAGAATGTTAGAACTAAGATGAGCGCAAGAGGTGGGGTTGGCCCCCATGTCTCCATTTGATCAGGAGACTGCTGCAGCCAATGTGAGGCAGAGCTGGGGAGAGCAAGGTTCTGCGCTCGAATGCTGAGTCTTTGTTCTGTAATTACCTCCAAGCAAAGAGTATTATAGAGAGGCTGGAGAGCTGCTTTCATATGGCGTTAGAAATCAAACTGCTATTAATATGCTAATTACAACGGCTTGCTATTTACCATTTAGGCAAGTCCTGGAGTGCTTCTCCTTGGCAACCCTGTCAGACATTCTGTTCTTGAAATAGAAAGTCCATATTACTTTTTAATGAAAGCTCTAAATCCAGGCTTTCCCTATGTTCAGCCAGCCCTTTTTTCTTGGATTTAGTAGGTCCAGCCCTGGCTTCCCGAAATGCAGGCTGGGTGGGGTTGGTTGAGCAGGAATTGACGCAGTTCGGAAAGCAGGCAACTCCTGGGAGATGTCACGTCGGTGGATGCTGAAGTCCACGGGTCCTAGGCCAGTTACCCACCAATGTCACCATACATCGAGGCGTTTTTAGCAGTGGCATCGCTCAGTCTTAAACCAGTTCTACTGACTTTATTTTTAGATTGGATGATGGCAGATACGGTTTGGGAATGTCTTTTCCTCCCCACGTCACTTTTGTCCTGGAAGTACCGGGTTTACAAGGAAAACAAAATGGCAGCCACTCAAGCCCAGGGCAATATAAATGTTTGTTTGGGAAACAGTGGGTGCTGAGTCCCTTATTTGCTTTGAGGATGGATCTCGGGGAATCCATACCCCTTAGCTTTCTGAGGAACTGGGTGGGGCAGGAGCCCTCTCTGAACTGGGTGCGTTCATTCAGTGGCAAGTGGGAGAGTGAGACTTGGTTCCAGTGAGGGATCAAAGGTACCCTGATGAAGGGCACAGGACTTTTCTGAAGAATGGCTGTAGGTTCTAGAAGAGTAATAATATGTTAGCCAATGTGTTATAAACCTAACAAATATTTAAGCACCCACTATGAGCTAGATCTAAACTAGGCACTGGCTTCCCTGTCCTTCACCAGCTCCCGGAGCTTGCTCAAGCTCATGTCCATCGAGTCAATGATGCCATCCAACCGTCTCATCCTGTATTGTCCCCTTCTTCTCCTGCCCTCAATCTTTCCCAGCATCAGCGTCTTTTCCAATGAGTCAGTTCTTTGCATCAGGTGGCCAAAGTGTTGGAGTTTCAGCTTCAGCATCAGTCCTTCCAATGAATATTCAGGACTGATTTCCTTTAGGATGGACTGGTTGGATCTCCTTTCAGTCGAAGGGACTCTCAAGAGTCTTCTCCAACACCACAGTTCAAAAGCATCAATTCTTCAGTTATAAACCTAACAAATATTTAAGCACCTACTGCACTAGATCTAAATACCTTGGGGAATGTTCCGGTTAGCACAGCTGAGTCTTGTAGTGACATAGAACAAGCATTTACTCTGCTCTCAGATTCTGTGGGTCTGGAATTCAAAGAGGGGTAAAGCAGGCTTATTTCTGCCCCATGTTGTTTGTAGTACCTGGAGCTTGGATGATTGATCCACTTCCATGTCTGGCAGTTGATGCTGACTGTTGATGGGTCCTCTGTTCCTTTCCATGTGTCTTCACCATGTGGCCTGGATTTCCTCACCCCATGGTGGTCCCGGCTCTATGGGACAAAGAACCAGCAAGAGTAGGTGCTGTGTTCAGACTGAAAAGGACCTCAAAAACAGTAAATTCTGGGGACTTCCCTGGTGGTGCCCTGAGTAACAGTTCACCTGCCCATGCAGGGACATGGGTTCATTCCCTGACCTGAGAGGATGCCACATGCTGCAGAGCAGCGAAGCCCGTGAACCACAACCACTGAACCCGTGCTCTAGAGGCTGCGTAACACAACTGCTGAGGCTGCGTGCTGCAGCTACTGAAGCCCGAGGGCCTAGAGCCTGTGCTCTGCGACACAGGCAACCACCGCACTGAGAAGTCTGTGCACCACAGCGAAGATGCCCCCACTCGCTGCAACTAGAGAAGATTGAGTGAAGCAACGAAAACCCAGTGCAGCCAAAAATAAACAAATTTTAAAAAAATCTATAGTTGCACAAAATCATCTAACAAAAATTTATTTTAAAAGAATAGTAAATTCTATCAGGCAGGGTATGATCTTAGAATCAGCTTATACAAAACAGAAATTCTCAGCATGCAGCGTGCATGCGGGTGTGTGTGCAGACGTGCTAAGTCGCTTCAGTCATGTCTGACTCTTTGCAACCCTATGGCTGTAGCCCGCCAGGCTCCTTTGTCCATGAGATTCTCCAGGCAAGAGTACCAAAGTGGGTTGCCATTCCCTTCTGCAGGGGATCTTCCCCACCCAGGGGTTGAGCTCGTGTCTCCTGCATTGGCAGGCGGATTCTTTACCACTGGTGCCAACTGGGAAGCCCTCTCAGGATGCAGAGGGCAATTCAGAAAGGACATAATGACCATTTCTTTGCCCACACACCCTGTTCCTCAGTTAGATGGAAAGTCAGTGGTCCATCAGGGAGCCTAGAGCAGAGGCTAAAATCAGAATCACCTTGGAGGTTTGGGAAATAAATAGTTCCAAAGCTTTGCAGAATCCGTCTCTGTTCCCAGAATTTTGTATTTTTTAAAAACTTCTCCATCTAGTCCAAAATGGTCCTGCTGAGGATGACTTCTGCCCTGTAGAGACCATGTTAGGGCTGCAGGGCTGAGCTGAGTCTCAGCTATGCCAGTGTCTGCCCCCAGCTCTTCCACCGTTCACCACTGTATTTGCTCCACCGCTGTCAATGCTCAGGTTTCAGATGCTGAGCCCTGGACCTTAGACCATGTTCATGGCTCTCACATCTGCTTAATTTCTAGGGTCGTGTCTGATTTGCAAGGTTGAACTATCCAGAACCCTGTGTACCTACCTTCCTGATGCCCTGCAGATCAGCCCCTTATCCGTGCATGGATTTCTTCTCCCGGCATTGCCTGAATCTTCAGGCAGCCTTTGGGCTTTTCTGGCTCCTCCTTTCTTCTTTGACCCCAGGCTTATTTCCATTTGTGTGTCAGGACCGTCCAGAGAGAAGAATCAAGAACAGAGAAAAATATCAAAAGTTAAAAAAACAACAGCGACTTCCCTGGTGGTCCAATGGCTAAGACTCCATGTTCTCAATGCCAGGAGCCCATGTTCGCTCTCTGGTCAGGAAGTTAAGACCCCACATCCCGAAACTAAGTCCACACACCGCAACCAGAGAAGCCCGCACACTGCAAAGACCCAGCACAGCCAAAAGAAAATATGTAAATAAAACAAACCAGAACCACACCCCCTGTATGCTTTAGCATCCAGCAGACCCAGCCCAGCCACAACTGGTCCCCTTTCTCACAAGTTTCAACACTGTCTATGGGAGGATTTGTCTTCTCACAATTGACAAAAAGAGAAAGGCTTTGCTTGACAGAAACTTGTTCCACCAGTTCTCCCCTTTGCAGTGTACCAGCGCTGGGCTCTCTCATGATACCTTTATGGCCCCATCCAAGAAGACCCAGCCCAGGGCAGGGAGCTTCCATGCCTGCTGAAGAACAGCTTGTGGGTGAGGCTAGGCCAGGGGAGGAGACATTCTGTGCAACTAGTGAGGTGTCAGAGGGGTGGAACAGAGCCTGGAGCCCAGCGGGAGTGAGCAATGTGAAATGCCTTGCCCTGTCTAAGGCAATGGAAGTGATCTATGAGTGAGTTTAAATGACAGTAAGGAATAGTGATTTCACCATTTAAAAAAATATTCATTGGTTTAATTTGGCTGCTTTGGGTGCTAGTAGTGGCATACGGGATCCTCATTGGCTCACGTGGGATCTTTCGTTGCAGGGCTCAGGTTTAGTTGCCCTGCAGCATGTGGGATCTTAGTTCCTGGTTGTTGTTGTTCAGTCACTAAGTCGTGTCCGACTCTGCAACCCCACGGACTACAGCACATCAGGCTTCCCTGTCCTTCACTGTCTCCCAGAATTTGCTCAGACTCATGTCCACTGAGTTAGTTATGCCATCCAACCATCTCATCCTCTCTCACCCACTTCTCCTTTTGCCTTCAATCTTCCCCAGCATCAGGGTCTTTTCCAATGAGTTAGTTCTTCACATCAGTTGGCCAAAGTATTGAAGCTTCAGCTTCAGTATCAGTCCTTCCAATGAATATAAAGGGTTGATTTCCTTTAGGAGGGACTGGTTTGATCTTGCTCTCCAAGAGTCACTTGGACAAGTGTCTTGTGACACTTGGAAGAGTCCAAGTGACTCTCAAGCGTCTTCTCCAGCACCACAATTGGAAAACATCAATTCTTCGGCGCTCAGCCTTGTTTATGGTCCAGCTCTCACATCCATACATGACTACTGGATGTTCTTGGACCAGGGGTCAAACCTGCGTCCTCTGCATTGCAAGGTGGCTTCTTAACCACTGGGTCACCAGGGAAGTCCCTGATCTCACCATTTTGACCATAAATGCAGGAGAAGCTTGTTTATGCTCCAAAGATACAAAATGGGTGGGCTGTGGCCTTTGCTCGCTCTGGGCACAATCCCAGGAGCCCAGCTAGAGACAAATGGGTGGGCTGTGGCCTTTGCTTGCTCTGGGCACAATCCCAGGAGCCCAGCTAGAGACCTCAGCACAACAAGGAGGTGCCTGCAGAGAGACCTGTGCGGAGGCTGCCGCTGGGTCCCCTGGGAGATAGAGGCTGGGCCCCTCGTGGGGACGTGCCACTGTGCCAGCTGGTGTTTGAGGTCAGAGAGATATTTGGAAAGGCCATGACTGCAGACGGGGAATGGTGGGGAATGTTCCATTCTGGTGCACACCTTGACCGCTGCCTCCTGGACTCCTGCCCCTTGTGGTGGATTGGGGCGGGGGGGAAGGATTAGAGTCTGGATTGATGTTGGCTTGGCTGCCCTCCAGAGACCTGCGTTCCCATGTGCCATGGAAGTTCTGAGGCTCATTCAAGGGGAGCAATCCCAGTGCAAACACAGCCTGCCCCGCCCTGCTGGCCCCTTTCATTTACGGCTCGGCAGGCGTTTCTTTCCACCTTCTCCCCACCTCTCACCCCTCTGCAGGCCTCTTGGCCCTGAGATAACCCCTGCTCCTCCTTTATGTAACAGGCCTTCTCCGTGGTCAGGAACCATGCCATCAGCAGGCAGATGGGTGGGTGGTGTGGGGCACACTTCTTAACCTGGCAGCCTGGGTCCCACAGGGACTGGATTTTGGACAAGGTGTGGAGGCAGCCCCCCGTACGCCTGGGCAGAGTCTGCTGAGCAGATTCCGGTCCTCTTGGGGTGGCTGCATCAGTCACACCCCTCGGGGTGAGGCCTCAGTGTGGAAAGTATGTGAGCCTTGGACGATGCCACGCATGGCCTGGAATGGCTTGGCCTCTTCTTTCCAAGGCTCCAGCTGATTTCCCTATCGTGAGGAGGCGAGGGAGCAAAGGGCCAGCTTGTCCCAGATCTTGGAGCACCAGTGAGTGTCCCCGGGCCAGGGGTGTGGCGAGGGCTGGGAGGCAGCCTTCTGGGGTGGCCGCCCAGTGGGCATGGCTGGCCCTGGCCCGGATGCCGCGCCCATGTTAGCATCTGGCTGTCACTCCCACGAGCAGCAGGATCCGTGTCCCCATTGCTCTGCTGAGACAGCTGGTTAATGGCACTGACTTAGCTGACAGTGGATACTCTGCTGACAGTAGCCGCTCTGATCATGTATCTTGCCTGGGGTCACCCAGGTGATGAATGGTGGGGCCAGGATTGAACTTGTGTGCATCTCCCCTGCCAGCCCAGCTCCTCCTCCTCTTCTCCTGACTTGAACCCAAGGTCTTCTCCTGGTCTCTTAGTGAGGCAGGCAGGGCAGAGAGAGTTAGTACCCCGTTTTACAGGCCAGGAGACTGAGGCCAAGTGATTCGTCAGAGATCATTGAACTGGGAATGGGCAGAACTGAACTTCAAACCTCGCTCTTTTGTTCATACATCCTGTCCGAGTCTGCTCAGGCTACTGTAACAAAATACCGCTGAGTGCCGTGACAGAATGAGGCAGAGTGGCTGGAACGACAGAAACGTACTTCCTCACCTTTCTGGAGGCTAGCAGTCTGAGGGCAGTGCTGACAGAGTTGATTTCTGGTGCGGGCTCTCTTCCTGGCTTGTGGAAGGCTGCTTTCTCATTCTGTCCTCACCTGGCCGTTCCTCTGTGCACACACACACACACACACACACACACACACAAACAACCTCTGTGTCTCTTGATCTTCTGAGGATGCCAGTCCCTGGGTTGGGGCCTCACTCTGATGACTTCATTTAGCCTTAATTATCCTCCTGAATGCCGTATCTCCATATTGTCACATTGAAGGTTCGGGCTTCCATGTAGGAATTTAGGGGGTGGGCACAGTTCAGTCTATAATGTACCCTGAACCGCTTCTACTCTTTGGGGGCCCCTAGATAACACCAGGAAATGTCTGCTGCTGCTCATCAAAGGAGTCATTTGGAGTGATTGTGCAGGCCTAGTCCTGGGGCAATCTGAGAAGGCTTCCTGGAGGAGCTGTGTATGTCTCTGGGTGTGTATTTGTGTGTGCATACAATGGGCTTGCGAAACTGACCCACTTGGGAGTCTGGCTTATTTGAGGGTAATCCCACTTGTAGTTCAGTGATTTGATGAGGGTGGCTATTTTCCAGGAGCCAGTTTCTTGCCAAGAATGTGGCGAGAGGGGACCATCTGGTCCTTGCCTGGCCCCAGGCAGCTGTACCTTGATACAGCCCGTCAGGTAGTATTTCCAGGTCTTTAATGTGGAAGGGGATGGAATTCCAGCTGGGCCGAGATGGGCGAAGGAGGGCAGAAGTGGAACTGAGAAACAGGGAGCCCTTCTTCAACAGCAAGAGACATCTGCAGAGCGGCCGCTTCATGTGGCAGCCAGCCCCCCAGGGCTGCTGCAGCCCCAGCTGCTCTGGCCCCTGCAGGGAGCCCCTGCTGTAAATTCTCTTGCCTTCCTCACCCAGTGTGTGTCCCCACTTCTCAGACTCAGGCCAGATGTGGCTGGTGAAGGGAATCCGTATTGCCAGGTTTAGAAATGTTAACTTCCTGCCGTGTCTGTGTTTCTGGAATGAGGGCGGGGCTCCCAAGGCAGAGGCTTGGGTTCATGCACCAGGTCCTGTGTGGAGCCCATAGCAGACATGTGTTCTGTGTGGGGTGGTGGTAGGTATTCAGTCAGGAGGCTAGAAAAAGTGCTGAGGAGGCTAAGGAGGCTGAGGAGGCTGAGGGATGTTGGGGGAAGCTGAGGAGGCTAAGGAGGCTGGGGGAGGCTGAGGGAGGCAGTGGAGGGGGGGAAGGCTGAGGAGACTGGGGGAGGTTGAGAAGGCAGAGGAGGCTGAGGGAGGCTGGGGGAGGCTGAGGAGAGACAGGGAGGCTGAAGGAGGCTGGGGGAGGCTGAGGAGAGAGGGGGAGGCTGAGGCTGGGGGAGGCTGAGGAGAGAGGGGGAGGCTGGGAGGCTGGGGGAGGTTGAGAAGGCAGAGGAGGCTGAGGGAGGTTGGGGGAGGCTGAGGAGAGATGGGGAGGCTGAGGAGGCTGGGGGAGGCTGAGGAGAGAGGCGGAGGCTGGGGGAGGCTGGGAGGCTGGGGGAGGTTGAGAAGGCAGAGGAGGCTGAGGAGACTAGGGGAGGCTGAGGAGGCTGGGGGAGGCTGGGAGGCTGGGGGAGGCTCAAGGGACTCTCTTTCAGGGGAACTTCCTGTTTCTCACGTTTCTTCTGTGAAGACCACAGTGCATGCATTGCCCCAAAGCAGAGTCTGAGTCTGTGTGTCCGCTTGAGGTGTCTTTGGCTTCTGCTATGTCTGTCCCTCAACTTAGCACACCTCAGCCCCTGCTGGGCTCTGAACGTGTTAATAAGTTGCTCCTTGGAGTTGAAGCCACAGCACATCTGAGAGGGAAAAGAGCGTCTTGCAGCTCATGTGAAAGTGCTCGAGGCTTTTGCAAACCCCCCTAATTAAGAAGCTGGGGTATCTGCCCTCCCCCACCCCACGCCGTGCTCCTTCCTGGCCCAGGGCCCTGTGCTCAGGTCTCACTCTCCTCCCAGGCCCCGTGGCTTCTTTCCTCCTGAGGGAGGGCCCTGAGTGTTGCGGAGTCTGCCGCCTCATCACTTCTCTGGTGGGAAGTGGTGGCTTCCTCTTGGGGGAGGAGCAAGGTGCTGTCCTCCCTTCCTCTGGTTCCCAAGGGTAAGGTTCTCCGGGTCAGCGAGGGGCCTCCCGGGGAGCTTCCTTCCTCCCCAGTGTTCCCTGGGAGCTCCAGGGGCTTAAGAACCAAAAAGGCATGGACTCAGGCCCCAGTTCCCTTACCGCCACTGTTTAACCTCAGTGAGTCTCTTAGGCCCGCAGTGTATGGTTTTCTGTTCAGCACTGGAGGAGAACTCTCCATCGCCCAGGGTGGCATTAAGAGCGAGAATGGAATCTTCAAGCCTAGGGCTCCGGGGGTGCCGAGCACTCGTGTGCAAGCCGCCGTGTAAGGGGTCCCTGCCCAGACAGGGGTTGTGAACAGACGCGCCCCCCCTCCACTGGTTTATCACTCTGGCCTTGGCTGCTCTCTGACTGCCTCGTTGGGGAGGTCTTAGCTGTATCATGATTAAAACCATTCCCTTATTCAGCAAGGGTCTCCCAAGTGGCTCAGTGGTAAAGAATCCACCTGCCAATGCAGGAGACTCAAGAGACTGGAGTTTGATCCCTGGGTTGGGAAGATCCCCCGGAGGAGGAAATGGCAACCCACTCCAGTATTCTTGCCTGAAAATTCCCATGGACACAGGAGGCTGGTGGGCTATAGTCCATGGAGTCGCAAAGAGTCAGACACGACTGAGAACTGAGCAGGCACACATGTGCTTATTCAGCAAGCCCCACTTATTCATTCATTCATTCATTCTCCTATTTCTGAGAACCTGCCCTGTCCCAGGCCTTACTCTGGGCTCTGGGGAGCACAGCCAGGAGTAGAACAGAGCAGGGCTGGCCCTCTACTTCCAGCTTGAAGCTGGGGAGGGACCTTAACCAAGCAATCACCCAAGCAGATTTTCAAGATCGCCTGTGTTGAGCGCCTGAGAGGAGAGGTGACAGAGAGGCCCAGCTCTGGGTGAGGCTCGAAGGGGTTCAAAATCAAAAGGCAGCCCCTGCCTTCAGGAAGTGTGGGCGCCAGCTGCAGAATGTCTGCACTCTGGGCTCTGTGACCATCAGAGGCAATCATACTGCAAGGTTGAAGTCAAGGCTTAAAAAAAGGAACATCATTTCTTAGGAAGCCCTTAGTAGCCCTGTATACAATCTTGTGTTTAGCCACCTAACCACAGCCCAGGATCAGAGGCCACCTGGATGTGTGCCCCTTGAGTGCAGGCACCTCACCCACCTTCCTGGCCCTCGTATGAGAGACAGTGTCACCCCAGGCGCTGGCATGGCCACCTGGGGCCCGTGCCCTTCAGTAACTCCAGGGACACCTGAGCTCGATGTGGCCGAGATGAGGTGGTGTGCACAGCTCCTTCATGTTGGGAAAACACATGTGGTTTCCAGCACGCTGCCTCCAGTTCCTGGAACCAGAGTGTTTACTTGATGTGATTCACAGTAAAAAAGCTCTACTGACTTCAGAACCTTGCAGCCTCCAAACTATCACTTAGGAAGATAGCAGAACTTTTATCTGGTGGATCAAGAGTGGATTACCCAGGGTGTCACAGAGTTGTTGTTGTTTAGTTGCTCAGTCATGTTTGACTCTTGGCGACTCCATGGGCTGCAGCACACCAGGCTCCTCTGTCCTCCACCATCTCCCGGAGTTTGCTCAAACTCACGTCCATTGAGTTGGTGATGCTCTCCAACCATCTCATCCCACCAGGCTCCTCTCTCTGTGGGATTCCCCAGGCAAGCATACTGGAGTGGGTTGCCATTTCCTTTTCTGGGGGGCCTTTCTGACCCAACGGTCAAACCTGCATCTGCTGCATCGGCCGGCAGATTCTTTACCACTGAGCCACCTGGGAAGCTCCCGCATCACGGGGACGGAAAGTTAAATTGTGCTGGGCAGGGAGGGAAAGCACTCTCCATTTCAGGTCACCATTTTTAGAAGTGAACACTTGCTTTTTGAGATTTGGGCACCTTAATTCCACCAAGGAAAGTGTCCTCTATTTGCTTAAGTTCTAGGGCTGCTGGAGGACCGTGGGAGCCTGGGAGCCTTATTACAGCACTGTGGGTCGTGCTGAGTGAGGTCGGGTGGGTACCTCATGTTTGAAGCCACACCTCGGCCTCCCTCTTGGTGGCAAAGGGGCATCTGGAACTCTGCCTGATTTAGATGAGGCTCAGCAGGTTGGATCTTGGTTCCACAGTTCATCCTTCATTGATAGTGTGTGCTCGGCTCCCCCCTGGCTGGGCAGTGAAGTGGGTGGGTTTGGGGAATTCTAGAAATCTCCAGTGGCTGCTTCTAGCAATAGTAATGGATGGAGAGTATTACTGAGGGCCTACCACGTGCCATGCACTGGGAGGGTCTCTGCCTCCCCTTCTCTGTGCCTTAGCTGCCTACTCAAACTGGCCTTGATGCACCTAGAACAACCTCTACCCAGGCCTGGTTCCGAAGTCCTCAGAGGGCCTTCGGAGGCGGCTCGCTGTGTGTGAGAAGCTGGGAGATTACCAGTCCCAGTTATTAGGTCCATCTTCTGAGCAGAGCTTTTCTCCATGCAGGTGCTCAGAAGGGAAAAATCAGTGAGCATATGAGGTTCCAGGGTGGAATTTTTCAATCATCTGAACATTGTTCTTGGCAAGGAATGATTGAAAACAAACAGCCATTATGGGTTACGTTTTTAGACCAGTTAGAAACAGAGGTTTCACCACAATGGTATTCTTTGATCATCCCAATGGTTTCTTGGTCTTTTTCCCAGTTATCTCTTGTGTGCTGAGTAACTGAGGAGGATACATATTAGGCTCAGCGTCAATTAAGTATCTGTTGAAATGTCTGTTTGGAGCCTGGAGGTCAGAGGGAAGAGAAAAGGTATTCCCAGAGGGGGCTTCTCCAGGCTGAGACAGAGCTTATGAGGTCTAGACAGTTATGAGATATGCGGGACTCAAGAAAGAAGGGAAGAAAGCAAAACATGTGTTTTGGGTTCTGCATGCTTCTCTTCTGTATTTGTATAGCTGAGAAAGCTTTAGTTTAGAATAAGTGGTATTTGGCAAGAAGTGTTACTGCCTGCTGACAAATTGATTGTGCTGTTTTACTGAGATGAAAATGCAGGAGGCATTTTACTTCCCGCCCCCCCCTTGATGATTAAAAGTGTATACTTGGCTCCATGCAGAGATGGCCCTTGAAGATTTATAGGAGACACCTGTGTGGCATCCATCACCAGCCTGCAGGCTGGCAGAAGCAACTACCTTGCACTGTGTTCAAGATATCAGGTCCTGGGAGGGACTGTTGAAAAGGCTCGACCAGGAGTCTCTGTGCCAGACCTGGGTGGGACCCTAGGGTGAGGGTCTTTGAATTAAATCAAGAACTTCCACTCTTTGTTCTCACCGAGAAAGAGCCTTAGAGCGGCTGAGTGGCTCAGCAAGCCCTGCGGTGATGAATACGATCGGACCTTCTCCTACCTGGTCCTCAGTGTCCCCATCGAAGCAGTGAGTGTGTCACACTGGCTTTCCTTCAGGTTTTCCACAGGGCCCATGTCCCTGCTCCCTCCAGCACGCCCTTTCTCTGCGCTGACATGATTGTGTCATGAAGAAGGATGATGCCAATGTCGGGAAGAGGCTCGCTTTCCCGAGTGGCAGATCCATTCATTAACTTGACCCAGCCCAGGGAGAAATTAGAATGTAGCCAAAGGCTAGCAAATTGATGAAATAGGTCATTCATTCATTCACTCGTCAAATGTTACTACGCGCCAGGCTCTGAGTGGGGAGCTGGGTGTCCAGGGAACAAGGCAGCCTGGGCCCTGCCTACTCCAGCTGGGGTCCAGCCCTGTTTGGACTCCTGTCCTCTTGGCTTAGGGCTTCCCTGGTGCCTCAGTTGGTAAAGAATCCGCCTGCAATGCAGGAGACATGGGTTCGATCTCTGGGTTGAGGAGATCCCCTGGAGGTAGAAGTGGCAACCCACTCCAGTATTCTTGCCTGGAAAATCCCATGGACAGAGAAGCCTGGCAGGCTGCAGTCCGCAAGAGTCGAACATGACTTAGTGACTAAACTATCACCACCTCTTGGCTTAAGGACTTGCCTTGATGTAGGTCTGAGCACAGGAATGCAAAGCCAGCAGCCTATTAAAAGCCAAGCATTTACTTCTGAACACCCAGGACTGTAAGGTTTCTACCTTCAAGGAGCGAGGGCTTTGTTTTGACAAAGGAAGTGTAAACAGGATCCTAGTGAATAATATTTCTCATGGCTGCTCCTGCTTTAATCAATTGTATATTTATTGGTGACCTCATAAGTGTCTAGACTGTCCCTGGCTCTGCCGGAGATGCAGAGAATTTACGGCTCAGCTGGGGATGGTGGGGGCAGTGAGGAAGTCAGCTCTGAGGACCACAGCCCAAGGAATGAGATGGCATGCATGTCGCTTGATCACAGGTGTGGGGCCGGCATGAGACGCAAGGAGCTCCAGGGAGGGGGCATTCTGGAGGGCGAGGGGAGAAAGAGGTGTTCTAGATCATTCTCCCGTGCTGGACCAGCTGGCGGTGCATAACTGTCCAGCTGACAGCCAGCCCCTGACCTGCCCTGGTTTCCCCAGGCCTTGTCTCTGGAGGCTGGAGCCCCGGATTGAGTATGCAGAGCAGCCCTGGGCCCGTGGGAGTGGAAATGACCAGTAGATCATGGTGCATACAGCTTAGGGGGTGCCCCCTTTTCCCTATGAGCTCCCAGAGCCTGCCGAATAGTGCCTTTGGTGTGGGGCACTGGTGTGGGCCATCCACCTCTCAGGGTTTCAGTCCTTTGCCAGCTGATGCCATGGATCCCTAGAAGCTAAGAGATGGAGAAGAGTTGTTCTGTTTTCAGGGAGAGCTGAGTTCAGATCTCATCCCTATCCCTTGCAAGCTCTGGGACCTCCTGCTAATTGCTTCTCAGTGCCTCATTTTTGACATCTGAAACAAAGGCTGATAATAGCATCTATTTCCTAGGGCTGTTAGGAGGATTGCAAGAGAAAAGCACCTGCAGTGCATCTCATGGTGCTTGGTATACAGCAGGTGCCCCATTCTTGTTAATTGCTACCCTTCAGTTATTATTATGACACATCAGGTGGTGAAGTGGGGAGGTCACTGTCTGACCCAAAAGTCACCTCTTTCTGAAAACCAGCTTAGCTGCACTCTATGAAATTCATGTCTGAAATCCCGACTCCACCCTGGGCTCTAACTCAGCTGAGAGACATCTGAATTGACACTCTGCCTTTCTCTGTTGCTTTCTGCTGAAGCAGTACATCTCTCTCCTGTTTCTCATCTATAATGTGCGTACCAGGTGACCTCTATGTTCCTGAGAATATGTGCATCTCTTCTCAACCTAGCCCCTCTGGGGTTAGGGGCTGAGCTAAGCAAAGGTGACATGAAGGGAAGAGCTGACATGGCTGCACATTTAACTATCAAAGACCTGGGTCTGTACTGGTGGGCTGAGCCTCCACAGGCTGTTTCTTAATGAAACAGAGTTCAGGTATGTCACATGGCTGGTCTTGTAGGAGCTGTGATGAGGCAGCTGGTGGAACTGGACTTTTATCTGAGAGAGGCCCCCAGGAGCACAGAATAACTACTAGTAAACATTTGCCCTCCCTGTCCCAGGAATGACAAACTTAGACAGTGTGTTAAAAAGCAGAGATATCACTTTGCCCACAAAGGTCCTTAGAGTCAGAGCTATGGTTTTACCAGTAGTCCTGTACGGATGTGAGAGTTAGACCATAAAGAAGAGTAAGCACTGAAGAACTGATGCCTTTGAACTGTGGTGCTGGAGAAGACTCTTGAGAATCCCTTGGACAGCAAGGAGATCAAACCAGTCAATCCTAAAAGAAATCAACCCTGAATATTCATTGGAAGGACTGTTGCTGAAGCCGAAGTTCCATTACTTTGGCCACCTGATGCAAAGAGCCAACTCACTGGAAAAGACCCTGATGCTGGGTAAGATTGAAGGCAAAAGGAGAAGGGGGTGACAGAGGATGAGATGGTTAGATGGCATCACTGACTCAGTGGATATGAATTTGAGCAAATTCCAGGAGATAGTGGAGGACAGAGGAGCCTGGTGTGCTGCAGTCCCTGTGGTCGCAAAGAGTCAGACATGACTTAGAGACTGAACACAACAATCCCAGGAAGGGGGATGAATGGGCAGATATTAGAGAAAGACAGATTTGGTCTCCAAATAAGAATGACCCTTAACATGGTGCTGGTAAAGAATACCAGGCATTTTGTAGGTGAAGTGCTTCCTGTCCCCAGAAGTGCACAAGCTGATGTTGGCTAAGCCCCTGATAGGGATCATATGGAGAGGATATGGGGTGTCTTTGGACCCTGAGACATCAGGACTTTGGAGAGACCATCAGTTGCCTCTACCTTCCCAGGCATTCATTTCTCAAGCCACTTTCAGCTGGCACAGCTAGTGCGCCTCGTTGGGCTTTGGCCACGGGCCCAGGAAGAAGCAGGGCCGCCTCTGCATGGAGGATGCTGTTTGCCTTGGCTCCTGCCCGCCCAGCCGCTTCCTGGCCCTGCCCTCCTGTGGCTTTGCTTCATTAGCTCATCGCTCCAGGTAAAGCCAGGCCGTGGGGCCCTGGATGGCACAGTGGGCACAGCCTCTGAGGCTTCAGAGCCCCCATGCCTCCCTGCTGTCCTCCTGGGCAGGCTGGTGTAGCCCAGTCAGGGTGAGTCAGGATGGTCATTCAGGCTCAAATAGGAAAAGCTCTCAGGATAGACTGAGGCACAGGGGTTGGGGGTGTCATAGCTTTGGGACCCTGCAGCAAACTGGCAGGGCTGAGATGGCAGCTGGGGACCCTGGTCCCCGGAGCATCACTGTTCCCTGGGCTTTGGGAAATGCTGCCATTTAACTCCTGCCCGCTCTGGCCACAGTGCAAGGGCAGCAGCCAGGTGGGCTTAAAGACCTCAACAGCTGTGAACTCTGCTTGGGCCTCTGATGCAGGAAAAAGTCCTCTTTGATATCTGCATCATCACCCCACCCCCACCCCCCCCTGCACCTCCTTGTGGACCACCAAGCTGGGAGGCGGGGACATTTACGCTCTTCTAGTTCATCAGCTTCATTTTGTAAAAGGGGAAACTGACGTCCAGAGAGCAGACTGATGTGTCTGGAATCATACAGGCATCAGAGAAGCCAGAGGCAGAGTCCAGTCCCCTGGCCCCCGCCCTCTGGGTCCGACTGAGCTCTCTGGAAGGCATTTGGGCCCGTCTTGCTCCTGGGGGTGCCGTGGGCCCACCACATTTGTGGCAGATGGCCTGGCCCAGCCGGGGCACTCAGAGCCCTGCACACCTCACGTTGCTTCTGTTAACCTTAGATGGAAGCCCTGCTAGGAGCAGCTCTTCATCATCTAGTCTTTTCAGGAAGACCTGCATTTCTGGCAGATTAACCACACGTGGTGGGAGGGGGTCGAGGGAGTGTGGGCCCAGGATTTCTACTCCCCAGCTTGGAGGAGGCTTATGGCCTCCACTTCACATTGTTTGTTCATCTGTTTCATTTTACAGTCATTTGTTTTTACGTATACACCTGTGCTCTTGCTTGGCCAGGCACTGTTCCAGCTGCTGGGGAATCAAATGATGAACTAGTCCTTGGAAACTCCTGGGGAGCTTTAAAAACTACTGACGCCATCTCCAGAGATTTGATCCAGTTGACCTGGGTGTGGCCTGCGTACTTCAGTTTCTAAAGTTGCCTGTATCCACATGGAAATTTCTTTTCCAGGAGGAGAAAAGCTTGTAGAAGGGATGCGGCTCTAAGAGGATGGTTGTGAGCAGAGCACGAGTGAAGGCAGGCCCCGGTCAGCGGGCACAGAGCAGCGTTCACCCTCCGCCGGGCTTTCCCAGGTGCCGCACCCCAGCGGGCATGGCCTGGCTCCCGGGAGGCTCTGCTGCTGGCCTGGCAGGGTCCTGAGCACCCATGTGGAGCCCAGACCCTGCATCCCAAGGTGGACGTCTGGGAGTCACATCTACTTTGCTTGCCAGGGATTTCCTAATCTCAGATCTCACAGCCGTGTTTTTAGAAGACTTGTTTTGTCCTCATTTGTAAATATTTAAAATCTAGAGAAATAGAGACAGCCACAGGTCACACACATCAGTTGTCTCCTGTCTGTGGGGTGTTTTCAGGGGCCTCCACTGCTGATGAACCAAATGCCCTTTCTGCTGATGCCTGGTGGTTGGCATGCTTTTCCCTCGAGGCAGTCTTATAGTCAGAGTGGGGGGCTTTCAGCCTGGGAGAGGGCACAGGGCCCAGTGTTTCAGGCTACTGATTCAGAGACAGCCGGGTTTTCCCTGGTGGCTCAGAAGTTAAAGAATACTTGTGTGTGCTTATTCGCTCAGTCATGTCCAACTCTTTGTGACCCCATGAACTGTAGCCCACCAGGCTTCTCTGTCCATGGGGATTCTCCAGGCAAGAATACTGGAGTGGGTTGCCATGCCTTCCTCCAGGAGATCTTCCCAACCTGGGCATCAAACCCAGGTCTCCCACACTACAGGCAGATTCTTTACTGTCTGAGCCACCAGATGGTAAAGAATCTGCCTGAAGTGCAGGAGACCCGGGTTTGATCTCTGGGTCAGGAAGATCCCCTGGAGAAGGGAAAGGCTACTCAATCCAGTATTCTTGCCTGGAGAATTCCATGGACAGAGGAGCCTGGCTGGCTACAGTCCATGGCGTTGCAAGAGCTGGACACAACTGAACAACTAACACTT
The DNA here is from genome assembly GCF_023699985.2 of Odocoileus virginianus. Classification (NCBI taxonomy): domain Eukaryota; kingdom Metazoa; phylum Chordata; class Mammalia; order Artiodactyla; family Cervidae; genus Odocoileus; species Odocoileus virginianus. Next base: position 21,540,051 of record NC_069680.1, read on the forward strand.
TCAGCTTTTCAGGAAGAAAGCCAAGCGTGGACCCCAGGTCCCAAGTCTGTCCCCAGCTCTTCCCCGATGCCGGACATCCCCGTCACAGCCACAACATGTCTGTGCCTCCCTGGCCGTTCCCCAGGCCCACCTCCGCCACTCTGCTGCTCCACTTACCCACCCAATTCTTCCTCTCATTCTCATTGCAAGAAAGTATCTAAACTCTCTGCTTTTCTTGGCTGCGAGGATAAGGGAGAGGTCACTGCGTGACTCTAGGGCCCCATCATTACCCAGAGGGCCCCGCAGTGACAATGTCGGCTTGGCGTCCTGCTCAGCTCAGCCCTCAGCCCTTTCCCAGGCTCTAGGTTCCTCCTGGGCTTTGACTGCAGCCAGTGGATTCAGAGCAGAGGTGGGGCTGGCTGGGCTGCCGCACCGGGGCGCCCCCAAAACACACTTCAACCCCCCCCACTCCTCTTTCTTTCACAAATCCTCAGACCAGACCCTCCTTTCCTCCCCCTTACCCCACCCCATATTCCCTCCCTTCCCCAACCTGGCAGCCCAGACCCCAAATACCCCATTCAATGGTGGGGTTTCATGTGTGACTTTTCTGGGTGTCGCTAACCTTTAGAAGACTCGGGCTTAATAGTTTTGGTCCTCCAGAGACATATGCCAAGTACAAGACATTCAATAGAACTCGAAACCAAAATGAGGGCAACAGAAAGCGCAGGAAGATGGGGCTGGGTTTGGCTGTGTTTGTGTAATGTGCCATATGTCATTTTTTATTCACATAAAAACATCTTTCTTGAAGCAATAGGAACCCACTCGGCTGTTGCTAACCAAATACCAAATGTTTCCTTTTTCCTCTCCTGCTTCTTCCAAGAGGCGGGCTGTGAAGAACTGCCGTTATCCGTGATGCTATCTTGCCTTTCAAACGTCAGACAGCCTTTTCCTCAGAGCAGACGCCCAATTGTTTTTCCCAGCGTTGGCAGGAATTTTTGAAAGAAAGCTGTTTATCATCTTAGACCTGGAGGGAGGGGCTCGAGGCCTCAGTCTGATCCAGGCTCCTCCAGTCTCTTTTCCTCAATTGCCTTGGGACCTACTGGGACCCTTGCCCACAACGAGAAAAAAAAAAACAGAACAATAAAACCTGGTATTTCAGTAAAATGATGTTTAATAAAATAAAAGGAAACAAAAGGAAAGGAATGGAACCTCCAGTTGATAGAGAGATGGCTCCAGGAATCACTTTTGGATGCCCACCCCCCGCCCCCCACTCCCCTCCTTGTACAATAAACATGTGGTTTCATTTCCAAGGGCTCCGGTGTTAGCATTTCCATTTCCTCAGGAAGCTCTCTTGCTCTTACTTCTGAAATGGAACGTGCATTTTCTTTGGCCCAAGTTCAAGGAGTGCCTGGGGCGACAACGAACACAATCCCAAGCTGGTTTCAGGGTCGACACCCCCTCCCACCCGAGCCATAACTTCTGGCTCCTCATCCTCTGGGGACTGAGGCTACATGGGGAGGGAGGGGTGGCAGCCTCCGTTGCTTGGGTCTATAGCCACAAGGGGAGCCATGCAGTCCCACAGCCTGAGTTCTGGCTTTCAGTTGGGAAAATCTGGTGACCCTCCAAGCATTCACATACCACAGGCTCTTAATTAAGAAAGTATGTTCCCATCTCATGTCACTCGAAAAGAATGAAAACAGTGACAGCATTTATTTATCTTCACTATCAATATCATTCCTATTTCTAAGTCCACTGGGGGTCATGAGTCTTGCACGAATTAACTGTGGGTTGTGAGATTTTAACCCCATCCATGTGCTAAGGGGACACGTGTGGCTGTTCTCTGAGAGAGAGGCTTGGAGGAGGGGGAGAAGGGCCGCAAAGCCCTGGCCTCTGCCTTTCCCGGGGCTCAGCAACGACAGCTCTCGTCAGGAGGAGTGGCTGGGTTTTGCCATCTCTGGTGCTAATGCAGAGTCAGCCCTCATTTCACTGGCTACACCCCATTTCCTTTCTGAATCTTCCAAGTCTTGTAGAGGAGAGGTGATATCCAAATGGCTACCATTTGTGGTGGTGGTGTTGTTTAGTCGCTATGTCACATCCAACTCTTTTGTGACCCTACAGACTATAGGCCTCCAGGCTCCTCTGTCCATGGGAGTTCCCAGGCAAGAATACTGGAGTGGGTTGTCGTTTCCTTTTCCAGGGGGTCTTCCTGACCCAGGGATTGAACCCATGTCTCCTGCATTAGCATGCAGATTCTTTACCGCTGAGCCACCTGGGAAGGCCTGCTATTTGTGTAGCACCTGCCACATGCTGAGAATGGCCTGGACGCTCACGTGTGTTGTTGATCCTCTGACTGCTGTGTGATGCAAGAGGTGCTGGGCCTCAGGTTCAGGGACGTGCCCAAGACTGGATAGCACGTTAGTCCATTTGGGCTGCTACAGCAGAATGCCACAGCCCGGGTGGATTATAAACAACAGGGTTTTGTTTGCTTATTGTGGGTTTTTGGCGGGGAGGCCATGAGGCGTGAAGGATCTTAATTCCCAGACGAGGGACTGAATCTGGGCCTTTGGCAGTAAAAGCATGGAATCCTAACCCCTGGCTCACCAGGGAATTCCCATAAACAACAGAAGTTTATTTCTCACAGTTCTGGAGGCTGGAAGTCCAGGTGCCAGTTCATAAACGACCATCTTCTTGCTGTGTCCTCACAGGGAAGACAGGGTGAGGGAGCTCTCCGGGGCCTCTTCTAAAAGGGCACGAATCCCATTCATGAGGGCTCCACCCTCATGACCTAGTCACCTTCCAGGCCTCACCTCCTAATACCATCACACTAGGCATTAGGTCTCTACATATGAATAGGGGGAAGGGACACATTCAGTCTCTGGAGAAGGAAATGGCTACCCACCCCAGTATTCTTGCCTGGAGAATTCCATGGACGAGAGGAGCCTGGCGGGCTACAGTCCATGGGGTCTCAAAGCGTCAGACATGACTAAGCAACTAAAACACCACCACCACCACATTCGGTATAGCAGGTGTCCTGCGCAGTGGGCCTGAGGGGTGGGTACTGTCAATGGCTTATCGTGAGGACAGGCTGGGAGACACAAGGGGCTCTGAGCAAGCACCCTCACATCCCAAAGTGGTGGCGGGGAGGGGGCCCCTTGTCTTGAGCCGTCTGTCGTGTGGCAAATCTGTATGCACGTGTTGGTGTGCTTGCACATGTGACGGTGACCTTCACCATCAAACAAATTTACCTGCTGAACCTCGCAGTTAACACTGTGCTGACTGGGGTCTCTTTGTGTCTTGCCTCTATCCCCAAGCAACCTGTTCCTTCCTGTCCATTTTCTTTTTCCTTTCTTCTTTTTTTTTTTGGTGGAGGGTAGGGCTGCGCTGCCCGGCTTGTGGAAACTTAGTTCTCCAATCAGGGATTGAACCTGTCCCCCTTTCATTGGAAGTCTGGGGTTTTCACCACACTGGACTGCCAGGGAAGAACCTATCGATTTTCTTTAAGCCATTCTCTCTCTTTTAAAAAAAAATGGAAGCATAATGGATTTACAATATTGTGTTAGTTTCAGGTATACAACAAAGTGACTCAGTTATATATATATTTTCAGATTATATTATATTCCACGGGCTTCCCTCAGAAACAAACAGAGATCATCCTGTTGTTTTTGAGACTATACCCAAGTACTGCATTTCGGACTCTCTTGTTGACTGTGAGGGCTACTCCATTTTTTCTAAGGGATTCTTGCCCACAGTAGCAGATATAATGGTTATCCTAACTAAATTCACCCATGTCTGCCCATTTTAGTTCACTGATTCCCAAAATTTTGATGTTAACTCTTAATACTGTTTGACCACTTCCAACTTACCTTGATTCATGGACCTAACATTCCAGGTTCCTATGCAATATTGTTCTTTACAGCATCTGACTTTACTTTCACCACCAGACACATCTGCAACCGGGCATTGTTTCCACTTTGACTTAACCTCTTCATTCCTTCTAGAGCTGTTTCTTTGCTCTTCTCTAGTAGCATATTGGGCACCTACTGACCTGGGGAGCTCATCTTTCAGTGTCCTATCTTTTTGCCTTTTCATACTGTTCACAGCGTTCTCAAGGCAAGAATACTGAAGTGGTTTGCCATTCCCTTCTCTAGTGGACCATGTTTTGTCAGACCTCTCCACCATGACCCATCTGTCTTGGAAGGTCCTATGTGGTGTGGCTTATAGTTTCATTCAGTTAGACAAGGCTGTGATCCATGTGATCTGTTTGGTTAGTTTTCTGTGATTGTGGTTTTCATTCAACGGTTCTATGAAGAACTACAAGACCTTTTAGAACTAACAACGAAAAAAGATGTCCTTTTCATCATAGGGTACTGGAATGCAAAAGTAGGAAGTCAAGAGATTCCTGGAGTAACAGGCAAATCTGGCCTTGGAGTACAATATGAAGCAGGGGAAAGCTAGCAGGGTTTTGCCAAGAGAACGCACTTAGCAGGCGCCTTCTTCCAACAACACGAGAGGACTCTACACATGGACATCACCAGATGGTCAATACTGAAATCAGATTGATTATATTCTTTGCAGCCGAAGATGGAGAAGTGCTATGCAGTCAGCAAAAGCAAGACCAGGAGCTGACTGTGGCTCAGATCATGAACTCCTTATTGCCAAATTAAGACTTGAACTGAAGAAAGTAGGGAAAACCACTAGGCCATTCATGTATGACCTAAATCAAATCCCTTATGATTATACAGTGGAAGTGACAAATAGATTCAAGGGATTAGATCTGATAGAGTGCCTGAAGAACTGTGGAGTGGATGGAGGTTCATAACATTGTACGGGAGGCAGTGATCAAAACCATCTCCAACAAAAATGCAAAAAGGCAAAATTGTTGTCTGAGGAGGCCTTAAAAATAGCTGAGAAAAGAAGAGAAGCTGAAGGCAAAGGAGAAAAGGAAAGATATACCCATCTGAATGCAGAGTTCCAAAGAATAGCAAGGAGAGATGAGAAAGCCTTCCTAAGTGATCAATGCAAAAAAAAAAAAAAATAGAGGAAAACAATGGAATGAAAAAGACTAGAGAGCTCTTCAAGAAAATTAGAGATACCAAGGGTGCAAAGATGGGCACAATAAAGGACAGAAACAGTATGGACCTAAAAGAAGCAGAAGATATTAGGAAGAGGTGGCAAGAATTCACAGAACTATACAAAAAAGATCTTCATGACCCAGATAACCACAATGGTATGATCACTCACCTAGAGCCAGACATCCTAGAGTGTGAAGTCAAGTGGGCCTTAGGAAGCATCACAAAGCTAGTAGAGGTGATGAAATTCCAGTCGAGCTATTTCAAATCCTAAAAGATGACTCTGTGAAAGTGCTGCACTCAATATGCCAGCAAATCTGGAAAACTCAGCAGTGGCCACAGGACTGGAAAAGATCAGTTTTCATTCCAATTCCAAAGAAAGGCAATGCCAAAGAATGTTCAAACTACTGCACAATTGCACTCAACTCACACGCTAGCAAAGTAATGCTCAAAATTCTCCAAGTGAGGCTTCAATGATACATGAACTGAGAACCTCCAGATGTTCAAGCTGGATTTAGAAAAGGCAGAGAAGTCAGAGATCAAATTGCTAACATCCATTGGATCATAGAAAAAGCAAGACAATTCCAGAAAAAAATCTACTTCTGCTTCTCTGACTATGCTAAAACCTTTGACTGTGTGGATCACAACAAACTGTGGAAAATTGTTGAAGAGATGGAAATACCAGACCACCTTACCTCCCTCCTGGGAAACCTGTATGCAGGTCAAGAAGCAATAGTTAGAACTGGACATGGAACAATAGCCTGTTTCAAAATTGGAAAAGGAGTATGTCAAGGCTGTACATTGTCACCCTGCTTATTTAACTTGTATGCAGAGTACATCATGCAAAATGCTGGGCTGGATGAATCACAAGCTGGAATCAAGATTGTGGGGAGAAATCAGTAACTTCAGATATGCAGATGACACCATCCTTATGGCAGAAAGTGAAGAGCCTCTTGATGAAGGTAAAAGAAGAGAGTGAGAAAGCTGGCTTAAAACTGAACATTCAAAAAACTAAGATCATGGCATCCAGTCTCGTCACTTCATGGCAAATAGATGGGGAGACAATGGAAACAGTGAGAGACTTTATTTTCTTGGGCTCCAGAATCACTGCAGATGGTGACTGCAACCATGAAATTAAAAGATGCTTGCTCCTTGGAAGAAAAGCTTTGACAGACCTAGACAGCATATTAAAAAGCAGAGACATTACTTTGCCGACAAAAGTCCATATAGCCAAAGCTATGGTTTTTTTCTATAGTCATGTATGGATGTCAGAGTTGGACCATAAAGAAAGCTGAGCACTGAAGAACTGATGCTTTTGAACTGTGGTGTTGGAGAAGACTCTTGAGAATCCCTTGAACTGCAAGGAGATCAAGGAAAGTCAGTCCTAAAGGAACTCAATCTTGAATATTCATTGGAAAGACTGATGCTGACACTGAAGCTCCAATACTCTGGCCAGCTGATGCAAAGAACTGACTCATTGGAAAAGACCCTGATGCTGGGAAAGATTCAAGGCAGGAGGAGAAGGGGACAACAGTGCATGAGATGGTTTGATGGCATCACCAACTCAATGAACATGAGTTTGAGCATTCTCCAGGAGATGGTGAAGGACATGGAAGTCTGGTGTGCTGTAGTCCATGGGGTCACTAAGAGTCAGACATGACTGAGCGACTGAACCACAACAGCAAGAACAACAGGCTTCCCTGGTGGCTTAGTGGTACAGAATCTGCCGGCCAGTGCAGGAGACACAGGAAATGCAGTATCAATCCCAGGATCAGGACTAGCCCCTGGAGGAGGAAATGGCAACCCACTCCAGTCCCATGGACAGAGGAGGCTGATGGGCCATAGTCCGTGCGGTCACAAAGTGTTGGATATGACTTAGCAACTAAGCCACCACCACCACCACCGTGAATCCTGCCCCCAAAATTTAGACATCTTTTGATCATACCTCCTGGGACTCAAGTTATTTAACCTCTTTAACTTCTATATCTTGGCTCTTATGAATACTGTCGAAATAAACATGGAAATTCAAATTCCTTTTTGAAATACTGATTTTAATTCTTTTGGATAAATACCCAGCAGTGGGATTACTGGATCATATTCATTTTTTGAGGAACCTCCATATACCTTAAGCCATTCTTGAAGGTTCCCTGCAGTGGTCGCAGACCTAGTCCTGCATTGTTGCCATAACACACTTGTCTTAGCCAAGCACTGTGGCTTCTCCTGGTGCCTCCTCCTAGCCTCTGGCCCTATTTCTCTGGCTTTGACCTTCTCCTTCCCCAGCACTCAGCTTCTCTCTTATGCTTGACAATTGGCGTTTCCTTTGGCAACCCTGTCCCTCTCGTTCCCATGCTCCAGTGAGCCCTCCCATGGGCATCACCCCTGAAACTCACCCAAGTCAGGAGAGCTGTGTGTGTGTCCCTCAGCTGGGGCGTTTCCCGTAGCCCTGCTCTGCAGGTTTGCTCACAGTTGAGCAGTGACCGGCCCTGCCAGTGATCTTGCCTCTGTCCCGCCTCAGTGGGGCCGGTAAGCAAACTGCTCGGACAAAGACAAACCTGGGGGAGGGGAGCCTCCTTTAAAGGTGCCCCAACAGTCCTCGGCATGCAGTGCCCAGAAGGGGCTCAGCCAATGTCTGTGAACTTGCTAAGAGGACAGTGGTTCTGTCTGAGGCCCCTTTGGCAGGAATTCGGCGTGCTGCAGGATGGAGCAGCACCCCTGTCTTCCCCGGCCAGCTGTGGGCATGCTTGGGAGGTGTCAAGCCCTTGAAGAAACAAATGACACATGTGGTTTTCTTAAAGCCAGTTCAGTTCGGCTTCTCACCAAAGCAGGATCGCAACCACATCGGCTGCGCTCTCCCTGCCCAAAGGCCGGGGCTTGAACCACAGGTGGGAATGGCTCCCAAACCAGCGACCTCTTCCGTAAATGTCTCGGACTCACTGCTCCCTCCCCGTTTTTGTCCACCTTCCCATGCACTGCACTTGAATCATTTGTGCTCTCTAGAATCACTGAGGCTCCAGTGGGATGAGGAATCCATTCCAGTCTCCTTGGCCTTGGGGTCCAGCCCTTTCCTGTCTGAACCAGCCTGCCTTTCCAGCACATCCCCCACCCCCCAGCCCTCCCTGGTGCAGTCTGCCCCTTGACCCAGGGCACTGTAAGTTCAGAGCTTAGAATGGGCTTTCTGGACCCCCTGTCCATTACCTTCCTCTAGATATGCTTCAGTTTTCTATGTCCACCAGACCAACGCTACTGCAGCCAAGGTCAAATGTCACATAACAAAGACCACACCCCTAATCTTGGTCTTAGCTGATGGCCAGCTGTTAACCCCAAGCCTGCTCCTGGATCATTAACCCGCCAGTGGGTATGAAGTGTGTCTCCTCCCATCCACTCATCCACACCATCCACTCCCACCAGGTGTTCAGTTCAATAAGAGTGTATGAAAATTGAAGGAACCTTCTGGTATCATAAAGCAGGAAAACTTGGAAGAGAGTTTGTTGAATGAAGGAAGGACCCCAAAGAATAGGCTGGAATGATTAGATGCTTGGTGAATACTTTGGGATCAGGGAGCCCGATGCCCCTCATACCTTACATAACAACAGGCTCTTTCTGTCTTGGAGGGAAGATCAATGAGCAATGTAACCAAAAGCAGAATTTTCATGTTCAGAAGAGCTGGTGTGTATGCGTGTGTGCCTGCCTGTGTGCCCAGCATCCCAGGGCCTCCCAGTCTGGGAGAGAGACTCAGAGGCCAGAGAGATCCCTGCCCTTCTGTGCTGGGAACTCTTCCCCACCAAACCCCTCTAGGACACCCTTGGGAGAAGGGCTATGGGCATTTCTTAACATGCCCAGCTTCCACAGAAACTGACCAGGAAGGATCTGCTCTGAAGATGTATTGATATCACAGAGCAACTTGTGCTTTAAACTGCAGTCTCCTCTGATTTTCCGGAAGTGACCTGCCCCTTGGACTTGCTCTTGACACATCAAGAACTTTGATCCGCACCTCTTCCTGTCTCCTCGATCAATCCTCAGATTCCTATTCCTCGTTCTGTGGCCTCCTTCTCTGTCTCTAAAGGAACTGCAGACTTTGCCCTTTGATCTTAGTGGTGGTTGCGCTTCCTCAGAGGACAGGTCCGTTTATCTTTATTTCAAGTTAAGGAAACATCCCAGTAGATGCTTGCTATCCTCTTCTTTCTTCCTGGGCTCCTGGCACATGGCTTTCTTGCCTGGGATCCTCTGTACAGCTGGGAGAGGCACAGTCAGAACTAAGGTGCTGACAGCTTGTGTTGGAATCACATGGTGTTTACTGTGCTATGAGTTTACAGCCTCCTTGTTTCCATACTGACAGCACACGCCATATGGAGAGAGAAAACCCTGTCAGATGAACCCTTGAGGAATCGCAGTGTGGTGCATGAAATCTCATAATTGCTTTCAGAGATGGGGAGGGCCCCTCGCTCGAATCGCATCAGCGATGGGGGCGCTCCCTGCCATAATTGAATAAAATGGAGTTTGACATGAGGTAATTTACTTTGTTCTGTGTTGGTGCCGGGGAAGCTCAGCTGATCGGGGAAGTATGAGAAAGTTTGTTTTCTCCCCTCAGGGGATCAGGTTGAGAGGGAGGCAGTGAGAAGGCAGGCTATGTCCGTAGGGTGTTGCGTTAACAGGTGCAGGCCCCAGACTGGTCACCCACCTGTCGCTGATGATGACCTGACATTTTATTACTGTCACTTGGGATCTTGTCTGCTCACCCAAACGCACTCCACCTTTCCAACGGAATCCAAGATCCCTGAGGTCTGGGATCGTGTCCCATTCCCCCCACCTCTTTACGCCCACCGATCCTGCCACACCCCGAGGTGGGTTAAATGTTTGTTGGAGTGGCTATTCCCAAACCACCTGTGCATGGAAAGGTAGGCTGAGTGAGGCAACAATTCAAGGCTAGTTTCAGCCCCCAAACCACATGAGGAGGGGCCCAGGGGAAACTTGCAAGGTGTCTCATCTTTGTTCATCAACGTATCCACTGGAGAGAATGGGAAGGTCGTGAGTGCCTTCTGCACATAGTATAATGAGAACAGAGGAAGTGGAGGTGTCAGTCGTGTCCGACTCTGCAACCTCATGGACTGTAGCCCGCCAGGCTTCTCTGTCCATGTAATTCTGCAGGCAAGGATACTTGAGTGGGTCGCCATTTCCTTCTCCAGGGGCTCTTCCCGACCCAGGGATGGAACCTAGGTCTCCCGCATTGCAGGCAGATTCTTTACTGTCTGAGCCGCCAGGGAAGCCCCAAGAGCCAGTGGATTCCTTCAGAAACAGTTTGCGCCCTCAGGCAGTTTACGCAGGAAAGAAGTGGGCTATAAACTCTCCAGCCCTAGTCACTTGCTCTTTTGGTTTATGGTTGTTTAGTCGCTAAGCCGTGTCTGACTCTTTCGTGACCCCATGTCCTATGTAGCCTTCCAGGCTCCTCTGTTCAGGCAAGAATACTGGAATGGGTTGCCATTTCCTTCTCCAAGGGATCTTCCTGACCCAGCAGACAGAAACACAACACCGCTGGGTTAAGCGACAGGTGGATAAGGGTGCAGGGGGAGAGCAGGCCTCAGTCAGCTGCCTTTGGGGTCTCCTATGATATTTGCAGCTCCGGGCTTCTCTTTCTTACTCTTTCTCCTATGTTGGCTTCACTCTCCATGGGCACTCGCTGTCTGGTGGGAAAGACAGTTGTGTTGGCTCCTGACTGACTGGTCATAAGACCTTGTCATCCCAGAGGGTACGTGTTTCTTTTCTGGAAGTTCTAGCAAAATCCCTGGAAGGACTTCCAAGGCCCCCTGGGAAACGTGCCCTGAACCTATCAGTGTGGCCCTGAGACAGGACTCTGACTGGCTGGGACTGAGTCACATGCCCCTCCCTGAAGCTTGGGAGGAATTGTTCCCTTAGAACCATGGGCTGGAATTTTACAGACTCTGGGGAGGAGGTTCCACAAAGGATGGGGAAGAGAACAGACCCCAAACCGCACTTCTATCATTATAACACATGGGGCTTATTAACCAATTCCTATGTTCCGGGATCTAGTCTGAGGCATTTTTCTGCATTGTCTTATTTAATCCTCATGCTGGTCCCTGCTGCTAAGTCGCTTCAGTCGTGTCTGACTCTGTGCGACCCCTTAGATGGCAGCCCACCAGGTTCCCCCGTCCCTGGGGATTCTCCGGGCAAGAGCACTGGAGTGGGTTGCCATTTCCGTCTCCAGCGCATGAAAGTGTAAGTGAAGTCTTTCAGTCATGTCTGACCATTAGCGACCTCATGGACTGCAGCCTACCAGGCTCCTCTGTCCATCAGATTTTCCAGGCAAGAGTACTGGAGTGGGGTGCCATTGCCTTCTCCACTGGTCCTAGCAGATAGGTGTAATTATCGTTCCCAGTTTACAGATGAGGAAACTGAGGAATAAAGTATCAGGTCATCTGCCCCAGGGCACACAGGCAGTGAATAGTGAGGCTGGGATTTGAACCTGGGTTTAGCTTCAGAGCCCTTGCTTACAGCCACCAATCTCCCTACAAGTAAGGGCTGTACCTCGTGCAGATAAACTCTCTGGGTATGAAAGTGAGTGGGCGTGATGGTTTTCTTCCCATCTTCTTATTGTGTTTCATATCACCAGGGAAACCCGCTCTAAAGGAATGATTGTCCTGGTTCCTCCTCTACACTCTACAAGGATCTAGTCTTTCCTGTCTTCTGGATAGCTCTCCTAAGCAGGTCTCCCTCACCCTCTTCCTGGTTTCCCCACAAAGTCATCTGACTTTTCCTGGTCCAGCTGCAGAATCAAGGGGCTCATTTTCAGTGCTCTAGGGGATCCAAGGCAAGGTGTCTCAGCAAGACCTTGGAGCATCTTTCTGGCCAGAGAAAGCCTCTTGCAGAGTCATTGCAGAAAGAGCCAGAAGGGGCCCTCCCATCTTCCCTCCAGTGCGCATCTTCATTTTACGGAGGAAGACAAGAGCCCAGAGAGGGCGGATGTGTTGCTTGGAGTCACATAGCAAGTCACTGACTAGAACCCTGGTCTCCAGGCCTCTGGCTTTGATTTTTACTCTGTCTTTCTTCTTCAGAATTCTCTTGGCTACTCAGTAGCTGAGGACTAGTCACTTCCTGCCTCTGTGCCTCTAGCTCCTTAGCTGGAAAATGCAGGGTTTTCATAATGTGAAGCACTTTAAGACTGGGCTTTGCTTCAATAGGGCAAATACGATTTTTTTTTTTTACTGTGTTCATTAGCATGTTTTGAATTATAAGTCATTTAAAAACTTTTTCAAATTGTCCTAAACAATGCTCATAAATAAGCTTTTCAGATGTGGTTTGGGCTGCAGGTTGCAGGCATAGTGTGATCCAGATTCATGACTTCACCAGAGCACCCACTCATAATTTTCCCAGCTCTGACCTCCCCTCCATGTGAACGCCATCCTCACAGCAGCTTGTTATGCAGTATCAAGATCTCTGCAGCAGACCCTGGCCTCACACCCTTACCCCAGCACCAGAGGAAGAGAGAGCACCCTGGCTTAGCGTGCCCAGGCAACATCTGTGGTTCATGTGGATTTTAGTGGCTTGGTTTGCATGCTCGGCTCCCTTATCCAGTCACTGTAACCAAGGAATGTGACATGCTAATCAGCCAGCTAGGGACACTAGTGCCAGGAAGTGCTAGGATCTTCATACAGAATTCAGGGCATTGAACAGGGAGTGGACTGGAGAGTAGAGACAAGGTATTAACTGGCCCCTTTTTCTACTGACCTTGTCCCTCTGAGTCTGCAGAACCTGGAGATGAGTAAGGGGTCCTGAGAGTTTGCCAGTCACCTTGCTGCATCCATGTGGGATGAGGATCCAGATGCGGGTTGATGGCTCTGCCTGGCCCTGTCTGGGTCTCACCGTATTCTTCTTTTCTTTTCTCCAGACCGAGATTACTGCAGTTTATGTGACAAACAGCCAATCGGGAGGCTGCTTTTCCGGCAGTTCTGCGAAACCAGACCTGGGCTGGAGTCTTACATTCAGTTCCTGGACTCAGTGGTAAGTCCCTGCTCCTGAGTGGGGAGCTTTTTGTCCTCTGTGATCAGTGATGGTTTTTGTCCAAGGGAAAAAATAAAGACCTTGTGACTTAGATGGATGAAGAATAAACTTGTCGCTTAAGAAACTGCCAGTGCAGACTTTGAGAATGCAGACTTGTCTCCAAGTCATCACCTGCTGTGTTTGTTTGTACACTTGTTTACCATCTGCTTCTTCACTAGAATGCAAGTTCCCTGGGGCCAGGACCCTGGGCTTGCAGTTCACTCCTGCCTGGCATTATACCTGGCCCATACAGTACTCAATATTTGTGGGAGGAACATGTGTTGGCCATTTCAGGACGATCTATCAGCTGCTGGCTGCACTGTCTGCTGGCATACCCAGACATGACTGATACCATGGGGTCTTCCTTCAGATGTACTGGTCATCTATTTGTTCAACAAATGCTATAACAACTATTAAAAAGAATGCAGTAATGCCATTTGTAGCTACAGGGATGGACCTAGAGATTATCATGATAAGTGAAGAAAGTCAGAAAGACAAATACCATATAATATAACTTATATGTGGAATCTTAAAAAAAAAGATATGAATGAACTTATTTACAAAACAGAAATATACTCATGGACATAGAAAACAAACTTAGTGGTTATCAAAGGGGAAAGGCGGGGAAGGGATAAATTGGGAATTTGGGGTTAACAAATACACACTACTGTATATAGTTTCTTCCCTGGTGGCTCAGTTGGTAAAGAATCCACCTGCAGTGCAGGAGATGGGGGCTCAATCCTTGGGTTGGGAAGATCCCCTGGAGAAGGAAATGTCAACCCACTCCAGTATTCTTGCCTGAAAAATCCCATGGACAGAGGAGCCTGGCGGGCTACAGTCTGTGGGGTCGCAAAAGGGTCAGACACAACTTAGCAACTAAACCATCAACAGCATCTTTCCCCAAGTCCCCTGGACTACCAGCCCTGACATGATCCCTGTTCCAGTGACCAGGAATAAACTAGGAATTTGGTATTATCAGATACATACTACTGTGTATAAAACAGATAAAGAACAAAGACCTACTATATAGCACGTATAACCTATAATTGAAAAGAATCTGAAAAAGAATATGTATGTGTGTGTATATATATAACTGAATCATTTCTCTTCACTGAAACATTGTAAATCACCCATACTTCAATTAAAAAAAAAAAACAAATGCTGATTGATCTGCATGAGTTTTTAGAACAGGACATAGGAACGTGCAGGAGTTTCTTGGCACTTGCTCAGGAGGTTAGGCCATCTCACCCTGGGCCTAGGGGGTCTATCCAAGGAAAGTGGACAAGGAGTGGGGAGATTAAGGATGAATCATGGTCAATCGTGAAAGGAATGGGGTCATATGGGCCCCCCTTTCCAAGGCAGGGGGTGGAGGTGCTGTTGTTTTAATGCCATCATTGGCTGCAGTCATCCTGACCTCTGGCTTGGTTTGGGGGACAGCATGATGGGGCCCAAGTTTCTGTGTCTGCTTTAGGGTTTCAGTGTGGATCTCTAGACCCACTGGTCCAACTGTCCACTGAACATCTCACTGACAGTCACATGGGCCCCTCAAAGTCAACACCTCAAACTAACTCGGAACCTTCCCCCAGGTGCCCCATACTACTAGCCCTGACACTTTCCCTATTCCAGTGACCAGCACCCCTCCATCACTCGCACGTGAAATCTTTGCATTGTCCTTGACCACTCGCTCTCATCGTTCTTTACCAATCAGATCAAGGACCATGTGCCTGGCCCCTTGACATCTCCCGGCCCAGCTCCCTCCTCTCCACAGCCTCTGTCTTGGTCTCCATGCCAGTGATTGCAATAGTTCCCAACCTCAACTAGGCAGTAGAAACACCTGGGGAGCCTTAAAAAAATAACCAATGCCTGAGCTGAAGCCCAGACTCATTAATTTGAATCTCTGGGGATGGGGCCAAGTATTTTCATAACTTTTTATTATGGAAAATTTCAAGCTATAAAAAGTAAAAGTCTACAGAATAGTATAATGAACCCCCTTGCACCCTTCAGCCGCTTCAACAGTTACAGACTCAAGGCCAATCTTGTTTCACCCACATCCTCCCCACACTCCACACCCTGTAGCGTTTTGCAGCTGATCTCATTTATGTCATTTCATCCATGAACATGTCAGTATGTGTCACTAAATGATGAGGGCTCTTTAGCCAAAAAAACCACAGTACCATTAGCACAGCTAAAAAGTAATAATTCTTTACTATCATCAAATATTCGTCAGTGTTCAAATTTCTAATTTTCTCATGCTTTTTGCAAATGCATCTCTTCACAGTTTATGACCACCTCCAAGGGCATCCTGTGGTCTGAGAGTTGTGTTCTCACCCCCGTATGTCATTTAATAGGTTCCTCTGTATTTCTTGTAAGTTGCTCATTGACTTCAGAAATTTGGTCAGATTCAATTTCAATCTGGCAGTGGTTGGGGGCTGACTTCATAAGTGGTTTCATGCTCTTCTGCTAGGGAGCTTATAATATCTGGTGTCTTCTTGAGATGGCAGTAGCCATCGATATTCAATATCCAAATCTATTGATTAATTAAGGGTTGTGACATGGCAACATTCTAAGTCTATCATTCCTTCTTCCTTTGCTCACTGAAAAATACTTCCTTTCAATTACTGTTTGGTTCAGTCAGTTCAGTTTAGTCGCTCAGTCATGTCTGACTCTTTGCAACCCCATGGACTGCAGGACGCCAGGCTTCCTTGTCCATCACCAACTCCCAGAGCTTACTCAAACTCATGCCCATTAAGTCGGTGATGCCACCCAACCGTCTCATCCTCTGTTGTCCCCTTCTGCTCCTGCCTTCAGTCTTTCCCAGCATCATGGTCTTTTCCAATGAGTCAGTTCTTCGCATCAGGTGGCCAAAGTATTGGAGGTTCAGTGTCAGCATCAGTCCTTCCAATGAATATTCAGGACTGATCTCCTTTAGGATGGACTGGTTGGATCTCCTTGCTGTCCAAGGGACTCTCAATAGTTTTCTCCAACACCACAGTTCAAAAGCATCAATTCTTCAGTGCTCGGCTTTCTTTATAGTCCAACTCTCACATCCATACATGTCCACTGGAAAGACCATAGCCTTGACTAGATGGACCTTTGTTGGTAAAGTAAAGTCTCTGCTTTTTAACATGCTGTCTAGGTTTGTCATAGCTTTTCTTCCAAGGAGCAAGCATCTTTTAATTTCATGGCTGCAGTCACCATCTGCAGTGATTTTGGAGTCCCCAAAAATAAAGTCTCACTGTTTCCACTGTTTTCCCATCTGTTTGCTATGAAATGATGGGACTGGGTGCCATGATCTCAGTTTTCTGAATGTTGAGTTTTAAGCCAATTTTTTCGCTCTCCTCTTTTACTTTCATCAAGAGGCTCTTTAGTTCTTCTTTGCTTTCTGCCTAAGGGTGGTGTCATCTGCA
Organism: Odocoileus virginianus; assembly: GCF_023699985.2. Taxonomy (NCBI): domain Eukaryota; kingdom Metazoa; phylum Chordata; class Mammalia; order Artiodactyla; family Cervidae; genus Odocoileus; species Odocoileus virginianus. The sequence continues at coordinate 21,556,558 of NC_069680.1, forward strand.
TATCTGAGGTTATTATATTTCTCCTGGAAATCTTGATTCCAGCTTGTGATTCATCCAGCCTGGCATTTTACCTGATGTACTCTGCATATAAATTAAATAAGCAGAGTGACAATACACAACCTTGACGTACTCCTTTCCCAATTTGAAACCAGTCTGTTGTCCCATGTCCAGTTCTAACTGTTGTTTCTTGACCTGCATACAGATATCTCAGGAAGCAGGTCAGGTGGTCTGGTATTCCCCTCTCTATTGTTTGGTTACCTCATAGTAAAGTTCATATAGGGAGTGCTTGATTCCTTTCTTGTATTTGTGTGTTTTCAAAGTACCTAATTGGTTCACTGGCATCCTCCAACAGTAGTAATCAGAGTTTTAATGTATGGACTTAAATGTGGGGCATTTTGATGCAGTGGTGTTCCATGGTTTCATTGTTGGCCTGTGGGAGCCCCTCAGGTTGGCTTCTGAGCCCTTGAGAGGACCCCAGTGGCTGCTGGTAGCCCCCATGTTGTCTGATGTGATGCTTTGGGCTCATCTTGTATGTTTCCTGCCCTACACCTAGAGTTCATCATTTCTCCAAGGAGCCCTGGTTTCTTTTCCTGGGAAATGGTACTTGGAGTCTATAGTTTGGCACTTAGGGGTGCTTACTATGTACCATTGTTTGAATGGGCCATTGTTTGTAGCAGACATTTGTTATTTTTGTTCAGTTGTCAGTTGCGTCCAACTCTTTGCGACCCCCTGGATGACAGCAGACCAGGCTCCCCTGCCCTTCACTATCCCCTGGAGTTTGCATAGCGTTCATGGGGTTCTCCTGGGAAGAATACTGGACTGGTTTGCCATTCACTGCTCCAGTGGACCATGTTTTAGCAGAGCTCTACATTGTGACCCATCCATCGTGGGTGGGCCTGCATGGCATGGCTCACAGCTTCATTGAGTTACCCAAGCCCCCTTGCCACAACACGGCAGTGATCCACGAAGGAGGTAGTGGGCAATGGTAATTTTCACATCTCCTAGGACAGTACTTGGGCTTCTCAGGTGGTGCTAGTGGTTAAGAACCCACTTGCCAAGCCAGGAGATGTAAGAGATGTGGATCCCTGGGTGGAGAAGATCCCCTGGAGGAGGGCGTGGCAACCCACTCCAGTATTCTTGCCTGGAGACTCCCATGAACAGAGGAGCCTGGCGGGCTACAGTCCATAGAGTTTCAAAGAGTCGAACGCAGTTGAAGCCACTTAGCACAGCACAGCACAGAATAGTACTCTGCAAATGTTCAGGGCTGGGAAACATTGACATCTAGGACAAATTACACATTTTGAGGCCGACTTACTAGACCTTCCACCAACAGGCCCCTATCTCATGCACAGCCTTCCCTGGGTCTTTCCTGAGACCTGCGTTCTGCTCCCCGACCTGCTTCTGGTGGCTCTGACTTGCCACGCTGGTTGAAGCCTCTCGGCCCTGCCTCCCTCCTCGCACTACCTGAAAGGCCTCCCAGGACCTCTGCCTGCTGAATGCCGGCTCGTCCTCTGTACTCTGCTCTCAGAAACCTCCCCTGTCCGCCCTCTCTCTTCCTGAGTGCCCTCTGCTCGAGGTGCTGCTTTGGCACACATCTGAGCCTCATTAGTGCTCGGTGCTGGCAGAATGTGCATCGTGAGAGAGCCGGCCCCGAGACAGACCACGGTGCCATGCTGGCACCCCCTCAGCTGCCAGGGAGACTGCGGGCAGATGTCTGACCCCTCTGTGCCCCATGTTTTTATCTGTAAAAGGGGACATAGTTGTTGTACCTGATGGTGGCAGATGTGTTAAGGAGGGACTGAATGTGTTTGGACTGCTCGGGGCAGTGTCTGGCATGTCACAGGTGCCATGTATGTAGCCAGTCATGCTTTGTCTGTCTGCCTCCTCCACTAACTGGATAGCTCATCATACCCGGATACTCATAGCGCCGCACCTGGCAGGTAGTTGATGCTCAAGACCCACTGGGATCTGGTGTCCGTGTCTGGAGTAGAGGGAGCAAGGGCCGAAGGGTCTAGCGAAGTGACAATCGTGCAAGACCTTGTACCATTAGAGAATTTTTACTTTGATGTCGGTGGGCAGGGTGGGGCACTGGAGGGTTTTTGAGCAGAACAGTGTCATGGTCTGATTTAGGTTTTTACTTTATTTTTTAAATTTTTGTCCACACCATGCAGCTTGTGGACTCTTAGTTCCCTGGTCAGGGATTGAACCCAGGCCCTTGGAAGTGGAGCGCAGAGTCCTAACCACTGGACTGCCAGAGAATTCCCCAATTTTGGTTTTGAAAGCTTCCCTCTGGCTTCTGTGTTGGGAAGAGGCTATAGTGGGCCAGGGTCAGAGTGGGGAGCACTAATGGGTGAGGGCTGGTGGTTGACATGCAGTAGGATTGGAGCATGTTCTGAACCAGAGTTAACAGTATTTTCTGATGCCCTGGGGGTGAGAGACAAGAGTTGGGGATGACTTCCAAGTGTTGACCTGAACCAGTGGAAAGATGGAGTGAGGGTAAGGCTGTGGAAGGCTTGTCTGGGGGAAGGTCAGGAGCTTCATTTCGGACACAGTTTCCAATGTCTACCAGACAGCCCAGCAGAGATGTGGGAGGGGTGGTGGGTGTTAGAATCTGGAGTTTGTGAAAAAGGCCTGGGCTGGAAATAGCAAACTGGGAGTACCAACCTATAGCTGGCACTTACAGCCATGGACTAGATGTGCTCACCAAGGAGATGAACGTGGATGGAGCAGCTGAGGACCAAAGTGTGAGCCTGGGACCAAGGCTCCTCCCCATTTGGAAAAGATGAGGCATCAGCAGCTTTGGGACCTGTCTGGAGAGTTGATGAGGCAGAGCAGGGCAAGGCTAAACCCAGGAGCCAGTGGAATTTTCCAGCCACGTGTCCTGTTAGACTCTTACAGTCAGCTTGAGGAGAAGACGGGGGAAAAAATCCAATGGATGCCTATTTTCATTCTGGTCGTGCAGATGTTCTGTGTTGCTGGGCCTGTACCAAGAGCTCTCTTTTGGAAAGGAAACGCGAGTCTGGCTCCCTGTGTGGATGCGACACGTGCTCTTTACATTCACCTTAATGACACCGCCACTCACAAGAGGCTCCTCCATCCCCTCGAATTTGTGTCTGCATCTCTGGGAATTAGCAGAGCCTTTCATCGCCCATCCTGACGTCAAATGACCAGCCTTTGGCACACCTCTTTTACGCATGAAGACTTTATTGAGTTTTCCAGGGCTGGCGCAACGCTCGTCTGAAATACCTTTTTTTTTCCTTCCATCCTGACTGGAACTCTGAGGAGGGAGGTGGTGTCACTGGGGGAGCACACCCCTCCAGCGCTTCTGGCAGCCAGGGCCATCCACAGCGTTCCCTACCTCTAGGCTGAATTTCTACCAAGTGGAGTTCAATGAAAAATAACCCATCCTTGTCGGCTCTGACATCGCCCCCCCCAAGAAAGACCGCTTGCCTGCACAGTCCTAATGTCTGAGATTCTCAGGTTGAGCAGAAGACGTGGGCTGTTTTAACATGGGGCCTGGGTGATCTGGGTCAGCGGAACTGTTTGTGCATCATTCATCAGACACAGGGATGATTTGGCCCTTAGTCTTAGTTATTGAGCAGCTTCTAGGAGCCTGAGAAGGATTCCCCCATCACCCTCCCACAGAGAAATGGATTCAGTGACCCAAGTCAAGGCTTTGAGTTGATTTGGCTTCAAGGCCAGTAGGGTCTCGCCATGGACCTCTTAGAGACTGACATACTTCTCTAAATTATTTTCTGGGAGCCTTGATAGCATCCCACCTCATTTGAAACCCTCTAGTCCCTAAGCTTAGGTGGGACTTAAAGTTTTCAGTCTCTGCTCTTTGGGGTTAGGGGAGGTTTAGCAGATACTCAACCATATTTGGGCTTCCTAGGTGGCACTAATGGTAAACAACCTGCCTGCCAATGCAGGAGACATAAGAAACATGGGTTCAATTCCTGGGTAGGGAAGATCCCCTGGAGGAGGGCATGGCAACCCACTCCAGTATTCTTGCCTGGAGAATTCCATGGACAGAGGAGGCTGGGGGGCTACAGTCCATGGGGTCACAAAGAGTTGGACACAACTGAAGTGGCTAAGCATGCATGCACAACCATACTCAACACACATTTATGAGATGTTTTCAACATATCCCACTCTGTTCTAGCAGCTGGAGACTATGGAGTGAGCAGAAGGAAGTTCCTGCCCTTATGGAGCTTGCTTTCCAATTAAACAAAAGATTGAAAAAGCAACAAAGGGCATTTTTTAATGAACTACAAGTTCAGATACCTGTCAAGTATTCATTATCTGTCGCTGGGGAAGAAATTACCTAAAACTTAACAGCTTGAAACAACAACAGGCATGTATTATCTCATAGTTTCTGTGGGTCAAGGGTGTGGGAATGGTTGACCGAGGTGCTACTGGCTCAAGGTCTCTTCAAAGGTTACGTCAGAATGTTGGCTGGGACTGCAAGTCGTCTGAAGGCTTGATCTGTTTCCAGGCTTGTGCACATGGAAACATGTGCTGGCAGGTTGGTGCTGGCTGTTGGCTGGAGGCCTCAGTTGTCTTCCATGTGAGCCTCTCCATGGACTGCCTGAGTGTCCTCATAAGAGGACTGGCTTTCCCTGGAGCGAGCATGGTAGAAGCTGCAGTGTCTTTGCTTTTTCGTCTGCACTGGCTCTTCATTGCTACATGAGGGCCTTCTCCAGCTGTGGCAAGAGGGGGTTACTCTTCGTTGCGGTACACCGGCTTCTCATTGTGGAGGCTTCTCTTGTACTAGAGCTCAGACTCTAGGTGTGTAGGCTTCAGTAGTTGCAGCTCACGGGCTCTAGAGTGCAGGCTCAGTAGTTATGGCCCACAGGCATAGTTGTTCTGCAGTATGTGGGATCTTCCTGGACCAGGGATCGAACCCAGATCCCCTATACATTGGCAAGCAGAAATCCTGTAATGTCTTTTGTAACCTTATCTCAGAGCTTCCATGTTGTCATACATCTGATATCTCAGTGGTTATATAGGTTGGTCCTATTTGGTTTGGAAAGAGCCTTCTCAAGAAGATGAACAGCAAGAGGCAAGGATTATTAGAATCTCCATCTTAAAGGCTGGCAACTATAGATATGAGGTTACAACAGATGAAATTTCACATCAGGAAATGCTGGAAGTAATTCCAAGATATTCATTAGCTCGGAACTATGGAAAATCACTTGAAATTAATAGGCCATCACTTGTTTCAGATATGTCTGGTTATCCTGAAATTTTGTTGTAAAATGACTTGAAATGCCTCACCAGGGGAACTAAGTATTCTGCTTCTCTTATTTTTGAAACATACCCAGTATTTGTTTTTGTCCTTTTATCACCTCTGTGATCTCCCAAAAGAGTGAGGGGGACAGTGGTAATTATCCTTCAGATAGATGTAGAGACCCACAGAGCAGTTGGTGAAGCTAGACCCTGGGAGCAGGCTCATCTTGAAAATGTACCACTTAAAAGAAAAAAACCATAGTCAATGCTGTGGTTTATCCAGTAGTCATGTATGGATGTGAGAGCTGGAATATAAAGAAGGATGAGCATTGAAGAATTATGCTTTTGAACTGTGGTGCTGGAGAAGGCTCTTGGGAGTCCCTTGGACTGCAAGGGGATCAAGGCAATCAATAAAGGAAATCAATCCTGAATGTTCATTGGAAGGACTGATGCTGAAGCTGAAGCTCCAATACTTTGACCACCTGGTGCAAAGAGATGACTCATTGGAAAAGACCTTGATGCTAGGAAAGATTGAAGGCAGGAGAAGGGGATGACAGAGGATGAGACGGTTGGATCGCATCACGGACTCAATCGATGTGAGTTTGAGCAAACTCAGGGAGATGGTGAAGGACAGGGAAGCCGGGCATGCTGCAGTCCATAGGTTCTCAAAGAACCGGACACGACTTAGCAACTGAATAACAACAAAGTGGGTTCATCTGTTGGACATCTGTGGGACAGCCCTGTCTCCTCGGTGCCCTGCACGTACTCCCAAATAACATGGCTCTTCCAGAACCTGCCCTGTTCTTAGTGATGTTACCTGAAGACCACAGTTGATGGGAACAGGGATGAGCCTGTGAGCCAATGCAGGTCAGCGAGTCCTTTTCCTGGGGTTTATTGACTTGAGGGGAATTCTTTCTCTGGTAGAGAAGGCTTAGAATAAAAAACCTGGCCACCATGTCTCCTGCCACTGGAGCAAGTGGGGCAGCACTGAGGGAGAATGAGGCCAGCACACACACAGACACACATACACACACATACACACACACACACACACATAGACACAAACAGACACATACACACACACAGACACATACACACACATACCTACAAACAGACACACGCACACATAGACACACAGACACATACATACACAGACACATACACACACATACACACATACACACACAGACACACACACACCACAGACACACAGACACATAGACACAAACAGACACATACACACACACACACACACACACACACACACATAGATACAAACAGACACACACACACAGACACACAGACACATAGATACAAACAGACACACGCACACACAGACACATACATACACAGACACAGATACATACACACACATACACACATACACACACAGACACATACACACCACAGACACATAGACACAAACAGACACATACACACACACACACACATACACACACACACATAGATACAAACAGACACACACACACAGACACACACACACATAGATACAAACAGACACAGCACACACAGACACATACATACACAGACACAGACACACACACAGAGACACACAGACACACACAGACACACACAGACACACACAGACACACACACAGAGAGACACACAGACACACACAGACACACACACACACTGTGAGTAGGTTCCAGAGGTGCTCACGTCCCTGGCTCTGTTGCTCTGGGCCAGGCTGCATTTCCATTTTCCCCACACGTTGGTTGTTCACCCCATCGTTGGAGCTCAGGAACCCAGAGATTCTAGTTGCACTTGAGTCAGGCTAGGTTGAGATTCTGGTCACTTAGAATTGAAAGAGTAGCGGGGAGAGCCCTTTGCATGATGGCCTTATGAGCCCTGTGGGGAGTGAGGACAGGGGAAGAATGCGGGGCGCTGGGGGCGGAGGAGGCGCGGTGAAGGGGTGGCAGAGAGCCGCCGAGGGCTGAGCTCCCGCGAGAATGACCGGCGGGCAGGAGGCGACAGCACAGGCCCTCCGCCGCGGGACTCAGACACATCAGCCAACCACCCCCCGCCCCCCCTACCCCCACCCCACGAGAGGGTCAGAACCTTTCCTCTGACTTTTCCGAGCTCACCTCTGCCAAGCTTGGTGGCTATGGCGCCGCCCCACCTTGGGGTCCCTCCTGTCACCCTCAGTTTGTACCCCACGTGGCCAGGGGTCCTCTCCTCCTTCCCTTCTTTCTCTGAGCCTGCCCCATTGACCCTGGGCCAGGGAACCCCTTCCTAACCCAGGTCCGACAGGTCTCCTCACATGACTTCCAGACATCTGAGAAGACTCTGCCTGCCCAGGTGGACACAGGCTGTGAGGCTGACCAGGCCCATCTGATCCTGGGACCCTGGTGTGGGGACACCCCTGTTTGTAGAGCTTCTTCATTCTAGCTGGGGGGATGGGAAGGGGCAGGCGATGCCAGTCTTCTGAAGGAGTTTTCAAGCATCAGTGAGGGGCCTGGCCAGAGATGGATGGCTCGCTCCTGTGTGAAAGAAGTAGAATTTCATGAAGGGCAGCTGTTGGAGTCCTGGCCTGTGTACGCAGGTACGTCTGAGCCTTCGCCACCTCCAGCTCTGCAGGGACAGGGCCCATTCAGGAAGGAGTGGGAGAGGGCAGCTGCAGGAGCTGGGCTTTCAGAAGGATCCAGGAGCCTGGGCGCCCGGCAGGGAGGGAGCTGGCGGGGGACTCCCCACCTGCACTCTCCTCTGTCCCGAAGCGGGGCGGGCAGTGACTCCAGAGGGGCAGACGGAAACCCCTGGCCCCCAGGCTTGGCACCGGCAAGATGCCACGGCCGATGTGGGAGGAGCCGGGTGTTTCTCCAGAGAGGGCCGCGGGGAGCAGCTGGGCGCGTCACTTGTCCCTGCCGCGAAGACTCTGGAAAAGCTGACCACATCGGTAATTACAGAAGCCGGAGGTGGCGAGACCTCAAAGCCTCTCTGACTTCATCTTCCTGCCAGGGCAGGAGAAGGGCTCCCGAGAGGAGGGGGGTGACATCTTGCCGAGAGGAATTCGACTCAGACTCCGCTCTGTAAAACCCAGCGCCGGCTTCTGTGAGAACGTGGCAGGGCCCCTTGTACCAGTTTGCAATCTTCATGTTTTTTTAAAAACTCATCTGAGAGAAATGTGTTTAATAGGGGACATATTTTCATTAGCATTTTCTGAGATGGATGATGCAATTAGAGCTCGCCAAGAGAATGAAATATTGGCTTTATAAACTAGGATGTACACAGATGTTTATACCCTTTTGGCAGGCACAGATATATAAATAATTCTTTTTGCCTTGAACTCAATGTCGTATTTTGCACTTTGTGTTACAGCATCTCCTCCCTAAAGCCCATTCCTGTGTTTGGCATAAATCACCATGCGGAGAGAAGGCTCATTAAATGCCTCCCTCGGTTGGCACCATGGATGTATCTGGGGAAGAGAAGTGTTCTCCGAGTGGATTGGCAAGGAGCTCTTTGGCACTCTGGCCGTTGGGGCTGAGCCCTGGGCAGGAGAAGGTTTCAAGTGGGCAACACAGTAGGGAGGACAGTGTGTGTCCCCTCTGTTGGGGGGTGGGGTGGGGACAAGTCCACCCCCGGCTTGTTGGAGGGAACTCATGGATGGATGTCACAGGTCATCCTGGCGTGTCGTTTACCTCTCTGTTCACTGAAGTCACTGTCTGCCATTTCCATTTCTAATTGTAAAATTCTAGGCTGTTGGCCCAACCCAACTTCTTTTAATTTATTTACTTTTAATTGGAGGGTAATTGCCTTACAACGTTGTGTGGGTTTCTGCCGTCCCTCAGCATGAATCAGCCATAGGCATACATATGTCACCTCCCTCTGGAACCGCCCTCCCACCTCCCACCTCCCACCCCATCCCACCTCTCTGAGGTTGTCACAGAGCACTGGCCAACCCAACTTCTTATTTGCTGCTTATGTTTTCTGGCTTCAGCTGATTTCGGCAGCTTTTGCCCACCACCTGGGCAGGGGTGCCCCCTCGGGAGCGGATTCCCGGGTGGTCCGCTGCCCCAGGTCCATGTGATTGCCCTGAGCGCTGCCCGGCCGGCCGAGCCGCCATGGTGTTTTTCTCTGTAGGTGGTCTCTCCGGACGGGTCCCCCATGAGCCCCTCTCGGGGGTCACAGTGGAGACATGGCCTGTCACTCCAGGTGACTTAATCGGTGCGGAAAGCCCAGCTGGAAGCCTTCTGTTGGTTTTCTGCCTCCCAACACAAATGTTCTTCAAGTGGTGGTGACCTGACATGGACTCTCAAAGAAAGGCCTTTTGATCCCAGGCTGGGGAGGCCTGTCCCGGCATGCTCCCGGCTGCCTCCCCGTGGAACCCTGGCGCCCAGCTGCCCAGCAGGGCCTCTGCTGGGAGGCAGCTGACCTGAAAGTGTTGCTATTTTTTTTAACGTGGGTTTTAGTACCCAGAGCAATAATATTTTCAGCTGGCTATTGAGGCTGATTAGCGAGCCTCAGGCCTCCGTTTGGTTAAATAGAGCTACCTTTGCAGAGGTATTTTGGGATGGTGCAAATCCAGGGTTCTGCATGGGATTGAGTTACCCCCCAATAGGTAGGCAGCCATTTGCCTGTGGCCTGGGCCCTGCAAAGCAGTCTGGATAAATTCCCACAGAGCCAGACCACCAGGCGGGGCTCCCAGGGCAGCTGGACACTGGGAGCTTCTCTCTGCACCCCCTGGAAAATAGGTGGGCAGTTGTGTTCTAGAACCCTCTGCCCCGGAGAGGTGCAGCTCCAGCCGGGAGGGTCTTCCTGGCTGGCCTGTTGAGAAACCAGACTCTAGACACTGAGTTGAGAGTCTGCTTTGAACCAGCCCAGGGGTGGGAGTGTGGGTGGGGGTAAGTATTGGGGTCTAACTCCACAGTGAGGTGGCCGGGAAAGGAGTTTCAGCCCCTCTGTGCTGATGCCACTGCCTGTCTCTTTGGAAATAGCTGTAGTTTTGGATGGAGGCTGACAAATCCTTGGGTGGCGGATTTTGAACCAGTTATAAACAATTTGCAATTAGTTCCCTTGTTGAAATGAGAAAGGCAAGCTCACCAGGCTTTTCATTAAGTCGAGGCAGCCTTTTATCCTCTTGGCAAGTGGGTCAAGTGCCTGTGAAGGAGCCTCACTTGGGGTCAGGGAAAATAAAGTGGTCTGTCTTTTGAAGCCTCACTTCTTTCTTTAGAGCCCGGGTCCCACTGGCATGGTCAGCGATCTGGGTCCTAAATTCCTTGGTGTTGTTGTGAAAGGGGTCCGGGCTTGGAGGTCCATGTCCCAGCCCTGCTTCCTCCCCACCATTGACCCTGGGCAACTCTGCTGAAGCCCCTGCTCTCTGTATGTGGATGAAGGGGTGTGATTGCCGCCCTGCCTTCTGTGTCATTGTGTGCTCAGTCGCTTAGTCGTGTCCGACTCTTTGTGACCCCCTGGACTGTAGCCCACCAGGCTACTCTGTCCATGGAATTCTCCAGGCAAGAATACTGGAGTGGATTGCCATTCGCTTCTGCAGGGGATCTTCCCCACCCAGGGATCAAACCCATGTCTCCTGCATCGGCAGGCAGGTTCTTTACCATCGTATCACTACCTGGGCTTAAATAAAGTTCACATAAGAGCATCTGAAAAATCTCTGTGTGTTCCCTTTGTAAACTGAAAAGCTGTCAAAGTTATAGCATGCATACTATCGTCTTCTCTTACAAGGTGTAGTAATTGCGATGGTGGTAAATACAGCAGCCGTTAACTGAGTATTTAGTGTGTGCCCAGATTTGTCTTGTTTTCCCTGCGCAATCACCCTACGTGTAGGCGCTTTTTCCATCTGCATTGTATGGAGATTGAAGAAACTGTCCAAGGTCATGCAGCATGTAAGGTCTGAGTGACCTCAGGCAGCCTTCTGAGGGCCTTCCAGTTTGCTGGCTCTAGTTAGTTTCCAGCAGCTTCCTTTGATTTTCCTAAGCTTGTGGTTCTCTCCACCAGCTGCCTGGATGCCTGACCCCATCACCAAAGGGTCTGACTCTGTGGGTGTGGGGCGGGGTCCAAGCACCAGCGCTGGCTCCCCAGTGACTCCAGTGTGCTGCCGCTGTTCTGAGCACGTGTCCGCAGTGGAGCAGAGCCGGCTGGACTGGACACCAGGGCCCCTCCCTTCTCTGGGCCTCGCTCCCTGTCCTGCCGAAGAAGGAGTTCGGTCACGTGCCCTTCAGGGTGTCTTCTCCAGGGGCCTCTAAGGTTCTACAATTGTGAGATGCTCGTGAGCAAATCTATTATTGTTCTTTTCCTTCTGTTTTAGGCAGAATATGAAGTTACTCCGGATGAAAAACTGGGAGAAAAAGGGAAGGAAATTATGACCAAGTACCTCACCCCAAAGGTAAGAGGCTGCCCAAACCCCACAGCAGGAGGAGTGGGAGGCCTTAATCCAGGAATATGGGCCCCCCAGGTCTGTGCCAGGCCAGGGGGAACACCCAGCCAGGGGTGCCACTGGTCTTCAGATTCAGAATTCTCATCCTCTTCAGAGGTACCCAAGCCTGGCAGGGCCAAGGCAGGTGGTCCAGGCCAGAGCAGGCCTGCAGTGGAGAGGCCTGCTTCCTGGGGGCCCAGTCCCCTCCAGGGGCACTCTTGCTGCCCTCTGCCCATGCCCAGGCATTTGTGGCAGGACAGGTGAAGGCTCAACTGAGGCAGGGGTCAGAGTACCCAGAAGAGAGGGCGTGGCAGATGTGTGTCTGAGAGGTTGGTGAGAATGGAAGGGCCCAGGAGTGCTTAGGAGGAGGGCCTGGCTGGAGCTGAATGGGCAGAGGTAACACTGGCTGAACACAGAGCAGAATGCTGAGTATTCCGAAGTGCTCTGGGGTATGCTGAAGGGCAAGGGGCCATCCTGACCTCCTCTGGGACGTGGGGCCACCCCCATGGGCTGTGCACATTCATGGTGGCCCTGACGCTAGAAGCGGTGAATCAGGGCTGCTGCAGCCACTCCTGACTTCCAGTCGGGAGACAGAGGTAGGACTGTGAACAGAAGGATTCCAGCTCACAGAGCTCCTCCGGCGACAGGCGGGCCGCTGAACACCTGCCCTCCCCTACACCTACTGGTGAAGGCATTCACAAGGGGGTTAAACCCACAGCAGCTCCTTCCGAGTTTACAACCAGGCCTTCTCCCCTCCCTGCACTTAGGGATGGTTTCTGCAGTTTTATACATTTTTTCCACACGGCATGGAAGTCCCTTGAGGAGGGTAAGCCCCACCTCGTCATTCTCAGCAGGGCCCCAGGGGTCCTTGGCAGTTCTGGTCCCACCTCAACCCTTGCTGCCCCTGGTGATGTTAGGGACATCCCAGGGGCCCAGACATGTGATGCGGGCCCCTCGGGCTGCACTGAGCCCTTGCCTGGCACAGCTGTGCTGGCCTGCTGGCCACTGGCCCAGCCCCACCCCAGAGGATGTCCCCTATGGGACTTCCTCCTGCTTCTGCTGAGCCAGACCCCCGTTGCTTCCCTCCGCTGTTTCTCTGCTTCTGCTTCCATCGTAATCCTACACGCCTCTTAATGGAATGGCAGGCCACCCCAGGGCCTTTGCACTTTTCAGAAGCAAGAGGATTCATGTTCATCCGCTCTTTCAGATGCTGGACAGGGCTGGCTCGCTCTGCACAAGGCGTGGCCCTGGGCACACCTGACTGCACGCTGTCTGCAGGGCTGCCAGGAACAGACCTGGGGACCCAGGTCCCTACACAAACTGCATCCAGACGCTTAGATGGCAGCACAGAGAGTGTCTGCACCCCACCTTGCCAGGGACCCCCACCCCACCTCACCAGTGACCCCCCCCCCGCCCCCCCTCCCCGACATCTGCTGGTCTGGCTGGGATCTGTGCTGAAGATGAGGTGGTTCCTTGGCTGGCCTTGCTGGCTCCTTCATCTGATCCTAGGGCTGCTGCAGGGGGTCACTTCCCTCTCTCCCCACTGGCCAGCCTTGACCAGAAGCCTCTGCTCCTGGACCCCGGTCTGAGCCCCCCAGACCTTGCTGCCTCTGCTGCGTGCTGCCTGCATCTCCTGGAGGGCTGGGGCCCAGCCGCCCCCTCAGCTCAGACAGTTTTACAAGTGCTCTGTACGAAGTGCCTCTTGGTACAGAGAGTGTCTGAGCAGGGTCTGTGTCCACCCAGTCACAGCTGCTGACGTGTTGATGCGGCTGTGGGCAGATGTTTTTGATCTCCTGGCCACTACTTGACACAGGGTGAGCACCCTGGGCATAACAAGCTTGAGGGGTGTAAATACCCCAGGGGGGTGAGATCAGCTCACTGCTGAGCGCCTGAAGCAAGCCAGACGCCAGCTAGACGCTCTGTGATGGTTCCAGCCTCCACGAGATGAGTGGTGGATAGATAGCCCTGTCTATAGGCTGCTGCCGGGGCCCGGAGCAGGGACTGGCCTGCTGCGGCTGTGAAGCTGATAGACTCTTGCTGCCCTCGGCCAAGGTGGTGTCCACGGTGGCTCAGCTTCATCCGTCTAGCTCTCCGTTGCACCCCCTTTCAGGCTGCCCACCTGCTTGAGTTTCCCCCAGACGATGGCAGCTGACATGTATTGGGGACCCACTGTGTACAGGCTCTGTCTGTCACCCTGTGATGTGATTCTGTTGGCTCCATCTTGTGGATGAGGACGAGGAGGCTGGAGGGGGTGGGGGCGCGGCTGTCACTGCCGCAGGTCACACGGCCAGGAGTTGAACCCTGGTCAAGGTGATCCTGGAGCCCTTGGGCTTTCCCTATGGTGCACTATTCCCACCACCCTCCTATTCCCCCACCCCACCCCTAGTAATCCCCCACCCCACACCCCCGTTGACCCCACACCCCACCCCTGCAGTGACCCCCCAACCCATCCCCAGTGAGTCCCCCACCCCACCCCTAGTGACCCCCACCCCATGCTCCAGTGACCCCCCCCCATCCCCAGTGACCCCCCACCCCATCCCCAGTGATTCTCCCACCCCCCAGTAGCCCCCCACCCCACCCCCAGTGATCCCCCCACTCCCCCAGTGACCCCCACCCCACCCCCCAGTGACCCCCACCCCACCTCCCAGTGACCTTCCACCCCTAGTGACCCCCACCCCACCCCCACACCTGCTGGTCTGGCTGGGATCTGTGCTGAGGATGAGGTGGTTCCTTGGCCGGCCTTGCTGGCTCCTTCAGCCCATCCTAGGGCTGCTGCAGGGGGTCACTTCCCTCTCTCCCCACTGGCCAGCCTTGACCAGAAGCCTCTGCTCGTGGACCCGGTCTGGGCCCCTGCAGACCTTGCTGCCCCTGCCTCGTGGTGCCTGCGTCTCCTAGAGGGCTGGGGCCCAGCCTCCCCCCTCAGCTCAGACGGTTTTACAAGTACTCAGAGCTTGCCAACATTTTTTCCTTAAGTACTCCTCAATTTTAGAAATTTAAACCACACCATATGTTATGGCCCAGGGGCCTGGGGGAGGTGGTCCAAGTGGTCTGGGGGTTGACTGTTTTCCTATAATAAATTTTGCGCTGCCTGCCTGGTCCTTCCTGCAGCCACTCTCGCAGGAGCCTGTGTTCCTTCTCAGGACTGCAGATGCCCCAGAGGCTGGGAGAGGAGCCATGTGGCTGAAGCCCCAGCCCCAGCTCTGAGGCCTCCAAATGACCCCCAGGACCCTTGTCCCCAAACCCAGATAGTCTTTACCTCGCACTCCTTCTCAAGGTGCAACTCATGTCTCGGCTCCAAGAAGCATTTTCCCAAGGGTAGACCAGGCTTTCCTGGTGGCTCAGCAGTAAAGAATTCTCCTGCCAATGCAGGAGACACATGACCAATCCCTGGGTTGGGAAGATCCCCTGGAGGAGGGCATGGCAACCCACTGCAGGATTCTAGTCTGGAGAATCCCATGGGCTGAAGAGCCTGTCGGGCTAGAGTGCATGGGGTCGCAGAGTTGGACATGACTCAGCAACTAAACAACAACAGACTGTGGGACAGTGGTCATTTGAGAGGATCTGTGAAAGAAACGACTCTCACCGACTCAATGGACATGAGTTTGAGTAGACTCCGGGAGTTGGTGATGGACAGGGAGGCCTGTCCTTCCTAAAGGCAGTGGGGAGCTCCGAGGGCTCTGCATGCTGCAGTCCATGGGACCGCAGAGAAGTTGGTCACGACTGAGCATCTGAACTGAACTGTGAAAAAACACTTCTGTGGTTAGTTACTTGTGGACATGACTTTTTGCCGCATCTCTCCCTTGTAAAGATTTACCCGGCCTGTGAGCACATTAACGGCTCTTGAGAAGTCCTAAGGTAAAGAAACCAGCTCAACTGATACCAAGGCATTTCCCAGACTTGCCCCCGCTTCCCTAATTTCACATCCTGCTGAATACATCTGGGGCTGCAGAACACCTCCACGGGTCTTCACGGCCTGGCCTCCAGCTTTCGCTCCCAGACCCCCCACGCTGGGAGCTCCAGCCGCCGCCTCCCAGTCTCATCTTGACATGCCCACCTGGTCGCCTTTGTCCGGGCTGTTCCCGGAAAGCGCGGCCCCGACTCTAATCTTTCTCCTGCGTCTCTGCTGCATCCCACAGAGCCTTCTCTGCCTCCGGCCAGAAGCCGTCCCTCCTACCTGCTGCTCTGTCGTGCTTCTGCAGGTCCCTGGGGTCGGGGCTTCCACAGCCGGAGAGGTGGGTTCTGAGGAGCCCCGCTTACAGAGGGGGTGACAGCACATCACCAGATGGATCGAATGCGGTGTCACAAGAGCAGTGGTGGACAGCGCCCCGGGAAGTGTGTGTGTGGGGGGCGGGGAATGCTGTCCTGGGCTAGCCTGGGCCAGCCAGGAAGGCTCCTGACAGTTGCTGCAGCTGAACCAAAGTTTCACGTGCTGATGGGGAAGCCAGGCGCAAATGAAAAGAAAGGAGAAGGGCCTTTCATGTGCAAAGGTCCAGAGCAGGGGCTCTCACCTGGGGGCATTTGGTGGAGTCTGGAGATCTTTTTGATTAACAAGAATAGGGAATGTGCTCCTAGCATCTAATACACATGGGCCAGAGATGCAGCTGAATGTCCTGCAATGCACAGGACAGCCCCTCCCAGCCAAGAATTATCTGGGCCTGAAATGTCAAAAGTGTTGCGGGTAAGAGGCCTTCGTGCGTAGAAGGGAATGAATGTGTGTTGGCAGGGAGGTCAGTGTTCCAGAAGTGAAAAGGTCAGGGGACAGGGACCTTCTGGGAGGCAGGGCCTGGAAAATCATGGTGGGGAGTTTGCACCATCCTAAGGGCAGTGGGGAGCCCCAAGGGCTCTGAATGCCACGGTTGGTCTCTCTGCCCCTCAGGTAGTGGAGGAAGGGGAGGAGGAGGACTGAAGGCAGGAGGCTATCCTGGGAGCTGCTGCCCTAGCTGTGGAAATAAGACACCAGGGCCTTGGGAAATGTCAGGTGTGGGAAGTGAGGAGATGGGGCAAGGGGAGTCCGTGCTTTCCACTTTGAGTCACTGAGTGGGTGCAGGTGCCCCAGGAAAGGCAGGGTGCCCAGGACGGTGGCTGGGCTATTAGCTCTCCGGGCAGAGATGATGGCATGTGTCCTGAGTGTCCCCGCTACCACCCCCCAGCCCCACCCCACACAGCGCTGGACACATGTCTGTCATTCATTGTGAGTTGGTTTCAACGAGGCAGGAGGGGGCCCAGGAAGCTTCCCTCCGTGGGCCCCTCCCTTCTGCCCACTCAGATCTCTTTCTGGAGAGCTGACACTGGGCTGGCTCTTGTCCCCCAGAGTCTGACAGTGGGTGTTTGCTGGGAGTCTGGCTGGCACATCCCTGCTCAAAGTCAAAACTCACTCCCGGAGCCGAAATCTCTCTCTCTCCAAACCCTGACTTAAAGGCGTCCATCCCAGGGGTGAAGTCCAGTCGTTGGATGCTGCCCAGAATCCTGTGTCAGTTACCCACATGTGGCCAGCTTTGCTCTGGGGGTGGTTAGAGGACGCCAGCCTAGGGTGGGCTTTGGGATGGGCTGAACGCTATTGAGATCTGACTCAAAGGCAGCAGAGTGCTATGAGGAGGCGAGTTTTAGAACCAGGTAGACCTGGGTTGGAAGCCAGGCATGGTCTCTATTAGCTGAGCGGCCTTGGGAAAGTTCCTTAACCTCCTGGAACCTCAGGCTGCTTCTCTTGTCAAGTGGACTAGGTCGCCCTGAGGGTCATAAATACCAGCCAGGTCAGAGCCCAGGAGCTGGTACGCACAGGACCCTCCCTCGGTGATGGCTCTCCTCTGACTTTCCCCGCCCTGGTCTGTGTTTTTCAAAATCAGGCCATTGAATGACGAAATCATTTAGACATGAACTCCAGCTGTGGAGCTGTGAGAGGCCAAGAAGGGGTCCGGAGGGCCCCCAGCCTCAGAGGGCTGGCCAGAGAGGCTGGACTCCTTCAAATGCAATGCCTTAGTCAGGATGATTAATGCTAGTCTCCACAACAAACAAACCCCAAATCTCAGGGGCTTCACACACCAAAAATTTCTATTTCATGCACACTCTGACCAGGTCTCTTCTGGGTAAAGACTAGGGGGCCTGGCTGCTTTTGTGTGTCCATCACCAAAAGGGAAGGGACAAACGAGGGAAGCACATGAGCCTTAAATGCCTTGGTCCCCATGTGACACATTACTGTCTCTCCCCAACCCCCAAACTGAAAACGTTGTCTATTGGCAGGCTTATTTCTAGTGCTGGTGAGGCAGTCATGAGCATGGCATGGTCCATAGATATTCTTAGGCTTGTCAGCTCAGAGGAGCTGCCCAGAACTGGTCAAATCAGACGTGTGTTGGGCTCTGTTGAGATCCAGGCAGCTCACCTTTCAGGCATCTGCAGATCAGAGGTGATACCTGTATCAGGTGTTAAGGGGGCAGGTTGCTCTGAGCTAGGGGTGGACCAGGAAATACTCCTAATTATAATAATAAGTAATAGTAAGTGATTCTGAAAAGAGTATTACACAGCATTCATCACTACAGACAGCATTTAAAACATACGAGTTTATGGAGACTGCCCTGCTGGTCCAGCAGTTAAGACTCCGTGCTTCCACTGCAGGGGTTGAGGGTTCGATCCCTGGTTGGGGAATTAGATTCCACATGCTGTGCGGCGCGGCCAAAAAATAAAAATAAATACAATGAAAATAAAAGAATTAAAATACTAGCTTATGGAGATGTAATTCACACATTGCAAAATTCACTCTTTTAAAATACAGAGGTCAGTGTTTTGTTTTTTTTTTTTTTACAACTGTTTTAATAGCATTTAGTCACATAATTTACAGCGGCATAGATTTATAAAAGGTATTTTTTTTTTTTACAACTGTTTTAATAGCATTTAGTCACATAATTTACAGCGGCATAGATTTATAAAAGGTTTTTTTTTTTTTTTTTTTAGTGTTTTTTAAAATTGTAACAGAATTGTGCAACTATCACTACTATCTGATTTCAGGACATTTATCTCTCCCAACAAAAACCCCATTCCCATTAGCATCACTTCCTATTTCCCATTCCTCCCACTCCAGGCAACTGCCAGTCTACTTCCTGTCTCTGTGGATTTGCCTGTTCTGGACATGTCATATAGTTAAATTCATGTAATATATGGACTTTTGCATCTAACTTCTTTCGCTTAGTATGTTTTCAAGATTCATCCATGTTGTAGCGAGTATCAGTATTTCTCATTTCTTTTTATGGCTGGATAGATAATACTCCATTATGGATAAGCCCCATTTTACTTATCTCCTCATCAATTGACAGACACTTGGGATATTTCTACTTTGGGGCTATTATGAATCATGCTGCTGTGACCATACATGCACAAGTTTCTGCAGAATGTGTATTGTCATTTCTCTGAGGTATATACTTAGGAGTGGAATTGCTGGGTCACATGGTAACTTGATATTTAATCAGTTGAGGAATAACTAGATTGTTTTCAAAGTGACTGCACCAGTTGACATTCCCACCCGCAGGTTATGAAGGTGCCAATCTCTCCACATCCTCTCCAGCACTTGGTATTTTCTATTTTGTTTTGTTTCTGTAATAATTCTAGTGGGTGTGAAGTGGTATCTCTTGTGGTTAGATTTGCATTTTCCTCCTGACTAATGAGCACTTTTTCATGTGCTTATCGGCCGTTCGTATATCATCTTTGGAGAAAAGTCTATTCAGATCCTTTGCCCATTTTTAAATTGGGTTGTTCATCTTATTAATGTTGAATCCTGAGAGTTCTTTTTATGTTCTAGGTACAAGTCCTTTATCAGATGATTTGCAAATATTTTTCTCTCATTCTGTGGGTTGTCTTTTTACTTTCTTGATGGTGGCCTTTGAAACACGAAGATTTTTCATTTGACGACATTCAAATTCATTTTTGTTACTTGTTTCTAAATGACTTATTTTCAAGTTGTCTTATCTGTCCTCGGAAAAAGGCCTGCTTTCTTTTAATAATTTTATTCATTTTGGCCGTGCGGTGTTTCTGTGGCTGTGCAGGCTTCTTCTCCAGGGGCTACTCTCCAGTTACGGTGCGCGGGCTTCTCATTGCGGTGACTGCTCTTGTAGAGCGCAGGCTTTAGGGTGTGCAGGCTTCAGTGGTTCCGTAGTTGCAGTTCAGTAGTTGCCGCTTCTAGGCTCTAGAGCACAGGCTCAAATTTGTGGTGCATGGGCTTAGTTGCTCTGCAGTATGTGGAATCTTCCCACATCAGGGATTGAACCCGCGTCTCCTACCTTGGCAGGTTGGATTCTTTACCACCGAGCTACCGAGGGTGGGCTACCACCGAGGGAAGCCCAGGCCTCAGTTTTTCGAGGATTAGGGTGTATATGGAGAAACATTAGGCCCATAAATCTCTCAGAACCTGTTACGAAGAACAGGGCCAGGTCTGGTCCTTCACTAGCACTCCAGCCCTGCTCCTGGTCAACACGACGCTATTCTTTAGGCCCTCTGGGTCCAGCAGTACAATCACCTGCTCTTGGATCTTTCTAGCAACTCCCCGAGATGGGTATTAGTGTAACCACTTTATAGACCAGGCACCTGATGTTTGAGAAGGGAAGAGAGGTTGGTTTAGAATAGCAGAGGCAGGACTTAGAAAGAACTCCTTAGGATCCTACTTTGGCAATGCTGCTTGTAGAACATTTTGCTCTAGTTCATTTTAACTAGGCCCATGAGCAACTGTGCCAGGGCTCCACCCCGGCCACTAAGGCCAGGCAGGTGGCACCCAGTTTCAATGTGGTTTTGCTAGAAAGTATCCCTGGATTCCAGGGGAAGCTCAGTCCTGGCAGAGGGTCCTGTTCAAGGGGCCTACATGGGCTTCTTCTGACCAATGAAGTGGGCAGGTGGGCTGGAACAGGCTTCTGACATGAACCAGCTTGGCATCCTCTGTGGGATGCCGGGAAAGCCCCGGAGAAGGCAGTGCTTGGAGGGCATTTCTTGCAGGAGGTCTGCTGGCAGGGCCCACAGATGCAGGCCTCTTTGCCTCTGTGAACAATGATAGGCTAAGCAGGGCAGTTTGTTCTTGTTACAGGGGAAATTACCCATCAGCCTGAGTTGCTGCACAAAAGAAATCTATTCCTAGTGCTTGTTTGGCTCTCCGGAAAACATCCACCTTTTATAAAGTAAGGAGCTTGAATGAAAGGAAATAATAATTACTCCAAGTTCCTCTTTCTCTGGCCCCCTGCTCACAGCCTCACTTCACTGGCATCTCCTCCTACCCCATCCAGCCAGCAGCATGGGATCCCAGCTAGTGCAAGCAGGCTGGCTTCCTGGTAGGGGACAGTTCCTCGGCCTCTGGGGCAGTCAGAGGCTTCAACCTTTGTCCTCAAGGGCACATGGAACCCCATTCTGCCACTTTCCAGCTGGGCATCCTTGGAGCCTCAGTTTCCCCATCTGAGTAGGGGGATGATAGCAGTGGCGCTCAAGTGGGCTCCTTTTTCTTTAAATCAACTCATATTTTAACTTAAATGTTTCAAAAGGAAATTGGTTATCTGGAATGGCCTGGAAAGCCGGTATTGGTTTGTTGTACATAAAGATAACAGGAAGATTCGACATGACATCCTAGATGGGTGCTATTTTGCTCATCGAAGGCTCTGAGCTTTCTCTTTGTTTTGAAGGGAAAGTAGCAAGCGTTAGAGACAAGTTAGCAAGACGGCGAGTAGCATCAAGCTGAGACTTTCTTCCTGATGATGGAGGACTGGAAGGAAAACTGGAAAGGGGATACTTTTTTCACTGAGTGATTCAATGTTATTTCATTGTGTCCTTGCACCTCCAGGCTAAGACCACTTCATCACCTTTGGAACATGCTGGGCTGTCTGCCTCCTAACTGTGATGCATTTGACAAATACTGGCTTGTTGTTGGAAGAGATAGCATGACCTAAAGCAAAGGGCACTGGACTAGGAGTGGGGCTCACTCTGGAATCTCCCTTCCTGGGGTCTGGGGCCTTGAGGAGCTGGCTCAGAATCAGCCTAACCATCTAACCAAAGCTTGGTCTCCAGGGCAACCAAGGCCACAGAATATGGGCAGCTTTGGCTAAAGCCTCCCTTCCTACTGCCTGCCATGTCTTCCATGGGGTTTGAGCTCCAAGCCAGAGCCTTGGAGCCAGCTTTTCGTCTCTGCTAAGATCACTTGACTCTTGTCTGTCTCCCTTGGAGCCAGCTTTTCGTCTCTGCTAAGATCACTTGACTCTTGTCTGTCACCCAGATCAGCATTTCCATCCTGTTGTCAGTGAATATGGTCAGCTCAGGATCCACCTCTGCTTGAACCCCTCCTGGGCAGGGCCTGACTCGGTGGCCGGTTGGGCTGGAAGGACAGCTGGACCAGCGGGACATGCACCCTGGGTTTTCCCACTTCCTACCACAGCACTGCAGAGAGCCTCAAGTGTGGAAGAAGATTGGGAAGAGAACTTGAGAAAGGAACTTCCTGGGAACGGCTCTTACTGTGAGCCAAACACTGTTCTTAGAGCTTTAAATAACTCACTTAATCCTCACATCTACCCCATGAATTATTATCTCCATTTGAAAGATGAGGAGATGAAGACACAGAGAGATTAATAACTTGCTCAAGGTCACACAGCTGGCATGAAGGAAGCCGAGACTTCAGAGTCTATGCTCTTGACCCTTCCCTATCCTGCTCTCCTAAGAACCCAACCTGGCTCCCTGCCTTGGGCTCCACTCACACTTCCTCTTGATTGAAGAACTATTAGTGAGCAGGGAGCTAGGGTGCTGTTTTGAAGAGCAGCAGGGCTTCTGGGTCATTTCTGCAGCCCCCAGCACTACATGGCTCCCTATGGAGGGCCCCTGCTGCTAAGCCATGCTCAGAATGAAGGTCTGGGCCTCCAGGAGTCCTGGTGCGCTGGGAGATGACCCTTATAGCCCATTCTAAGGGACCATTCTGCCAGTTCACCCCAAAGGGAAAGAGACGACACCACCTAGAGGATGTTCCAGCCTCCGGGGATCTCAGGGGCCACCCAGTCCAGGGCCTGGCCACAGTTTCAGCTGTAGATTTCCTGATGCAAAGATGCGTGGATCTGCTGTGGTTGAGCAGGCCTTTGGCTCTCTTCTCAATCGTGGGCCCTGGCTTTCAGAAGCACACTTGTGACTTTTTGGAACCCAGTTTTTTAAAACTACTGGGCGAAGCCAGACTCCTCATTCCCTAGATGAGGGAACTGAGGCCCATGAGGAGCCAGGTCCCTGAGGGTCATACAGCTGGAAGAGGAAACTGGAACATTCCTCACCGGGCTTCCCACTCCCCTGTGCTAGAAGGATGGCACAGAGACACAAAAAGGAAAGTTTCCTGGCTTCGTTTACTGCCTCCCACCCCAGTTGGCCTGCAGCAGGGCCTGGACTCCAGGGAGACTCTCATTCTTTGGATCAGTACTTGTCTAAATGCAGTGCAAAACTGAGAAGACCCCTGTTTAAGTGTAGGTGGCTTGCCAGGTGGGGCTAGTGGTAAACAACCTGCCCGCCAACGCAGGAGATGAAAGAGTTGTGGGTTTGATCCCTGGCTCAGGAAGATCCCCTGGAGGATGGCACAGCAACCCACTCCAGTATTCTTGCCTGGAGTATCCCATGGACAGAGGAGCCTGGTGGGCTACAGTCCTTAGGGGCACACGACTAAAGCGATTTAGCACAGCACAGCCCTTGAGGGTATCACTGAATCTAACCCTCTCACACTCCTTTACTAAGGGTGGATATTAATGAGGGAGGCGGGACAAAATAACATTATTTTATTTTTTTGAAAACCTTTTTTTTCCAGATTTTTTAAAAAATGTAGACTGTTTTTAAAGTCTTTATTGAATTTGTTACAATATTGCTTCTGTTTTATGCTTTGGTTTTTTGACATGTCTAGCCAGGGATCGAACCCCCACCTCTATATTGGTAGGCAATGTCTTAGCCACTGGACCACCAGGGAAGTCCTAAGTAACATTGTTTTAGCACTTACTGTATGCTGTGTGTTTTACACCTTTATTGCATGCTGTCTTCATGACAGTCCTGTGTAGTAGACACAATTGTCCTTGTTTTACCTTGGAAAAAGGGCTTCATTAAGAGTAAAGCTGGGAAAATTAAAAACAGGGACTGACACAGATACCTGTATGCAAATATCCATACTAGCATTATTCACAATTGTTGAAAAGTAGAAACAAGCCGTGTTCATCAGCAGATGAATGGATAAGCAAAATGAGGTCTGTCATACAATGGAATATTATTCAGCCATAAATAGGCATGAAGCCCTGACACCTGCTACAGCGTGAATGAATCTTGAAAACATTAGGCTAAGTGAAATGAAGACGTGAAAGTCGCTCAGCCATGTCTGACTCTTTGCGACCCCATGGACTATATGGTCCATGGAATTCTCTAGGCCAGAAAACTGGAGTGGATAGCCTTTCCCTTCTCAAGGAGATCTTCCCAACCCAGAGATAGAACCCAGGTCTCCCACATTGCAGGCAGATTCTTTACCAGCTGAGTCACACAGGAAGCCCAAGTGAAAGAAGTCAGACATAAAAGGCCACATTTGTATGATTCCACTTATGTGAAATGTCTATAGTAGCCAAATTCATTGAGACAAAGAAAACTAAAGCTTACCAGAGATTCAGGGGAAGGGACAGGGAGTTATTGCTTAACGGGTATAGAGTTTCTGTTTGGGATGATAAGAAAGTTTGAGAAAAGATGGTAACAGTCAACATTACAACTGTAATTAATGCTGCTGAAATGTCTGTTTATAAATGGTTAAAATGGCAATCTCTCCATTATGTCTATTTGACCACAAGTAAAGGAAAAGAACAACAGAGAAAGAGTGATGATGAGATGTTACCCCAGTCTGTCTGATTCTGGAACCTGGAAGCTTTCCTTTCCACTGTGTCATCTTGTCAGAGGTTGACCAGCGTCACCTTCTGAGCTGCTTCATGAAGGAGCGAGTCGGGGTGGGGGTGGCAGGTGGGTGGAGGGCTGTGTGGACAGGCTGGACCCTCCTGTGCGCGATCCACTTCCTGACGCCAACCTTTGTGCCTTGTCATTAGCATTTGCTCACGCCCCAGACTCTCTGCACAGCGTTTTCAACGGCTGTGTAATTGTCCCTCAGATAGACCCATTTACTTCTCCCCGCCAACTTCCCTGGAAAACACACCGTCTGTCCTCAGCCTGATGTCTCGGGGCTCCTCGCGGCAGGCCGGGGCAGGCCGGGGCATGCCTGTCCAAGTTCCTCTTCCTTTCTTGTGACCTTCCAGGGCAGAAAATGGGAGTCTCCTTTGATGCTGGTGGAGCCGGCTCTGCCTCTGACCCCCATTCCTGTGTGTGTGTGTGGTATTTCCTTCCCAGAATTCCTCTTTAGAGAGTGTCTGGAGACAGGGAAGCCAGCCGCAGGCTTCCTGAGGACAGCCTCCCCGCCCTCAGCACTGCCTTGGATAGGCAGACACTGGGCTCTCTGACCGTGGGTCTTGGGCAGAGATATTACATCCTGGGAGTTTCAGTCGAGTTTCCCAGGATCTTGAAAGATGCCTGCCCTCCTTCACTCCTGAGCCGCCTGGAATGAAATCTTCACTGGAGAAATGTCTTCCCGGGCTTCACACTGAAGCCGCCTGGAGTCTGAGGACTGGAGGGTGTCTTGGAAGACGGAACATTGGCTTACTGTGCCCTCACCACTCACGCGCAAGGAATGAGACACCCCCGGGTGTGTGCGTTCTGCACCCTGGCCCTGTCGGACCCGGGCCCTACTTGTGAATTACCTGCACGTGACCATCCTGACCCAGAACGGAGTTGGCTGGATCCAAGCCCCTCGCCAGGAAAAAGCCTGCTTCTCTGGGTCCTGAGCGCCAGCCCTCAGCCTGTGTAAACACCGAGTCATCTCCCAACGCGAGCTCTCGGCCCGCAGTTCTTGACCGGGGATTATCAAGTTGACAGAGCCCGGCTGGCCTCTCGCTCCAACGTCCAGGCACGTTTCATTTTGTTAATTATCCGTTTTTGCTTTTGACGTATAAAAGTCAAGGTCTGGGTCAGGGCCACTTATGTGTTTTCCTTTCTTTCTCATTAAAGTTGCCCAGCTCTCAGAACCTCTGGCTAAATTCTACCAGTGTTTAAAAATGCTCTCACTTCCTGTCCTCTAAAAAACCCTTCATCCTGATTTCTGCGAAGCCACTTAAAAACAGCAAAGGGTGTAAGGGACAAGACGTCTTACAGTCCAGCCTGATCTTCCCTCCTTGGAGGGTGAGGGCTGTGTTTCACTTCGCTGACACAAAGAATGTGACACTTTGTGACCTGGGGTGACCAGGTCCGCAGGGGCACCCTCAGAAAGGGCTGGGACCTCATGCAGGGCCTACTTGTTCAGAAGACTTCCTGACCCTGTAGCCCTTCACCAGTGGATGGTCTCTGTGAACCTGCTCTCTGCCATCTTAAATTTGTCCAGAAAAGTGTCGGTTTTGCCATAGGGTTAGGGTTGTGTGCGTGCTAAGTCACTTCAGTTGTGTCCAACTCTGCGACCCTATGGACTGTAGCCTGCCAGGCAAGAATACTGGAGTGGACTGCCATGCCCTTCTCCAGGCGATCTTCCTGACCCAGGGATCAGGCAGGTTCTTTACCGCTAGGTCTACCTGGGAAGTGTTACAGTTAGGGTTAGGATTCTTTCAGAGCGCTGGTCTTCTCATTGTCCGGCCACATCCCCTTCATCCTCTGAGCCTTGCTAAGACCTCACCTTGGCCATGAGGTCACCTCTCTGAGCTCGTCCTTCTAGGGGCTGAGAGGCCACACCACACTTGGCACCCTCACCCCCTACCAGCCGTGAACTCCTGCCACTGGCCAAGTGAGTCGGTTTATAAGGTCACTGGGGTGCAGCTCATGACTTGGGCTCAGAACGGACGCTCAGGGAACCTGATGTAGTGGATGGATGGAGTCAGCTCGGACCCTTGCGGGAGAAACAGAGGGCTCCTTGCTTCCTGACTTGTATCTGCCACAGCACCGAGCACCTCTAAGTCTGATCGCGAAGGCAGCTCCTGTCCCCTGCAGTATTTTCCTGGCATGGCAGAGTAACCAGCTAAATCCAGGGTCAGCCCTGAACCGGTGTAAGAGATCATTGCCCAAAGACTTAAGGACATCGCCAGGGTGGCCGTGTATTCTGTCTGCGTCATAATGGAACCACGGGCCTTACAAAGGACACTGGGCTGCTTCCCACCACACTGTCAGTGCAATGGCCTTCTTCACCTTCTCCAGCCCCAAGAAGCCCCAGAGAGCCCTGTGAGCCCCTCAGACTCTGGGTCTTTGGCTGTTGATCACAGAAAGATAAAGGCACAGAGTGGCTGTCAGGCAGGAGGTGGATGCCTGGGTGCCCCCTAGAGAAAGTTTCCTTCAAGACTGAGTGCTGTCTGTCAGAGACAAGGGAAGATCCAGGTTTTGTGGTGGCTGAAGCTTAAATAACGTTGGGGGAGGGTCTTTTTTAAGAAGAAAGAACAGAACATTAGATACCAAAGTGAGTATTTCCTGAGAATGAGAAAAGAAATCACAACGGATGCCTGCAGCCTTGGAGATTCAGTTCTTGTCACCTGAGATCTCCATTTCCCGGAAGCACTTGTGGAGACTTGCTTCCTCTCCCGCAGAGAACACTCGGTAGCTTCCCAGACTGCAAGTAAGGGGCCCCAGAGCTTCATCTCCCTCTGCTTTAGGGTGAATTACTTCTGAATGGAGACCATGCCCACCTAATGGCCAGCAGCAAGCCTCACCTCTCCTGAGTGTAAGAGAGGTGCCATGAGACTTGTCATTTTCTCAGCTTCTACCCCAAGGACCACCAGCCACCAGCTGCCTGTCCAGCATGTGTCTCTGCCCTCGGGGGCTGCATCTGGCACGCGGTGCTCAGGCCACATGGTCCAGCAGCCTTGCTGCCCACATGGACACCCGGGGAGGAGCTCGTGTCTGGGCCGAGAGCCACAGGATGCACTTGGCTGGGCTGGTTCACTTTTCCAATGACCAAGATAACCAAACCCTGCCTTTCCCTTTGGTTCTGTTCTTGTCTGGGGCTTGTTGGATCGTGCTTGCTGCTTGGCGGCTGTGGAAGACGAACTACTCCAGATGGACCCAGGCTCCGCGGCCCCTCCCTTCTCCACACGGCACTGAAGGTTTTGATTAAAAGGTGGAAGAATGGCGCTTTTTCTTCCTGTCAGCCAGACCTTAAATCAACCCTGGAG
Organism: Odocoileus virginianus; assembly: GCF_023699985.2. Lineage (NCBI taxonomy): Eukaryota > Metazoa > Chordata > Mammalia > Artiodactyla > Cervidae > Odocoileus > Odocoileus virginianus. Next base: position 21,584,372 of record NC_069680.1, read on the forward strand.
TGAAACGTTGTCCAAGGCTGCCGATCGGCAAACGCGCTCCGTTGTCTGCCGGCTGTGATTGTACAAGCAGGTTTCATTTGCAGCCAGGATTTGGGGGTTGGAATGAGCCCTGCTTTGCCCACCTCCTTCCCTTGCTGCTTTCTTCACCCAATTCCTGTTCCTAGCGTCAGGCAGGCTGAGCTAAGTTAGTTTTTATGGAACTCGGAACCAGCCAACTTGAGTTGGGGGAGAGAAGAGGGAGGGGAGGGGGAGAGGGAGATTTTGGAGGGTCTTCCTCACCACCAGGCCCAACTCCTGATTTTACAGATGGTGAATTTGTCTGGAGTCTTGGTGGCAAGTGGCAGATACTTAACTCCCCGTTGCTCAAAGGAGGAATTTATTGAAAGGGTCAGGGGATACGGTTAAATGAAACTGTCAGAGAGACACAGCTCTACATGGGCTCAGGAATCAAGATGCTTCTCCCAAGGCAGTTCCAGGTCCCCCACCCCCAGCCCTACCCCCAGCCACTCTCAAGCCTCCAGTCCACAGTTTCTGCCCCAAACAAACATTCCAACCAGTTGTAACTAAGAAAATCCCAAAGAACTGATTGGCCCAGTTGGCCCAAAGGCTCCTGCCTTTGGTCATCTGGTAGACCAGATGACCTCATGAAGGCACTTCTGCTTTGAATGAGCATGTGCACACACATTTGGTGAACAAATGTTTTGAGCATTTACTGTGTTCAGAGCACATTGTAAGTTCTTTTCAGTGAAGAAGGGTGGAGAGATGGCAGGTTTTGGAGCTGCACAGGCCTGGATTTGAACCTCAGGTCAAATCTGTTTATGAACTGTTCTGTCTACGGGCATGTAGGGAGTCCTAGCCACTCGCCAAGTGCTTTACTCAATTCAGATGAGACAGGAATAAACAACATTTCTGCCCCTTGAAGGCTCCCTAAGACTCAGCATCCACGAGCCCCACCTAGGGCATCATTCTGGGGAGCGATGGAAAGTATGAATTCATGGGAAAAGTTGCCTGGAGGGGCCAGTAGCTATCAGCCGGCCCCTCTCCCAGGCGCCCATGATGCCTCTGACCCTGGCTCTGTTAGAGGCTGATTCCCACCCCTGCCCCTGCCCCCGCCCACGGCTGGGCCCAGGCAGCCCCGTGTGCAGAGCTTCCCGCCATTGACGCAGATCTCCTCGTCAAGGGTCAAGGGGCGGCCAGAGTATGGCCGTGGGAGTGCCCCTCCCTGGTTCCTGTCCTGGAGGAGAAGTGAGTTGGCCCCCCAACAAACAATTGTCTCCAACCTGGTATGGGTAGGACAGGCCACCCCCCCCCCCCGCCAGAAGCCACCTATTTGGAAGGAAGGGGACCCCCTGGGACCCCTGTCTTCCAGAGTATCTTGCCTCTCTTGCTCAGCTTTTCCTGAAAACCAGGTCTGTCTACATTGAGAAATTGCAAACAATTTACATGGGGAATGTCAACTGCCCACATATGAAAATATACACATCATTAAGCCCTAAGTGCTTGCGTCTGGAGATAGAGCGGACAGTCTCCTGGGCTGACCTTTTGTTCACTGATGGAACTGCTGCTAATGAGCAGGGAGCTCCTTGGAGGGATGTTTTCATATGGTGAAGCGAAGCATATGCTGGCCATTAGCCTGTGTGTGTGAGTGTGTGTGTGTGTGTGTGTGTGTGTACACGACGGCGTAATACAAACAGTGCTCACCAAAACACACAACGTCCACTGCACTTCATTATCCAGCCCCACCAGCCTCCAAAGAAGGCTTGCTCTCCAAGGCAGAGTCACATCAGCACTCACTATTCGAGGAAGACTATGGCATCCTAGGAGGACCTGGTGGTACTCAGGGATAAGGCTCTCTGACCAGATTGCCTGGGTTTGAATCTTGTCTCTGCTCCCATGCTAGCTGTGTGATCTTGGGCAAGTTACTTAGCTTCTCGGGGCCTATGTCTGCATCTGTCAGATGGACATGATAAAACCTTTGTTGTTGTTCAGTTGTTCAGTCATGTCTGACTCTTTGCAGCCCCATGGACTGCAGCACACAGGCTTCCCTGTCCATCACCAAAACCCAGAGCTTACTCAAACTCATGTCCATCGAGCTGGTGAGGCCATCCAACCATCTCGTTCTCTGTCATCCCCTTCTCCTCCTGCCTTCAATCTTTCCCAGCATCAGGGTCTTTTCCAATGAGTCAGCCCTTCACATCAGGTGGCCAAAGTATTGGAGCTCCAGCTTCAGCATCAGTCCTTCCAATGAATATTCAGGACTGATTTCCTTTACAGTTGACTGGTTTGATCTCCTTACAGTCCAAGGGACTCTCAAGAGTCTTTGCTAGCACCACAGTTCAAAGACATCAATTCTTTGGTGCTCAGTCTTTTTTATTGTCCAGCTCTTATATCCATACATGACTACTGGAAAAACCATAGCTTTGACTAGATGAACCTTTGTCAACAAAGTAATGTCTCTGCTTTTTAATATGCTGTCTAGATTTGTCATTGCTTTTCTTCCAAGGAGCAAGAGTCTTCAGATTTCATGGCTGCAGTCACCATCCTCAGTGATTTTGGAGCCCAAGAAAATAAAGTCTCTCACTGTTTCCATTGTTTCCCCATCTATTTGCCATGAAGTGATGGGACTGGATACCATGATCTTTGTTTTTTGAATGTTGCGTTTTAAGTCAGCTTTTTCACTTTCCTCCTTCACCTTCGTCAAGAGGCTCTTTAGTTCCTCTTCGATTTCTGCCATCGGGTGGTATCATCTGCATATCTGAGGTTATTGATAATTCTCCCTGCAATCTTGATTCTAGTTTGTGCTTCATCCAGCCCAGCATTTCACATGACGTATTCTTCATACAGGTTACATAAGCATAAAACCTACTTTGAGAGATTAAAAAAGACACCCCATGGAAAGTTCCTAGGACTTAACATATAATAGGTGCTCAAGAAATCACAATGATGATGAATGTTGTCAGTGGGACGTGGGATTGTGCAGAAGGCCCTGTGGACTCCGAGAATCATCTTGGATGAGGTTGCATTGGAAAAAGGTCCTGAAGACTACATAGGGTTTGGACGATGAGCCATGACGGGTGGCAAGGGCTCCTTTCATGAGACTAGCAAAGGCCTGGTGGGTGGAAAGCCAGAGTTTACCCAGGAAATGAGTGTACAGTGGGAGTGGAGGGCATGATGGGGAGGCAGGTTGAGGAAGGCCTTTAGGGCTGGATCAAGAAGGCACTGAACTTGATCTGTTGGCAGTGGGGCTCATCTCTGCTGTGTGAGATGGAAAAACTCTCTTGAGGGCTGTTGCATCCATGTACGAGCAGGTGGATGCAGAGGCTTGTGAGGGCCTCCTACTAGTTAGTCCAGGCAAGAGAAGAGAATTCTTGAAACATACCAGTACTGAGATTGCTGTGTGTGCCTGTCCCCATCTGTGAAGTGGGGACAAACTGGTTTTGAGTGGGGACAGCGAGGCTGAGGCTGTGTTCTTTCCCTTGAGCGGCTCAGGACACCTGGTTAGAGCCCAGGCAGCTCAGATCTACCGGCCCGAACTCTGCCCTCTATGGAGCCCCTCCATTGATGGTCTGCGCCCCCTGGCCAGCGCCGTGACTCAGAGGGGTCTCTTTTCTCAGTTTTTCCATCTGTGCCACTAATGGGGTTGCATCAGTGAGGCCCCGAGGCTCTTCCCAGGAGAGCGCTCTGTGTTCTCCCCCTCCTCCTGTATCCTCTGGGCTCCTGGATCTCTAAACAAGTGTCGGGCATGTGTTTCTGGAAGGCTCCAAGGGTGACAGGAGAGGTGCTCGCTTTGGGATTCTTGGCAGCTGCGAAGGAGGCATTGGAGAGTGGTTTCGGGGCCCAGCCGTGCCTCCATCCCTCGGCACCCCCAGGGACACCGGCCACATACGGTGGGTGCCATCTCCACTCTGACCTCTTGACACGAGGAACTGGGATGCTTCGGGAACAAGGTCGTCAGACATCACAGGAAATGAGCTTCCTTCCTCCCGCTGGTCACCTTGGTGCAGAGGGCAGCGGCGGCACTAGCCCCGGGGAGAGCAGGGGTAGCAGCCCATGGCCACCTCCCCCGCCCCAGCCGCCCTTACGGTGCCACCCTTGGCCTGATGACTCAGCCGTCAGTGAGAACCAGCCTGGCAAGACATGACCGCGCCAGCCGTCGCCCTTATTTAGCTCTGTCTGGATGAGTCCTCCTCCCCGTGAGCACCCCTACAGCTCCCTGCTTGCCCTGCCCCCGCCCCCGCCTTTGGGCCGCCCCCCCAACCCCGGTGTAAACCCCACCTCTCCCTCAAGACCCAGTCCTCTCCAGGGGACTATCTCACTTTTCGCCTCAATTCTTACTGCAAAGGCCGCTCTCCTCAGGTCAGAGATGAATCACTCGGTAATTATTTCAGGTGTGCCATCTGGCCTCCCTCCTCTGATGGGGAGTGGGGGCTGGAGGGAGGGCGATGGCGGGGGAGGGCGGGGGGCTGGTCATCCCTGGGGTGTCTGCGAGCGCCGCGCAGCAGCAAGGGGCTCAATAGCGCCACCTGGTGGACCGGCTGCGGATGACCTGTGGAGGCCGAGCGGGGGTGGGGGTAGGGGGGCTGGGGGACTGTCGGTCTGCCCCGGGGGCTCCATCCTTGTCACTGGAGGTTGCTGACGGAGGCAGAGGCTTGGGCGTGGTGGATGATCCGCACAGGCTTCCTGGGTCTAGGTCGCTGAGTTAAGCACCCACGGAGGCTTCCTGCCCAGACCAGACCCATGCTTCCACCCCACCCCATCCCTTCCTTTCCAACCTGGGTCCCTGAAGCACCCCAGGTAATGCCTGTTAGCCCGCTGCTGCTAAGTCGCTTCAGTCCTGTCTGACTCTGTGCGACCCCAAAGACGGCAGGCAGCCCACCAGGCTCCCCTGTCCCTGGGATTCTCCAGGCAGGAATACTGGAGTGGGCTGCCATTTCCTTCTCCAATGCATGCATGCAAGTCGCTTCAGTCGTGTCCAACTCTGTGCGACCCCATGGACAGCAGCCTACCAGGCTCCTCTGTCCATGGAATTCTCTAGGCAAGAATACTGGAGTGGGTTGCCATTTCCTTCTTTCTGTTAGCCCGAATGTTACCCCAAATCCAGCACATGATCCCACTTAATCCATTGCTATACAGATGCAGCTTCAGGACAAATCCTTAGCTCTTCTAACTAACTAGATCCTCCCACCCCGCCCCCAGCAGCCCCTAACTCTCTCCTCCTTAGAAGTCCTGAGGCCTGCAGTGCCCCGAATCCCCACTGGTCGCCTATACCATCCCTGCCTCCGTGTTGCAGAGGTGTCCGTGGAGGAGAGGATGGGAGGTCTGGCCCAGGCCCCATGTTGAAGTTTAGGGTCACGGCAGTGAGGCGGCCTGAGGGCACTGAACAGGGAATAAATGAAGTCGCTCAGTTGTGTCTGACTCTTTGCAACCCCATGGACTGCAGCCTACCAGGCTCCTCCGTCCATGGGATTTTCCAGGCAAGAGTACTGGAGTGGGTTGCCGTTGCCTTCTCCAGGGGATCGTCCTGACCCAGGGATCAAACCCGGGTCTCCCGCATTGCAGGCAGACGCTTTACCGTCTGAGCCCCCAGGGAAGCCCGCAGCAACTAAGGCACTTCCTTCGAGCTGGAATCGAACCAGCAACCTAAGGATGTCCACATTTATCGAGCCTACAGTCCTCTGCTCTACCAGCTGAGCTATCGAAGGGTGCATCTGAGAACAGGGAGGTGGGGCCAAAGGGAGGAGGGGGCTTAGGGAAGTGTGAAGGTGCAGAGCCCCCGGGGCCCCTGTCCCATTTAGCCGGCCTGCACCGTTTACGTTCGGAACGACGCCAAGGGCTCCTCTTATTGTGCTGTGGTGTCCAGGAAAACACTTGGACCGCCCACCCCTCTTGCTGCCTCAAAAGTGTGTTTTGGTAACACAAACAGCAGGAAGCCCAGGACCTGTGGCTTAGGCATCGTGAACAGGCGAGTCTGTTCCCGCCTGGGTCTGGGCTGTCTGGGTAGACCCCAGGCCTGGAGTGCGTCTGGGCCGTCGCGGGGCTGGAGGTACAAAGGGGCGGGTGTGCAGAGTCTGCCGACCCGCGGGACCTGCCGGCCACTGGCCCCGTCCGACTGCAGCCCCAAGTGGTACCGAATTCAAGGTCAGTTTTACATTCCACGGGGAGGGGTGGGGCAGGTTATTTTCCTCTGGTGTTGGGGGGCTTCTACCCAAAGGCACAGACCCACAGAGAGTAGACAAGACACACCCGGGCTCAAATGCCACACCCGTCCCCCGTCTCAAGGGAGAAGAAACAGGGAAGTGTCTGGGCAAAGAGGTGTGTGTGGGGGGGGTGCTCTCTTGCTTCACGTGTGACTCGGGGGGCAGGACAGGTGGCCCTGTAGCCTGAGGCTCCTCTAGGAACCAAGTCCTTTCTCACCAGGCTGGAGGGGAGAGCTCGGTGGTCCGCAAGCCCGAGTGTGCACAGCTGTGTCCCTGAGGTGTGAACTGTGTTTTAAGCCATCTGGAGTTGGCCGTGGAGATGCCCTCTTGAGGGGTGCCCGGGGTGCCTCTTGAGGTCTACGGGGTCACAAATAGTTGGACAGACTGAGCGAATTTCACACTTCACTTGGTGCCTACGTTCACACTCCTGTGTTAAAGTTGGATCCTGCAGGCTGGGACCCCTTGAGGAGACCACCTGGTGACCGGAGAAATAAAGTGTCATTTGTAACACTGGTGGCCCAAGGGGGTCCCAGGCCCCAGGAAGAATTTTACCAGCGACCTCTACCAACACCTCTTCTCCAGGCTGCTTTCAGCCCCATGAATATCCGAGGGCCACGCGGTCTTTTCTGTTTGGTTAGAAATGAAGGGAATATCTGTGACATGGAGGAGAGTGACCCCAGTCCTTCCCGCTCCATCCTGACCCTCTGCTCCATCCCAGAGGGGCAATCCCGCTGGAGAGAGCCCCAGCCCTGCCCGCCAGAGCTCGCATGGCCTTCCTGAGCCTTCAGGGCAGTGAGGGGGTCATTCCTCTCCAGAGCCCACCTGGCCGGGAGGAAACACCCCTCCCTTCTCCAGCCCACCTCACAGGCCTCCTGGGACCAGCAGGGCTTAGCTTCCTGGAAAGAGATCTGAAACCGTGTGGAATTCTCCCGCCTTCAAGCCACAGAGGACAGACTGTGGTCACCGGGACCACAGGGCCCTTTTTCTTATGTGACCCATCAGACCTTGCCTGTGGGCTGGGGAGAGCCTTCTCAGTCGGGGGGAAGGACCAACACCCTCAGATTCCCCTGATGTGACTAGAACAGCAAATGCCTCTTTGAGCAGTGGCACGGCTCACCCTCCCAGCAGGTTTGGCTTTTTACGTTTCCAGCTTAAAGCTGCCGACAGCTTCTTATTCCCTTCCTACTGGCAGAAGGTGTCGTTCCCCAGAGTCACCCGAGAGGGGGTTTGGTTGGAATCGCTTCGTCTCTTCACGTCACTGAGCCAAAGACTGAATTTAAACCCGTGGTCGTTAGACCAAACGCGTCATCACCAGCTATTAACTCCCCGCGGGGCTTGGAGTGTAGGCAGCGCCCCCAGAACTCTCCTGCCAGCCGGTTCCAAGGAATGACGGTGCTGTGACTTCACGCACGGCTGAGCCACCCCCAGACCCCCAGAAGCCCCTCCTGTCTGCTCAGGAGTGGGGAGGGCTCAGGCGGGAAGGCCCAGGAGGGGTGGGAGGTCTGAGGCCACATTCTGCTTTGCCTCTGACCCCCTCCTCAGAAGCTTTCCCAGCTGACCCCTCACCCTCTGCAATAACACCCCCCCACCCCCCCGAGACCAGCGGCTCACCACCCTGAACTGTAGCATCCTCTGTAAGTTCCAAGTCAGCCCACAGCTAAGGTCACATCTCAGGGGCCTCCTGGGAGACGGCAGTGAATGAGGGGAGCACACACAGGTGGTTTAGACACCCCACCACATCCAACCAGCTTCACTCTAGACCCGCCCAGCCTGGTATAAATCCTGTCTCTGCCACTTGCTGGTGACCTAGGGCAAAGGTCTTAACCTTTCCGAACCTTAGTTTCCTCATCTATGAAATGAGCATCATAGTAGTAGCAACCACCTCTTATGGCTTCATTGACTGGTTCCTGGAGAAACGGTTATTTCTGACCGTCCTCCTGGTAACAGCGAGGCCGTGTCCGGAGCAAGCCATGTGGGAGTGGGATGCAGACCTGGCAAACCCGAGCCAGACCCGTGTCACAGCCTTCCCCTGCTCCCCCGGGTGCAGAGCCACCCCTTCTCCTGCTCCAGACCCTCTGACACCCACCCTCCAAGGACACAGCCCCTCAGTGACTAGGGACGGGGGCAGCTCTTGGGGGGATCCCTTCACTGTGAGTGCTCACACCCCGCCCTCAGTTCCGACCACAGCCCAGGACACGGGATGTCACAATCTGTGTTCGCAGAGGAGGACAGTGGGGCTCCGAGGAGCAGGGTGGCCTTACGAGGTCGCCACACTGTCAGCGGCAGAACCAGAAATCTGACCCGGAGCGCTGGCCAGTTGGGTCACCACCTTCCATCACCGCCACCTCCCAGGTGCAGGTGGGAGGGGCCCCCGTGGCAGCCCGGCCCCCTGCCCCCTGCCTCACTGATGCCTCCTCTTCTCTTCCTGCCCCCAGTCCCCAGTTTTCATCACCCAAGTTGGACGGGACCTGGTCTCCCAGACGGAGGAGAAGCTCCTTCAGAAACCCTGCAAAGAACTCTTCTCGGCCTGCGTGCAGTAAGTGCTCTGAGTCTTGGCCTCCCCTCCCCTGTCCAGGGGTCAGGACCCTCAGCCTCCTTGCGGGTCTCCGCCCGGCCACCTGGAAAGGGGGCTGCCTCTCAACACCACCCCTTGGAGTGCTGGGCACCCGGGGGCAGGTCTTCAGTGCCCAAGGGCCCCCGCCAAGCCCCCCAGTGGCCCGTGTGTGAAGGGAAAAGAGCCCAGGGTGCCAACTGCAGAGAAACATGTGCTTCGGATGATGTTGAAACCAACGAGCTCCCAGGCCGCTGAGACGGAGGCACGTGTAAAGCTCTGCCCCGGTCTGGCTGGTTTGGAAACCCTTCCTGCCCATCCCACCCGCCCCCCCCCCCCCACAACCGCTGCCACCCCCCTTCACTGCTGCCAGAGCGGGGCCGCAGGCTGCCCCCGGCCACACCCCACCAGCTCATCTCAGGCTTCAGTGTGACACAAGACGCGTCAGTGGGTGTGGTGCCAGCCAAGCACCAATTAGGCTCCATCATCTCGCAAGGATGTGCTGCGAAGCTACATGTAGGCCCTGGGCTGACACCCGTTCCTGTGTCTACACGCGCCGTCCCTGTAAGCTGACAGCCAGGGGCACAAACAGACTTACCCGCCAAGATCACAGCAGGCGTGAGGGCACCCTCTTTCAGACTTGGCAGCCCAGACATTAATTGGGCACCTGCTGTGTGCATGTCACTCAAGGGAGACCTTGAGAGCAAGAATGCAGTCCTGCTGTCCTGGCTTCTTGCCGACGCTCCATGCACTGTGGGAAGAGCTAGGATGTTCTGGGGAGGGTCAGCTTGAGGCCCAGCCCTGTGGCAGGTGCTGGGGAGAGACCACTGTGGGCAGAATCCGGGCTTGGAGGTGGCTGAGGGTCAGCCCTGACAGCGGGTGGGGGGGGGGGTCGTGGACTGCCCCCCTGACCTTGAGGGAGTGGCCATCCTGGCCCCCCGCGCAGGCCCCTGTTCTCAGGTTTGGCTGGACACAGTCTCCAAGGTTCTCTCACTCTGAGTGTCCCCTCCCTTCCCCAGTCCCGCCTGGGCTTGACTGGTCAGTGTGGCTGCTTTTTAAAGGGAACCAAGCCCAGCCCTGCCTGCAGCCAAGTTCAGAACCCTCCAGGGCCTGGCCTGGGACCTGGCCCACAACAGGTGCCCAGTAAATTCTACTGCAGGTGGCTTCACTGGTCCTGACCAAATCCAGAGCCTGTGCCCCTTGGCCTCTTGCCAAGACACCCTCTGCCTCAGAGTCCCAGTCCCTCCTCCGAGCATAGTTAAACATTGCTCAGTTCTCATCTCAGCTCCTGTCCCTCCTTCAGAGAGATCTCCTGGACCCCCCAGGGGCCTCACTTCCTGCTAACTCATGATAACATGCCCTTGGGGTCATTTATTTATTTGTGGTCTGTCCCCCTCACGATGCCACAGCTGCTCACTGCCATGTCCCGGAACCCAAGCAGTGCCCAGGGCAAGTACTGACTACATGTGTGCGGGTCAGTCAGTCAGTCTCAGACAAGCTTTGGAAATGACCGGGGCCTGGCTCACCTCCCACTGCGTCTGTTGGAGGCCCTGTGTGCCTGCATTTCCAAAGTCTGGAGGTGCAGGAGGCCGGGCGGTGACCTGCTGCTATGCCCCTGCCCACCTGCTGCAGAGTCAGGATGGTGAAGTGTTCATCCGTTTGTCCCCTCCGAGCTAGGTCTGTCCACGACTACCTGAGGGGAGAACCCTTCCACGAGTACCTGGACAGCATGTATTTTGATCGCTTTCTCCAGTGGAAGTGGTTGGAAAGGTGAGTGCTTCCGGGGTGACACACCCCACGCACAAGTGTGTACAAGTGTGTGTGTCGGCAGGGTGGGGATGTGAGTTTTTCCCGTGACAAGTTATATAGAAATCAGTTACCTCCCATGGGTCCATGACTCAAATAAAATGGAGCATTCTTTTCCTGTTAATTTCTTGAGTATTCTAGAAATGCTGTATGCTTATTATTGTGCACACAACACACACACACTCATTCACACATATACTCAGCATTCTGTGCTTATTTTTTTGGTTCACTGTCTTTGGGAAGTCTTTCTCTGCGACCATAAAGGCCTGCCATAGTCTTACACTGGGGCTTCCCAGGTGGCGCTAGTGGTAAAGAACCCGCCCGCCAATGCAAAAGACATAAGAGACTCAGGTTTGATCCCTGGGTCGGGAAGATCCCCTGGAGGAGGACGTGGCAACCCACTCCAGTGTTCTAGCCTGGAGAATCCCATGGACACAGGAGCCTTGGGCTACAGTCCATGAGGTCACACAGAGTCAGAGGTGACTTAGCATGCACGCACATATTCTTACATAGATGTGCACATTTCTCATGTAACCCTCCCGCCTACTGATGAACATTGGAGATTACTCTCCTTTTGCGTGCAACCTTCCCTAAATAGTGAATAACTTTGTCCATAAATCCCTTTTAAAATATTATTAATTTGGCTGTGCTGGATCTTAGATGTGGCCCTCAGGATCTTCAGTTGCAGCTTATGGGACCTAGTTCCCTGACCAGGGATCAAACCCGGGCCCCTGCATTGGGAGTGTGGAGTCTTAGCCACCAGACCACCAGGGAAGTCCCTGGCCATATATCTGTATGTACTTTCAGAGATACATCATGGATATTCCTAGCAGAGGAACTCCAGGGGCAGGGTTTTCAGCTGTGAGGGGCAGCTAGATCTCCCTTCCCAACTGCTGCCCACTTCCTAGTCCCACAGTGCCCGGGTGTCTGCTTGGCCTCAGCTTCAGCCACACTGTTCTTGGGCTGTGAGAGCCAGGTTTCCCTCTTGTTTACCTTTTCATCTCTAATCGTGGGTGAGACTGAGCATCTTTTCACGTCTTTTATTTGCCACCTTATGCTTTTGAACTGTGGTGTTGGAGAAGACTCTTGAGAGTCCCTTGAACAGCAAGGAGATCCAACCAGTCCATCCTAAAGGAAATCAGTCCTGATTATTCATTGGAAGGACTGATGCTGAAGCTGAAAGTCCAATATTTTGGCCACCTGATGCAAAGAACTAACTCATTGGAAAAGACCCTGATGCTGGGAAAGATTGACGGTGGGAGGAGAAGGGGACAACAGAGGATGAGACAGTTGGATGGCATCACCGACTCGATGGACATGAGTTTGAACAAACTCTGGGAGTTGGTGATGAACAAGGAGAGCCTGGTGTGCCACAGTCCATGGGGTCGCAAAGAGTCGGACACGACTGAGCGACTGAACTGAACTGATTCTCTTCAAAGTGCTCCTGCACACACAGCAGTGACTTGGTCAGGCAGAAGTGGCCTCTGTGTGACTGATGAGAAAGGAGAGGCCATGAGTATGTGGCTTGCTGGGTCACCCAAGAGGGGTTAGTGCAGCCAAGGGGGGACCCTGGCCCAGGACCCCCGAGTGGTGCTCTGCCCACTACAGCATCCCAGGATTTGCAGATCAGGGCAATGTTTGCATTAAAGACATACTGTGGGGACTTCCCTGGTGGTCCAGTGGTTAAGACTCTGCCTTCCCACGCAGGGGATGTGGGTTTGAAGCCTGGTCAGAGAACTTAGATCCCACATGCCTCAGGGTGTGACCAAAAATAAAAAACAATTAAATAAATAAACACAACATTGTAAATCAACTATTAGTTTGCTTAGTCGTGTCCTGCTCTTTGCAACCCCATGACAGTAGCCCGCCAGGCCCCTCTGTCCGTGGATTCTCCAGGCAAGAATACTGGAGCGGGCTGCCATTCCTTTCTCCAGGGGGTCTTCCCCACCCACGGATTGAACCCGGGTCTCCTGCATTGCAGGCAAATTCTCTACCATCTGAGCCACCAGGGAAGCAAATAAATAAAAAATAAAGCCAGGGGGGTGAGCTGGTAGGCGAGGATGGGAGCTCCCCCTCCCACCACCACGGTTCCTGTGCCCGGAGGGCCTAGCACACGCTGCCATAAGTATACACTGTGGGCAGAAAGCCAGGAGCCCTCCTGCTCCTGCACGTGTTTTGGATCTGTGCTGAGTCCCCTGCAGACGCCTAGGACGCAAACCTGGGGGACACGAACCCCCAAAAAGCTGCACTCGCTGCCCTCCCTGCCCTCTTCAGGGAGATCTGAGGATACACCCTGCCCTACACCCTGGGGGACGTTTGTCTCCATCCTGACCGATGGGGTGACAGAGGGAGCAGTGGACGGGCTTCTCTGTTGACACGTGGCCCGCCTCTGGCCACCTTGCCCGTGCACGCCATGGCTCCGGGAGCCACGCGTGGGCCACCAGGAGCCCACAGCCTGATCTGAGTCCCAGCTCGGCCTCCTCCTGGGGGGCCAGGGGAGGGCTGCTCCCCTCTCCACCCCTCGGCTTCCTCACCTGTGATGTGGGGATAATAGCAGTGCCTGCCTCGTGGGCGTGGTGAGGATGCGATGAGAGCACAGCTCAACAAGGCTGGCCCCCTTGGGCGGTAAGCCGCTGAATGTCATTGTTGTCATGTGTCGTCACCGAGCCCTTTGGCTCAGCCATCACCACACCTGTCTAATGTCTTGGAGGGAGCAGCTGACCCTTGTGGAGTGCTGTCTGGTGGGGAGATACTCATCTTGCCCCACTTTGCCCCTCAGTCTGGAGCCCTGGGCTGTGTTACACAACCCCGATCTGTGCCCGCCTTCCCGGGGTGGTGGCATGAGGTCAGGACGCTGAACCTGGTCTCCAAAGCAGACTGTCTGGACCCCAGTTCCAACTGCACCGCTTACCAGCCGAGACCGTGGGCATCTCATTTCACCTCTCAAAGCCTAAGCGTGCCCATCTGCCAGATGACTGCAGATTCTCAGGATTACCTGTGTCCGTGAACAAGCTGCTTCCAGCAATGGGGATTGTTACCATAGAGACCCTCAGAAGGGGCCCCGTCCTTTATCCCTAGAGTGCTAATGATGACATATGACACTCAGAGGCTTACAGAGAACCTTTGGAGATATAGATATATATATATATACCTTTCCAACATCTCCATTTTACTGAAGATGCAAGGCTCAGAGAGGTTGAGCGTGATGACACCCTCGGTTGTGTCTGACTCTTTGCGACCCCATGGACTGTAGCCCACCAGGCTCCTCCGTCCATGGGATTCTCCAGGCAAGAATACTAGAGTGGGTTGCCATTTCCTTCTCCAGGGGATCTTCCCAACCCAGGGATCAAACCCAGGTCTCCCACATTGCAGGCAGACGCTTTAACCTCTGAGCCACCAGAGAAGCCATATATATATATATATATATATATATATATATATATTTTCAACATCTCCATTTTACTGAAGATCTAAGGCTCAGAGAGGTTGATGGGTTAGCCCTGGGTCACACAGCAATGGCCTGGCAAGGCTGGAATCTGAAGCCCAGGTCCCTGGCTCAAGTCCTTCACCCTTAGTTTACCCAGCATCCTGTTCCAAAGGAAGCCTTTAGCTGCGGCCCCTGGCTTTCACTTTACTTGTCAGGACCAAACACATGAAATAGAGAAATGGACTTTTAAAATCAGTGTGTCAACCTCAAAAGAGTTATGCCCTTTTGAGGCCATTAAGCTGTTGAAGCCAGCAAAGCAGGACCCTGGCCTAGAAATGCCCTAGATGACTGACAGCATCCCCGCTTCCCCCCCACCCCCGCCTTTTTTCTTGCTAACAAGATCATGGCCTGTTGGTGCTGTACTGTTGAAATATTAAAGGGATTTTTTTCCCTCCCAAGGTTAACCAAGAATTTCCTCGGAAATTGTATTACACTCATTTCCCCCAGCAGAGGAGCTCTGCGGTAATGTCGACCGACTGTTTGTTCTCCATGTATCGTAAACTGTTAGGCCCGGACGCCTTCATGTGGTTTCGAGGGCAGCTGGAGGAAACGCTTCCCAGGGCCGCATGTTGGATGCAGGCGCATGGCAGGTTTGCTCTAGGCCAGGCTGCGCGTGTGCAAGACGCAGAGCAAGGGGGAGTCCGGCACAGGGGCAGCCTGGACCCCGCTTCCTAAAGAAACACCAGGGAAGAGGCAGTGAATCACACACATGAATTCCAGACAGGCCAGGAAGCGTCCAGAAGAATAGCGCCTAAGAGAATAGCATGGTGCAAAGATATGATTTCCACTGAAACCCAAATCCTCTTCAGGACCCAGCAGCGAGAAGAGTTTCCATGGGAGATTCATTCAAGAGCCACTGGGTGACCAGGGATTTACTGGTCTTTCTCGAGCTGATCCAGTTCTTTGGCCCACTCCAATCTCATGCCAATCCCCACCCTGGTGAAGATCCTTGGGGTGGTTTGGGGATGCTCAAAGATAGCCCTCAAGAGTCAAGAGCCAATTTTAATATTGTAAAAGCTGTTGCTTCTTCTTACCCATTAATCAATTGATGGCTTTTTCAGTTGTTTGCATATCTTGGCTATTGTGAATAATGCTGCAATGACCATGAGAGTAAAATATACAATGAAGTATTACTCAGCCTTAAAAAAAAAAAATAAGAAGGAAGTCCTGTCATTTATGACAACATGGACGGACCTGGAGGACATTATGCTAAGTGAAATAAACCAGACACAGAAAAACAAGTACTAGGTGATCTTAGTTATATGTGGAATCCAAATAGACTCATAGAAGCAGAGAGTAGAGTGGTGGTCGCCAGGGGCAGGGAGGGGATGGGAGAAATGGGAGATGTTGGCCCACGGTACAAGGTTGAAGTTATGCAAGATGAGTCAGTTCTAAGGATCTCACAAACAACATGGGGACAAGAGTTAACAGTACTTATCATTTACTGAAAATTTGCTAAGAGGGTGGATCTTAAGTGTCCTTGGAAGAAAGGAAGGAAAGAAGGGAGCAGGGGTGGGGGGATGCTAATTTGGGGAGGTGATAGGATGTTAATTAGCTTGACTGGATGATCATTTCACAATGTATACATATATCAAAACATCAAGTTGTACACTCTTTGTCAATTATACCTCATTAAAGCCAAAAAAAGAGGGGGGAAAAACCTGACTCTTCTTAGCCGAACAGGCCAGCAATGAGAAAACACACGCTATCTACAAGGTGGAGGCCTTTGCTTCAACTAAGTGGCAATTTCTTTCTTTATTTACTCCATGAGCCCCACCTTTGCCCCACGAGATCGGAGGTTTGTCTCATTAGACATTATAAATGGCTTTGGCTAATTAAAATGGGGAATTGAGAGACACAAGGTGATTAGTAATAAATACCAGTGGCGCTAGTGGTAAAGAACCCACCTGCCAAAGAAGGAGACGTAACAGATGCAGGTTCAATCTCAGGGTCGAGAAGTTCCCCTGGAGAAGGGGATGACAACCCATTGCAGTGTTCTTGCCTGGGAAAGCCCATGGATGGGGAAGCCTGTCCAGGGTGCAGTCCGTAGGGTCGCAAAGAGTCGAACACGACTGAAGCGACAGAGCATGCACACACACACACACCTTTTGGCAGAAAGGATCTCCTCCTGTCCTGGGGTTCAGGGGAGTCCAATGCCCTCGGTCCTTGGTGAGAGAGTAACCAGCCTGGACGTGGGGACCAGCAGTCTCTCTGTTCCCAGGAGGCCCGTCTTCCCAGGGCACGTCTGCAGGAAGGAACAGCTCGGGCGCCTGGGGACAGGAGGCGCGAGCTGTTCCGCCAGGCAGGTGTGGACGGAGGGCTGCGGTTTCCTTCCTGGCCTCCGTGGGACACCGAGCCTGACTCCTGGGCCTCTCTCTTCTCCCTGCACCGAGGACACAGCTTCCTTCTGAGTGCAGCCGCAGGATTTGCATTTGGGAGAGAGAGGGGAACCGCAGGGAAAGTGCAGTGAGGCAGCCTCTGCTCACATTTTTCAAGCCTCCTGCTCTTTCCTTCCAGTCCAGGGCCGAGGGCGCCCAGCCCCGAGCCAGTGATCGAGGGTCGCGTCTGCAGCGGTGGCTGCTGACGGTCCCCAGGGCGGGGGGTGGAGGTGTGTGCCTTGCCCCGCTCAGCTCCTCTCCGCTCCTCTCAATGCTGCCCTTGTCTTTTTCTTCTTAATTCTGCATCTTAATGCTGTGACACCCATGCTGGATTTTTGCTTTTCTTCCAGGCAACCGGTAACCAAAAACACTTTCAGGCAGTACCGAGTACTAGGAAAAGGGGGCTTTGGGGAGGTGAGTGAACATCCACATATTCATGAAAAGTTTCTGAACTCTTGACACCTTTTTCTGTCCCTTCCGGATTGGCCTGAAAAGTGTCCGAAGCAGGGCTTCTGAGCAAATGGCTGGGTCACGCGCCCCCTGGTGGAGAAGGCGGGTGAGGCTGGGGCCTTGGGAAGGTCACCGGTGTCTGAGGAAGGGAAGGAGGGTGTCTGGATGAAGATGCTCTTGGAGCCAGCCTCAGGCAGGGTTCAAGTCTACAGAGGGAAATGTGTGTCCTTGATTGTGTTTGGAGGGTGAAGTGAGGACATGAGGGGCCTAAGTGTGGCCCAGCCATGCTGTTAATATGCACCGTTGTACTTAACCTGATCTTCCCCAACCTTGTCATTCCCGTTTTAGAGATGAGGAAAACTGACGTTCAGAATGGTTAGGTAACCCAGGCAAGGTCACACAGCTGAATAGGGGCAGAACTAAGACCAGATCCAAATGCCCTGGGTCTCATTCCTCTAAATTATACAGTCAGAGTTCCCAGGGGTCTCCCATGACCTCCCCCCCTCCCGAAATAAGCCTCTCCTACCAGCAGCTGGTGCTTCAGAGTCCCCAGTTATTAGCAGCTGCATCTGGTTAGAAGCTTGGGACACAGAAAATCTAGTTGTCCCCCGAGAGAGGAACAGTTCTTTCGGCCTTGGCCAGCCACCTAAACTGGTATAAATTGCTGCTTCTCTGCCTCCAAGGGCTTGGGTTCACCTGAGATAGCACCAGACCCAGATCTTGGCCGGGCCTTGCTGAGTCCTGAGGCTGGGATACCCACAGGCCAGGGCACAGCTGGCTTTGGCTGCCGTGGTTCCCAGCCGTGGAGACACCGCATCCTGGCCTGGAGGGAGCCTCAGAACTCATGTGCTGTGTGCCCTTGTCTTCTCTCTTGCCCCTCAGGTCTGTGCCTGCCAGGTTCGGGCCACAGGTAAAATGTACGCCTGCAAACGCTTGGAGAAGAAGAGGATCAAAAAGAGGAAAGGGGAGTCCATGGCCCTGAATGAGAAGCAGATTCTGGAGAAGGTCAACAGTCGGTTTGTGGTGAGTGTCAGAGCCTGGGGACAGCCCCCCCTCCAGGTGACCGGAAGTGAAGCAGAGCCCGCCCCCCGGGTGACCTGTGCAGCCACAGGGAGAAATCGCTTCTGGTTTTGAAGGCACCACAACAGACAAGGCTGACCCGGGTCCATCCGTCCTTCAGCATCCCTTTGGCATATTTCTGTGGGATGTCTGGGAGATGAATTCCTGGCGGAGGAATCACTCTGTCAGAGAGCGTGTGCATTTCCCCCAGTTACATCCCCACCAGTTGTGCCTGATGGCACGCAGCACCATCCACCCAGGCTGCCTGCATTGCCCAGATCTGGCGGGTTTTGTAAAGGAATGCCCAAAAAGGACAGAAGTTCTAACCACCTGATGCACGCACATGATTTTGTGACATGAAAGCAACAGACCCCGTCCTGTCGGGACCCATGAAAGGTGCCAGCTGCTCCTTCTGACTCTGCTTCCTTGCCTGGAACCTCCAAATTGGATGGAGAGGCAGCAATGGGGTGCAGTGGGTGGTGTGAAGCGGCTGCAGCTCCCCACCCTAGTCCTCCCACCCAGCTTCAAGGACCCCTGGGGAAGAGGAGCAGATGTGGGGGGTCCCTGGAACCCCACCACATGGCTGTCTTCTGCTCCCAGGTCAACCTGGCCTACGCCTACGAGACCAAGGATGCACTGTGTTTGGTCCTGACCATCATGAACGGCGGGGACCTGAAGTTCCACATCTACAACATGGGGAACCCTGGCTTCGAGGAGGAGCGCGCCCTGTTCTACGCAGCAGAGATCCTGTGTGGTCTGGAAGACCTCCACCATGAGAACATTGTCTACAGGTGAGCAGGCAACCCCGGGTCCCCCCATCTGAGCCTGAGTGAGTGAGGCCAACCCTTCCATTCTCTGAATTGGCCGCTCATCCTTGGCCTCGCGTTGAGGCTGGGTTATTGCCCTTGAGTCAGACAGACTCCCACCCTGGAACCGAGAAAGGGAGGGGGAGCACTTGGGGGGGCCAGGTGTTCCCTCAAAGTTGATGAGGTTGGGCCACTGGTCCCTTCCCACCCAGCGCCCAGGAAGCTCAGTGGAGCCTGGTAGTCTGATCCAGAACCAGCCCTTGCAGGACTGCTGTAGGACCCCCACTGAAGCAGGCATCAGAATGAACCCCAGTCTCTCCCATCCCAGGACCAGGTGTCCAGATTCTGTGAGCAGTGGCCTTCAGACTCTTCTTGCAGCCCTCCTCCAAGAATTTTGAAAATCTCTGTGCCCTCATATGTTCTAAGCAGACACCTAAAATAGCCCATTGATGTTAAAATAGTGGCTAATATTTTTAAATTGAACTCATGATATCACTATCTAAAGGTATCCAGTGGAATCTAATTGCTGTAGCAAATTGACTTCCACCATCATGCATCTAGAAAAAAATGCATGAAAACTCAACGGTGAGGAATTTTCTATCCTTCCCTACTTCCTTCAGCCCCCAGAGACTATTACTTTACTGTAATGTATTTTTTGCATAAAAGTCAGTGATCAGCATTCCACTGTGAAATATATGGATATAGATAAGATATTTTAAAAATTCTCACTGACCATAAGGCTCTAAGTGTTAAAATAATTTCTTCTGTTGAATTGCCCTTATAATTATGATTAGTAGGTCCCACTTCTAATTGGGACCCTGGAGGTTTCACCCCGTGGAGCTGGGCACCATAGCAATATGCAGGAGTAGGGAGGAACCTGCTTTTCTTCTGTCAGTTGGGAGAAGAGCTATTGAGAAAGGATGGGTGGGTGGGGAGATCCTATAAGATGCCAGGACAAGGCATTATGATGCTAAGGATCTAGAAATGCATATTCTTGAAGTCCCAGCGCATGGGTGACTCTCTCATCCCCCACCCCCACTGGGCACACACACCCCAGTTTGAAGACTTTTGTCACAGGGCTGTTGGCTAAGAATATCTTGGGAGCTGAAGGCTTTGAAAATAAGGAGGAATGGTCTTGATAACATGCCCTCCCCCACCCCCCACATCTCCCAATTTATGGTTTTGTGTTGTTTTCATTCAAGTGAGAAGAGAGTCAGAAAATTTTCCCTGAGGGTTGAAAAAAGAATCCTCCTTTTGATTGTTTTTCTCTTAAAAAAAAAAAAGAAAAAGGCATCCCTCCAAGTTCTAGCCTTTCTATTAATACTAGGAAGGAAGAGAACCACGGTGCCTCCCTGGCCCGACCACTGGCCATAGCCTCTCTGTGGGTGTGGGTTCTGTGCCCACTAGCCAGCTGTCTTTCCAGCCTGGTGGTCGGTGGTGGCCGATTAATTGAAATGAGGTCTCCTGCCCTTATTTGGAGTGGTTAGCACACCAAAAGCATGGAAATTAATAACAATGGCAACAAAAGTATGTTGTAATAAGTAACCACATACAGACCCCAATTATCACTTTGTGAGCTTGCATCACTGGATGTGGGCACATGAACCTCTCCCCATGAGGACAGCTGCCCTCAGTTTAATGAACAAAGCCAGTTGGTTGAGAACCAAATCTTCAGTCCAGATGCCATCTGTGGCATCTGGGCAATGGCTTACCCGAGTTGCACACTAGGGTGTCCTTTGGTTATTCTTTAATTCACGGAGAAGAGCTTTTATTAATAAAACCAGGCACTTCTGCTGCCTCTCCCCGTTACAGTGGAACGGTTCTCTTTCTCATGAGCATGACCGTGTCTTGTAAAGAGAAGAGAGACCTTGGGGACTGGAGGAGGTGGTTGCATCTAGAGCTGTGCCTGATGACTGTGCTTTCTCCCAGGCTGTGGCTGAGCTGGAGCTGGGGCAAGTGCCAGGCTCCTGGGGGCCCCATCCCAAAGGGGGTCTTTGTCCTGGAGGTTACCATTCTCTCCCTTACAATTCTCTGACCCAGTTCTCCGGCGGGGGTATTTGTCCTCAGTAACTGCTCTCCCTTCATTCCCAGGCCTGGCTCTTGCCTTCAGGGCACCCAGAGACCTCGAGGTCTTCCCATCCCTGGAGGGGTCTGTCACCTCCCAGCCCCGGGGACCCTTAGTGCATGGACTAGCCTTTGCCTAACCTCTTCAGTCACTCTCCAGAGTCTTGAGGATACCTATGGCAAACAGCAGCATTTGTTTTAAATTAATACCAGGGGGAGAGAAGTGAGCCCGAGATGGTCTTGACCCAGAGAGAGACCAGACCTCCTGAGCCCAGAGTTGGGGAGAGACCACTCAGGCCTGAGTAGCTCAAGGGGGTCCACAACAGATGCTGATGTGCCCTTGCCACCCAGAACACTCACACTCACATGCTGCTGATCTTTCCCTTTCAGAGATTTGAAACCTGAAAATATCCTGTTAGACGATTACGGTAAGTCAGGCAGCGGACCCAGGGATCCGTTCCCAGCTCTGTAGCTGAGCGTCACAAGCCAAATTGAGCGGGAGGCTTCCAACAGAGACTCAGAGATGCTGACCCTGGGTCCTCGGGAGGGCAGAGGGTGTGGACACAGCTCCTACTTGGCGAAGAAGGATGTGGCTCAGCAGCTGGTGGAGGAGAGGGAGAGAAAGGGAGCCAGCACTGAGTGAGGAGTCGGGGGTTCCAGAGACTCTGGGCAAACATTTAGCTCTCACACAGCTTCCCTCACCCCATCTTTCTAGTCTGTGAAATGGAAACATGGGCCTTGCCCTGCCTTCTTCAGATGGTGGAGGATGGTGCTGAGGTTCTGACGAGATACCTTGATAAGTTGTTTCATCAACTGTGTGTGCGTGCTTAGTCGCTCAGTCCTGTCGACTCTTTGCGACCCCATGGACTGTAGCCCACCAACCTCCTCTGTCCGTGGGATTCTCCAGGCAAGACTACTGGAGTGGGCTGCCATTTCCTTCTCCAAGGGATCTTCCTGACCCGGGGATTGAACCCGGGTCTCCTGCATTGAAGCTGGCCTCTTTACCATCTGAGCCACCAGGGAAGCCAGCCATAACATGTTAGGTATTATTACTTGTCTGTCATCATTGTTATTTTCATGTGTGTCTGTGCACACACATATGGATAACAAAGCCACCACAGGAGCCCCTCATGACTATTTCAACTCTCACACCTGGGAAAGGGTTGTCACATCTTCTATCTAACTAAATTGTCCCATCTTTACAGAGGGAGCAGGGCCAGTTGACCCTGTGCCCATTTTACAGATGATAAGATTGAGGCTCAGAGGAGCCTACTCACCAAGGCCACCCACAAAAATCAGTGGGGAGTGGAAACCTGAAAGTAGGTCTCCCTGCCAGCAAGTCCCAGGCCAAGGGGAAGGAAGGGGAGGGAGAAGACCTGGAGAAGAGGTTTGAGTGGGATGCTGTTGGGCAGAGGGCTCAGGGCCCACTGCCCCTCTGTGTATGCGCCCAGAGCCCCCAGGGAACTCAGAACCGTGCCTACCACCAATCTATCATCCGACGTGTTGAATCTGCATGCTCTCTCCCCTAGCACCACTCCTGCCTCCATCGGGGGCCACCGAGCCAGTGGGCTTCACTCAGCTCCAGCCTCTTGGGGTGGCTCCCTGCTTTGGGCCTCGTTGAAGTCCAGTCTGGGGAGGGGGGTCAGTGCTCCTTCCTGCAGGGTCAGATGAGGCCATGACCCTTCCAAGTGGGCTGCTGGAAGAGACAGTGCCAAGGCACGCTCTCAGCACGGGGTTGTCTC
The DNA here is from genome assembly GCF_023699985.2 of Odocoileus virginianus. NCBI lineage: Eukaryota > Metazoa > Chordata > Mammalia > Artiodactyla > Cervidae > Odocoileus > Odocoileus virginianus. Next base: position 21,606,912 of record NC_069680.1, read on the forward strand.
TGACTTTTGGGGGTCAGTTCTGGCCTGGGAGCTCCAATGCCACCTCCCAGTCTCTGCTGGTCTGGGCGGCAGGTTCTCCAAAAGGAAACAAACAAGCAACTCCAAAGACCAACAAGGCAGAACAGGGAGTTGCTTCCCAAGTTGCTTTGTGATTTTTCCCCTTAAGCAAATTGTTGCAAAATGTCAGGAGAATCTCACATTTTCCCATGAAGCAATCCCAGAATCGGGCCAAGGCATCTTAAACTTTGTGATGTTAGCCTCCCAAGAAGCCCCTTAGGGCATTTTATGAGGCTGTCCGCCATCTTCCAGCCGAATGCAGGGGTCCTATTGCATCTTTATGTTTTTCTCCCTAAAAGTAATAACTTACCCCTGACCTGTGACACCTGACTCTTGCGATGATCCACAGTCACCCTGCGTGGCCAACTGGGTACCACTCTTCTTGGGACAAATGAAAGGCGAGGGCCCCGTGGCAAGTCTAGGGCCCTGCCCAGGGTGGACCAGATGTCCACAGGGTCATCCCAGGGACCTGCTGACCCTGCCGTCCCCCATCAGGCCACATCAGGATCTCGGACCTGGGCCTGGCCGTGAAGATCCCCGAGGGAGACCTGATCCGCGGCCGGGTGGGCACCGTCGGCTACATGGGTGAGTATAGGATGGCTCCTCGCCGGGCTCGGCCCTTGGAGCCACTGGCCTCTTTGTGTAACTTGCAGAAGTAGTCACGTGGGAGGCGGGAAGTTGCAGCCAGGGTCGGGGAAGTGTTGGGGCCCCAGGGTGTCTTGACTATACTGAGTTCTGCAGCCCCCACCCCCAGATCCACCTGTGTCTCAAAGCCAAAGCCCTTCCAGGGCAGTTTCAGAGCTGACACACAGTTGCCTGGGGTGTGGGTGAAGTAGGGGTCTGGTGAATTGACAGACAGCCTTTCAGAGTGACCTCAAGAAGGGGAGGGGGAGGTCATTAGGAAGGGCCCAGAAAGGAGACGAGCACGCCACCTACTGTGTCACAAAGCCCCGTTCTAAGCAGGGACCAGCCTTGGCTCCTGCCCCGTGTCCCCTGAGCCTTCTCTGAGACGGTTGCCCTGGAGCTACACCGGTCCCCTGGGGTCTGCCTTCCAAATAGGAATATTCCTCAGGCATCTTCCTGTATACCTCACACACAACCACCTGCTCACCCCAGGAGGCAGGGGACTCGAGAAAGCTCCAAGGGACAGGGACACTGTTGTCCTCCTCTGAGCTCATGCCAGCAGCACACACTCCAGGTTCTGGACTCTGGTGTCAGAGGGTCCTTTTCAGATTGCATGATATTGGGGGACCCATGGGGTATGCGTCTATGTGTATGTAGGAGGTATGTATACCTATGTGAATGCTTATGGATGGGTGGATGGATAGATGATCGATAGGTGATAGATAATGGATGGATGATGGATGACTGGGCTAATAAATGGATGGATAGATGATGAATGGATGGATAGATGATGAATGGATGGATAGATGATGGATGGGTGTTGGATGGATGGATGATGGGTAGATGGATGGGTGATGGATGGGTGGATGAGTGATGGATAGATGATGGATGGATGGGTGATGGATGGATAGATAGATGATAGGTGGATGGATGATGGTTGGATGGATGATGGATGGATGGATGATGGGTGGATAGATGATGGATGGATGGATGATGGGTGGGTGGATGGATGGGTGATGGATGGATGGGTGAGTGATGGATAGATGATGGATGGATGGATGATGGATGGATGGATGATGGGTGGATCGATGGGTGATGGATGGATAGACAGATGATGGATGGATGGGTGATATGGATAGATGATGGATGGATGATGGATGGATGGATGGATGATGGTGGATGGATGGGAGATGGATGGATGGGTGAGTGATGGATAGATGATGGACGGATAGATAGATGATAGAAGGATGGATGGGTGATGGATAGATGATGGATGGATGGATGGATGATGGGTGGATGGATGGATGATGGGTGGATGAGATGGATGGATGGATGATGGGTGGATGGATGGGTGATGGATGGATGGGTGAGTGATGGAAAGATGATGGATGGATGGGTGACAGATGGATAGATAGATGATAAATGGATGGATGGGTGATGGATGGATGGATGATGGATGGATGGGTGGATGGATGGGTGATGGGTGGATGGATGATGGGTGTATGGATGGACAATGGGTGGATGGATGGACGATGGGTGGATGGATGGACGATGGGTGGATGGATGGGTGATGGGTGGATGGATGATGGGTGGATGGATGGACGATGGGTGGATGGATGGACGATGGGTGGATGGATGGGTGATGGGTGGATGGATGGGTGATGGGTGGATGGATGGATGATGGATGGATGGGTGATGGGTGGATGGATGGATGGGTGGATGGATGGATGATGGATGGATGGATGGATGATGGATGGATGATGGGTGGATGGATGTGTGATGGGTGGATGGATGGATGATGGGTGGATGGATGATGGGTGGATGGATGGATGATGGATGGATGATGGGTGGATGGATGTGTGATGGGTGGATGGATGGATGATGGGTGGATGGATGGATGATGGGTGGATGGATGGATGATGGATGGATGATGGGTGGATGGATGTGTGATGGGTGGATGGATGGATGATGGGTGGGTGATGGGTGGATGGATGATGGGTGGATGGATGGATGATGGGTGGATGGATGGATGATGGATGGATGATGGGTGGATGGATGGACGATGGGTGGATGGATGGATGATGGGTGGATGAATGGATGATGGGTGGATGGGTGGATGGATGGGTGATGGGTGGATGGATGATGGGTGGATGGATGGATGATGGGTGGATGGATGGGTGATGGGTGGATGGGTGATGGGTGGATGGATGGGTGATGGGTGGATGGGTGATGGGTGGATGGATGGGTGAGTGATGGATAGATAAATCCATCTGTGTACTCTATGTGTGCCTGCTTGGGCATCTGTGTCATCTTCTCGTGCACAGTGTCTGCACCCATGTAGATACATTTGCCTTCCTGGATGTATGTGGCCTGCCTATTTCTCTTGCACTTCTCTAGTGAATCTATAATCCATTTAATCAAAGTGTTAGGGAAGTCATGATGAGACGTTGTTGGAATTCCAGATACATTTAAAATCATCTTTACTTTGGGTGGACACACTTTCATTCATTGAAGCGAATATGTGTGCAACACCTACCGTATGCCAGGCATTGTACCTGTTACCAGGAACAGCAGGGAATGAGGAGAGTCTAGTGGGGGAGATGTCAAGGGAACGGGCTGTTTTCATCCACCATGGTCAGGCGTCTGAAGCCACATTCAGAGTCCTTTGGGAGTGCAGAGAAGAGCAACCAAGGCAGGCTCCCTGGAAGAGGAGGTATTTCTAGCAGTTGGTGGGCAGGAGTCAGCAGTGGGAAGGGATCCCAGCTGTGGAGCCCCAGGCCTCCTGTGAGCAGCACCATCACTCCTGGTTGCAGGACGTCCTGAGGCCCCATTAGCATCCCAGTCCTGGCCCCACGTGCCTGGCTCTGACCCACCACCAGTTGTCTCTCACCTCCCCTGGATCTCCTGCTCTGCCCCCAGCTCCAGAGGTCCTGAACAACCAGAGGTACGGCCTGAGCCCTGACTACTGGGGTCTGGGCTGCCTCATCTACGAGATGATCGAGGGCCAGTCGCCCTTCCGCGGCCGCAAGGAAAAGGTGAAGAGGGAGGAGGTGGACCGCCGGGTGTTGGAGACGGAGGAGGTGTACTCACACAAGTTCTCCGAGGAGGCCAAGTCCATCTGCAAAATGGTGAGCTCCTGGTGAGCCAGACATCGCCCCAGGGCCGGTGTGCAATGCCGGCCCCCCTCCCGGCCCCTAGCCAAGAACAGCAAACAGGCAGATGGGAGCAGGCGCAGGGCATGCTAGGGTGTGGATGATGAAGCCACCGGGTCTGTGAACTGGGGCGGTTGACAGACACTTCCAGGAGGGAGCCTGGGGTGGGGCAGGGAGGCTCTGTGACAAGGGAGGGGGGCTACGGTGAGCAAGGGGAGACACCCTTATGTCCAGCTCTGAGGGGAAGTCAGCATGGGGGAGGAAGGGGATGCTCCCAGCTGGTCTCCAAGATACAAAGGCATCAGGACAGCCCCTACCCTGGACCTTGGGCCTCCTGTTCCGTCCAGCTCTGGATCCCTGGTGCTTCTCTGGGGCCAGGGGCTGCAGACGGTGAGTGGTGATAGTCTTGGCCTTCGAACATCATTTAATCAAGTTTTCCACCCACTACATGGAATGTTGGTCACACCTGCTGAAGTCCTGAGTGACAGCGTCCATGGATAGAGAATTTGACCCGGCCCCAGACAGAGCTCACTCAGGGTGTGGCCTTTAGCCAGGCTAGTGGGTAGGGGCCAGACTGGGGGCCTGGAAGCTGAATAGAGGAAGTGGGGTGGCAGGACCTCAAAGTGAAGCTGGAGAGAGTCTGCCCCTGGACCGAGGCCCTTCTCCTCGGTTCCGGCGGGCCCGCTTCCTTCCCTGCCGGGCTCTCTGGCTCCCGAGTCCCACCTGTGCCCCCCAGGGCCCTCTTCCCTCTGGCTTCAGTGCTGCTGTGCTGGCAGATGCCCTCTAACGCCAGCCACGCGGGGACAGGAAGGGCCTGAGCGCCCAATGCTTGGCACCTGGGAGCCCCCAGGTCCCTTCCTCTGCCCTGCAACTAGAACAGCAAGACAGGGGTCTGACCCTCGGGGTCTGAAATGTGAACGTCAACAACCAGGCCGGAGTCCAGGGAAAGGCAAGCCTGGGAAGCTGATGACAAGTAGCGAAGTTTCTGCCTCTAGAAAACCCGAGGCTGCACTGCTAGGGGCCCCGGAGCCATGTGGCCTAGTTCCCGCCCCCAGAAGGCCGCCCTCCTGGAGCCGGCCACCCGCTGCCTGACCACTTCCTCTCACCAGCCTCAGCCTGACGTCACAGAGGCACAGGGAGAAGGATTTGGCCCAGAGCTGCCATCTGATCACTTCCAAAGAGGAACCATAGATCTGTCATTTGCGTGAGTGAGAGACTGTGAGGGAGACATGGCGTGTACACAAGCAAACACACGCCCGGACCACATGCCCGGGCCAGGCTACAGCTGGGCGGCCTCCAAGGAAGCAGGTAGTCACGGCAGCCGGAGCTGGGATAGAGGGCAAGAGGAGCAAGGCAGCAAAAGGCAGGTACATGGAAGTGTGGGGTACCCTAGGGGATGGTTGAAAACCGGGGGGGTCGAAAGGGAAGCCAACAGCACTTGGTTGATGCTGCAACCAGGTACCTGTCCACGGGGACCTAACTGGGTGAGGGACGGAAAGTCAGCGCATCATCAAATAGGCCAGGAATTCAGAGAAGCAGTTCTTGAGAGACCCTGAGAGCAACAGGGGACCCGCTGGCAGGACAGAGGCACAGAGGGCCCCCTGCCCACAGTCATCGGCTCTGGGGCACTACCGTTCCTCTGCTGCCCCCTGGTGGCCGCTCCAGGGAAGGCGGCAGCTGAGCCTGGGTCTCCAGGCGGACCTGGGCTCACAGGTGCAAATGTCAAAAGCAAGGTCCCCTCGTCTTTCTCAGCTAGAAGAACCTCTGGAGGCCTCTGGTCTTGCTCTGCCTCCTTGCAAATGACCCTGAGGTCTTGGAATTCTGATCTAGGACTTCTTCCATGCCCTAACCTCAACCCATCTGGTCTGGCAGCCAGGCTTGCCCTGTCACCACCAAGGGACACCAGGCCCAGGACATAGCAGGGCCTGATCGTAAGGAGACCACGGAGGTCCTGGGCCGCTCCAGCCCTGCCTACTGAGGAAGACTTTCCTACAAACAGCAATAAAGTCAGTCCGCAGCCCCCATTCCACCTGAGCAGTCACAAGACCCCCTTCCCTGCCCTTGTGGTCCAGGAGTGCATGCCTCTCATTGTCCTGTCTCCTGGGTCCAGTCCCTAAGCCCAGACCTCAGCCCCCACCTTTATTAGGCCCCTGCTGAGTCCCAGCACTGGTCCTTCCCCATGCCCTGTATCCCTCTCAGTCTCACCCATCCTTCCAGCCCATCTCTAGTCATCCTCCTCCAGGAAGCCCTCTCTGCCTGCCCCATCACCCTTAGCTCACACCATTTCTGCCTCTTGCTTCTCCTGGTTTATACCTAGTATAATATTTGTAAACTCTTGACCTGATGCCCAGGCTGCAAATAGGCAACACATGGGTGGGTGTTTATTTTAGCTGAACAGTGTTTTAGAAAAAAGTGAATAGTGGGTTAATTGCCAAGATTTTTTAATGGGGCAAAATCACATAAAAACCTGGATTTTCTGGCCTCTTTTGCAAAAAGCAGAAGCCCTGGACACCTGCCAACATTCCTGCCTGGCAGGAGCTGAGGGACAGCCTGACATGGCCCATGCAGCCAGCCCTCAACTTCTACCCTCACTGTGTCATCTGCCTGGCCAACCCCTGCAGCCTCTGGGGCCTGCAGCCCAGAGATTTCTCGGAGACAAGCAGAGCCCAGAAGAAGGACAGGAGTGGCCCCGAGCCACCAGTCCACGGGGCCAAGCCCGCCGGCGGGGGGCCGGGGGGATCAATAGACCGAGTCGGGCGACTTTGTGAGCAGCTAGCTCGTGGCTCCGTCTCTTCAAGGCTCACCCCACTGTCAGCTTTCACTCCTTAATTTTGAGGGGAGCAGTCCCAGCAAGTCTCCCCTCCAGACCGTGGACCCCAGGAGGCCCCCTGCCTCTCATAATGAGCATGTGCAGAGGGCACCAGGACGCTGGTAAAAGAAAGGGCTGGACTCCCTCCAAGGTGCGGGCCGCCCACTTTGATTTCAGTCTTGAAGCAGACACTTAGATTCCAACTGTGTCCTCGGGGGAGTGCTCAGTGTGGCGGGCAGGAGAGACAGCGGGCAGCGACCCTGGGGCTGGGGAGGGGGCTGATGCCCTGCAATCATGTTGGGACCCCGCCTCATCTTCAGCTGTGGCCTGGCCCGCCCCCTCCCTTCCGCCTCCCCCTCCCTGCCCCTTCCTCCCCCGCCCCTCCCCCTCCCTGCCCCTTCCTCCCCCTTCCTGCCCCTTCCCCCTCCCTGCCCCTTTCCCCTCCCCGCTCCCCATCTTTCATTCACACCTTCCTCCTGTCTGGTCGCGTGTCTGTCCCTGCAGCCCCTTCCTCTCCTATTACCCTTCCACCCTGCCTTTCGTTTGTGACCTGCTTCCATCCTTGGCTCCCCACCACCTCTGTGTTAAAACCCCACCCCCAGACCTGGCCTTCAGGACCCTCCCTCTCGCCTCCCCAGCCGGTCCGGTCCCTTGACTCTGACCCACCTCTCTCACCCCCATTCTTCCCTCAGACTCAAAGATGAGTGTTCTCCACGCTCGCCCTGCTCACACTGTCACAGGTCCCTCCAGTGCCTTCTGCCCGCTTTGAAAGCCTGTCTCAGACGCCCCCTCCCCAGACCACCTCCTGACCCCTCAGCTAGCAGCCAGTTCTCATTTCCGCCGCCACCGTGGTGTCCTTTCTGCCTTGCCCTGATGGGTCCTCTTAACATGACTTTGCTGAGGCCAGACCCTCAGCACCTACTGGGTACGAGTCTGCCATGTGCCTAGGAATCGAGTAAAAGAGTGAGAAAGCCCACAGACCAGTCTTTGCCCTTTGTAGCTTACCTGGAGCAGAAGAAGGGATGCCAGTTCAGCACACATTAGTGGGTGCCAGGTACGCACCAGGCATGGGCCATGCTGTCGTGGGCAGAATCAGACAGGACTCCTGCTCTCCTGAAGGTTCCAGGCATCTGAGCACACTGGGATCCTGGGACCATTAAGTACCCCGCAGTTCAGGAGGTCCTCTGAATCAGGGTAGAGCAGTGTCTGATGGGAACCTGGGGTGGCCCAGGCCTGGTGGATGCGAAAGAAGGGATGTCTTGGCTGGGGATGGCTCGGGGATTCTTGTGTGAAAGGGAGGTGATCACAGACTCTCCAAAGCCCCTCTGCCCCTTGGGCCTCTGGGCAGGAGGAAAGGCCCCTCCCACCCCCCCCAACCCCCCCGCCAGGCAAGTCCTCATGGGGCTCTCCTGTCGCAGCTGCTCACCAAAGATGCGAAGCAGAGGCTGGGCTGCCAGGAGGAAGGGGCCGCGGAGGTCAAGAGACACCCCTTCTTCAGGAACATGAATTTCAAGCGCTTAGAGGCCGGGATGTTGGATCCCCCCTTTATTCCAGATGTGAGTAGCTCCCCAGCCTGGATTGAGCCCGTGCACTGGTTTACGACCTTCGACTTTGCTAAACATCTGTGCAGGGCCCTGGACCAGGGGCTGAGCCCTGTGGCCAGGGGGTGGCTCCCATCTGCCAGTAGTAGAGCATTGCCTGGTCTGGGGGTAGTCTTCATCACCTCAGTGAAGTTTTCATTTCCAGATTCCCAGACTCCCAGAACCCCTGGGAGCCCTCCCCCACCAACCTTGAACTCCCAGAGGGCAGGGCCCGGGTTTGTCTCTCTGAGTCCCTGAACTGCAGCCCCAGAGCATGTTTGGTGGACAAGTGAGATGAAAGAGATCACCAGGGTTACAGCATCAGGTCCATAGCAGCACTGACGACAGCCTCATGGCCCAGTGCCTCGATTGTCCCCATTTTGCAGGCGAGGAAACTGAGGCCTCCAGGGGTTAATATGACTTTCCCAGACCTCAGCCCAGGTCTGTGTGTGGCAGACAAGCCTGCATGGTGACCCACCACCCCCCGACTGGCCTCTGATGTGGGAAGGGCCAGAGTGGTCCTCCTGAGACATCCCCCATTATAGCCTGTGGGTCAGTGATGGCAGGAAGGGGCTTGAGTTCTCATCATCCTAACTGGGGGCCCCTTGGTCCCTCTGAGCCAGGGCAGCCAGGTTCCCAGGGAAGGGGGGAGGCCCTGGGAGACCACCCCTGCCCCCCCCCCCCCATTCAAATCCCTCCCTCCCCAGCCCCGGGCCGTGTACTGCAAGGACGTGTTGGACATCGAGCAGTTCTCCACCGTGAAGGGCGTCAACCTGGACCACACGGACGACGACTTCTACTCCAAGTTCTCCACGGGCTCCGTGCCCATCCCATGGCAAAGTGAGGTGAGCACGGTGGGGTCCTCGGCTTCACCCCAAAGCGGGGGCAGGGCTGCTCTGAGGGCAGAAAGGGTCGGCGAGGACGGGGGGTGTCCCGGTGGGCAGACTGGGGTGTGGCGTGGTGCTGGCGTGGCGGGGAGAGGAGGCCTGTCCGGATGACTCTGGAGAAGCGTGGCTGGGAAACGGGCAGCAGCTGGAGGCCCAAGGGGGATGATGGAGTCGGGGCAGTTATCTGAGGACTGAAGCTGCAGCAGCAGGCAAAACTGCATCCCTCCTTTGGGGATCTTAGTGGCGGGTGAGCCAACAAAGTGCTCCCATTACCCCCACTGCACACTGGGGGATGGAGCCCAGTCCGAGCTGGTTCGCGTGAGATAGAAATGATGGGGGGGTCGGCCTGCAGCCCTGGAGCGGGATGGTCCAGAACACGGGTGGAGGAAGAGCTTGAGGGCGGCTGGAAGACGAGCGCCTCCATCCCACCCTCTGTGCCTGGCTTCTGTCTTCTGAGTGAGGGCGGCTCGCCGGGCGGTCCGGGAGAGGCAGTGGACAGGCGGGAGGCTGTCAGGGTCTCAGCCCAGGCGAGTGGAGGGCCTGGCAGGACCAGGCTCGGGACCATGCCACCCACGGCCGGGCTGCTGGGCTGCCTGTCCCCTCGGGATGACCTGGACAGCCCCTTGCCCTGCCTGTGTTTTGACCGCTTCCCCAGATGATAGAGACAGAGTGCTTTAAGGAGCTGAACGTGTTCGGACCCCACGGTACCCTCTCAGTGGACCTGAACCGAAGCCACCCTCCGGAACCGCCAAAGAAAGGGCTGCTCCAGAGGCTCTTCAAACGTCAGGTGAGACCCTTGCCCCCAGCCCAACCTGGATGCCCTGGTCTCAGCTCCGGGAACCCCAGGCCTGACCCTTCCATAGGACTGAGACCAACTTGCGGGCTGGGGAGACGGGGCGGTTGCAGCTGCAGCCTGGAAGGACAGGCAGCCTGTGCGAAGTGCCTTGAAACCCACTGGTTGATGGGGTTCCCAGAGCGGAGGGGCACACCCAAAGTTGACCCTTTGTCAGGGTTCCTCAGCCTCAGCACTGTTGATGCGTTAGGTTTATTCTTTGTCGTTGGCCTGTCCTATGCCTTCAGGGGTTTAGCAGCACCCCTGGCCTCCAGCCAGTAGATGGCAGTAGCATCCACTCCCTTGTGTTGGTCAAATATGTCCCCAGGGCCTGGGGACAAAACGCCCCTGGTTGAGAGTCCTTGTAAAGGCGACACCAGTTACGCATGCAAAGATTTGACAAAGAACAGGTGTACGTGGCATTGGAGAGGCGATCCCCACAGAACCTCGGGGCTCCTGAGCAGGAGCCCTGTAGATGGATGCTGTGCCTTACCGCCAGCAGCCAGAGGAGACTCAGGAAAAGGTATTCTTCTCTGAGACTGGTCTTGGATGAAGGTTGGTGGGGCCAAATGGGAGAAATGTCCCAGGCAGGACCAGGCAGGCCTTTGAGAGAGAGAGACCCCTGCCCTCATCCCTGCCACCAAGAAGTGGGGAGCCATCATAGCGCCCCCTCCTGGCCTGGCCCTTTAAGAAGGTGTGGTCCCATCCCCAGGCCTGCGAGGCCCGTGGTTCCCTCCTTTCCTCTTTCCCGGCCCACAGGAGCAGCCCCTGTCCCCAGGGGGATGAAGAGGTGAAGGCAGGTGCGGCTCTGTCCCCAGCCCTTGGCATCCCACCTCCCTCCCTCTTAAATAACAGGGAAGAGGTGGCTGTTTGTGGCACTCCACTGTGGGCCGGGCCCTGTGCTGAGTGCTTTTTGAAGGTGTTTCTTATTTAATCTTCATAAAACCCCAGGCCTCCATTCAACTATTCATTCCGCCAATATGTGTTGAGAACCTATTCGTGCTAGACTGTTACCTGAGGACTTAAGATGCAGCAGCAGGGAAAACTCTATCCCTCCTTTGGGGACCCTAGTGGAGGGTAAGCCCTGGGAGTGTTCCCATCACCCCATTTCACAGAGGAGGAAACTGAGGCTGAGAGCAGTCAGGGAACTTGCTCAAGGTCACGCAGCCTGTGAGCCCACACAGAGGATCTGGAATGACAGGGTGGGGAGCATCTATCTGGCAGAATCCAGAGAGAAAATGCAGACTGAGGGCCCAAGTTTAGTTTTATCTAGAAACTTCGTACACATTCCACAAACATACTCATCTCCGCCTACTATAAAAATATAATTTTCAAATGCCTCCATCAAGTAAAATCGAAATTCCAGACAGAAATGACCCCCATCTCTGACATGGACGAGCACCCCAGGACAGCCCCGGGTTCTGGGACAGGCGTTTGCTATGGTAGCTCACAGTCTGAGTTCAAATCCAGCCCTGACCCCTTCTCAGTTGGGCGGTGGCTCACTGACCCTCTCCCAGCCTCTGTTTGCCCACCAGAAAATGCAGGATGGAGATGCTTGCTGCCCCAGGTGGGAAGAGGACTTAGTGGGGTGGAGAACAGTAGCCTCAGCATGAGCCCGAAACACCACCAACCAGGGCAGCAGACGCCCGGATCTCTCTTCTCCTGGGATGGGGTGCTGAGAGACTGCCGGGGGACTGAGGATGAGCAGCTCATGGTTCCGGAGCCGGGCAGCCCAGAGAGCCCTTTGTATACACAGCCTTGTTGCCTTTTTCCAACAGCCCCGGGCACACGTGGCTCCTACCCCACCTTACAAAGGCCAGGCAACCGAGGGAGTCAGACACCTGCTCAAGGTCACTCAGCTAAGAAGTGGCACATTTAGGGTTTGAACCGGCAGCCTAACTCCAGGCCAGCAGGTCTAACCATGGACGTATTAATACAGAGGGACCACCTCCTCCCTGCCTTGGGCTTCTGTGAATTCCATAGCTTCTCCCAGGCACCAGGAGAAGCCCTCTGCCCGTAGGGTGCTCTGTGAACCTAGGCCTGCGGGGGGGAAACAGAAGGCAGCAGAAAGCAAGAGGGAGGGCTGGTTACCCGAGCACTTCTCTGGCTCAGGTTCTGAGGCCCCCATGAGGCAAGGGCCCCAGGGCCTGACCCTGCAGTGACTGACTTGCTCTCTCACCTTCTCTCCTCTCTGCTCACCCACCCTCCCAGCATCAGAACAATTCCAAGAGTTCACCCAATTCCAAGACCAGTTTTAACCACCACATCAATTCAAACCACGTGAGTTCAAACTCCACTGGAAGCAGCTAGTTGCAGCTCTGGCCTGAAGTCCACGGTGGGACCAGCCTGGACCCTTCTTAGAAGCGGACTTGCGACCGGAGGAACTCCCACCCCGGCGGGCGGGTGCGGAAGCCCTCCAGGAGCCGGGGAAGGAGGCCGCCCACCCCTGAGACCGGGAGCCTCCCAGTTCCCCAAAGAGATTTCCACTCAGGTCTGTGTTTGGAGGCGGCCCTCGAGCCGAGATGGATTGGACATGTCTCTGGCGAACATTGCAATAGAAATCCAGTCGGATACAACAACTTGCACGTATTTTAATAGCATCCTAATAACTAGAACTGAATTTTGTCTTTATTATTTTTAAAGAAAAGTTTTGTAAATTTCTCTATTGTCTCAGTTTACATTTTGTATATTTGTATTTAAAAGAAAGTCAGACTTTGAGGGTGTATATTTTCTGTGCAGCCACTGTTAAGCCATGTGTTTTAAGACATTTTAGAGGGGGGTTGGTGGGGGGGGGATTTACAACAACAATGAAAAAATGTGACTCAAGACTTCCAGAGCCTCAAATGAGAAAATGTTTTTATTAAATGTAGAAAATGATCCACACTTCACCTTTAAAGGATTGGTTGTATCCTCTCTATAAGCTTTTCCTCCCATTGGCAGCCTCATTCTGTTGGCTTGTAACCATCTGAATTAAATAACACTGGGACATCACCCCCAGCCAGAATATCTTCCGTTGGGTGCATGGAGTCACCTGAGCTCTGCTCCATCAAGACATGCACTTTCCCTTTGGGGGCACACGATGCCACCATTGCTTCAGCCTCGGCCTCCTCTTCCTTCTGGAAGGCAGCCAGTACTTGGAGCTGAGAGTCTTCAGCACAATGGTGTCTAGGTCTCTTTCTTTCTGAGCAGGTTCTGACTGCTGAAGCCAGTATGTTTTCAAGAGTCTTGTATTTGGGGATTATTCTATTTTTAAGAGACACATAGCAAGGATAAGTAGTCATGGAACCCCGAGAGTCCCAAGCCCTTCCGGCCCATGGAAGCATCAGGGGCAGAGGTCTTGGGTTTGTAGAGGGGAGAGTGGTTTGCCCAGGGCCTCCAGGCACATCCCTTGAGTATATATGGGATCAGAGGGTCTTGAGAGCTTCGAGGGCCCCCATAAATTCATTGGCCCAGGTGACATGGATGGATGGATGGATGGATGTGGTTGGTTCTCCAAGCAAATGGGAGAGGCTGGGCCACCAAAGAAGCCCAGGACCCACTGTCCCTTCTGGGCGAGGGAGGGCAGAGGCACGTATTAACTGGGCATCTCAAATCTCCAGGCACAAGTGGCCCCAGGAGGACGTGGTGGCTTTGCCAGCCCAGGGCCTCTAAAAGGCCCTTTGAGCCTGGCCATCCAGCCCCAGGGTGCCTTCCCCTGCTGCCTTCACAAGATGACAAGGAGCAAACCCTCCTTTGCTTCCACTCCCGGATTGGGTGAGAGGTAAACCTCCCACGCTCTCCTGCCTGCGCGGTTGGCCTCAGTCAGACCCGGTCTCAGCTACCAGGCAGCTACCCGGGTTTCTCCCGGCATGGACCCTGTACTTCCTGCAGTGACATCTCCCATCAAAATACAGACTCCGGGCTACACCCCAAACCCACAGAACGGGGTTCTCGGGGTAGGTCCAGGAACCCGCTTCTTCAAAAAGCTTGCCAGGTCATTCTATTGCACCCCAGAGTGTGAGAACCATGGCCTCAGGCCACCCGTGGGGCTTCCAATTCTCCCAAACTTACTTCTCTAGGTGACCGGGCAGCTTTGGAGCTTGAGGTTTCAGGAAGAGAGAGAAGCCAGTGTGTCCTCTTGTGTGTAGGTCCCATGCTCCTTCCCCAAACCTTGCCACTAGGTCTGGGCACTAGACAGGCGCCTGACCTTTGCAACTGACCATTTTGAGGCCATTTTACAAGCAAAGAGGAGCCAGGAAACAGTTGGGCTTCCCTCAGATCCCTTTAATATACAGTATTATTTTCTTCAAGACCGGCTCATGTCTCCAAGGCTGCTTCCCTTCCCTTTCCTGGGCTGAGTACAAGATGAATACAAACAGCCATACTGATTTTTTGCTGAGGGAGTGAAGCTCTTTGACCAGTATTTTAAGATCCTCGAGCTCTGACTGACCTTCCTTTCTTAATGAAAAGAGGGACAGTCATCCCGCTGGGATAGTCACCAGCCCACTCCACCACCCTCCTGTCCGGAAGTTTCATTCATTTTGCCGCATTCACAGTGACTCAAGCTTTTCCAAACGGACTGGTGTGCAGAAGTCAGTCTCTGCACCTCAAAGCCAATGTACTGTCGGTTTGCATTAAGCATCCTCAAGGAGCAAGAAAGAAAGCATGAATCAGTGGGTTTCTACGTTGTGAGAGCAGAGATGCTAAGAGCACAGAGCTTTTCACGGCTCTTAGACTCACAGGCGTCTTCCTTCACAGTCACTATCTGCCCCCAAGCGCCCAGAGGACACAGAGTCAGACTTGCTGGCCTTTGCAATCCTGCTCTTCCTTTAGGCCCATTGCTCTGTACAGAGAAGGGGCATCTTCATTTAGAACAGTGCCTGAAAGTCAGCCCCTCCCCTCGGGGTCCCCACAGGTCCTGCCCCTGGATGCCCCGACCCTGCACCCCACCCCGCCCCAAGCTTCTACTCTGGCTTGTTTTCTATAGCTGCAGTTTTTAAAAGATTGTTTTTAATTAAGAAAACTTCCTACCACCCACCTGTCCAGGATGAGTCATATTTGGACAGCAAGTGGATTTAAATCTTTTTACTGCATTGGAGCTCTTCACGGAAGAGCCTTTCTTCCTCCAAGTCATGACGTCCTCACCAGACCTTCGCTGACTTTGTGCCTTTGATGTGAGACACAAGGTCTCACAGAAGCGTCTCTGCTTCCACTTTTCAGGAGACAAGCCGCTGTACCCGGTGGGATGGGGGTGGTCTCTCTACCATGATCACCATGACCCAGGAGTGTTTCTCAAGCCCCCTGGCAGGGGGTTCTCCCATAATATCCCTCTTAAGATCACAAAGACCCAGCCCCACCTTCCTGGAGGATGACACCACCTCCCACAACAACTCATCCTCTGATCTAGGCCTGATCATTACTTTGAAAACCATGAGGCTTCTTGCAAGGGCAGCTGGCTGGCACAGTAGCCAAGTGTTGCTCTGTCTTGAGCAGCCCAGGAGGGCTTCTGTCCTGACATGCACTGCTCTTAGCAAAGGGGAGCCTCAGTCTCGGAGGCCATGCTCCCCAGAAGCTAGCGGTAGGGCCTGGAGGCGCACGTTTCTCAGGCAGCCCGTGGGGGCAAATGGCAGCGAGTTCTGAGATCATGAGTGGGCATGTGGCCTTGGCATTGAAGGCACAAGTGGGATGCGGCTGCTTGCCCTTGAACCTAGCAAGCCCGGATGATGTTGAGGGCCTGCCCTCCGAGAGGCAGGGGGTGTCCATGCTATTCCAAGGTGCCCAGCTCACCATGGAAACTCCTCATCCTTCCACACCCTGTCTTCCCCCTTCCCTCAAAGATTTCCCACCAACTTTCTCACGCGATCTGCTGACCCAGACCTCAGCCCTGCAGCCCCCTGATCTTGGCACCCTAGGCCTCGGCCAAGGGAAACAGTGGCCTTGTCGACCATCAACAGTCCCCAGAGATGAAGAGGGAAGGCCAGTCGGGGTGACACTGGGCTCTCCTCTCGGTTTGCTGTGTGCTTAAGTACCTGGAGGCAACCCCTCTGGTTGTCTCCTGTTCTCTAGCTCCACACTCTGAAGTAGGACCTCCTAACATTTCAGCCTTTGTACAGAAAGCATGTGAAATCTTTGTGCATCTCCATGCACAGGGCTGCGAGTCACGAATGGCAGAGAACTCACGTCTTTCTGATCACAACAGACCACGACGGTGACACCTCATCCCCCTAGACCCCTTCTGTACCTACAACCAACCAGCCTAGCTTTTCAAGCTCCAGCAGGAGTGAGTGCTCATCAGGTCTAACTTTAAAGGTTTGCGCTGTGGACAGTGGCTAAAACTTTTGAAATGCTAGCTCTCCTTCGGAGGGAAAGACACACCCCAAAAGAAGAATCTAGATGTCTTGCCCCAGTCCATCACTAAGTCATTTTTGTAATAGATCAGAAGCAAGTGTTCTCAATTAGAAGAGCTTCGTGGCTGTTGGTAGTGTGAAAATAATAATCCTTCTAGTATCCAAAGGTTTTCTTTTTTTTTTTTTTTCAGGGAAATTTTAACAATGATGAATAAAAATAGTTCCATTCTGGAGGTTGTTCCTGAAGATACCGGCTTTTGTTCTCTTGCTGCTCTGAATCTTTGTATGTTTCCTCGAATATGTCACAGTGCTGCTGTATCTAGATCGAACCACTGTTGTTTTGTTTTGGTTTTTTAAGAGAAATAAATTCCTTAATGAAAATACGGTGCATTCTTTCCTTCTGAGCTGTTCTGTTCCTTCTGCCAAAGCCAGCTGCCCCCAAGATGCCAGGACCTGCCACTTCGTTCTCTGAGTTAAACTCATCAGGTGGATGGTTCAGCCCCCCCCAAGGCTGGCCCTATGCTGACCATCCCACCTGCCCACAGCTGGCCCCACTCCAGGGGCCAGGGCTTAAGGAGCCCTTTCTAGGCTGTTTGACTTGGGATCCCAAACCCAGCAGATGGCTCCAGAGTATTCCTGCCACATGAAACCAGGCAGGATGGGGCGAGCGGGCCCGAGTCGGGGCCTGCACCCCGACGTCGGGTGGGGCACCTCCCCCGGCAAGTTTTATCAATACCTGACAGAGGCCATGACTCAGAGCTGGGCTCTGCAGACAGGGCCTCTCCTGGCCTTTCAGCCTCCACGAGCCACACGTTAGAACTGGTCACCAGCACGGCAGGATGGCCTTTGTGCCTCAGAGCCCAGAGTCCCAACACAGGCCCTGGGACCCCTCAGTCCCCCTCCACCTGCTTGGCCTAGCAGGACAATGAGCAGGCCTTTGGGGGCTAAGTGGGCTCCCCTGGTGGCTCAGCTGGTAAAGAATCCACCTGCAGTGCGGGTAGACCTAGGTTCGATCCCTGGGTTGGGAAGATCCCCTGGAGAAGGGAATGGCTACCCACTCCGGTATTCTGGCCTGGAGAATTCCACGGGCTGTGTAGTCCATGGGGTCGCAGAGTTGGACATGACTGAGCGACTTTCACTTTGGGTGCTCACAACCCTTTACTGACCGTCAGTAGGACCTTGAGAGGCCACGTATCACTGAGTCTCAGTGGCTTCATGTGTAAAATGGGATAACACCCGCCAGGAGTGGAGGATGGAGTGAAGGACTCCTGGAAGATTTGGGAGGACCCTGCGATGCTCAGAACAGAGGCCTCTGTCCTGGAGGACACAGCCACCCTGGCTGTCTTTGGTCCTAGGACAGGGCAGGGGTCCTAGACCCACACGCATCAGCCCCTCACAGCCCCAAGGGGAGCTGGTTTCAGCCCCAGCACCTGGCGAGGGAGGCCCTGAGCTGAGAGTCAAGGCTTGAGCCGCCTGCCTCCCAGGAAAGGAGGGAATCAGAGTCATGTCGCCTCCCAGCTCCTGGAGCAGGTGTCTGTCCTCGTGAGAGAAAAGGACTGAGGAGGGGGTCTGGTGAGCAATGTGGGTGGGGAACCTGGTGGGCTGAGGGCGACTTCACCTGGAGAGAAATGAGAGGAGGGAATGCACTGAGCCTCTGAACAGGGGTCCATCGCGGGGGTGGGGCTATTCTCTCGGTGGCCCAGCATTTTCTCTGGGACCTTCCCCTCTGTCCCAGGGCCCGTCCTGTCTGAGCTGCCCCCCAGGCAGACAGAGGGGCTGAGGGACAAACTCCAGCCTCAGGCCCCGGCCGCCCCTACCACCCACACCGCTCTGCCCAGCGACTTTAGCGCTTCCCAGGTAGACGGGGCGAGCTGGGGGGGGCAGACGGTGTCTCACTCACCTCCAGATAGCCATGGATTTGCTAAGTGTCCAGACAGCCATGGATTTGATAAGTGTCCTCGGGACATTTGCCAAAATGTCCTTCAACTAGCTCATTTCCAGGCTCCAAGTGGACACCCCCAGACACTAAGGAGCTTCAGGCCGCTATCCTCTGGGAGGGGGTCTGTGGGGTCACAGAACCGACCTGCCACCCCTAGAGATCGTGAAGAGGAAGGAAAGCGGAGCCCTCGGGGACAGGCACTCAGGCAGTGGCAGGCCAGGACTCCCGGCAGCACTTTGCCCAGCTGTTCCTCAAACCAAACACTGCCCGGACAGGGTCGGCTGTGGGTAGGGACAGGAGGACTACAAGGGGGCCTGCTCATTTGGCGAAAGGGTGTCTAAACTCAGACAGAGCCTCTGCCCTCTTCAGCTTCACTCCAGGGGCCCTCAGCCCCATACCCACAGATAAAAACCCGGGGCTGTGGAGACTCAGGCCAGTGCCTCTCACCTGAGGAAGCACAGCCTTACTTGGGCTCTTTGTAAACCACAGACTCTGGTTCACCAGGCCTGGGTCGGGGTCTGCCTGCCTAACAAGCTCCCAGAAGCTTCCAGTCCACAGGTGACTGTTG
This sequence comes from Odocoileus virginianus, assembly GCF_023699985.2. NCBI lineage: Eukaryota > Metazoa > Chordata > Mammalia > Artiodactyla > Cervidae > Odocoileus > Odocoileus virginianus. The sequence goes on from NC_069680.1 coordinate 21,625,686, forward strand.
AGAAGAGAACTTCAAACTGGAACGTCAGGCCAAGGTCCCAGGGCCTATGTTCCCACCGCTGTCCCCTCAGGCCCTGCACTTGGAGGCATCAATGTCTTAGGGAGACTTGAGTATATTTGCCCTGCCCTGACTGGGGCTCACACTAGTGCTTCTCCAGGTCTGGTCCCTGGGAGCTCCAGGAAGCTCTCACCTCCTCCAACCCAGGCCCGCCGAGTCAGAAATTCTGGGTGGGACCTGGTAACAGGCCATCCAGGTGATTTAGGACATACTCAAGTTTGAGGGCCACTGATTTACAAAGTGCTTTCTTCTCCCTGAAATCTCATCAAAGCCCAGGGTCTCCCTGTGGACAGCTTGTTAAGCTAAGACATCTTGGGTGAGGCTTGTATGTATAAAGATGGAGATGGTGCGTGTGGCTGACTGCCTTTGTTCTCCAAAAATGGGAGCAAGGGTGCAGTGTGTTATCGGGTTGCCTTATATTTTAAAAAATGAAAGGCTAAGCCAAAAACTTAAAGAAAAAAAATTACCTAAAGGGAGAGGTATGGGGGATGGGGTGGGGAAACGGGTAATAAAAGCCAGGCCTCTCTGAAAGTGCCTGTCTTGTAGACTTGACTTAGAAAGCCAGGGCTCAAATACAAAACAAGTCTGGACTTAGCGAGGGGAGATTTTTGTCCAAAAGGATTCTTTTAAAGGAGGAAAGAAGGGGTTTCATAGAATTGCAACAGAGGGATGGACGATATCTCAGAAGAGAGGCCACTTTGACTGAGGTCTGCAAGGGCTCAGGTTTTGGATATAAAGGGGGTTTTCATTTAGGAGGGGAGTAAACAAGCCTCTTCTCACTCCACTTCCCCACCCTCGTGCTTTCTAGAAGAGGATGTCTTACCCAGAGTCCAGCGTATTCTCCAAGGGGCTGTGTGCTGGCTCGGGCTGAGGGTGGGCCAGAGTTCAGGATCTGGAGGAAGGAGAGAAACAACCAAAGCTGGACTGACAAGCATTTTGCTCTGATGGGCCAGTAAGGACCAACATTTCAGCTATGGTTTAGGAGGCAAAGATGGGAACTTGGAGGGTCTGTGTCTGGCCTTGTCCTTTACAAACAGTGGGGGCATCCATGGGTCTTACCTAAGTCATGTGGTTCTTTGCAGTGAGATAGTTTGGGTTTTTTGTTTGGTTTCAGAAAGCAAAAGGGTGAGGGGGTATTCCTTTAAAGTCACTGTTTTTCAAGAGCACAGGGCTCAGATAAAATTCAACACTGTCACCTGTAAATGCTTTAGATGACTATAAAACAAAACTAAGATTTTTTTAAAAGCATTCGCTAACAGTGAGAACTGGACATGGAACAACAGACTGGTTCCAAATCAGGAAAGGAGTACGTCCAGGCTGTCTATTGTCACCCTGCTTATTTAACTTATATGCAGAGTACATCATGAGAAATGCTGGGCTGGATGAAGCACAAGCTGGAATCAAGATCACTGGGAGAAATATCAATAATGTCAGATATGCAGATGACACCACCCTTATGGCAGAAAGCAAAGAAGAACTAAAGAGCCTCTTGATGAAGTGAAAGAGGAGAGTGAAAAAGTTGGCTTAGAACTCAACATTCAGAAAAGATCATGGCATCCGATCCCATCACTTCATGGCAAATAGGTGGGGAAACAGTGGGAACAGTGAGAGACTATTTCGGGGGGCTCCAAAATCACTGAGGATGGTGACTGCAGCCATGAAATTAAAAGACGCTTGCTCCTTGGAAGAAAAGCTATGACCAACCTAGACAGCATATTAAAAAGCAAAGACATTACTTTGCCAACAAAAGTCTGTCTAGTTAAAGCTATGGTTTTTCCAGGAGTCACGTATGGATATGAGAGTTGGACTATAAAGAAAGCTGAGTGCCAAAGAATTGATGCTTTTGAACCGTGGTGCTGGAGGAGACTCTTGAGAGTCCCTTGGACTGCAAGGAGATCCAACCAGTCCATCCTAAAGGAAATCAGCCCTGAATTGGAGGGCTGATTGAATGAGGGATGTTGAAGCTGAAACTCCAATACTTTGGCCACCTGATGCAAGGAACTGACTCATTTGAAAAGACCCTGGTGCTGGGAAAGATTGAAGGTGGGAGAAGGGGATGACAGAGGATGAGATGGTTGGATGGCATCACTGACTCAATGGACATGAGTTTGAGTAAACTCTGGGAGCTGGTGATGGACAGGGAGGCCTGGTATGGTCCAGTCCTTGGGGTCTCAAAGAGTCATACATGACTGAGCGACTAAACTGAAAGATCAAACGACAAAATAAACCTACTTGGGTATGCAGTTGGTGGTGCAATCACACAGAATGTTCCCGGGTAACTTGAAACCGAGCAGGGTCCCGCGGGGCCCTCCCAGCTCTAAAATCCCCTCCATGTCCCCTGTTTGTAGAAAAAGACTCCTAGACCTTCCCCTAGTTCCAAAGAGTGGGCTTAGGTAGTTAAGAGGACAGGATCACAGGAGTTTAGTTCTCCTGAAAGGATGAAGATAACAATCTAGAATATATTTGAGTTGTTTTCCAAAAACTAAGAACCCCCAGGTGGAGGATGGTGTCTACACCTGGCCACAAGCACGTAGACCCCACACTGGCTGGAACCAGAAGGATGAGATTCAGGGACGTCATCCAGTTACCTCACCACCAACCAATCAGAAGAAAGTCCCACTCCCCACAGCCATCACCCCAAGTTTTGCTTTTAAAAAGTCTTTCCCTAAAAGCCAACAGGGAATTGGGGTTTCCTGAGCACAAGCTGCCTGTTCTCTCTGGCCCCGAAATAAACCATTCTCTGTTCTAAATTCCAATGTTTTGGTTGTTTGGCCTCTCAGTCCTGGGCAGGTAATGAAAAGTTTCTAGCTAAATTTTCCAACCAGCATATACACGGTCAGGAGTGTCTGCCCACCACCGCCACTGACCCCACCACATGAGCAAAAGCTTAGCTCCTATCTCTCCCCAGATTTCAAGTTGGTTGCTTGTCCTGCAGCCTCAGTTCTCTGACGGGTTTAAGGGAAAAGTTGCTGTTTGCAACTAGCCCTGCTCCTCTCCTGTCACAGGTGTGAATTACACTGTGTCTTGCTCTCCGCAGCTCTGCAGTGAGGCTGGAAAACACTCTGAAGGCTATAGTGAGTCAAATCCAGGTGGCGGGTCATACTCCCTTGCAGGAATGCAGGCTGGCTTTCTTTCCCAGCCTTTGCAGTCAGGAGGGGTTCCAGCAGTGACACCGGACCCCACTCAAACCTTGACCAAGGAAGAGCAGAGAGGGGTTGGGTCACAGTGGGCGATTCTGAGTGCCTCTGGGCTCTGGAAGCTTCCTGGGCCAGAGGTGGGTGCTGGGTGTGCCAGGCCACGGAGGAGAGTGGCCCCTTTTCCTAGTGACCCCCAGGGTGGAAAAGAGGGAGAAGGTCTTTCTCTCTCCACACCTGCTTCCTTCTAATTCATTCTCAAAAAGCAGCCAGACAGAGCTTTGAGCTTAGTTAAAAAGTACTCCTCTCACCAGCTTTCCCCCTTATAATTGTGACTTGAGGAATAAGCAGGCCATCCCCCCATAGCCAGGGTTTTCCCCAAAGTGAAGACTCACACTTCCTTACACAGGCTGCGTATAGAAATGGGGTGGAAGGGACAGGGGATGCTGTGGACAAATTAACCAGCTGCAAGTAGAGGAAAAAAACTCTCATTTCCAGCCATTTCCAGTGAAGTCTGTATCCAGCAGGGCCCTCCAATGTGAGGGCGGCCATGGGCCTCCGTCCTGCTCTCTCCACCTTTGGCTCCCTGCCCTCCGTCTGGGAGCTGGAGAAAGAGGCAGAGGCTGCCGGACATCACTGTGTTAGCACCTGACCAAGGGCAGAGGAGTCTGGGCACTTGACATTTGTCAGCAAACAGCAAGTAGCCAAGATGGCGATGGCCAGGCTCTCTCGCCCCACGGCCTTTCCCTCTCACCCCGAGTCCTATAAACAATGACTTTGCCTGGTTATCTAACAGCTGAGATCACTTACAGCACTGCGCACACATGTCACGATGCACTGGCTTGGCCACAGGCCACGTTTGCACTGTCTGCCTATATAAGCTTCACCTGAGACCCTCTCGACCCCGCACCAGCTGTGTTAGAGAATAAGCATGTCTGCAGTTCCTAAAGCCCCTCGAGCCTTCTTCTTCCAGCTTCCCCGCTTGCGCCTTGCCTACCCTGAGTTCAGCGAGCAACGTGAACAGCGAGAGGGCTGGCATGGTGGGCAGTGAGACAGAGCGAGACAACGTTGTATCACCAAGTCCCCTTCCTGCTTGTAGACTCGGGGTGCCGAGCTGTGAGCATCAGCCTCCAGGAGACGGGGGAGCAGCTGTAAATAGCAGATCACTAGTAGAATGGTCATTTAAGACGGCTGTTCTGGGGCTTCCCTGGTGGCTCAGTGGTGAAGAGTCTGCCTGCCCACGCAGTAGACATGGGTTCGATCCCTGGTCCAGGAGGATCCCACCACATGCCGGGGAGCAGCTGGGCCTGTGAGCCACAGTGATTGAGCCTGGCAGCCACAACTGCTGAAGCCCGTGTGCCCCGGAGCGTGGGAACCATGAGGCGGGTGGGGGGAGCCTGCAATGAGAGGCCCACGCAGTAACAAAGACCCAGCACAGCTAAAGAAATAAGATTTTTTTTTTTGAAGTGTATATGTTTTAAAAGATGGCTGTTCTGTTGCTCTCTATGAATCCCCTGCTCGCCCAGGCCCTGCCTCACTCACCTGGCTATCCAATTCTCTTAACTACACAGGCCAGGAGCTGGGCCCACCTGACATCAATTCCCTCATAAACCGGAGCTTCTTTCTCCCCTAAGTGCCAAAGACTGCTGTTATGTTCTCCGCACACGTTGGGGTGTTGCTCTGGGACCCTTTGTGTAAGATCCCCCATCCCATTAGCCACTGAGGTCTCCCTTGCTGTCTCTGGGCTCTTCTGTCTCGAGGCTGGGCAGCTACAAGGGGTTCAGGGCTCAGCCCAGCACCAGTTCACACTCCTGGAGGCAGGAAGAAGTGTCAAAAGGAGGCGTATTTGTGCAAGGCTTGCCTGGAGGACTCGGTGGGCACCATCGAGGGAAAGCGAGAACCCATCAAGGAGAGCAGGCACGCTAAACCCCCTGAGGGGGAGAGAATGTTCTAAGAAGCTTAGATCCTTCCATAGGTGCCAGGGTCTTGGATTGCCCTTATGGGTGAAGGTGACTGAGGCTGGACTATAGGGCCAATCTTCTGTCGGGCTGAGTGTTTGCAAAGGAGGAGGACGGGTGGATTGGCTCTGGGGCCGCTGCCAGGGAATGGTCAGCCTTGAGCTGAGGCTTGGGCTGGGGGACGTCCCCTGGGGAGCCCTCTGGGGAGATCTGTGTGGGTCTTTGGGCTATGGGGACATTTGTTTTGTTTTGTTTTTGACTGTGTTGTGAGGTTTGTGGGAATCTTAGTTCCCCAACCAGGGATTGAACCCCCAGACCCTTGGCGTGAGTGAGAATGTGGAGTCCTGACAACCAGACCACCAGGGAATTCCCTGATGGGGACATATTTTAGGTCCGCTTAAAAGCCGTGTCCTCTGACTCTTGTGATGTCTGTGTCCCGCCTTCAGGAAATTCTCTTCCAGATGCAGGGCCCCGTGCTGGGGTGGAGAGGAGACAGGGATTTGGGGTCTTCCTCACAAGGCCACTGTGAGGCTGCCTGGTGGAAGAGGCAGTATTCAAGCGGTCCAGGAGATGAGGCCAGAGCCAATGAGCAGGGGGCCAGGGGCCCGGGACAAAGATGCCTGAGTCTGGGAGGGACCCTTAGCGTGAAGCGCCTGCTCAGTGGGCGGCAAACCCGCCCCCCCCCCCACCCCCGCCCGCCGCCAATGCCCCAGCCCTCTTTCTAATCTACTGAAATGCGCCTTAAAGAGGGGTGAGAAGGGATACAGGCAGAACACTAGCTCCAGAAAACAGACTGACCACCCGGATCCCTGCGTCTGCAGCCTCCCTGTTGCCCACCACTTCTCCCCTCTCACTCCAGGCCTTTGCCCATGGTATGTCCCTGCTGGTACCACCCTCCACCCCTCTTTTTTAAATTATTATTAATAGACTCTATCCTTTACTAGGCTTTATATTTTTAAAGCAGTTTTAGGTGTACAGAAAAATTAGGAAGAAAGTACAGAGAATGACTGTATGTCCCTTCTGCCACCCCTGATCCCCGCTCCCCAGCTCTGGAACACAATTTCCTCTGTTACCGATGTCTTGCATCAATGTGGTGCTTTTTGTTACAATGGCTGAACCAATATTGAGGCCTTATTATAAAGTCCGTAATATATGAAAGGGCTCTGTGTCTCTGTGTCATACAGATCTATGGGTTTGGACAGATACATAATGTCATGCTTCCACCATTAGAGAATCTTACAGGAGGGTTTCACTGCCCCCAAGTCCCCCTCTTCTCCACCTGGTCATCCCTTCTTCCTCCCCCCCACCCCGCCCCCCGCCGCCCCTATGACATTCTTTTTTAAATGACTATTAACACCCATTTTACTCTTTGATTACTGGGTTGGGAAGAATCGCTGGAGAAGGGAGAGGCTACCCACTCCAGTATTCTGGCCTGGAGAATTCCATGGACCATAGTCCATGGGGTCGCAAAGAGTGGCATTTGACTGAGCAACTTTCACTTTGCTCTTTGAGCTAGTTTCCTTTCTTTCTGATTTAAGTTGCCTTTATATTTGCATGAAGTCGTTTATTTAACTGTTTGAGGTTGATGCTTTGGCAATGGAAGAACACCGGGAAGATGACAATAGATAGAGTGTACTTTCCCTCTTACAAAGGAAGTAGGAGCCCAGGAAAGCCTGGATTTTGTTCCTCTTCCCTCAAGTGTTCAGTTCAACTACCCCAGCAAGGCAGGGGCTGTTACCCCATTAGAGAGATGAGCAAACTGGGGCTTGGTTGCTTAAGTCACTCACCCAAGGTCACACAGCTTGGAAGCTGCAGGGCTGGATGCAAACCCTAAGCCGTTCAGTCATAAAGCCTGTTCTCTTTCCAGCATAACCAGAGTTGAGCATCTGTCACCTCCTACCTGTGAGCTGTGTTTCCTTTGCAGCTTCACTAGGCCTGACACGTACCTGGACACAGTTGACCAGAGCAGGCTGCCCACCCTCACTGCCCTGGTGGACTCTTGGCCAGGATGTTGCTGCTGGTGGCTTCTCTCATGCTGGGGACTGAAGGGCTCATGTGGCCACAGGGAAGACAGGAATCTGGTGGGACTTCCACACAACATTGTAAAGTAACTATACTCCAGTAAGAATTAACTTAAAAAACCAAATCAATTCTGGAGATCAGAAATCTAAAACAGGTTTGCAGGGCTGTTAGAGAAGGACTGGCAGGTGGGGCAAGGTGAGTTGGAAACTGCTAATGTTTGGTACTCCATGGCCTGTATTGTATTGGCCTGTAATACACTGACAAAACATTTTAAAATAATAAAAATAAGCTTATTAGGGGACCCCCACCCCCCGCTCCAGGACTCCAGTCCTTTATTTCGGCTGTAACAGGTCCGTCTCTCACCTTCTAGACAGCAGGCAGGAAAGTGGGGAGGGGGCTGAGGAGTAAAAACCCTGGGGGGGGAGGGTCAGCCCTGGTGACCACGTGACGTCGTGCGACCCCAGGCCACTTTCCCTGCCCCCTCTTTCCCACTGTGGGGCTGCAGGGACTGACCAAGAGCCGGTGGCCGTGGGGCAGGTGGCATCAGACCCTCTGATTCTCCATCGAGAGCTCTCCCTCTGGGATTTGAGGTGGGTCGAGTGGAGAGCCAGGCAGCTGGCCGCAGCAGCAGTGGGTGACCTAGAACCCAGGGTCTAGAGAGGGCATGCAGGGTCAGGAGACGCCAGCCAGGTGTCGGCCGAGGCTCTGAGGATTGGAGGAGAAGCCGGTCCAGGCTGAGATGGACAGGTGAGAACAGGAAGAGAAGCTGGCTGCCCAGAGAGGGGGCAATGTGTCAGAGGTCCCCAGTGGCGTGAGGGCAGGGGTCATGGGGCCGCCTTGGAGCCTGGTCCAGACATGCAGAAGTCCCTCTTTTGTTGAGTTTAGTTTCCACTGTTCAGCAAAATGAATCAGCCATAAGTATATATACATATCCCCTCCTTTTTGAACTTTCCTCCCATGCAGTTCACCGCAGAGCACTAAGTTAAGAGTTCCCTGTGCTATACAGTAGGTTCTCACTAGTTATCTATTTTATACACAGTCAATAGTGTGTAGGTGTCAATTCCAGATTTGTGCTGTTTTAAGCCACTAAGTTTGTGGTGATTCGTTATAGCAGAAATAAAAAACCAATGTCATAATTTATATTGGTGGTAGTTGGTGGTTTAGTTGCTAAGTCATGTCCGTCTCTTGCGACCCCGTGGACTGTAGCCTGCCAGGCTCCTCTGTCCATGGGAATTCTCCAGGCAAGAATACTGAAGTGGGTTGCCATTTCCTTCTCCATTAATTGATATTAATATATATTAATAGTTCCTTACACTCCTATTGTGCTTTACTATTTACCAAATAGTAAATATTGTACATCCTTGTCTCCCTGACTAGATTATAAATTCCTTAAGGATATGAACTGTCTTTTCTACTTCTCTTGCACCCCAGTACTGTCAGCTCTCTTCTGTGGGTTCCACATCCTCAGATACCAAAGGCCGACCATGGTGTCTAATATCTAACAGCTCTAGGAGCTTGGTGAAGGAAGGAAGGAAGGGAGTGATGCTTCTTCAGTATACATTCTGTCCCAGGCACTATCGTAAGCTTTTTACATGCTTTGTCTCATTAAATCTTTACACGCCTTTAAAAATGGAGGGGGGTGGAAAGGAAAAGAGAATCTCTCTATTTTATAAGTTCAACATTTTGTAAATCCTCATGTTTCCCTTGTACATTTCCCTTTGGGCTTTGTGGGTTGTCAGTAAAATTCCATTTGAAAGCCTCTGTCCTTCAAGCCAAGGGAAACACAGAATCAGAACCGCTTTGCCCACGCTTGGCCAGAGGAAAAAAAGAACTGGGTCTGGAAAGGGGGTTGAGGGTGAGGCTTTGAACCAAGAGAGCTGGGTGCAAGACCAGCTCTGCCACCCACTGGCTCCACGAACTTGGGCGATTGACTTACCCTCCCCAGCTCTAAGTCCCCTCTGCTGTGAAACTCATGCCACACTGACTGCACAAATGTGAGGTGAGCTCTTATTATGAGCTGGGCCCTGGCCCCAGCCCTAGAGAGGAACAGATGAATACAAGAGGCACAAGTCCCTGCTTTCATGGGGCATATCTTCCAGAGAGGTAGAGAAAGTATATAAGACACAGATAAACATGTAGTATGTTTGTCAACAGTGCTAAGGGGAAACAGATGTCCTAGGTGAGCAGCTAAATAAAGGATGGTACATCCAGTGTCATGGGATGGTCTTAGCAGTAAAAAGGAAAGAACTGTTGATACACCTTATAGGGACCTCAAGGGCATTCTGCTGAGTGAAAAGCGCCCATTTCCAAAGGTCACAGGCTGCGTGATTCCACTTCTATGTCATTCTCAGCATGCCAACATTGTAGAGATGGGGAACAGATTAGAGGTTGTCCGGGGTTTAGGGGTGGTGGGTGTATGGGCTTGACTACAGAGAGAGATCTTTGCGGTGATGGAGTATGCTGTAATTCGGTTGCAGTGGTCTTTACGCCAAGCTACACTTGTATTTAAAGGGCTGAAAACTGCACACACATTGGACCAGTGTCAGATTTCTGGCTGCGATGTGATGTAAGATGCCACCATTGAGGGAAACTGGATGAAGGGTGCATGGGACATTTCTGTGCTGTCTCTCCAATTTGCTGTGAATCTATCATTTCAAAAATGTTTTAAATATGCAAGAAAACAAACTAAAGGAGGGAGGAAGGATAGGCACTCTGTGGCCAGTGGTGTTGAAATTTTGGATGGGTCTTAGCAAGGTGTAACTACCTCAGAGGGCAGAAAGATGGTTTAAATGCGATGTGACTGGAACCTAGAAATGCTGCAAATACTCAGTAAATGCTGGTTATTAATGTTTTCCTTATGGAGCTTAGGGTTCTGTTTAAATATTTCCTTTTTTGTATTTGATACTATTGGTGTGGTTATTTTTTTTTCCAGGTCCATAACTTTTGAAGACGCATGTTTGAATGTTTACAGATGACATGGTATGCAGTCTGGGATTTCAAGATAAAACACAAAGCAGAGGGGTCTTCCCTGGTGGTCCAGTGATTAAGACTTCACCTTTCGATGTCGCAGGTGCAGGTTCAATCTCTGATCGGGGACCTAAGATCCCACATGCCTTCTAGCCAAAAAACCAAAACAGAAAAACAAAGAGTATTGCAACGAATTCAATAAAGAAAAAACAAAAAATGGTCCATGTCAAAAGAAAAAAAAAGAATCTGAAAAACACAAGGCAGAGAAGTGGAGGGATGTGGTCAGGGTTTGTGGCTGGGTGGACTGTGAGGCTAGTGGGGTCCCTTGAATTCTGTCACTAAGACACAGCAACTTCTCGTCCCAGACAGACTCCAAGCACAGCAGGAGCCAGTTCTGCTGCGGGTCCCTGAGGTCAAGACCACACCCACGTCATCAGCTTTTGGTGTTGCAGAGAAGGCAACGTACCCTGCCAACCCAGATGGCCCACATCTTTGGTGGCGCGGTCTGTAGGAGCTCTTCTTTCTGCTTTTCAAGTTGAGACCATCTCCTGGTTTGCTGTTTGGAGCTGGTTTTAGAGTCTGTCCCTGCGTTCTTTCTTAATAATTTGTTCACTTAGAAAATAGAGTTCTGAGGGCAGGCAGTGCAGCAGGGCGGAGGTGTGCTTTCCCCTAACTTGTGTTAGCTGCAGAAACTTCTCTCTCCCCAAACAAATCCTTGTGAGGCCACCAAATGCACAAAACCAACAGCCTTTCTACAGCTTTCTTGGAGGAAGTGCTGTCCTCCCCTTTAAACAAAATTTTTTTTGTTTATTTTTGGCTACGCTGGGTCTTCACTGCTGCTCGGACTTTCTCCAGCTGCAGCGATCGGGGACCACCCCCCAGTTGTGATGCTTGGGCCCCTCACTGCAGCAGCCTCTCTTGCAGCAGAGTATGGGCTCTTGGGCGGGAGGGCTTGAACAAGTGCAGCATGCCAGCTCAGCAGTTTCAGCTCCTGGACTCTAGAGCATAGGTTCAATAGCATGGGCTTGGTTGCTCCGAGGCATGTGGGACCCTCCAGGAACCCATGTCTCCTGCATTAGCAGGTGTATTCTTCACCACTGAGCCATGCAGGAACCCTCCCCTTTGGTTTCTTGGCCAGCACTTTACAGTTTATTGGCTCAGCTCCAAAGGGAGGCAGCCTAGATGAGGTCCTGTCTTAGAGCCAAGGAAGCTGGGAGCGGAGGGTTCTGTTATTTGCTTCAAGCCCTGTGGGTGATGATCAGAGGGACCACTTCCTCCCTGAGTCCTCCACCATGCCCGTGGAAGCCGGGGTGGGTGGTCTCATCCCTGCAGCCCTCAACACAGGGTCCAGTGATGCATGGAAGTGAAATGCCCATGTGTGCTCCAGGCAGTCAGCCAGCTAGTCTCCAGCTGGATAGAACCACCTAGTTCCAGCCTTCAGTCTGCCATCAGCCACCCAGGGGACATTCATGGCACCCAAATGTCTTCAAAAGAAGGGACTTTGCCACTGCCTTTAGGCCTAAGTAACAGTGGCCTGTGGGAGAGGTCTTTATCCACAAAGATGATAACAGTTAACAGTATCCACTGGGTCAGTGCTGAACATGCCTTTCTCACTCAGTCCTCCCAACCACTATGGGTGTCACTATGATTACCCCTATTTTATAGATGGGAAAACTGAGGTCTAGAGAGGTGAAAGGACCTACCCACAGTCAGACAGACGGTGAGTGATGGAAAAGAAAGTGAAAGTCACTCAGTCGTGTCCGACTCTTTGCAACCCCATGGAATTCTCCAGGCCAGAATACTGGAGTGGGTAGCCTTTCCCTTCTCCAGGGGATTTTCCCAACCCAGGGATTGAACCCAGGTCTCCTGCATTGCAGGTGGATCCTTTACCAGCTGAGTCACAAGGGAGAAGAACCCAAAATTCAGGTCTGTCTGGTTTCATAGGCCTTGCCTTTTCTTTCCAGTTTTTTGTTTATTTGTTTAATTTGGTAAAAAGTTTCACACAAGCATCCCCCTTCCCAGTAGAAGAGAGTTTTCTTTCTGGTGTCGTTCTCCGGAGCTATTTCCTGCAGGTAAATTCTGTTTTGCATGTGTGCGCTCAGTCGCGTTTGACTCTCTGCGACCCCATGGACTGTAGCCCCCCAGGCTCCTCTGTCCATGGAATTTTCCTGGCAAGAATATTGGAGTGGGTTGACATTTCCTACTCCAGGGGATCTTCCCAACCCAGAGATCAAACGCATGTCTCTTGCATCTCCTTTATTGGCAGGTGGATTCTTTACCACTGAGCCACCTGGGAAGCCATACTCCACGTTAATCCTACTCATAATGGGGGTTATACCCCCCACTCTCCACCTGGTGTTTCACTCAATGGAACTTCTTGAACAGGGTTCTGAATCAGTACATACAGATTGGCTTTGTCATTTTTTATCTGCTTAGTATTCTCTACCTGTGTCCATATTGATCCTTTTCATCAGTCATCTGTAAATGGTCACCCAGGTGGATTCCAGAGGTTTCTCTCCCCAAGCACTGCCAGTGCCAACATGCAAACTCGACCAACACGCCTGACTGCTTCTTGTCAAGGTGGTCACGACCCCTCTCTGGACTTAAGATTCCTTCCAGTCCTAACCATAGCCTCTGATCCTTTAGCTGAAGAAGGGCCAGAGCAGGTGTTCCCAGTCCGTCCTGATGGGGGTCAGAGGCCCTACAGCAGGGTGAGAGGGCCGGTGGAGGGTCAGCTGGTCCATCTGCCTCCTGCAGGCCCAGCAGCGTGCAGACCTCCCAGAGGAGAACCGCCCACCCCGAGCGCGCCTCTCTTAAAAGAAGAAACACGTGGCACCCACAGATGGCCCTCACGCCCCATCACTGTTTCCTGCCCCTCCCACTTGGCCCAAGGCCTCTAATCCCCTTTTTCCATCTTGTCCCCTCAGGCCAACTTTCCTTCCTCCTGTTCCCTCTGCAGAGGGTAGAACAGATGGCGAACTTCTCTCCAAGGTCAGAGCTGCCCCTCCTGAGAGGTGGCCTCAGATGACCCAGGGATGAGGAGGGGGCCCTGGTAGGCAGCCAGCCAGGGGGCCTGTCGACAGGAGCTGTGGCAGGACAATGGGGCTACAGGCAGTTTGGGAAGTTGCCTCAAACACAAAAGGCCCTCAATGACCCAACTAAGTCAAATGAAGCATGAATTGAACCTCGCCTCCAGCAGTTTTCTTTCTATTCCTATAAAGCTTAAGAGAAGCAGGAAGGGGGAAGAGGACTCTTCTGCATCCTTCTCAATGTGGTGCTAAAGGACATGCATCCTGGGAGCAGAGAAATCTGAAATCTGGGTCTCCAGGCTCTATCCCTGAGTTGGGAAGATCCCCTGGAGAAGGGGATGATGACCCACTCCAGTCTTCTTGCCCAGAGAATCCCATGGACAGACGAGCCTGGTGGGCTACAGTCTATGGAGTTGCGACTGAGCACTCACACACACAAACACCAACAAAACGACCCAGAGTTACCCACTCAAGACCTCAGTGTCAATAGCTGTCAAGTGGGAGTTAGAAAACTGACCTAAACTGACCTAACAGCCGCAGCTGCCCTATGCGGCCAGTGGGACATTTGCTGAGGTGGCATTTGCTTGCCAAGGAGGATGCATGTCCTAGGTGAAAGAAGTCTTTCTGCAGCAGTGGGGACCTCCCAGCTCACTGAGGGGAGTCTCAGAGTAAGAGGGGCTGGCGGGCGGCCCCCGAGAGGCTGGGGGGTGGGGGCCGCCCTGGCTCCCTGCTCTTCCAGCTCCCTCTGCCCCTTTCCCCCCGCTGGGGGTCAAGTGTCCACCCCTGCCTGGGTGATCCAGAGCCGACCCCCAGCCGGCTGTGATCCTGGCCCCGTCGGGTGCGTCTCTGAGGCCCCTGTTTCCTCAGCGCTGCCTGGGCTGAGACGGGAGCCTGGGAGCCACTCCCTGCTGTGGAAGCTGAGTCCCGCGAGACCCTCAGGGCGATGGAGGGGGCTCAGAGAGTCAGGCAGCGCCTGGACAGAGGCCCTGGGGTGGCAGTCCATGGGAGACCCCACCCCACTGGGGTGGCAGCCAGGTCTGCCTCCCTCTGGCAAGTGCCAGGAGGTGGCGGGGGGCAGTTGTGGTGAGGGGTATGTGCAACTGGGCATCCCTGAGCCCCTAAGTGTCCTGCACAGCCCCCCTCCAGTGGCCTCCAGGAAGGAGGAGGGGCCTCCAGCACCCCAGGGACCCCACTTGCCTCATCTGACAGGTGCCAGGAGAGGCTGGCAGGAGGTGCGGATCGGGCGTGTTTGAAGCATGCCAGCATCTCTTCCTCATGCTGGTCCTCTCTTGAAGACTCTTCCTCGCTTTGGCTCTGTGAACATCAGTCTTGGTCTCTGCCCTGGGTCTGTTTCCCCCATCTGCCTCTTCCTGCCCTGGCACCCTGACCTCCAGCCCCCTCCTGCCCCTCTTCCACTTTAGCCTCCCCTCACCCCCATTTTTCTCTACCTGAAAAGAACCCCAGCACCCTGAGGTTTGGGAAAGGTGGTATTTGGGGACTCAGAGGCCGGGCCCTACCCCGGAAACCCAGCAGCGAAACCATCGCCAGCTCTGCAGGAGGTCACGGCCCCAGGAACCACCGCTGCTGTGAGCACCCCCTTCATTCGGTCATTTAACTTCCTCGCTTCTAACGGGCCCCACATGGACAGACAACCAACCCATCGTCCTCTCCCCCCAGGGCCTCTTCCTTCCAGGGAAAGTTGTCATCCAAGCTTCTCGTCTCCAGAACAGGGAGGGCATGGAGCAGTGTGGTGCCAGGCCGGAGGGTCTGAGGGCAGTTCTTCGGAATTTCTGGGTCTTTCCCACCACTCCTCCGGCACAGCGCTGTTTGTAATCAGTCACGTTGGGCCCATGCTGGGCTGGAATGGCGTCACGTGTGCTTATGAGATACCAGAGCCGTGAGGATGGGGTGTTAGACATTTGGAGACTCTTCTCATCAGCAGAAACATATTTGAGACCCTGGCCATTGTGAAGCACAGGGTGGTCCCTGGTGGGATGACTTGCCTGCCCTTGGGCCTGGATTGATGGCACAACTGGCCTGGATTCAGTTGGCAGAGTTGGGTCCTGTTTGTTCCCTCTGCACTGCCTTCGGCACCTGGCACCCTGCGGCACAGTGGATGGTACCCCAGGCACCTCTTGGATGCTGGCCAAGACTTTCCAAATTCACCCCTTTGCAATCTCCAGGTCCCCGTTTTAACTGGAAGTTGGCTGGCACAGAGTACAGCGGACCCTCCCTGCCAACTTCTTCACCGCCCAGCTTTTGATTCTACAGCCATCTTTATGCCAATCCCACAAAAAGGAGCCCAAACCAACAACAACGGGAAGGGAAAGAACAATAAAATTGTGACAGACTCAGTGGTTGTTTCCAGCAGGTCTTGAGGGTCCAGGGAGGTCCTTTTGTGCAGCCAGGACCAGGGCCGAGCATCTGGGCTGAGTTACTGGCCCAGCTACAAAGGTGTCCCCTTCCCAGTGGCCCAGGACTTGCCAAAGATTCCAGAAAAACAAGAGGGTTTGAGGTTGAAAAGTAGTTTAGGGATTGTGTTCATATTCTTGTAAATGATACACAGTATTCCTCCGAGTGAATAGGAAAAGCTTAGGCAATTTAAACACAATATAGCCAACAAGGATGATGGAGACAGTCGTGGGCTCCGTCCCTCGTGTAGCCCCTGCCGTGGGCAGTTTTCAGAAAAGGCCTGGCCCTCTCTGTGGTCTTGAAGTTGGGTGCTGGGACGTTGATAGAGGACTGGGAGGGGGTGAGTGACATCAAACCTCTTTACACGGTAATTTGTGCAAATTCTGAAAGGAGAGAAGGAATAAAGGAAGAAGAAATGAATTTTTTTATTTTTATTTTTATTTTTTTTTTATTAGTTGGAGGCTAATTACTTTACATCATTACAGTAGTTTTTGTTATACATTGAAATGAATTAGCCATGGATTTACATGTATTCCCCATCCCAGTCCCCCCTCCCACCTCTCTCTCCACCCGATCCCTCTGGGTCTTCCCAGTGCACCAGGCCCGAGCACTTGTCTCATGTACCTAACCTGGGCAGGTTATCTGTTTCACCCTAGATAATATACATGTTTCAGTGCTGTTCTTTTGAAACATCCCACCCTTGCCTTCTCCCAGAGTCCACAAGTCTGTTCTATACATCTGAGTCTCTTTTTCTGTTTTGCATATAGGGTTATCGTTACCATCTTTCTAAAGTCCATATATATGTGTTAGTATACTGTAATGGTCTTTATCGTTCTGGCTTACTTCGCTCTGTATATTGGGCTCCAGTTTCATCCATCTCATTAGAACTGATTCAAATGAATTCTTTTTAATGGCTGAGTAATATTCCATGGTGTATATGTACCACAGCTTCCTCATCCATTCGTCTGCTGACGGGCATCTGGGTTGCTTCCATGTCCTGGCTATTATAAACAGTGCTGCAATGAACATTGGGGTGCACATGTCTCTTTCAGATCTGGTTTCCTTGGTGTGTATGCCCAGAAGTGGGATTGCTGGGTCATATGGCAGTTCTATTTCCAGCTTTTTAAGAAATCTCCACACTGTTTTCCATAGTGGCTGTACTAATTTGCATTCCCACCAACAATGTAAGAGGGTTCCCTTTTCTCCACACCCTCTCCAGCATTTATTGCTTGTAGACTTTTGGATAGCAGCCATCCTGACTGGCGTATAATGGTACCTCATTGTGGTTTTGATTTGCATTTCTCTGATAATGAGTGATGTTGAGCATCTTTTCATGTGTTTGTTAGCCATCTGTATGTCTTCCTTGGAGAAATGTCTGTTGAGTTCTTTGGCCCATTTTTTGATTGGGTCATTTATTTTTCTGGAGTTGAGCTGGAGGAGCTGCTTGTATATTTTTGAGATTAATCCTTTGTCTGTTGCTTCGTTTGCTGTTATTTTCTCCCAATCTGAGGGCTGTCTTTTCACCTTGCTTATAGTTTCCTTTGTTGTGCAAAAGCTTTTAAGTTTCATTAGGTCCCATTTGTTTATTTTTGCTTTTATTTCTGAAATTCTGGGATGTGGGTCATAGAGGATCCTGCTGTGATTTATGTCGGAGAGTGTTTTGCCTATGTTCTCCTCTAGGAGTTTGATAGTTTCTGGTCTTACATTTAGATCTTTAATCCATTTTGAGTTTATTTTTGTGTATGGTGTTAGAAAGTGTTCTAGTTTCATTCTTTTACAGGTGGTTGACCAGTTTTCCCAGCACCACTTGTTAAAGAGGTTATCTTTTTTCCATTGTATATCCTTGCCTCCTTTGTCGAAGATAAGGTGACCATAGGTTCGTGGATTTATCTCTGGGCTTTCTATTCTGTTCCATTGATCTATATTTCTGTCTTTGTGCCAGTACCATACTGTCTTGATGACTGTGGCTTTGTAGTAGAGTCTGAAGTCAGGCAGATTGATTCCTCCAGTTCCATTTTTCTTTCTCAGGATTACTTTGGCTATTCGAGGTTTTTTGTATTTCCATACAAATTGTGAAATTATTTGTTCTAGTTCTGTGAAAAATACTGTTGGTAGTTTGATAGGGATTGCATTGAATCTATAGATTACTTTGGGTAGTATAGCCATTTTGACAATATTGATTCTTCCAATCCATGAACACGGTATATTTCTCCATCTGTTTGTGTCCTCTTTGATTTCTTTCATCAGTGTTTTATAGTTTTCTATGTATAGGTCTTTTGTTTCTTTAGGTAGATATACTCCTAAGTATTTTATTCTTTTTGTTGCAATGGTGAATGGTATTGTTTCCTTAATTTCTCTTTCTGTTTTCTCATTGTTAGTGTATAGGAATGCAAGAGATTTCTGTGTGTTAATTTTATATCCTGCAACTTGACTGTATTCGTTGATTAGCTCTAGTAGTTTTCTGGTAGAGTCTTTAGGGTTTTCTATGTAGAGGATCATGTCATCTGCAAACAGCGAGAGTTTCACTTCTTCTTTTCCTATCTGGATTCCTTTTACTTCTTTTTCTGCCCTGATTGCTGTGGCCAAGACTTCCAAAACTATGTTGAATAGAAGTGGTGAGAGTGGGCACCCTTGTCTTGTTCCTGATTTCAGGGGAAATGCTTTCAATTTTTCACCATTGAGGGTGATGCTTGCTGTGGGTTTGTCATATATAGCTTTTATTATGTTGAGGTATGTTCCTTCTATTCCTGCTTTCTGGAGAGTTTTAATCATAAATGGATGTTGAATTTTGTCAAAGGCTTTTTCTGCATCTATTGAGATAATCATATGGTTTTTATCGTTCAATTTGTTAATGTGGTGTATTACATTGATTGATTTGCGGATATTAAAGAATCCTTGCATTCCTGGGATAAAGCCCACTTGGTCATGATGAATGATTTTTTTAATATGTTGTTGGATTCTGTTTGCTAGAATTTTGTTAAGGATTTTTGCATCTATGTTCATCAGTGATATTGGCCTGTAGTTTTCTTTTTTTGTGGCATCTTTGTCTGGTTTTGGAATTAGGGTGATGGTGGCCTCATAGAATGAGTTTGGAAGTTTACCTTCTTCTGCAATTTTCTGGAAGAGTTTGAGTAAGATAGGTGTTAGCTCTTCTCTAAATTTTTGGTAGAATTCAGCTGTGAAGCCATCTGGTCCTGGGCTTTTGTTTGCTGGAAGATTTCTGATTACAGTTTCGATTTCCTTGCTGTGATCGTTTTGTTAAGATCTTCTATTTCTTCCTGGTTCAGTTTTGGAAAGTTATACTTCTCTAAGAACTTGTCCATTTCTTCCAAGTTGTCCATTTTATTGGCATAGAGCTGCTGGTAGTAGTCTCTTATGATCCTTTGTATTTCAGTGTTGTCTGTTGTGATCTCTCCATTTTCATTTCTAATTTTGTTAATTTGGTTCTTCTCCCTTTGTTTCTTAATGAGTCTTGCTAATGGTTTGTCAATTTTGTTAATTTTTTCAAAAAACCAGCTTTTAGCTTTGTTAATTTTTGCTATGATCTCTTTAGTTTCTTTTGCATTTATTTCTGCCCTAATTTTTAAGATTTCTTTCCTTCTACTAACCCTGGGGTTCTTCATTTCTTCTTCCTCTAGTTGCTTTAGGTGTAGAGTTAGGTTATTTATTTGACTTTTTTCTTGTTTCTTGAGGTAGGCCTGTAATGCTATGAATCTTCCCCTTAGCACTGCTTTTACAGTGTCCCATAGGTTTTGGGTTGTTGTGTTATCATTTTCATTCAAGAAATGAATTTTTAAAGTAATTTTTTTATTCCCTAAGAAAGTATGGATTTGAGTTTTATCTCTGCCCTCCTAAAGATGCTTATTAGGTGTTTCTCTGTTCACTTCTGCACCTACCCCTATCCTTCACTAACCCACTGCCCAGGTCTAAGTTCACCACTGACCCGTTTTTTGTTTTTTTTTTTTTCTATTTGCCCATTGCCCAACTGAGGATGTATTTAGGGATTTTTTTAAATGACTCACACACACACATACCCTGGCCCTATGAATTAAACAGAGATAGATAGATACAGGTAGATGGAGAGAGATACCAGTATCAATCTCTATCAATCTATCAATCTCTCTATATTTATATCCACTGATTGATCAATAATGGAAATAGAGACCAGAAATTCAAGGCTCTGTCACTTACCTGCCCAAGACACCTGCTGGTCTTCAGCTATATTACAGACCATCCCTGCCTGGAATTCTCCAGGTCAGAATACTGGAGTGGGTAGCCTTTTCCTTCTCTAGGGGATCTTCCCAACCCAAGGATTGAACCCAGGTCTCCTGCATTGCAGGTGGATTCTTTCCCAACTGAGCTATCAGGGAAGCCCTCTGGATGTGCTAGTCAATGTTTAGCAGCAGGCTCTTGGGGGAAGGGGGTGAGAAGCCCTGCCTGTAGCCTTTGCCGAATCCTTTGATGTAAACCATTCCCACCGTGGCTGACGTCACATTACCAGTGTGATGTCACGGAGCGTGGAGCTGGGAAGAGATGCACACGGCTGCTCTCACGAGTCGCGTCTGCTGCATCCAGCACACCACCCAGGAGACCACTACGCGATGGACCCAGCTGGCCTCTGAGGCCGGAAGTCCCCCGATCCCTTCTCTGTCCGTGGCTGCCCCAGGGGTTTGAGACGCCTTCCCACCAGCCGACTCTCACCCTTTCTCCTCAATTCCTGGTCCACCTTCCACCCGTCCTCTTCCTCCAGGAAGTACAGACCAGGGTCAACAGTCCTTATCCAACGGCAACCGGAAACCACAGCCAGGACTACAGGCCTTTATTTTCTTTAAAAGGGAACTACAAACCAAATCAATGTATTCCCCACCCCCGAAATATGTAAACATATAAAAGAAAATGTACCCTTGTTACTGAAAGCGGAGACTGAGGGAAAGGAGACGGTGGAGACCGCCGAGGAGCAGACCCACTGAGGTGGCCCAGCCCCGGAGCGTCACGGCCTGTGACCGTGGGCTCTGTGGTCGCTGAGATGGCGATGCCTCGGGAAAGGAGGAGGGGGCAGGCGGACTGGGCGGCCGCGGGCCAGCGTGGAGCCCCGGGCAGCCACTCAAGGGAAGGAAGGAAGGCCCCTCAGGGCCGGGCTGAGGGGAGGAACTCCCAGCACCATCCCCGAGCCTCTGGGCACCGGGAGGTCAGAAGCTCACTTCACGCAGAGATTCAACTCCACCCACTCGAGAGAGAGAAAAGTGACCTTTGTAATAGTGAGGCAGTTCCAGGGGTCATCCCACACAGGAAGCGTCTTCCCTGAGTGAGCCTGGGGCGGACACGTGGCTCTCACCAGCTGCTCTCACTGCCCGGCTTGCTGAGGACATCCTGCCCCTGTGCGTAATTTTGCTATTTGAAGTCGTCAGGAGTTTTTACCCAGCTGGGCCCTCCAGAGAGGCAACTGCTGGGTGGGGACCTGTCCTCAGACCCTGGAGTCTGTTCCCATCCTGGAGGGAACCAAACTGGTCCATCTTCAACATTGTGCCTTTCTGGGGGTGGGGAGGAGTGTTCCAAGAGAAATTGGGATAAAGCACGTTTTTCACCCAATGTAAAGGAGCAGGGAGGGGAGAGGTGAGGCTCATGGACGTGAAGGATGGGGAGGTTAGGAGATGATGGTGTAAAGTCAGTCTTGGCTGACCCAAAGTCACCACTGCACTGACCTCACCTTGACGCCTTAGGGGGCTGAACAGCCCCCACCTCACCTTCACTGAGACCTTCACCCCTCCCCACTTTATAGTCCCCCCTTAGAAAAGTTTGGGACCCCTGAGTCATGGGCACTCTTTCTCAACACAGGAGACACTTTGGGGGTGATGCTTAGACACAATGTTCAGTCAACCTTCTAAAAAAGGTAATTCCTTTTCTATTAATTTTTTAAATTAATTTTTATTGGAGTATAGTTGACTTGTAAAGTGTTAGTTTCAAAGTGAATCAGTGACACATGTACCCACTCTTTTTTAGATTGATTTCCCAGGTATAGGTCTTTAGAGTACTGAGTGGAGGTCACTGTGCTATACAGGAGGGCCTGATAGCAGTGTGTATGGGTCGATGCCAGTCTCCAATCTATCCCTCCCCCTCTCATCCCTGTAACCATAAGTTTGCTTTCTATGTCTGTGACTCCATTTCTGTTTTGTAAATAGGTTCATCTGCACCGTTCTTTTTAGATTCCACCTATAAGCAATATCATACGACATTTGTCTTTCTCCGTCTGACTTACTTTACTCAGGATGACAATCCCTAGGTCCGGCCACATCCCTGCAAATGGCATTATTTCACCCTCTCCACGACTGAGCAGTATCCCATTGCATGAATGCACTGCATCTTCTTTATCTGTGCCTCCACTGATGGACGTTTAGGTTGTCACCATGTCCTGGCTACTGGCAACAGCGCTGCAATGCAGCCTTTCCCTTAGTTTTGAGTCCTCTGGTTGCCACACTGGGACATCTGTCTCGGCATTCTAGAGCCACCACACAGAGCACCAGGGAGCAGGGAGCTGAACCGACAGAAGCTCACTTTCTCACAGCTCTGAAGGCGGGATGGCCGACAGCAAGTGTCTGCGGCGTGAGTTCCCTCCCGTCCCCGTGGCCTGCAGACGGCCATTCCGTCTTCTCCCTGTGTCATCACGCAGCCTCCCCTCCCCGGCTTCCTGTGTCCTAAACTCCTCTTAAACGGACAGCAGTCAGGGGGCTTCCTGGTGACCCAGTGATTGCGACTCTGCGCTCCCACTGCAGGGGCACGGGCTGGATCCCTGGTCAGGGAACTAAAATCCTGAAATCTCCATGGTGCAGCCAAAAAAAAAAAAAAAGACATCAGTCAGATTGGACTAGAGCCCATCCTAATGGCCTCATTTTAACTTAATCACCTCTTTAAAGATCCTGCCTCTAAATGCAGTCACATTCTGAAGGACTGGGGGTTGGGACATCAACATAAGAATTTCAGGGGGACACAACGGAGCCCATAATACCCCCGCTTAGTGCGGACATCACTCTGTTTTGACATTTTCTCCTTTTTAGAAAAGAAAGACCTCAGACTAAGAGACTCGAAGGCAAGAGAACCCCGAGTCAGAGATAATCATGCGGTGTTTCCATCAATTGTACATTGTCTTCTGGGACATGTGACACTGACCATATATGGCAGTGACTTAATGTCACTTTTTAAAGTAAGTACACTGAAGAAATGAGTGAACTCTTCAGTAACATGAGGTACCTCATGAATGTGGTACAGAGAGGAAATGGGATCTAGCCTAAAAGGCTGAGCAAATGGGATTGGATGGATGCCCAAGGCTGGCTGTGTTAGAGCAAGGGCTAGAACCCAGGGCCCCACCTCCAAGTCCAGATCCTTTCAAATAACCAGTGCTATGCCAGTGGGTGTTCAGTGCTCAGGGAGGCTGGAAATTTGTGCTTTGGTGTCTTAGTCTATTTAGCCTGCTATAACAGGATACTGTAGACTGTGCGGCTTTTAAACAACAAACATTTATTTCTCTCGGTTCCAGAGTCTGGAAATCCAAGATCTGACTGCCAGTATCTTTCTTCCAGGTTGCAGATTACTGACTTCTCACTCTTCTCATGGGCTTCCCAGGTGGCGCTAGTGGTAAAGAACCCACCTGCCATTGCAGGAGACATAAGAGACAGGTTTGATCCCTGGGTTGGGAAGATCCCCTGGAGGAGGGCATGGCAACCCACTCCAGTATTCTTGCCTGGAGAATCCCACGGACAGAGGAGCCTGGTGGGCTACATTCCATAGGCTCACAAAGAGTCTGACGCAACTGAAGTGACTTAGCACAAACTGTTCTCACACGGCAGAAGGGGTGCAGGCTTTCTCTGGGTCTCTTGCATAAGTGCACTAATTATTTTTTTTATATTTATTTTTATTTTGGCCAAATTGGGTCTTAGTTGCAACCTTTGTCCCCTGACCAGGGATTGAACCTGGGTCCCCTGCACTGGGAGAGCAGAGTCTTAGCCTCTGGACCACCAAGAAGGTTCCAAGGGCACTAATTATTGATGAGGGCCCCACCTTCATGGCCTAATAACATCCAGAAGTCTCTCACCTCCTAACATCATCCCCTTTAGGGACTAGGATTTCAACATATGGATTTGGGAGCCCAGGGGACAGAGCATTTAGAGAGTATAGTCTTACATGTCTTGACACCACCAGGTCCAGACTGCAACACACTGGACACATTCCTTAAACGTTTTTGTCCTCTATGTCTTTATTCACGGGGTTGCGATAGAACCTAAAAAGCTAATATACATATGTGCTTATCCTAGTACCCGGTCTGCAGTGAGGCCTTGATTAATACTAGCTCTTGATCTGAGCATAGAAAGAATCATGGAACACCCTCTGAAACAACTGAACTCCAGGTGTTTGTGTGTGTGCGTGTGTTTATTTTTTAAAGAAAAAAAATCTAGAAACCAACATCCTGTGAGCACTTCCCATTATGACTCAAGCACATATAAGCACCAGCTCTGGGTAATGAACAGAAATAGGAAGCCATGAATGAGTGATCAGTTTCCATCTGATGCCCCTGGGGCAGGTGTTAGAACGCACATCCCTTGGCCCAGAACCGGGACTCTAGGAGGAGGACTTGGGAATCTATTTTAACAAGTGCTCTGCATCATTCTGATATGCTCTTTGTGTCAGACCACTGACCCAGAACCAAACTTGTCTCCTTGTATGGCCTGTGGGCTGGTGAGCCTACAGTCTGGCCCAACTGGTCTCTCTTAACTACTAGATGAAAACAACCTCACTCAGAAAATGTACATTGTTAGAAGTATTTTCCCATAATTGACCACAATATGGAGATGCAGGGGAGTTTGGTGCTTTGCTTTGCTTTTTAAGTATACTCTTTTATTTTGAGATAATTATAGATCCACACAGAGTGGTAAATAATAAAGACCCCATGTACCTAAAGAACCCTCCTGCAAATGCAGGAGACGTAAGAGACGCTAGTTCGATTCCTGGGTGGGGAAGATCCCCTGGAGAAGGGCATGGGTACCCACTCCAATAAGCTTGCCTGGAGAATCCCATGGACAGAGGAGCCTGGCGGGCTACAGTCCATAGGGTCACAAAGAGTCGGACATGACTGAAGTGACTTAGCACACACACACACACACACCCTTTCCCCAGCTTGCCCCAGCGGTGACATCTTATAAAACTCTAGTACAACACCACAACCAGGATGGTGACATGGATGCTGTCAACCTACAGGACAGGTCCGTCAGCACAAGGATCCTTCATGCTGCCTCTCTCGCCCCACCGAAAACTTAACCCCTGGCAGCCACGAAATAAGTGGCAGAAAGGGAGGCCAGTGCAGAGCGCAGATGTGAAACTGCTCAGTACAGAGCCCCCAGCTCAGCAGCAGGAAGGGACTTGGCAGCCTGAGCCAAGGGGGCTCATTGTTTTAGGAAAATACTCCAGAGACAAATCTGTTAAGGGAAGCCTTAAACAGGGTATGCGTGAAGTTGAAACCTACAAAGACCTAAAGGAGGCAGTGGGAAGGATGCAGGAATGTGGGCATCAGGTCCCCACATTTTCTGCTGGCCTCTCTGGTGTAGGGGGAGATGGGGTGGCTGGAGAAGGGAATGGAAGGAGGACCAGGGGTGGGGGTTGGTGGAAACCCAAGAGGAGGTCAGATGATTTCTGCTTTTCAGCATCTGAATTGGAAGAAAAAAGAGATCAACCAGCCCCTTCCCTCTCCAGACCTCTGTGATATAGTTTTGCACAGTTAGTAGCATCTTGGAACCTGTTTTTTTCTACATTAAAGAAAAAAAAAAGTCCAGTGAACTGGTTCCATCTCTGATGAAACTCTGTGGTTTCTACAGCCCGAACTTGAGCAACACTGGAACATCATAAAATTCTTTCCTTCTGTGGCATCTCTTAAAATCTCCCAGTGTGATGCCTGATCTAGTCTCCCACCCTGTTCCCATAAAGAGAGCTGGGTCTGGGTGAATGTGGTCGCCTCAAAAAATATATTTTATTGTCCCTCTTCCTGCTCCCTCTGCCCCCGCCCACCGCCCTTGCTCCCTCTGGGACCCACAGCAGGAGGGCTCCTGCTGGAAAGGGTGACCTGCAAGCCTGTCTCACTCAGATGCGCTGCCAAGCAGTTTGTTTGCTTTTGTTTTTTCATCTGAACTCCAAATACCTCGGAACCAGCACCTGCAATTTTCCCTAACACATCCTTTGAACTCGCTGCAAGTTAAACCATGGAAGGTTTCATTTCTCAGCTGCAGTGTATGTCGCCTTCCCCCCCGCCACCCCATTTGCTTCCAAGAAACACCCCGCTACTGCTTCCCCGCCTCACCTCCCAACCACGACAACAAAATGGAAATCTGAACTTCCACAACAGTGCCCTTGCTTGGCTCTGTGTAAACAGCGTGGTGAGAAGAAAGCCCTGGCTCCCTCGCCCTCCTCCCTCTCGCATCCGAGCCGAGAACGCCTTCAACAGCAGCCGTGCAGAGGGGCAGAGGGGCACACCCAGACTGGACAGATGTGATTAGCGGCAGCGTCCCTTTGTGTGTGATGATGAGACAGCAGGGTGCTGCCACCCACGTGATGAGTTGGCAAATGTCTCTGTCACTCATTTTCACAAACCCAATTCAATGGGTTTTTGAAAAAGTGCCTGCCACAAGAGAACAAAGGCAGGCAGGAAAAATAGAAGGACAACTCAGCTGGTGTTCCAAAGTTACTTGAGAATTGCTCCGGGGACAGGGAAGCCAAACCAACTGGATGACTCTTCAGGCCAAAGTTCAGATGGTCAGAGAACCTGGGGTTCACAGGACAGACAGAGGGCAAAGCGCCAGATTCATGGTCAGAAAAGTTTAGCTTAAATACCTGTGTGTTCTTCATGCAGCTGTCCTATGCCTTGGTCTTACTTTTCCCATCTGCTTAATGGGCATATTGAAACCAATGTTTTATCTCTAGACTTCTGGTGAGGCTTGAAGGAGATCACTTGGAAGAGTGAGTGCTTTGGGATCTATAGGATGGGGTTGTGGCTTGGGGAGCCAGAAAGGCAGATCGCATGCCACAACACCGAGCATTAACTTCTCCCAGGCAGGAACCCTGCTGGCCTCCCTTCATGAAGTATAAGGGTTAATAAGGTAACATACATAAACCCAGAACCTACATGGTCCATCTCAGAGCAGCCGCACAGGTGAAGAGGCCAGTCCAAAGTGTTTTCCTTTTATTTCCCCCAAACCCTGAAGGAGATCCAAATACTAAGTTCTGGGAACTTGTTGAAACCCCGTTTCTCTCCCTCCCTCTCCCCTCACCCCCAGCCGTCGCCCCGGCACCCCTCAAGGCATCTCTCAGCCCTTTTCTCTACCTTTTCCTGTTTGCTGGGGCTCAGTGTATCCTCTCTGCCTCAAAAGAATCCTTTTTTACGTGTGGGTGGTGATCCAGATGGTCCAGATGGGATTCTCGAGGGCAGCTGGTTGCAGAGGAAGGCTCCGGGGTTAATAACTATTTTTTATGCCAAGGCGATTGTTTCTTTTGATGGTGTCCTCAAAGCTCTCTATGGCCCAAACTTAAGAGCTTATGCAAATGTCAAAAACAAATTATGCCTTTTGGGATATTTTTTTTTTTTCCTCTCAAATCTCCCTTTTAGCTCATTTCCTGCTTTCCCTCTGGGTGAAAATGAAAATTTGAGTTCCTGCTTTTCTTGAGAGGCATCTTTCAGAACATAAACCCACAACCTCTCCGAGTTGAAAGAGGCTTCAGGGTTCACCGAGTGCAATCTCGGGTGATGTTTAAAGGCCGCATCCCATAGCCCAGCCTCTGCATGGAGACCTCCAGAAGGGGGTGTTCTCCTGTCTGAGGCCCAGCAGATGATGTTCGACTTTCTCCCAAGCGAGCCATCCCCAAGGACAGGCCTCTATGTCCAGGCTCTGCACCTCCCCACCCCACACGTCCAATCCCAGGAAAGGCTGAATGAAGGAAATGAGCCAGAAGAATCCCATTTAAGAAAGTGCCCCAGATGTTCAAGCAGATGCGAGTTTTGAAGAATGATTTAACGTTCATTCATCATCTTGGCATGCTCAGTCATGTCCAACTTTTTGTGACCCCATAGACTTTAGCCTGCCAGGCTCCTCTGTCCATGAAATTTCCCAGGCAAGAATACTGGAGTGGGTTGCCATTTCCTACTCCAGAGGATCTTCCTGACCCAGGGATCGAACCCACATCTCTCACATCTTCTACACTGGTAGGCGGATTCTTTACCACTGCGCCACCTGGGAGGGTATGATCAACTAGAATTCAAAGGCTTCCTCTCAGATTCACAATTGAAGTTGTCTCAGAAAAGGGAATCGGAAAAACACTGAAGTCAGGAGCATGGGCCGCAGCCAGGCCTGCTGATGGAGGCCATCTCTCAACATTTCAGTTGAGAAGTTTAAATAATTCACAAAGGAGATTGATATTTTTCATGGAAAAAAAGAACCCTCAGCTCCCCTTGTCTACTGAGATGGAGAGGAAATGGCCTCATTTGCTGTGGGATGGGAGAGGGAGAGTCAATATCTATGGAAAACTGCTGTGACAGGGTTTAAATCTACCCTGATGCTAAGTCATACCTGGGAGATATGTTGTTTATGTCCCTTTCCTCTCAGCAGCTGGAGGAACTCAAGGGCAGTGTTGGTCTTGCTCCCCTCTGGGCCCCACACTGCTCAGGGACTGTCATGTTGAGATGTGGACCCAACTAGCGCCTATTCAAGAGACCAGGTCTTCTAGAGAGGGGCATTCACAAGGCCACTGATATCACTCTATTGGTTGGATTAAGACTCAGACCTTTTTCACTGAAACTTTATTCTGTCTTCTTCCATGTTCTTCTCTGAGAGTGAACTGTCAGAGATGACCTCAAAACACATTTGTTTATTTATTCTTTTGTGGATCAAACTGTTAAAGTCTTTACTGAATTTGTTACAATATTCCTTCTGTTTTATGTTTTGCTTTGTTTTTTTGGCCACAAGGCACGTGGGATCTTCACTCCCCGATCAGGGATTTTACCTGCACCCCCTGCATTTGTAAGGCAAAATTTAACTACTAGACCACCAGGGAAGTCCTGGGGATGCTCCCTTTTTAAACAGGTATCGAGAACCCCCAGGTCAGTTTCCCTAGGGTGGGGGTAGGAGTGTTTGTTGTAATAAGACTCCCAGATGTTTCTGATGCATAGAGTTTAGGAAACAGTACTCTGGTTAAGGAGACGGTGTTCTCTGTTCGTTTGGTGGTGACAAACCTGTACTGGCTGATTTTGTCTTCAGTTCAGTTTATTCGGGTCCATTGTGTCCAACTCTTTGCGACCCCATGGACTGCAGTCTGCCAGGCCTCCCTGTCCTTCACCCTCTTCCAGAGCTTGATCAAACATGTCCATTGAGTCGGTGATGCCATCCAACCATCTTGTCCTCTGTCGCCCCCTTCTCTTCCTGCCCTCAATCTTTCCCAGCATCAAGGTCTTTTCCAATGAGTTGGCTCTTCACATCAGGTGGCCAAAGTATTGGAGCTTCAGCATCAGTCTTTCCAACGAATATTCAGGGTTGATTTCCTTTAGAATTGACTGGTTTGATCTCCTTGCAGTCCAAGGGACTTGTCTTCTTGCCACTTTTAATCCTTGCAGCTGAAGTTAGGCAGATGCTGGACTCAGGCTATGAGTCCCAAACTGCCCACAAGGCACCCGGAGGCCACAGCAGTCTGAGGAGTGCCCGAGGATACCTTACACTTACAAGGAAAGACACAGTAGCTGACGCTGACTGAGCTCAAGATGGTTCACAGTTCAGCACATCTACATCCCTTCTGACGGAGCCATCTCTTTCCGAAGCTGGGTTTCCGAATGCTGCTGTGAGAAAAAGGAAACAGCACATGGAGATCACTGTGGGCCAGGATCCAAGGGGCATCAGTCTGATTCCAAGGTCTGAGGAGCTGGGCGGAGCCCACAGGTGTACATGTTACATTAATAAATACTTTTGGTTATTTCTGAATGAAATAGAAATACTCTTTAAATTTTGATTTGTGTATAATTTCTTAAAGGTCAACTATGAAACTGTTAGGGCACAAATGCTTATTAAGTTGCTGGGACCTGTTTAATCAATGGAGTTGTTAGTTTGGGGTTCGTTTGTTTAACCTCAGGACACTGAAAAAATTTGAGACTCCAGGGTGTCATGCACTGAGAAAATTCAGGAGCCTCTGGACTAAGGAGAAAGGTCAGCAAAAGTAATGTTAGCCTCAGAAGTAAAGGAGATACAGGCTAAGTGACACCAGGAAGAAAAAATAAAGCAAGTCAAGAATGTGCTGCATTTTATACTAAGCCTGGTTTCCTTGATAAAGGCAATGCCATTAAACAAAAAATAAAAAAAGTTTGGGAGACTGTTTCTAAATTGAAAGACCTTGCAATGCTAGCTCCTTGACTGAACCCTGGCTTTGAAATAAAGGACATCTGAAAACGTCCTCTAGTTTGAGAAGTTTGAATATGGAGTAGGTGTTAGATAATATTAAATAATTGTTCATTTTAAGTGGAATAAGTGTTATTATTTTAGGTGAACCATTACATCTAATTTTCTTTAAAATCATTTGGCAAAAAATATAAACTATGGAAGAAACATGGCTAATGATTATTAATAATTAGTGATAATTATTAGCAATTATTAATAAAATATAGATAATGCTTTACTGTAATTGTGTTTTTCTTTTCTGAATGTTTTGAGACTCTTCCTGTAAATAGTCTTTGTAAAGTAACAGGTTAGTGGTAAGCTGAGCAATACAACTGGTCAACACTGAAGAAGCGGGATTGTAAAGATTTGGACGAATCCACTGAAATCCCTCCCAACTTTGCCACAAAACGGAAAAAACCAGGACTTCCCTGGTGGCCCAATGGTTAAGGATCCGCCTTGCAATGGTGGGGGCTGGAATACAGGTTCGATTCCTGGTTGGGAAACTAAAGCCCCACGTGCTGTGTACCACAGCTAAAGAGTCCATGTGCCTCAACGGAAGATCCCACGTGATGCACTGAAAACCCCACATGCTGCAACTAAGGCCTGCTGCAGCCAAAATAAATATTTTAAAAACTGTACTAACTGAGAATGACACCTTAGCTGTTACCTATTTTGCAAAGTAAAGTAACTCATTTCCCTAATGAAAAAAAATCAGAGGAAAGTCTCAAAGACTTCTGTACATGGAGGGACCACTTTATTCTCACTCCACACAGTTGAACAGGGAGCTGGGGACAGGGTACCGATATCTGTATCTGTGAGAACTAAGACAGGAAATATGGAAGGGAGGATGACAAGGAATGCAGGGGTCCTGGGCTCCTTGACAACCCACCTCCATCATCACCGCAGCACCCTGGTCTCAGGGCTCCTGTCAGATGTTCTCTGGGGTGGACTTCTTGAGGGGATGCCCCTTAAAAACTGTCCCCCAGATGCTGGCAGCGTTCTGTAGCTGGACCTGGGGGGGGATTCCATGCGTGTAAACAAACAGGGGTGGCTTCCCAGGCGGCTCAGTGGTAAAGAATCTGCCTGCCAAGCAGGAGAAGAGGGTTCGGTCCCTGGGCTGGGAGGATCCCCTGGAGAAGGAAATGGCAACCCATTCTAGTATTCTTGCCTGGGAAAACCCTTGGACAGAGGAGCCCAGCGGGCTACAGCCCACGGAGTCGCAAAGAGTCAGACACAAGTTAACCACCACCACCAAGCAAACGTGGACCACAAGCAAACGCTGCCCACTCAAGATCTGTATATTTACTGAACATTAATTACTCCTCAGTTAAAGAAAAAAAGCCCTCCCCTTACCTCTGAAATAATAATGCAGCCCAGAGATCTGGGGAGCAAAGATTGAAATTATAGCCTCTTCTCTTGGAAACTTCAGAAGTAATGACTACATTTCGGAACAAACACCAGAGATAAAAGAGGAGGATTTAGAGAGAGACTTTTAAAATCCACCGATGAGAAAGAGAGAAATTTAATATCTCAACCATTTTAAACCTTTAAGCCTCTGTGCACAAAGCTAGTCATTTCTTGATCTCTTTGTTAATGTAGCTTTAGTACCGGGTGGTTTACTGTGCAAAGTTGTGCAGTTCTTTAATAAACTCACATCAAAACACTGTTTCCTGGTGCTTTTAAAAAATTAGCAGTGACTTTAGAAATGAATGAAATGAAGGAAACAGTCCTCCACTGAGGGGTCTTTGGGGCCATTAGAGGCCAAGGGGCGGGGGGCGGGGGGGAGAAGTTAAAGAAAACCTCAGTGTAAGCCCAGGAAGTTCCTCGCTCTCCTGCCTAAACGGCTATGGGACCGGTGGGGGCTAGGAAGGGTACCCACCTTCCTGCCACTCACACTAGAAGCCAGGGTCGTGGCCCTGGTCAGCTGCCCCACCCCCAGATCCCGGGCACTCAGAAGGTGATTAGTAGAAAGATCCTTTTACAACCAGACCTGGGGAGGGGTTTCCACAGGACGCTCTGGGGTGGGGGGAGAGGGGGACGTGTGCCAGGGTGGGTGGGAGTGATGCCCAGGGCCTGGGGAGGGTCCGGTCGCAAGACCCTCCCCGGAGGGAGTCCAGCTTCTCACGCCCTCCATGGCTCAGCAGCTCCCCCGTGAGCCCGAGCCGGGAACTTCAGGAAGCCAGGTTCCCTCCTCCGCAGAGTGGAGGACATCCTGTAAAGCGGAGGACGTCCAGGGAAACCACGTCAAGGGAAAGTCCCCAAGGATACAAGCAGCCCCTCGAAGGACATCTAGTGGATTCCCTTCCCCTTGCTTCAGGTGCAAAATGTCTCCAGAAGAGACCCCAGCTCCCTGTTTTCACTGCTTTAAAGAAGGCTGACCCCAAAGAACTAATGCTTTCGAACGGTGGTGCTGGAGAAGACTCTGGAGAGTCCATTGGACTGCAAGAAAATTAAACCAGTCAATCCTAAAGGAAATCAACTCTGAATATTCATTGGAAGGACTGATGCTGAAGCTCCAATACTTTGGCCACCTGATGCAAAGAGCCAACTCATTGGAAAAGACCTTGATGCTGGGAAAGATTAAGGGCAGAGGAGAAGAGGGTGACAGAGTGAAATGATTGGATGGCATCACTGACTCAATGGACATGAGTTTGAGGAACCTCTGGGAGATGGTGAAGGACAGGGAAGTCTGGCATGCTGTAGTCCATGGGGTCACAAAGAGTCGGACATGAATGACTGACTGACTGAATAGCAACAACCCTTGTCACACAATAACTTTTTTTTGTCAGAGACCCTCTCTAAGACTTCTTGCCTTTAACTTGGCCACTTGGCTGAGATAGGAAGCTAGCTCCTAGTTGGGTTGGCAGTGGGGTCACCTCCCAGACTTGATACACAATTCCAGGCCCTCCTTGGTCTTCCCCTCCCAGGCTGCCCCTCACATCCTCCAGTGCTGACCCTCTCCTGCTCAGGGACCCACATTTTCAACGTCAGTTATTTGAGCAGTATTCAGATCCAGCTTCCTGGTCCTGGGGCTCTTCTGTGGCCACTCAAATGATGTGGAGAAGCAGCCCCAGCTAAGGAAACAGGAATTAGCCCAGAGATACCAAGGGAACATTTCATGCAAAGATGGGTTTGATAAAGGACAGAAATGGCATGGACCTAACAGAAGCAGAAGATATTAAGAAGAGGTGGCAAGAATACACAGAAGAACTGTAGAAAAAAGATCTTCACAATCCAGATAATCACCATGGTGTGATCACTCACCTAGAGCCAGACATCCTGGAATGTGAAGTCAAGTGGGCCTTAGAAAGCATCACTATGAACAAAGCTAGTGGAGGTGATGGAATTTCAGTTGAGCTATTTCAAATCCTGAAAGATGATGCTGTGAAAGTGCTGCACTCAATATGCCAGCAAATTTGGAAGACTCAGCAGTGGCCATAGTACTGGAAAAGGTCAGTTTTCATTCCAATCCCAATGAAAGGTAATGCCAAAGAATGCCAAAACTACCGCACAATTGCACTCATCTCACACACTAGTGAAATGATGCTCAAAATTCTCCAAGCCAGGCTTCAGCAATACGTGAACCATGAACTTCCAGATGTTCAAGCTGGTTTTAGAAAAGGCAGAGGAACCAGAGATCAAATTGCCAACATCTGCTGGATCATCAAAAAAGCAAGAGAGTTCCAGAAAAACATCTATTTCTGCTTTATAGACTATGCCAAAGCCTTTGACTGTGTGGATCACAATAAACTGTGGAAAATTCTGAAAGAGATGGGCATACCAGACCACCTGACCTGCCTCTTGAGAAACCCATAGGCAGGTCAGGAAGCAATAGTTAGAACTGGACATGGAACAACAGACTGGTTCCAAATAGGAAAAGGAGTACACCAAGGCTGTATATCATCACCCTGCCTATTTAACTTATATGCAGAGTACATCATGAGAAACACTGGGCTGGAAGATGCACAAGCTGGAGTCAAGATTGCGGGGAGAAATATCAATAACCTCAGATATGCACTTTCTGGCAGAAAGTGAAGAGGAACTAAAAAGCCTCTTGATGAAAGTGAAAGAAGAGAGTAAAAAAGTTGGCTTAAAGCTCAACATTCAGAAAACTAAGATCATGGCATCTGGTCCCATCACTTCATGGGAAATAGACGGGGAACAGTGGAAATAGTGTCAGACTGTATTTTTGGGGGCTCCAAAATCACTGCAGATGGTGATTGCAGCCATGAAATTAAAAGACACTTGCTCCTTGGAAGGAAAGTGATGACCAACCTAGATAGCATATTAAAAAGCAGAGACATTACTTTGCCAACAAAGGTCCATCTGGTCAAGGCTATGGTTTTTCCAGTAGTCATGTATGGATGTGAGAGTTGGACTGTGAAGAAAGCTGAGCACCGAATAATTGATGCTTTTGTACCGTGGTGTTGGAGAAGACTCTTGAGAGTCCCTTGGACTGCAAGGAGATCCAACCAGTCCATCCTAAGGGAGATCAGTCCTAGGTGTTCATTGGAAGGACTGATGCTGAAGCTGAAACTCCAATACTTTGGCCACCTCATGTGAAGAGTTTACTCATTGGAAAAGACCCTGATGCTGGGAGGGATTGGGGGCAGGAGAAGGGGACGACAGAGGACGAGATGGCTGGATGGCATCACCGACTCGATAGACATGAGTTTGAGTAAATTCCAGGAGTTGGTGATAGACAGGGAGGCTTGGTGTGCTGCAATTCATGGGGTCACAAAGAGTCGGACATGACTGAGCGACTGAACCGAACTGAACTGAGGAACCTGCCATAGGCTTCCCTGCTGGCTCAGCTGGTAAAGAATCTACCTGCAATCCAGGAGACCCCCGTTTGATTCTTGGGTTGGGAAGATCCCCTGGAGGAGGGCATGGCAACCCACTCCAGCATTCTTACCTGGAGAACCCTCACGGACAGAGGAGCTTGGCGGGCTACAGTCCCGCTAGGGGTCTCAAAGAGTTCGACACGACTGAGCGACTAAGCACAGCGCAGGAACCTGCCCCGCCTTCCCTGTGTGACCTTGAACAGACCACACGACTGGGGATCATTAAGATTTATTGACCAGGAGCTGTGCTGTGCACATTACATGTATTATCTCACTGAACCTCATTGAGTCAATGTTATCCCCCATCTAACAGGTGAGGGGATTTAGGCTTGGAAAGATACGTGACTTGCCCAAGATCACAGAGATAATCCATAATGAAGCTGGATTAGTTTAGGCAGTTGAACTCCATGATACGATCTCAGTCGAAATTCTCATGCTAGTCAATAGTAAAAAAAAAAAAAAGTAATAATAAAAATAACTGATGGGCTTCCTGGTGGCTCAGTGGTAAAGAATCTGGCTGCCAAAGCAGGAGACACAGGTTCTATCCCTGATCCTGGAAGATCCCACATGCCATGAAGCAAAAAAGCCTGTACAGCACAGCTGTTGAGCCTTGCCCTAGAGCCCACACGTGGCTACTACTGGGCCCTCGTGCCACAATCACCGAAGCACACACACACCGGAGCCTGAGCTCTGCAACAAGGAAGGCCGCCGCAATGAGAAGAGGCATGCGCACCGCAACCAGAGCGCAGCCCCCGCTCACTGCGACTGCAGAAAAGCTGGTGCGGCAGCGAGGAGCTCGCACAGCCAAAAATAAATAAGTAAAATTATTTAAAAAGATAATTGAGATTCTTCCACTGCTAAGATTCAGGGGAAAGCTGCCAATTTGGTAAAAGTGGACCCACGTTTTCACATCTCCAGATGGGCCATGGTTAACGTAACCACCTAAGAAAATTGAGATAAATACTCCCTGGAGAAGGGGAAAAGACAGCTCTCCTAGACCAGGGTCTCAATATAGATGTTTACAAGGCAGCCAGCGGCACTGTATTTCTCCTCAATTCTTCTTAACGAGGGGAAGAGGGGCGACATGTGGACCAAAAGTCACATACTTGCAAAGACATCCTTCCTCTGGAGACCAAGAAACAGCAGATTCTTTTCCTGGGAACATCTCTATCAAATAGACATCTGTTACTCTTTGGCGATCTGTATGCCATAACAGTTTAAAAAACAGAGTTTAAATGCTTAAATAAGAAGAAAACAGTTTGCCCGTGTTGCAAAATAGCATATAAACTGTGCTGGAATTAGCGCAAGGGGAACATTTATCTTTCCTAGATAATCTTGAAGCTGGACTTTTTTTTTTTTTTGATGGTGTATATTATGTTTAATGGCATGGAAAGATGGTCATGATATATCACTAAAGTGGAATAAAAACCCCAAACTGGCTGTAAACACCAAACCAGACTTATTTTTGCCTTTTTAATTATTTGCTTATTTTTGGTTGTGATGGGTCTTGGTTGCTGCCAGAGCAGACTTTTTAAAGGAGTATTTGACTGTGCCTCCCTGGCTGGGGTGAGGTGCCCTCTCCATGTCCTGTGAAAGAAAAGGAAGAATGGGTTGAGACCAGCTGGATTTTTTAGCTGTAACGACCAAAGACTTGTCTGAGCTGCAATCTGGGCCAGCCTGGTGTGGAGAAAGACGGTAGGGTGGAGAGAGGAGTCTAAAAGACCTGGCTTCCAATCCTGGCAGCCCCAACCATGAGCCACAGTGGCCTGGTGCATGTTCGATGCCTCTGAAGGTCAGCCCCCTTTGGTACTGTGGAAGCCACACCCACTGCCCAAGTTTGATGCCATCTGCCGTGCGCCTCGCACAATGCCAGGCGCATGGGACGTGCTCAGGAAGTGGTGGGCGTCCCCACTCTGCAATCCCAAGGGTTGACCATTACCAAGGGCCGACACTGAGGTGCCGGGCTGTGAATGAGATCAACCAAAATCCGAGGCCCTGGTCCACTTGACGTTCCTTTGCTCACTCAAGGAACATTGACGGAGGGTCTGCCATGTGGTTGCTCAGGGCGAGGCAGTAGGCTCGCCTCTGGGAACTCAGTGAAATACACCCCGTCCCTGTCCTTGGGGAGAGAGGTCATAAACGGGCAACAGAGAAATAGCCTGTGCCTGGGTTCTGGGGGTGCTGGAAAGGGGGCATAAGGACAGGGGGCTGCTTGGTGGGGTCCTCCGGAAAGACCTCTCCCAGGAGCTGACATCTGACCTGAGACAGGAAGGAGCCACGGTCAGGAGGGGGCAGCCTGAGCAGAGGCTGCAGAAAGCAGCATCCGTGCCCCGCTCACATCTGAGCTCTGCTCAAATGAGCCGGAGAGGTACCACGGCAGGCGAGGTGGGGCTGGGCTCAGCTCTCCTGCCTTTGCAGTCAGGAGGCCATGGTCATGATCTGAACACTGGAGAATAAAGAAAGGCCCAGAAGGGGTTTATGCAGGTGAGCAATGGGGTCAGGGTTGTGCTTTTAAAAGGTGGATGCTGGAAGAAGGTGGGGAGGGGGTGTGGAGTGAGAAGGACTGACCAGCGAGGAGACTCCATCGGGCAAGAGATGAGGGAGGCAGCTTGGTCAGGACCTGGGGCCGCGGAGACAGGAAGGGTGGACGCATTCAAGCTAGATTTGGGAGAAGGCGCTAGAGGGTTGCTGATGGATCAGACATGGAAGTACAGAAAAGGAGAGACCGTCAGGCCACATCCAGGTGCTCCAGCCTTGTGGCTTTGTGGGAGTTCGGAAAAGGTCCCCACTTTCTGCAATGGATACAGCCCTGGGAGTACACTGTAAGCACCCAAAGAAGGTACGACCTGCAAGACCCCCACTCAGAACCCCAAGCAGAGGAACCATCAGGTTTCTGCTTGAGCAACTTCAGACTCGCAAAGCTTGCACTTCCTGTGGGAATGCCAGGAAAGCCATGAGGGGGCCATTTCAGCAGGCCACCCCTGCCTCCCTCTGGGTGTGAGGTTTCTCCCCTCCAAACCGTGGGGCATGAGCCCCGCCACAGTGTATGTTGCTAAGCTGGAGAAGAAGCACAGCTTTAAAACCCTGGAAGCTAACGGTACAGCACGAACATTTAGCACTTAAATAGATGCAAGTTCTAGAACATCCACAGCCAAAAGGAAAGTAAATAATGACAGAATGTGAGTCATGACTGCGCTTGCCGAGTATTTGCAGAGCGTATAAACAAAGTGTGCTTACGGATTCAGAGCAAGGACCTGGGAGTTGGGTACCAATTCATCAACTCCCAACTCTAGCACATGCAAGGACATATTAATAAAATCATAGTCCAAGGGGTCGCAAGGAGTCGGACACAACTGAGCAACTGAGCATGCACACACACGCAATGAAAAACTTAGTTAACTAAGTCTTCATTCTCTGGAGTTCACCCGAGACTGGAATTTAAAAAGCTTATCCCTGGCTCTGTGCCAACCTAGAGGGGTAGGATGGGGCGGGGTGGGAGAGAGGCTCCAGAGGGAGGGGGCATATGTATACCGATGGCTGATTCATGTAAATATACGGCAGAAACCAACACAATACTGTAATTATCCTCAATTAAAAATAAATAAAAAATTTTAAAATACATATTCATTAAAAAAACTCTTATCCCCAGGACTTCGCGGGCACTCTAGTGGTTGGGACTTTGCCTTCCAATGTGGGGGGTGTGGGTTCGATCCCTGGTGTGGGATCGCATATGCCTTGAAGTCAAAAGCCCAAAGTATGGAGCAGGGACAAAGTTGTGGCTAGCTCCATAAAGACTTTTTTAAAATGGCCCATATTTTAAAAATCTTAGAAAAATAAAAAGCTTATCCCGATAAAAACAGAGTACTCATTCTCATGTTTCTCGAACGAAATCACTTCACCACCAATGTTGACATGAAGCTTAATTAACACTCTGATATTTAGGGAGGGAAAAAACAAAACAACTGAGCGTGTAAACCTAAGAGATGAACACAACCAGCCAGTCTTGCCCCATCAGTCTCTCTCCCAGGGGCTGGTCACTTACTTTCTTGTAGCAGAGTGTTTGGTAGTGACCCCTTCTCATCTCCTGATAAGCTGCTCCCTTAGAGGCAGGGTTGATGCCTTATCCTTGAAACCTCCTCCATTCCTATAGCTAGGAGAAGGCAGCAAGTGAAAGTCTCTCAGTCATGTCCGACTCTTCGTGACCCCATGGACTATACAGTCCATGCAATTCTCCAGGCCAGAATACCAGAGAGGGCAGCCTTTCCATTCTTCAGGAGATCTTCCCAACCCAGGGATCGAACCCAGGTGGATTCTTTACCAAGCTGAGCCACAAGGGAAACCCAAGAATACTGGAGTGGGTAGCCTATCCCTTCTCTAGCAGATCTTCCTTACCCAGGAATCAAACCAGGGTTTCCGGCATTGCAGGCAGATTGTTTACCAAGTGAGCTATCAGGGAAGCCCAGGAGAAGGTAGTAGTTGCTCTTTCAGTATCTGCTGTGTAAGTGACCATCTTTACTAACTGCCAGTATTCACCCCAGCCCTGGGCTCCTCCAGGGTCCTGTCTAGGCAGAAGATGGACCCAGACAGGGAGCTAGGATCAGGAGACAGATCTGTGTTTGGTTCCAACACAGACCCTAGCACTCATGAGCCTGTGTGAGTCATGTCCTTTGTCTTCATTTCCTCGTCTCTAAAATGGAGAAATAGCTGTTCTCCTTTTTAAGGTTTTGCAGATGAAGCAGTGGAAACACTTGGAAAAGTGTTCCCTGAGTGTGAGGTGAGCCCTGCCATGCTTTGGAGGGGAGTTCTGTGCATCAGAAGGCAAGATGCTGCCGGAGTGTGGACCACGGCGGATTCTGGGCCAGTCAGCAGGGTGGATCCGGAGGTATCGTTAATGACCGCAGTCACAGAGGAAAATGTCACCAAGGCTGTGCTGATCTGCTCACAGGAGATGGCAATCAGGGCACAGGCTCTGGAGCCAGCAGATAACATAGAACGTGACCAGCCTTAAGGCAATAGGACGTGACGGGCTCTTCGGCCAATCGGAGATCCCACTGGTGCTCTGCCCAAGGCAATTGCTTGGACAGCTTTAAAACATAGGCCCCGTCAAACACAGCATCTGTGGGTTTTTTTGTTTTGTTTTGTCTTTTAGCATCTATGTTTTGAGACCCTGCAGCCTGTTGATTTAAATGTATGTTTTACTCTGATGCTTTGACCTCTTTGAGAGTTCCTTGGACAGCAAAGAGATCCAACCAGTACATCCTAAAGGAAATCAGTCCTGAATATTCATTGGGAGGACTGATACTAAAGCTGAAACTCCAATACTTTGACTACCTGATGCGAAGAACTGACTCATTTGAAAAGACCCTGATGCTGGGGAAGATTGAAGGCAGGAGGAGAAGGGGACGACAGAGGATGAGACGGCTGGAATGCATCACCAACTTGATGGACATGAGTTTGAGTAAACTCTGGGAGTTGGTGATGGACAGGGAGGCCTGGTGTGCTGCGATTCATGGGGTCACAAAGAGTTGGACACGACTGAGTGACTGAATTTTGACCTCTGGGTCCTGGCTGGCCCTGGAGGCACTGCTCCTCACAGCACCAGCTAATTCCTAGAGATAGAAAACAACTGAGCAACCCAGAGCTGGCACCCCTAGACCCTTATTTATGGAGTGCTTGCACTCTGGGCCACCTGCCCTAATCATTCAACCCAGATACCAGTCCGTTAGGGACACCGCCTAAGCCCCAGAGCCCATGGAAATGATCCAAGCTGGCCAGTCTACTCTTTGTCCCGCCCTTTCCAAGGAAACCACAATAAAGGCTTTTGCCAACATATCCCCCTCACTCTCTCCACCTCCTGACCGACCCTGGTGATTTCCCATCAGCCCTGCATGGCGGGACCTGCTCCCTCCTCTTACTTAGAAACTGTAACCGACTCTCCTGTCAGTGATAAGCATCTCCTGATATCCTGGGCTAACCATACCTGAATAATAATACCACCTACATTTTAACACACCTGTGAATCCCACTGAAGCTTGAATCATCATGGCAGCTACACAGTCCCCATTGAATCTGGGCATCCAACACAATGGACAAGAGTTGAACATGAGTCTGAGCAAGCTCCAAGAGATAGTGAAAGACAGGGAAGCCTGGTATGCTGCAGTCCATGGGGTCGCAAAGAGTCAGACACGACTTAGCAGCTCAACAACAGCAACTAGACGCAGTCCCTAGCCCATAGAAGACACTATTATTTATTCTTTTAAAATAATTTTATTTACTTATTTATTTTTGGCTGTGCTGGGTCTTCGTTGCTTGCTGGCTTTTCTCTAGTTGCGACAAGTGGGGGCTACTCTCTAGTGGTGATGCACAGATTTCTCATTGCAGTGGCTTCTCTTGTTGTGGAGCACGGGCTCTAGGGTGCATAGGCATCAGTAGTTGTGGCTCATGGGCTTAGTTGCTCCACAGCATGTAGGATCTTCCTAGATTAGAGATTGAACCTATGTCTCCTGCCTCAGTAGGCGGATTTTTTTTTTTTTTTTTTAACCATTGAGCCACCAGGGAGGCCCCAGATGCAATTAAGTTACTAATCAATAAATGGATAGGGGGAAAGTGAAAAGCTGAGTGTGGAAGCATCATCTGGGGACACAGATGCCCTACACTTCCATCTCACTGTTGCAACGGCTTTAGGAAGCTGCATTCTGTACCCGCCTGGTTCTGCACTTGGAAGGGATGTAGGCAGCCAGGCCGGAGCAGGCTGGGGGAGGTGGTGTGAGTACATGCTGGTGGGAGTAAGCTGTGGTTAAACGTAAGCGGCTCCCCCTCCCACTGGGGAGTTTT
Organism: Odocoileus virginianus; assembly: GCF_023699985.2. Lineage (NCBI taxonomy): Eukaryota > Metazoa > Chordata > Mammalia > Artiodactyla > Cervidae > Odocoileus > Odocoileus virginianus. The sequence continues at coordinate 21,667,393 of NC_069680.1, forward strand.
TCAGGCAGCTCTTAAGCAAGAGGCTCTTCTCTTGGCAGACAGGCTTCCGGCTAACTAGCTGTTTCCTTTATGTGTTTCTGAAGAGATCACCACCTCAAAGGGTCTCTGAACCCAGGGGTAAAAATGTGAAAGCCGGAAAGAGGGTTTCCAGCCATCTGCAGTCTCTGGGACCCGCCCAGAACAGGCTCTCAAATAGGAGGACCAGGGTTTCCCAGGTGGCTCGGTGGGTAAAGAATTCACCTGCAATGCAGGAGACACGGGTTTGATCCCTGGGTTGGGAAGATCCCCTGGAAGAGGAAATGGCAACCCACTCCAGTATTCTTGCCAGGAAAACTCCATGGATAGAGAAGCCTGGTGGGCTGCAGTCCATGGGGTCACAAAGAGTCGGACACAACTAGGAAATAGCACACAAGCCACTCGCTCAGCTCCATGGGGCCTTGAAATTATCCTGAGTCTGTGACATTGGGGGGCAGGGTGGTCTGCATCTCTGCACTTTTCTGGTTAGAAAACTGTAAGTTCAGCTAGAGAACCTATTTCTTTCTTTTTTTTTTTTAGTTCCTTACTCCTAAAAGCACATCAATCTGTTCTGCTTGAAGATGGACTGAATTTCCCAGATGACAGGGCCCTTGGGTGTCATTCTCAGGACGACCATCTCATTCCAGGCAGAGAGAGAACCTGTCTGGGATGACCTGGGGAGGCAGATCACCTGTTGGGAGTGGGGGAGATCAAGTGTTTACTGTTTCTGATGAGGTTCAGCTGTGTGCTTCGGTTGGAAGCAGCCAACGGCACCCTAAGACCCAGAAAGGAAAGACGGGGGCATTAAACCACAGTGAAGGGACAGTGAGAATCTGGGAGACCGCCCAAGTGGTCATGCCAGGAGAGGGGGATCAGCAAGGTGACTATGTGAATGGGTTTCACCCAGAACAGAACTGGCTGATGTCCTGTTATCCCAGCACAATGATTCAACCCACTGCCTTTCTCTCTCAAGTGTCCTGGTTTGATTGATAAATCATAGTCATAGTCAACAGCAGGGAGTTTTGCAAATGGAATGTCTGAGTTGGAAGGCTCTCAAGGAAGAGTCTAGTTGCTTTGTTTGTATAAACAGAAGTTTAAGGTTTGGCAAATATGCTGGAGAAGGTCTGGCAGCAGCAGATGGCAGAACAGTGAGCAGAAGGGAACCATGCCTGACCTTGGCTTTGCTGGGGGCAGGGGTGGGGGGAACTTGGGCTGGCTAGGGCCGCCTGGGACCGTTGGACTTCGCTCACAGACTCTAGCCCAAGAGGGAGCTTCCAAAGACAGCATTTCCATTCCATCCTCTGGTTGAACTCTCAAGCCCAGAGTTAAGAAGTCTAGTGAGGGGTAGGCACTAAGAAGAAAGGGTTTCACCCAATGGGCTGTGAGAGGAGCGAACATTCCCTACCCTCCATCATCAGCAGGGGCCGGGTGCCACCTTCCCATTCAGCACCACCTTGCATCGCCATGGGGACCCTGAACAGTCTCCGGTTTTCTTCCTTCCTGGTTGAGATCTTGTTTCTGTCAAAATGAACTGTTTATCTGTGTTGCATGAAATGTCACAGATTGTGGGCAAAACCAGGACAAACCCAAACCTCAGAAATAAGAGCCCTCAGATGATACTCACATGCAACTCCCCGAATCTTTAGAGGCTGCGATGAATTTTCTTTTCCCAGCACTGAACTTATTCTCTAGAAGTATTTAACCCAAGAGGCATCTGACAGACAAGCCCCCAGTGGCCTGAGCATGCCAGATCAACTCATTCTTGAGCTGATTCACCAAGTGAAGCCGTGGACCCGAGTGACCCACCCACGGAGGGAGGGTGAAGACGTCAAAGGGAAGATGTGGTTGTTAAGTTTCACCTGGAGGCCTCACATGAAGTTTAATCAAGCCGTAAAATACTCAAGATGTCCAGTGTGTAAGGACTATTTCACTTTTGTTTGTGAGACAGAACTAAAACTTCAAAGCTATTTGTCTTTTTATCTAAGATAAGCCATCATGCAAAACTTACTGGTCAAGCAGATAATAAAATACACAGATCCCATGGAAGGGTTTTTGTACATTTCAGTCCTTGCAGATAACAAAGCCATTATGCACCCTGCATGGTCCTGAGAGTGAGTTCCTTCGATTCTGAAAGCTGCCAGTCCTGCTAGCGCCTGGAGGGCTCATGTGTTATAAATTCTCGAAGCTCTTTTAGCTGCAGTCTGGGCATCTGGTGATTCTTCATCCTCTTCCTCGGTCCGCTTGTGTTTTAAGAACAAGTCAGACTTTAAGAAGCGGCTGTAACTGTCATACTTCATGAGGTTGAAGATCTAAGGGGAAAAGGAAAATTATAAATCATTGAATATTTATTAAATACCTATCATGTGCTGGGGCTTTGCAGGTGGTACAGTGGCAAAGAACCCTCCTGCCAATGCAGGAGACACGGGTTTGATCCCTGGGTCGGGAAGATCCCATGGAGGAGGAAATGGCAATCCACTCCAGTATTCTTGCCTGGAAAATTCTATGGACAGAGGAGTCTGTAGGGGCACAGTCCATGGGGCAACAAAGAGTTGGACACGAATGAGCGACTGAGCAGGAGCACGATCATGTGCCAAGGAATGCACATGCATGCCAAACACCCAAGGAAAGCTGAAGTTTTGCAGTAGACCAGGCAGATTTCCTGGATGTTTGGGGTCATTATGAAATTATTTCAATGGATTATAAGAGCTTAAAGAGTCACACGAGCAAATCTATATTTTTCATGGAAGTCTAGATTCACACAACATTGATGCATACCCTTGGATCAAGAGGTACTTTAAGAATCACCACTTAAAAAAAAAAAAATAGAATCACCACTGTATTCAGGTTAGATAATACAGGGATGTGGGTCTCCGGGAACTTGAGGTAGCAGAGGAGAAGCCATATCTGTAGAGACGATGAAGTAAAGGCCACTATCATATCAGACGGTGCTAATATTTAGGCCCCCAGAAGTCTGGCAACCAAGGTCTTACACAAACCTATTATTACGCCAAGAAATAAAAGGGGGCTTATTCAGTGCAGGGCAGAGAAGTGGAATGACAAGCTCTGCGAGGAGGGGCTTTGGGAACAGGCTCTAATTAAAGAAAATAGCAGTCAGCTGCAGGATGCAGACACCTGCCCACTCACACAGGCCCAGGAGAGCATCTCTGGGAAAGAAGTTATTCTAATACACACTTGCCAGGTGCGAGGGGAGGACCCCTGATGGATTAGAGGACTGCCACCTGCTGCACCCCAAGTTCGCAGAGTTTCCCCCCTTCTCAGCCAGAGTCCCTGTTCCCAACATCCTCCTCCCCTAGTGCCTCCTCATGCTTTGCTACAGTCCTCCCTTGCCCTGCCAAGGGGTTGGAACAGGGGGAAACAAAAGGGAAGAACCTTCGGGCTATCGAGGGATGGTCTCTTATTTTGAGAAGTTTCTCTCCATCTCAGACCTTCCCACTGGACTTTCAGGACATTGTGCAGACTGAGAATTCACACCACGCAACCTGGCACCTTCACTGACTGCACCGCCATGGACTTGACAAACAGAAAGTTCCAGGGGCATCTAGAAAGACGCTCGCTGCCAGGCGGGGTCACCAAGTGGGTGGCAAAACATCTTTTAAACCCACCCTCTCTGGGATGTTTCAAGAGAACAGCATCGAAACATGTATATTATCTAGGGTGAAACAGATCACCAGCCTAGGTTGGGTACATGAGACAAGTGCTCAGGCCTGGTGCACTGGGAAGACCCAGAGGGATGGGGTGGAGACGGAGGTAGGAGGGGGGACCAGGATGGGGAATACATGTAAATCCATGGCTAATTCATTTCAATGTATGACAAAAACCACTGCAATGTTGTAAAGTAATTAGCCTCCAACTAATAAAAATAAATGGGAAAAAAAAAAAGGCAATAAATAAATAAATAAATAAATAAACCCACCCTCTAGCCACAGGCACATATACTACATTACAAATGAAATGCCTGATGGTGTCCACGGGCTCAGAACATCTGGCTGGGGGCTGGGAGAGCTGGAACTTGGCCTTGACACCTTTGTTTTCCCAAGACGGCTCCAAACACGGGAGCACCGCCTACATCGTTTTGCTCTGAGCCGAGTTTGGACTTCGGGTTTTCCTAAAACTCTTGAGCTGCTGCTCGCCCTTCTGTGAGTGCGCTTCCAGTTTGGTCAACCTGCTCAGAGAGAGCACGCTCCAAAGGCCCCCGCCTTGCGCCTCTCCAGAGTGGGCATCTATTTTGTAGCAATCTTGTCATCTTAGACTGCTTCGATAAGGTTTGGAGAAAGTATTCATTAAAGCCAAAAACCTCCCAGAAAATACAGAAGTCATAGGCAGGGGTGAGACAGGAGATGCGAAATGCCAGTATCATGTCGTGCGGGTGTGTCATTCCTCATCACGACCTGCATTATTCAGCCCTTCCAAGCACAAGAACCTCCAAAGGGGACTTTGAGATGCTCATCCAGTTCACCGTTTGAAATGATGCTTGAAGTGTGACGGATGAAACCAGGCTCTTGTGTGCCCCCGACCCGGGGAACCAAGCCCCCACCCCCTCCTCCCAACCAGGCCCGCAGCAGATGTGACCCAGCACCATCAGCAGGATGCGGTTCGACCCAAGTGTCTCGTCTGAGTCTCCGCGTGTGGGAGTGGTGCATCCTGTTTGCCTGCTGCGGCTCTTCGAGAAAAGAAGAAGAAAGGCCGGGGCTGGAGGCGCCCGGCCCGAGGTGGTGGGGGAGTGGGGAGGGGAGGTGGTTCCAGCAGGAGGGCTCAGCCTCCCGGAGATGCTCAGCTCCCACTTCGGCACACCTGGAGCCAGCAAGCTCGGGAGGACAGGGCTATAAATTATTTAGCAAGAGCTCAGGGACCACGCCCTGCCGTAGGTGGGTGTGAGATACCCATGGAGGCCCTCGAGCTGGGTTTCCCTCTTCAGGAGTCCTCGCCTGTCTCCTGCTGCCACCGAGTCACCGGGTAGCAGCTGGAGGCATCAGACCGGGACAGATTTGAAGAAGGAAAGGGATGTGGTTACCAAGAGCCTCATTTTCTGGGGCTAGGAGCTGCCTGGCACCTCTGACGGGGTCTTCACTGCCACCAGCAAAAGGTCTCCTGGGCACTGACCTTGGAGCTCATGGCAATAGGCGGCTCCAACCCAGGGCCCCTTGTGGGTACTCAGCTGTGATGACTTTGAGAATGTCCTAAAAATCTCTTGCAAGAAAGTGGCCAAAGACCAGTTACCCCACTGCTGACCACAGCAGCCTTCATCACAGGGCAAATGGTCATGTCAGCGGTTCACCCAGTGAATAAACAGGGCCCATCCACTGAGCAATGACTGAAGGGCTGGTGAAACAGTTCAAGGTGTACCAATCCCAGTAAGAGTGCCTTCAAATCACATGCCAGTCAACACATGGAGCATCCTCTCTAATCTTCACTGAACCCCTGAGGACCCCGAATACACAAGGGAAAGAACTGGGCCAAGGAGGTTTGTTGCTTTGCCCCAGTGGCTGGTATATTGTCAGCTCAGCTGCCATGACAAGTACTAATGACTGGGTGACTTGAAAAGCAGGAATTTCCTTTCTCGGGACTCTGAAGGCTGGAAGTCCAAGATCAAGGTGACAGCAGGGCTGGTTTCTCCTGAGGACTCTGTCCTTGGCTTGTAGGTGGCTGTCTTCCCCAGGGTCTTCATCTGGTCTCTCCTCTGTGTGTGTCTATGTCCTAATCGCCTCTCCTTATAAGGACACTGGTCAGATTGAATTATGACCCACTCCAAGGACCTCATTTAATCACCTCTTTGAAGACCCCCATCTCCAACTAGTCACACTCTGAGATCCTGGGGCTTGGGAGTCTACATCTGAATTTGAGAGGAGACACAATTCAGCCTGTGACAGTGAGCAAAAGAGACCAGCAGGATGCAAACAGTGGCCGTCCAGCTCTCGAGCCCACACGCCTACCTCCAGGCCATCCCACCACTCCTACGGCAGAGTGAGAGGTGGTCACTAAAAACGGAGATTGTGAAGAGTTTAATGTGGAAAAATGAACATGATTGTCAAGTGACTAAACACCGAATGTTTCAAGTTCACTAAAACTGAAAACAATGACCCCAAATACATTCTCTGATGTGTTAGCTTGTGTATTTAAGTGGGGAATAAACATCCCCAAAGGTCAGTATAGGAGGTTGAACAGTGTGTTCCCCAAACTGACATCCACCCAGAACCTCAGAATGTGACTTTATTTAGGAATAGGGTTAGCTGAGGCTCTCAGGATGATGTCATCTTGGCTTAGGGTGGGCCCTAAATCCAAGGGGGCTTTCTTTGTGGCTCAGATAGTAAAGCATTTGCCACCAGTGCAAGAGACCTGGGTTCAGCCCCTGGATCAGGAAGATCCCCGGGAGGAGGGCAGGGCAACCCACTCCAGTATCCTTGGCCTGGAGAATCCCATGGACAGAGGAGCCTGGCGGTCTATAGCCCATGGGGTTGCAAAGAGTCAGACACAATTGAGCAACTTTTCATTTCACTAAATCCAAGCAGTGATGTCCTTAAAAGAAAGAGAGAGCACACAGAAAGACATACAACCAGAAGAAGCCCAGGTAAAGACAGAGGCTGGAGGGATGCAGCTCTAAGCCAGGGACACTGAGGATTGCCAGGAGCCACCAGGAGCTGGAAGAGAGAAGGATAGGATCTCCCCTCCAACTTTCAGAGGGAACACGGCCCTGCCTGATACCCAGGTTTCAGACTTCTGGCCTCCTGAGCTATGAGAGGAAAAAAAAACACCTATTTTCTTAAGCCACTTAGTTTGCAATCATCTGTTATGACAGCTCTTGGAAATGAACACAGGTAAATTATTGACTTCACCTCACTCCTGCTTGAGCACAGAAAATGAGATGGCCCTTAGGGGTTCCAGAAGGCTCCACAAGACCAGGACTCTCTGATGGGAGAACTGGACTTACCAGGGCTGGACTGTGGTTATCAGCCTGACCACGCACCTCAAGTTGTCTGCAGGGAAGCGAAAGAAGAAGGTGGAGACCCCGGTGGGCTGGGACTGTGGGCAGCGGACCATAGACCAAGGGAGCAGAGCTCTAACGCACACAGACAGCCCTTTGGGGACACAGGCAGCCGATGGAGCAGAAAACCCAAGTTGGCAGCAAAGTTGCATTTCTACCTTTTTTTTTTTGCCAACACAGCTGTGTCCGTGCAGGTTTCAGATTTCAGCAGCCCCACATCTGGGAGCTACATGCCAGGACTGTAAATCACTTAGTGTCTTGGCCTTGGGATCCAACCCTTAGTCTGCCAGAGGTGGGACTCGCAGTGAAAACCAAGAAGGGAGGCTTCCTGCCACGAGGTCCCCCAACTCAAGGTTGATACACAGCAAGGCACCCCACCCTCCCCAGACCCCAGACAGCGCAACTAATTAGGATTTGCCTTTCTGTGCTGGAAAATATCCACGAGGGGCTCTGATTTGAGATTGTTTTGTCTGCTGCTCTGGAAAGGATTCCCTCACAGACACATACTCAGTCATGTAGAGAATGAGATGCTTAACCAGCTTTGAGGGCCCCTCCATGGAGGCTTCATCCCTGTCTCAATCAAGTATATTGCAAGCCTAATAAATCTTCTAACCCATCTTAGAAGACAAGACGGCAGTCCAGTGGTTTGGACTCTGCATTTCCACTGCAAGGGGCATGAGTTCCACCCCTGATCTGGTGGGGAGCTGAGATCTTGCATGCCATGTGACATGGTCCCCCCCCAAAAAAAAACAACAAAAAACACAAGGACATTAAAGACCTAAACTAAACATATATACTGCAAAGCCTTCCACGAATGTAATTTCAACTGGATACTAAGAGGAAAAAACATGAAACCTTTCCTGCAACAGAAAATTTTATTAATGGGATTTCATATTTGCTTCAAGCACTTGATTTAGTTTTGATGTGAAAATGACTGAAAAGGTATACAAGTGTCCACAAACTGCAGTTCTAGAATGTAATTGCACACGCAGACTGCAGACACACTTTCACACCACGCAAGCAGATGCAAAGCATGAAGAGAGCCAGTCCCCATGCAAGGATCAGCTGGGTGCTATAGAGGCTCCTGGTGCAGGGGCACTGATGGGGACACCCCCACCGCTGGTCAAAGACCACCTTCCCCTCTGTGATGGGGGTATGGGAGAGAAGGCCCGAGGGCAGCTGGCGGAGAGCGGGAGAGATGACAAAGCTCAGGTCGGCCCTGGTCCCAAAGCTCCAGGGAAGGCCACACAGAAGGTTCTGCCACCTGGGTGTTGCTCCTGCTTCTGGAACGGGCTCCCCCAGAGGTGGACCACGTGCCAGGGTGAGGTCAGAACTCCAGAGAGAGGCCAAAAACGGATGGAGGCAGTGGCCCCTGCCCCGGGTGGAATCCCCTCGCAAGCCCATGGGTCTGGTGCTATCACACTGTCAGGGGCTGGGGGATGGAGGAGGTGGCCATCCACTTGTTTCCTGAAGTCCCTGATCCTCAAATCCAAAGCTGAATGACACACCTTCTGCGTGGGGTGGAGGTGTTTTATCCTTGCCTGTTGCCATCACGGAGAGAGTTCAGGGCTATACTGGTACCTCTCCGCCGCCTTCTTCCCTTAAACACTATTTTTAAGTTGTAAAAAAAAAAAGTATTTCAAATGCTGTCCTTCCTGCCCCACCCTCAGAAGCCAAAGGGCTGTGGCAAACGCCAGGATCCAACGCTCCTTGCATTTGAGTGGAAACCCACAAACTGCTCCTTCTGGCTGTGCCCGTTGGAACATGCCATTTTCTGGACTGGGCTTGATCTTCGGGAGCAAGGGTCAGCTGGCAGCAAGACTGAGGCGCCCAGGAACCCCTGCTCCAGCCACCATCGCAGCCTTGCAGAGATGAGGGACTGGGAGAGGGAGTGGACCCCTGGAGGCGCGGCAGCCCCTCCGCCTCCTCCGGCTCCTCACCAGCTGCTCCAGCCCTTCTTACCGAGGTCGACTAAGGAAGCGAGTCTTACTTCTTGGGGTCTGGGGAAGTTCACAGAAACGACACCACTGAAAAAAAGAACAGGTCTGGGGCTTGGTTCCTTTCTCTGTCAAGGATGTGGCTGGGAGCGTCGACGTCTCACTGAAGTCTTTCAATTTTTCTTTTTTTTTTAAACATCAGAGGTTGAGGACTTCCTTTTCAGTGGAAAAAAACCTGCCTCCGCTCTGTCCTCCCCAGACCAGACTTAGCATGCATCAACCCTGAAGCCTGGATGAGGGCCTCCTGGAAAGCCTCAAAATTTGTAGTAAGTGTAGGCATTGGGGTTCCTACAATTTGTGGAAGGGGAAAGAGCACCCCTTCCCCCTCGAACCTGCAGCTCTCTCTTTCATGGTCCCATGAGCAAGGACCTTCCCTCTTCTCCAACCTCCTTGCTGTTCCAGGGAACCCATCATTATACACTGTGGAATTCAACCCAGAAGCTTCAGAGCAAGACCGGCGTGTAAACAGGTGCCCAGAAACTTGTGGAGCAGAATTCTGTTCTAAATCTTTCATCTGCCACAACCTCAAGTCACTGAGCAGATTTCAAAGTGCTCCATTTTCAAATGTTCAGGGTCTGGAGGGATACACAGCATGAGGCAGAAAGTGAGAGTGAAGAGGCAGCAACTGGGGGATTTTAGCCTTTCACGTCATCTTCTGGATGGTGTCATTTTGTCCTCTTAATCTTAACAATGCACGTAGTAATTTTACAATTGTTCAGTCACTCAGTCGTGTCCAGCTCTTTGCAACCTCATGGACTGCAGCACGCCAGGCTTCCCTGTCCTTTACTATCTCTCTGAATTTGCCCAAACTCATATCCATTGAGTCAATGATACCATTTGACCATCTCATCCTCTGTCGCCCTCTTCTCCTCTTGCCTTCAATCTTTCCCAGCATCAGGGTCTTTTCCAATGAGTCAGCTCTTGCATTTTTTTTTTTTTTTTGCAATGAAAAATAGCTTAAAAAATTAACTTGTCCGGGGACTTCCCTGGTGCTCCAGTGGTTAAGACTTCAAGCTTCCACTACAGGGGGCATGGGTTTGATCCCTGGTTGGGGAACTCAGATTCCAGATGCTGTGTGGGGTGCAGCCAAAAACAAAATTGACTTGTCCAGAATCCTGGGCGGGCCAGTAACAGGATGTGCTCGTGGCTAGCGGTGGCTTCGCGGGTTCCTCTGCTGGCCTGCCCCGCTGGAGCTCCGGCCAAGTGGGTGAGCAGGACGCCTGGCTGTCAGGGCCAGCACAGACAGGCACCATCACTTCTTATACAAAGAAAAGCACGTTAGGCTGCTGTGACCACTTTGGTCCCTTTAGGCTGTAGGTGATTCTCAGTGCCTCAGTGACTGCTGGGAATCTTCTAGAATTAGCCAGGGCTGGAGGTACAGGAGAGAACAACTAAGCAAGGATGGCCAAGGGGGAGAAAAGAGAGAAGGTAAGCGTGCTGATTGGCTTTTGAGTGCCAAAGACCATGCCACCGTACCAGCCCCCAGGAAGGGAAGAAGGCAGCAGAGACCAGAAAGAGAACAGTGAGAACAAACACCACGGCTTCCCACGGAGCTCGGGCCTCACAGGGCAGCCGTGTGGCAGGCAGAGTCCAGCTGAACCAGAAGTGCTCGGCGCTTGCCCCTTTTCCCCTCTTCCAGCTCTGGGAGCTCAGGCTAGCCAGGTCACCTCCCCCTCTAGGGAACTTTCTCCCGTAAACTGAGGTGCCAGGTCCCACCTTCCCCAAGACCGCTTGAGAGTCAAATGAGACGCACACACAGAGACACTATGTAAACTGAAGAAGTGCAGCCTGAATGTTTTCCCAGGACTCGCTAAAGTGTGAAGAGCCATATACATTATTTGCTGCTTTTTTTAAAAAAGGTGGGGCCCTGAGGCTCAGTGAGGGTAAGCCACATGAATTCTGCTACATTTCTGAAAGCCGCAGTAAGCCAGGATTTCTGCTTCCCTGGTAGCTCAGATGGTAAAGAATCCCCCTGCAATACAGGAGATGCAGACTTGATCCCTTGGTTGGGAAGATCCTCTGGAGAAGGAAATGGCCACCCACTCCAGTATTCCTGTCTGGAGAACCCCAAAGACAGAGGAGCCTGGCAGGCTACAGTCCATGTGGTCGCACAGAGTCGGTCATGACGGAGCGACTAATACTTTCAATACTTTTCTCCACCTCAGCACCATTGACATTTTGGACCGGATACATCTGCATCGGGGGTGGGGGGTGCACCCTGGCACCGTTAGGAGCACGCCCACTCCACTTGTGACGACCAAAACTGTCTCCAGAACACTGCCCATTCCCCAGAGGGGCAAAACCGCCCCCGGTTGAGAACTGCTGCATGAAAGCAATTTAAAGGACACACGCACAGCTAACACTTACGGAGTTAACACTTATGGACTGCACGCCAGCCTCTGCACTAGGTCAGCACGTCACAGACACGCGTGCATTTCATCCTCAGAACTGCCTTATCATAACCCACATTTCACAAACGAGGAAACTGAAGCTCAGAGAAGAGTGGCATCTTGCCCAAAGTTTCACAGCTGCTAAATGCTCATGTCAAAGAAAAGAGAGACACGTTGGGTCTAAGGGCACAAGGCTGTGGCCATCAGGGAGCGACTTTTTAACACCTGGTCCCTGAAGGCTTGTGGGCTGCCTTGCGGAGGAGCCTGGAGAGGCAGCCATGTTTGCCGAGAGCTCCGTGTTACCGATGAGGCCACAGAAGTCACGCCAGGAAGCAGGACCCAGTTGGCAGGGGGACGATGGAGGCCATCCTGGATCATAAGCCCCCACTTCCCCTTCTGCCTAACCTAACATACAGTGATGATGACATGAGTGTGAACGCGGAGTCCAGGAAGTGATGGGCAGGGAGTGGGGAGCGAGGGGGCAGGGAGTCAGGCCATTGGGTACAGAGATGAGCCATGGTCAGGAGACTGTGGGTGTGCAACTGACTTTCTAGCAGCAGAGATGGCTCTGCACTGAGTCATCTGCATTCCCTTGCCACCCACCCGCCCCCCATCCCAATGAAGGAAGGAAGCAGCTGGCATCAGGGGTCAGAGCCAAGGGGCCTGGCTCTCAAGAGAACCAAACCTTATAAGCCCAGCTGGCACATAAATAGTCACCAGTTTGAAATTAAACTGGTTCCCTCAGGGCCTAAACCCAGCCAGCCCCTCCCAACTTGGCTTCTTCTGTCTCCCTCCTTCCCCTCCAGCCACACTGACCTCTCCCAACACACCCACTGGATTCCTGCCCCAGGGCCTTTGCATGTGCCACTGGCTCTTGCTGGAAGGTCCTGCCCCCGTCTTCTCACCTGGCTCCCCCTTCTGCCACTCGGATCTTCAAGGAGTACTCACTGATCACTAGACCCCTCTCGGTCACTCTTAGCCCATTGCCTGTTGTATTTCCTATCCTCATGGTTAGTCAGATGCCGATTTCCTCACTGCACTCACAGTTCCAAGCACAGTCCCTGGTACATAGTAGGCCCCCTCCGCCAATATTAATAGCATAAAGGAATGAAAGAAAAAACAACTTCACACACCAGCAAACCAACTAGAACCGAAACAGACCTCCCAGGGGAAGTTTTTTTTTTTTTAATGCGGACCATTTTTAAAGTCTTTACTGCATGTGTTACAATATTGCTTCTGGGTTTTTTTTGTTGTTGTTGTTGTTTTAATAGTTTGGTTTTTTGGTCCCTAGGCATGTGAGATCTTAGCTCCCTGACCAGGGATCAAACCTGCACCCCTTGCTTCGGAAGGTGGTGCTTAACCACTGCACCACCAGGGAAGTCCCCCTGGGGAATTTTGAAGATTAAAAAGTGGCTGCAGTGAGTTGCGATTCATTGAAGAAATCAACTCTGTGTAAGATCACCTCCTCCCACTTCCAGTTTCCTGAAACTTTACTTGGTCCAACAACAGCCTTTGACCATAGGCTGAAGTTCCAAGGATGCTCCTAGTGCTACTCTTGCCTCTCCTGGCCTTACCAGCATGTGCTCAGCAACACGTCTGGGCCCCATCAGCAGAGCAAAATTAAAGCAGAGAACAATCTCTCCAATGACGAATTCTCTAGAGAACGTTTTAAGCCTCCAAACTTCTCTTAAGATATCATTTTAATAAGTATGCAATTCTTATTAAAACATCTAACACACTCTACAGTGACTATGCTGACCACAATGTAAGTTTTGCTTGACATTTTAGGGTCATTAGGATCACTAACTGCACCACCAACCTGCAGTACTGGGATGCCCCCAGTGTGGTGTATGGGACTGTGGTCCCCCACGCTTGGTGGTTCCCAATCACTGTGCTATGGTTTTCTGTTCTTAGTATCATGTTTCTGCCTCCTACTTGGCTGTTAGCCATTGCTTCTTGCAGCTCCTCACTCCACAGCCTCTACCAGCACTTCAAATAGGCTGTGAACTGAAAAATCAAAATGTGTTAGAACTGTGTGTAAACCAAGAATCAATAGGACCTGAGCAAAGACCCAAGAAGCTCTTGTTTAAATGAGATTCATGGACATCAGGTCATCTCATCTGATGCTCAGGGAAGATTTTTCCCATCCTTCTAGGTTTCAGCTGTGCCCCGAAGTCCACACTGCCCCAGTAGCAGCCTCCAGGGCTGGGAGCATTGTCTAGCACAGGTAGGCGTTAAGGCTCCCTAAAGCTTTCCTGGTGAGCTGGTGCTGAAAGCAGCCTGCTCAGACAGCTCAGTCAAAAAGCCAAGTGGTACTGAATGAAGTCATGGCTTACCTAGTAGCTCAGTTGGTAAAGAATCTGCCTGCAATGCAGGAGACCTGGGTTCGATCCCTGGGTTGGGAAGATCCCCTGGAGGAGGAAATGGCAACCCACTCCAGTACTCTCTTGCCTGGAGAATTCCATGGACAGAGGAGCCTGGCTGAATGAAGTCAGAGCCGCTGAGAAGGGTTTTTAAGTTATTTAAGTCTTGTGGTTCCAAACATGCTCTCCTCTGCTTCACTCTCCTTAGGAAAACAGGGCTCTCGTGCGGGCCTTTGGGGGGCAAAGAACCACAAACCGTGCTGAGCATGCATTTCGATGGTTACCAGCAAGGCCCCTGAGAGACAGTTTCCTGAAGCGAAACAGAACCCAGAGGCCTTCACAGGGACTCACTATGGAATCAACTCAGATTCCAAGTACCCTGTGCTATGCTCAGTTGCTCAGCCATGTCCCACTCTTTGTGACCCTTTGGGCTGTAGCCCACCAAGCTCCTCTGTCCATGGGATTTCCCAGGCAACAATACTGGAGCGGGTGGCCATATTCTCCTCCAGGGGATCTTCTCAACCCAGGGATTGAACCTGCGTCTCCTGCAGCCCTGGATTCCTTACTGTTGAACCACTGGGCAAGCCCCTGCAAGTATGTTGTTTCCATCCAGTTATGCCCAAGGAAGACAGTTAGCACCTCTATTTCCCCCTCAAGTAAATGACTTTCAACAACAGGATATAAAAGTACTTTCTTTACAGGAAATAGTTTGAACTGCATTGTGCCACATTTGTTAGATGTGTGTACACATACATATTTATAGAAAAAAATAATGGAAAGTCTAGACATCAGATGTTACTTAGTGATTTGCTCCAAGTATAAAATTACAAAATTTTTCATTTTTATATTTTGGTTTCCCAAGTTTCTTTTGTTGAGTACATATAATTTTTCTAGTTAGGCAGATGAAAGATTTTTTTAACAAAAATTATTTTTTAAATGTTTCTGGGACTTGTCTACTGGTCCAGGGACTAAGACTCCAGGCTTCCACTGGAGGTGGGCATGGGTTCAATCCCTGTGCAGGGAACTAAGATCCCACATGCTGCATGGTGAGGCCAAAAAACAAGATTAAATTCAAATATTTTTGTCACTTAAAAACATCATCCTTGGTCCCTTGTATTTCCTCCTTTCTGCACCAGCTAAACCTCCCGAGATCTGAATCCAATGGGGGTGCCCTGGTCACAGCAGTCCAGCTTTCCTTTTTGAGAGGTGTCGCAGGCCTAACTCTCACAGGAGAGCAGGGTCTTTGGGAGACCGAGGTGACAGCAGCCCTCCTCCTTCCTCGCTGCTGCAGCCCTGGAAAAGGGCTGTATTCACATGTAATCCCTCTGCTCCAACTCCTGGGGCTTTGAGGAGCTGTGAGAGGCCGTGAGAGTCCAGAGTGCAGTCTTATTTTTTTCGCTTTGGCCACACCTCACGCCATGTGGGACTTTCCCGACCAGGGATTGAACCTGAGCCCCGCGCAGTGCAAGCGCTGAGTCTTAACCATTGCGCTGCCAGGGAAGCCCCCAGAGTACAGTCTTTGAAGGCAGGTGCATCGGCCTCCAGCGTGTCCTAGACCTGTGGCACTCGGTGCTAACAAACCACGTAGTCCTCCTGAACCTCGTTTTCCTCATCATCAAAATGGGAGTACAACTCCTCACTGGAGATTAAATACATGCCAAGGGGGCACAGAAGGGCACCCCTGAAGCCTGAAGCATGGCTATTGTTCTTATGGAGAACCTAGAACACAGGGGTGTTGGTGCAGGGTCTCACCCTGGCTTCCCTTCCCAGTACCCTAGGAAGCTTGTAAATGATTCTGAGGTCTGGGTGAAGCGGAGACCTCCGTGTGGCTATAGCCACAAGCACTGACTTTAACCCTGCCTTCCTTTCTCTCCACAAGCCCATGTCCATGACATCCCTCCCATCTGCTCAACATCACCACCTCCAGGAGGCCCTCAACAAGTTTCCCATGCTAACTATAGAGTCCCTTCGACACCCAAATTTGAGGTCGAACTCATGTGGAATTTGCATTTGCCACTGTATCAGCTGGAAAACATTCTCAAGTTAATTCTTATATTTATAATTTCTACCTGTCTATTTGTTTTTTATCTGATGTTGAGCAGATGAAGCCTTCTGGATGCTGGGACATGCTCTGAGCTCTGCGCACACTCCAGCTGAACAAACAAACAAAAAAAGGCCAACTGATGCTGTGGACCAGTGCTTTCCAAAGTGTAGTCTCAGAACCTGCAGCATCAACATCACCCGGGGGTTTGCAAGGAGAGCAAGGTCTCAACCCACCTGGAAACATCAAGTCTGCTCCTTAACTCTGGAGGTGGAGCCCAGTTTCTCTTTTATCGAGCCCTCCAGGTGGATCTGCACTTGCTCATGTTGGAGGATTGCTAAATTAAGCTAAGAGCTAGTCTCCACCTGTGTGCCAAAGAAGGCCTTTGCTTCCCCAGTAAGAACAGGGCCAGCAGAAGTTAGCAATTTGTCAGTGTTCCATGGTCCACGGGTGTGTATATAAGGTTTCTCAAGAACAGAACCTGCTATGAATAGTCACATCTGCAAACACATATCCAAAAAAAACCTCTGCAAGTACAGTTTCAGCCTGTTGCCTATTTTATTGCTGGCATTCCTTACATGACAATTCGCCAGAAAACTAAAGTTTATCCCTTAGAGGTCCATTTTTTAAACCTAACTTTTCCTGCATTAAGTGGACTACATTGACAAAGTGGACCACAGGCCAACTGAAGCAGGTGGTGAAGTTTGGATATTGTTACAAAAGCCTCAGGTTCCCTGCCACTTCGGGTCTTGTGCTTGCTTTTCTAGACTTATCTGGCTGCTCCCACCTTTAGCAGTTATCACATGTTGCTTCCTCAGTGTGGGTACCTCAAACAGCTCCAGCCTCCCTTCTAATCTGGTTGAGAAGACTGATAACCCTGCTTGGTCAAACTGTGAGTAGACCAAGAGTAAAGAGGCCTGAGGGCGGATCCGATGGTCAAATCCTGGGCCTGGCAGGCCAGCCTGTCTCTTTCACCAACCACGCCCCCTCCACGTGCCTCGGGCCAACCAGATGGATGGGGCTACTTCTAAGGTGTTCAGTATTTAGTTTTAACTGAATTCTTCCAAACTGAGGGAGGGCAGAAATGTCAGTTTTGCCGTCAAGGTGCAGCTGGGGAAATCAGGTTACCTGGTCCTGGAGCTTCTGGAACATCAGTGGATGCGGTTCCTCCAGGATCTTCTCATTGAGGCGGGACTGGCCCTCAACGTTGACTTGGGACGAGGCCTTGCTGGACAGAAAGGTCATGTAGATCTCCTTCGCCTTTTCCTGCATCTGCGGGGAGACACGGGGAGCCTGTCTGTTATCTGCGAGCACAGCCCTTGCCAGCCGGAGCCCAGAAGGAACCACTGCTGGGAGAGCCCCAGGGCATCTGGCTGTGGCTCCAGAGCTAAGCTGAATGGGGCGATCAGGGGGGTGCGGGGGCTCATGGTCACCCAGCCCCTTCCCCTTCCCTTCAATGCATCTGTGGCCACATCTGCTTCAAAATCTACACTATTCATTCCGAAATGAGGACAGAAAGAATCCCAGCCCAGAGTGCGGGACATTGAGTAGCATTCACGACCATCCTATGAATTCTCCAAATTAAGGCCTCAGGAGAAAATTTTGTTGTTGCTTAGTCACTCAGTCGTGTCCAATTGTTTGTGACCCCATGGACTATAGCCAGCCAGGCTCCTCTGTCCATGGGATTTCCCAGGCAAGAATACTGGAGTGGGTTGCCGTTTCCTTCTCCAGGGCATCTTCCCAACCCAAGGATTGAATCTGCATCTCCTACAATAGCAGGCAGATTCTTTACCACTGAGCCACCAGGGAAGCCCCATGAGAACATTATTCAGCCATAAAAAGGAATGAAGGACTGACACATTCTGCAACATCAATGAGCCCTGAAAGCATTATCCTCAGTGAAGGAAGCCAGACGTGAAAGGCTACATGTTACATGATTCTACTCATATGAAATATTTAGAATAGGCAACTCCACAGAGACAGAGAGATAAGTGGTTGGCTTGGGGAGGGGGAAACAGGGAATGACTGCTTAACGAGTAAGAGCTTGGTTTGCAGTGATAAACAAGTTCCAGAACTAGACAGTGGTGACAGCCGTATAATACCGTGAATGTATTCAATGCCACTGAACTTTAAAATGCTTAAGATGGTAAACATGAGAGCCCTAAAAATGGTTAGTGTGGTAAAAAGTGTGTCTATTTTACCATGGGTGTGTTCAGTCATCATTCGTGTCCAGCTATTTGCAACCCTATAGACTATCCCACCAGGCTCCTCTGTCCACGGGATTATCCTGGCAAGAATACTGGAGTGGGTTGCCATTTCCTTCTCCAGGGGATCTCCCCGACCCAGAGATTGAATCTGCATCTCCTGCATTAACAGGCGGATTCTTTACCACTGAGCCACCGGGGAAGCCCCATGAGAACATTATTCAGCCATAAGAAAGGAATGAAGGACTGACACATTCTGCAGCAACATTGATGAGCCCTGAAAGCATTATGCTCAGTGCAGGAAATCAGACATGAAAGGCTACATGTTACATGATTCTATTCATATGAAATATTTAGAATAGGCAACTCCACAGAGACAGAGAGATAAGTGGTCAGCTCGAGGAGGGGGAAATGGGAAGAACCACCCAAGAAGCCACAGATTCTTTACAGCCATTGGCAGGCAGATTCTTTACCACAGAGCCACCAGGGAAGCCCTTTTTATTTTACCACAATACCAAAAAAATCAAATTAAACAATGAACACATATCCCAGCCAGTGATCAAGCCCCTACTAAGTGCCAAAGACATGCTAGGCATTTTATAACTATGGTCCCATTTCCTTAACCCCTTAGGAGTCCAGCAACGCGCCATCTTCCTGGTACTGCCACGTCCCTGATGAGGACACAGCGGCCAGGAGGGGTGATGTGGCTTATCCAGGGAGCCTGCAGGGAGACATGGGACCATCTGACTCCCAAGCCTTGCATTTCTGCTCAGTTTCACACCTGTGACATACATTATCCACCCTCTCCCTGCCCCCGGTGATGCACTGTCAGCCCTGCAAGACTGGGGGTTGTTTTCACAGAACTAGAGATGAGCATTAGCAAGAGATACAACACTGCCGCCTGCCCTGAACCCCAAGTGCAGTCGGCCAGAAGGCATCAGCCCTAAAAGGCACTGTCCTGGGAGGGCTTGTCAGCGGGGTCGAGAAAGGTGTGCACGCCTGTACTTAGGCGGCACCAAAATCCAACAGTGACTGCTGCAGGAATGTGCTGTGCAGTCGCTCAGTCGTGTCTGACTCTCTGCAACCCCATGGGCTGCAGCACGCCAGACTTCCCTGTCCGTCACCAACTCCCGGAGCTTGCTCAAACTCATGTCCATCGAGTGGGTGAGGCCATCCAACCATCTCATCCTCTGTCATCCCCTTCTCCTCCCGCCTTCAATCCTTCCCAGCTTCAGGGTCTTTTCCAATGATGGCAAACACTGTCTTACAAACAGCAGGCCTCCATGCGAGGGTCCTGCAGGACATCCCCTGAGGGCTCTCTGCCATCTGACATCCTGTGCTCACCCCTCACAAAGCTGTTTCTCCAAACATTAGAGCCCACCCTACAGAGGAAACCAGACAATAAAAACCTCTAAATGGAGCTGCGGAACTATGATTTGCACAGGAAGCCAGGGGCTTCTCAGGGTCTACGTAGAAAACTCCACTCTCTCTAGATAGCCCACCTGGGGTCCTGCATGCTGCAGGGCTTAGGAAACCCCAGGCTCTGAAAACCCTTTGGGCTCATAGAGACCACCGGAAGCCTTCAATACTTAGTGCTGAAAGGAGGAGAAAAGCAATCCTTTCACTTCTTTCGGTTCCGGGGACTAGTAGACAAAAGATCCTACGAGATGGAGGTCTGACCCATCTCCCGTCACCGAGAAAGAAAACCTTGGGGAGAAGTGCGGGAAGACCACCCAGGTGGGAGCCTTAAGGAAATGTGGCTGTTGCAGGGGACAGGCCGGGAAACCATCGAGGAGACCCAGGGGGCCGGTACGTCAGGGCCGCCCACCCCTCCAAAACCCACTTATTTCAGGAAGCTCTGAGCCTCCCTCCCCCACCCCCATTCTGTCAGAAAGGAACGTTTTTGGAAAACCACTTCCTGTTTTAACGATAATTCATAAAAGCAGACTTTTAACCAGTCAGATTAGCAAACTCCATGTAGGGCCCTAGAAGAAGAAATAGCTTTAGGCCTCCCCTCCCCCTTGAACATTCACTCACACACACACACACACACACACACATTTTCCAGATGGATCCAGGCTGTCTTGGGTGGTTCTAAAAAGAAGTGTAATGAGTAGCTTGAGGCTTAGAGGTGGGGGTGAGAGGGGGTGGGGGAGGACAGGAAGCAGGTTTTGGGGGGACGCCTGTAGCTATACAGTCCTTGGGCCTCTCAGCTCCACGATGTGTCCACAACCACCCCGAGCATCGGTCGGAGAAGAGTGCAGGGTCCCCGAGGTGCCTGGACATGGACCATGCTCATCTCTGGCTGATGGCTCAGGGTGACAGCTTCGTGGGCAGAGCTTATCTGGCTGGGGTAGGAAGCATGACTGAGAAGGGAAACCCTGAGACTGCCAACCACAAGCTGGTCACAGGAAAGCCTGGTGTCCACGCTAAGGATGCATAACAAAAAAGAAGAAGCAGGTCTCTCGAGTTATTTGGGGATATTTTCCAGAGCGTGGTTAACCCCATTCTAGTTCCTGTCGGGACAGGGTGAGAATATCCCCTACTGGTGGGGGCCCCCAGGGTCTAGGACTCTGGGTGTGATGTGGAAGGAGGTCTGGCCTCTCTCCTCCAGCTGCTCCAGCCTCCACCAGAGCACCCGCACCACTGTGGAGAGCAGCCACGCCCGGCTCCCAACCCTGCCCCAGAAGGTGCTGGAGAAGGATTGCCCCTGGGTGCAGGCGATGACTCCCGGCATCAACCTGAGGACCCCCCGTTAGAAGCCGTGTGTAGCCAGGTCTGCCTCCAGACACAGACCCCAGCCCCTCTGCCCAGAGCCTTCCTCCCAGCCCAGCAGCGCATCAGCCAAGAGCAACGCCCAGCAGCAGTCAGCACTCAAACCCCGCTCCCAGCAAGTGCAGGTTTAGGAGAAGCAAACTCATTTGAGTCTCATCAGCCCCAGAAAGAGAAATCGACCCAGAACAAAGGCAAAGGCATTCGCAGGCCACAGTGCGGATGAGCACTGCTCTCTATGTTCTGGCTTCTCTCTCTCATTAGTAAGTGTGCTTTAACTTTATCCACTGGGAGAAATAAAAGCTTTTACTCCACACGCCCCTGTAGTTAATGATTTCTTACTGAAACATCTCAAAAGAAAGAAATGCATTTTCTGTCTCCACTTTCTCCCTTCCACCTGCTCCCCCGTCCCTGGCTCCTGCCCTCCCACCAACACACTTCTTCTGGACCGCTCTCCAGGCCCCCACCCTGCTCACCCCCATTGCCCTCCCGGGATTCTCCAACACCTCGCTGCTTCTGTCTCCTTTGCCAGCTCCTGTCCCTCTGTCCCCCCAACCCCTGCAAATTCTGGGGTTTCCTGAGTTTGGCCCTAGGCTGGCCACTTTCCTAACCACATGGTCTCCCAAATTCCAGCCCATTCCCCTGCCCCAAGCAATTTACCATGCAGATAACTCGTGTCTAGAATTGTGGGCTTAGATATCCCACAGACATCTCACACCTAACACCGAGAAAAGAAGTGGCCCCCTTCTGGCCTGGGGGGTCCCCCTGTATCCACTCCAGGAACCTGGGGGTGGTGATCCCCTAAAGCCCCACTCACCCCTGCACCCTGCCTGTCCCTGAGTCCTGCTCACCTGGCCTGCGTCAGCCCCTCCCCTGCTGTTCCCATCACTCTGCCAGAGACGGACAATGGGGCAGGACACATAAGGAAAGGCAAGGATCAAGCCACGCACCACCTGTGTTACTATCAGCTTCAGAAAGAGAATGAGGCAAGGAAAAGGTCAAGTGAATGATTTGAGATTACTTCTGAGAAGGGGTTCAGGATATGGAAAGCAGTTAGAGGAACAGTGAATGACACTGCAGACAGCAACAGGAAGAGACCTAGGCCCTCCCTGCAAGCTTGTGGGGGGTGGGGGCGTGCAAAGTAGCATCCCCAAATGGCAGGAACTCAAGGGCATCTGGGAACCCAGGCGGGAGGGATGAAGGGGGCAGCAGGAAAAAGCCATTAGACCCCCAGGTTCTGATCCCCATCCCCGGGCAGTCATCTCCTCCCTCCCTACCCACCTACCACCCCCACCCCCAGCCTGGAGTTTTCTTCACAGAAAGGTAGGAGGGAAAGGAAGAGATGCCAAACTGAATACAAGGGTTAACTGAAAATCCACACACAGACATGCAGCAAATTTCTCCCAACCCAGCTCATTGGAAATATGTTTAGTTTATAAGCCTATCAGGCTTGACACCACCAGGATGAGAAGGGCCCCAGTCTATAGAAAACAGAAGCAGAAAAAGTTCCATAGAAAGATTTAAAGATAAAGTTGAAATCTCCAAAAGAAAACGTAGGAACTGAAAGGCGCAAAGATGAAAAACTAGGAGGGAAAGAAGAGAAAATTAAAGACTCAGTCCAGGGAGGAATTTCTTTCCCATCATTGGGAAAGAAACCAGAGAAAATGGAAGGAAAGAAGTTTCAAAAAAAGTAATGATAATAAAAATACGAGAACATTTCCCAGAACTACAAATTTCCAGATGAAAAGGCTCCAGAAAATGTCCTACACAGTGAATGAACCTCACCCCCCTCCAAAGCCTCTGACTGTACAACTTCAGAATACTGGTGATGAAAAGAGGGTCTTATGTTATTCTGGAGAGAAAAAGCAAAGAAAATGAAACAGCTTACATGTAACGTACTGATTCGTAACAAAAATGGAAGATAATGGGACAATGGCTTCAAAGTTCTGAATGAGTTTTAACCTGGAATTCAATTTTATGCCCTGTCGGATTATCCATGAAGCAGGAGAATAGGAAAACAATTAACATTTTCACTCAATAAGATCTTCAAAGGTCTACCTGCCGTGTGCCCTTTCTCAAGAAGTTATGACTGGTCTTGCTCCATTAAGATGAGAAAGTGACTCAGGACAAGAGGGCCTGGGTCCAGATGGCAGGAGAGGGGCAAAGGGAGTGGCCACTGCCAGCAAAGAAAGACCTGGGGATGTCCGGGTGGGAGCTGTGGCCAGAGGGCCCCAGGAGCGGCCCCCAGGGGAACCCGACTGCAGAGATGAGGCGCCTAAGCCACATCATAACAAGAAGCATTTCGCAGGCTACTAGAAAGTATAAAAAGAAGAAAAGCAAAAAGTGGTCCAGGGACTTCCCTGGTGGTCCAGTGGCTAAGAATCCGCCTGCCAATGCAGGGAACGCAGGTTCGATCCCTGGTCCGGGAAGATCCCACGTACCTCGGGGAAACTAAGTCTGAACTCCACAACTGCTGGACCCACACTCCACAAGAAGAGAGTAGCCCCCACCTGCGGCAACTAGAGAAAGCCTACGAGTAGCAAGGAGACCAGCGCAGCCATAAATAATAAATAAATAATTTTTTTTGAAAAAATGATCCAAGAAGAAAAAAAATGTAATCGTAGCATCCTCTTGGGCTCAGCAGTGAACAATAAAGTTTTAATAATGAAAATGCCGTAGACAGGGATATAAAGTAAGTAGCAACTCATAATAATGGTGAAAAGACATCAGTAGAGGATATCGGAGAATGATGAAGTGAGCCAGGATGGGGTGGAGATGCAGGGCAGGCCGCACCAGGCCCCAGACCACACTGTGAGCTGCTGAGCTCCTATCCACTCCTGCCTGGACCTGGCCAAGTCCATACCGAAGGTCAGAAAGACACAGCCCAAACCAGAGAAAGAGGGAAAGCTAGAGGCTCCTGAGGGCTGACGGGAACGAGACCTTCGTACTCCATCCACTTGTGAAGTGAATGAGCTTCATATAAGGAGCATCTTTGGATCTTTAAATAATATATATATATATATTTTTTAATAAAGAAGATTGATGTGTTAGTCTTTTTAGGAAGACTTTTACGATTACTTTAAATAAGAACGCCAAACACTAAAATCCTGGATCAAGTTTTAGTGTTAAATATAATAAAATTAATAAACATGAAGATCCCCTGGAGAAGGAAATGGCAACCCACTCCAGTATTCTTGCCTAGAAAATTCCATGGACAGAGGAATCTAGTGGGCTACAGTCCATGGGGTTGCGAAGGGTCAGAGACAACTGAGCGACTTCACGTTTCTTTTACAGATCCCTCCCTCTGTACTGGTTAACTCTAAACCACTATAAAAAGGCAAGGTACTGTTTGTTACATTTAAATACCAGTGCAAGTTGCTCTCAGAGCTTTGATTATTAGAAATCTTGCACCACCCCACTTCCCCACCCCCACTGAGTTTGGTTATTACAAATCTGTAGGAGCTGCTGTATCCATTTCAATCATTGTCACATAGTAAATAGGCCCTTTATGCATGTGCTGATGAATGAATGAGTAAAAATGAATGAATGAATGAGGGAGAGCCAAAGAACAAACACCTTCTTGGAGCTTTTTCAGAGGTTTTATAAGACATGAATGTTGCTCTGTGTTAGAAGGTAGATGTATCTCCCATGCTAACTCGCGGGGAAGAGGCCGTTTATAGAAAAATGTCAAACCATAAGGAAATCGCCAAGGGAAAGAATGGCTCTGAAAGCTGTCTGCGGAATAGGAACACCTGGAAGTTACAACCCCCAGGAACCCTGAGACAGGAGCGGGGCAGGCATCACCTCCCAACTTCCTAAAGCCCCAGCATCCCCCATCATAAATACAGAGCTCTGAGACCCTCCCAAACTAAAGGGTTGCTTTCCTGCTAGCCAGGGAAGCACAGACCAGGGAAGGCAGTGAAGGCACAGTATGGGTCCACTGTCTGGAGTTTCTGAGAGTTCAAACCCCAGCAGAACAGACAGCACGCCCCTTTCTCAAGTCTACCCCTGAGACTGTGACTGCAGCTCAAGGTGAGCAGGGAGGCCACGATCCTGCCCACTGCGGGTTCTCAGGTGTCAGCTGACCTGAGTGGAGATCAGGGAGGACCCAGTGAGCCAGGCACCGTCCTAGGCTTGGCACGGAAGACAGAAAAATCTCGCCAGCCCTAGAGAGCCCTCATGAGAGAGGGAAAGGCAAACTGAACAGGAGATAAATAAATATAAGGTACCAGGCAAGTTGGTTAGAGCTTATGGAGGCATCTGGCTGGATCATGATAGTAAAAGAATGAAATCAGCACCCAGTACAGGTCCAATTTAAACCGAGGCCAAGGTGAGACCAGCCTCCATCGTGCAACTGCCTTAGCTCACAGTAGAGACAGACAGTCAACAAACTCCCTGCCGGCTCAGACGTGATGAGTCCGATTGTGAAATGTAGTTGGGCTGACTTCTCCCTGGGCCGTGTCCTCCTCCGCATCTTAAAATTAGTGAAGCAGAACTTAGTTCTGGTTTTACTTCCCTGCGGCCGGACCCGCAAGACGGTCTGGAGCAGAGAGCCGGGCTACATTCCCTGCTGTCTGCACCGAGCCCGGGGGGCCGTGGGCGAGCCACAGCCTAACCTCTCAGACCGCAGCCCCGGTATCTGGGAGGGGTGGGGAACGGTCAGGACGCTGAGTGTGATGACCGGGAAGGAGGTGTGGACTCCATGGGCCTCCCGGATGGGACGCTCCGTCTGTCCCAGAGCCGTCCACATCCTCAGGCAGCTGATGGGTGAGGCACTGCCCTGAAGCAACGTCCAGGCCTCAGGACACAAACTCTGGGTGTCAGGGCTGGGGGTGCAGAGAGGGGCTGCGGGATTCTGGAAGCTCTGGCTGTCGGAGCTGGATGGGCCCGTGCACTCCAACCCTGTGGCTTTCCAGTCTTTACCTTGGCACTAGGGGTTCTCCGGCCGTGACTCCACCTCCCTCCCAGCACAACGTGCAAACAGGCACAACGAAGCCAGCCCGCCCCCGAACACGAGCCTCCTGCCTGCCTCCCCCCGGGTCTGCCTTCAGCTCTTCTCTCCAGGGCTTCCTCCCCACAGGCTGTGCCCTCTTCTGGGAACACTCTGCCCACCCCCAACCTCACCCCCATCCCCAAACTCTACTGAGATGTCAGCTGAAGAGTCACTTCCCCAGAGGCCTGCCCCACGCCGACTGCCTGTGCTCCCACGGAACCTGCACTTCCCGTTTCTGGGTTCGTCGCACTTGCAAAGGCTTGGCAAGCAGGGAGCTTCCGCTCTCAGGGCCTGTTCCCTAAAGAGGCTCGGCTGTCCCGTCCCTGCGTGGTGCCCATGCTTCGCACAAGGCCTGGCCCTGAGCAGATGCGCCGCAAAGGTCTGTCAAACTTGACCGAAAGGAAGGGCATGTCAGCATCACGGGCAGGGACACCTGGAAGGCTCAGGAGGCAGGTTCAAGTCCCAGCTCAGCCGTGCAGGGACCTCCGCTGCCCCGTTTGCATATAGAGGAGCGGCTGGCTGACTGGCCAGCCCCTCGCACCTCCATCACGCACACTGAGGCAGGAGAGTGGCCATCTGTCCATCTGTCATGCTTGACTCTGACCTAGGGCTTTAGGGTGAGGCCAGATGAATCCATGGCCCAGGTCAGCATTCGTCAACAGTGGCCCCTGGGCTCTGGGCTGGGTGCTGGCGGCCAAGGAGAGCAATGGGTGAGACATCACCCAAGTGCTAGTCACTCAGTCGTGTCTGACTCTTTGCCACCCCAGGACTGTAGCTCACCAGGCTCCTCCATCTGTGGGGATTCTCCAGGCAAGACTACTGGAGTGGGCTGCCATTCCCTTCTCCAGGGGATCTTCCTGACCCAGGAATGCAACCCGGGTCTCCTGCATTGCAGGCAGATTCTTTACCGTCTGAGCCACCAGCAAAGCCCAAAGGGCCCAGGCAAAGTCATCCAGTGGGGAGAAGCAAGAAGGAAGCCGATGTCAAGGATCATGCCCAGGATGGCTTTCTGGGCTGGCCTGGGAAATCCAGCTCCAGGAATCTCAGAATCCGTCTATCCTTGCCCCTGCAGAAGGGAAGGCATGGAACAAAGGCCACACCACTCCATCTTGGGGAAAGAGTGTCTGAGGCAGAAAAGCCTTTGAATAAACCAATGACAGATATTTTCTGCAAACACGTAATGGCTTCTGGCTTCATGGATTCCAGCTTTTTGGAGCCAGAGGCTTAAAAACTGGCAGCCCACAAGCCACATCTGCCCATGGCTATGTTTTGTTTGGCAGGAAACGTTTCACATTTTAAAAAAATCAGTTCCATCATTTATAAGATTGGATGGTTTCACATAAGAATCCAAACGTCCAGCTTCTCTGGAAAAACAGGCAGCGGTTGGACTAAAGATGGGAGAAGATGCCCTAAGAAGCAAGGTCCCTCAGCGAAGACCTAGGTGGGTAGAACCCAAGGCAGGGAAAGCTCAGGCAGCCACAGACCCCAAGGCATTTGCTGCTGAAGTCAGCTAAACAACCAGCCACTGGAGGCAGGACAGGCCACCCCCTAATGCCCCAATCCCCACCACTCCCTACAGCCTCACACCAAAAACCTCCTTCATGCACATTATTACCGGAAGATCCCCTAGAGAAGAAAATGGCATCTCACTCCAGTATTCTTGTCTGGAAAATCCCATGGACAGAGGAGCCTGGTGGGCCATAGGTCCATAGGATTGCAAAGAGTCAGGCACAACTGAAGCACTTAGCACACACACATGTAGGCATTTAGCCATGAGCCTCTTAGAAAGACATAAGCACGAGCCTTGTAAACACACCCAATCCTCAAGCATCCCTGCCCAGAATCTCCTCCACCTCCCCTGACACCCAACCTTCGGTGGCAGAAAATCCAGCTGACATTGGAATTAAAGACTGCCTCATGCAAAGAGCACATATTTACCCAGGAGAACAGTCAGAAACTTTCTATGTGGGATCCCTGCCAACTACCAGATGTTTTGTAAAGATATATTGAATAATTGACAATCCATCTGATGCGCCTTATGCTTTTATCACCACGCATCTGCTTTACGACGTCCATACAAAACGCCAACATGTCAAGCCCTGGAGGGAGCATTCACATAAATTATTCATGAAAAAAAAATCATACTCGATGACAGACTCTCAGTGACTTAAATCGTTATTTTTACTTTAAATATTTGTTCATTTGAACAGCTCCATTTGAAAACAGATTAACACACTCTTTTAAAAATTGTTAATATTTGATCAACACAAGATAGGCTATTCTGAATCTTAAATCCTACCCCAAATCCAATATGGTTTGGATTTCTGTTGGCAATTTCAAAATTTATTGGAAAGGTAATTGTAACTTTATAAGGAAAGAAAAAAAGTTGGCAAGAACACAGTTACAGAGTGAAAGAAGTACCTGCTTTTTATCTTGTGTTTTCTTAAAATCTTCACATGCTAGCCAAAATAAAACATTTTCTTCACTGAATTCCTTTTTTAAAAATTCCTATGGATGAAGAGAAGAAAAAAATATCAAACAGTATTCTACTTAAAAAACAAAGAAACAAATAATGCATTTCCTTTCAAGAAGTGATAAGTCAAAATTCGACAAATGAGCATGTCCACTCACTCTGTAAAAGCTCCATCCCCAAAACAGTGTTATGCTTAATGTTAAAGCTAGAATTTCATATGCATTCGAACTTAATGGTTTTAACATTGTGAAGAAGTGTAAAAATGAAGCAAGAATCTACTCAACAATTCTCAACTAACAATAAATTACTAAAAAGTAAATTAAAGTGGAAGATATATTAGTTCCTTCCAGACAGTGTTTAAACAAAGTACATTCCTCTAAAATCAGGCTCATTTTTTTTTTAAACAAAAGAAAAGAAAACATATTAAGCATGTCTAAAAACACCACAATGAAAACTATTTTAAGTTGGAGGTGTGCTTTCTTTTGGCAGATGTTGGGGGTCAGTGGCACAGCCAGCTACCCCAATGTGCACGGAAAAGTCTTCTCCCCGAGATCTAGATGGTGCTTACAGAGGGCCCCGTGTCTAGGAGTGGCTGCTACCCGCTCCCTGGAGTCTGCAAAGGGAACCAACAGCAGGATGGCTTTTGATGGTCTGACCCAGGACTAAAGACAGAAGTCAGTGGGACTCAGGCAGATACAGGCATTCTTGAAATTTACAGGTTCTTCAGACACCTGGGGTTTCTGGAGGCCATTTCTAGGCAGTCCTGACATTTCCCCATCCGCCTGTCCTCCCTTGAGTTCAGCTTCACGTTACCAGCTGTTGTCCAGCCTCTTTCACTCTACGAGCAGTGTAACCTGAGAAGCCCCAGCACACGAGAGAACAAGCCTTCACATCAGGGAGACCCTGACCGCCCCATCCTAGGTGTCACAGGGCTGGAAATTCTTTGCAGATTCGGCCAATGGGCACAGTACCTCTTCCCCATCCCCTACCCCTCCCAGTTATATAAACCAGACACAGTCGGGGCAAGCCCCTCAGCGTTGGTCCATGACCACCCGGGAAAGCGTGCCCACGTTGGTCATGACAGGTGAGAAGTTTTCTCTCAAGTTGGGATGGACAGTATCAAAAACTGGCCTGTGTTCCCCCCACAGGCTTCTAAACTTCGTGTGGGGTGTCAATTCCGGTCAACAAGGAAAAAGGCACACCCTAAATCTTTTCACGCCTTCTGGGTCTTCAAGCAGATTCTCCAGGGAAGACGCCCATTTGGCTGTGCTCTTGGGGGTCTGGGGACTGCTGCTGGAGCTCCCATCGCTGTCGTGGATGTCTGCAAAGCAAAGTTCAGAGACTGTGTATGTGGTCTAAAGATACTGTCATCTTATAAGGAGCATTATTTTCATCATCATCACCACCACTATGACTAAGACACAGTATCAGGTTACACACCAGAATCTACTCTCTGGGCTAACACAGGGAATTCATTCATTCATTCATTCATTCCTGACAACAACCTTATGAAGTGGGTGCTACCATTCCATTTTACAGATGCAGAAAACTGAGGCTCAGAGTCAAGAAAGGACTTGTCATTTTCCAGCACTCCCCATATATCCTTCCTCCACCCACACAGCCACTGGCCGAGCCACAGGCAGCCTTCAGGTCTCCCTCAAGCCCTCCTTCAAGGGACCTTGACTCAGTGCCAGCTCCTCCCCATTACTTTCTGTGTGTAGTCTTATAATTACCCTGCTGTGCTGTGACTGTTTGCACAGTCGGCTCTCACTAGTTTGAAAGCTCCTCTGTGTCTTGATCTTGTATCTCAGGAGGTAGCTCATTGCCTGGCACATAAAGTAAGTACCAGAGCTGGGAAAGGGAGGCAATGGACACAGGTGCAAATTTTAAAGGGACGCCAAAAAACTCAGGCATCAGGTGAAAGAGATTTTCATGCAATATATTGCAAAACAAAAATTAATGCAAAAAATTCCATAATGAGCAAAATACTAAAGACAGAGTCATTATAACTGAGTTTTCCCGTGCCTCTCAGACTCCAGTATGGCTCGGCATCACACTGGTGCGATGGACAAAGACTGAATGAGTTAATGACTGCACATGCCCATCTCATGCACTCTCTTACTCTTGCCTCCAAAAACAGCCTCTTGATTAAAGGAAAGGGGACTGGAACCTCCAACTAACACACTCTGGCTACTTGCCTGAAGGAGGAAGCAATAGCACAAACACGTCTCATCTCACTTGGCCCCTCCCTGGAGTCAAGGGAAAAACCATGGAATGTCACTTCAGATGGGTCCAGGTTCCAAAGCCATTTTGGCCAATTTGAACTACGTGCCTGGGTGTTCTGCTCAGCCACTCACTTGCGTTCAACTCTTTGCGACCCCAAGGACCGTAGCCAGCCAGGCTCCTCTGTCCATGGGATTGACTCAGCAAGAAAACTGGAGTGGGTTGCCATTTTCTCCTCCAGGGGAATCTTCCCAACCCAGGGATCGAACCTGCATCTCCTACATTGCAGGCAGATTCTCTGCCACTGAGCCACCAGGGAAGCCCTTGAACTATTAATATGTGAACATGGGCAAAACTCTCTGCAGGATGAAGATAATCTCTGCATCTCTTGGGGTTATCAGAAGGATTAAAGAAGGAAACACATTAGGCACCTAGATGTTCACAGTGGACCCTCAAGAAATACTAGTTCTTCTCTCTGCTTCCTTAAAAGTATGATCTATCAGGTGAATATTTTTATAACTAATACTTCTTTTTTCATTGCTTTTTTTCAAAGTATAGTTATGTCTCTCTAAAGAAAAGTTTGAATCTGGGAGAAAATAAACTTTAACTCAGGGCTCCCCAACCTCCAGGATCTAATGCCTAATGATCTGAGGTAGAGCTGATGTGATAAAAATAGAGTACACCATAAATGTAATGTGCTTGAATCATCCGGAACCATCCCCTCACCACTCTGGTTCATGGAAAAATTGTCTTCCACAAAACCAGTCCTGGTGCCAAAAAGGTTGGGGACTGCTGCAAGAAATTGGCAAAACAAATCATTTTAAAAGGATAAATCTTAAAAGTCTTACGAATATTAATTGCTGCAGGTAGCTAGGGGGCCGTATGGTTTCAAATGCTTTTAGAGGAACGTTGTACCAGAATATGATGAATTTCAAAGTACCTCTGCTTCCGTGATCTCTCATGTACTACTGGGGGTCAACACAGGTTCATTTCTGTGAACAGCAGAGATTGTATTCTCTCAGCATCTTGCCACTAGGCTAAATAAACCAGAAGCAATACACTTTGGTGACGGAGTAAGAGAATTGTTTGGGACAAAGCCACTCCTTTGAGAGGCAAACTGACTCAAACATCACAAATGGACCTGATGCTTCTCTAAAGTGAATCTCCAGTTCGTGGATATTAAATTAGTTCTCTGCTCTCTTTGCAAATGCTAAAATGGCAAGCTTCTGAACACTGTGTTTCTTCCCAACGAAGTATAAATCAAATTAAAAGATCATTATCATAAGGAATTTCTGCAGCAGGGTTCATTCTGCCAAGCATTTCACAAATTTACTCTCTGTTCTCTGCCCGAAGAATACAGTTTGACGGTTTTCTCCGCTTCCCCAGCAGGTCTTCTCTTAAGTAAATAAATTAGAGACACAATTTGCTGTTCCAGGAATAAAACCTTAGGCAGCCAGAACTTTCTCTTGCCATGGCAGAACAACTCCTTTCTCTATAAGTTTTCAACCTTGGCCTGTGGTGATTCCAAAACTCTCTGACATTCTTTTCAATAATAAATGAAACCACAATTGGGTTTGCACAGTTTCACGGTCTTTCAAGTAAATATAGTTGGTGGATTCCCATTTAGCCAACAGAGTGCTCTGGTTAACTAGGTCTTCTGGCTAACTGAGAGACAAGATAGCTGTCTTATGAGACACTGGGAGCCAATCGCTGCCTCCCTCCCCTTTTCATTTCATACTCTACTTATTTTACATATTAGGTTTCTGTGCCAGCTTTCTGTGCCACTTGACAAAGTTTTACTACTCAAAACCCACTCATCTGATCTAGTCTCCTTATATAATAGACTAAGACATAAAGGTTCAGAGGTAAGGTGACCCAGCTAAGGAACTGCTGGATGGAGCCAGTATTGGGACTTAAATGTACAGGCAACTGTCCCCACCAGGACCATCTCCTTGGAACCCCAGGGTTCCTCAGAACACAGGAGGTTGCAAATGGGTGACCCTTCCTTTCAGTTCCCTCCTGGGCTACTGTTTCCCTTCCATCAATATTGTGAAATACATCTATGGCCGACACTGTTACAAGAACGCATAGAATTTTTAGGGCTAGCCCAGAAAGCATACCAAGATACAGTAGGTATCCCCATAACCATGGCTATTGCCTTCTAGCTTTGGTGCCCTGGATAAAGAGAAATTCCTTCTTGCTTTTTTGCTCACCTTCTACCCTAACAGTTCTTACCATAAGAATCTTCTACTCACACTCTACTGTCATGTGTTTTCCCTTCTCCAGAAATACTGGTTCAAATTTTGCAAAGACTTCCCGATTGTCTTTCAATTTTGATTAAGGCCTCTGCCCCTGCCTTAAAAAAAAAAAAAAAATCCTTCTTGATTGTATCAATATACATAGATAGCTCTAGTTAGAGCAACATTTGCAAACTCCATTCACTTAATGGTGTCTCTCTTTTCCAAGTCATTATCCCCAGCTTCCAATGAGCCTGGCAGAGGTCCACTCCATTTGGCACTGCCCTAGAGACTGCCTCATCACCTGAGGCATTTCCGTTCCTCGGGAGCCTCTGCACAAGGAGACTTCCACTATTTTCCAATGCATACAAGTAAGGATTTCCTAAGACAACTTGGTTCACTTTAAATGTTAAAATCAGTCCAGTGATGTCCAGGAGAAAGAAATAACCTTTCTTCATAGCAATCAGATATACTTCTGAGCTTAAGAATAAAGCAAAACCCAGCAGTAAAGAATCCACCTGGAATGCAGGAGATGTGGCCAGAGCAGAGGGTTCAGTCCCCCTTGGGCAGATTCCCTAGAGGAGGACATGGCAACCCACTCCAGGATTCTTGCCTGGAGAATCCCATGGACAGAGGAGCCTAGTGGACTATGGTCCATAGGGCTGCCCAGAGTCAGACACGACTGAGCAACTATAACGAGGGTACCCAGCTTCCCAATTCCTTCCCAGCCCCTAGCACTTGGAAACACAAAGGTCCAACACTCTCCTTTCCTTTTTCATTGACTAAAGTTTCCGCTTTAGATAAATTACATAAGAAGGTAGGTTTGGAAAGGACAGGCAGGGGGACTTCCCTGGTGGTCCAGTGCTTCCACAGCAGGAGGCATGGGTTCATCACTGGTCTGAGAGCTAAGATGCCACAGGACACAGTCAAAAAAAAAAGCACAGGAGGAAAAAACTTAAACCTATCTATCTAGCAGCTTTAAGACCACTCAAGTTAGTAAAGAGCTGTTGGTGATAACATTTGTTTGTTACAATTTTGTTCAGCTCTGCACACTTGTCATTTAAATCAGCTGCAAAGCATTTTTGCATTGAAAAAAAAAAGTTTTTTATTTACCTCCTGGGCCCTTCAATGTATTTTAGATTTTCAGATTTTTGCAGGCACAATACTTACTTTTCAAGAAATTCATCTTCAGATGAGTTTATCACGGGCTAGTAGTAACCATTGCTGTTATAAATTATTCACAGCATGCTGGGCACTAGCTATTCCGAGCTTTTTCCATAGGTCAAATCATCTTGTTCTCACAATGACCCTCTGATGTGGTTAAGATTATTCCCACTTCACAGATGAGGAAACTGAGGCACACTAATTTGCAAGAGTCACCCAGCTTTGAAAATGGGGACTCATGGTCCAAGCCTAGGTAGCCTTGGCTCCAAAGCACAACACATCATTTGCCACTGGCTTGACTGCCGTCTTTATTTTTTATATCTGCTGATCTTCACCCTCACAGAGGCCAGAACATGCCAGCCTTGAAAGGAATGGTAACAATTATGTGGGAGAAGACGGTGAAACTAAGAGTCTAACTCCTCACAGACAAAATCCCACACACGACTGGGCCAGAATCATCGAGCACATAAATACAATGGGCATATGCTTTCATTTACGTTGGCGCTGTTCTGTGCAGTCTCTGACTTCAGTAAAAGCTGTTACTGCAAAACCAGTGCCACATCCAGGTGCAGAGGCCTGAGGAAGGTTGCCTGTAGCACATTCTGTGATGCGTTATTTATAGATGCTATGATGTCGTATCTGCCAGAGACCTTCTCCAGACATTAATTCCTTGGAAATCCACATTCAAAAGGCATCTCTAACGTTCATCACAACTGAATGCTTACAGTACAGATTCTTGCTATTAGTCTACAGGAAGGTCTGAGTAATGATCCTGAGACAATTTCCCCAAGCCAAAGATTTTAGTAAAATCTCAATATCCAGCTTCCTCAACAGCAGAGTCAACTGACATCCTCAAAGGGTTTGTCAAAGGCACCCCCTCAAATGCACAGCTTATTTTTTAAAAATAAACATTCAAGCCCAGGAAAAGGCAAAAAAGTTAGCTGTAAATTCTAAAGTGGTTGATAATACACACAAACACACACACACACACACACCCCAGACTCCTTTAAAATACGCAGGGAAAGTACACACCCCACAAAACTTATTCAAAACCTTGTATCACCTACATCACGCCAAACATTACATTTTTTAAAAAGTCATCCCAACTTAGAAGCAGAGAATCTGTTTTTAAAATTGGTGATCCATGGAGGGCTCCAGAAAAACTGGGTCATGGAAACCCTCTATCTAAATATTCCTTAAGTGTTTATCAGCTCCAGTATCTAGCTTCTGAGAATAATGACCCTTCAGGCATGCAATTCCCTTGGTGGGAAGGTTTGCGTGAACTGCCATTAGCAGAAAATAAAAATAAAAACGTTTTGAAATAATCATACTAACAGAAAGCAGAGCAGGCCCACAGGCTGGAGAGGTCAGCTCAGAAAAGGCCTCATTGGCGTTTTCCCACGAGGTCTGAAGCCTCAAAAAAAAAAGTCAAGTGCTCGGCGACCCCCAAAAAGGCCCCCTGTGTACCTGTGACTGCACCACACACCCCTGACCCTACTTTGCCTGCCAGCACCCAGCGATGGCTGAATGGAGGGCATATCAGCTCCAGGGATGGGGACCCTGCTTACGTGCCATGCCCTGGGGTCCGCCTGGGGACGTCCACGCAGCCCCACACTCCGCCGTCTTCTCAGAGACGCGTTGTACAAGACAGGCAGGGGCTACGGGGCTCCTGAGCACCCTTGGGTCCGGAGGAAAAACAAGCCTCAACATCCTCTTTTGAGTGGACTAAACAACAGATGGCCACTGGTTTCCAGTTTCTACCAGAGGGAAGGAAATAAGAACGCCAGACTGTTATTTGTAGCCTCCTAGAGTCCTCACTTTCTAGGCAAAAGCCCAGAAAAAATAAAAACTCCCCAAGAGCCCAGTTCTGGAGGTGAAAGTAAAGACCCTGACAGCATTTCTTCTCACTTTCCAGAAGCCCCTGTGCTTCCTCCAGAACCAGTTATTGTTCAGTCACTCAGTCGCGTCCAACTCTTGGCGACCCCATGGATCGCCAGGCTTCCCTGTCCATCACTGTCTCCCGAAGTTGGCTCAAACTCATGTCCATTGAGTCGGTGGTGCGGTCCAACCATCTCATTCTGTCGCCCCCTTCTCTTTCTGCCTTCAGTCTTTCCCAGCATCAGGGACCAGACATGCATGCAGAAATGTTCCTCACTCTCCCCTGGAGTCCGACTCGAGACCACATACCATAGCCCTCCAGGCTCCTCTGTCCCTGGGACTCTCCAGGCAAGAATACTGGAGTGGGCTGCCATTTCCTTCTCCAGAGGATCTTCCTGACTCGCGGATCGAACTCTGGTCTCCTGCATTACAGGCAGATTCTTTACCAACTGAGCCACCAGCAAAGGCCCACCCCCGACCCCGGCCCCTACACTGGGGCAAATATCAACTTTTCCCCTCCAGTGTCTGTAGGACAGACTGTATATTTATTGAGAGTAAGAATTGTGTCTCCCTCAGGGTCCACAGTGCTTGGCATTCATGTATAGATTTATAGTGATAACAGTTTTCTGATAGATTGTTGGGGCGGAGGGCAAGGCAGAAAGGAGGGTGATGGTTGTACAAAGATCTGGCATGTACTGAACACCGATTACCTCCCATCTCAACCCGACCACAACCCTTGGAGGCTGGACACCTCCAAGGCTTGGACACCAAGGCAAGCAAAGGAGCAAGCCAGGAGCTAGATGAGCTAGGACTCAACCCTAGGCTCTCTGGCTGCAGAGGCTTCAAAGAGAAGGGCAGAGTAAGAGGCAAGAAATAAAAGGCAGGCCCTTTAGAGGCCCACCAGCAGACGAGTGGATGAGGAAACTGTGGTACATATACACCATGGAATATTACTTGGCCGTTAAAAAGAATGCATTTGCATCAGTTCTAATGAGATGGATGAAACTGGAGCCCATTATACAGAGTGAAGTAAGCCAGAAAGATAAAGACCATTACAGTATACTAACACATATATATGGAATTTAGAAAGATGATAACGATAACCCTATATGCAAAACAGAAAAAGAGACACAGATTTACAGAACAGACTTTTGGACTCTGTGGGAGAAGGCAAAGGTGGGATGTTTTGAGAGAACAGCATCGAAACATGTATATTATCTAGGGTGAAACAGATCACCAGCCCAGGTTGGATGCATAAGACAAGTGCTCAGGCCTGGTGCACTGGGAAGACCCAGAGGGATTGGGTGGAGAGGGAGGCGGGAGGGGGGATCAGGATGGGGAACACATGTAAATCCATGGCTGATTCATGTCAATGTATGACAAAAACCACTACAATTTTGTAAAGTAATTAGCCTCCAACTAATAAAAATAAATGAAAAAAATAAATAAAATGAATGTAATGCAAAAAAAAAAAAAAAAGGCAGGCCCTTCTTCTCAGGGAACTTAAAATTGACAGAGAAGATAAGGCCAGGCATTCCCTGATATCCACTGCCTGCCTTGCCACACACTGCATGAAGTTTTCTTCACTGATCCATGCAGGAATGAGAATGAGCAGGAGGAAATATTTACCAAGTGAGCTGTATTGACCAAGTAAAGGCAGCCTGGGGTTGTCTTCTTTAAGTAAATAAATACATTTATTTACATGGTACAAAAGACAAGAGCTACAGTGGGACAGGTCTTCCTATCTTCCCTGTCCCTCAACGACCCAGAGCCTCTCACTAGAAGCAACAGCCTCTAGAAGATTCTTGATATCAGGACAGTTCTTTACATGAGATTGTATCTTTCCTACTACTGGGGGTGTTGAAACATCCTTCATTTGTGGGATGATAAAACCAGTCCATCCTAAAGGAAATCAGTCCTGGGTGTTCATTGGAGGGACTGATGTTGAAGCTGAAACTCCAATATTTTGGCCACCTGATGCAAAGAGCGGACTCATTTGAAAAGACCCTGATGCTGGGAAAGATTGAAGGCGGGAGGAGAAGGGGATGACAGAGGATGAGATGGTTAGATGGCATCACTGACACCCTGGACATGAGTTTGGGTAGACTCCGGGAATTGGTGATGGACAGGGAGGCCTGGTGTGCTGCGGTTCATGGGGTCGCAGAGAGTTGGACATGACTGACCAACTGAATTGAACTGAAAGACGGTTGATGATGGTATTGTTGGCTTTTAATGTCCTGATTGGAGAGGGAGAGAAAGAAAGGAGGAAAAAAGGAAGGAAGGAGGTGAAGCAAGGCAACAGGGAGGCAGGGAAGGGAAAAGAAAAGCCAGCACGTCACACTCACTCTCAATGTTAGTACAGGTGAGCTAAGAGGACAAAATGGATACTGCGTGAGGTCACACCAGCAGCTCCGGGCTCGGGTCAGGGCTCTGAGTCCTTCTCAAATGGGAGGCTCCAGACTGTCTCTGTCCCTTGGCGGTCTCTGCATGATCCAAGCAGAGACAAGAGGGTGTGTCTCTGGTGCCGAGAGGGAGGGAGGCAGGAGGTCTGGGAAAGCGAGTCTCCTGGCCTTCTGGGAGGACACAGGACAGAGGAGAGGGGACCAGGA
Organism: Odocoileus virginianus; assembly: GCF_023699985.2. Taxonomy (NCBI): domain Eukaryota; kingdom Metazoa; phylum Chordata; class Mammalia; order Artiodactyla; family Cervidae; genus Odocoileus; species Odocoileus virginianus. Next base: position 21,705,752 of record NC_069680.1, read on the forward strand.
GAGAAGGTAGGCCAGATGCGGGGGTCCCTGAGCGCACCCCAGATGAGGGGCAGCAGCACCGAAGCACAGGCCCTGGGCGGGGCCCTCGAGAGCAGGGTACTTGCTTGGGAGGGAAACTGGTCCCCGGAAGCCTGCAAGGCACTGTTTCGCCCCAGTGGATGCCTCCTGACAGCTCTTATCGGGGAGCCGCTGCTGTCGCCCACGCGGGCCCCTCTGCCCCCTACTGCCACCCCCGAGGTTGCTGCCCTGGAGAGCTATCTGCGGGAAGCAGAAGAAACGGGTAGGAGTAAATTTAGTGCAATTTAAACAGCAAGTTCCCAAAGCCCAGCAGCAGGAGCCCAAGGGGATTACTCAACCCCAGGGAGGGAAGTGACTCAGTTCACCCAGGAAACCGGAGGACATGGCCCAGCCCAGCACCTGCCTAGTTTCCACAATTTCTAACAGTGAGGGGGAAAAAACCACATCGGTTCCAATACAAAGTCTGTGAAGACAAGTAAAGCACCCCGAGCACCTGGCATCCACCAGTCCACAAGCTGACCGTGCCCATGTTCAGAGTTGGCACTGAGGACTCAGCCATCATGGAACATGCATGTTTAAATGATGCCCCTCTCCCAGCCCATCCTCTCTGTCTCCTTCCTTCTCTCTGAATCCACAGGCCAGCCCAGTGATGTTCTGCAGGGAAAATTTCCCCCAGCAGCCAAGCCAGTCCTGCTGTCGGGTTGTTATAACAAAGACATTAAATTGTTATGTCAACTGTCATCTTTAAATAAAAACTTAAGCCCAGCAATAAATCTGCAGCTAGTCCCAGAGGTTTAATGGGATAATGTATAACAGGCTCCGGGCTGGGTGGGGAAATTTCCCCGGTCGTTCAGTCCTGGTCTGGTCACATGGGGTGGTGGAAAGCTATGGCTTTGGCTTTTTTTTTCAAGTGAGGAGCATCCCAGGTACCATCAACATCACAAGTCACTGTGGGGGGCAGGGTGGGTGCGGGGAATCATCCAGGGTTCCTCACACTTCAGTAGCCTAAGAATCAACTGAGCGCTTGTCAAAAATGCAGCCAACACTCCCTCCCACCTTGGGTGCCCAAGACAGAATCAGAGAGAGGAGGGGTCTGGGTCATGGCCTGGAAAGCTGCATTTTATCAGACCACCCCCAACCCCTTGTGGTTCATGAACACACTTTGAGAAACCTCAGAAAGGAGAACATTCACACTTTGAATCACACTTCGAAACTTGGAATTAAGGGTTGGGAGTGCCAAACCTCAGTTTAAAGACATGGTCTCCAATGAGATTTTGTGGAAAAATGGAAAAGGTTTGAAGTAAAAGGAGCTGGGAGGCAGGACTGCAGCCAGGTCCGAGTCACGGTTCAGCAGGGATGGATCGAGTTTTTGAGGGGCCAGATGCTTATACAATTTGGACAGCCACTTAAGGAAAATAATTTAGAATCACCAAAAAAGAAAAAAAAAAAAAAAAAAGTTCAGTCCAGGGTCCCCTGGATCACTTGGCTGGCTTCCCCGTGCCTTTGCCTCGGGGCCCACATTCCCCTTTTCTCACTGCTGGGTGGTGATGACCGAACTGGCAGAGGCTTGTTTGTCCTTTCCTACCCAGAGACAGATGTTAACCCTAAAAATCATAAAGAAATCAGGCTCCTGGAAGCCAGACATTTAACACCAATCCGTGATTTTTAGCTACTGATCTTTCTATCAGCGACCTAACCACATTTCATCAGCCTTAAAATGTATTACTCTGAAAGAGGTACACTCCACTGGTACCCCTAAAACTGGTATCCCAGTCTTTTTGGGGTGCAATCTGCACATATGCAACAGCACCCTAAAACCATGTGTGATCCATAATCTGTTCTATTTGGAAGACCTCACCCCAAAAGTGACCTGTGTAGGATGTTCAAAGCAGCTCTATTTATAATAGGAAAAAGGTGGAAAAGATAACAGATAACCATTATACTCAGTTATGCCAGGCACTGTACTAGGGACTTTACATATATTTATACATATATATATAATATAATATTTTATTATATATATGCTTTTTTATATTTAGTTCCACAACTCTATGAAATCCACTGTACAGATGGGAAAATGGACACATAAGTATGCTGGTAAACCAGCTCTCCTAGAAAAAAAACAACAACAACTTGATTTTTAACATCTGCTGATTTCCATGATGGAAATGGCCACTAATAGCCAATTTCAAGCTACCTATGGTTTAGCAACCAGGTCCCAAATTTCCCATTTAGCAATGGACTCTGAGGTCAAGTAACTTGCTCAAGGCAGCTGAACGCTAGAGTCAGGGTAGGAACCAGGGGTGTAAGTAACTTCAGAGTCCAGGCTCTGACCACCACTCCTTTGGCCTGTGAACATCCAACAGAAGGGAATGGCTAAATCGAATGGCTCAGACAGTAAAAAATCTGCTTGCAATGCAGGAGACCTGGGTTTGATCCCTGGGTCGGGAAGATCCCTTGGAGAAATGACTACCCAGTCCAACATTCTTGCCTGGAGAATCCCATGGACAGAGGAGCCTGGAGAGCTACTGTCCATGGGGCCGCAAAGAGTCAGACACAACTGAGTGACTATCACTTTCAAAGCGAACAACAACAGAGAAATCCTTTGACTCACAGGCAACACAGAAAGGTTTACAAGACCCCTAATACTAACACTAATATAAGCAATTTACAGTAACTCTATGGAGTCCTACTTTGAGTTGTTCTCAATATTTGAGGGAACAATTTGCAAAATATGATGGATGGGAAAGCAGTTTCAATTCAGCGTTTAAGGAGGGGTATTTTATTGCCATCCTGCAGATCCTTGTCTGCACAGAGATAGTGCACCTAGTTAGAGAAGGAAATGGCAAACCACTCCAGTATTCTTGCCTAGAGCATCCCGTGGACAGAGGAGCCTGGTGGGCTGCTGTCCATGGGGTCTCACAGAGTCGGACATGACTGAAGCAACTTAGCATGCATGCATGCATGCATTGGAGAAGGAAATGGCAACCCAGTCCAGTATTCTTGCCTGGGGAATCCCAGGGAAGGGGGTGCCTGGTAGGCTGCGGTCGATGGGGTCTCACAGAGTCGGCCACGATTGAAGCGATTTAGCAGCAGCAGTGCAGCTAGTAGTGGAGGTGGGACTTAGACTCAGTCAATCTACTTTCAACTCATCCTCTTAACCCCAGTGTCCCACATAAAATAAGACACAGGTGAAAAAAAGATAGGGGCCAACATGTACAGACTCTCCTGGTACCAGCAGAAGCGACTCTTGGAGTGGGAAGTGGCAGAAAAGCCTCTGAACCCCAGAGTCAGACTGAGCTGGGTTTGAAAGATTCTCCATCACCTAAGTGTGACTCGGAGCAAGTTACCTAACAGCTCCCTGGTGGCAAGGGCCGAGGACAATGCCTATTTCAATGGGTTGCCCTAAGGGTGAAGAGAGAATTCACAGAACACGTACTGGGTCCCACTTGGAGCGCTCACAGGGGCTAAGATGAAAGGAACAAAAAGGGTGAGATGGTTGGAATCAGGGGCATGGTTTCATCTTCACCAGGAGCTCTTCGTCCTATCGAATCGCTCCGACGAACTGTGGTTGGTCCAGAATGACAGGCTGGTCCAGAGTGACAGCCAAGCTGAATCCTTTGTAAGGTCTGTTGTTTCCTGGCGCGAACTGCAGATGCGCCCTTCACCTGGTATTCACCCTCCTTCTCCGCCCTACATTTCGGCTCCTCGGCGCAGAACCGAAGACGCCCAGCAGCCCAGGCCTGGCCACCCAGTCGGATGCCCCGGGTCCGGGAGTGCCTTCCGCGGGCTCCGCGCTGGCATCTTTCGCACCAACGCCCGCAGCGGAGGCGGAGACCTCCAGAACTCCGTTCTGCTTTCGGAATCTAGAGCCCATACTACCTCCAAAGTTTGGATGTTTTGGATCTCCTTTTTCTCCCAGACCATCACTAAAAAGAAAACGGCTGTTGTTCCTCCTTTCAGACAAACTTCCTCCCCAGCGCACGTCTCGGGACTCAGCGCTCCCGCTGCGGCTGGGACTGCGGGGACGCTGGACAGAGCAGGGAGAAGTGGCGCCTCCTGCCCGGGGCATCACGGAGCCGCGCCCGACCCCGGGCAGGAGGGAAGGATGCCCGGGGTGGGGGGGCAGGCAGCACCGGCCCGGGCGGCTCATCGGGGCCCCTGGGGGCGCCCCAATCCCCAGCCCGCGGAGCCCTGGGAGCCGCTTACCTGACGGCGGCCGCTTCCTGCTCAGTCGACTCACTGCGCGGTTAAACATCGCCGCGAGCACCCCGGGGAGGAAGGAGGAGCAGCCGGGCTGCGCGGCGGCTGAGCCGGAGGAAGGCGAGGAGGAGGAGGCCGGAGGAGGAGGAGGAGCTGGCTCAGCACCGCCCCGGAGCGCGCGGCCCCCACCCTGCCTCCCTCTTCCCCGCCAAGCGCCGCGTGGCGCGATCCGTGCGCCCTACCGGCCCGCCCCCGTGGGGGCCCGGCGGTCCCGCCCCGGGGTGCCTGGGCGGGCAGGGCGCACCCGGGTGACTCCCAAACGCCGGGAGTCCAAGAGCCCGGCTAAGAGCCCAAGAAGGCGCGCACTCGTTCGCAAGTGGCCCGCGCCGCCCGAGACTTAGGAGCCTTGCCCTGGCTGTTCGCGTGTCCCGGGGATCCCTCGCCGCCTGGCGGGGTTCTCCAGAGATGCCGCCCGAGCCCCGCCCAGCCCTACCCGGCTCCCAGCTCCAGCGCCCATCCCGGCCTCCCGGCCTCTCCCTGCAGCCCCGAGAAACGGGCGCAGATCCTCCGGCGCACTGCGCTTCGTGATTCCGCGCGCTTTTGCTGGGCGGCAGGTGAGGGTCACCTCCTGGTTCCGAGACCGGAAAGCCGAGATCTCGTGGTTCTGCAAAGCCCAGGTGCAGCCCACGGCCTTTACCCTCTTGCCCTCGGGTTCCAGGATCGCTGCGCTCCCCGGCCGGCCCGACACCGTTGGCGCTGGGCCTTCCCACGGCCGCGAAAGCCAGCGGGGGCGTCGCCTGGCCCCGGGCCGCGATGTCCGCGGGCGGAGCGAGCCGAGCCCGCGCCGGTGGGCGCCCTCTCCCGGGCCGCGCTGCGCGGGCACCGAAACGTGGGCGCCTCCTGCCCTTGGTCTTGAGGCTCCAAGGGCCGACCTCGGGGGAATTCCGTAGGACCCCCTCCAGTTTCGGCGCGGAACGATGCCTCTGTCCGGCACGCCGGCTGGCAGGAGACCCTGACTTTGGGCGCCACTCACGTGGTGCACCTGTCGGCAGGGCCTTGGCGATCAACCCTGGAGATCCCTCAGGCCTCACTGAGCTCCGCTTCTGATTCCTCCTTTCCCGTCGCCGGTCACCAGCCCGCACCGCCAGCTCCACTCGAATCTATTATCTACTTTCTTCTGCAAACCAGCCCAAGAGGGGGTGTCATTAGCCCCACTTTCTTGAGGATTTGGTTTACAAGGAATTGTCTTTCTGGCGAGTCCTATTTTCCTCCTGTTTATCTGGCTTTGTCTCTAAATTGGTCTTTATTTTTAGCTGTACTAATTGCTATTTTTCTCAACTGCTCTCCAGTCGTCGGTTCCCCCTCCACCCATCCTTTCTCAAGATTTTCACTAGTTGGCACTTTCTTTTATATCTTCTGTTCTGAGCTTCCCATTTCGCTAATTTTTCCTCCCTCCCCCCACCCACCGTTTTGGTCCCAATCCCACCCAGTCTCTGGCCTTCTATGACTGCTTCTCATTTCTGTCCTTCCCATCCCTTCCCCTCTCAAAGTATTTTCCTCAGAGTATTTCTAATCACCCTGCCTCTCTACTGTTGGAAAGAAGCTTTTCTAGCTCGTGAAAGTTACAGGAGTTTTCAGCTGCTATTCTAGGAGACCACCATGACCAGAAACAGAGTGAGAACCATCTGAGAAGCTCGGGGTTTTTTGAAGCCTCTCCTGCTGTCAGCCTGCTCTGGGCCTCCTCTTTCCTCTGGGTTGTAACAGGATTGAACCATGGTGCTTAAATATCCTGCTTAAATAGGCAGCAGGTTCAGCCATTGTAAGAGCAGGACTTTTATAGTCTGCAGAGTCCAGCATTTAAATAATGCTGCATTATCACAGCAAGAACCAGGGAATTGTGCAGAACCTCCCCCAAAAGCTCCTCAGGAGAGATTACAAGTCATCCTAACACAGGAAATAGGGAGAATGGCAATGGGTGAAAGTTAGGCACAGCTCAATGTTATGCCAGTTTCCAAGTCCACCCTCACTGTGTCCTGGAAAAAAAAAAAAACTGGCGTGTCCTAGGACATCCATATTAAGCTGTTCTGAGCTAAAGACTGCGGCCAGGCCTTTTTGAAATGAAGGGAAAATAGAACAGCTTCAACTCACTTTTACTGTCCTGTTAGCACATCAGATAGTGAGAACAGAAATAAAGACCCATGGGTCAGCGTTCACAGTTTAAAATTTGTTTTGGGGCATGAAAAGACTTGTCCTCATGAAATTGCTATAAATACTTGTCTCAAGTGTCTGAAGATCCAACAGCCAGTTTTCAATGTGTGCTGTGCAGAAGACCAAGTATAGAAGTATATAGCCTCATGGTTCCTAAGGCTTGCCAAAAGAATACATGTACTCATACCCCTCCCACATGATTCAAGTTCTGCCTGTGGTTTGCAGTACCTGAAGATACTCTCCATCCAAATAGCATCACTCACTTTCTATAGCTCATCTCAAGCCTCTACAAACACTGGTAACCAATCTAGGAAAGAAGAGGACAAGTGGCTTGGCCCCTTCCTAGCCTGTTGGTCTCACCTTTTGTTGAACCACTTTCACTCTGACCAGGCAAGAAGCAGGGGACTAGGATGTCTCCTAGTAAAGCAGAATTTCAGAATTATCATTGACTCTAGAATTTGATATATATTTTTTATTCCCCAAACCTTAAAAAAAAACTGGTAAGCTGTGAATACCTTATAGTCTTTTATAATAAAATTGATTCCAAGTGGTGCAGTGGTAAAGACTCTGTCTGCCAACAGGAGACACAGGAGACGTGGGTTCGATCCCTGGGTTGGGAAGATCCCCTGGAGGAGGAAATGACAACCCACTCCAGTATTCTTGCCTGGAAAATTCCGTGGACAGAGGAGCCTGGCTGGGCTACAGTCCATGGGGTCACAGAGAGTCGGACTGAGGGCCTGAGCATGCACAATAAAATGGAATATAGCTTAGAGTCATAAAGGTTATTCTCAGCCATTTGAAGCAGGTGAGGTATAATAAAATAAGTAAATACCAAAGTGCCCAGCTTGGAGTCAAGAGCCCTGGGTACTGATCTTGACCATACAGCAGACCAACTGTGTGTCTTTTGGCTTTTTTTGGTGGCATCTCGCAGTTTTCAGGAACTTAGTTCCCTTAGCAAGGATCAAACCTGTGTCCTTGGCAGTAGGCGTGCAGAATCCTACTGACTGGACTGCCAGGGAATTCCCCAGCTGTGTGTCTTTCAACACAGACTCCTAGGATTGGACAAGGAAAGGATGCCACCTACATTCTAAGGGTGTGGTGTTCACAGTAAACAAGAATAAACAAGAAAACATCTGGCACAGTGCCCAGAGCATGTAGGCACACAAAAATATACTGGAATCTGAATCACTCCCCCTACAATGCTGTTTTAATAAGTAATAAACTTTGGCTTATATGCAGTGAAAGGGGACTTTTAAAAAGAAATCATAGGAAGTAGGCAAGGTTTGTAACAGCATGATGCAATCAACACACAGGGTGAAGGCAGGGAAGTAAATTGTTACAACCTCTCTGGAAGGTAAGAGAGGCAGATGTGTTAAGGTGGTTTTTGGCAATATGCCTAAGAGCCTTGGGGATGTTTTGACCCATCGGATCAGTGAATAATCCTACAACTGGTTGCTTATGCCAAAGAAAGAATAAGATATGCAAAGATTTATTTATCTATTCATTTTTAAACCTTTCTGGCTGTGCTGGGTCTTCGTTGCTGTGCGCTGCCTTTCTCTAGTTGCAGCCAGTGGGGGCTACCCTCCAGTTGCGATGCGTGGGCTTCCCATCACCACAGCTTCTCTCGTGGAGCATGGGAGTCTGGAGCAGGGGCTCAGCAGTTGTGGCTCGTGGGCTTAGTTGCCCCCAGGCATGTGAGGTCTTGCTGGACCATCGACTTGAACCGGTGTCCCCCTGTGTGGCAAGGTGGAGTCTTAATCACTGGACCACCAAGGAAGCCTGAAGTACAAAGATTTACATGCAAAGTCGAACATCCTAACACTTCTTTAATCAGTGCTATTTATGGTAGCTATAAATGCCCATTCGTAGAACAGCTAAGTTACAGTGTATTCCTAGGATGGAGTATTGAACAGCTGTAAGAACTAGTGAAGAATATTTGGTGATGCAGGGAACATGCTTGTGAAGCTGTCATTGAAAAAAACAGGATACAATTATAGAGGCATTTTTCATTGGGGGAAGAGAGGAAATACGGTATTATGTTTATGGATAGAAAGCTTGAAGGAAATGATTCCACAATGTTACTATCATTTATCTCTAGATGTTGGGATAATGGGTGATTGTAATGTTCATTATTATATTTTCATATTGTATAAAATTTCTGCGGTGGATATGCTTTTCAATGAGGGGATGGGTTCGGTAGTTGGAAACTGATCAAAATCTCTAGTAGCATTAATCTACAAACACTTAAGCCCACAACTTTACATTAGTTGTGCTTTCTTTGAACTCCTAATTTCCCATGGAAGAAGCAAGCAGACATTGACTGCCTTTCCCAGCTTTGATCTCCCTTGCTTTTCAAGTTACCCATTCATGCCATATCATAGTTGGATCCTTGGAGATCAGCGTCTTACGCTGCAGATCAGGAAACTGAGAACCAGATGACTTTACCAAGGAGTGATGCTTGCTTTCCTGAGTCACTGGAAGGTGGTCTTCCTGGTTCAGCACTCTCTGTCTGGTACCATGCTGCATCCATGAAGATGTACCTAAAAAAAGGAGGGGCTTTCTATATGTCTAAAATTCAAGTTGGGATTCCTGCTAAATAAAGGCAGATTAATTATAGCACCATGCGGTCATACTTGTATTTCTCCAAACTCAAAGCAAAAAAAAAATTTTTTTCACTGCAGCACTTCTCAGGAAAGTGCCTCAATGAATTGCCTGTACTCACTGTCTCCTCTCACCCTTCTGCAAGCCTCTCCAGGCTGCTTGCATCTCCACAATCCCACACAACTGCTCTTGCAAAGTCACACTGGCATCCCCCTTGGGAATTCTAACAGGCAGCTCCATCTCTGTCTTACTTGACCCACTGTCAGCATCTGACCCTGTGGATCCTCCCCACCACCACCCCCGCCGCCACCCCGAACCACTTTCTTCCTTTGACTTCCAAGACACTATGCTTTCCTACTCTTCTTTCTTTCTGCCACATTTGCTGTCCCTACCGCCACCTCTCCTTCCTCCTGGAGGGCACTGCAAGTGTTTTGGATCTCTTGTCTTGCACGCTTAATCCCTCGTCCATCCCATCAAGTCTAATAAACAAATAGACTTCGTTTTTCAGAAGAATTTTAGTCCCACGGCACAACTAAACAGAAAGTTCAGAGTTCCCAGCTACCCTTCACCCACCCCTACAACCTCCCCCACCATCAGCCTTCTCCCTCAGGGTGGTTCATTTGTTAAAAGCAATCGAACCTGCATCGACACATCAGTTTCACCTAAGCCCACGTGCAATGCCGTTCTTAGACCACGAGACTCCCACGTTTCCATCTCCAGCCTGGTCTTGCCTGTTTGACGTCTCCTCTTAAGCCAAGACATCACAAACCAAGTGTGTCTGGAACGGAAACTCCTCTTCACATCCACATCCACTCCACCCACCTGCAGCCTTCTCATTGGGACTAAAGACAGCTCCACCCTTGCTGAGGCCAATTATCTTGGAATCATTTCTGATCATCCTTTTTCTCACACCTCACATCAGAGTCCAAGGAACTCTGCAGGTTCTACTTTCAAAATAAATCCAGAAGCCCATTCTCCATCTCAATCTCCACATCACCCCCATCCAAGCCACCATCCACCGCTCTGGTTCACTGCAGCAGCCTCCTGACAGGTCACCCTGCTTCCAATTGCCCTGGTCTGTTCTGAACCCAGCAACCAGTGAGCCTTTCAAAATAAGGGACGTCTCACCATATCAACGTTCTGCTCAAAACGACAGTGGCTCCCCATGTGGCCCCAAGAGAAAGCCCAAGACCTTATAAAGACTGACAAGACCCCATGTGACTGGGACCTCTCCCCCTCTCTGAGCTCCTTTCCTGTTCTTTCCCCTCACTTGTCTGCTCCAGCAAATCCTCCTTACCCCTCACCCTGCTACCCCCAACAATCCCACCTCATGACCTTTGCTGGGGCACTTCCCTCTGTCTTGAGCAGTCTGCCTGCGGTATACATGGTGAATGCCCACAATTTCTTTGGGTCTTTATCCAAATGTTACCTCCTCAGTGTTTCAAATGGCAACCTCACCCCTGAACTTCCATACTCTGTTTTCCTCCATCCCTGCCCTGTCTGTAGCACGTACACCTTCTAACACACTGGAACCTACCTACTGACTGTGTATGTCTGCTCTCCATGGAGAGTACACACCCTAGTCTCCATTCTCCCTAGAATGTCAGCTGCCGTCCCAACACCCGGCGGAGTGCCTGTCACACAGGGACCACCAATGCGCTGATGAGTCCAGAGAAGTACTGATCCCCTCTCTCCCCAAACTCCACTAAGATGACAGAAAAGACATTAAAATAAGGTGTATTCGATAATAAGGTACACACCTGGGCTTCCCTGGTAGTCTAGTGGTTAAGAATCCACCTGCCAATGCAAGGAACACGGGTTCCATCCCTGGGCCAGTAAGGTCCCACACGCCATGGAGCGACTAAGCCCAGGCCCCACCACTGAGCCTGTGCTCTGGGGCCCGGGAGCCGTAACTACTGAGCCCGCATGTCCTGGAGCCCAAGCTCCGCAGCAAGAGAAGCCACCGCGGCGAGAGGCCATCAGAACATGACTAGAGAGAAGCCTCTACTCTCCACAGCTAGAGAAAGCCTGCACACAGCGACAAAGGTCCAGTACAGCCAAATAATCCAAAAAAAGCCTTTTAAGTACAAACCTGCCTGGACGAGGTGTACAAGAAAGGAGGCAATGACGGAAGAGAGATTTCTGCTTCTTTTTTTTTTTTTAATTAAAGTGTAGTTGATTTACAATATTATAAAATGCTGGCCAATCTGAAAGCCGATGGAGCAGCAGAAACTGCTTCAACAAGAGAAAAGGAGTTTCCACCCAATGTGGGCAGCTGGGCGCTGGCAGGAGGCCAGTGACCCTGCAGAGCCACCAGTGAGCTGTGAACCAAAAGGCACAGGGCTGCCGACTACAGGACACGCAAGGGCTGGAAATGGGTTTTGGATCAATCTCCAAGGAGGCCTCAGGCTCCCTCCTACCCCAGCCCAGGAAACCAGAAATGACTGTGGGAAACATGGAGGCTGTGGACTTAGGGCCCAGGGGCCGAGCTGATGTGCAAGTGGAATTCTGGGCTCTTTGAGGGTGAAGTGAAGTTCTGCATCCTAAATTGGGAGGCCCCTTCCCCTCCCTGCACCCAGAAAGCCAGCAGTTGGGAGCCCTGGATACATTTAATATCTCCCTCGAAATAAATATCAAAGTGCAATAGATATTAATATTTAGGGATTTCCCAAAGATATCACATCTAACCAATCATAGAGAAATAACACCATCCACATGCAGCTTCTGAGAGCTTTTGACATCTCCCTCTCAAATATGAGGGGTATGTGAGGATCACAGACATTCAAGGAATGCCTCCAGCCTGAGAGAGAAACCAGAACAACAGAAGAATTCAGAGGAAAGACAATAGAGACAGTAGAATAAATCTTTTTTAAAAACTGTAATTACCTGAGAGAGAGAGAGAGGCTATTGTATCCATAAAAGAAACAGAGCTTAGAATATAAATATAAAAACAATTATTTTTTAAAGGAGGGTGGAAGAAAAAAGGTCAAAGAAATCTCCTAAAAATCAGAACAAATGAAACAATGTATAATAGGAAAGAAAGAAAACTAGTAAAGAATCAGCCCAAGCAATAGGAGTTCTAGAAAGACATTGCAGAGAAAATAGCAGAGAGGAAATGAAAGATACAATTCCACAAAATTGTCTAGACGGAAGAAAACTCATCGCCAAACTGAAAGAGCCCACAAAGTGGGCATAATAATATACCTACAACAAAGTACACCAGCATGAAATTTCAAAACAGCTCTTTCCAAAAAGCTTATGAAAAGTGTACTGCTGGTGGAAATATGCAAATTTTTTAAAAAGTCAAACATATATAGGCCGTATAATTCAAATATTCCACTTCTCAGCATTAAATCAAGAAAAATAAAAGCATATGTCTCTAGCAGACTTATACATGAATAGTCACAGCAGCTTTGTTTGTAATATACTGAAACTGGAAACCACCCAAATGTCTATCAGCTGTTGAGTGGATACACAGATAACCATGCAATAGACTGTTATTCAACAATAAAAAGGAGTGAAGGCTTGACATACACTACATGCAGGAACCTAAAAAAATATTTCACTAGGTGAAAGAACCATCACAGAAAACCACATGTTGTATGATCACATTTAGATAAATTTCAAAATAGACAAACCTGTAGAGATGGAAAGTAGATTATTGTTATTGCTGAGTCACTAAGTTGTGCCGATTCCTCGAAACCCCAGGACTGTAGCCCACCAGGTTCCTCTGTCCATGGGATGTCCCAGGCATGAATAATGGAGTGGGTTGCCATTTCCTTCTCCAGGGGATCTTCCCAACCCTGAGATCAAACCCACATCTCCTGTATTGGTAAGTGGGTTTTTTACTCCTGAGTCACCAAGGAAGCCCCAGAGAGTAGTTGGGGTTAATTAACTGTTGTTGATAGGTACAAACTTTATTTGGTGGATGATGAAAAAGTCCTAAAATATGTTATGGTGATGGCCGCACAGCTCTGTAAATATACTAAAAGTCATGTAAGTTTATGCTCTAAATAGGTGAACTCTATGGTATACATTTTATCTCAACAAAATTGTTGGTTTTCTTAATTGCAAAGATCAGGGGACTTCCCTGGCGGTTCAGTGATTAAGAATCCACCTTCCAATGCAGAGGAGACGGGTTCAATCCCTGGCTGAAGAACTCAGATCCCACAAGCTGCACTGTAACTAACCCCTTAAGCTGCAACTACTGAGCCCGCGGATTCCGGAGCCCCCACATTGCAAGAAAGAGCCATCGTGCCACAATGAAAGATCCTGTGTTTCGCAACTAAGACCAGATGCAGCCAAAAATAAACAAATACATAATTTTTTTTAAAAGATTAAAACCAGCTCACATACAAATTTTCAGAAATGAAATTGTTGGGAATTCTCTGGTGGTCCAGTGGCTAAGACTCCACGCTGCCAATGCAGGGGGCCTGGGTTTTACCCCTGTTCAGGGAACTGGATCCTCCATGCAGCAACTAAGAGTTTGCAGGTCACAACTAAAGATTACACAAGGCACAATGAAGACCCAGCAAAGCCAAATAAATATTAAAAAAAAAAAAAAAGAAGAAGAAATCAAATTGTCATTGAACTTCTTGGAAAACTACTGGAGGATATTCTACAACAATATGAAGTGAAGTGAAAGTCATTCAGTCATGTCTGACTCTTTGTGAGCCCATGGACTGTAGCTGGCCAGGGTCCTCTGTCCATGGAATTCTCCAGGCAATAATCCTGGAGTGGGCTGCCATTCCCTTCTCCAGGGGATCTTCCCGACCCAGGGATAGAACTCAGGTCTCCTGCATTGCAGGCAGATTCTTTACCATCTGAGCCACCCGGGAAGGCCCTATAATATGAGGAAATGCAAAAAGAAAGGAAAACACAGGCTTCTGGGAACAGGGAACCCAACCCCAAAGACACGCAAAGTGCCTGTAGAGATGCTGGACAGAGTGGTAAGCCTTTCTAATATGGTTGCCTTAAGAGACAACAGGATTGCATATCGTTCTTGTTATATGGAAGTAAATAAAAGATGGAAAAAATAGGGCTGGAATGAAGGTCCTCAGGCTCCTGGTGCTCTTCAGCCTGTGCCTCATACAAGTGCATCATGAGAAACACTGGGCTGGATGGAGCACAAGCTGGAATCAAGACTGCCAGGAGAAATATCAGTAACCTCAGATATGCGGATGACACCACCCTTATGGCAGAAAGTGAAGAAGAACTAAAGAGCCTCTTGATGAAAGTGAAAGAGGAGAGTGAAAAAGCTGGTTTAAAATTCAACATTCAGAAAATTAAGATCATGGCATCTGGTCCCATCACTTCATGGCAAATAGATAGGGAAAAAATGGAAACCGTGAGAGACTTTATTTTCTTGGGCTCCAAAATCACTGCAGATGGTGACTGCAGCCATGAAATTAAAAGGTGCTTGCTCCTTGGAAGAAAAGCTATAACCAACTTAGCATATTAAAAAGCAGAGACATTACTTTACCAACAAAGGTTCATCTAGTCAAAGATATGGTTTTTCCAGTAGTCATGTATGGATGTGAGAGTTTAACCATTGGACAGCAAGGAGATCCAACCAGTCTATCCTAAAGGAAATCAGTCCTGAATATTCCTTGGAAGGACTGCTGCTGAAGCTGAAACTCCAATACTTTGGCCACCTGATGCGAAGAAGTGACTCATTGGAAAAGACCCTGATGCTGGGAAAGATTGAAGGCAGGAGGAGAAGGGGATGACAGAGGATGAGATGGTTGGATGGCATCACCGATGTGATGGACATGAGTTTGAGTAGGCTCTGGTAGTTGGTGATGGACAGGGAGGTCTGGTGTGCAGCAGTCCACGGGGTTGCAGAGTCGGACATGACTGAGCGACTGAACTGAACTGAACATATGAAAAAATGATTTTTAAAATTGCTATCCCTAATGTCTACTTTGTAACACTGTTTCCTCATCTTATTTTTAAATACTAAAAAAGGGTTTGGCATTTCCAAACCCTTAAAATTAAGGGGTAAACCTTTAAACCCTTAAAATTCAGACGAAAAATGCTCTCTGAAAGGCCAAAAAGGAAAAGAAAATGTGGATGCAAGTGCATTAGTACACACAAACTCACACACGCTCACATGAGGCATGACTACAGTAAAGAATCTGCCTGAAATGCAGGAGATAAGGGTTCTATCCCTGGGTGAGGAAGATCCCCTGGAGAAGGGAATGGCTACCCACTCCAGTATTCTTGCCTGGGAAATCCCACGGACAGATGAGCCTGGCGGACTACTGTCCATGGGATTGCAAAACGTCAGACACGACTGAGCTACTAACAGAATAATACTGGGTTTTTTGAACAATTGTACCGCAACCCATGCCCCACTAAGTGTGGTCCCTTCAGTGTGGTCCTGCAGACGTTCTCCTGAGACCACCAGGTGCCACCACTGCTCAGACCTTTTGAGAAACCTCTTCTTGGGTATATCTAACAGCAAACAGTGTGGACGTAACTAGTTTTAGAAAATCGCTAAAAGCTATCTGATGAAAAGCGGAAGAATGAGGAGGGTGATACAGTGGTGAAATGCAAGTGGTGAGACACAGCTCTAAAATAGCTGGGCCAATTTACTCTTGAAAATGACTTCATAAGAATCCACATTTGGGAAGAGGATTATAGGTGACTAGTTTTTAAGACGAGCATATTCTTCCCATTTTGGATATATAAAATCTGGCATGATTAAAAGAAATTCACTTTATGAAAGCAAAAAGTTACATTACTGAAGTTTATGGCCATCATATAACATACAAATATTCCTTGGTACTTAGTAAAAACAATGGACATTTTGTAAACTACTCAGTCGACTTAGACAGAATTCAATGAAAAACATTTACAAAATCATTTTTTAACCCAAGCCTAATTGATATTGAAAAATACAGAAGTTTTAATGATCTCAATTAAAAGCCTTCTGATTATTCCTCTACACATATAAACTAACCTCCAGAATGCTTTTAAAAATTATAAAACCCAACCAAGAAAGTTAGCAAGCAATCTTCAAAAGATAGATTATCTATCAAGACGTTCCCATTTACCATTTCCAAGTACCATTTGATCAGCCATCAAGTTTCACCTAAAAGTTATTTTATAGCTGTTCTGTATGTTGTTGAGATGTTTAAAAATGATGGTAAAAAACGCAAGAAATTCATCTGACAAAATACAGGGACTGTAGATCATGTTGTTCTTGCTTAAATTTTAGTCAGAAATTTTCTGAATCACTGCTTCTTAGATATTCATTGACCAAGTTCTCAGAAAGTGTACTTTGGCTCACCAGTTTCATATTTTTATCAGATATTAAAGGAACATTAAATGTAGAAAAACTTATGGTTACCAAGGTGGGGGGGAGGGATAAATTGGGAGATTGGGAGGGACATACACACACTACTATACAGAAGGACTAATAAGAACCTACCATATAGCACAGGGAGGTCTGCTCAGTACTCTGTAATGATCTATATGGGAATATAATCTAAAAAAGAGTGGATGTATGTATAACTGATTCACTTGGATGTACATCTGAAACTAACACAACACTGTAAATCACCTGTAATCCAATAAAAAATAAAAACTAAGCATTACATGTTTGTTTTTGTACCCTAACCAAAAAAAAAAATAAAAGCTGAAATAATATACAAACTCATAACTCATATCTTGAAGATACTTGGGGTAAAAAAATACATGTGTGTATACACAAATGAGAGTGATTCCTGGTGGCTCAATCAGTAAAGAATCTGCCTGCAATGCAGGAGACCCAGGTTCGATCCCTGGGTCAGAAGATTCCGTGGAGAAGTGAATGGCAACTCACTCCAGTATTCTTGCCTGGGAAAACCCACGGACAGAGGAACCTGGCGGGCTACAGTCCATGGGGTCACAAGAGCCAGACACAACTGAAAGACTAAACCACTGCCACCATACACAAATTAACTTGTATCTACATATGCACGATTAAATGAGTTTGTAAGCAAGCTAAGAGCAGTGGGGACTGTTGGCCCAGCAGCTGGATAAATGCACCTTAGTCTGCACTACACTTCTCAAGAGTAGGCATTAGTTCCACACAGAGATCTGGCAATCATCAGATAGACCCAAAGTTTTAAGCCCATAAAAAGGAGTTACTTTTATAGGGAGGCAAATACCACAAATTTCTGGTTATCAGGCTTGCTAGGTGATCTCTACTGATAAAGACAGGAGAATCTACTAACAGTACTTATTTTTACATGCTTCCAGTCATAAATACCAAAGTACTTTCTTTAATAAACTGTTAATCCCACACATTTATAAAATGGGCTATCAAGTGCCACTTTGGATTGGGGTCCATGTTTTGAAGGGATTTATAGATACAGGTAAAATTTGTTGCCAGGCACTATTTGCAACCTCAAACAATCTTGCCAGCTGAGACCATATCTGTTCTCAGCCACCACTATCCTCAACCTTTATAAGTCAAGGTCACCAGGTTTTTTTCACCCTTAACATAAACAGCAGTAAATTCTCCAAGGGCAAACATACCATTCATGACTTTATAGGCTAAATGGATATGCAGCAATTGAGGATCCGACTGCTATCTGCTACATTTTGCACGCATCGTCCTCCGAGTATTGTTGAGGTTGGCGGCCTAACTTATTTCTTCCCATCTAATATTTTTATGCCACTGGCTAAGAAATGCCAGTGGACTAAAATCAGCTTAAGGTAGTTTAAGTCAAGAGGAAATTCACTAATAAGCCGACAACTAGCTGAGATCTTAACTCACCTAACATCTTAAATAACTAAGTTCGGTTACATCAAATGTAGACCTGAGCAAGCAAAAACAGTGGAAGAGTACTATTTCTCAGGAGGAGAAGTATCTAAGGACAGTCACTTAAGAGGAAGAAAAGAGTAAATTTACACAGAGGATCTAATTCTGTCAGCGAGAAAATGAGAATATGTCAGAGAGCACTGACAAATCTGAAAGGAAAATAGTGGCTAGGCCCAAACTGTAATCTTTCTCTTGTTTATTATTATTTTTTAATGTGATCCATAAAATTCAAAAGTTATATACTTTATTGTGTTGAAAATACACAATGAAAGATTTTCCATCTTAGCCAGTTTTAACTGTATAGTTCAGAAGGGTCACATTGTTGAGAAACAAATCTCCAGAACATTCTCATCCTGCAAATATGAAACTATCCCCATGAAACATTTCCCCTTTCCCTTTTCCCTTCAGCTCCTGGTAACTTTCATTTTCCTTTCTGTCTCCATCAATTTGACTACATTAGATGTCTAATATAAGAGGAATTACAAAATTACACAGTATTTTTCTTTTTGTGACTGGCTTATTTTGCTTAGCACAACACCTTCAAGCTTTATCCAGGTTGTAGCGTGCATCAGAATTTCCCTCCTTTTAAAAGGCTGAATAATATTCCATGGTATGTATATACATTTTGCATAATCCATTCATCCATCAATGGACACCTGAGTTGCTTCCATCTCTTAGCTTTGTGGATAATGCTGCTACAAACATGGGTGCACAAATATCTATTTGAGAATCTGCTTCCAATTTTTTTGGCTATAGATCTGGAAATGGGATTACTAGGTCATATGGTAAATTAATTTTTTAATTTTTTGAGGACTCTCCAGACTGCTTTCCATAGCAGTCACACCGTTTCATGTTCCCACCAACAGTGCACAAGTGTTTCAATTGCCCCACATCCTTATCAACATTTGTTATTTTCTGGTTTGCTTTTTCTCATTTGGATTAAAAAACAGAACTATTTATGCTTTTGGGTTTCCCTGGTGGCTCAGACAGTAAAGAATCCGCCTGTGATGCAGGAGCCCTGGGCTCGATTCCTGGGTCGGGAAGATCCCCTAGAGGGCACGGCAACCCACTCCAGTATTCTTGCCTGGAGAATTCCCATGGACAGAGGAGCCTGGCAGGCTAGCTACAGTCCATGGGGTCGAAAAGAGTTGGACATGACTAAGCACATATACCGGAGAAGGCAATGGCAACCCACTCCAGTACTCGTGCCCGGAAAATGCCATGGATGGAGGAGCCTGGTAGGCTGCAGTCCATGGGGTCCCAAAGAGTCGGACACGACTGAGCGACTTCACTTTCACTTTTCACTTTCATGCATTGAAGGAAATGGCAACCCACTCCAGTGTTCTTGCCTGGAGAATCCCAGGGAAGGTGGAGCCTGGTTGGCTGCCATCTTTGGGGTCGCAGAGAGTTGGACACCACTGAAGCGACTTAGCAGCAGCAGCAGCAAGCAGATATACATTTTACATCTACAGTAAAGTTTTCAGCTTAAGGTAAGAATAAAAGTTGGGTAAAAAAAAAAAAAAAAAGGAAATAATTGTCTAAAACTTTTCAAAATTTTTAAATGTATATAGTCAACTAGATCATTGCTCCCAGAACTTAAAAAATTAACTCCAAATTATTTAGATATTTACTTTTTCTTTTGAACACCCTGTCCTTATTCTGATTGATCAAGGAAAAGATGACTAAGGGTTCATTCAACTGTGAACATAGGAACAGCTGCCAGTGTGAGACGGGGACGAGGGGGACATGACAGGAGTGGAGAAGGGAAGATTTAGATTTGCACGTAGATTGTCTTCCCTCTTGAAGATTTCCTTTCCAATCACTGCCACAAGCACGTTCATCAACACCAACAGGAGCTCTTGAAAAGAAGCTGACTTGCCTGTTCCCCAAACAGCTGAAAACTGAGGCTCCCACCACCAGCAGTAGCTACCTAGACAGCCCAGAGGAAGTTCTCAATGGCCCACCTGACTTTGGCAGTGACAAGGTGAGAGGTCAGCAACTGTGCCTTGAATAAAAGAATGACCCGTATTGCTTTCCAAAGCAATGTATTTCCCTTATTAATAGATCTAACCAGACCGCTGCTCCAGTTTTGTACACCATGCCCCTATTTCTCTTCTGTCCCTACTTTACCATCATTATCTGCCATTGTTGTTATTCAGCTGCTAAGTTGTGTCCCACTCTTTGCGACCCCATGGACTGCAGCAGGCCAGGCTCCTCTGTTCTCCACTATCTCCTGGAGTTTGCTCAAATTCATGTCCATTGAATCAGTGATGCTATCCAACCATCTCATCCTGTCACCCCCTTCTCCTCCTGCCCTCAATCTTTCCCAGCATCAGGGTCTTATCCATTGAGTTGGCTCTTCAAATCAGGTGACCAAAGTATTGGTCAGCTTCAGCAGCAGTCCTTTCAATGAATATTCAAGACTGATTTCTTTCCAGATTGACTGGTTCGATTTCCTTGCAGTCCAAGACTATCAAGAGTCTTCTCCAACACCACAGTTCAAAAGCATGAATACTTTGGTGCTCAGCTTTCTTTATGGTCCAACTCTCACATCCATACATGACCACTGAAAAAAACCATAGCTTTGACTAGACAGACCTTTGTTGGCAAAGTAATGTCTCTGCTTTTTAATATGTTGTCTAGGTTGAAAGACAGCAGGTAGATAGGTTTTCTTCCAAGGAGCAGGCATCATAGAGGGTAAAAACAAACAATTTAAGATCATACAAATTAGGCTAGTGGTTATCTTACGGGGGAAAGTGGAGGTTAGAGACCAGATAAAAAAGCGTGAAGTCTTCTGGGGTGCTGTCAATGCCTCTTTCCCAATCTTAGTGGCACTACATGAATGTGTATGCTCAAAACTCAGAGTTGTGCACATATGTGTACCTTTCTATGTCCTAACTTTTTAAAGGATATATTTCAGGTAGGAAGCTGTAGTATTCCAGAATGAAAAAAGATGGTAGGTCAAACTTGAGTTAAGAATAGACAGCAAGTGAAGACAAAATTTATAAATTGAGATGTATTTTTTTTTTCTGCTTTCGCATTTTGTCTCGTCTCTGTAGGTCTAATAAAAGCACCAGCAAATTGAATGTCAAGACAACGTATTTGCTTGAAAAGTGTAGTTGCTCAGTCGTATCTGACTCTTTGCAACCCCGTGGACTGCAGCCCACCAGGCTCCTCTGTCCATGGAATTCTCTAGGCATGAATATTGGTGTGGATTGCCATTTCCTTCTCCAGGGGATCTTCCCAACCCAGACACACTGCATGCAGATTTGCTTGAAAAAGGTAGCAAATTTCAGTACAGTTGTAAATTCCTGGGAGTAAACATAAGTAATTTCCAGACATATTAGAATTTAAAAGCGTTGTGTTTGACAGCACTAGATTCAGGGCACTTTTTTTTTTTTTTTAACCTTCTATCCATTATGATCTTATGCTTTATAGGTTTTCTAGATAGTCCCATACCTTGTCAGGGCACATTTAAGACCCAATCAAGTGAAGGGCTTGCTTGAGGCTTCCCTGGTGGCTCAGATGATAAAGAATCCACCTGCAATGCAGGAGACCTGGGTTTGATCCCTCGGTCGGGAAGATCCCCTGGAGGAGGGAATGCCTTGCCTGGAGAACTCCATGGACAGAGGAACCTGGCGGACTATAGACTGAGTGACTAGCAGTTTCAGTTTCAATACCTAATCTAACTATAAATACAGACTATAAGGCATTACCCTTTGTGATAGAGGGCAGACCAAATTTTAAAGTAACACAGTATTTTAAATGTACACGCACAGGTGATACCATGAAAAATCAACACTTTTAAAATTACCTCCTGTTTTCCTACAAGTCTTTTACAAACTAATTTTCACTTAAGCAATTTAAGAAATGTCCTTGTTTATCAGTATTGCTGAAGCACACAGACTTTAGATGTCTATGATATATATATATAGCAATTATATACATATAAATAATTGCTACTTCAAGAATCTCAGCTGTGTCACTTCCTATGGTTATTTCCAAGTAGTCTACTATACTCATATGCTGCCTGCCTAGGAACCCAATTCTGCCTTGCTCGTAGCCCCTCTTCTGAGAAAATGCTCCCCAAACTACCTGATACCATGGCCTGGTATCACTCACATTCTTGAAGAGTAGTTATGGTCCCTACTGGTAACATTACCATAAGGTGTACATTCTAGCCACCTTTGAAAGATGCTTAACACTATATTGGGTAACAATCATAGTAATCACACACTCTAAAATAGTCTGCATTTTATCAAGCACTTGGTTGATTCTGATCAAGGTCTACTCATATAGTGTTCAAAGAGGGAGACTAAAATACTCATTTGCTTTTACTTCCTCAATCACATTCATGCAATAAACATCTACTGACCATCCGCCATGTGCCAAATATTGTTATTTAAGTCCTAGGATTTGTGTAGCTATCAGAAGGTCCTTGCCTCCATGCAGCTTACATTCTAATGGAGGGAAACTGAAGTATCCAAAGATAGAAAATTAGTGAGGCAGCCTGGGAACAAGGTTATCCATTAAAAGATTTCTGGTTATGACAAACTAAATATGGATTTTGAAGGACATCTTAATCCCATTTTACTGAAAATGCTCAAAGGCAATATTTCAAAACAGCAGCAGGACTTCCTTGTGGTGCAGTGGATAAGACATCGAGCTCCCAATGCAGGGGACCTGGATTCAATCCCACATGCTGCAAAGAAGACCTGGTGCAGCCAAATAAATAAAAATAAATAATTATTTTAAAAATACATTAATAAAACAGCACCAAGTGCCCAACATTCTAATACACACATAGGTACAAAAATAAAAATACACATTAAGGGAAGCTGAAATAATCAAGGCCAGTAAATAAGGCAAATATGTTGGTAATATTTTATTTTCAATAACCTGGTTCAGTCTCCTTGACAAAATGTGCAGAGTGTATGCTGCCATATGAAGTATCAGCACCCAAGTGCTGACATCATGCATGGCTTACTGCACCTGCCCAGGACTGTCTTATTCCCGGGTTAACACTCCAGAATCAAGGGCCTCTCCCATCTTTATTACTCTAGCCATATTCCTTTCCCAATCTCATTAAACAGATAACCAAGGATGAATGGGGCCCTATACAAAAATATTAATATAACCTATCCAATTTAGTTAAAAATGTTCCTCATAGTCCTCTTCAAAAAAGACTAAAGTTATTAAATGTTTTGTTTAGCTATGTTAAGACCTGTGAATTGGCTTTCTTTTCATGAGCAAAAGCAATCATATACTCCACATATGGAACAACTCAACTCACAACTCCTAGCCAGTAAACTGTGAAAATCTGAAATTTATACAGTATTAGTATCAATTCTCAGAACAGGCACAGTTGCATAAGGCTATACCTTTCATGCCCATTTCGTCCAGATGGTTTTGTGGACTTCTCTGCATTGATGTATTGAAACCCAAGGAAGAAAGGTACAGGAACAGAAGGGAAAAAAACATCACGGTCGGTAAAGTTAGGATACTAGTTATACATAGGAAAACCTGGTTTACCTCAAAAAAATAGTTCTGCAGAACCACCTGATAACAAGCTGTTTGCAAACTCTTGTCAGTTCACAAGCATGACTCAGAGTCAAAACAGGAGGTCCACAGGCAAACTAAGCCCAGTTGCAAAATCACCAACTGGACGGCTTGACCCCAAGAGATTCCTTTTCAGTGTTAAAACCATCCTGGCTTTCTTTTGACAACTATCCAACTGCAGTTCAGTTTTAGTCATGTCTGGTTAACTTTTCACGCTGACTTCAAAATATTAGATGTGAATCACTTTCTCAGAGGAATATCTCAAAGAAACAATGGTTATTGGATTTTGAAAAATGCAACCATCTGGAAAAGTGAAAATTCAGCATTATGTATTAGAACTGAGTTGGAACACTAAGGGATTCATTTATTGCCTATGTAACTTTCATTACCTGTTACTGTAATTGACATTGTTCAAAAGCCAAATTTATGTTTGTTACGTGGATTAATCTCTTCCTTCAAACAAAAGTCTAATTTAACAAAAGGGTAAGTGATTATTAACACCCCCTTTTTCTAAGACAAATACATATAATTCCCCTTCCTCTATTTTCTAGATATAAACTGAATCTTCTTCACATTAGGGCAATTCTAAAATTATTTGTGCCCCTCAAAGAGATATTTATACAAAGTACCTTGTGAATTATAGTTTCTAGTTTATCTGCAGTTATTTAAAAATAGCCCCCCTCCCAAAATAGACCCAATATAGGTAGGCACAAGCTTAGGTTTCATTTGGCATTTAAATACCACACTAATTAACCACAACCTGGAATGACACATTTTTTAAATGTCATAATTATTCACATAATTTCCTTATTTGAAAGTGGAAGAGATGGTAATACAATCTGTAGTGGTCTATCTGAACATAGTAAGTAGGACAATTTATTACTATACACAGAATGCTTATTTAACAAAACCCACTCATTTGAACCTCTGAAGGCTTTACATAAAAGTAAATGTCTAAATCATTTCCATATCTTTTCAATACATACTAAAAACGCAAATTCAATGTTTATAATGTATTCAGTAGAAGCCCAAATGCTGATTTTTCAATGAATAGGTAAGATATAATTTGGGCACACCTGTTAGAAAGGTGTTTAGACAATTTATTAAATTTTTTTTCTGCTTTTTCTGTTTATTGAGCATAATCTTTACTCATAACACTACCAAAGATCAATCCAGAAATGGTAAACTTATGGTCCCCATTACTTGTGGACTCTATAATGAGATTTTACTATATTAATAATCAACAGAGATGGTTGGATGGCATAACCAACTCGATGGACCTGAGTTTGAGTAAGCTCCAGGAGTTGGTGATGGACAGGGAAGCCTGGCGTGCTGCAGTCCATGGGGTCACAAAGAGCTGGACACGACTGAGCAACTGAACTGAACATTCAACAGAACATACGTTTTTAGAAGGATGCAAATTTCTACTCCTCCATATCCAGAAATAAAATTTTAATCCAGCAAAGCAAATGGATGTTTATGACTTATACAGAACCCAGAAATAGGTCCTAAATATATGTAAACTTCATATACCTTAACTAATAATGTAAAACAAAATGGAATTGCCTATTTTATGGCAGCCTGGAAGGATAATTATGTAATAAACGACAATAAGAAAAAGTCACTCATCATATAGTCTAGTCTTTATTGAAAGACTTACTTCAACTGTGGTTTACAGCTTTGGCTTAAGTTGGCCAGTCATTTCAGCCTCTCACTGCCAGCAGACATGAAAATCAAGTGGGAATGGCATGAGGGGAAATACTAGTAGAGAGATCAGAGCAAAGAAGGTGGTAGGCAGAAACACATCACCAAAAATAAATCTCAAAGTGATTATGAAATAAACATTTTCTAGCTTGCCAAAGAATCTCTGCTGCTGTTTTTAATGAACATGGAAAAGGCAACGATTCTTAGGCTTAAACTGGATCAAGATAGCACTGACTTCACTCTGTGTTATAAAATAGTTCTTGAGTCTGTGTTAGCTTGATAGTTGTATTTTAAAATGGTACATTTCATTTGGATAAGTAGCTTTATATTTTAAAAACCATTTAATAAGAAATATTAATAATTTCCATTAACTGAACTGAGCACGTAATCTTGTTCTTTCAGGTTAAGATGAAAAGATTTCAGTCATATGTTTCCTATGCAGTATTAACTAGTCTGGTGTTGCAACTAGCTACTTAATTTACTGGCAGACCAAAAAAGGCAAACTGAGAGTTTAGTTCAAGTTTCACATATATTTAAGAAAATTTTAACTAGGAGGCATAATTGATATAATTTGAGTGTTCTCCTTATAAAATATAAATTTTCCAAAACATCCCCCAAAGATACCAACCATGAACAAAAGAAATAAGGGTAAATTTTATAATAGATGAATGTAATAAATGAGTACTGTGGTTAAAACTAAAGTGCCATAAAAAATTTGGCCTGAAGACGAACAACTTAAGACTCTGCAAATTTTCATATTTAATAAATTTCTAAATGGGGGAAGAAGGAAAATACCAAAATTACTGTGGAGACCAATTTACAAAACCATTATTTTAAAGCTAATTGTAAGACTTCAAAAGTTTAAAAACCAGTAATTTGTGGGTGCTAACTGTATCTTATTAGTATAACTATGAAGAGTTTTTTTCATTTTGGTGCCCAGACTTCAACAAAACATTTCAAATACACTGCCTAAACATTTGCACCCCCTAGCTGTCAAAATTCAAATAGATAGAATTTTTCTCTCTTTTACATTCCTGTTATGATAGAAATTTGAGGCAGATTGTATGCACATGGCCTGAAAAATACCTCAGAATCAAGTGTTAATCTTACCCAATCAAATCATTTACAAACTCTGCACTCATACAGCTCAGCCTCTGTTCAGACTTGTCATCCCATGCACACTACCCACAAGGAAAAAATTAATTAAAAATAAAAGTCACAACTCTGTGTACTATTTAAGCTGAATATCCAATTATAAATTGGTACATCAAACTGTCTAAATAAGATGTTTTAACAATCTTGTTAAAAAAATTCTTGGGCAAAATATATCTAATTTTAAAAAACACCCCAAGATTTTTTAAAAACGCTTGTACTATACAACTTATAGGAACCTTGAAATAGGCTTACAAGGTTTTAATCAAGGTATTTACATACCAGATGATGTAAAGCAAAAACAGAAAAAAGAAAAAAAAAATCTAATTTCCAATGACATTTTATAATGTACTAATGCATCAGATTTGTATGAAATTAAAATTAAGGCTTTTTCTGTCATTTGTATAATTTTAATCTTACATAGTAGCCAACCTTGGAAATGTCAGTCTTAAACATTCTTATTCATCCATTGCATTCAATGCAGTGGAGTGTGTTAAGTGTTACTTCAAATAATTACATTGTTGCTACTTCTATGTTGAAGCATGCTTTTAAAACACTGTATTCAATATTTACAATGTATATCATTTAAACTTCATGTAAAAGCATAGGTATGACTGTCTGACTTTAATACAAACACCATACTTGGGATTTTCCCCCCAAAATGAAATGTAGTTTACTACAGTTTTAATTATGAACACTTTTTAAAGTTTTAAAAATATGTCTTAATGTGGACCACCAACATTTGCTCAAGTAAGTCAGACAATGCTGTTCCTTATTTAGGTTACAAAATTTCTTTTATCAGTCTGGTTTCAGTTTCTTTAGGCACAGAGAAAGTATTTCCTCCAAAGCGACTCCAAAATCATGCATTTCTTCTCAACATCACTTTTTTTTCCTGCTGACTTCGAATGTGGTCCACCTCGGGGGAGGGGAGTATCAAAATTCAGGATGAACTTACATGTGATTCCCAGTTTTCACGATCCTCCCTTTTTTGCTCTTTTAAAAACACAGTGAGTTAAAATACTGAACAGCAAGATAAAAATGGAATAGTATCTAAGAATCAAAATGTATTACCCATTTCTCCTATTATATCAAAATTTGTAGTCAGAATTTTTTATTCACTTTATTTTAGTTTTTATACACAAAGAAAAATCATGTTCATATCCATCATGAACAAAAACTTAAAAAGGCAGAACTAGAAGACATGTGTCCTTCACCAAAGCAAAGCTGTGCTAAAGGTTCCAAACATTTCAATTTTTAAAATAAATATTTTCATTTTCCGATGTCTACTTTCATGTCTTCAGAGTGTCACAAGGAAATTGAAGCTATCATGAATTACATTTTGTTTAGAGTCCCCGCTCACTGTGTTTGGTAACTGGCCATGCCATATCCAGCTTGGTTGGGAGGAGGTATTACAGGGGGAGGGGCTTGTCCCTGGGGAGGCTGAGCACCAAATCCACCCATCCAAGCAGCTGAAGGCGATTGACTTGGAAGAAAGAAAAAAAAAAAAAAATTCAGCAAACACAAATAAAAAAATCATCTACACATTTATACACAAATCAAGCAGAGCCTAATCACAGAACAGACAAGAAATCAAGATATCTACAACAAAGATCAAAGAAATAAATGTTACATATCTAGCCACATATGCAAAATATATATTCTAATATTAGTCTTAAATTTTTGTTTAGACAACATAATGTTGTCTGATAAATATCTCAAAGCTGATTTTTTTTAAAAAATGACAAATGATTCAACACATCTACCCTCCAAATATTGCACACATGGTAGATACGTATATCAATTTATAAGCAATTTAAAAAACACATGTTTACACTGGAAGGGGGAGGAGCAACTGCTGAGAATAATAATCTAGGCTGGCCCAGGGGGAAAAAGTACAAGGAACAATGCAATCGATCCATAAAACAAAAAGGGTAAGCTGCTTTGTATTAGATAAATCTTGGGAGACTTCTCACACAAGCTAATAGGCATAAAGCATTAAATTTCTGAACATAAATAAGACAAAAGATCTTTTCCATGCAAAAGTAAATAAGTAGATAAAATGGAGTATTAGAAATACAAGTCAAACTCTACCAACTGCTCACAGAGATAGTAGGACACTTCAAATGCTATCCCAACCTCCCTTTCCACCTAGATTATAAAAAGCAAAGTTTCAGCATTTTTCATAGTTTCTACAATGCTTATAACGCCACACTGTTCAGTGTATTTAAATAGATTCTCCCCAGGAAAACATACTTTTAGCTTCCTTTTGTTGGAACGTTATCTGCTTCTACACTGGAAAAGCTCAAACAACTTACTCTACTCCAAATCCTTGTTGATTCCATGGCTGCCCGTACACTCCGTAAGGCGGTACTTGCCACCCATTTGCCATATACTGTCCATACTGTTGTGGGTTTCCATAAACTTGGCTCCACTGGCCCCACTGACTATAGTCAACCTAGGAAAAAGCAAATTACTCTTTTAGGAAACGAGTAAGAAACACAGTATTTGAAGAAAGTGGGAGACAAGGAAGAGAAAAACTAAGTAAGCACCCTTATGTGAATAGGACTCTGTTATTTATCATTGTCTAAGTTTATTGGGGTGGTGACACCTGTGAAAAGAAAGTATTAAGATTCAGTTAATACCGTAAAATAATCACTTTTGAAATAGCATTAATAAAATCAACTGAAAGCAGCTATATGCTTTATTTTTTGCTTTCTTTTACAGACTTTCTAAAGCTCTTATGTAGATATGTAAGATGGAAACCTTAAAAAGTGCTATGAAAAATCGAATTACCTGTTGAAAGTTTTTAGTCATATCAGGAGATTCTTTACCCCAATAGCATTTAACAACATGTCCTTCAATTGTAGTACCATTCACCGAAACAATAGCATGAGCCGCACTTTCATGGGTAGAAAATCTGAGAGAGGAAGAGAAGGAGGTTTGTTTTTTTTAAACTTAGTAACACAGAAACCCCTTAGTTTAAACCTATCAAAACTTGGTATTTTCCTAAAGCACATCATGTAGGCAGTTTAAAGTTCTATATTGCAAAGAAGTACTAAAATAACAAACACATACTTGAGGGGATCAAATAATATAACTGAAAGGAATGGATTAAGGTAGAATTATACCTGACAAATGAATAGCCCTTTTCTGGAAAAACTCTGATTTCCATAATTTGCCCAAATGGTGAGAAGGTCTGCCTCATAAGCTGATCTGAAAAATAAACGTACAAAAAATGTAAAATACTTAAGGTTCATGTTATCAAGAAATTACTACTAATGATGATGACGCTCCACAGAGAAGGGGACTAGAAAAAAGAGACACTATACCTGTTAAGCCAGAAGCAATTCCTCCGCAGTACACAGTACAGTTTTTTGGACTTGACTGGTTTACTACATCTTCAAATCTCAGCTGCTTAGTGTTATCTTTGTGCAGAAAGAAAACAGTGTTGACAGTTATGCAGCATTATAAAATGGATTACTGTAATACTATAAAAATATGAGATATGCCTCACTGTGGGGAGAAACAGAACTTTTTTCTCCTCGACACTACTGATTTGATCTATAAAATCAGCTGGTTCACAGCTTCAAATATACTTACATCAAAGCCCAGTTATTTTCAGATAAATATATTGAAAATTAAATGAGTCTTACAATGCTAACAAAATTAAATTTTAAGAAATTAAGACTATACTAACAGATTATTCTGTGAAGTATCCTTAAAAACATATAAAAGCAGATGTATCTTACTTTCTTGTGTACTTTTAGGTGCAGGGGGTTTACGTGTGGCCCAATTGGTTCTGATCTGACGACCACCCAACCACTGACCTCCCATATGCACAATTGCATTTTCTGCATCCTGTGAAGAAAAAATAGAAAAGAGCGATTACCAACACAGAAAATAACGGTATACAAGACTAAGATGAAATAAAATGTTGGCATTTCTAGAGACAAAAATCTTAGCAGCAAGTGACTCATTACAGCAATGTTTACTTATAGATTTTAAGATACTAGGAATAGCATTTAAGCATCAAGGGAAATTTATAATTCAAACATGCAAGAAGAAAAATCACAATCCCATTGATAACCAAGAAAAAGGACACAGTTGTTTTTAAATATCTTGTTGATCTGTAACATAACTTTTACTGTAGAGTATCTAAAAACTCTTGACATTATGGTCTAAATCACCTTACCCCTTACCAAATCTACATTCTAATAGCAATGGATTATGATTATGACAGGGCTTCCCAGGTGATATTAGTGGTAAAGAACCCGCCTGCCAATGCAGGAGACTAAGAGAGAAGGGTTTGATCTCTGGATCAGGAAGATCCCTCAGAGGAGGACACAGTAACCCACTCCAGTGTTCTTGCCCAGAGAATCCCATGGACAGAGGAGCCTGGTGGGCTATAGTCCCTGGGATCACAAAGAGTTGGACACGACTGAAGTGACTTAGCACATACGTATGCACACATGACTAGACACGAGATTTAAAGCTTAAGAAGAGTTGGAATGCTGTAAAAAAAAAACTTTTTTTTTTGGCCATGCCACACGGCATGCAAGATCTTAGTTCCCCAACCAGAGATCGAATCCATACGCTCTGCAGTGGAACTGCAGAGTCCTAATCACTGGAACACCAGGGAATTCTCCCAAAATGAGTTTAGATTATAGAGGTTAATGTGCACTTGCAATGAATCTAAGCAAAAAAAGAATATGACTCCAAGGACTTCCCTGGTGGTCCAGTGGCTGGGATTCCGGGCTCCTAATGCAGGGGGCCTGGAACCAATCCCCGGTCAGGGAACTAGATCCTGCATGCCTCAAACTAAAGAGCCTGCATGTGCAGGGAAAACTAGAAATCATACGTGCCACAACTAAGACCTAGAACAGTCGAAAAAAAAAAGAATACAACTCTCGTCCCTTTATCTTCCTGCTTCAGTAAAACATGCAATTTGTTGTTGAAACTGAAAATGTTAATATCAAAGCCCACTGTATTATCTGATGTTGCAGTTAATGCAAATGCTTAGATATTTGATGCCTTTTTCTTAAATACATGCAAATATCAATGTGAATTGCCTAAAATTTCAGTTATGTAACTTGTTGTAGTCATTACCATCCCAGCTACAAAGATACAGATAATATAATTTAAAAGTTAAAATTGAGATTTTCATGGTTAAGACAAACATAATTTAACTTCCCTCCAAATTCTGAGATTAGCTCATGTGTCCTAATTTTGAGTTTTACTTCTAACACAGCTTACCCATACCAAGTCACAATTGCAAACTTCAATATTCTTCATTATAACCACCTTATAACCAGTCTATCTTTTCCCATTTATTTCCAAGCTTACGGAAAAAAAATAAAACTATGCACTATTACTCAAACAAAATCACACAATCATCGTGTTTGTTGTTAACATCCAAAAACATTTACTGATGACTCAATTTTGTATTAAATTCAAATTGAGCTGAAAGAACATACCAGTTTATTATAAAAAGACACAAAGCCATAGCCTTTGGATTTTCCAGTTGCCATGTCTTTAACTACTCGGGCATCCCTGTGAAAAGAAGCACAGCTAAATGAGGGAAGTGAGAGTCATCCTCAAAATAAAAACTAAAAGGAACCACACACACTGTATTGTGAGCATTTTTTTAAATAAAATTTCAGTTAGCCCTAATTAACTATAGCCATTCCTGAACTCTCCCTAACGCTTCTTTACCTGTTAGAAAAAAGCAGTAGGACAAAAACATGTAATAAACATGCAACCTAATCAAATAGCCTGTGCTTTCTAAACTAAATGCTCAAATCTGAAGATTAATAGGAACAATAGTTTCCTTTGCTAATATTCTATTGGCTAGTGTCCTCTAAGGTTTACTGGTTCTATAAATTACTGTAACAATGCTAACTACTTTACCATGCAAACTCTAAATAGTTAAATGTTTTCTGCCTAGTGATACAAAATATATGAAATATTAAAAAATTGAAAAAGAGGAAAAAATAGGAATTAAAAAGGCATACATGGCCTGTTAACAGATTTCTTTATTTTTCTTGGTCAATTCTCTACCATCATTTTGGAGTTTGGGCAGCTGTAAATTTTGAAAAATTGACATTTTCAGAAATTTAAGAAAGGAGAATAAAAAACTAACAACAATGCTAAGCACACCAGTACGAAAACAACAAATTTACACAGAAATTTTAGTGAGTAAGTTAAAATGATTGGAAATATAGAACTCCACTGAATATAGAATGTTAAAATGTAAATACTAAAATATGTATATATAAATAATGTATAATAATAATAAATAGAAATGAGAAAAAAATCTACAACTGAGTTCCAGTGTGCACAGTTCCTTGCAGTTAGCCTTCAAGATCCTGTCCATTCTTATGAGCAATTCTGCAAAATAACCAGAATGCTATTACTTTTAATTGTGACTTGGACTTTAGAAAAACTGCAGGTCTCAGGTATAAATAAAGATTGAAAAGCAACCTGTATTATTTTTTACACTGATTTTTAAAACAGTACTACTTACCACATTTATTAGAGATTAAAAAGCAAAGCAAATATCAAAATAGAAAATTAAGAATTATATCTATCAAATAAAATCTATAGAACAACAAATTGTAGAGAGAAATATTGTTGTTCTTAGGTGAAACATATTTTTGTAAAGTACTAAAACATTTAACTTAAATCTACAGGAAATAAATACATAAAACAATGTGATTTTAATTAGATAAATTGTGATAAACATTTTATAGAACTTGTAAGCACTTTTAATTTTCCAATATATTAGATCAAGTAACAATACAGTAAAATCTGAGCATAAACTTTATTTGAAAAAATAAATCAAACCACAATTCAGCCCTAACTAGCAGAATCAAACACCACTAACAAAAAATAATTTACTAATAAATCCCACATTTATGGCTCAGACATTGAAACATTTTAATACTGTAATAGTGCTACTTTTCAGCTAAAATATCAAAACACATTTATCATTATAATAACATGTACATTTCTAATTTCACAATAAACCCAAGGATTTCCCTGCTTTTCCACACTTATAAATTCCTTCTATAAAAGTTTAATACATAACCGAAATCACATTTAATCTTGGTTAACCTGTATCTTTAACCACCAAATTTTGAAAACATTTCACAAAAGCTAGACTTTATTAATAGGCATTACCACCCAAACATCTGCTTTAAAGATAACAAATAGAATCACTTAAAATTTTTTCACATGTTATACACAGGATTAGATGAAAACAAGACCCCAAAACATTGAAATGACATTAACATTTTCAACAACATCTACTAATCAAAAAAACCAAACAAACAACAAACAAAAAAAATCACACTAACTAGGGAAAGAAACTCTTAACTCTGATACAAGTTCATCATATACAATTTTGCCTATTGCTATTGAATATAGTATTGATTATGATACTTACGATATTTTACCAAAGGGGGCAAATGCTGATTTGATATCTTCTGTTGTAATTTCTGGACTCAAATCTCCAACAAACACGTGGAAATGATCTGAAATCAAAGCATTTAGTAATCAAATATTTAAGAAGTCAGGGACTAAACCTTTTTTAGGCAACACTAAAAGGAAGAAAAAGCCCTATGTGAGCTGGTAATGCTGCCAGGATAATTTCAGAACTCTTCCGTAAAATGCAGCAGGAGTACTTACTGGAAGTATCTTTTTTCTGGCTACTTGGTGTTGTTGCCCAGTTTACTTTGACCTCCTAAAAATAAAGATTATATTTCATAAAATTATTAGGCATGTCATTATGACTCATAACACTTACCACTTATTAAATCATTTATCAAGCAGAATGAATTTTGGTAAAAGCACTAAGCTGAAGAAAACAAAACCATCACTTGGCAGAGCTGAGTATTTGTTTAGAAACTTGCTAGGAAAGAACACAAGCTCATCTGACGTGCAGACAGACACACTCACAAGGCGCCATCACTCACTGTCTTACCTTTCCCAAAATTTTTCTCCCATTCATAGCAGCTAATGCAGCAGCTGCATCTCTGTGTTCATAAAATTCCACAAAGCAATATGGGTCATTGCTTGTATGCTGCAAAACAGAAAATCCAACAGAAGAGTTGACCCTTCTGCTATCGGGTTGCTGAGAAGAAAATCCAGGAAAAATCATTACTGATAGCTAGGAATGTATGAGGTGAGACTGTATAAGCTTATGAAAGCCTAACACTTTACAAAGCCTAACACTTTATAAGATTTACACCTATACCTGGCTTTGCACCTCAGAATATTGTTGTACTCAAACAGAACTACAAAGCAGTAGAGAATCATGACTATCAGTATTAAATAAAAATATAGGGTTCTGGTGAAATATGTTAAATATAAAACAGAAGTTTATACTAAACAAAACCTCAAGCTCAGATCTGAGAGATGAGGACCACTCCTTACCACTGCTCTCCTCTCCCAACATTATTTTCAAAGGGATGAACTCTATTTACGCATCATAATCCTTCATAAACTGTATCCCATGAATATAAAAAAATACAGAAATGAACCAACTTTACAAGCTTTACTCCTGATCGAAACTAGGATTAGTACTATACATGATGAGACAAGATTATGTATTTCTCTGGATAAGGAAGGAATAAGAATGGAAACCGAAAAATCTCAGATTTATAATCAACTGTTGAAATGAAATCCCTTTCAAAAGCTTTGAAAGCACTGGAGATTCTATTCACTTTGAATTTGGTCTTCCAAAGACCAGAAAAATGTACTAGTGATTAAGAAAAGGTTTTCTGAAAATGTGTCTGAATATTCCAAGGCAAAGCTACAATTTTACATCAGAAAATGCCAATACAAGACTGAGTGTCTAATACAACACCAATAAATACTAAATAGCAATATTAAATTATCAACAATAAACAAAAAAAAATACAACAATATAAAACAAAGTACCTAAATTTTAGCAATTATATCACCTATGAACCAAAATGGAAATGAATTTTTATAAGACAGTCACCTATAATGAACAGCTATACAATTGTACAAATATATTTTTATTTTGGCTAAAAATATTCATCACTGTTCCATGTAAAAAACACTAAAAATAACATTTAAAATGTGGCAATTCCAGTTGCACTTACAAGGGATTAAAAGTACCAGATAAAATTAAGCTCTTTTCAACAACCACTGTTTTTCATTCCAGGAAAGTTTCAGAAGAAAAATCCAAAATAAGACATCTAAAACAATAGTGGTGAAGCAACCAGAAGGCATTTCCTTAAGGGAAAAAAAGTGTAATCGTTAATACTGACAAGAAAACTATGGGTTCTCATACAAAAACCTATTGTTGTAGCCACGTGAACGTGAATGTTATATTTGCGAGACAGAGAAAGGAAATAGGGGGAAAGACTCCAAAGAGAAAAACGCATTCAAATTCCTTTTGTGAAAAAGAGTTGACATTTACCAGTAACATTCATTGAAGAAAGGATTTCAAAGTAAGTAAGAGGCTAAATCTGTGCTAGTCAGCTTTCCTCCTCATCCCACCTCTTTTGACCTGATGGTCTCTAAGGAAAACATGGGTAACTAGTAAAATGTACAGGAATCCAATGGTAGAAGTATTCTTAACGATGACAGGCTTCAGGTAACTAGTCTACTTGTGCATACTGATTGCAAATTTATCTAACCAGTAGTAGCCCAGATCCCATTCAATGTACGTACATACATGTGTACACACACTCTTAGATATTCATATCACACTGCATTTCATCTCACTTAAGACACCATTGATATTTTTTGTCACTGTCAGAGATGTTAAAATTTTTTGACATCTGCCTTAGAACTGGTAATACACACTTATCATAGTACACGGAGGCGGAGCTTCCCAGGTAGCCCTGGTGGTAAAATCTGCCTGCCAGTGGAGGAGCCCTTAAGAAAGTCAGGTTCGATCGCTGGGTTGGGAAGATCCCCTGGAGGAGGGCGTGGCAACCCACCCCAGTATCCTTGCCTGGAGACTCCCGTGGACAGAGGAGCCTGGCGGGCTACAGTCCATGGGGTGGCAAAGAGCCAGACACAGCATCTGAGCACACACATACACACATGTATATAGGGAAAGCAGCTAGAGTCTAAGAGACAGTATCTAAAGTAGAACATCATAAGGGCAAGAAAGAGCTTTCTCACACACTGAAATGAAATTTATGAAAGGAAACCATAGTCGGCAGTAGAGTTCAAGGCCTCTGAACGCTTTCCATTTACACCACTACCAAGGGACACTATGGGGGCTTCCCTGGTGGTCCAGCGGTTAAGACCCCTGCTTCCAATGCAAGGGGCATGGGTTAGAGCCCTAAGATACCACATGCTGTGCAGCCAAAGGGAAAAAAAGTCTAAAATCGACTGTGTCCTTACCTTCATGTTGTCACCAATTTTTGTTGGATGACATAAATATCAAAACAGAGAAATATGAGACTTTAAAACTATTTACAAGTTCAAGTGTAGGAGTTGTAGAATATGGAAAAATTATGAAAGTTCACTTCAAACCCTTCCACCCTCAAGTGGCTGATTGTGCATACAAGTTAATATAAACAAACAAACATCAAATGTTTCTCAAAACATTTTCTAGTGACTTTCCACTTTCTCACATTCCATTCTTTCCTAAACACTCCAGCCAGTTTCTAACCCAACCACGGCAAAAGGAAATTTTGTGCTGAGCTCACCACTGACCTCTCTGCCATCTTTGTGATCCCTTTTCTTCCTCATCTTGACTTTCAAGCAGAATTCAACACAGTTGACAACGCTCTTCCTCTTCTAAATATTCTCCTCTAGATTCCACCATATTCTCTTGGTTTTCCTATTTCCTCACTGGAAGTCTTTCTGAAGGCATTTTCCCCTCTTAACTCAGGCTACCACGGTCACTTAAGTGTTGAGGAGAGCCTGGCACGCTGCAGTTCACAGGGTCACAGAGTCGGACGTGACTTAGCAACTGGACAGCAGGTGCTGAGCCGCGCCAGGGCTCGCACCCAGGCCCCTCTACTCTCTTCTCTCTCAGCGCTCTCTAGATCTACCAACTACATCTTACCCAGTCCCATGGCTTCAAACATTACTGCAAGCTGGTATTATCAGCACTGGTCTCCCTGAAGTTCCAAAACGTTTATCCAACTGCCTACATATAACGTCCATTCATTGATACATGTCTACAACACATCTTAAATTTAACACTGCCAACACAGTGAGTGATTCCCACCACTCCCCCCATCCATCCCATGCCCCCTTCACTCATGCCCATTTTAGCAAATAAACAGCATTACCATCCACACAACCACAAATAAGAATCTTAGGGGTTTTTCTTGATGTCTTCATTTCCCTGTGTCCCATGGCCAATCCAGTGTTATCGACGCTGCCTCCAAAATACATCTCAAGTTTATCTACCTCTGCTCTGTGGCTATCACTCTAAAGAACAAGCCCCCCACGGCATCTCTTACCTTGACCAGTGAAATAAACACAGCTACTTTCCTTCTCCTTCTGCCCTTGCCCCTAAAATCCACCCTCCATACAACAGTCATTTTCCAGTCACCTTTAAAATGCATGTCAGACTAGAGAAAGTCCAAGCCCCTCAGTGAAGACCCAGCACAGCCCCTCCCCCGAAATCAAACAGGAATACTTTACCACCCTACCTAAGGCCCCAGGTGCAACCACAATAAAACCCAAGCGCCCTGTCATGGCTGGCACCACCCTATTGATCCCAAACCCTGCCTGCCTACTCATTTCCCACCATTCACCAGGCTCCAACCCCCCTGGTCTTTGGTTCCTCAAACACCCAAGCTAACTACCAACTCAAGGCTTTTGTATGGGTTGTTCCCTCTGCCTCCAGCTCGTAATGCAGACAGCACCATCTTGCTATTCCCATCTCAGCTCAAAGAGGTGATGATTTCTGACAGCAATCATTACCAGGTTGGTCCCATACCCAATATCCAGTCTGAAAAAGACTCATTTGATCCTTTAAAATCTGGCTGAGTCAACTGCCCACTGACAAGAGAGATTTCTGGATCACAAACCATAACCAAAAAGCCTCAACATTCAATTAGGCAACTTTCGTTCCCGTCTCCTTACGAACCTTTATTATTACATTCACAAAACAGATGCCGACAACAGCAGGACGCCTCCCCTCACCACCCAGGCTACAGGGCACCAACACTCCACTCGTCATCACGGAACTGTTTTATTCTCTTCAAAGCTCTTATCCCTATCCAGAATTACAGTTCACGGCTTTCCACAACAGTTTACTGTTGTTGACAATACTCTCATTAATACGTGAACTCTTGGGCACCTTGCTGGTCTAGCTCTGCAGTATGTCCCCAACGCTCTGAACGATGCCAAGTACAAAGTAAATGTTTAATGCATGAAAAGAAAGAATGAGTAATAATCAAAGACAGGAAGGAAAGAAGAGAGATCATTATTGTCAGTTAGGAAGGAGGATCCAAAGGCCACTTGGCTTACAGGTGTTTAAGTTTCTGCAGCCTCAGAACATCACACCAACTCCTCAACCAGCTCTGGTCCCTGCTGAATGCTCCTGCCTCATCTCCTGGGATCTCAGAAGACAAGTCCCATTCCAAACTCAACCGTGTTATGGTTTTTATTTTTCCCTCAATCTCACAACAACTCCCGCTCTCTGTCTACCAGGCTGGATCAACATTCTTCTCTCTACCTGGATTCCCATCTTCCTCAGATTGCTATCTAGACAGTTTCCACTATCCTTTCTGATTTCGCCTGAGACACTGAATCCCCCAAGAAGCCTCCCCTGCCTAAAGACTGTGTGGACCTATGTGCTCCTAGAGCACTTGAAACACTCGGTGTCTGCAGCATTTCCCATCCTGTATCATTAGTGCCTGTTAACGCCTCTGCCTCCCTCATTAGACGAAAATTCTCTGGGGCCAGGAGCTGTTTTATTCACCACTGTATCCCTAGCACTTACCATGGTACCTGGCACAAACTGAAGAGTCCCCCCCGCCCCCCAAAAAAGTGTTAACAAATAAAAAAGAAGAGAATAAACTGAAACACAAGTCACTGACCAGGAAAGTAGAAAAAGTAAGATTTTGGGGGGGGGGGGGGGGCTGGGAAGGAAAACAAATTAACAACTCAATTCAAACTCCTACCTTCATCAAGTTGTTCAGTCAGCATTTACTTGAACATTTTTATGTTCAAGATGCTTATGTGGCACTATGCTCATAATGACCCAATGTTCTACACACACCCATCCCTGAGCTCCAAACGTAACGTTCCTACTGTAAATAGATGAAAGATCACCTAGTTTTTCAGTATTTTGAGATAAGCTCTAACAATGTTTTATAAGCAGCATCACCTGAAGACAGCATCATCATGAAGGACTATTTGAAAATAAGGGCGCAGAAACTTTGTCCTCTCAACTTCCAAACCTAGTTTGTCAGTCAAATCAAATAAGTCAACACAACAAACACTAATTTCTCCATCTAGTAACCTGAGGCTTAAAATGATACAAATGAAGTCATGTATCTCAAAATTTTAAACATTATGCTAACTGTCAGCATGTGGAACTGGGAAGCTCTTACCTCTGTGATCATTTTACAGCTTTTACAGGGTCCAATCTGACTGAATAACTGAAGAATAAGAACTTCTGTCACATCTCTGGAGAGGTTACCTACGTATCTGTATAGGAAGAGAAAAAAAATAAAACTATCAGCAATTTCCCTTCAGCTCTGGCTCTAAAGCATTATCATTTACACATCATCTTTTATTTCAACTTCCTCTCTCTTCAATAAAATTTTTCCAATTAAGCCTCATTCTTTGCGTGTAAGATTAACTCTCACCTAGGAAAGCATAACTGTTCTTAGGGCACTACAGTATCACTTCAAAAGAGCAAATCAATGTGATTTTGCATACCCCCAAAAGCATATTATTCTGTAGACTATATATCATTTTCTCATCTGTTAGAATAAAAATAGTAATTTAAACCAGTCTCAAGAAAACTACAATGTTTAGATGTGAAACACAATTCAAAATAATGTATAACACACACAGTACCACAAATATTGACTCATTAAAACATCCAATCATAGAGGGGTATCAGATATAAGGTTAGTTTATCTTAGACCCTCAACCAAAGCAATTACATGAACAAAGAACAGAATCAAAGTTATAGCAAAACACACAAGAGATTGAAGGATTTTGTTCTGTCTTGGTAATAAAACTGTCATTGATGGTATGTCTTCATTATTTTGTTTCAGGAGAGCAGGGTAAAATAACAAAATTTCCTCATCTAAAATGCATCAGAATCAGCAAAATACATCTTTATGTAGATAACAAAGCAAATATAAAGATTTCTCTAGAAATTCAGAAAAAATTACAGACAAATTCAGGCATACTTTTGACTGTAACATATCTAATATTTTGTGTGTTTTTTTAATTACAGGTTGAATATATATATATATTGTATAAGAAATTTAATATACAGGTTAAGTTTAAAAGAAAAGAACACTGCCGCTCAAAGATGACCACCTTGTATCACAGGCCTGTCTCAATTTAGCTGAATAAACTTTTTAAGTCTTTCCCCTACTCAGTGTATAATTCCTAAAACTCACATCTGCTATGATCCTCATAAACCAAACAGTATTTGTAAAATTTAAACACTGTTTCTTCTGGAAAGGAAAATAAGCTTTATTTTCCTAACTATAATATATAACATCTGGAAACAATGTATTGAGACCAATACAAGCCTTGCATCTACAGTTGCCATAGTTTAAGTAGGGACACTCTGAAAGGGAAAACAGGACTGAGAAAGGTAAGGTTAAGTGTTAAAAAAAAGAAAATCTGATTAAGAATGAACAGCAATTTTCTTGTTTATCTAAGAATTTCATCATAATGGGTCCTAATAACTTTAACACACTCTAAAAATGAAACATAAGTTCAATGTTACTTGAATGGAAGACTAAACAGGTGACAAACTGGCTTAGGTCCACTATGCTGCCTTTTTTGTTACATTTACAGTAGAGCAGACCCGTGAGTAGAATGTGCACACACTCCCAGCAGCAGTCAAAGGTTACCGACTT
Source organism: Odocoileus virginianus (assembly GCF_023699985.2). Taxonomy (NCBI): domain Eukaryota; kingdom Metazoa; phylum Chordata; class Mammalia; order Artiodactyla; family Cervidae; genus Odocoileus; species Odocoileus virginianus. The sequence continues at coordinate 21,747,068 of NC_069680.1, forward strand.
TTGAGCTAGCCAATCACCTGTCTCCTTTCTTTTTTTTTTTTTTTAACCCATAGGGGTTTATCAGTCTATATCCTTGGAATTTTTTATACAAGGTAGACCTAGCTATAAAGAACAGCAACCTTAGTCTCTGAAGTGTTAAAACTCGTCTAACTTAAAATAGTAATAGTTAGCTCATTTCTAAGTGGAGAAGGAAATGGCAACCCACTCCAATATTCTTGCCTAGAGAATCCTATGGACAGAGGAGCCTGGTGGGCTGCTGTCCATAGGGTCGCAGACAGTCAGATATGACTGAAGCGACCTAGCGTGCATGCATGCATTGGAGAAGGAAATGGCAACCCACTCCAGTGTTCTTGCCTGGAGAATCCCAGAAACAGGGAGGGGAGCCTGGTGGGCTGCCGTCTTTGGGGTCGCACAGAGTCGAACACGACTGAAGCGACTTAGCAGCAGCAGCAGCTCATTTCTAAGAGAACAGGAGTTTCAGGTATCAAAGCTAACTAGTAACAAAGTAAAAATTTTCGCTTTTATGTAACAAATTGTAAATGATTTAAATAATTTTAAGTTTGTATGAGTGTTTAAACAGCTTTCCAGGAAAAACTGCATGGGCATCCTGTTTCATAGGATCTTTATTCCAAGTCAATCTATTTCTAATCAATACAGATTCTGAAGAATTTCTAGAGGCACATTTAGATATATTAATTTACACTTCAAGCAACAAAGAGCAAAAGGTTAATTTTAGAATGTCATGAAATACTTATAGAAAGAGTCCAGTTTTAAGGTTTCCTATTTTTCAAATATTTTCACTAAAAGTTCAATGGTAAAGGAGCAAACTTCAGAAGCTAATATAAAAATGGCCTTCCATAACCACATGTAGGACATCTGAATCTGACAGGATAAAAAGGGTATAATTCAACACATAATTTCACCTAAATTATACCCAAATCTCAAGACTGCCTTTTCCTTCACTCAGAGTTCTGTAATTCATTTATCTACCTTTGCCTGCATCCTCCATACAACTTAATATAGAAATACTTCGCAACTTTTAAAACACTATACTATACAGTTTAAGTACCTTGACATTACCATAAAGTTATCTGTCCCAAAATAAACACTAACAAAAATATTCAAGGCTTGACCTGGCAAAAATATCACATCTTGGTAATATACTGAAATATTACCCTTTTTCCTTCTAAATTATATGTCATTTCTACACTTTCTTTCTGCTTTGGTTATGAGGTAGTCAACATATTCTAACGTTCCAAGGATTTAAATATAAAATTTCTAGTTGAAGAACATAGAATAACAGAAAAAGACAAATGGCTCAAATGTTTGTATCTGGGCAATTCAAAGAGAAAATACTTAGGAAATTCTAAAACACTTTTTAACTCAAGGTGGGGAAAAAGCATACGTTTGGTCTATTTTGTCTTCTAAGAACAGGAACTATAGGAATTAACACGTTAAAAATGGAAAATAGTGTCTTTATCCCTAACCTCAGGGTTAAAATCAAATTTAAGACTAGAACTTGGCAGTTTCATAGTAGGCAAAAGTCCACATTGCCAAACTACTTCCTATGTTGAACTGGGCAGAATTTTAAGAACACCATGCCTTTCAGAAGGCTAATCACACTTTCCATCACTGACTCTGCTCTCACTCTGAAAAGGTTAGCCCTACAGAGGCCAAAATTATCAGCACTTTTACACAAGATGCTATGGCTAAGTAACATTTTTGGTTTTGTTCTTGCAAATTCTTATGTAAGAGAAGATTTTGCAACAATATCCTTCAATGGGCCTCTAATGAACTGATCAATTTATCAATATTTCATTTTAGGAAGGAGGTAGGGCAGAAGAAAGGTACAGGAAGTATAAGTGAACTGACCAACTATATAAGGAATATTAACGCACATACACATACATTTTAGAGAAACAGAACATGATTAAATTGAATGAGAGGCTTAATTTAATTACAGGCCCAATACAGCCAAACCCTTGGTACAGCTAATCAATTTTATAATAGGATTTAATAGTATTTACTTCTGTTATTGCCCTTGGATGGTCAGATTATACCCTAAATCAATGGTTTATTTCCTTCTTTTGACTGAGTCTCTATTAGGAAGAAAACAGTCTAAAAGATGGCTCTGTACAACATGGTATAATCCCAGATCCACAATTCCTATTCATTGTGGTACATCGAATAGATGAAGAAAATAAAACTACAGTAGAACACCATTACAATTTAATGCTGTATAACAGATTCAGAAATACCATGGATCAAATCACTGCACTCAAAGTTATCCACAACACAAATCTGAAATGTGAATCCTACAAGGTAGGTGTTGGGCAGTCCCCTTCCAACACCAGTTTTACACAGAATTTTTCTCATTTGTTTTTTTAGATCTCAAATTACCCAATATATATTAGCTCCCCCCACCCCCCACCCCGCAAATGTCAAATAAGAACAAAGAACATCAGAAAACAGACCTTCAAAGCAACTATATGACAAACTTTAGGCTCAACATCAAAGCAATTCTATATCACTTTAAATACCATCAAATAAATTAGTAATACTGTAGGTAATGAATATTTAAAGACCTACCTAGGCTATAAACACCATATTGTTTTCTGATGATAGAACCATATGTCTTAGCTTGTGTGTGTCTGCAGGAAAAAAACCTCACTAGTAACACACAGGCATTTTAAGGAAACAGTTTAAGATAAACTTTGTTAAGAGTACATTGTTTTAAAACATACCAACCACTTTAAAGCCCAAACCAAAGATCACAATGTAAAATAAAAGAAGGATCTCCATAAATAAACAAAACCCCTACTAGATATCAATCTCTAAAGTCACCTTCAAATTTTTCATCATGTTACTTGTATCTAAAAGAACCTTTTGAGAATATATAAAATATGCATTACTTTTATTAAAATCTGACAAAAATGTAATTGTGAAACATTCGCTTTTATCTCAAAATTGTACGTTTGAGGTTTAAAATATATATATATAAATCAACAGACCACACCATATATGACCATGTCTGCCTACATATAATTTTAAATCGATCAGGATTTCTTAAAAAACGGACTTAATATTAAATTTAGTGAAAAGAAGTAAAATCATTGTAAAATATTTGAGTACCTCTTACGTTCCAGGCAGGGGTAAGACCTAGGAAGATGTAGCAGTCCTTGTCTAAAAAAAAAAAACAACAAACCTTCCCATAGAGAAGAGTGGGAGAAGGAAAAGGAAGACTAGCAAACATGTGCTGACATCTGACATATGGGTACAACCAAGCTCAAGGTGTTTCAGTACTTAATGTATATATGTCACAGTTTTAGACAACTGTAAACATACTGAGAAAGAACAGGACTTTGGAGAAGGTTGAGGTAAGAATTCTTAAGTGACAAAGAAATTAGTCTGTAGAGTAAGGTCAGACAAGGATGGAAGAGAAGGCAGAGGCAAAGTAGTTATATGAATTAAAGGTACTGCAATAGCATTTTATTTAGCATGACAAAAACCAGGAATTCTTCATAAGGGACACAGAAGTGAAACGTGTCTCGAGAATTTACCAATTATTCAGTAGCTATCATGATGCAATGATGACACTTCAGAGTTTTAAATACAATGTAACTTCTCTTTGTTAAATACATGCTTGCTTGCTAGGCCTAAATTCAGCCTTCCCAGATGCTTCCTTCCAAGAACACATTGCTAACTAAATCCCAAGTCTTGGCTTCAACAGATGTCAAGAGGACAAATTTCAAGCTTGTCCCAATTCTCTCTTCTGGGAAAAGACAGCAGAAATGGAAGACAGCACAAAACATACACTGAAAACTTCTATTAAGCAGGCTTTTCAATTAAGCATTTGATGTGCTTAAGCTGGCCTCAAATTCTCAAAAAGAATAGAGGATACTTTAGGGAGACGTTAAAGAAACAGGAACAAAAAAGTGTAATCTCCCCCCTCCCAACAAGACAAAAAGCCAAACTTGTACCAATACTGAACACAGATTACCAATACTGAACACAGATTATCTGCCTTCTTGACTGAACACACCTTCCTTGCTAGGAGTAGAGAAGAGAAACTGGTCAAACTTCCTGAGTACCCATCCACCTTCGTCTATTCCCCCCAAAGTAATTTCGCCATCAGATAGTACAGCCAAGTGGACTATGATCCTATCAATACCAGGCAGAGGCAAGAGAAAACAAAGCAGCGACCTGACTGACTGCCTGCAGTGGAGGCAGGCGTGCTGAGCTTCGAAACGTTAGGAAAACCCAAGGTACCCAACTTAAACATTTAACTAGGAATTACTCACACTTCCAAGGAAAAAAAAATTTTTTTCAGGAAAAAAAGAAAGGAATGCCACACTATTTGCAAAGGAATGCAAATGCTGAGTCATCACTCTTCAGTAAAAAGGCAAGGAAACTGGAAAAGGCGATTGGAAGATGAAATTCATTCATTACACTGGGCTTCAGATAAAGAGCGACAGCAAGATCGAAGAAAGAGCACTCAAAAGACACACGTCGAAGAGCTGATTAAAAAAAACAAAAACAAAACCTCTACTTATCCAACTCTGAAGGTCTCGACCCAAGAAACAGATTAGAAGCAGGTAACACCAATGAGAGCAAAAGCAGTTTAACAACTGGTTGTCAGTTTAGCGTAGGTAGCGCTCAAAGTAAACTTCATCATCCAAGAAGGGAAAAGATGCTCCGGCGGCAAGAGGCATCCCTTTCTCACTCTCAAAGTAGCGGGCGCTGGGCGAGTGTTTCTGACAGCGTGGGCGCGGGCACGTGGGGCAGAAAGAGAGCAGGGGCTAGAGTTGCGGGCGAGCGTCCGGCTCCCTTCGGGAGTTCAACTTGGGGAGAAAAGCCGGCAGCAACTGGAGCCGGGGACGTGGAGGGCGCGAGTGCCGATTCCTCGCGACCCACAAGGAGAGGCGGCTGCGATCCCACCCCCAGGCCCACCCCCACCAGGCCCGGCCCCCATGGTCGGGCGGGGGTGGGGGGGACCAGCAGCTCCCGGCCCAGCCCAGGGCTCCCAAAGCAGTCTGAGAGTAGGAGCTCTCCCAGGCCTGACAGGTTCTGCCGTGCAGAAACTCAGCTTAGGAAGGGGGTGCAAAGAAGGGCGCGAGAGGGAAAGGTCAAAGCGAGCCCCGGACCCCAGGAAGTGACTGTGTTTGGGGGGGAAGGGAGGGCTTCCCTTCCAAGGAAAAAAGGGACAGATGAGGAATGCACTTCGCGTCCGCGCCACCGCGGCCAGGGATCCACCGAGAAGTCCCAGCTTCGGCCCCGCGCTCCGGCTCCCTCCCACAGCGTCCCGCGGTGCCAGGGGGCCTCCCAGCGCCTGGCACCCCCTCCGTCTCGGGTACTCACAGAGTCCGGGGCTGCCCGTCGTCTTCCATCATGGTGGGTGCGACGGAGCGATCCCGGGACAAGGGGGAGGGCAGGGCCGGGGAGGGGAGGGGGTGGGGAGGAAGGGGAGGGGGGCTCCGGGCACCGGCTGGGGACAGAGGAAAAGGCACCGAACCCTGCTCTCGGGCTTTCTCCCCCCAGCCCGCTCCGGACACTGCGCTCCAACCAGGAGGAGCAGGAGGAGGAGGAGGATGGACAAAATGGCCGCCGCCACCAGCCAGGCAGGAAACGGGGCAGAGCGCAGGCGCGGCCCGCCAGGTCACTGCTGAGGCCGGCGGCGACGGCCTGCAAAGGGGATCGCTAAGAGGGGAGGAAGACGGGCCGCTAAGGGAACCCTGTGCGGTGTCACGGCGAACCACGTCGTCGCTGTGCGCCGGCCGGTCGGCGAAACCCAACCAGCTCGAGTCAAGAAAAAAAAGAGAGAGAGAGAGAACCGCCGGGAAGCTGATGTGTCTGGGAATTGTGGTCCTAGAAATGAGAGAGGGAGTCACTTCTCCAGGAGACTTCTGGGAACTGTAGTCCAAAGGAGACGGCCGGCACCAGCGGGGTGCTGGGACGCGGAGAAGAGACTTCTGGGTAGTGTAGTCGTCTGTGAGGCGTGCGGCGACCAGGAAGTCGGCGTGCTGGGAGGGGAGCGGGGGCAGAATAAAAGCTACACTAAGAGGCGGGGAAACGAGGTGGGGGAAAGCCCCGTCTCGGAGGTAGACTACAAGTCCCAGAGTGCCTCGCGCTGGGGGCTGTCCTAGCACTGCTCCTGGCATATTAAGGCTCTTCTGTTGGCTCTGCGGGAGCTGCCGCTCCGCCTCCATCCAGCTTGAGAGCGGTTTCTTCAATTGCGGCTGAAGGCAGTGCTCTGGACTCCGCGTGGTGTCCGAGCCCTCAGGGGCTTTCTGGCCCCACAGTATTAACCAAAACGGCCGGCCTCTTGTAATCAACCGCCACCCCGCGCGACGGGTGAAGGGGATAGAGTGGACCTTGGACCCGCGCTGAGCTGCAAGCTACGCTCGCCGGAGCCTCCCTCCGACTTTCCCGACTGCCGGCCGCGTCCTTTGGGCGCGTTTTCCCTGAACTAGGTATTCGAGCCTGGGTTGGTGGCATGTAAATTGCTTTGGGGGTCGTGCCCTGTCGTGTTCGACTCTTTGTGACCTCTGTAGCCCGCCAGGATCCCCTGTGCATGGGATAGATTCCAGGCAAGAATACTGGAATGGGGTTGCCATTTCCTTCTCCAGGGATCGAACCTGCGTTCTGTATTGGCCGGCGGATTCTTTACCACTGAGCCACCAGAGAAAATTGCTTTACAAGTTTCGAAGTTCTCTCCATCCGTTCACTCATCGGATAAGGCGATAAGAAGAGCAGGGCGTTTCTAGAACCATGTTGTTAAGGATTGACACCATGCTGAGGAGTTTGGGCTTTGTCTACTAGTCCATAAAGAGCTTTTCAAGGGATTTATTCTCTTAACTGGACCTGGGTACAGTACTGTATTTATCATAATGCAGTTCATTATGGATCCATGCCTGGCCCACTTTATTTATCTCCTATTGTTGCTCTAACAGCCTTAATGGCTTAAAACGACAGGAATGTATTATCTTAGATGTTTTTTTCATTGATTTTAAGGAATTCTTGATGCTGATCCTTTCTCAGTTATGTATATTGCAAATATTTCCTCCCAGTTTATAAGCTGTCTCTTTAAATGCCTTTAATGAACAAAGTGCTTAATTTTTAAAATTATTTATTTATTTTTGGCAGTACCTCGTGGCTTCTGAGATCTTAATTCCTGGACCAAGGATTAAACCCACACCCTCAGCAGTGAAAGCACAGATTCCTAACCTTTAGACCACCAGGGAATTCCCAAAAGTGATTAATTTTATGGAGTGTGTGTGTGTGTGTATTGTTTAAGAAGTATTTTCCTACCTCAACTTCTGAATCACAGATTCTAAAAGATACTCATCCATGGAGTGTACTAAAAGTTTTTAAACTTAATATTTGAAATTTAAGTCATTAATCTACCTGAAGTTAAATTTTATACAAATATAGGGTAGGGATCCAATTTCATATTTTTCCACATTTATAATCATTATTTTGAAGTTCCATTCATTGAACAGTTCCACACAGTGTTTCCCATTTAATCTGACATGCTCCTTGTGTCATCGTGTAATTTGGGTCCTTAGAAGATCAAGAGAAGCATTGAAGGAAAATTTGTGAAGGGTAAAAGAGGACAGGAATAGGCAAAAACCCCACAATACATGTTGGACACTTGTGAAAAGGGAAGTGGGCAAGGAGGGTTGGCTAGGAATTGCCTCCAACTTGGTGCAACTCGGAGATAACGTTGACAAAGTCACTGGGGACCCTCAGAGAAAAAGTTTGCCTCTTAGTGAAGACCCATGTCAGACGGAAATGGCTCTGCTCCTCTACCCCAGCTGTCTCAGTCACTGGCTCAAAGCAGCCTTGGGAAGTGTGGTCTCTGCACGAATGCTGCAGTGGCTATAAAGCTGCTGTCTTCTAATCTGGGCGAGACCTAGAGGTTGTCCACTAACTGTGCTCCTAGCCCCAAGTGCTCTTGGAGGGAATTTTGAGTAAGGTACCTTCATGGTTATCAGAGTCGTATGCCAGAGTTTCCGACATGCACAGGTTTGTTGCCGGGCTCTCTAATCTATGCCTGTTGTCAGTATAAAACTATTATCTTCATGAGAAGTTCGAATCAGCTATTCTTGATCCCTTTGTGCTCAGTCACTCGATCGTGTCCGGCTCTTGGCAGTCCCATGAACTGTAACCTGCCAGGTCCTCTGTCCATGGGATTTTCCAGGCAAGAATGCTGGATCAGGTAGAGTAGGTTGCTATTTCTTACTCCAGGAGATCTTCCTGACCCAGGGATTGGGTCTCTTGTGTCTTTACCACTGCACCACCAGGGTTCTCTTCCACATATGTTCCAAGGTTTTAAGTAGAGGAGTAATATAGGCCTATACTGGAGCAGGAAAACTCAGGCAGGTGTCTAGATTATCACAGGGATGAAAGATTGCAGGCTGAGAGAGCTTCTGGGCTAAACTTCAACAAGTAAGAGCAAAGGAGTACAAATTGAGTAGATTTAGGCAGTAGCAACGAAAAAGACAACGTTATGGATACAAGAAAGCAGGGCAGCAGTAAGGTGGGAGAAGGGAAAAAAAACCAAGCTAACTCCCTATGTTAACAGCTTGCCTATCTTCCCAGATGGTGAATTCTTTCACTGAGTCAAGAAACACAGCAAGAGCAGGTTTTAGGGAAAGTGTGTTTGGTTTTGCTCTCAATGATTGCACATATATTTATGTGCAATATAATATATTTAAGCTGCCCAGCATTCAAATGGATATGGAAGCCTAGAGCTCAGGGACCCAGACTAGCTACGGGAGTAGAAAATCTGTAGGTGTAACTGAGGTCTGAGGTGAGAGAAAGTGTCACCTAGGGAGGGTGTGGAAGGTAGGAGGGCTGAGAATATGAGAGGACACTAACATAACGAAAATCAAAGAAACGACCTTAAAAAGTTGATAAGGATCAGTCAAAAGGAAAGGCTCCTACCTGAAACCCATTTGGATGGATACTATGGAAAATGCCAGAAAAAGTAAATAAAATAACAAGTGTTGGTGAGAATGAGCAGAAATTGGGACCCTGGGGCCCTGTCAATGGGAATGTAAAATGGGGCAGCCACTGTGGAAAATAGTATGGCAGTTCCTCAAAATTAAAAACAGAATTACCATATGAGTCAACAATTCCACTTTTGAATATATACCCCCAAGAAATTAAAAGTAGGGTCTCAAAGAGAAACCATACACCCATGTTCATAGCAGCATTACAACAACCAAAAGGTGGAGGCAACACATGTGCCCATTGATGGATGGATGCATAAGCAAAACGTGGCCTATACGTGTAATGAAATTATTGTTCAGCTTTAAAAAGGAAGGAGATTCTGACACATGCTACAACATGGATGAACCTTGAAGGCATCCTGCTAAGTGGAATAAGCCAGTCACAAAGGGCAAATATTGTATGGTTCCACTTATAGGAGGGGCCTAGAATAGTCAAATTCAGAGAGTAGATAGAAGGGTGAGTGCTGGGGGTTTGGGGAGGAGGAGACAGTGTTTCATGGGCACAGAGTCTCAGTTTGAGATGATGAAAAAGTTGCAGCGATGGATGGTCCTGATGGTAGTATAAAATGAATGTGCTTAATGCCACTGAATTGTACACATAAAAATAGTATCGATGGTAAATTTTGTTGTATATATTTTACTGCAATCTTTTAAAAAGAGTCTGAGAGAGATTTGGTCAAGAAGACGAAATGTAATGAATACCTAGGTTGTTCGCTCTCACAGAAAGGAGAGCAAACAACTGAGGGAGAATTGGGAGATAATGTAAATAAGTACACGAAAAACCAAGTGAACAGAAAATAAGACATTTACCAACTCCATGAAAAGGAAGTTATATTGGATAGGAGAAGTAATTGTATTGTTTGGCTCAGCTGTGCATAACATTTACATGGTCATAGTAATAAAGACACTGAAAATTGATTTAACCAAAATTATATTACAGCAGAATATGTGTGTGGTAGATGAGGGGTGAAAGATAAATTCTTATCTTTTATACCCAAAGTCAATAGCTAATACCTAAAATTGAGGAACCGGGAAATGGCAATATAGTCAAGCTATTTAAAGATAGGGAGTAAATAGTGAAAATGGATGATTCTGGGAAGAGGAAATGGAAGAGGTTCCAGATTTTCTGGTTTCCTAACAAGCCTTATACATTTTGATTTTTTAAAAACTATGTATACAGATCTGATAAAAATTAGAATTCATCTACAAAGAAAATAAAGCATCAACATGGTTGCACCAGTGGAAAAACTAATCCTCCCCTCCCCAATGCTAAGCCTTAGACCTAAGAGGGCTAAGAGGGTGGTGTAAATGATGAAAGGCCTTTACTTTTTGTAAAATCAAGCAACTAAAACATGTAGCAAAAAGCTGGTCTAAATTAAAATCAGACAAATGAGGAACATAGAGTGTTGAAAAACCAGCCCACAGCAATCTCAGCCTCTGCTGCGTGAAAAGTCATTTAGAAACAATTTCAAAAAGTCACCAACCTCTGATCTGATGAAAAGGGTCCTCAAGTCTGTGGTTTGTGACAGTGGGGACCAGGGTCTGTTAGGTTCTCCAGAGTCCTTAACGTGATGTTCTTTCCTATAGTCCTTCAACTCCCCCATCTCAAGTCTGTTAGATCAGTACCCTAAGTTGAACACAATCATCAGTTAAGAGACTCTACCTTAATTTCTCACCTCTCACCACTTTGGAAAACAATCTGGTAGTTACCTATAAAATTAAACATAAAAATTACTATATGTTCCAGCCTATCCCACTCTGAGTTATTTACCCAAGTGAAATGAAAGTTTGCTGCTGCTGCTAAGTTGCCTCAGTCATGTCCAACTCTGTGCAACCCCATAGACAGCAGCCCACCAGGCTCCTCTGTCCCTGGGATTCTCCAGGCAAGAACACTGGAGTGGGTTGCCATTTCCTTCTCCAATGCAGGAAAGTGAAAGTGAAGGCGCTCAGTCGTGTCCGACTCTTTGCAACCCCATGGACTGTAGCCTACCAGGTTCCTCCATCCATGGGATTTTTCAGGCAAGAGTACTGGAGTGGGTTGCCATTGCCTTCTCCAGAAATGAAAGTTTATACCCACACAAAACCCATATCAGGAATGTTTCCAGAGCTGTATTCATAGTCACCAAAACAGGACATATCTTGTGACAATTTTATGTGCCAACTCAGACAGCAGTGCCCAGTTGTTTGGTCACACATTAGTCCAGATATTGCTGTGGGGGTATTTTTGTACATGTGACTAACATTTAGTTTACTTAGTAAAGGAGATTATCTTCAATAATGTGGGTAGGCTTCATTAAATCAATTGAAGGTCTAAAGAGCAATCAATCAAGAGCAATCTGACATTTCCCAGAGAAGAAGAAATTCTGCCTTGAAAAATGTGACATAGAAGTCCTGCCTGTATCTCCAGACTGCTGGCCTACCCTTCAGATTTTGGACTTGTCTCACACTCATATGAACTAATTCCTCAGAATGAATTCTTTTTCTTGATAGATACAGATGCAGATATTAATACAGATGATATAGATAGGTCTAGAGGTATATATGCATGTGGTGTATATGCATATATAGATGTATATATGCATGTATTATATGTATAAATATATACACATATATATGTGCATATACAGGCTTCCCTGGTGGCCCATATAGTAACCAATCTGCCTTCGATGTGTGAGACCTGGGTTCAGTTCCTGGGTCAGGAAGATCCCCTAGAGAAGAGAATGCTTGCCTGGAGAATTCCATGGACAGAGGACCCGAGTGGGAGTCCATGGAGTCACAGAGTCAGATACAACTGAGCAATAGAGAGAGAGAGAGAGATGTGTACACACACACACACACACACACACACACACACACACACACACCCTACTGGATCTATTTTTCTGGAGACTGACACATATCAGTCCTGATTGATATATATCCTAAATGTCCATAAACTTCTGAATAAACTGATATACTATTCATACAATGGAATCCCACTTAACAATGAAAAGGAATGAAATTTGCATGCAACAACAGGAATGAATCTCCAATGCATTATGCTTTATTCTTTCATTCAAAAGAAGCCAGGTTCCAGAGTCTACATACTGTGTGACTCCATTTATATGAAATTCTGAAAAAAACAAACCTTTAGGAATGGAAGATAGGTAAGAGGTTGCCAGAGGTTGAGGGCTGGAGGAGGAGTTGGCTATAGAAGGGTTTGTGGAGATTTTGGGGTGTAATAGAACTGCTTTATAGCTTGATTTTGTAATAGTTCAGTTCAGTTCAGTTCAGTCACTCAGTCGTGTCCGACTCTTTGCGACCCTATGGACCACAGCACGCTAGACCCTGTCCATCACCAGCTCCCAGAGTTTACCCAAACTGTGTCCATTGAGTTGGTGATGCCATCCAACCATCTCATCCTCTGTCATCCCCTTCTTCTCCTGCCTTCAATCTTTCCCAGCATCAGGGTCTTTTCAAATGACGCAGCTCTTCGTGTCAGGTGGCCAAAGTATTGGAGTTTCAGGCTCAACATTAGTCCTTCCAATGAACACCCAGGACTGATCTCCTTTAGGATGGACTGGTTGGATCTCCTTGCAGTCCAAGTGACTCTCAAGAGTCTTCTCCAACACCACAGTTCAAAAGCATCAATTCTTTGGTGCTCAGCTTTCTTTATAGTCCAACTCTCACATTCATACACGACCACTGGAAAAACCATAGCCTTGACTAGAAGGACCTTTGTTGGCAAAGTAATGTCTCTGCTTTTTAATATGCTGTCTAGATTGGTCATAACTTTTCTTCCAAGGAGTAAACGTCTTTTAACTTCATGGCTGCAATCACCATCTGCAGTGATTTTGGAGCCCCCCAAAATAAAGTCTGTCACTATTTCTACTGTTTTCCCATCTATTGTCATAGTTACTTGACTACATATTAATTATACCTTCATAAAAACATGCTAGCAATGCTGAAGAGGCAACCATGTAAAGAAAATTATTCTGCTGAAAAGAAACCGTATGGTAACACAGAACTTCCCGCTTAATGACACACAGAGGCTGAGAATGAATCTGGAATCTAATAATTATGTTAAAAACAACTGTTGGGCTTCCTTGTGGCTCAGTGCTTAGGAATCCATCTGCCAATTCAGGAGACACGGGTTCGATCCCTGATCCGGGAAGATCCCACATGCCTCGGAGCAGCTAAGCCTGTGCGCCACAACTACCGAGCCTGTGCTCTAGAGTCCAAGAGCTGCAGCTATTGAGCCCACGAGCCACAGTTTCTGAAGCCCAAGAGCCCTAGGACCCATGCGCCCCATCAATAGAAGCCACTGTGGTGAGAAGCCCACGCACCCCAATGAGAGAGTAGCCCCCGCTCTCTGCAACTAGAAAAGCCCACGCAAGAGACCCAGCACAGACAAGATGAATAAATAAATGCAATTTTTAAAAAAACTTTTTGTTGTTCAGTTTTTTAGTTTTGTCCGACTATTTGTGACCCCATGAACTATAGCATGCCAGGCTTCTCTGTCCTCCACTGTCTTCCAGGGTTTGCTCAAATTCATGTCCACTGCATCAGTGATGCTATCTAACTATCTCATCCTCTGGTGCCCGCTTCTCCTTTTGCCTTCAATTATTTCCCAGCCTCAGGATCTTTTCCAATGAGTCAACTCTTCTCATCTGGTGGCCAAAGTATTAGAGCTTCAGCTTCAGCAACAGTCCTTCCAATGATTACTCAGGGTTGATTTAGGATAACAACATAAGACAATATGTATATAAAATAAATAATATGTACATTCAATTTAAGATTGAATTTAAAATTGAATTTAAATTTAATTTAAAATACAATTCAATGTATTTTTATTTAAGATGTTTTTATAAAAAATCCAAATACCAATAAACTGAGATGGTTAAAAACAACAAAAACAATCCATGTTGTTGTTTGTGGCTTTAGTTTATTTTTACTGCTGTGTTATATTCCATTTTGTGACCATTGCAGTTTATTCATTCTTTCCTTAATGTGCATTTTATGCTATCACTGGGCTTTCCTGGTGGCTCAGATGGTTAGGAATCTGCTGGCAATGCTGGAGACCCTTGTTCAATCCCTGGGTTGGGAAGATCTCCTAGAGAAGGGAATGGCCACCCACTTCAGTATTCTTGCCTGGAGAAGTCCATGGACAGCAGAACCTAGGAGGCTACAGTCTACAGGGTTGCAAAGAGTGGACACAACTGAGTGACTAACACGTTCACTATACTCTCACAAGTAGTGTTGCTGTGAATATTAAAGTATTACTTAATATTTGTCCTTTTTCTGAAAATCTACCACTATCCTTATTGATGACAAAATAAAACCCAAAGGGACCCATGACTGCATCAGTAGCATGTCCTGGGCTCTGGCTTCTGTCTTGGTTCAGCCAATGGGGAGTACTAGTTAGGCTTGCCAGCTAAAATACAAGACACCCAGTTAAATCTGAATTTCAGCAATATTTTAGTGTAGGTATTTCCCACGTAATCTAGCAACCCTTGTATTAGGAGGTTGGAAGAAAGAAAAGACAGTATTTATTCCTGCAACTTCCTACCCACTGGGTTGCTACCCTCAGCTGGTCATTTCCCCTAAAACATAACCAGCAGTTCTCAACATACAGCTCACCAGGTTCTAGTAATTGGTCCTCCTTCTCGCTCCGTCAGGCCTCAAAGTGGTAGTTGATAGCTCCCAGTTATTATTAGTACTGGGGTACTGTAGCAACTCCTTGTGGCTGTTACTAAACCCTGCCCACACTTTCGTAAATAGATCCCTGATTCATTTCAGTTTCCCAGTTTGAGTGTTGTCTGTGTCCTGCAGATATGAGGCTCTTCCTGGCTTTTTGAGACAGAATAAGTAAATCTATCCTTGGCATCCCCATGGCAGTTGGTGTAAACCCTTATGACTCCTGGTAAGGCCAGAGTACAGGGCCTCTCCTGCAGCCCCACATATCAGATCCATTTAAGCGCCTCTGATTCTTTCTCTCCTGTAGCTTGTCAATACCATCTCCTTTGGAGTAGGAAAAAAACCAAACAAAAAAATTATTCCAGAGACCTCATGGCTTCCTTTCCTCTCTGTGCCTTTGGTATGAGCTCTGTATTCTGAGTCCTCCAGGCTCTTGGTCTCTGAGACCTCAGGAAATCTTTCCCTTCTCAATAAACCCAGCTCTTGCAACTGAAAAGTGTAGCTCTCGAGATCAGTGTCCTACATGTTTGAAAAATCCACTCAGATGCTCTGTGAACTGCTATGACAGTCCTAGTTCCTGACACACTCTGGCCTGAGATGATAAATAGCCGGTGTTTTGCTCAGTCATGTCCCTCTCTCGGCGGCCCCGTGGGCTATAGCCCGCCAGGCTCCTCTGTCCACGGAATTTTCCAGGCAAGAATACTGGAGTGGGTTGCCATGCCCTCCTCTAGGGGATCTTCCTGACCCAGGGACTGAACCCATATCTCTTGTATCTCCTGCATTGGCAGGCAGATTCTTTACTACTAGAACCACCTGGGAAACTTGAGATGATAAATGTCATGGCATTTGTGGATAAGGGCCACAGGGCAGTAACACAATACTGTGATAAATAAAAACCTCAGCTATCTCTAAATTTTATCTCACTGTGTGGTACTTAATACAGTGAGAGTTTAGTACACTGTAGTTTAATACAGTGAGAATTTAGCAATTGTGCTTAAGAAAGATGAAAAAAGAATTAAAAACATAAAAATAGTCATCCCCAGGACTTCCCTGGCAGTCCCGTGGTTGAGACTTCACCTTCCAATGCAGGGGGTATGGGTTTTATCCCTGGTATGGATGTGAGAGCTGGACCATAAAGAAGGCTGAGCATCAGAATTGATGCTTTCAAATTGTGCTGCTGGAGAAGACTCTTGAGAGTCCCTTGGACAGCAAAGAGATCAAACCAGTCAATCCTAAAGTAAATCAACCCTGACTATTCATCGGAAGGAATGATGCTAAAGCATCAATACTTCGGCCACCTGATATGAAGAACTGACTTATTGGAAAAGACCCTGATGCTGGGAAAGATTGAAGGCAGGAGGAGAAGGGGGCCACAGAAGATGAGATGGTTGGATGGCATCACCAACTCAATGGACATGAGTTTGAGCAAGCTCCGGGAGATGGTGAAGGACAGGGAAGCCTGGCGTGCTGCAGTCCATGGGGTCACAAAGAGTCAAACACGACTTAGTGACTGAACAACAACAATGGGGAACTAAGATCCCATGTGCCTCGTGGCCCAAAAGCCAAAGCAAAACAGAGGTAATATAAGAAATTCAGTTAAGACTTTCAAAATGGTCCACATCGAGAAAACACCTTAAAAATAGTTACCCATAACTGAACATTTCATCTGGACTGTGCAGACAGTACCCGTCTTCACCACGCCTGCAAGGGGAGGGAGGTACTGTTTCAGTGCCCACCCTTCTACCCCGGCTCTGTGATTCATGCCAGGGCTGGGAGTCTGCAAGTTACAGTTCTTCTCTCACAGCTGGCCAAAAAGGGGCCACTAGGGGGAGTGTGGAAGGCAGAAGGGACTTCCTATTTGCTTGCCAGGAACAACAGACGGTTCCAATTTCCAACTTCTTTCCACATTCCCAGCATGGCTGGGTGGTACCCACTTTCTAGCTGTCTACACCCCAGCTCCATGAGGGCCCTCCTCCAAGGTCCTGAGCAGTAGCTGGAGATCCCATAGGGCCTTGTGATCCATTGTTACACCAGTGACCCTTGATGGATGATAACCTCTTGAGGTCAGTGCCCTCATGGAGTCCCCTCCACCGTAACTCGGGCTAGGCCAAGTGATCTGCTGTGGTCGGTGGGATGTCAGCTAACAGGAGGATGGATCAGAACTTGTGCTTTGGGGCTCATCTTCTTGGACTGTTGCTGCCACCATCACCAGTTTGTTGTTCAGTTGCTCAGTCGTGTCTGACTCTTTGCGACCCTGTGGACTATGGCAAGCCAGGCTTCCCTGAGGGAGCGCCACTTAGCTTCCTTGAGGATGAACAGAGAGAGAGAGACAGGCCAACCCCTCAGCATGTCCCAGCCTGCTTTCCAGCAGAAGTTTGCGGCATGAGTGAGCCCAGGTGAGACCCACAGAAGAACTATCCAGCCAACACATGCAATGTGAAGTCTCTAAGCTTTGAGGCGATTTGTTGAGTAGCAATAGATGACTGAGGCAGTTCTGATAATGCCAACCTCTTCTCTCCACCAAAGGAATGGTAGCTGCTGCTTGTGGTTATTATCTGTAGCTTCAAAATACCTATTTTTGTCTTTTTCAGTCCTCCAACACGTGTAACAAGTTCCCCCAACTTCTCTCCATTAAACCAACTAATGTAATTTCTGTTTTGCTGACTGGACCCTAAGCCAGTATTATTATACCCATTGTACAGATGAGAAAACTGAGGCTCAGAAATTAAGAAACAGGTCACTGTTGAGGGTTCTGAGCTGATTTCAGAGTCCTTGATATATTTTATATTATTCTTCTACAGCAATAGATACCTGTACTGGATAATCAACAAGTTGTTACAGATGGTTATGAAGACAGTTATTTGCAGTTGGTGTCACATAGGAAGGATTCTCGCCAACATCTGGAAGTCTCCAGCGTGTGAGCCAGCAGAGGGAGCTCTGTCCCCGCAGGCTGACCCAGTGGGGAGCAAGGGTGACAGGACTTCTCAGCACCTGAAAGGTTTGGACAGAGAGGACTGTGAGCTCCTGGAGGAGAGGGGAAAGGAAGCCACGTAACATTTATGAAGCCTCCAGAACTCTGTCAATTTTGCTTATAAAATACTATAAACGGGAGCTGTTCTCTTTGGAGTGGACTGTCCTCCAAGAGAAGGTATTCAGCGTCCTTCCTGTCCTCCTCTGGCCCTACGCCTGATTCCACCCAGAGGTCAAGAGGAGTTTCTCTGGAACTCAAGATGGGCCACACCTGCCAGTGGACAGTTGCCCAGTTAAAGGGACCTTGGGTGGAGTGTGGCTCTTGCCTCTGTCCCTTCCTGTGAAACAATAGCAGGAGTAGGAAAGAGCAGGCCTGTGCCCTCCCCAAGAGCATGTGACCCAACCACCTCTCCTCCCTTCCCCTTTCTCCTCCAGGCCTGCACCAGCTCTGCACTTGGCTCCTTTGCTCTTGCCACTGGCTGTATTTCTCCCTGACCATGGAGCTGCGTGAAAGCTGACCTCTTATCACGATTGCAAAGTCTGACACTCAAATCTAAGTTCCGGGGTAAGAAATACTAGACTTCAGAACCTGTAAGCAGGCCTTGGGGTCCAACCAACACAGGCAAGAAGGGCAGTACCCATGCAGCCCACCTTACCTCCTTTCTCGGCCGTGGGGTTTAGAGCAAACAGTCAATGATTCCTCGGCCTCTCACTTACCTGCCATTGCCTTCTGTTTTGAAACTAGGTCTAGCTAGAGAAGGGCTTCCCTGCTGGCTCAGATGGTAAAGCCTCTGCTTGCAATGTGGGAGACCCGTGTTCGATCCCTGGGTCAGGAAGATCCCCTGGAGAAGGAAATGGCAACCCACTCTAGTACTCTTGCCTGGAAAAATTCCATGGACAGAGGAGCCTGGTAGGCTACAGTCCATGGGGTTGCAAAGAGTTGGACATGACTGAGCGACTTCACTTTCACTTTCACTAGTTAGAGAAGATAGGCCAAAGGTAGAATTTGAGACTTCTGGACTTGCCCTAACTAAAATGCCTTTTTTTTTTTTTTTAAGTTGAAAATTTTTTACTGCTTCTCCACTTTTTAAAAATTATTTTTTTTAATTGGAGTGTAATTACTTTACAGTGTTGTGTTATTTTCTGCTGTATAACAGCGTGAATCACCTGTATGTATACATACATCCCACCTTTCTAAGAGCTTCCTTCCTATCCTACCCCTCTAGGTCATCACCAAAATGCCATTTTAAAACATGATGTCATATGTAACACATACTAAAGAATGTAATATATATGACAGTGTCAAGGATAATAAAGTGAATACTTACCACCCCACCTAAGAATTAGTATATTACCCATCCCTAGGTTTCTCTATCCATATGTTCCCCCCTCCTCTCATCCAATCTCTACTCCTTTAAGTTAAGGGGTAGTTTAAATTAGGCTAAGTCTTTTTCCATTCACTTCTGCTTTCAAGTACGAATTTATAACAATTCTATTTCTTCTTTAATTACATTGACACTTTTTAAATGTTCAGGCCCTCAATTTGGATTTATTTCAGTATTTTCACATAATTATATTCAGGTTAAATATTTTTGGTAGGAATTCCTTGTAGGTGATGCTGTGTCCTCGATATATCCAATTAGAAGCTACCTGGTGTTGATTTGTCCCATTACTGGCCATCTTAAAGAAGATGTGAAGAAGATAATTGGTGAAGATGTCCACCAGATTTCTCCTTTGGAAAGACACTTCTTACTGTTTGTAATTATTAAGTAATTCATGATGTGATCATTTGAGTGGATGTAAATACCCTTTCCCCCAACATTATTTTACCAGTGGTTTTAGCACTCATCGATGTTTCTTCCTTGAATCAATTAGTACAATAGTGGTTCCAGGGCTTCCCAGGCAGCACAGTGGCAAAGAATCTGCCTGTCAATGCAAGAACACAAGAGACACGGGTTCAAACCCTGGGTCAGGAAGACTGCCTGGAGTAGGAAACGGCAACCCGCTCCGTTATTCTTGCCTGGAAAATCCCATGGACAGAGGAGCCTGGCGGTCTGTGGTCCATAGGGTCGCACAGAGTTGGACATGACTGAAGTGACTTAGCACACACGCCAATTGGAACCTCACAGGACAGGAAGCCGGTCTCATCTTCGGCCCTCTGCGTCTCTAGCTCTCACTGCGGTGCCCAGCGCACCCAGCAGGCTTCACGTGCCAGGCTGAGGTCCGCCCTGGGCCCTGTAGCGGACTCTTCTCGTCCTCCAAGGTAATCCGAAGCTCAGCAGAATCACCAGAGCTGCTGCTCGGCTCAGTCCAGCTCCCGACCATCCAGTCTACTCTCAGAATTTAAATGGACCCCAGGAGCCACGGAGGAGTGGAAATGCAGAGCTAGCAACAGTTTACCTCCATAAATTCGACTCCCTGTTGCTCACAGTATTAACTCTGGTTTCAGGCACTTCCACTTCAATTAAGACTTGGCACAGTTCAAAATACCTCTGAACAGCAGGACACTGATTGAATTTCGAGGTGCCAGGAAGCCAAATGGAAAAATAACACTAAAACCACTGGTCCTTTTACATTGTCGTTAGAAGTGTAAACAAACAGCTATTACACTTCTTTTCATCTTGATTCTGTTCCAAATTAACCTGGAATAAATATAGCAACTTCACAGTTTTTAACTGGCCCCATTAGGCATGTCCAGTCCAGTCTACAGCACTTTTGACCTGAGGTTCCAGTCCGTCTGTCTGTACCACTCTGGGTACACAATGTGGGTCAAAACAGTAAGATTTGTAAATGTTGTAGAGGATGTTTGAATTATTCAAATGGTAGTTTTCACGTATGTTCAAATATAGAAACTCTGGACAAGTGTGTAATTATATATTTTATTTAAAATTTTTTTCAATTAAAAAAAATTTTTAAAGGGAGCTTGGAAATAGCTTATTTTATTTATTAATTTAGTATTTGGCTGTCGCAAGTGGGATCTTAATTCTCTGACTAGGGATCAAACTATCATGCCTTACATTGGGAACACTAAGTCTTAACCTCTGGACCTGCAAGGAAGTCCCCAAGTTCGTAACTATATAGTTTAAATGCTCTCCTTTAGTCATACAAATTATGGCACTTATTCAATGAAATAGTGCCCAGTTATTTAAAAAGAATGTGGGAAATCAATATGCTTGAATGTGGAAACATGCCCAAGCTTATTAAGTGAACACAAGCAAGTTGCAGAGCATTACATGTAACATCTCTCTGTGTGGATGTGTATGTAGATACATTTTCTTGTAAGCACAGAGTATTTCTGGAAAGAAACCCTACATCATGTCTGGGAGTAGAATGGCTATGATGACTATCATTAACATATGTGAGGTGCTTGCTCTCTGCCAGGCATTGCACCAAGCATTTTTTTTTCCCTGTCTCCCTTATGTGGACCATTTTAAATAATATTTATTGAATTTTTTAATAGTATTGCTTCTGTTTTATGCTGGTTTTTTGGCCACAGGCATATGGGATGTTAGTTCCCCAACTAGGGATTGAACCTGCAGGCCCTGCACTGGAAGATGAAATCTTAACCCCTGGACCACCACGGAAGTCCCCGCACCAAGCTTTTTTCAATACTTCCATTTACTCTCCACAGTAACCCTAAGAGGAAGCTATTACTATGATCTCTCAATTACAGACTAGGAAACTGAGGCCAGGAGAAGAAAAGTAACTCAGTTTCACTGTCCTAGATTCTTTTTTTTTAACTTTGAATCTACATTATGTCTCTCACAAAGTCTTTGCCTCTTGGATTTTTAAACTGAGAGGGGCAGTGAAAAGGTTCAATCCCAACAAGTTCTGTTATGACGGTGAGTGAAATTTCAAGTTGCATCACTTTCTCGCTGCATGCACTCTTTTCCAGCAGCCTTGCGTGGAGAAGGTGGTCAGAGGGGCTCAGTGGAAGCAGGAAAGAGGAGAGGCCAGTGGTAGGCCCTCTAGGAGCCACCAAATCTTGCTTCCTTAGCGTGTGATTATAGATGAGCCATGATGAACCGTAATTATAGATGAGCTGACCCCACTGCCATGAAGGTAACAGTAAGGAGGCCTCAAAGCTGAAGGGTGACACTGCCTCTCAGTACCCTAAGTAATTCAAAATTAGCTACTGGCTGCAAACGTTTATCCAGTGGCACCTGGATAAAACCCATTACCGTCCAATACTCACCATGATGCCAGATCTTCCACTAACACTTCATTTGACACTCACAATAACCTATGGACTCCCTGATGCCCATTTTAACACCTAGGAATCCAGCACTTGGTGAAACTCAGTAATTTAAGGCCCACAGCAAACTGCAAGGTTAGGACTTGAACTCAGGTCTATCTGCTTCCCTCTGGACTCCCACTGTGGGCTACCCATGATGAGCTGATGGTAGCCAGCTGTCACAAATTTCACAGGTTCAGCACCACTTACTTAGCACATGGGCTCAGCCGCCCAGTCGTGTCTGACTTTTGCAACCCCATGGACTATAGCCTGCCAGAACACTCTGTCTATGGACTTACCCAGGAAAGCATACTGGCACAGGGGATCTTCCCAACCCGGGAATCCAACCCAAGTCTCCTGAGTCTCCTACATTGGCAGGTGGATTCTTTACACTGAGCCACGTGGGAATCCCCTTACGAAGCATCCCTCACCCAAATTGTGTAGGACACAAAAAGTGAACAAGTGCAAGGCTCCCACCTCGTGAGCCGGCCTCTGTCTGCTCTCAAGCCTTCTTCATTGAAGGATCACTGGGCAAAGTGGCCTCTGCTCCCAGATTGCCCAAGGGTCACCTGCCTAATGACCTCTGAAACTGCCCTGAATCGTATTCCTGCCATCTGTAGCTGAGACCTTCCCAGACTGATGGCTGTATCCTAGAACTTCCACCTGGGCTCTGGTGCCTCAGCCTCCATGGACTGGCCACTGTCGCACCCACAGACTCTGATACTAATGCTCAGGCCCCATGGTCCTCTAGAGATCCAGCACTCCAGAGATCAGGCCCTCTAGAGATTCTGCTTGGAAAGTCAATAGTGTGACCTCTGCAGATGAGGGCTCATGGAGCTCTGAATCTCATGGCCTTTGAAGTCTGGTGTCTTGGAGATAAGCTCCTAGCACAGTTCCTAAAGGACTTTCTGAGGCTAAAAATGATGATGATGGGCAAAACTAGTCTCCTGCCACTTCCACTTGAACATGTGGCAGCCTGGAGACACAGGCACACACATACGGTTCATACCTCTGGGTCCTGGCTTGCTCTTCCCTCGGCCTGAAATGCCCACCCTTCACTTGGGAATTCAGTTCAGGTGTCACACCCTCAACTCCAAGCTGAGCTACTGCTTTCACAGCACCAGTTAACCGCCATGCCAACATCCTGCAGTGAATCTCATCTTCTCCTTTGCACTGCCAGCATTTAAGGATGGGGCCCAGATTCGGGTCACCTGCGGTTGCTCAGAGAGTCTCAACTGACACCTGGCTCGCCGCAGCTGCTCAGAGCAGGCAGGTGGCCCTGGCCGGCACCTGTGCTCTGAGCCTTCAGGTGGCCTCTTTCTTGTGCAGCACAAGGTTCCCATTGTGCAGACACTTACATAAGTGAGCAGGGCTTGTGTTTGCGGCTTATCTGAGTTTCATCTGCAGTAGCCGTAATTGAAATAGCTTCCACGATGGGAAAATCACTTCTAGAATTCAATTTCCAAGCTTGTGGCCTGGATTGTTCAAGCTGATTACAGGAAACGGTTGGAGCGCTAATGCTCCCCACGCTGCATCCAGATGGGTGTGTTTACTAGGCTAAGAAATGTTAATCCTGTCTTTGGCCCCAGAAATATCTGGCCTCCTCTTTGGAGGAAAATAGAAAAATAGGGTCGTATAGCTAGCTAGGCTTAATTATATTCCTCTAAAAGAATGCTTTTTTCAAAACAAAGCTGGGGGAGGAGGTTGCCAATTCTAATAGTGTGCTACTGACACTGATTTTTTTAAAAAAATTCAGAAAAAGAGGTGTGAGTAGTCAGTCTTTAGCTCCATCACAAGGCTGGCCAAACATCGAGAGACTGAATGCTGACTGAATGCTGGAGGAGTATGCCTGGGGGAAGGAGCCAAGGTCTGAATCTGCTCACCTGCAAAGGATGTGAGTAACTGTGTGCATGTGATCAAATGACAAAAAGGAGAACTGACTTGAGTTCTGGCTTCTTGCCAAGCACTATGCTAAAATCTCTACATCTTATACACGATTTGATCCGATGACTCTTTGAAGGAGATTATTAATACTAACTCCCTTGCAGCTCAGAAAACCAAGATTCAAAGAGTGGCCTGCTCAGGGACTTCCCTTGTGGTCTAGTGGTTAACACTCCGCACTCCCAGCGCAGGGGTCCTGGGTTTGATCCCTGGTTAGGGACCTAGAATTCACATGCTGCGACTAAAGATCTTGCATGCATGCACCTCAGTTGCTTCAGATGTGTCTGACTCTTTGCGACCCCATGGACTGTAGCCCACCAGACTCCTCTATCCATGAAATTTTCCAGACAAGAATACTGGCATAGGTTGCCATTTCCTTCCCCAGGAGTATCTTCCTGACAGGGATTGAACCCACATCTCCCGCGTCTCCTGCATTGCAGGTGAATTCGTTAGTGTTGAGCAACTGGGGAAGCCCTAAAGATCCTACATGGGGCAACAAAGATCCAGCACAAAGAGGGGGAAAAAAAAACGAGTGACCTGTCTGAAGTTGCAGGCATTCCTATGTGCTTTGCAAACACTTTTCAACTTCAAACAATTTTTTTAACCTCCCCACAGTGGCAATGCAACCTGCCCTGCCTCTGCGTGGCCACCTCTGTCCTGTGCAGGGAGAATTTAAGTTTTTCCAGCTGAAAGATTGAGGTAGGACAGCAGGTGCCCTTTTCTCCCTAGGATACATTCTTCCACCCAGTGCTTGAGACAGAGGAGACAACAGATTCATTAGCCGAAAGAGTGACCCAACACTGGCCTGCCCTGTCTAAGCTCTCTGAGAGCCTGACTTGGGTTGTGACTGCAGGGAGTTAGCATGGGGAGGAACAGAGCTTTTGAAGCCCTGTAGCCCTAGCATGGAAGTATTTCCGGGCCTCCCCTACCATCTTCCTGCTGATGCTAGCGAGATAGCTAGCAAGAAAAGGAGAGTCCCTCTTTGTCAATTAAGAATGCTACCTCCTGGGAATTCCCTTATGGTCCAGTGGCTGGGACTCTGTGCTTCCACTGCGGGCGCCGAGAGTCAATGCCCGGGCAGGGAACTAGATCCCGAATGCCACAGCTAAAGATCCCATGTGCAACTAAGACCCAGCACAGCCAAATTAAAAAAAAAAAAAAGGCCACCTCCTGATGCTAGCGCCAGAAGAGAGAGTGCTGAACGTCCCTGTGGTCCCTAACTCAGCCCTGTGACTCAGCTCACAGCCCCCTGCCCCCAGACACTGTTTGTGGGGCGCTGTAATTAGTTAATGAACCATCTGAATGATATTTCTCTAGTCATTCAACCAGCCCCCCCTCCTCAGGGTGCTAATTGTGTTTGAGGTTATTTAAAAACATTATCGGATCCAAATAGAGTTTACATCAGCAGACAGCGTGATTAGCAATCCTGCTCTCCCTGGTGTTTCTCAGTTGTGCTGCGAACCGCCTGGTGAGTTGTGCAAAAATGACTTCTGCAGCCTCGGTTCCCACTCCCCAACCCCAGGGGTCTTCTCTGAAGCAACCAGCTGCCTGAGAAGGGAGGTCATAATAGCAAAAGTAACTTGTGGCCAGAATCCAGTTGACCTTCGTTTAGAACAGATTGTTTTCAGAAGAGTTGCTCCATTAACTTGATCATCTCCTCTTTAGATGGGAATTCACTCTCCTCCCCACCCCCTACCCCCAGTCTGAACTGCATGGGATGTGGGATCTTAGTTTCTGGACTAGGGATCAAACCTGTGCCCCCTGCAGTGGAAGCTCAGAGTCTTAACCCCTCACTTTCTTTTACCTTTTTACTTTACAAGAAATATTGTGACACTAATCTTGGTCTACCATCCCTTAACACCTTTAATGGAAATATTAGAGTGATATAGTTAAAAGCATGTACCTATGCTTACTTAAAATCTCTAAGCCTCCATTTATTTGTCTGTAAAATGGGCATCATCATAGTGATTCTAACAGGGGCTAACATTTTAGTGCTTATTATGTATCAGGCACTGTTCCAAGTATTTTACATGAATTATCTCTTGTGAGCCTCAGGATAACTCTGTGAGACAGCATGATTAGATAATATAACTAGATGCCTGTGATGATCCTCGGCCTTCCCAGGTGGTGCTAGTGCTAAAGAACCTGCCTTCCAATGCAGGAGACTTAAAGAGACGTGGGTTCCATCCCTGAGTTGGGAAGATTCCCTGAAGGAGGGCACGGCAACCCACTCCAGTATTCTTGCCTGGAGAATCCCATGGAGAGAGGAGCCTGGTAGGTTACAGCCCATAGTATCGCAAAGAGTCAGCCATGACTAAAGTGACTTAGCACAACCTGATGACCCTCACTCTTTGTGCCAAGAAATTGAGTCATGGAGAGGGCCAGTAACTTCTCCAAGATCACTCCTCTGCAAGTAACGGAGCCCAGATCCAAATTCAGGAGACTGATTCTACGCAAAAACTACTCCTAGTTCAGTTTAGTCAGTCATGTCCTACTCCTTGTGACCCCATGAACCGCAGCACGCCAGGCATCCCTGTCCATCACCAACTCCTGGAGCTTGCTCAAACTCATGTCCATTGAGTCGATGATACCATCCAACCATCTCATCCTCTATCATCCCCTTCTCCTCATGCCTTCAATCTTTCCCAGCACCAGGGTCTTCTCCAATGAGTCAATTCTTCGAATCAGGTAGCCAAAGTATCAGAGTTTCAGCTTCAGCATCAATCCTTCCAAGGAATATTCAAGACCATAGACTGGTTGGATCTCCTTACAGTCCAAGGGACTCTCAAGAATCTTTTCTGACACCACAGTTCAAAAGCATCAATTCTTTAGTGCTCAGTTTTATTTATGGTCCAACTCTCACATCCACACATGACTACTGGAAAAACCATAGCTTTGACTAGACGGACCTTTGTTGGTAAAGTAATGTCTCTGCTTTTTAATATGCTGTCTAGGTTGGTCATAAGCTTTTCTTCCAAGGAGCAAGTGTCTTTTAAATTTCATGGCTGCAGTCACCATCTGCAGTGATTTTGGAGCCCCCCAAAATAAAGTCTCTCATTGTTTCCATTGTTTTCCCATCTATTTGCCATGAGGTGATGGGACCAGATGCCATGATCTTAGTTTTCTGAATGTTGAGTTTTAAGCCAGCTTTTTCACTCTTCTCTTTCACTTTCATCAAGAGGCTCTTTAGTTCCTCTTTGCTTTCTGCCATAAGTGTGGTGTCATTTGCATATCTGAGGTTACTGATATTTCTCCTGGCAATCTTGATTCCAGCTTGTGCTTCATCCAGCCCAGCATTTCACATGTTGTACTCTGCATATAAGTTAAATAAGCAGAGTGATAATATACAGGCCTTGATATACTCTTTTTCCAATTTGGAACCAGTCTGTTTTTCCATGTCTGGTTCTCTTCCTTCTTGACCTGCATACAGATTACTCAGGAGTCAGGAAAGATGGCCTGGTATTCCCATCTCTTCAAGAATTTTCCACAGCTTGTTGTGATCCACACAGTCAAAGGCCTTGGTATAGTCAGTAAAGCAGAAGTAGATTTTTTCTGAAATTCTCTTGCTTTTTTTAATGATCCAACGAATGTTGGCAAATTGATCTCTGGTTTCTCTACCTTTTCTAAATCCAGCTTGAACATCTGGAAGTTCTTGGTCCAGGTGCTGTTGAAGCCTCGCTTGGAGAATTTTGAGCATTACTTTGCTATCGTGTGAGATGAGTCCAATTGTGCAGTAGTTTGAGCATTCTTTGGCACTGCCTTTCTTTTGGATTGGATTGAAAACTGACTTTTCCAGTCCTGTGGCCACTGCTGAGTTACCCAAATTTGCTGGCATACTGAGTGCAGCACTTTCACAGCATCATCTTTTAGGATTTGAAGTAGCTCAGCTGAATTTCCATCACCTCCACTACCTTTGTTTGTAGTGATGCTTCCTAAGGCCCACTTGACTTCTTGTTCCAGGATGTCTGGCTCTAATAACTACTCTACTACTCTGCTTTTTTCATATGGCTGCAAGGACTCAGTGAGATTCACTAAAGACGTATTTACTGTGTGCCAAGTACCATCACAGGAGTTAGAGTTAAGGACAACACCCCCCACCCCCACCATCTTATAGATATCAAATCCAAGAAGAGAAGATTATCCACTTAAAGCTTTCAGTGCAACACTCAGGAGAAGGCCAGTGCTCAATTCCAAGTGTTAGGGTTTTAGAAGTTTCTACATAGTATTTTAGTTATTTATATACACATTTTAAAAATTATCTATTTATTTGGCCAGGATGGGCTTTAGTTGTGGCATGCAGGATCTTTAGTTGCAGCATGCAAACTCTTAGTTGCAGCATGTGGGATCTAGTTCCCTGCCAGGGATTGAACCTGGGCCCCCTGCATTAGGAGTGCAAAATCTTAGCCACTGGACCATCAGGGACGTCCCTATATACACGTTATAGTGCTCCCACTAGATTAAAATTCCTTGATGGCAAGAATAATTTCTGATTCCTTTCTATATGTTTTCTAACTCCTTATACATAGTAGGAAGTCAATAAATATTTATTCAGTAAACAAACCCTATTGATCCTGAATGTATGTGAAAGAATTGCAAAAACTGCTTTATCCATGTATTAATGCAAATGTTTTCAATGTAAAGTTAATCTATTGGGATTGCATGCTCAGTTGCTCAGTCATGTCGACTTTTTGCGACCTTATGGACTGTAGCCCACCAGGGATTTTACAGGCAAGAACACTGGAGTGGGGTGCTATTCCCTTCTCCAGGGGAACTTCCCAGCCCCATGATCAAACCTGGGTCTCTGGCATTGTAGGCAGATTCTTTACCATCAGAGCCACCAGGAAGCCCTATGGTTCTAATGAAGCAATTGCTAATCCCAGGGCATAGACTGACCCTAGAATGTGGATGAGAATCTACCAACTACACAAGGTAGCAGTGAGTAAATAGTGAGTATTTACACACAAGCCAATACAGGGAATTTTTACTCTAAAGAATTTTTTATTGTAGATCAACAAAAAGCTGTATTAGTTAGCCATATTGCTGTATACCACATTACTCTCAAATTTTGTGGCTTAAAACAACAGGAACCATATCTCACATAATGCCTGTGGGTCAGGAGTTTGGGAGCAGCTTGGCTGGAGGTTTGGGCTCATGCAGTCAAGATGTTAGCCAGGGGAGGTTCAAGAGGTAGGAAACGTATATATATGCCTATGGCTGATTCATGTTGATGTATGACAGAAACCAACACAATATTGTAAAGCAATTATCCTCCAATTAGAAAAAAAAGTGTCAGCCTGGATTGCAGTCACCTGCAGGTTTGACTGGGGCAGGAGGATCCACTTCCCTGGCGACTCACGCACAAGTTGGTGCTGGTCAGCTCCTCTCCATACGGGCCTCTCTACATGGAAGCTTGAGTGTATTCACGGTGTGGTGACTGGCTTCTGCCAAAGGGACTGATTTGAGAGACCAAGGAAGAATCTGCAACGTCTTTTATGTTCTATGTTGGAAGTTACACAGCCTGTCTTTTGCGATATCTTATTGGCCCCACGAGTCAGCTTTATTCAAAGTAAGAAGGGATTATACAGAGGCGAGTACCAGAAGGGAATGAGTGGTCATGGGGCCATCCTGGAGGCTGGCTACCACGATGGGAAACTGGAGCTCAGAAATCAGACAAGAGCTGGAGGGTAGCCTGGAGCCAAGGCAGCTCCGGACACTTAGATAGCCAGTGTCCCTAAGTCTTCACTCCTGTTCTCTCCCCTGTCTTCTGCCAATGCTGTTTCTTACTTCACATTCCTAAAAGCAGAGCCTGAGGGCTTGGTTCATCATTTTCCCCCAGGTCATTGCAGGTCACACGCCAGCCACTGAATTGTGTTCTGGGGATCTACTCCTAGCTCAGACATGTAGGGAAGTCAAGTTTCACATGGGTCCGAAACATAGACACTTCAGCTTAGACATTAGTCTGTGGTCCGGACAGTCTTGCTAAAATGAAGCTGGAGGGAGATGGAGTCAGAGCTCGGGAAGGGTAATCTGCCCAGTATCGCTCAACGGGCGCTGTGCTGGACAGAAGGGCCACAGATGAGGAGAAGGAAGAAAAATGAAGACAAGTTGATCCCTGGCCTCTCTGTTTAAAGAGAAAGACACTCATAACCAAATAATTATAATTTGTGTATAATAAAACTCCAGGAGATGGTGAAGGACAGGGAAGCCGGGCGTGCCGCCGTCCATGGGGTGGAAGAGTTCAACATGATTGAGTGACCAAACAACAACAAATAATGTTAGTAGTTACAGTAGCTATGTTAGTAATACCTGGGTCAAGTGGGGAAAGTTTCCTGAGACCCATCTGCCAGGATCTTGAAGGATGAGATGGAAAGGATCCAGATGAAGAGAAGGGAAAAGGGCATTTCTGGCAAGAAGGGACCCATATAAGATATTTGAAGGGGGTGGACGTGAGACTCTGTAGGAGGACTGGAAGGTGGAGAGAAGCTGGCAAGTTCTGCTTTGCTGACACTGCAACAGGTTTGGGGCCTCAGTGAAGTGTTTGGGTTCTTTCCTGAGAGTGGTGGGAAGTTCTGGAAGTTTCTGAAATAGGAATGACTCCTGTGGGTGGCTCCAGGGGCTGACGCTTCCTTCAAAGGATTGTTTAAACACATGACCTTTCCTGGTGGCTCAGATGGTAAAGAATCTGCTTGCCAACACAGGAGACCCAGGTTCTATCCCTGGGTTGGGAAAGATCCCCTGGAGGAGGGCACGGCAACCCACTCCAGGTATTCTTGCCTGGGAGAATTCCATGGACAGAGGAGGCTGGCGGGCTATAGTCCGTGGGTTTGCAAAGAGTTGGCCATGACTGAGGGACTAACACTTAAACATAGGAGTATCCACCTCCTTCAGGTTCTAAATCACAAGGGGTTGTGTATGCTTTGAGGAAAGTTGTGGTCTCCGTTATACAGAGATAGCCATGCTTACGAGGAACTGCCCTTCCGCTGGTTTCCTTTGATAGCAATCGCTCCAAATATGATTCCACAGGCATCCAAATTAAGCAAAGCTTTTTTTCAACACCAAGAAGGCCACTTCTACATAATGAAATTATGTCATCAGAAGTCTCAGAAAAGTCTCCCTGTGGACTCCTCATCAGATAACTTGTCCTCCTCCTACAAAAAGCCTCCCAACCAATTCAGAAAATAATGTCTGGAAAGTAACGCTTTCAGAAGCTCAGGCCATGCTAATAAACAGCTTATAGCAGATTCACGATTCCTACATAAGTGAACTTAGGTCCAAAGATGCCAGTCACAAGTTTTATACTTTAAATGTCTGAGGGCCAATTTTGTTTTTGGGCTTTCACTTGGAGTTAGCATTGCTTTGTTGAAGCCTGGCCCTGGGTAGGAGGACCAATATGTTGTAGAAGCTCCTGGAAGCTGCACGGTCCACGGTTAAGAGCCTGCCCTCTGCTAACATAGTTAACAGCCAGCTTGTTTTTGTTGCTCAGTCACCGAGTGGTGTCTGACTCTTTGCAACCCCATGGACTGCAGCACACCAGGCTCCCCTGTCCTTCATTATCTCTTGGAGTTTGTTCAAATTTGTGTCCACTGAGTCAGTGACGCTACCTGGCCATCTCATTCTCTGCTCCTCCCTTCTCCTGTTGCCTTCAATCTTTCCCAGCATCAGCATCTTTTCCAATGAGTTAGCTCTTCGCATCAGGTGGTCAAAGTATTGGAGCTTCAATGTTAGCATCAGTCCTTCCAACGAATATTCAAGACTGATTTCCTTTAGAACTGACTGGCTTGATCTCCTTGCAGTCCAAAGGACTCTCAAGAGTCTTCTCTAGTACCACAATTCAAAAGCATCAGTTCTCTGGTGCTCAGCCTTCTTTACGGTCCAACTCTCACATCTGTACATGACCACTGGAAAAACCATAGCTTTGACGAGATGGACCTGCCGGGGCTTATATCCTGAATCTGACACTTTCTGCTCGGTGACCTTGGGTAAGGTTCAAATGTTGACTCAAAGTGCCCAGGTTCAAATCTTGACTCTCCATTCACTGACTGTGTGACCTTGGGCGACTTTCTTAACCTCTCTGAGCCTTGGTGTTCTCTACAAAACAACAATAATAATGACTTTCCTGGCAGTCCAGTGGTTAAGACTTCACCTTCCAATGCAGGGAGTGCAAGTTTGATCCCTGGTTGGGGAGCTAAGACACCACATGCCTTGGGGCCAAAAACCAAAACATAAAAAAGAAGCAATTTTGTAACAAATTCAAGACTTTTAAAATGGTCCATATTAAAAAAAAAAAAGTCTTAAAAAAA
Organism: Odocoileus virginianus; assembly: GCF_023699985.2. Classification (NCBI taxonomy): domain Eukaryota; kingdom Metazoa; phylum Chordata; class Mammalia; order Artiodactyla; family Cervidae; genus Odocoileus; species Odocoileus virginianus. Next base: position 21,779,203 of record NC_069680.1, read on the forward strand.
TGCAACAGCAATAATAATGACACCTAACTTCACAGGCATTTGTGAGGCTTGAATGAAAACACACAGGTGCCTGGTACTTAGTTATACATTCAATCAAACTTAATTTTCATTACTATTATCCCTCTTCTAGGGCAACACGATCTCTCACTTAAATGCTCATGTTGGCCTCCTAACTAGTCCCCTGACCTCCAACCTTGCTTTCCTACAAGATATTCTCCATTTGGCAGCCGAAAGATTTCTTAAAAACACAAATCTGGGACTTCCCTGGTGGTCCAGTGGTTAAGAATCCGCTGCCAAAGCATGGGACTCGGGCTCGATCCCTGGTCTGGGAAGATTCTACATGCCTCAGAAAAACTAAGCCCAGGTGTCACAGCTACTGAGCCTGTGCTCTAGAGTCCACAGGCTGCAACTACGGAGCCTGTGTGCTGACAGCCGGTGCCCCACCAGAGAAACCACCGCAAGGAGAAGCCGTGCACTGCAGGGAAGAGGTGCAACTAGAGCAACTAGTCGCAACTAGAGAAAGTCACAACTCACTGCAACTGGAGAAAGTCCCTGCACAGCAATGAAGACCCAGCACAACCAAAACTAAATAAAGAGATAAACACAAGTCTGATCGCATTACTCCTCACTTAAAATTCTGCAAATGGCTCCCACTGCCCTTACCATAAGGTCCCACAACCAAAACTAAATAAATAAATAAACACAAGTCTGATCATGCTACTCCTCACTTAAAATTCTGCAAATGGCTCCCAATGCCCTTACTATAAGATCCCACACCCTGGAGAGTCATCGATGGCCCTGCAAGATCGAGCCCAGCTCACTTCACACCAGAGCCCCGTGCCATCATGTGCCCACCACACTGGCCTTGTTTCCTTTCCTGAAGGTTCCTTAACACAGACCTTCACACATACTATAGACTGGTTCCTCCACAGTTCTCCGCCCCGCCAACTCCTACTAACCCAGCAAGGGCCAGCTGATGTGTGACTTCCTCAAAGATGCCTTCCTAACTTCTGGGCTAGGAAGGCTGTTCCTTCTTGGTGTTAACAACTGTGACTTAATTCTTCTCTGTACAACCTTCCTGCCCATGTGGGAACTTGGTCTAGAGTTTGTACTGTTCATGGAACATCCCCAGAGCGTGGCGTGGTACACGGTCCATAATGACTATTCAATACATGTTTCAAGAATTGTGAATGAATGAACAGATGTGGCACTTCCTGGGAACTAACCCTCTTCTGCCTGTGCCGTTCTTAGAGCCTTGATTCACTTTGGCCTCTCTTGCTCTGTGTGGGTAGTGGTGAGGAAGAGGAGACACATTGTTTAGAACCCAGCAGGCTGAGGACAGGCTGCCCCATCACAAAATCAGAGCAGGCAAGCCATTTAGAGTCTGGTCATTCAGTCCTCTTCCTCGTTCACACTGTCAGTGAACCAGGAGCTCACGCCTAACTGTGAGCAAATTCTTCCCCATCTCAAACTTAATCCTGCCTCCTTAAAAGTTCCCACCCATGCCTGAGATGTTCATTTTCTTCTGAGACTTCTGTATTTCCCAGCTTTTACAGAGTTCTATAAATTGCTTGGGTAATAACAGAGAAAACAATACAAATTTTAAAATTCTAATCACAAAACCTAGTTCTGCTTTTTTTTTTTCCTTCTGCGTTTTATATGGACAAGAAAGAAAGAGAGAAAGAAACCTAACTGCTGGCCTCCTCTCCCACATGAGGTTGGGGATGGAGTCCAGCTTGAGCATAGCTTGGCCTCCCTTGTCTCTGGGACCTGCCTGCTGTTGGCAGGGACCATGAGCTGCTAATAACTAGCAAATGCTTTCCCCAACTTTCTTTTTTTTAATATGTGTTCTATTTTTTTATTTTACAATTTGTTATTTTTTTAAATTATAAAGTGGTTTGGGTTTTTGTTTTGTTTTAAAGGGATATTTTTTTGGCCACGCCACATGGCATGAGGGGTCCTAGTTCCCTGACCAGGGATGGAACTTGTGCCCCCTGCACTGGAAGCTCAGAGTCTTAACCACTGGACTGCCAAGGAAATCCTTTCCCAGCTTTCAAACGCACCTTTACCAGCCTACCGCTGTGGGTAAGGAACACAGTATGGACTCCTAGGGGCCCACCAGGCCTATTCCAAAGAGTGCAGGTTGTAGATACTGTGAAGGTAAAAACTGCCTGCTCCAGTTCCCAAGTAGGTCTTGGTGTCTTATGGCCAACAAACTGGATGGGATAGCTTGATGGGTAAAATGAATAAAATTAATCTGGGAAACAAAAAAAATTTGGAAAACTAAAACAGACTTTTCCTAGGTGAAAGTGAAAGTCACTCAGTTGTGTCCAACTTTTTGTGACCCCATGGGCTGTATAGACTGGAATTCTCCAGGCCAGAATATTGGAGTGGGTAGCCTTTCCCTTCTCCAGGGGATCTTCCCACCCCAGGGATTGAACCCAGGTCTCCCGCATTGTGGGCAGATTCTTTACCAGCTAAGCCACAAGCGAAGCCCTTTCCTAGGTACAGGTGGGCCAAGCTCTAGCCTACACCTAAAGAACAACCCTAAAGTATGCCAGAAATAACAGATTAAGACATTGGATGAAATGCTCCATTTATACGTGAGCTTAAAATTTAAAGCACATTTTCAAACAATGGTGCATCTTATTTATTATTTATGTACCCAAAATGAACACCACTAAAATAAATCCAAACAAAAACAAAGGAAATGCTGCTAATTATTCCTCTCTACTTACTACGGATAATGCACCTTTTGGTGAGTGAAGAGTGATAAAAAAGCTAAGCCAGTTTGGCCCGTCAGGGTGAATAGTTGCTGCCCAGTAGAAGAATTCGACCTTTAAATACAAAAACAATACCCCCCCCCAAAAAAAACATTAAACTAAAAAGGCTGAGTTTCCAGGGAGATCTAAGGACAGAAATGAAAAGGGTCCTTCGAATTGAACACCCCATCTTGTATAAAATGGAAAAGGCTCCAGAGAAATGCCCTGAGAGGTCTGTTCCCCACAGCCTTGGGAGGGGAAAGGAAAATGTGTATTCAAGCGCAGCAACAAAAGACTGTGTGCAGCAGCCAAAAGGCGGCCCAGGAACCCCCAAGCTGGGAAAAGCTTTGATTCTGTGAGACTTTCTCTAATCTGCCCAACCCTCCTGGAAGGCGGGGAAACCCTGTGTCTGTCTTTTACGTTTGTTTTCAGTCCTGAACACACGGCAGTAGGTGCTCAATAAATATGACAGTCCTGGTTCAAGAGCAAAGAAAATTCTGACAATGTGGCAATAATAACAAGAATGGTGATTTTTTTTAAAAAATTTTGTTAGAGAGGAGACTTCCCTGGCAGTCCAGTGGTTAAGACTCAGCTCTTCCACTGCAGGGGACTTGGGTTTGATCCCTGGTCAGGGAACTAAGATTCCACATGCTGTGCGGCCAAAAAAAAATCTTTGTTTTTAACTGAAGTATAGTTGATTTACAATGTTGTGCCAGTTTCTGCTGTCCAGCAAAGTGAATCACTTATACATAATATTCACTTTTTTCTAGATTCTTTTCCCATATAGGTCATTACAGAATAATGAGCAGACTCCCCTGTGCTATATAGTAGATCCTTATTAGTTATCTATTTCATATATATTAGTATGTATATGCCAATCCCAATCTCCCAATTTATACCCCCCCTCCACTTTTACCCGTTTTGGTAACTGTAAATTTGTTTTCTCCATCTGTGACCCTATTTCTGTTTTGTAAATAAGTCCATTTGTAGCATTTTTTAGATTCCACATGTAAGTGATATCACATGATATTTCTCTTTCTCTGTCTGGCTTACTTCACTCAGTATGACAACCTCTAGGCCCATCCATGTTGCTGCAAATGGCATTATTTTGGCAGTTAAGGGTGATTTAATGTTATTTAATTTCCATCTCATTTCTGGGCAGCGGGACTACAGAAGTTCTATTTTCTATTTGTCTGCATTGTCTGAGTTGTTCATGAGTACATTTTTTTGAAAAGAAAGGAATAAAATTATCTCCCCATTGGGACAAAGTAATTCTCTTAACCATCACTGCCAATTTCTTGACCCCTTTTGGAACAAGGTTGAGAACTCATTCTTCCATAGATTATAATTCAATATGAGGACGAAGTGAATGCCTTCACTCCATAAATATTTATTTAACACTGACTCGTGAAGGATCTAGGCAGGCATGGGGAATATGCATGCTCAGAAAATACTAGTTTCCAGCCTAAGATGGAGTGAGGCATTAAGCACATACTTCCACTAACAAGGGCCAGTTCAACTCTGACAGCGCAGAGGGGAAGGGGCCTGGAGCCAGGAGCACCTGCGTCTCCTGCTTGGGTCTCCCGCCACAGCGTTGCTCCTGCTGTTTCCCCTCCCAGAAGGCCCTTTCCCTTTCTTGCACCTATTCAGACTTGACCTTGCTTCAGAATTCTCCTCAGCTCTCTAGGTCCTGCTCAAGGCCCCCGTGACTGCTGAGGCCCCCACTTCCTCCCTTCCCTCAGCATCTCTTTCCACCTGGGCTAAGTCAGATACTGCCTGGAGGGTCACACAACCCACTAGCCATTACATTAGTCAGAGTTCTCCAGAGAAACAGAACCAACAGATCTATCTATCTACAGAGTGAGACAGAGCAGAGAGAGAAAGACATTTATTCTAAGGAATTGGTTCACACGAATGTGGAAAGGCAAGTCCAAAAGCTTCAGCGGTAGGCCAGCAGGCTGGAGGCGCAGTAAAGAGTTTTAGTCCAAGTGCAGTCTGCTGCAGGACTCCCTCTTGCTCAAGGGGACATCACTTTTCATTCTGATCAAGACCTTCAATGGATTAGATCGGGTTGACTCACATTATGGAGGGCAATCTGTCCACTATTTTTAAACCTTCACCTCATCCAAGACACATCTTTACAGAAATATCCAGAATGTTTGACCAAGTATCTGGGCTCTGAGGCCCAGCCAAGTTGACACAGACAATTAACCATCACAGTCTTATTCCTCTAATTAGGGTCTAACATCTTGGAAGGCACAGGTCAGCTTCTACATGTCTGAGTCTGTGGGAACAGAGCCAAGCCCAGGGACTACTGTCAATAAATCCACCAAGAATGGAAGAATGGAACGGTGTTACCTGACAGACCCTCTGGAAGCCACCTCATGCACCTTCTAGAAACAATAGAGGGTGTGTGACTGACATCTGCCTGAGTCCCAGAGTACAAACCTCGTGACTGCAGAGACACCAAAGCGTAGCTTGATCCTGGCTCTTTTCTGAAAACACCTCTTCAGACATCCTCAGTCATACCTTCCAGGAAAATAAAGACAGAAGAACAACAAAAGCAGGTTGTGGCCTAGGGAGGAATTTCTGAACTTGGCCTCTGACTGTCTTGTTAGGACATACGGTCCTGTCTCAGGCTTCCCCTCTCTCCTAAATCAGTTACTAATTCAAGCCAGAAGCTCCAACCACTTATGCCCCCCCCCCCCCCCCCAACTTTAATCAGCGCCCTGGAGATAAACCAGGCTCAGAGGAGGGGCCTAGTGATTTCCCAGACAATTCACAGTCCAAGCTCAAATCTGCAATTCTAGACCTAGAATGTAATTTCCAGACTTCCCCTCGGTATCTGAGCAGGCTGTTGCTCAGGCTGGAGGAGAAGGAAAGGCCTGGCCCAGATATCTCAAGCAACTGGAGAGGTGGTAGGTCCTCAAGCTATTTTTCAATGCCAGTCCTCATCTTCCTGTGCCCTACAATTATTTGGTCCCTTTTAAAATTCCCTCTTTCTGCATCTGTAAAAATCCTTTTCATTCCTCCTCAGCTCCAGCAGAGAAATGGGCAAATGATATGTACAGGCTGTTCAAAGAAAAAGAATACCAAATATCTTTTAGACAGATGAAAAGATGCTCGATTCGGCTCGTAATAATATAAATGCAAATTAAAAGTACAAAGGGAATATATCAGATTGGCAAAGACCGGAAAGTAAGGTACACAGTCTGGAAAGATTTCAGGGAAGTAGGCACTGTGAACACAGCTGGGGCAAGGCTGACCTTTTCTCCTCCTTGGAGAACAATTTGGTAAAACATCTCAAAATGCACTGGTTCGATGACCAAGCACTTCTACCTCCAGGTATTAATAGATGTACTTGTATATTCATGCAAAATGACATGTGCCCAAGAATATACATTGTGCTGTTGTTTGTAATAGCTCTCTAAAAGTCTATTAACAGGGTTCCAGTGAAATAAATTATAGCCTATTGTATAGCCACTTAAAGAAATAAGGAAGGTCTGTGTGGACTGATGTGGAAAATTTCGCAAGGTATTAAGTGAAAAGAATAAGGAGGTTGCCAGTTCACGTGATGTGCTAGAATTTGTGTATGGGAAGAATGCACATACATGCTGGGAAATGCATGGAGCATCCCTGGGGATATTGGTTGCAGGGATTTGAGAGCCAGGACCCAGCAGACTTGGGAACATCTGAGAAAAAAAATGAGATTTACCTTTTTTCTTAATACTGTTATGGGTTGAATTGTGATTCCCAAAAGTTATTTCCAGAAGCCCTTATCCTCAATATCTCAAAACAAGACCTTATTTGGTAATAAGGTCATTGCAGATGTAATCAGCTCAGATGAAGTCCCACAGGAGTAGTGCGGGCCCGTAAACCAACAGACCATGTATCCTTGTACAAAGGGAACATTTGGACCCAGACAGGCACACAGAAAACAACGATGATGAAGACAGAGATTGAAGTCATTCTCAGCAAATTGTTAGAAGCCAGGAGAGAGGCATGGGAACAGATTTTTTTTCCCCTTGCAGTTCTTAGGAGCTATCAACCCAGCAGACACCTTGATCTTGGACTTCTAGCTAGCAGATCTATAAGACAGTACATTTCCATTGTTCTAAACCATCCAGTTTGTAGTACTTTGTTACAGCAATCCTAGCAAATGAAAATAGTTTCCTTGGGTGCCCTTGGAGGTGTGTAAGCAGGCAAATGTATTACCCCCTAAAAAATACTTTTTTTTTCCAGTATAAATGTCCAGTGCTCCCTGAAGCCATCTCAGGTTCACCAGTCTGGGTTGATTTCTCTTTCTAGCTCTTAGAACATTTTATTCTCTGCCACAGAATTTACTGTTTTGTGATGTGATTTAACTGTTCATGAGGTTCTCACCTCCACAAAGGGGACTGAACCCACATTTCATCCATCATTATGATCCTAGAGACTGGCCCTCAAATGTTTGGTGGAGTGAATGGTTAGGTAACTAGGCATTTTTCACCCCCTTCCTCCATTTCTATTCTGTTTTTGGCTTAATAAACTATTAGTTCATTGATGGTTAGAATAACATCACTGCAACCTGACCCTAAGATTTGGAGAATTTGATGGGTGAAAGGAAAAGAAAAAAACCTTATTTAAAAACACACTTAGGAGACTTCCCTGGTTGCCCAGTGGCAAAAACTCACACTCCCACTGCAGGGAACCCAGGCTCTGATGACACAGCTAAGGTTCAGTTCAGTCGCTCAGTCATGTCCGATTCTTTGCAACCCCATGGACTGCAGCACGCCAGGCATCCCTGTCCATTACCAGCTCCCAGAGTTTACTCAAACTCATGTCCATTGAGTTGGTGATGCCATCCAACCATCTCATCCTCTGTCGTCCCTTTATCCTCCTGCCTTCAATCTTTCCCAGCAACAGGGTCTTTTCCAATAAGTCAGTTTTTTGCATCAGGTGGCCAAAGTACTGGAGTTTCTGCTTCAGCATCAGTCCTTCCAATGAATATTCAGGACTGATTTCCTTTAGGATGGACAGGTTGGATCTCCTTGCAGTCCAAGGGACTCTTAAGAGTCTTCTCCAATACAACAGTTCAAAAGCATCAATTCTTTGGTGCTCAGCTTTCCTCATAGTCCAACTCTCACATCCATACATGACTACTGGAAAAACCATAGACTTGACTAGACCGGCCTTTGTTGGCAAAGTAATGTCTCTGCTTTTTAATATACTCTATAGGTTGGTCATAACTTTTCTTCCAAGGAGCAAGTGTCTTTTCATTTCATGGCTGCAGTCACCATCTGCAGTGATTTTGGAGCCCCTCAAAAATGAAGTCCGTTACTGCTTCCACTGTTTCCCATCTATTTGCTATGAAGTGATGGGACAAGATGTCAGGATCTTAGTTTTCTGAATGTTGAGTTTTAAGCCAACTTTTTCAGCTAAGGTTGGGTACAGCCAAATAAATAATAATAATAAAAACAACATACAGAAACTCAAAACACATTCAAGTGTTTCACTTCAAATGAATTGAGAGCTTAATATTTTGCAAGGGAGATCAAACCAGTCAATCCTAAAGGAAATCAACTCCGAATACCCACTGGAAGGACTGACGCTGAAGCTAAAGCTCCAATACTTTGGCCACCTGATGCAAAGAGCCAACTCACTGGAAAAGACCCTGATGCTGGGAAAGATTGAGAGTAGGAGGAAAAGGGATGACAGAGGATGAGATGGTTGGATAGCATCACCAACTCAGTAGACGGTTTGCTCAATGAATTTGAGCAAACTCTGGGAGATAGTGAAGAACAGGGAGGGAGGCCTGGGGTGCTACAGTCCATGTGGTCGCAAAGAGTTGGACACAATTTAGCGACTGAACAACAACAAAGGAATTAATCCCTCAGACAAGAGGAGAGCTGATTTGGGATGACAAGGAATTAAGAAAGTCTTCCTGCCTGCATGGCTGTTCTTAATGTGGGACAAGTGAAACAATCTGTCGATTACATTCCAAAGGGTGGTTCTTGTTATGGATTACAGAAGCAACGTTTGGGACAGGCAATAGAGATTGAGAGTATGGCTGCTATATCAGGTTCCTAGGGCATGCTGCGGTCCATGGGGTCACAAAGAGTCAGACACGACTGAGGGACTGAACTGAACCGAACTGAGGGTTGCCTTAACAAGGTACTACAAACTGGATCACTTAAAACAATAGAAATTTACTGCCTCAGGCTGGCAGTCCTTGGCTTGTAGGGGTATCACTCCCATCGCTGCATCACATGGTGATTTCCCTGTGTGTGTTCGTGTCTGTGCATCCACATTTTTCTCCTCTTATAAGGACACGTCATCAGATTAAGGGCTGCCTTAATCCCCTGACCTCATCTTAATTTGAATACATCTGCAAAGTAAGGTCACATTCCAAGGTTCTGGCTAGATATGAATTTGGGAGGAACACTATCCAAGCTGGCCTTCCCTGGTGGCTCAGTAAAGAAGCTGCCCACAGTACAGGAGACATGGGTTTGATCGCTGGGTCTGGAAGATCCCCTGGAGAAGGAAATGGCAACCCACTCCAGCATTCTTGCAGAAGAAATCCCATGGACAGAGGAGCCTGACGGGCTGTAGTCCATGGTGTCACAAGAGTCGGACACAAGTTAGCGACTAAACCACCAACTACCACCTATCCAACCCAGTACAGCTGCTCAACTGGGTCTCACTGAGGGTGGAGAAGCACAGCTGCGGAATCAGACAGATTTCATGTCAAATCCTCATTCTACCTGCCAATCAATCATGTGAATATGGGCAAGTCACTCACCATCTCTAAAGCTGTGTTCTCTGTGCAATGGGCTTAATGCCTCCTAGAATCACTGAGTGAAATAAATAAGAGCAGGTCCTGGGGTGCTTAGCGCCAGTGCCTGATATTTTAAAAAATTAGATTTTTAACACTAGAGTCCCCATTTCCAAGGCTCCTGATATCCTTTCAGGGACGAACATAGACAGTTAAATAGCAAAACAGAATAGTTTATGATTAAAGGCCCAGCTGCCTGGAACAGGATGTACCTGCCTCAGGAGGTCAGAGAGCATAGGGCGGCTGGGCTGGACCAGGCACAGACTTTAACTTTTAATAACAAACAGATGCAAAGTTAGTGCTGAAATCTGAAACTTTGAGCTAAACCATATTGATTTCCCCTCCCCCTCTGCAGGGCATATAGCTAGAGCTTATTCTCCAGGTCTCTACAGCAGAGCCAGACCAGGTATCTATTCCTCTCTCTCCTCCACCACCTCCTGCCTGTGGCCCCCCTCCCAATGAACTTGACCATCAGGAAATTCCAAGAGGCCGGAGCTTCCATCCTAATGGCCCTGGCCTCCCCTAGTCTAGGCTGCCCATAGTGGAAGGGTCCCCTTGGGAGGCCCTGGCTGGTGAAGCTGTGCACGGCTGTGTGTGTTGGTTTCTGAACACATCCCAAAGCAAACAAAAACAACTTGGGATAATCAGCATTTTGCACAGGTCGGGGAGAACTGGCTGTTCTACGCCAGCTCATGTGTTCCAATAGAAACGGATTAAATCATCCAGACATGGAGATCTTTCAGGTGACATTTTCATTTAGAACTCACCATTAGAGCTGGGCTTGAGTCCCTTCTTGGAGACCTGCACTATGAGTCAGCCAAGCCCGTACACACAGTTGACAGGACAGGCTGTGATCATCCACGGCCGTCTGCTGCGGCCCTGGTTTCCTTGGCATTGAGAAGATCATATGCACAAAGCTCTGTTTCTGGATGTTAGTCACTTGGGTGTGTCCGACTCTTTGGGACCCCATGGACTGTAGCCCGCCAGGCTCCTCTGTCCATAGGGATTCTCCAGACAAGGATACCAGAGAGGGTTGCTATTCCCTTCTCCAGGGAATCTTCCCAGCCAAGGGACGGAACCCACGTCTCCAGCATTGCAGGCAAATTTTTTACCATCTGAGCTACTAGGGAAGGATAGGAGCTAAATTTTTTTACCTTGGTGACTAGTGGAAAATAAGCCATCGATCCACTGACTGTATTTATCGAGTGCCTGGTTAGAAGCATAGGCTCTAGAGTCAATTGACTGAGTTCAAATCCCACCTCTCCAAGTCATGAGCTTTGGGACACTAAGCAAGTTACCTAGTGTCTTTGAACCTTAATTGAGGAGAATCTTAGTAATATGTATCCATTAGGCTACTAGGAAGATTGTTCCAGGGTTAGTTCCTTGAGAAGTAGAAGGTGAGACAGAAATTAGCCAGGAGGATTTTATGAAGGGATCCTCCTAAGAGTAACACCAGTAAAAGTGAGCAGGAAGCAGGACTGGGCAGAGGGAGAAGCTGAGCTGGGATGCAGTCCCAAGCAAGTAGCAGCCCACCCCAGGGGTGCTCTGGAGCTGGGAGAGCACGTTAGCAATGCCTCCAGTTGAACCCAAAGGACAGGGTCCTGACGCCCCTCTGGCAAACAGTCACTGGATCCAGTCTGTCCCTAGAAGGAGATGTGACCTTGGGCAAGGCAGTTTTCATCAGCTGAGTCAGTGTGCAAAGGATGCTAGTGACTGGTTTCCTACAGTGTTCACAACATCTAGATCCTTCATTCCTGCAAGGGCATTACAGTAACTATCACAAAGATTAAATGAGATTATCCACATAAAGCTCATACCACAGTACCTAGCATTCAATAAATGCTTGCCACTTGGCCACCCTTACAATCATTGTTTTTACAACTGTTAATTGCCAGGCACTGTGCTAGAAGCTGGGGACTCAGTGTCCATCAGATTCTGCTCCTAGGCTCAAGAAACTCAGTGCGTAGCAAATCAGACCATTAGGCAAGCAACTGCAATGCAGCGCACTTGATAGGGTGCCCCAGGATTTGTATGGGAGCATCTAGAAAGGACACATGACCCAGACTAGGAAGGCAAAGGAAAGTCATACCAAAGGTGATACCTGGAGATGGAGAGGAGTCAGCCAGGCAAAGGGTGAGGGAGCTGTCAGCAGTGGTGAAGAAAGTTGAGGAGGCAGTGTGCTCATGATGTAGTCCAGCAGAGCCAGCAAGGAGTGGGAATCAGAGAGAGGGGAAGAAGGGTCTTTTACACACCAGGCCAACGAGTGTTGGATTTGGAGATAAAGAGGGCAACGGGGAGCCATTCAAGCCTTCTAACCAGAGAAAGGACGTGGCCCATTTGTGCTTGAAAATGGTCGCTCTGGCCACCATTTGGGCAATGGATTGGACATGAACAACCTAAGAGGCTGTTCCCAGGGTCCACACGAGAGACAAGGATGACCTGGACTAGGCTTGTGGCACTCAAGAAAGAGAGGATACCCAGAAACAAGGTGATACCATCTACAGACTTGATGATGATTGGATGGAAAGAGAAAAACGGATATTCAGGGTCATGTTTGAGCTTCTGATCTAGGCAAATGAACTGCAGAAAGCCTGGTGTCTTAGTCCATTCGAGCTACTGTACCGGACTAACTCAGACCAGGGTGCTTATAAACAATAGAAATGTATTTCTCACAATTCTGGAGGCTGGGAATTCCAAGATCAAGGCACCAGCTGACGCAGTGTCTGGTAGGTGCCAGAGGACAGCCATCTCCTCACTGTGCCTTCACATGGTGGAAGCAAACAGGCAGAGAGCTCTCTGGGTTTGTTTTTTTTTTATATATATAAGGGCATTAAACCCATTCATAAGAGCTCCATCCTCATGATCTAAGCATCTCCGAAAGGACCCAGCTCCAAATGGCAGCACATTGGGGAACACGTTTCAATACATGAACTTTGGGGGACACAAACATTCGGTCTATAGCCCCTGGGGAATGAATGTCATAAGATCTAGAAAAAGAAAAAGCCATCAAGATTAGACATGTGCCTCATTATTCAGCATGGCTTAAAGGAGCTTCTTCTAGACAGTTCTCCAAGATTTATGACTCCATTGGAGACAAACCCACTTGAAACCCCTGATGGGCTATAACTCTCAGAAGCCGGTATGGTAATCCCAGAGGAACCTGTTTCCTCCCTGCTTCTCTAGCAAAGCTAACAAAAAAGCAAAAAACGTTAACACTAGCAAAGAATGTTCTGTCTTTAAATGTAGTTGTAGTGAAATCAAGCAACGGAAGAAAATACAAATAAACATCCACTTTGGAATCAACCTTCAATAAACATCAATATTTACTGAATATGGACTCTAGGCCCAGTCTTCTGCTCAAGGCTTCAAAAGTAAGGAAAAATATGAGAGCCACTGGGATTTCCCTAGCAATCCAGTGGTTACAACTCTGTACTTTCAATACAGGACACAAGTTCAAGCTCTGGTCAGTGAATTAAGATCCCACATGCCACCCAGTACGACCAAAAAATAAAAAAGAAGACCGCTGACTAGTGCACTTGAGGGCTCAGCTCTTTCAACAGTAACACTTCTTATGGTAAATTGGTGCACTGGCATTTGGGTTTATACCTTAGTCTCTCATCTCTGTGTTTTCACAAAGCTGAGTTTTTGTACTTTAAAGCTGATGAGTAGACCTATGCAAGTGAGACCCCTGTTCAACTGGAAATGACTGGCAGGTCTCTTCAGCATTTGCTCCAAAACAAGTAATTTGAGGGTGGGAAGAGACAAAACGTGTTGCTTCTGAGAGTTCCAGAATGTCCTCTGCATTTGAGTTGGAAAATTTGGCCCAATAATACTCTAGCCCAGGGCACCTTCTCAAAAATGTTTCTGGGGAAGGGAATGAGCCTGCAGGCCTAAAAATTTAAAATGGGACCTCCCAACATCCCACCTCTGGGGGCATACTCTCTTTTCCAGAGGAATGGAGGTGCTTGGCAGAGGTTACAAGCGCAACCACCATTTCATCAACCACACAAAATTTTTTCATAATTTGAATTCTTCCCTACCTTCCAAAGGGCTTCCCAGGTAGCTCAGTGGGTAAAGAATCTGTCTGCAATGCAGAAGACGTGGGTTTGATCCCTAGGTCGGGAAGATCCCCTGGAGAAGGAAATGGCAACCCACTCCTGTATTCTTCCCTGAGAAATCCCATGGACAGAGGAGCCTGGCAGGCTCCACAGGGCCGCTAAGAGTTGGAGGTGACTGAGCAGGCATGACTTACCCTACTTTCCAAATGAAGGTCAGATTAAGATAGCAAGAACCAACTTGCACCATCAAGACCCAAACCCCAAAGAACGTTTTTTCTTTAAAGTTCTTCACTTCAACGACAGAGTCTACACATAAGACATGTGCTTCAGGAACATGCATGCGCTGATGCAATCCTTCTTTCTTTAGGATTCAAAAGAAAGGCAGGTGAATTTCCATTTGTACTTCCATTATTCTCCCTGGCTTGCTTCTGGTGTTGGATCAACATTCCAGAGCCCCTTCCGGACGGCCCTTAAACCCATGGAAAAAAAGTGATTTAACTGAGGGTCACCAATATCCCGGAGTCTCAGTAATCTGGGGGTGCAAAGGCAGGGTGGGAGAGATTCTAGTTTAATCCCCAACGACTCTCCCCCACCCCCCAACAACTATAAAGGCTAACGTTGAGTTTGTTTTTATAGGAAGGAGCCAGTCCCAGGAACACCCACGCTGCTCGAAGAAGACGGAGCGAGTCTGAAAACAGAAACCAGTCCAGGACACACGGATGACGTCCCAGAGGGGTTCGCTCGACCTGCCGCCTGGCGGCTCAGGGATCCCCCGGATGCAAGACCCCCGCCCAGCTCAGGGACGACTCGTCCGGGCAACACCCACCCCGGAAAGCCCCCGCCCGGGGGAGACGCGAATGTGAGGAAGAGGTGGCGGGGTGGAGGAGGGGCGGCCGGCGGATGCCCCGCCCCCGCCCCGCCCCCGCCCCGCCCCGCCCCGGTTATAGCCGATGACTCAGGGCGGAGCTCCGCATCCAACCCGCGCCGCCGCCAACTTCTCTGGATGGGACCAGAAGTTTCTAGCCGGCCAGTTGCTACCTCCCTTTATCTCCTCCTTCCCCTTTGGCAGCGAGGAGGCTATTTCCAGACACTTCCAGCCCTCTCCGGCCACGTCACCCCCTCCTTTAATTCATAAAGGTGCCCGGCGCCGGCTTCCCGGACACGTCGGCGGCGCTCACGACTCTCCTCTCCGGCCGCGGCCAGCGAGCGACCCTGCACCTGGAGGTCCGGCACCCCGCGACCCCGTGACCCGGCACCCCGCGACCCGGCACCCTGCAACCCAGCACCCCGGCGGCCGCCCCTCCGGGCCGACCCCGACCCAGCATGAGCGCAGCCACCCACTCGCCCATGGTGCAGATGGCGTCCGGCAACGGCGCCGGCGACCGCGACCCCCTGCCTCCCGGCTGGGAGATCAAGATCGACCCGCAGACCGGCTGGCCCTTCTTCGTGGACCACAACAACCGCACCACGACGTGGAACGACCCGCGCGTGCCCCCCGAGGGCCCCAAGGTGAGCAAGGCCCGCGCCGCACCCTGGCCAGCTGCTCCCCCCGCCACCCCTATCGACGGCCAGTCCGAGGACAGGGCCGGGCCGGGGCGGCTGGACTGGGCCCGGCTGCGGGGACGCGAGGCTCCAGGTGCCCACCGGCCGTAGCCGGTGCCCGGAGGTCAGTGAAGGCCGCCTGGGACGCACGGATCCCCAGGAGAACGCCAGCTCTCAGGGGGGTCGACCTGCTGCGCTCCCCACGAGCCCCCTCCCCAGGCCCGCCCTTGGCCGGCGTCTGGGCCAGTTTGGGGAGGTTGCCAAGAGGACTGTCCTCTCTGGGCCGTGTTTGGTTTCCGGGGGTCGGGCGGGAAGTGGGACGCGCGCGGTGGCACCAGGTCCCGTCCACCGGCTCCATTCGAGGGGCCCTGGGCCAGGAAACGACGGGTGGCCGGCCTGCTCAGCACCAAGGTCCGGGCCAGGCCCGGACACGGTCTCCACCCGGCTTCCAGGGCTCAGATCCTAGTTTCACTCTGCTGACTGTGCTTTGGCAGACACCAGGGGACCATTGGCAAGCTTCCGTGGGGGTCCTTTAGGGTCTCTTAGGAATTTTACATCCTCAAGTTCCTGGACTTGGTTGAGGGTATCTTGACTTCACTCTCTCATCTCAGGCACAGAGTGACTCAGGAGACTGATGTAAATGCATTCCTTTTCTATTTTTTCGCCCTTTCTGTATTTGAAATTAAAACTGTATTATTGTTTGAAAGTTGTCTTCACTATGAATATATTCTAGTATGACTTGTTAAAAACAGGATGCAATCTTCCAGGCAGTTTCTAAACTGAAGATGTGAGACTGTCTCCTAGTTGGCTATCGCCTTAGATACTGCCTCACCCTGGTCAGAAGGAGATTTTGTTTTTTTTTAATATCAATACATTCCCTTCCTCCTTATGCTACTAAAATATTTAGGATTTGTTTCTTATCCCCAATAACACAAATAATTTGGTAGTAATACTTTTGTATTAGAAGTATGCCTCATTTACATATAGGCAGGGGTGTATATACTAAATCCTTAGAACCATGAAAATTTGAAAATATAAACTTGGAATGTGTCCGTTAATTTAAAAAATTAGAACTAATTGTACTGCTCTTGTAATTTTCTATAACTTTGAGCTTTTTCAAAATGTAAAGCTTGGCAAAAAGAAATAGACTTGTAGTAGTGTTACATTGTCTGGGCAAAATAAAGTCAAAAAGAGCTGGTAAATTATTTTGAAGATTTAAAAATTCACAGAATTAAAAATGCTTTAGAAACCGTTTTTTTAGAAGGAAAAAAAAATCTGTATTAACCATCTTCATTTTTATGTAGTTTTTTCCTTTAAAATATTTATGAAACTCTGGTGCCCAACAGTGAGATATTGTATAATCAGCAGCTTACACTTATAAGAAACTAATTGTATATTTATTCCTGAAAATTATTTCAAGAGGCTGTAATTAGCTGGGATGGACATAACCATGTATTCCTTTCGCTTGTCTGTTCAGCCCATTATTGAGTGAAACCAAAACTCATTTCAAACCTGCTCTGTTACTGCAGCCTGCAAAGATGTAGATCTTTACTGAGGCCAAAAAAAAAAAAAAATGCTGTCATTTGGAGGCTTCCTTCCTATAGAGACAGGAAGAGTCAGAATCCACGGGCATCGTTGGTGCTGAGTGTTGGTCAAGTATGAACATATCCACTGTGAGTTCAGTGTACATGCCACATCTCTGGCACTTTGTTTTCAACATGAAACTCACCCAGCAGGTTGAGATCTTAAGTATGATGGATGGGTTAGGCTGTGGTTTTATAAACTTTTTCAAGGGGGGAAAAAAAACAGGTTAAGTTACTATTATTTTTCTCAACAGGTAGAACATAAGAGCTAGTAAATCAGAAGTTTGATGCTGGAAAAGTTGATTTGAAAATTTAACAGAATTTTAAAGTTGAAAGATTGTTAAAGATCTTTTAGCTCAGCCTCTATTTTTCTGAGAAGGAAACCCAGAGAGTTCACATGTGTTTCCAAAGGCCATTCAGCCAGTACCAGTAGCAAAGAGAGACCTACACCGAAAAGTCCTAGTAAGAGGCAGTTTATTGTTCAGAAGAAGGTAGAAGAGACTTAAATTTTAAGTGTGAAATGTGCAGGCTGGAGTACTTGATTATTTTTCTGCTCTTCTGACTTTTGTGACTACTTGGATGGTGATGGCTGGATGTGATCAACTCAAGAAAAAAGCTGCTTTCCAAATTAATTACTTGAGATTTCTCAACATGGCACTAGAACATAGGGAGAAAACTAACATTCACTTTGTTAGTTCTGTGGGCTTCATGGCTTTCAAGACTGTGCTTTGATGTACACAGAACAACTATGTGACTAATTCACTTTAACTTTTGTGAATGACACCTCACTTCAGAATAAATACAATGGAAAATCTTTCAGTTAGTTCAGTCGCTCAGTCATGTCCGATTCTTTGGGACCCTATGGACTGCAGCACGCCAGGCTTCCCTGTCCATCACCAACTCCTGGAGCTTGCTCAAACTCATATCCATCAAGTCGGTGATGCCATCCAACCATCTCATCCTCTGTCATCCCCTTCTCCTCCTGCCTTCAATCTTTCCCAGCATCAGGGTCTTTTCCAATGAGTCAGTTCATCTCATCAGGTGGCCAAAGTATTGGAGTTTCAGCTTCAGTAGCAGTCCTTCCAATGAACAGTCAGGACTGATAACCTTTAGGATGGACTGGTTGGATCTTCTTGCAGCCCGAGGGACTCTGAAGAGTCTTCTCCAACACCACAGTTCAAAAGCATCAGTTCTTTGGTGCTCAGCTTTCTCTATAGTCCAACTCTCACATTCATACATGACTACTGGAAAAACCATAGCCTTGACTAGAAGGACCTTTGTTGGCAAAGTAATGTCTCTGCTTTTTAATATACTTCCTAGGTTGATCATAACTTTTCTTCCAAGCAGCAAGCGTCTTTTAATTTCATGGCTGCAGTCACCATCTGCAGTGATTTTGGAACCCCCAAAATAAAGTCTCACACTGTTTCCATTGTTTCCCCATCTATTTGCCATGAAGTGAATCTCCTTCACTAGCACTTTATATCAGAAGTTGGTTTCTTAATGTGGATTGAGAAGAGAGCTCTGGCAAAAAAAAAACAAAGGGTGATTTTAGAGGAACTGAGCTAAGAGGACTCTCTGAGCATCCTTAACTTCCAGAGAAGATGCTGTCAGTCAGTAAAGAGCTATTCACTGAACATGAAAAACAGAGAAAGCCCTCTTCGGGGGAAGGCAGTCTCTGGGGTGTTTGCAATTTAATCACATGGGTAAAGGAATGAATTTCTTGGAAAGAGGACGACTAGAACTTGTGTATGGTTATAGTCTTATTTGCTGTTGTCTTAGAGTTGATCCTCTCCCGTTTCCCTGAGGTGTTTAGAGTGACCTTTCATCCCATTTTAAAAGAGGGGGCAAGTGAAAGTGTCTTGCCCTTCACTGCAGAGGCAGGACAGCTAAAGGCACAAGGCTTTGGGCTTACTCCGGCTCCACTCTGAGGATCTGAACCTCCCCACCGGCAGTCTTCCTGGATATCGATTTTCTGCACACGTGGGCGGCCCACTAATCTCCTGGCAAGTTCCTACCAGTCCAGGCCCCTTCTCTGGCAGAGGGCTTGGCATCCTCTTTGAGATGTACAGTTTCTATGCAGGCCGCTCCTCTGGCTCGCCTTGTGAAATAAACAGAGGACAGATGCTTTGGAGTGTGGCGCTGTGCCGCTCCCTCGCAAACCTCCCTGGGCAGAGGAGCAGGGCGGTTCTAGCTCTTCCGGTCCCGGAGGTGCCTGGGCACGGATTCCCGAGCCTGGCAGTCTCCAGGGAAGCCTGAGGAGAACACATGTTGCCAGCTGTGCATCCTCCCTTGTTGGATCCAGGTTGCTCAGGGTAGGATGCAGAAATCTGTATGTCAAAAAAAGCTGCCCGGTTGGCTCTTGATTCTGGCGCCCGGGCATTTGGGAGTCACCAAAGGACAATGATCCCACATCCTGGAGGGGGTGGCGTGGGGGAGCTATGACTTTGTGTGCACCTGTGTGAGCCTTGGCATCCTCAAGGGAGCCTGCTTCACATCTAAACCTGCAGAACCATATCGCCCGAGCCTCCCTTCCTTCCCGGTGAAACTCAGCAGGTGCCTGAGTTTCTGGGGGTGAAGATGGGGGTGGCAGGGGGAGGGATAGAGCCTGGCAGGGTGCCAGTGCTGGGTGTGGAGAGATGATCCCCAGACCCTTGTGAACCCCTGGGAGAAGCAGGCCAGAGGCTTGTCCTGCTGGCCAAATCTCACCACAGTCATTTGACAGATTATCCTCAGGCCCTATAGGAGACAGGTAGGCTCATCCTTGCAGAGGAACTCAGAGCTCGTTTGCATTTTCAGTTGAAGCAGGGACCCATTTGTTCCCTTTCACGTTCAGGAGAGCTTCCTGAATATTCCGAGAGATGAGATCATCTTGTGGTTTGCAGATCGATCGCAAGCTCTTGTTCCTCTTAGAATCAGAACACAGGAAAGGAGCGGCCATTCTTTGTATTTCCAGCCAGTTGCAGTGACTCTGGAGCAAATGTCTGTATTGCAGATGAATAGCAATTTGCCAAGGGTTCGATAAAGAGCATGGCCAAACAAATGCCTTCGGAGCCCAGCTCATCCAGGACCTTCATTTTCCCCCCTGAAGAATAGTCCATGTTTGGCCTATGCAAGACCTGACCAATAACTTGTCCCCTGTTTGGCGGCATATATTTGCCCTTTACAAGGGGTAGAGAGCGCACAGGAACTGTGGCAGCGGTTGACGTTAGCCAGGGCCGGGAAGGCTTAGTTGTTTGATGCCGTTGGGGCTGCCTGTGAGTCAGAAAGCTTCATACCACCCATGAGGCTTGATTAGCATTGTCCTCATTTCTGGAATGACACACAGTTGCCTTATATAAACCACTCTACACATTGGTTTCTTCCTATTGACATTTAAAAACGACCTGGCATTTTTTGTGAAAATTAGGAAGCCATGCATAAATCCAGACCTACGCTTTCTCCTTCATAGTTTTGCTGTATTAGTTGCTCTTAACATGTTTAAGACGCCTTATATAGAGAAACTGGGAGCAGTAGCTGAAGGCTTTGCTTATTGGGAACCTCTGAGGATCCTCTAGTGCCAATGAACTGCAAGGAAACTTCCCTCATCCCTGACAGTGGCGTTCTCCAGGCCCTCCCGGCTCCCCGTGGCTCGTGAATCAGGTCTGCATGCCCCTGATCCTTTTGTGCCTCAGCTCTCAGACAAAAAGCTGGACTTCGGAAGCGAGGCTGCAAGTCCCCTCCTTTTGCAGATGTGAAAGTTGATCTCCAGCCCTTGTTTGGCATCGTGCAGTCGGGTGAGATAGCTGGTGTTGTTCAGCCTTCACATATTTCTAGGATGATTTCTTTGGGGGCCTCGGCAGCTTTTCAGCCAGTCATGCAGCTTGCAAAAGCTTAATCAGAGGGAATTTCTGTAGGAAGGGAGGAGGAACCGATTTTTTCCGTCTGTCAACACCTTTGTAGACATGTGCCAGACACAGGTGGGTGCTTTTACAAACCTTATCTCTAAATCCTCAAAGGCACTCACGAAGGTGGAAGCTGTCAGATTTACCTTCTACACGAGGAGACAGACATGGAGAGAGGGGAGGTGCCCGGCCTGAGGCCTGTCCGCTGTGACACAGCAGACTGTTGTGAGCAGAGCTTTGCCCCCACCCCAGGTGACAGACAGACTCTCTGTCAGCGGGCCTGGCTGCTTCTGTATACTTAGACCCTTATACTCTGAAGTCGCCGGGCACAGCCCCGATTTTAAACAGCCTTGAGTCCATCTCCTACAGCTCGTCAGACACAGTGGCTCCTTTCCTGAGCCTGGGTCTGAGCTGAGAAGACAAGCCCCAGTCTCCGCTCATTCATCTCTGCCGAAATTTTTTGAGTGCCCGCTCTCTGCAAGTCATGGTGTTAAATGTCACACAGAGGACAATTCTGCCTCCTTCAGGGCCATTTTCCACAAAGCATTTCCCCCATCTCTTGGGTTGGAAGCAGCCCATCCCGGCTCTGGATGCCACATTACTTCAATTTGAAACTTTCCTCCAAAAGGCCGCACGTTCCTGCTTTGCCTCAAGGTCACGTCCCTGTGGGCTGAGCGTCCCAGAGGCAGACTCTGTGTCTCTTTCATCTCTCTGCCTCTTCAGGGCCTGGCAGGGTCCACGGGCTCAGTATGTATGATTCTGTGCGGAGAAGAGGAAAACGTGGGCCTGGGCTCCGGAGTGGACAGGCTGTTGAAGAAAAGCCTCCCTTATTGACGTGCGTGTTGCAGGAAGCCTTCTGTTGGTTCCTAAGCGGCGTCAGCCTCGTCCCCAAACGTCTCTCAGTTGCTGGTTCCTTTTTATTGAATTTCTGAATGGCCTTTTCTCCGCAGGGGACTTGGATATTGATTCCCTGAGTTCATCCTTTTGGGTCTAGAAGCGGTCTTTTTTCATCCCCGCCAGTGACACAGCATCTTAGAGCTGGCCTGCCGGGGCGGCTGGTTGCTGACAGCAGCCAGACGCCCCTGAGCCAGCGCTGTGTGAGGAGTCTGTCTCCGGTTTTTCCGTTTGTGAGGCTGGCAGTAAGGTCAGACACTGCAGAGCGGCACAGCCTCTTACTCACGGTCAGTTCTGAAGAGCCCAGGATTGTAGATTGTTCACTGCCTCCATAACATTGGGTTGTGTGTGTGTGTGTGTGTGTGTGTGTGTGTGTGTGCGCGCGCGCGTTTTGCAGTCAGTCATGCCTGACTCTTGTGACCCCATGGACTGTAGCCCGCCAGGCTCCTCTGTCCGTGGGGTTCTCCAGGCAAGAATGCTGGAGTGGGTTGCCGTTTCCTACTCCAGGGGATCTTCCCGACCCAGGGGTCAAACCCACGTCTCTTGTGCCTCCTGCACTGGCAGGCAGTTTCTTTACCACTGGGCCACCCTCGAAGTCCTATTCCTGAGAGCTCCCCCACCCAGAGCTGCGTCCTGAGTGAGGGAGATGACACTTAAGCCTGAAAATTCCCTAGCATCCTGTTGAAGAACAGGCATTTCCTATTTTGAAGTAACTTCCTCGGTTTCTTGAAAATTTAAAGTTGAATTGTTGTGTTTTTTTCAGTTACATTAAAAATTCTTTCTTGGACAAAGAATGAATGAATGAATGGTTTAGAAGTGGAAACAGAAAAAAAAAAGTGGAAACGGCAGGAAGATAGGAAAGAACATGTGTGTAGCAGGGAAGGCAGCCACATGGCTTTTTTGAATGTTCCAGATTATCCCACAGGGCCCGAGGGTCAGAGTAGGACCCGGCTCTGCCACTGGGCTGGACCTGGGTTCGCTCCCAGCAGAGGCCCCGGGCTGGGCCTGAGGAGTCTCCGGTCTGTGGTGACTCAGAAAGTGCCCTACTCTTGCTGCCCGGCCTCAGCCAGGCGGTGACTCAGCATTGAGTCTTGGCTCCCTGACCCAGAGCACACTTGAACTGAATGTTCCAGGTCTGCGCCTCAACTCAGCTCCACCGGGCAAAATGAAATGCTTTCCCTCCTGCTGCGTCTTCACCCCCGGGAAGATGAAGGGTTTGCAAATGTTTGTTTGTCGTTAGCCACCAACAGTCATTAATCCTACAGTGTACAGGTGTGGCAGGAATAGCGAAAGGGGTTCACGTGTCTGGTCTCAGGTAAAATCACTCACCTTCCCCCGCACCCCGTCCACCTCAGCCTCCCCTTCTGAGAGATGGGCGTACACCAGTACCCGTCCAGCAGGGTTGTGAGGAGCCAGGGCCTGACCTGAGGCCTGTGTGCAGTCTGTGGGGAGAGCCCCAGCCTCCACCAGGAAGTCAGAGGGGACTCTCAGAGAGGCGCTCAGCTTCCCCACACAGTGGAGAGTGCTGGCTGGATGCAGGTCTGCCGGGTCTCAGGTGGTCGTGAAGTCTTGTTTCCCGAGGCAAGGGCTCCTCTTATGGCCCCTGAACCGCCTCAGCCGACTGTCCTTCCACCAGTGTCTGGACGCCCTCAGCATCCTTCCCTGGGGGTTCCTATGCCCCTCGTAGGGGGTGCATAGGAGCTGGGCCAGAGCTCAGCGCGGGGGGTCAGCCTTCTGGAGCCTCAGCCAGACCTGCAGCCCACAGCGCCAGCAGCTCGTGGCCTCAGCCCCAGATCCCGTGCCCAAGACAGTCTAGGGCAGTTGTGTGGTCTCTGTTCTTCGGGGAGTGCTGTGTTTACCCTCAATCCTGTCTGCTCGAGGGGAGGGTCTCTGCATGGGCCTGAGAACAGTGCCAGCGGGAACCGGGTGCCCAACGGTGTTGGGGGGTCATTGGCCATGTGCACAGGCGTTCTGGACCCTGGCCTGAGGGGCCGAAGGAGAGGGAGGGGGTTTCTCATTGTTGCCACCCTCTTGAGGGAGTGTGGTTGTTGGGGAAGGAGTGCTTTGAGAAGCTGCTTAGGTGGGGGAGGAGTCCCCCGCCCCCAAAGTTCCCCCCAAGGCTGCCACCATCTGTCAGTCTGCCCTTGCTTGAGCTGTGCTTGATGAATTGGAGATTTTTTTTTTTTCCTATTGGGGAATTGTGTTTTGTGCAAAATCCATGTCCAGTAAAGCCAGCACCCTGATACCAACAGACACTATGCTTGGCCGGCCTCTGAGACAGAACCTTGAGAAACCAATGGAAATGTACCCATGGGGGTTAAGGGGTCTCTTTATCTAAATTCAGACAAGAGTTTGCTTCCTGATACGGAGATTTCAGGTACTTTTCCGTCTGTGACTTGTGGGTTTAGACTGATTAAAGCAGATCCCCACTTTTTTTTTTCCCCTGAAGAGGAAGCAGGTAGTTTTTTAAATTCCCTGAAGCCACTGACTTCAGGAGCTGAACCCCGTGACCCAGGGTTTTCCTCTTGGTTTTGCAGCCACTTCCCCTGTGACCTTGGAAACCCCTGAGGGGGGCTCCAGGGAGTGAGGGACTCTGAGCCCTGAGCACTCTCTCCAGCAGGGGACATACTCAGCTGTGGCCTGGAGACAACTTCCATGCCATGGAGGGACACCCTGGGGATGTTGAAGGGACACCAGCAGACCTTCTACTCCCCGGAGACTCCTGCCCCAGCCTGGCTTGGCTCTTCCCCCTGGGCCTCAGGGGCACTTGTGCAGGCACTACAATCATTGCAGATTGGGTGTTGATTGTCTGCAAGGCAGCCCCTCCAGGGCTGGAGGCCTCCTGAAGGCAGAGGAAAATGTAGGGCTCAGGCCCCTAGAGCTGTCTATGGCTGTGTTTGCTTCCAGTATGAAGCATTAGATAACATGTCTTAACAGAGAAAATGGCATCCCTGCTAATTAGTGCTCTTAGGACTCTCAGATAAAAGGGCTTCAGACTTTTAACAGGCTCATTACCAACTTGGGTGAGACCACTGAGGAATTAAACCTGAATTTACAACTTTCCGAACAGTAGGCCCAACCAACAGTTGCTTGGGAAAAGCTGGGTCCATCAGTAACTATTTGTGGAATGGAAAAGCATGGTTATACAGGGCACGGGACAGCTCAGAGTTCACAGAGACTTTCTTGGTGCCTTATTTCACTTAAATTTGGCAACAAGTCCTGGGAGGTATGAGGATTTTTATAAGCTAGGGGACTTGAGTCTCAGTAGCAAGAAGTCCTGTCCGAGAGCACACAGCTGGCGAGCAGCGGGGTGGGATTAGAGTCCAGGATGTCAGCTTGGAGACGGGGGCTCAGAGCTAGTTCATTCCTACCTGTTAGGACACAGCTGCAAAGAAAAGCAATGTCATGTTTTTTGTTTTTTAAAGCTTTCTCTAGTAAAAGCACGTAGGAACACCCATCTCAGTAATCCCAGGATCAGGTCCACATACTTCTTTAAAAAAATTGCTGTTGGAATATAATTGGTTGACAATACTGTGTTAATTTCAGGTGTACTGCCAAGTGGATGAGTTACACATTACCTGTATCCACTCTTTTTTAGATTCTTTTCCCATGTAGGCTGTTACAGATGTACTGAGTAGAGATCCTTGTGCTATTCAGTAGGTCCTTATTCGTTATCTGCTTTATGTACCATAATGTGTATATGTCAGTCCCCGTCTTTCAGTTTATCCCCCCTTCTCCGCTGGTAACCATAAGTTACATCTGTAACTCTGTTTTGTAGAGAAGTATACATACTCTAATAACAGGTATATGAGATAAAACCTCCAATCACCTGGGACTAGATTGCTTAGAGTGCAGACTCTTGTCCCACCAGGAGTGCTGGTGGATGTGGACTTTGCTTTTTATTCAGGGTTTGCCCGGTGTCTGATATATGCCCCCCAACAGGGCTGGGGGCAGTGGAAGAGAGCCTTTACCACACTCTGGTGGGAGCTTCGGGTTTGGCTCTGGGGACGTAGGTATCTGCTTATATATCACATTGGCAATAACTCCTGTTTCTTTTCTGTGGCCTATAATACCAAACGGAAGGTTTTGTAGGACCTTGAAGATCGGGTCTCTGTGTGTGCTTTAGAAGGAAGCTTTTCTTTTGTTTTGCTTCCTGCCTGAGAGAGGCAAGCCCAGGCCACTTTCTATTTTGATCCAGGGCCTCGCTAAATGGGGAGTCCCAGGATTCTTACTTCCCTTCATCTTTTTTTCCCCCCTTGTTTTAGAGGTCTTGGAAGTATCATTAGTAAAAGTCACTAGCTGACAGGATGAGGCTCTTCTGGCCTAAAAACCCAGTTAATAGAGTTTGTCCTACTTAAGACTCCAGAGCTGTCAAGGCGGTGGTGCTCTGAGTTTCCTCTGTGGCTGTTCCCCTTCATTCAGATCGTGGTTTGTAGCTGCTCAGCCCACATTTTAAAGAACACTGCACTGTGGATCTGAGGTTGGGGCTCACGGGGGCTCGGTTTTCAGGGCTTATGGTCCCGGCCTGCTTTTAAGGTGCTGAGTCTATAGCACAGGGAACCCCTCCTCTCCCTGAAACTTTGGGGCACCTTGAGTTCCAGTGATTTCTGATGTGATTTAACTGAGGACAGTGAAGAGTGATCATTTTTAGATTTCTGCAGCATCAATTTTTCCTTGTTTTTGAGCCTTATATAGGTGTTTAGAGCTAGGCGATATCTTGGGATTGGAGGTCAGAGAGAAGGTCAGCTGGAAGGACCCTCGTTCAGAGCTGTGCTCCCAGGGCCACTGGGGCTAGGTTTCCCCACAGACCTTCTGAGTCAGACTTTGTTAGGACTGAACAGCGAGTCTGCATTTTTTTTTTTTTTAATTTCCTGGGTGTTCCAGATGCCCCTAGAGTCCAAGAACCACTGCTTTACAGCGCATCATTTCACAGCTCAGGAAGCTGGGGGTGGGGGGTAGGAGTAAGCTGCTTCCGTAGTGCGGCTTCAGGGGCAGAGCTGGCTCTGGGACCACGTGCAGTCTCTTTCCAAGTCTGCTAGCTGTCCCTTGGTGCCCACGCTGTTACTAAAAGTCAGTGCTGAAGTGTAGTCATGCTCTCAGAGTCCCTTGGACTGCAGGAGATCCAACCAGTCAATCCTAAGGAATATCAACCCGGAATATCCACTGGAAGGACTAATACTGAAGCCGAAACTCCAATACTTTGGTCACCTGATGCAAAGATCTGACTCGCTGGAAAAGACCCTGATGCTGGGAAAGATTGAGGGCCAAAGGAGATGGGGGTGACAGCGGATGAGATGGTTGGATGGCATCACCAACTCGATGGATGTGAGTTTAAGTGGACTCCAGAGATAATGGAGGACAGAGGAGCCTGATGTGCTACAGTCCATGGGGTCGCAAAACTTGGACACAACTTAGCGACTGAACAACAGCAGCAATGAGTAAATAAGACCTGTTTGTAAGCCACACCCTTGTCAAAGCTCAGAGCCTGACCCCAGGCTTATCTAGTAATAATACCTTATATTTGCTAGGGCAGGTTTTGGCACATCTGAGGCAATTTTTCCTGCTTTTCATCCTGGCCTTCTCATGGAGTTGTTTGGCACCTGCAGAGGATTTTAACGTAATGCCCAAAGAAGAAGAATTGGCCAGTTCATTTTATAAATTGGTGCAGTGAGATAAGCAGTGGGAGTCAGGCTCTGATTTCCTAATTGGATGTTGTGTGAATGTATTCCTGATGGCCCTGCCCACAGATAAGGATAATGAGCTGAGCTGACCGGAGGGTAATTCCTGTGATGCTGTCCCTGCTCCTCGGGAAGCGAGGCAGGCGGTGATGGGGAGGCCGGGCCGGCCTGTGTCCGCTTGGTCACTGTGCTGGCACCCCGTGCCTATCGCAGGGCCTCACTGGCGCGAAACCCCCCGGAGACGGAGGCCCCAGTCCCCAGCGAAGTCAGGGTGGGGCAGGTGGTGCGTCTTCTATGAAAGACACCAGCCGGCATAACCAAGAGGCTTGGGCTTGCACTTGAGAACACTTCTTACGGGACTAAGGAGACATGTTCTAGACATTTTCTAGGAGAATTATAAATATTTCTAACATATACTTATTATATATGTATGTTTATATACATTTGAATGTATAGAGAGAAAGTGAAGTCACTCAGTCATGTCCGACTCTTTCCGACCCCGTGGACTGTAGCCCACCAGGCTCCTCCATCCATAGCATTTTCCAGGAGGAGTACTGGAATGGGTTATCATTTCCTTCTCGAGGGAATCTTCCTGACCCTGAGATCGAACCCGGGTCTCCCACATCACAGGCAGATGTTTACCATCTGAGCCACCAGGGAAGCCATTTGAATGTATACTTACTTTAAATACATAGTTATAGAAATACTTTAATATAAATTAAACATTTTAAAGTCTCCCCCCCACCCCCCGGAATAAAAGTTCATCTTTTCTTTCACTAGACTCTGATGAAACACCACAGGAGGTAAAAAGGGCAGTGTGACTCTCTTGGGTCCTGCAGTTTGGTTCGTAGACCCAAAGCATTTGCTGCTGACAGGTCTTTCACGAGAGCAGAGTGGGAACGGGGGCGGCATCAGCACCCCGTGCGGGCCTTGTCACAGGCGGGTGTTTAAGTTTTTGTTCACGTAGAAGCGTTAGTTTTCTAGTCCATAGACGTGAGATGATTTTTTTAAACAGCTCAAGCAGTGTTTTCTAAACAAAGCCTCCCATCCTGCCACCAGAGTGTCAGGGCCGCCTGCCTTCTTTTAGACATGACGATTGTGAAGAGATATGTGGGGGTTTTATTAAACGGCATAAATGAGCTGTTCGTTCACACGGAACCAGGAGTGCAGACCTCAGGACTATAGGAAAGCAGCCTCCAGGCCTCTCCCAGCCTCCCTTCTTTCCAGCTTGGGCCCCTGACGCCCCCATCCCGGCCTACAGCGTCCACACGCTTCCCTCCACTGACCCAAGTGTGGCACTGCTCCCAAGACCCAGGCCACGTATTGGCTGTGCCGTCACAGCCCCTGGGGCAGGCAGAACTGCTCCTCTGCCCTTCTCCCCTCCTTCCTCCCTTTTTCTTCCATTTTCAACTGAGGCGCAAAATATATTCAGCGAGATGCATAAAATGTATTGGCAGGCCCACCCTAGGACCCTCTGGATCCAGGGGCTTTCCCCCAGGAGTGGCCAGGCCTCTCTAAGGTTTCCAGGCCCCTGGAGGGTCTGAGGTGGAGGCGCAGCTAACAGCGGGGTGGTGAGGGGTGGCCGCCCTCACGGGTTCAGCTTGGGTAGTGTAGGTGGACTGAGGCAGGGGTGGGCAGCGTGGGGGCTCCAGAGACGAGAGTATGAGAGACTTCTGTCACACATGGGTGTACACTCATTTATCTCCACCACTCAGAGAGAGAAAGAACTTTTCCATCTCCTCAGAGGGTCCCTTCCCAGACGATTACCATTTCCTCCAGGTGCGTCCACCTTCCTGACTCCGGTCACCGCCGGTTCATTGTGTCCTTCAGGTTTGATTCTTTGACCCTTGGGCGTCTTGAGTCGCAGCATCCGTCGCAGCATCCTGTGCTGTTTAGCGGGGGAATGCCTTTCAGCCCCCTGGGCAAATCCCTCTCCATGGGCTCTCGTTACAACTCACAATAGACCTGTGAAGTGGGTATTGCTAGCTCCACTTTCTAGCAAAGGGGATTAAGGCTCACAGAGGTAAAGAGACTTACCCCTGATGAAAGAATGGTTACCAACAGAGCTAAGAAAGAACTCGACCCCCCTCTCGGAAGCCCCACCCTACTAGAAAAGCCCAGGTGGGCCCCTGTGCGCTGCAGGTCCTTTTGTTTCATGCGGCTCCCGGCCGGCAGGGATTGGGCCTTGCTGGTTTGTAAACCGTGGTTCCCAGTAGCTCGGGAGCAGGGCGTTCACCAGGGGCCAGCCAGCGGACGAGGGCTGCTAACTTGCCCATCTCTGCTCTAGTGCGTGGCTAGGAGGAAGCCAGCAGGGACGCCACCCCCCACACTTGTCCAGGCTCCGCTCCAGGCTGGAGGGAAGGTGCCCCGGGGCGAGGACGACTTGCCCAGCCGGCCTCTGATGAGTCAGCACCCAGCAGCACGGGCCTCCTTCAGCGCTCCTGCTGCCTCCCTTCTGGTGCCCGTCTCGTGGCAGGAATGCGCTTCTGAATGTCACGCCTGGACCCACTCCCTGCTCTTGGGTGACCCGAGAGTTAAGCAGGCTAAAATAATGCCGCCGCCCTGAGCACGTGGGTATTCTAATCTGAGAGTACCGCCTGTCTGCCGGTGTCCCCAAGGACACGGCGACACCCAGGCCTCTCCTGAGTGCTGGGAGGCCCGCTGGGGCGGCGAGCTCAGCAGGAGGGCAGAGAGAGTCTTTCACGGGTCTGAAAGATCTAAGGCCCAGGGCTTGCCCTCCTTGTGACCAGCTTCGCCCCAGCAGAAACAGTCTCAGCCTTCTGGTGTTTGCCGTTCAGGGGGGATGCCTCGTAAGGAGGCACAGTAGTTTGTCCACTTGGAGGCATGGAAGTGGCATGGATCCTCACTCCCCTCCTCTGTGAAAAGACCCTCTAGTGCTCAGGAGATGGTCAGGACAGGAAGCCACGGGGGTCCCTGGCTTCAGTCGCCCAACCTCTGCTTGCTGAGGAGTGACATTGCCCGGTGAGTGACTGGCCAGCCTTGTTGTCTGAAACAGGATCTTTCTCTGTGGTACATCTGGAACTTGGCCTTCTCAAGGGTCCCAAAATAGCAAATAGCCAGGCCACTGAAGGGAGAACTTCTGAGAGGACACAGGAGGGACCCCAGCCGCTCCTCGCCAGGCAGGCTTTGTTGGCATCACAAGACCAGCACAACTAATCCCCGGGTTTTGTTCTCATCCTGTGCCTCTTATGCATTCCTCGGGTATCTCCCTTTCTTGCCGCTTGTTCTGAAAATATTCCCGAGGAGGCTGCTTGCCCGCCGCCGCCGCCCCTTCTCTGCAGATTTCCGAGCTGCGGCCTGTGTCGGGGTCCCATGCGAATCTGCGTTGTCAGGAAATGTGAGGACCATTTAGGAAGCCGAGATGCTGGCTGTAACTTAGCGAGTTGGCATTGAATCCTCCTAGCATCTTCTGATCTGGGTCTCTGAAGGTTTGGGAGGCTGTCAGGGACTCCCCTGTATGCACGGCTGCCTTGTCATCCAGAGCAAAAACCTATCTTACAAGTTCGGGAAACTGGGACTTCTCCTGTGCTCCACAGATACCTTGCTTGTCTCTTGCTTTCTCTTGATGCTTCTGATTCTTAAACTGCTGGGCCAACAGCAGCTTCAGCAAGGGAGGAGGGGTCTGGAAGAAGTAGGGGATCAGGGAAGGTACCCACAGTTTCTGTGCTCAGCTGTCCTGGCTCCTAGCTGGCACCGTGGGGCCCAGAGTCACTCTGGAAGGTCAGAGCACGTGGCATTATGCTTTCTCGGGGCTGTTCCTTCCCAGTTTCTGACAGGTCTGTGTGTCTCCTTTCATTTTTAGGAAACCGCATCCTCTGCAAATGGGCCATCACGGGAGGGCCCCAGGCCGCTGCCCACTAGGGAAGGTCACGCTGTGTACCCCCAGCTCCGGCCAGGCTACATTCCCATCCCCGTCCTCCATGAAGGCGCCCCGAGCCGGCCGTACCCTGTCTTCGCCTACTCCCAGCCCGGGACGCAGCGCTTCCAAAGCGAGGTGGCTGCAGCGGCTCCCCCGAGGTCCCAGTCACCCCTGCGGGGTGTGGCGGAAGCCAGCCAGCCAGATAAACCGAGTGCACCGGTGGCAGCTGCTGCAGCAGCCCAGCCCCCAGCCTCCCATGGACCCGAGGTAAGGAGAGGCCTGGCTCGTGGGCCTGTGGCCGTGACCTGTGCGGGCAGGGGGCGGGGGTGGGTGGGAGCTGGGCTTTGTGCTTCCTGGGCTGCCCCAGACCTCAGATGACCCCAGACCCTGATGACAGCCCAGTGAGATGTGGGGTATCAGGGCCTGGCCTGCGTCACCCAGCAAAGATCGCTTGCTGACAGCCCCATGTCCCCCCAGCATTTCACAGGCTGGCTTTTCAGATGAGCAGGGATTGTGGTTAGTTTCTGTAGTTCAGGAATTGGGGCTCAAGAAAGGGTAAACAGCTTTGGTCCAAAAGCATGAAGTCGGAAGTGGCATCGCAGGGCCTGGAAACCTGGCCTTCCGGCTCCTCCTATGACACCCGTCATTCCCACTGAGCTTTCTGTGTCAGAAACACAGAGAGACTGTGTCATTTCACTTAGTTCAGTGTTCACAGGTGAGTGTTAACTGCTCGGAGCTGCACTGACGTGAAAATGAGACCGCGTGCCTGCCCTCACAGTGTCCGCCGTTTAAAACAAAGCATAAAATTAAGATCAGGGAGGCAGCTGCTTTTCCGGTTTTAAGCCTGAGGTCGGCACTTCCTTGCACTAAGATTTAAGGCATAGTCCTTAACCTGGTTCTTAGCTGAGACTTGAAGGCCAGTGGACCCCAGCAGGCACCCTGAGCCACGCCCCTCTGGGTGTTCCTGTTGGCACACTGTCCCGTTGTGTCCCCACGCTGCTCTTGAGCACAAATGCTCACTCCGGGTGAAAACCGTAGTTAATGGAGGCATCAGGTGCTGCCGTGGTAAAGAACCCGCCTGCCAGTGCAGGAGAGGCAGGAGACGCAGCTCGGATCCCTGGGTTGGGACGTTCCCCTGGAGAAGGAAATGGCAATCCACTCCAGTATTCTTGCCTGGAAAATTCCATCCACAGAGGAGCCTGGTAGGCTGCGATCCATGGGGTCGCAAAGAGTCGGACATGACTGAGCACACACTCACACAGGAGGTGTGAGCTTCCCTTTCTTGGAGAGGCAGTACCTATATTTGTAATGTTTTTGTTGTAAAAATCAAAAGTGATGCGTCAGTCAGAGAAATCTTAACAAATTTAACCTAGCAGGGGCCTTAGAAGCCAGCTGGGAAAACACTCTTCTGTTTTTCCAGAATAGAAAGTAGGCGGTCAGGATGGAGAGGGGCCTGGCCTGCCCCGGTCCACATGGGGACGTGGTTCCCGCTGGCCCCTGGGTTCTCTGGGGATAAGCAGGAAAAGAGTTTAGGAAAGAGGAAATGAAGTGACGACAATGACTAAAACTTAGTGAGCACTTCCTGTGTGTGGTGCTGGCGCCAGACACACCCACTGATTCTTTAAAGAATCTTCAAGTCAGTCGGGTGAGGAGGGGTTACTCTTTTCTGTACTTTAAATGCAGCTCATAAACAGTAAAGAATCTGCCTGCAATGCAGGAGACTAAGGTTCAATCCCTGGGTCCGGAAGATCCCCTGAATGAGGGTATGGCAACCCACTCCAATATTCTTGCCTGGAAAATCCCATGGACAGAGAAGCCTGGTGGGCTTCAGCCCGTGAAGTCGCAAAGAGTCGGATGCAACTTAGTGACTAAAACAACAACAAAGCTGCCAGGCTGTTGAGAATTTGAGCCCAGGCCTCTTGACTCCTGAGTTCCCAGTCTTAACAGTACATTTGGACACTGAAAGGCTTAACAGATGGGAGGTCGTATTAAACCTGCCACCCTGAGCAGGCACATGTTGGGGGGCAGAGTCAGAGAGCCAGGCGAAGGGGGTTCACAGGGCCGTGTGCCTATGTTCCGTGTCTTGCAGCGGTCCCAGTCTCCAGCGGCCTCGGACTGCTCCTCGTCGTCCTCCTCGGCCAGCCTGCCCACCTCCTCTGGCAGGAGCAGCCTGGGCGGTCACCAGCTCCCCCGGGGCTACATTTCCATCCCTGTGATACACGAGCAGAACGTCACCCGGCCGGCAGCCCAGCCATCCTTCCACCAAGCCCAGAAGACACACTATCCCGCTCAGCAGGGCGAATACCAGACGCACCAGCCCGTGTACCACAAGATCCAGGGGGATGACTGGGAGCCCCGGACCACGTGGACCGCGTCCCCCTTCCGGCCTCCCGTCAGGGGCGCGTCCAGCCGGGAGGGCTCTCCCGCCAGAAGCAGCACGCCAGTGCCGCCCCCGCCGTCTCTCCGTGTGCAGACTGCGGTCGACAGGCCTCAGGTATGGGAGTCGGTGTCGCAGGTGGGCTGGGGTGGCATCCTTTAGCGCCAGAGGAGCTCTGTGCCAGTGTCCTGGGCCCCCTGCCCTCACCAGCCCTTCCTGGGGAGACAGAGATCCTGGAAATGCTGGTCACCAGCAGAAATGTGGGCGAGGGCTGTGAACCTCCCATGCCTTCTAAGCTTTTGCTCGTTCTTTGTTGCAGCTGCCTCAGGGGCAGAGTTCCAACCACCGTGATGGGCAGTGGTGGGCAGAGTGCAGCATCACACATCTGGGGCCCAGGTGTCCTCTGCCCACCATACCCTTTCAGGGCCCTGACATACCCCACTCCACACTCCAGCCAAAGCCTCATCTCCTGCCTCACAGATACCCCTTCTGCACCCTGCCAGCCCTTCCATCTGTTGTCTCCTCTCTCGTGTCTTTGCTCACACTGAACCCACTTCCTGAGATGCCTCCACAATCTATACTTTTCCCATCCTCCAAGGGACAAGCCAGTCTTGCCACTTCCATGCAGCCTCCTCATCGTTTCCCAGGGTGCCTGGTCTCTTGCAGTTCAGCATCTGATTATCCTATGCATTTCAGAAGTGTTCATTGGCTCTCTTCAGCTCTGCTTTGACCTTGGCCACAGGGAGCTTGTCCTACTCCTTTCTCCTCCTTTGCAGTAAAGGACCGTGTTGCCCGGCTGATGCCTGGCCAGCTGGGCGGCTGGGAAACCTTCCTGCCTATCTGGTGAAAGTCACAGGCAGGGCCCGTTTAACCTTCCCTAGAGGCATGCACTAGCTTCCCAGGTGGCACTAGTGGTAAAGAACCCAGCTGCCAGTGCAGGAGATGTAAGAGACGTGGATTCGATCCCTGGGTCAGGAAGATTCCCTGGAGGAGGGCATGGCAACCCACTCCAGTATTCTTCCCAGAGAATCTCATGGACAGAAGAACATGGCAGGCACAGTACATAGAGTTACAAAGAGTCAGTAGGGCATGGCAACCCACTCCAGTATTCTTCCCAGAGAATCTCATGGACAGAAGAACCTGGAGGGCACAGTACATAGAGTTACAAAGAGTCACAACTGAAGCAACTCAGCGCAGCGCACAGCACAGAAGTGTGCAGGCGTTGATCCCTGGGGGAGCAGTCTTCTAGTTAAAGCCGCAGAACGCCCAGCAGCCAGGGCCCCTCAGCTGCTGAGTGAATTCTCGACCACTGTTCTTAACAGGAAAGTCTCCTGTAAACAGATGGAGGCACCTTCTTCCTGCAAATGGGGCACTGTCCAGGGCCCTCTAACAGAGTGCCTCCTGTTACTGGTTTTTGTTTTTGTTTTGTTTTTGGCTTTTCTATTTGGAAATGATTTCAGCCTTACAGAAGAGAAGTCCAGTATATGTGAAGGTCATGAAAAGCAAAGATTCAGCTATATTCACTGTTAACATTTTACTTCATTTGCCTTGTCATTTTGCCTCTCTCCATATATTATCTATATTTTTTGTTTGATACTTAGTTATAAATAACATGCCCCTTTAACCCCTAAACATGACAGCAGATGTTTTCCTAAGAGAGCTACCTTCTCATTCATAACTACATTAGAACTATCAGATGCAGGACAGTTAACATCCTTACAACACCGTTGTCTCATTCACAGTTCATTTCCACATCTCCTTTAGAGCGGTTTCCCCTTTGTTCTAGGATGTAGTCTAGGACCATGAGCATTGCATGCAGGTGTCATTTGCCTGTAGTCTTCTTTAATCTGGATGAGTTTCTCAGTCTTTTTCTGCTATCATGACCTTGAAAAGTTTTTGAAAAGTACAAGCCAGAGGGCACACCCCCTTTTAAGTGTTTCTAAAGTCGCTTATTCAGTTACTGTTTTAAAGCCCAAGGAGAGGCGTGTGGCTAGTTCGTGAATGCTAAGGGCCAAAGTTGAGGACTTCTGGTTGGCAGAAGAGATTTGATGGAAAGGGAGGCTAGTGTTATTCAAACAGCCAAGCGTCCATCAGATCCTTACTTAAACTCAGTAATCCTTTCAAAGGGGAGAGAAGTGCCCGTTTGCAAAGCTGGCAGTGTTTCCTCTCATATCTTTCCTATATATTTTCTGTAATTGGTGAAACAATGTTTAATCCTATTTCCACTTAATCTTACTTGTTTGTAGTGGCCTCCCTTTCACAGCTTGTTCAGAGATCCCATGTTGGAGGCTTGCAAAGATTTGACCTAGTTGAATATTATAGTGGGATTTAGTGTTTTTAATATGGAGTACTCTACAAATAATATAGTCCAACTCCTATTTTCCAGTTGATGAAGTCAGAGTGTGTGAGATTTTTTAAAGGGGGTTTTAGATATTCACTTGAATGCTAGATGAACCAAGATATTTCTGTTGCAGGCATAGTTCATTTTTAAAAATATACCTCTATAGTATAGTCACATTAAAGAGTATCTCAGTCGCATTGAAGAGTATCTCAGCCTGCGTAGCCCTGTAGTCGGTGTGGAGGTGCTGTACTCTGCCAGTATCAGCTCTGGCACAAATGTGTCCAAGCAGAATTCTTACAGGGTTACCCATTTGGGGCATCTTGCTTATTCTCAAAAAACACATCAGTCTGGGCAGAAACCACAAGGCCGTCATAGGTTTTTTTTTTTTTTTTTTTTTAAAAAGATGATTATAACTTTGCTGAAACAGGAGATGGGAAGGTCGTGCCCTGAGCAGAGACTGTCAGACAGAAGGGGGACAAGTGGCAGTCATTACTCCATGGCTCCATCACCTGAAGGTCTGAGTCACCCAGAACTTTGCTTTCAGCTGAAGTAACTCAGGAGTCAGCATGAGTTTGGGGTATTTTCCTTTTTGAAAAATTATGTTGGTTTTCTTTTCATTGCCATAAGAATTCCATCTCCAGAAAAAGTAAGAGATAACAGACTGAGAGACCAAAGTAGCAAATGGAAGCATACAAAGGTTTGGTTACATATAATGCATGTGTGCTAGTCATGCTAAGTCTCTTCAGTCATGTCTGACTCCTGGGAACCCCATGGACTGTAGCCCGTCAGGTTCCTCTGTCCAGGGATTCTCCAGGCAGGAATACTAGAGTGGGTTGCTATGCCCTCCTCCAGGGGACCTTCCTGACCCAGGGATCGAACTCACGTCTTTTATGTCTCCTGCATTGGCAGATAGGTTCTTTACCACTAGCCCCACCTGGGAAGCCCCATAATACATGATGAATACTATATTTTATTCGTGTAACTGGTGTCAGTTGACTTTGAAAATCTCTTTTATAATAGTTAAACTTTTTAAAAGTTGTTCCCGTTTCCTTCTAAGTCAGTACTAGCTACAAATGACCACCTGTGACTCTCAGCCATTAAAATTGTCTCTGTGTCTTGCCTCTTCCCCACAGCCCATGACCCATCGAGAACCTTCGCCTGTTCCCCAGCCTGAAAACAAGCCAGAAAGCAGGCCGGGCCCAACTGGACCAGATCTCCCTCCCGGACACATCCCGATCCAAGTGATCCGAAAGGAGGTGGATGCTCAACCTGTTCCGCAGAAGCCCCCGCCTCCCTCTGAGAAGGTGGAAATAAAGGTTCCTTCCGCTGCAGTGCCTTGTCCTCCTAGCCCTGCCCCTCCTACCATCCCCTCTGCCGTCCCCTCTGCCGTCCCTTCTGCTGTCCCCTCTTCCCCCAAGAATGTGGCTGCAGAAGAGAGAGCAGCCCTCAGTCCTGCCCCTGCAGAAGCTGCACCCCCCAAACCAGGAGAAGCTGAAGTGCCCCCAAAGCATCCAGGTGTGCTGAAAGTAGAAGCCATCCTGGAGAAAGTGCAAGGGCTGGAACAGGCTGTGGACAACTTTGAAGGCAAGAAGACAGACAAAAAGTACCTGATGATAGAAGAGTATCTGACCAAAGAGCTACTAGCCCTGGATTCGGTAGACCCAGAAGGACGAGCTGATGTCCGCCAGGCCAGGAGAGATGGGGTCAGGAAGGTTCAGACCATCTTGGAAAAACTTGAACAGAAAGCAATAGATGTCCCAGGTCAAGTCCAGGTTTACGAACTCCAGCCCAGCTCCCTTGAGACCGATCAGCCGCTACAGGAGATCATGGAGATGGCCGCAGACAAGAGCAAGAAGAGTGCTGGAGACAGAGAAGACCCCAAAACCGAAACCCAGCCGCCAGAAGCCAAAGAAGCAGCAACTCCAAACCCCAGCAGCACGACAGACACAACTGCTAAGCCGGCAGCACCGTAGTCTCCACAAGATGAAGAGTCAGCCCCGGAGACTGGGAACTGATGTGTGCTTTAGGGAATTATAAGTTGCATGCATTTCAGGGACTTAAAATCAGTTGGTTTTTACTCTTCATAGCCGCTTGGTACGCAGTAACTTGGGTGGAGACAAGACACACTAATAAAAGGGCTAAAAAGGAAAATGATGCTTTTCTTGTGTTCGTATTCCGTACAAATAAAGAAGTTGCTTGTTACAAGTTTAATAACCCCATAGCTTGTTGTTTTGGAGCCCTCTCTGTATGGGCCCCATGTGTTAGCCATGGATGTGAACTGTCTTTCTAGCTCTGGATTGAAGGAGTTTTTTTTGGCGGGGGGAGTAGATGGGGTGTCAGTTTCTCATCACTAAATATGAAGCCCGTTTTTCAGAAATGTTGCCATTTTAATGGGGTGA
Source organism: Odocoileus virginianus (assembly GCF_023699985.2). NCBI lineage: Eukaryota > Metazoa > Chordata > Mammalia > Artiodactyla > Cervidae > Odocoileus > Odocoileus virginianus. The sequence continues at coordinate 21,817,412 of NC_069680.1, forward strand.
TTTTTGTCATCTCACAGCTATGATACTTTAGATAGAATAAAATGTGTAAGGAGCCATAGAAATATCTGTATGTGGGATGGCTTTAATGCTATGTATAAAAAAAAGGAAAATAAAGTAATAATGTAACTCAAAATGTCTTCTGTGGTTTCTGAATTTTGAAGCATGACAACATCAAGATAGACTTGCACTGGTTTCAGGAAAAATAAACAGCAGATGCATTTACAAGCCTGCTCTGGGATTTGTGACATCCCTACTGGTGCGGCCCATGAGAAAATGAGTCTTGGTCATTTTTCTGTCTCAGGTTGCAGCTGGAACCCGGGAAGACCCAGGGCTATAAACCCAGGTAATGGGAATGTGCCCATTACACCTCTCTGACTGCCCCAGCCGAGGTGCATCTCTGCCCACCTGGCCCCAGGCCACCTGCAGGCCTCATCAACCAGCTGCGTACGTTCAAAAGTGCAAAGAGAAACCAGTTCCCAGTATTGCCTGAGGTTGGCCCACGCATTCCTGGAGTCCAGGTCGCTGAGGCTTGGGCACATGTTCTGTGAGTGTCTTGGGGTCATCTTGATCTGACATTTCTTTGAGTCACCAAGTCAAACTGGGACCAGGTGTATCTTCCCAGATTGGGTTCCTCGAAGTCACTGGCGTTAGGGATCAGATGTACTGCGAAGCCACTGGAGGGGAAAGGATCTTTTAGACTAATGTCTTTTAAGAGCTTGGGAAGTTTCCCAACCCCAAAATGTGGAGATACGTTTTTTTTTTTTTTTTAAAGACTGTTGTCACATAAGTGGAAATTGAGAAGAAAGAAAGATGGGCCTGAGATCTCAGAGCTGTGAGGAGGCCTGCTGACTTGAGTCCGAGCTGAATTCCTCATGACTGTACTGAGTTTAATATTGGTGCCTGACAGTGCTGCACAAAAATACACGCTGGCGTGCTTGCCGCTCAGCTTGATGAGAAAGGCTGAAGTCATCCCGAGGGAGACCGCCAACATCTTTACAGGGTGAACTCATTTGAGGAGTATAAACTGACCGCTAACAACAACACTGATTCTAGAAACGCAAGTGTGTAAATAGAAAAAAAAAGCCTACTGGACTCTTTTTTTACTTGATGAATCAATGTAAAGAACGTGACCATCTTTTTGATGACTTGGGCATCTATGCTCAGTTCAGTTCAGTCGCTCAGTCATGTCCAACTCTTTTCGACCCCATGGACTGCAGCACGCCAGGCTTCCCTGTCCATTGCCAACTCCCGGAGCTTACTCAAATTCATGTCCATCAAGTCGGTGATGCCATTCAACCATCTCATCCTCTGTCATTCCCTTCTCCCTTGCCTTCAGTCTTTCCCAGCATCAGGGTCTTTTCCAATGAATCAGTTCTTCTCATCAGGTGGCCAAAGTATTGGAGTTTCAGCTTCAGCATGAGTCCTGAAACTCCAGTAGTTTGGCCACCTGATATGAAGAACTGACTCATTGGAAAAGACCCTGATGCTAGACCCTGATCCTATGCTCAGTGGATCTTAACATAAAGGCTTCTTACGTGGTCACTGAATGAGGTGGATATTTTATTGCTGAAGATCATCAGCAGGTAGCCGTTTGGTGCAGTTAGAATGTTTTCAGCCATCAAAATTAGATGGCACGTGGGTATCGGGCAGGAGTTACCCAGCCTGGGTTGGCGGTCCCTCGGCCTTGCATGGTGGTGACAGGCTGAGTGTAGGGCTGGCTGCAAGGCTCTTGTTAATGTGCCTATCTTGCCTCTGGGAGTCAGGAACATAAAGCAACTGTCTCTCTAGTGTAGGAGGGGTTCGGCTTATTTAATTATGCCAGTGCTCTTTAAGAGAACGTTTTAGTTCAGAACAGTCTTGATTTAGAACTCCTGGGATCAAATCAAAGCGTCATGGAAAAGCTTGGGAATAGTGGGCAGTTACAGAGCCTTTTCTTTCCTGGTTTCCTCAGCTGTAAAACAGGGTGGTGGTTTAGTCACTCAATCACCTGGGGATCTTCCCCACCCAGGGATTGAATCTGGTTCTCCTGCATTGCAGGCGGATAGCTCAGTTGGTAAAGAATCTGCCTGCAATGTAGGATACCTGGGTTCGATTCCTGGGTGGGGAAGATCCCCTGGAGAAGGAAATGGCAATCTACTCCAGTATTCTTGCCTGGAAATTCCCATGGACAGAGGAGCCTGGCAGGCTGCAGTTCATGGGGTCGCAAAGAGTTAGACATGACTTAGCGACTAAAGCACTAAACCACCACCATCTTTACCAGCTGAGCCACCAGGGAAGCCCATAAATGGGAGGCGGGGGACGATTAAATGAAATCAGACATGGGAAGCCGTGAAAGTAGTGCTTGGCACATGGCAGACGTTAGCAGTAACTGACATCCTGGTGTGACGGGTGAGGGAAAAGGAAGTGACAGGTGCCCGCAGACCTAGGAGCAGGAGAAGGATTGAACCAGGCTCCAGGAGACGTGAAAGTGTGTGCTCCGGTCTCCTCATCTTTAGCACCAAGACAGAAAGGACTCTGTGGAAATACCACAGAAATTTGAGAATAATCCCTCACCTCTCCCTTGGTCAGAGAGTTGGTTATTTTTTTTAATATATTGTGTCAAAATCCTATGAAATTATTCCTGCTTCCCAGATAAAACAAGGGACTTGGAGATTTTATTTTTCCTTTTGACTGTCCAGGCATCTTGTCGGATCCTAATTCCCCATCAGCGGTGAGAGCAAGGAGTCCTAACCACTGGCAATTCCCAACTTGAAACTATTAAGTAATGGCGTCTATGCTAGGGTCACTTGCCGCCCAGTGTTTTGTTTCCAAAGGTTCATGGAGTGCCCCTCTCCCCTTCACCTTGCCTCTGCTCCCCTCCAGGCATTCCCACCTGAGTCGACACCCAGCCTGGGGGCCCACCTCTCTGTGAGACCTTCTCTGCTGGGATAGAACCCTTCTTCTCAGACTTCATTTCCCAAAACTCCCACCAGCCTTCGGCTTGTTTGCCAGGGGTTAGTTGTCATCCAGCTGTTTTAGCATCTAGTCATCTCCTAAGCAAGACTATTAAGTCCCCTGAGGGCAGGTCCATTGTGACACCTTATACCCACCTTGTTGTCCAGACCTGGCATATGGGCACCCTAGCTGACCAGCAGGCCCTTAAACTTCCTTGACTTAGCATTCCAAGGCTAAAGTGATGACTCAGGAATAAACATCTGTATGTATTAGCTACCAGGATATATTGTAAAACACAGGGAATGTCTTTACAGTAACTATAAGTGGAGTAAAACCTTTAAAAATTGTGAATCATTATACTGTACACCTGTAGTAAAAGTGAAAACGTTAGTCCTGTCCAACTCTTTGCGACCCCATGGAGTGTGTAGCCCACCAGGCTGCTCTGTCCATGGGATTCTCCAGGCAAGAATACTGGAGTGGGTTGTCATTCCCTTCTCCAGGGGATCTTCCCAAGCCAGGGATGGAACACAGATCTCCTGCCTTGGCGGGCAGATTCTTCACCATCTGAGCCACCAGGGAAGCCCTGCCACCCCACTTATATAATATTGTACAGCAACTATACTTGAATTTTAAAACAGGAAAAAAAAAATCAGTATTATTTGATGAGCAATTAGGGCCAGCTCTCCCAACAGCTTTCTCTTGTAATCCCCAAACTGTAAGTTTGAGTGTATCATTTCCCTCTCTGGGTCTTTTTCTCCCCATCTATGGAAGGTAAGCGCTGACCCAGACCCTGCTCTGTGGTCTGGATGATTCTGGTGAGTCAGCACTTCTCCCTGTTGTGGTCTCTGCGCTTCCTTTTTCTCCAGCCACACAGCATGGAGCCCCATCCTGGGCTGTGCATTCCTGCAACGCCCGTGTGAGTGTGGTCGCTGCTCTGTAACATTATACCAAAGTAATCGTATGCCAAGGGACAGAATCCAGGGTTGCAGTTATTTTGGGACGAGCAGGAGCCTGTGGGAAAATGCTGGAACATGTCTGAGTCACCCCGGCAAATACCTTTCTTTCCGTGTTCCAGCGTGTTTTGAACTTTCAGGCAGTGCAAAAAAAAAAAAAAAGCCTCGGTGAGGGCACACGCCCTTTGTGTCTTTGAGCCCTTCCTGGGCTGTGTCTGTTTCTAGGCTGTGCCACCACGTCCTCTGAGCCCTGAAACGTTTGCAAGCAGAGTGGTGTGAGGCAGGGCTGGATCGAGCCCTCGGAGGCCCTAGATGTTGAGATGCCTCCCACGGTGAAATTTAAGATAAAAACTAAGCCACCAAAGAAGAGCAAGGATGATCCGAATCTGCCAGGTTATACGCTCTTGCTGCTTTTTGAAAAATCTCTCCATCTGTGTGTGTGTGTGTGTGTGTGTGTGTGTGTGTGTGAGGTTGGGGTGTCCCTAACTTTCCTGATAACTCAAACTGCCTGCTGTCTGACACTGCCCACTGGGAACCAGTGGAGATCAGGGAGAGCGCTGAGCAGCTCGGCAGTGCGAGGAAGGTCCAGGAGCAGAGGAGAGGGCAGTGAAGCCAGCGCTGGTGCCATCTGCTCACGGCGGAAGGGAGGAGGGGCAGCCACAGGTCATCTGCTGGGGTCCCCACACCCGGGAGCCCAGGACAGCAGTGTGGGGGGAGAGCAGAGTTCCCGAAGCATCTGGAAGGCAACCTAAAGGAGCTGCAAGGAAGTGGGGAGGGCACTGGAAAAAGAATTCCAGGCAGAAGGGGCCTTTTTCTAGAGCACTCTTGTCCTTGCCTGCCCTAGCCAGCACTTGGTCCTGACTGTCCTGGGTGACCCATGTGGGGCTGTGCTTTCTTCTCAGCCCCGTTGCTGAGGGAGGAGGTCTCCCCTCATCCACAAAGAAATCCCACCACTCTGTTCAATGTTTTGTGGCAGCCTGGATGGGAGGGGAGTTTGGGGGAGAATGGATACATGTATACATATGGCCGAGTCCCTTCGCTGTGCACCTAAAACTATCACAACGTTGTTAATCAGCTCTACCCCAATATAAAATTAAAAGTTAAAGAAATCTGACTACCAACCTCTCCTTTTCTTCCTTTCCATTGCACCTCTCTTCCTCTCCCACCTGTCTCCTTCCTTTTCCTGAGCCTACAAAGCACAGGGCAAAAAGAACCATTTTCCCTTCGGTCCTCAGTTTACCTCCCTTATTATTAAATATCTGGGCAGTGCAGATGAACTCACCGCCTGGTCTCCAGGCTCTTCCCCTCCCACGTGGGGTGATCCACTCCCCTGCCGGGTCCTGTGGCCCAGGCTGCAGTCCCAGGACAGCCCTCCCAGAAGAACTACCCAGACACATCTCGGCCCCTGCCCACTCCTACTCTGAGGTCTCCCAAGCTCCTGTCCTCATCCCACTGCTCCCATCACTGTGTGATAGTCTTCTGCGTCAGTCGGGTTAGGTGACGGCTCCTAGTTATTAAGCAGACACTAGTCTAGGTGTTGCCGTGCAGGTATTCCGTACACGTGGAGGAGATCACGACCCTCATTCATGTGCATGGGCCTTATACAGTCGATGGAAGGCCTTAAGACCACTAACAGATTTCTTGGAAAAGAAGACATCCTATCTCAAGACTGCGGGGTCAGCTCCCACTGAGGACGTGGTGTATACGATGAGGGAGGTGTCTTTCCCATTAAAATCGCTTCCCATTCCCCTCCTGCCTGCTCTCCTTTTGGTCACTTCCAGGAGGCAAAGCGAGATAAAAAAGCTAAGCACCTGTTTATTATTTCATGATTGCCTACCTGATAAAATTTAAAGCATCAGTATCCTCTCTTTACTAAATAATCAAAATAAATTTTAAAAATATGTACACACACACAAACACACATTTTCTGGAGAAGCCCGACTAATGATCCATCATGTTTACGTTCTCACTGGATCACTGACTTCTACTTCCCAGACCCCAATTACCTCTGAGTGTGTGTTTCTGGTACCTAGTTGCTCCTGCACACCAAACTGCTATGCACAGTTGCCTCCAGGGCACCTGGGAAAGTGAGCATTCACTTCTGCCTTTCAGGAACCCAGAATCCCGATTGCAGGGTGCCTTCAGCCCGGTCAGCGCTCTCACACCACAAGCCTTCCGTGGGGGCACAATCCCAAATGTTCCCAGAGCCCACGGGCTGGAGGAGCAGCAGACCCAGGCCCCACAGTGGCAGGTGGGGACATCGCTGCTCAGTCCCAGCCCTCGGCTGCCACCGGAGGACGTGGGGCCAGTGTTGTAAGGGCTTTCTACTTCCAAGAAAGCCAGAAATCTGTTTTGTGTGTGTGTGTGAAATCTCTCAATTTTAAAATATTTTAAAATGTTTAAAAGTACAGGGAAGCCTGGCGTGCTGCAGTCCATGGGGTCACAAAAAATCGATGCGACTCAGCGACTGAACAACAAATGTTAAAAAAAAAAAAAACCCAGCAGATCTAACGAAACCCATCTACAGGCCAGATTTGGCCTCCAACTGCCCACGTGCAAGACTCAAGTCCTACTGTACTGTGAATACTTAATTCTGTGTCTTGGCCTTTCTTCCTTCCTCTCCCTCCGGGAGTTGAGAGAGCAAAGCCCTGTGGCCCGGGTTCTTGGAACCCTGTGCCTGGGGTGGAACGTGTGACCAGAAGAAATGGCAGCAGAAACAGCTCCGCTCCCTGCTGCCCTCTCCACATCTTGCTGAAATCCTGTTTTGTTCCCCACCACATCCAAGGCTTTCCTCCTGCCCCTCAAGACCACCAACGGTGCCAGCAGTGTCTAGTTCAGAGTTGGCCTACCTTCCAGGTCCCCAGCCCCTGACCACGATGCTCCAAAGAAGCCAGCAGGCTGCCTCCAGGTCCCCTCGAGCAAACACACTTTCAAGTCCCGCTCTTCGGCTGGCCTACATGCTTCACACATGTTTCAAGGGCATCCACTGGGAGTCGGCTCTTGTCTCAGATAGGCTGAGCCCTGGTCCCAGCTTCCTCACTCAGTAACTCTGCCTCCCTAAGGCACGTTCTTAACCTTTATGAGACTGGTGTCTCCCTCAGTTAAATGGTGAAAATTGTTGTCATTCCGTCGCTCAGTTGTGTCTGACTCTTTGTGACCCCGTGGACTGCAGCACGCCAGGCTTCCCTGGCCTTCACCGTCTCCCGGAGTTTGTTCAAGCTCATGTCCACTGAGTCAGTGATGAGTACCTAATTCTATTTTGTAGTGAAGTGGATGGGCCTAGAGTCTGTCATACAACGTGAAGTCAATCAGAAAGAGAAAAACAAATATCATATTAACATATGAATGCATATTTATGGAATCTAGAAAAATGGTACAGATGAATCTATTTGCAGGGCAAATAGATAACAAACATAGAGAACTGACATGCGGGCACAGCCAAGGAAGGGGTGTGCATGCTTAAGTTGCTTCAGTTGTGTCCAACTCTTTGTGATCCCACAGACTGTAGCCCACCAGGTTCCCCTGTCCATGGGATTCTCCAGGCAAGAACACTGGGTTGCCGTGCCCTTCTACAAAGGAAGGGGGAGGTGGGACAAACTGGGAAAGTAGCACTGACATATATACACTCCCATGTGTAAGAGAGAGAGCTAGTGGGAAGCTGTTGTGTCGCACAGGGCGCTCGGTTTAGTGGTTTGTGGTGGGGGTGGAGGGACAGGAGGGAAGCTCAGGAGGGAGGGCACATGTGTACACGTATATATACTCGGTACACGTATATGTACTTAGAGCTGGTTCACTTCGTTGTACAGTAGAAACCAACACAACACTGTAAAGCAATTTTACTCCAATCAAAAATAAGTTGTAAAAAAATAGAGTGTCTAACTCTCTACAAAGTAACACATTTAATCCTGGGGACAACCACTGACCCAGTTGGGAGCATTGTTTCTACCATCCTTCCCTACATATGCCCTGATGGCAAGGAGAAGAGGGCCAAGAACAGGTCCCAGGTCCTTCTGCTCTCCAACCTCAAGATGGGATCCAGGCAGAGTCCAGGGGAGGAACAGTCACACACGCCTCCGTTTCCTCTCTCCCTGCCATCCCCATCCATCTCTGCAACCCCACCACCCCCAACCACCACCACTCAGGCCTGGATGGCATCTTTTTAATTTATTTATTATTATTTGGCTGTGTCAAGCCTTAGGCATAGCACATGGGATCTCCTGTCTTCGGTTGAGGTATCTGAACGCTTAGTTGCAGCATGTGGGATCTAATTCCCCAACCAGGGATCGAACCCAGGCCCCCCGCATTGGGAGTGCGGAGTCTTAACCACCGAACCACCAGGGAAGTCCCCAGATGATGTCTTTTTATAGTGAGTGCCAGGCAAGGATTTCACGGTTCCCAGAAAGTGGGAACAGAGACCCCTTCTCCCCATAGGACCTCAAGCTACAGGGTTTACTGCAAAGATCTTTGACATAAGACTTCAAGCAACAGGGTTTACTGCAAAGATCTTTGATCCCTGGAACCCAAGAAACACCCAGGTCAGGCCTTGAGGCAATCAGGAGCTGATGAAAGGCCGGGATCCAGAGAGGCCCAGGGTCTGCCATTGGACTAGGCTGCCAGCTCTTCCTGAAATTGCTCTACTGTTCTCTCCCCAACAACGATCAGGACAGAAGAATCAGGGCACATGATGCCATCAGGGAGGCACTCACGTTGGCAACCACTGGCCATTCCAACCTCAGAGAGATGGAACCTTTGGAGAGAGCGACCTTGGCAAGGAGACCAGGAGACAGCGTGGCTCCTGGGAGCTGGAACCTGCTGTTGGTAAACACAGGAATACAGAAATAGGGGCTGGGCTCTAAGAGCAGCACCCTTAATGCTCCTGACAGTTGGTACCTAACTATGGCAGTCACCATTCAGGGCCCCTCAACTTCATGTGTACGGAAGGGAACAGTCCAATTCCAAAACTGAGACACAAAAAGATGCCCCTTTATATGTTACTAAACAAAATGTAAGCAGTCAATCCCAGGTGGTGAGGGTTGAGCCAGACAGAGCATGCACAAGGGCCAGCTCGTGACCTGGAGTCTTCAAGCCATCTGTGTCCAAAAGCCATGTGCTTTCCTAGCATCCTCCCATGGAAACAGGAAGGATGTGACAGAACAGACAAGTTTCCAGCAAAAAAAAGCCTCGGTCAGAAATCAGTCACCTGGAAATTCACAATGGACAAGCTCCAGGAATACCTATCATGAGGCTTTTCATGACCTATAGATTCTTGGACCTGCTTAGCTTCAAATGACCAAGCCAGTGTGATAGTAGTGGGAATACTGGTGTGCATGCATGCACGTGTGCTTTCATGCTCAGTTGTGTCCATCTCTTTGTGACTCTATGGACTATAGCCAGCCAGGCTCCTCTGTCCATGGGATTTTCCCAGCAAAAATACTGGAGTGAGTTGCCATTTCCTTCTCCAAGGGATCTTCCCAGCCCAGGGATGGAATCTGAGTCTCGGAGGATTCTTTACCACTTGAGTTATCAGGGAAGACCATGAACATGGGCATTCACTCTCACATAAGAAGGCTACTCTGGAGGACCAGGATGTACCTCTGCTCGCTCACAGCTGGGTGAGACAGAGCACTAGAAAGTTGTAGAGGAGTCTTTAGAGATGGTGGCAACCGCACTGGGAGCAGTGAAGACGTAATCACGTGCCTCCTCCTTTCACTTCTCCCTAGAGGTACAGCTTCTATACGCTTACAGCTTCGGTTTACACAGGCTACTACTCACAGCCAGTTGGTCTTTCTTTATATCTGAGCCTTTTTGCTTCCTCTGCCACTGTGCACTGTTTCATTACCTACATAAGCTTTTTGGGTTTGTTTTCTTGGGGAGCTCTGCTGGGTCTTCATTGCTGCGTGTGGGCTTTCTCTCCCCCGAGAGTGGGGGGCTGCTCTCCGTCGTGGTGAGCATGGTGCACGGGCTTCTCTTTGCAGTGACTCTTGCCGTGGAGCACAGGCTCTAGGCATTCGGGCTTCAGTAGGTGCAGTGCGTGGGCTTCGTTGCTCTGCGGCCTGTAGAATCTTCCCGAACCAAGAATTGAACCTGTGTCCCCTGCATCGGCAGGTGGATTCTTATTCACTGTACCACCAGAGAAGTCCATGTTTTTTTTTTTTTTATATTTACTTTTTTTTTTTGACTGAGATGGGTCTTAGTTGTGGCATGTGGGATCTAGTTCCCCAACCAGGGATCAAACCCAGGCTCCCTGCACTGGGACTGCAGAGTCCTAGCCACTGGACCATCAATGAAGTCCCCCATAAGTTGTTTGTTTTGTTTTTTTTAACTTCAGCCTTATTCATATATAATTCATGTATCATGTAATTGACTCATTTAAATGTACAGTTCAGTTTTTTAGTATATTCACAGACTTGTGTGACCATAACCATAGTCAATATTAGAACATTTTCATCACCCCTAAACGAAACTCCACACCCTTCAATATTTGCTCCCCATTTCCTCTTAACCCTCTTCCTACACCCAACCTTTGGCAACCATTAATCTACTTTCTGTCTCTGTAGGTTCATCTCTTGACATTTCACAGAAATGGAATCATCCACTATTTGATCTTTTGACTGGCTTCCTTCACAATGTAATGTTTTCAAGACTCATCCATGTTGTAACATGAATCCAGACTTCCTTTTATTGCTGGAAAACATCTATTGTGTGGATATACATATTTTATTTATCCATTCCTCAGTTTGAGGACATTTAGGTTGCTTTCACTTTTGGGGCTATCATGAATAATGCTGCTATGAAGATTTGTATGTAAGTTTTTGTGCAGACATATGTTTCCATTTCACTTGAGTACATACCCAAGTGAATATACTTGCTGGGTCACATGGTAACTGTGTTTAACCTCCTGAGGAACTGCCAGGTTGTCTTCCAAAGTGGCTGCACCATTTTTACATTTCCACCAGCAGTGTAGAAAGGTTCCGATTTCTCTGCATCTCATTCTCTATGTATCTTAGTTACAATGTTTGAATATAGATTGGACTGACAGAGCATCTCTTACCACCCGGAGATACAGTTCACTGTCTCGTCCATGGAGTCTGCCTTAGGTTGGATACTCAGTGTTGATCAAGTCACCTAGGGCCAGGGCGATGAAGCAGAGTAATATATTCAAAGCAAAGCTGCAGAGCGCCCATACCTTCAGCACAGCCCATGGGGAAGAAAAGAGGTTTGTACGATGTGATTCCCTAAAGACAGAGGCCTTGAGGATGAAGCCAGCTTCGTCTCAGGACCATTTGCGCACAGACTGCAGCTGGCTACAGAAACAAAATGGTATTGTTTTTCTTGAGACTCTCAACAAGGCAAATTAGGAGACCACATAATGAGTTTCATCTGCTTCGACCAATGCTGTTGCGTCTACATACAGTCAAGTCTCTAATTTTTCCCTTAGTCGCTAAAGCACCCGCATGCCATCATGGACAAGAAGCCCAGTGTCTCCATCGCAAGGCCTCTCCTTTCCTACCTGAGTTGTCCAAGAATCTCAGGGGACACTCACTCAGGTCAGGGGGTCCATCCTACAGAAATAGAGAGAGGACAATGAGTTGGCTTTGTTTGCCAGCTGGTGCCTCATAGGCACCTCAGGGTCACCACTGAAAGCAGGCCTTCTTTACTGGGTGGACACTTGCTCCTTTTGCAGAGACCTGACCTGGAAGCCCAAGGCCACCACCTGCAGCTACATTCCAGGCTCCAAATTCAAGGCTCTCTTGGATCACACTGATACAACCAGTGGTTGAGTCCAGAACTTCCTTCTCAGCCATACCCACTGTGGGAACCAGCATGTTGGTCCCCATGAAGATTCATCCCAGGATGAGGCCCAGGGCTTATTGGACACAGACCTTTCCAGCTCACTGCATCACAGACTCACGCAGCTATTAGCATAAGCAGATAAACAGCTTACTTGTTGTTCAGTCACTAAGTCATGTCCAAATCTTTGCGACCCCATGGACTGCAGCATGCCGGGTTCCTCTGTCTTCCTTTGTCTCAGGCTTCCTCTGTCTCCCAGAGTTTGCTCAGATTCACATCCATTGAGTTGGTGATGCTATCTAACCATCTCATCCTCTGTCATCCCCTTCTCCTTTAGCTTTCAATCTTTCCCAGCATCAGGGTCTTTTCCAATGAGTCAGTTCTTGACATCACGTGGCCAAAGTACTGGAGCTTCAGCTTCAGCAACAGCCTTTCCAATGAATATTCAGGGTTGATTTCCTTTAGGATTGACAAATTTGATCTTCTTGAAGTCCAAGGGACTCTCAGGAGTCTTCTCCAGCACCATAATTTAAAAGCATCAACTCTTCGGCACTCAGGCGTCTTTACGGCCCAGCTCTCACATCTGTGCACTGTGACATAAAGAATATGGCTGCTGAGAGGGGTACTAGGAAGATGGGCAGAATATGCTTCACTCACAGACGAGCGTGGAAATTCATTACATTTGTCAAACGGCAAAACGAGGAGGGGCCCTGAGATACCCTCCCCTGGGCCGCACGTGGACTGTTTACCTTCCTTGCCAGGTGTGATGCAGAAGAGGTGTTTATCACCGTAATAGGACTCTTCAAACAAACTCTGGGAGACAGTGAAGGACAGCCTGGAGCGCTACAGTCCATGGTTTCGCAAAGAGTCGTACACAACTTAGCTGCTGAACATGACTCTTCTCAACACCTTCACCTGAACAAGCCTCTTAGCCAGCTTCAACAGAATGCAGCTGAAAATAGTCAACCACTTTTTTCCTGTAGACATCCACCTCTGGGCTTCCAGGTATGTCCTCCTGTGAACCCTCGCTAAGCTCCTTGCAGCCTTCCAACCATTTCCCCATCCTCACACTCACACCTCTGGTCTCCAGTTCAGAATTCTCTCACACAGTTTCCCCTGGGGCTTTTGGTATTCTTTTCTGTCAGTAACCTTTCATCTATCCCAACAGGTTTTCCTGTCTTTGAATCTCAGAGAGAACAGGCTGAGATGTGGATATTTTTCCCTGACAAATCTCCTTTACTGTTGAGTATGTGCGTGCTCAGTCATGACTGTTTGCGACCCTGTGGACTGCAGCCCACCAGTCTCCTCTGTCCATGGGATTCTCCAGGCAAGCTTACAGGAGTGGGTTGCCATCTCCTACTCTGGGGGATCTTCCTGACCCAGGGATCAAATCTCCTGCACTGGCATGTGAATTCTTTACCACTAAGCCACCTGGGAAGCCAGCCTCCTTTACTGTTGGGCAAATTTATATTCTTTCTCCTTGGCTACTGGATTTGCTTATCAAGAGGTATTCAGGAAGAAACGGGCTTCATCAACCCTTTAAAAAAGCTTTATCACCTTCCACTAGGGCAATGAGCACCTACTTGCTCAGAATTTTCATAACTAAAAGAATCTACATGAAGACTCTTGCCTGAAGATTCCACCCTGTGACACAATCATAATTATGGCATAATTTATAAATTTCTCTCAATAGGTGCCCAGTTGTATTTTTCAAAATTTTTAGATAATTTTGATGAACTATTGTGTCACAAAGTTCTTTCAGACAAAAAGAGACAAAATGATAATTATTCTTCCTATATTTTTTAACTCTCAGGATTTAAAAATATTTAAAAAATATGATAACTTCCATTTTATTCATTATGTTTCACCCTAATGATCAAGATTTTTTTTCAAATGATCAAGATTTTATAAAATAGTTTAAAAATAAAACATTTCATAATCATATGATGAATGGTTTTAAGGATTAAGTTTCTTAGAATGAAAAACAAGACAGAGAGCAAAAGGGGGGATGGGAGGAGGTGGGGGGAAGGAGGAGGAAAAAGAAGGGAGGGGGGAAGGAAGGGGTCCCAAGAATAACTTTATTGATTAGTACAAAATGATGGCTGAGATGGTTTATTTTATTATACATGTGATTTTATTTGTGGTACATTGGAATGCAAACCTTGAGATAGTTCTTTAAAGTAAGCCTTTACCAAAAGCTATTAGAAAGTTACAAATCTCCAGGGGAGTTAATTTACAAGCACAGGCTAAAGCTGTGCTGGGTGGATGGACTGTGACTGTGACTACTGGCCTGGGTGGATGGACTGTGACTATTACATTAGGCCCTAGAGTCCTGAGATCTTGGCTCTTCACCCCAGAATCCTCAGTAACTCACTGTGTGTATTAGGGACTCGCTTCCCTTGGGCTCTTGAAATTCTGCTTCAAGAGGGCCAATTAGCATGACTGCTAATACAAGACTCAACGCCACAAATAATCAAAATCTGAGGTCAAGGATTTCACCCCGTTGAGCGGTAGGGGGCGACTCATGACTATACCTTTTGTTTTTACCCCAGCTGGAAGAAAACCTTTCCTGCTTTCACAGGAAGTCATTCCTGAGATTATGGGCTCCATTTCAGAATGAATTCCTTCTTTCATTATTTTTTATTTCTTATAACACAATCGATGCATTAACAAAGACCAAAGCCTTATTTGAAGACCAAGTTAAAAAAAAAAAAAAAAACCAAGCAGAGGATGTGGTGCTGATCTAAGATTAGGACATAGCTCTGGGATGCAAGGGCTTCCCCTGTGGCTCATCTGGTAAAGAATCTGCCTGCAATGTGGGAGACCTGGGTTCCAACCTGGGTTGGGAAGATCCCCTGGAGAAGGGAACAGCTACCCACTCCAGTATTCTGACCTGGAGAATTCCATGGACTGTATAGTCCATCAGGTCACAAAGAGTTGGACATGACTGAGTGACTTTCACTTTCATTCAGTCATTCATGCTTTCATTCCATGAATCATGAGACACACCCATTTTCTAAAATTGGAATGACTTATGAATCAGAAAAAATAGTCTGATTATAATTGTATTTCAATTATGAGAACTGACCACTCCCATTTGAGATGATATATGGTGTGTTATGGCCCATTCATATCTTGGTTGATTTTCTAGCTATGTAAGCCTGATTTTGAGGGGAAAGGCAAGTGCTCTCAGCACTTCTGCTTTTGTCGTTTAGCTGCTAAGTCATGTCCAACTCTTTTTCGACCCCATAGACTATAGCCCTCCAGGCTCCATGGGATTTTCCAGGCAAGAATACTGGAGTGGGTTGCCATTTCCTTAGGCCAGGTTTGTTCTTTCACAAAGAGCAGGGTCAAAATAAAATGTCTTTGCATGAGATGGGGCTATTTTATCCTTGTATGGGAATGTAAAAATTAATGAGTCACATTTATTTGTTAGATAACTAGTAAGAAACCCCATCACCCCACGGCTCTCTCCCATAGCTCTTGCTGGTAGCAGCAATTATGGGAAATCATAGCATCCATCATCATTCCTTCTACAGGGACTAGAGCTGTCCCTCTCCAGGCAAATGGACAAGGTTATGAGCAGAGAGGAATCTCAGCATCATGGCAAGGCCTAAAACCTGCATTTGAAAGACTGGAGAAAAATGAGAAGCAACTTCTTCTCCTGGTGGTGATTCCATAATATCAGACGAGTTCTATTAAGAACAGTGAGGAAAGCTGAACAGAACATCGAAGACAAGTGTGTGAAGGTGAATTATCAAGGTGGTGAGAGTTTGAGGGCCAAGATCCTAGAGAAAAGGGTTAGCAGAGAATTTACTTTTGAGACATTTGCCCATTCTTAAGAGGCAGGGACATTTCCAGCCTCTTACACTAAAGGGACAAAAATTGGAGTTCAGAGCCCCCAAGGAGGAGTCCACATAATCACCTTGGGTGTTCAGCTGGGATTTCCAATGGGCTACACCGAGGACTGGGGTGAAAATAGAGAAACTCTCCAAAAGATTGAAACCCAGCTTCCAATCAGCTCAGTTTTTGATTGGGTTAAGACAAGGTCTCTGAGCCTCAGTGTTATTACCATTTGGGGAGAGCTAATGGGCTTCCCCAGTAGCTCAGTGGGTAAAGAATCTGCCTGCAATACAGGAGATGAGGGTTCCATCCCTGGGTTGAGAAGATCCCCTGGAGAAGGGCATGGCAACCCACTCCAGTATTCTTGCCTGGAGAATCCCCACAGACAAAGAAGCCTGGCAGGCTACAGTTCATAGGGCCACAAAGAGTTGGACACGACTGAAGTGACTTAGCACGCACACACACACAAATGGGATCAGCCTGTGCATTGTAGGATATTGAGCAGCCTCCCCTGGCTTCTACCTACTAGAGGCAGTAGCACCCTCTCCCAAGTTCTGACAACCAGAGATGTCTCCAGGCATTGCCAGTATCCCCTGGTGAACAGAGCCTCTCTGATTTAAAACCAGAGCATGAGGGTATCTCCTCAGACCTTACTGCCTGCCAGAAACAAAAGTAAATCCTACCATAACCCAAAGATGATAGGTGATGTATAATTTTTTATACATGATATCCAGTATCTAATAAAAACATCACTTTAAAACAGATGATAAGGGGGGAGGAGCCAAGATGGCGGAGGAACAGGACGGGGAGACCACTTTCTCTCCTACAAATTCATCAAAAGAATAACTGAACGCAGAGCAAACTTCACAAAACAACTTCTGATCGCTAGCTGAGGTCATCAGGCGCCCAGAAAACCAACCCATTGTCTTCGAAAGGAGGTAGGACAAAATATAAAAGATAAAAAGAGAGACAAAAGAGCTAAGGACGGAGATCCGTCCCGGGAAGGGAGTCTTAATAGAGGAAGTTTCCAAACACCAGGAAGCCCTCGCACTGGCAGGTCTGGGGGAAGTTTTTGAATCTCGGAGGGCAACCTAACTGGGAGGAAAAATTAAATAAGGCCCACAGATTACGTGCCTAAAAGCAACTCCCAGCAGAAAAGTACCCCAGACGCCCGCATCCGCCACCAGCAAGTGGGGGGCGGAACGGAGAGGAGCGGGCGGCATTGTTTAGGGTAAGGACCGGGTCTGAGTGCCCTGAGGGCAATCGGAGGGAGCTTTTGTGAGTTACCAACTTAAACTGTGGAACAGCAAAAGAGAGAGAGAAAATTAACCGGCCCGAACACACTGCCGGCCGTTCGCAGAACAGAGGGACCGAGCAAGTCCAGAGAAGAGCTAGCCGGCTGCGAACCGGCCCAGTCCCGCTGGAGGCTGGAGGCAGGGGGGAGGGGAAAGGGGCAGGCTCGGCCCCAAGGACCGCAGCCCCTACCGCACTGCAAACAGGCCTCCAGTTTCTAATCAAAGACGTCCTGAGATTCTGGATGGCGAGACACAGGGCGCAGACACCCTACTGGCGCGGGTACGGACTGGGGCTGGGGATGCGGAGGGCAGAAGGCGCACCGCACCCGGGGAGAGTGCGCCCGTCAAGCTCCTGGCTGCCTGAGCAGCTCGGGCGGGGAAGGCACAAAACGCAGGCGCAGCTTTTTGTTCCGGGCTTTTGTGGAACACCCGAGGGCTGGAACCACGCGCAGCGCAGGGCATGCTCCATATAGAACAGCCGGGAGCCTGAGCAGCGTAGATGGGGAAAGCAGCGCCAGTCCCTCCCCGCAGTGCAACGGAAATAGCAACCTGAATAAGAGACCACCTCCGCCCGCCTGTGTCAGGATGGAAATTAGGCACGGAAGAGACCAGCAAACAGAAGCCAAACAAACAAAGGGAACCGCTTCAGAAGGGACCGGTGCAACAGATTTAAATCCCTGTAGATAACACCGACTACACCGGAAGGGGCCTGTAGATATCGAGAAGTGTAAGCTGGAACGACGAGCTATCTGAAACTGAACCGAACCCACACTGACCACAACAGCTCCAGAGAAATTCCTAGATATATTTTTACATTTTTTTTTAAGTAAAGAAAAAAAATTTTTTTTTCTCTTTTATTTTCTTTTAAAATTCCCTATTACTCCCCCATTACTCCTTAACTTTCATTTTCATAGACTTTTATGATTTTTTAAATTAGGAAAAATTGTTTTTTTTCTTTCCTTTACTTTTTCTCTTCTATTTTCTATTTTTCTTTTTCTCTTATTTCCTTTCAAAGTCCTCTATTACTCCTCTACTACTCCTTAATTTTCATTTTCATTACACTATAACCTTACAAAAAAAAAAGAGAAGCCCTATTTTTAAACCGAACTTCATATATATTTCTAAAATTTTTTTGTGTGTTTTGGTTTTTGTTTTTAATATAGTATTTTTAAGAGTCTAACCTCTACTCCAGATTTTTAATCTTTGTTTTTCAGTATATGATATAAAATGTGGACATTTAGATGCAAGCTATTACATTTAGAATGGATAAATAAGAAGATCCTACTATATAGTATAGGTAACTATATTCACTATCTTGTGATAAACCATAATAGAAAAGAATATAAATAAGAAGGTATGTATTGTGTAACTGAGTCACTTTGCTATAGAGCAGAGATTTTCACAACATTGTAAGCCAACTATACTTCAATGAAAGAATTTTAAAAAGAAAAAAAAAAAGAATCCAATATTCAGTTCCCATTTTTATTCAGGAGTGTGTTGATTATTCTCTCCCAATCTTGACTCTCCATTTTCTACCTCAGAACACCTCTATTTCCTCCTTTCCCCTTCTCTTCCCAGTCCAATTCTGTCAATCTTTATGGGTGTCTGGGCTACGGAGAACATTCTGGGAACAGACAACTGCGTAGATCTGTCTCTCTCCTCTTGAGTCCCCCTTTTTCTCCTCCTGCTCATCTCTATCTCCCTCCTCCCTTTCCTCTTCTTCATGTAACTCTGTGAACCTCTCTGGGTGTCCCTAATGGGGGAGAATCTTTTCGCCATTAACCTAGAAGTTTTATTATCAGTGCTGTATAGTTGAAGAAGTCTTGAGACTACTGGAAGAATAAAACTGAAATCCAGAGGCAGGAGACTTAAGCCCAAAACCTGAGAACACCAGAAAACTCCTGACTACATGGAACTTTAAGTAATAAGAGACCGTCCAAAAGCTTCCATACCTACACTGAAACCAACCACCACCCAAGAGCCAATAAGTTTTAGAGCAAGACATACCACACAAATTCTCCAGCAACGCAGGAACATAGCCCTGAACGTCAACATACAGGCTGCCCAAGGTCACAACTAACACATCGACCCATCTCAAAACTCATTACTGGGCACTCCATTGCACTCCAGAGAGAAGAAATCAAGTTCCACGCACCAGAACACCGAGGCAAGCTTCCCTAACCAGGAAACCTTGACAAGCCAATCGTCCAACCCCACCCACTGGGTAAAACCTCCACAATAAAAAGGAACCACAGACCTCCAGAATACAGAAAGCCCACTCCAGACACAGCAATCTAAACAAAATGAAAAGGCAGAGAAATACCCAACAGGTAAAGGAACATGAAAAATGCCCACCAAGTCAAACAAAAGAGGAGGAGATAAGGAATCTAACTGAAAAAGAATTTAGAATAATGATAATAAAAATGATCCAAAATCTTGAAAATAAAATGGAGTTACAGATAAATAGCCTGGAGACAAAGTTTGAAAAGATGCAAGAAATGTTTAATAAAGACCTAGAAGAAATAAAAAAAAGTCAATTAAAAATGAATAATGAAATAAATGAGATCAAAAACACTCTGGAGGGAACCAAGAGTAGAATAACGGAGACAGAAGATAGGATAAGTGAGGTAGAAGATAAAATGGTGGAAATAAATGAAGCAGAGAGGAAAAAAGAAAAAAGAATCAAAAGAAATGAGGACAACCTCAGGGACCTCTGGGACAATGTGAAACGCCCCAATATTCGAATCATAGGAGTCCCAGAAGAAGAAGACAAAAAGAAAGGCCATGAGAAAAATACTCGAGGAGATAACAGCTGAAAACTTCCCTAAAATGGGGAAGGAAATAGCTACCCAAGTCCAAGAAACCCGGAGAGTCCCAAACAGGATAAACCCAAGGTGAAACACCCCAAGACACATATTAATCAAATTAACAAAGATCAAACACAAAGAACAAATATTAAAAGCAGCAAGGGAGAAACAACAAATAACACACAAAGGGATTCCCATAAGGATAACTGCTGATCTATCAATAGAAACCCTCCAGGCCAGAAGGGGATGGCAGGACATACTTAAAGTAATGAAAGAGAATAACCTACAACCCAGATTACTGTACCCAGCAAGGATCTCATTCAGATATGAAGGAGAATTCAAAAGCTTTACAGACAAGCAAAAGCTGAGAGAATTCAGCACCACCAAACCAGCTCTTCAACAAATGCTAAAGGATCTTCTCTAGACAGGAAATGCAGAAACGCTGTATAAACGTGAACCCAAAACAACAAAGTGAATGGCAACGGGACCACACCTATCAATAATTACCTTAAATGTAAATGGGTTGAATGCCCCAACCAAAAGACAAAGATTGGCTGAATGGATACAAAAACAAGACCCCTATATATGCTGTCTACAAGAAACCCACCTCAAAACAAGAGACACATACAGACTAAAAGTGAAGGGCTGAAAAAAAATATTTCATGCAAACGAAGACCAAAAGAAAGCAGGAGTCGCAATACTCATATCGGATAAAATAGACTTTCAAATAAAGGATGTGAAAAGAGACAAAGAAGGACACTACATAATGATCAAAGGATCAATCCAAGAAGAAGATATAACAATTATAAATATATATGCACCCAACATAGGAGCACCACAATATGTACGGCAAATGCTAACGAGTATAAAAAAGGAAATTAATAGTAACACAATGATAGTGGGAGACTTTAATACCCCACTCACAACTATGGATAGATCAACTAAACAGAAAATTAACAAGGAAACACAAACCTTAAATGACACAATGGACCAGCTAGACTTAATTGATATCTATAGGACATTTCACCCCAAAACAATCAACTTCACCTTTTTCTCAAGTGCACACGGAACCTTCTCTAGAATAGATCACATCCTGGGCCATAAATCTAGTCTTGGAAAATTCAAAAAAATTGAAATCATTCCAGTCATCTTTTCTGAGCACCGTGCAGTAAGATTAGATCTCAATTACAGGAAAAAAATTGTTTAAAATTCAAACATATGGAGGCTAAATAACACGCTTCTGAATAACCAACAAATCATAGAAGAAATCAAAAAAGAAATCAAAATATGCATAGAAATGAATGAAAATGAAAACACAACAACCCAAAACCTATGGGACACTGTAAAAGCAGTGCTAAGGGGAAGGTTCATAGCATTACAGGCCTACATCAAGAAACAAGAAAAAAGCCAAATAAATAACCTAACTCTACATCTAAAGCAATTAGAGAAGGAAGAAATGAAGAACCCCAGGGTTAGTAGAAGGAAAGAAATCTTAAAAATTAGGGCAGAAATAAATGCAAAAGAAACTAAAGAGACCATAGCAAAAATCAACAAAGCTAAAAGCTGTTTTTTTGAAAAAATAAACAAAATTGGCAAATCATTAGCAAGACTCATTAAGAAACAAAGGGAGAAGAACCAAATTAACAAAATTAGAAATGAAAATGGAGAGATCACAACAGACAACACTGAAATACAAAGGATCATAAGAGACTACTACCAGCAGCTCTATGCCAGTAAAATGGACAACTTGGATGAAATGGACAAATTCTTAGAAAAGTATAACTTTCCAAAACTGAACCAGGGAGAAATAGAAGATCTTAACAGAACCATCACAAGTAAGGAAATGGAAACTGAAATCAGAAATCTTCCAGCAAACAACAGCCCAGGACCAGATGGCATCACAGCTGAATTCTACCAAAAATTTAGAGAAGAGCTAACACCTATCTTACTCAAACTCTTCCAGAAAATTGCAGAAGAAGGTAAACTTCCAAACTCATTCTATGAGGCCACCATCACCCTAATTCCAAAACCAAAGATGCCACAAAAAAAGAAAACTACAGGCCAATATCACTGATGAACATAGATGCAAAAATCCTTAACAAAATTCTAGCAAACAGAATCCAACAACATATTAAAAAAAATCGTACACCACGACCAAATGGGCTTTATCCCAGGAATGCAAGGATTCTTTAATATCCACAAATCAATCAATGTAATACACCACATTAACAAATTGAAAGATAAAAACCATATGATTATCTCAATAGATGCAGAGAAAGCCTTTGACAAAATTAAACACTCATTTATGATTAAAACTCTCCAGAAAGCAGGAATAGAAGGAACATACCTCAACATAATAAAAACTATATATGACAAACCCACAGCAAGCATCACCCTCAATGGTGAAAAATTGAAGGCATTTCCCCTGAAATCAGGAACAAAACAAGGGTGCCCACTCTCACCACTACTATTCAACATAGTTTTGGAAGTGTTGGCCACAGCAATCAGGGCAGAAGAAGAAGTAAAAGGAATCCAGATAGGAAAAGAAGAAGTGAAACTCTCTCTGTTTGCAGATGACATGATCCTCTACATAGAAAACCCTAAAGACTCTACCAGAAAATTACTAGAGCTAATCAACAAATATAGTAAAGTGGCAGGATATAAAATTAACACACAGAAATCCCTTGCATTCCTATACACTAACAATGAAAAAACAGAGAAATTAAGGAAACAATACCATTCACCATTGCAACAAAAAGAATAAAATACTTAGGAGTATATCTACCTAA
Source organism: Odocoileus virginianus (assembly GCF_023699985.2). Classification (NCBI taxonomy): domain Eukaryota; kingdom Metazoa; phylum Chordata; class Mammalia; order Artiodactyla; family Cervidae; genus Odocoileus; species Odocoileus virginianus. The sequence goes on from NC_069680.1 coordinate 21,839,824, forward strand.
AGAAACAAAAGACCTATACATAGAAAACTATAAAACATTGATGAAAGAAATCAAAGAGGACACAAACAGATGGAGAAACATACCATGTTCACTGATTGGAAGAATCAATATTGTCAAAATGGCTATTCTACCCAAAGCAATCTGTAGATTCAATGCAATCCCTATCAAACTACCAACGGTATTTTTCACAGAACTAGAACAAATAATTTCACAATTTGTATGGAAATACAAAAAAACCTCAAATAGCCAAAGTAATCTTGAGAAAAAAGAATGGAACTGGAGGAATCAACCTGCCTGACTTCAGGCTCTACTACAAAGCCACAGTCATCAAGACAGTATGGTACTGGCACAAAGACAGAAATATAGATCAATGGAACAGAACAGAAAGCCCAGAGATAAATCCACGAACCTATGGACACCTTATCTTCGACAAAGGAGGCAAGGATATACAATGGAAAAAAGACAACCTCTTTAACAAGTGGTGCTGGGAAAACTGGTCAACCATCTGTAAAAGAATGAAACTAGAACACTTTCTAACACCATACACAAAAATAAACTCAAAATGGATTAAAGATCTAAATGTAAGACCAGAAACTATAAAACTCCTAGAGGAGAACATAGGCAAAACACTCTCTGACATAAATCACAGCAGGATCCTTTATGACCCACCTCCCAGAATATTGGAAATAAAAGCAAAAATAAACAAATGGGACCTAATGAAACTTAAAAGCTTTTGCACAACAAAGGAAACTATAAGTAAGGTGAAAAGACAGCCCTTAGATTGGGAGAAAATAATAGCAAATGAAGCAACAGACAAAGGATTAATCTCAAAAATATACAAGCAACTCCTGCAGCTCAATTCCAGAAAAATAAATGACCCAATCAAAAAATGGGCCAAAGAACTAAACAGACATTTCTCCAAAGAAGACATATAGATGGCTAACAAACACATGAAAAGATGCTCAACATCACTCATTATCAGAGAAATGCAAATCAAAACCACAATGAGGTACCATTACACGCCAATCAGGATGGCTGCTATCCAAAAGTCTACAAACAGTAAATGCTGGAGAGGGTGTGGAGAAAAGGGAACCCTCTTACACTGTTGGTGGGAATGCAAACTAGTACAGTCACTATGGAAAACAGTGTGCAGATTTCTTAAAAACCTGGAAATAGAACTGCCATATGACCCAGCAATACCACTTCTGGGCATACACACTGAGGAAACCAGATCTGAAAGAGACACGTGCACCCCAGTGTTCATCGCAGCACTGTTTATAATAGCCAGGACATGGAAGCAACCTAGATGCCCATCAGCAGATGAATGGATAAGGAAGTTGTGGTACATATACACCATGGAATATTACTCAGCCATTAAAAAGAATTCATTTGAATCAGTTCTAATGAGATGGATGAAACTGGAGCCCATTATACAGAGTGAAGTAAGCCAGAAAGATAAAGAACATTACAGTATACTAACACATATATATGGAATTTAGAAAGATGGTAATGATAACCCTATATGCAAAACAGCAAAAGAGACACAGATGTACAAAACAGACTTTTGGACTCTGTGGGAGAAGGCGAGGGTGGGATGTTTCGAAAGAACAGCATGTATATTATCTATAGTGAAACAGATCACCAGCCCAGGTGGGATGCATGAGACAAGTGCTCGGGCCTGGTGCACTGGGAAGTCCCAGAGGAATTGGTTGGAGAGGGAGGTGGGTGGGGGGATCGGGATGGGGAATACATGTAACTCCATGGCTGATTCATGTCAATGTATGACAAAAACCACTGAAATGTTGTAAAGTAATTAGCCTCCAACTAATAAAAATAAATGAAAAAAAATTAAAAAATTAAAATAAAATAAAAATAAAAAATAAAACAGATGATAAAGTTGATAGACATGAAAAGAAATAGACAATCCACAATCATGGTGGGATATTTTAGAACACATTTTTCAGGAATGGATGGAATAAGTAGGAAAAAAAAATCAACAAGGGTTGGGCATTGTGGTTAATAACCTGTGAAGAAGGGAGTTTCTGAAAGGAAAGAGGAGGGCAGTTCCCTGGTGAACGCAGGGGTGCTGGAGGAAAGGGAAGCATTAGGGAAGATGGACAGATGGTGAGAAAAGACGTGTCTTTGTGGCCCACTTATGCTGAAAGCCTAACCTATAAGACCTCCTCACTGTGGGTGGTACAAGGGAACTGCCCAAGTGAAGATTTTTTTTTGTTCATTCCAGTAGATTCTATACTAGCTGCTCTGTGAAATCTCTGTTCATCTCAGTCCACAACTGTAGCTTCCATTGTGTTCAGTGGTGCTTGTGTTAGCTAAGACTAGTAAGGCAGGCAAAGGTGTGGTAAGTGTCTTCTGATCAACTGGGGAGTATGCCTCTAACAGACCTGCAGCTGAATTCTCTTTTTCCCAGACCCCTGCCATGGAGGCACCACCAGCTATCACCGGACTTAGCGTCCTGTTGTCTAAAGGCTGTTTCCAAATTAGGACACAGTAGGACTGACTGTCTGATTCCTGTTCCCACTCTCCCCTTGATGTGTTAACAGCAAAAAGCCCTTCAGGGCACAGAAGAGGGGCCTGTCCTACCTGGGTTACACAGGTATTATTGATACATGCTATATGGCAGTTATTATTCTAATTGCTGCCGAGATGCAGAACGTATAAGACCAGACATAGAGATGGGTAAGACCTGTCCTTGCCTCCAGGGAGCTCCTCCCCGCCTAGTGGGAATGAAGGGGTGAGTGGAGCGAACCAAGTAAACCAATAGCTTGAACACAGTGTGTGGAGGCTGTGCATGGTAGAACATAATTTGCTAATAAAATGCAGGTATAATCGGGACAAGTAGTTCATGGAGAGAGAGAACAGTAGATAAGGGGAATCTGGCTTAAGCATCTTCTGGGGAGCAGGAGTAACATGAACAAAAGTCTGCAGATGGAAAAGCAAGAAGTTCATTCAGAGAAAATTTTTTCTTAATATTTATTTTTATTTATGTGGCTACACCAGGTCTTAGATGCACATGGAGAATCTAGTTCCCTGATCAAGGATTGAACCTGGGTCTCCTGCATCGGGAGTGTAGTCTTAGCCACTGGACCACCAGGGAAGTCGCAATTCAGGGAAATTTTTACTCAATAGTTGTTGGGCACCTCCTCTGTACCAAGCATTGTGCTAGGAGGGAGACGGACATCAGCAAGCAAGACTCAGTCCTTCTCTCTAGGTTGCTTAGGGCTGATCCAGTAGGGAAGTTTGAAAAGGAAACAGGCGATTTCCAAGCCTTGATGGGGAGACGTTCTACAGTGAGCTGTCTGGAGTAGCTAGAGCATGGAATGCAGGCAAGGAAGTAGTGGGAGATAGTGAATCCATCTGTCAGGTTAGGCCTTAGGCTTCCCAGGTGGCACAGTGATAAAGAATCCACCTGCCAAAGCAGGAGATGCCAGGAGTTGCAGGTTCGATCCCTGGGTGCAGAAGACCCCCTGGAGGAGGGCATGGCAACTCACTCCAGCATTCTTGCCTGGGAAATTCCATGAACAGAGGAGCCTGGCAGGCTACAGTCCATGGGGTCCCAAAGAGTCCGATACGACTGAGCATGCACGCATATTATGCCTTAAAACTTAAGGTGGAGGAATTCCCTGGTGGTTCAGTGGCTACGACTTTGTTCCCAGTGCAGGGGGCCTGGTCTCGATCCCTGGTCAGGGAACTGGATCCCACATGCCATAACTAAGAGCTCGCATGCTGCAACTAAATATCCCCTGTGCTTCCACTAAGACCTGGTGCAGCCAAATAAATAAATATTTACAAAAAAAAAAAAAAACACCTTAAGGTGAGGTTTTGTGTGTGTGTGTGTGAAATTTGATTGGTAGTAGGGAGCAACCAATGTCTGTTGGACAGAAAATCTGTGCATTACACATGTGATTCTTTAGGCAAGATGCCGTCTTGTCCTTGATTCTTGCCTCCACCAAAGCCAAGTCCACAGGTCAAGGTGGAATGGACAGCAGCATGTGTGTGATTGATAGGGTGGATCTTGAGGCCTGAGTTCAAGCTTGTGGGGCATGGAGGTCCCCTGTTAACATCCATCCTATTCCCACTGCCTGAGAAGATAAGAGACCTGGCTTGACAGAGAATCGATAGTCAGCAGCTGACACTCTGTTTTTTTCCTGGAAAAAAAACTTTTTTTAAAAGCATGATCACTCTTTACTGTCCCAACTCATCTGCTAAAACCAGCATTTATAGTGTGTATGTGAGCTATGTATATAAACTGCCAGAATATAACCAACCCCATCTTTGAAGCTCTGTATTAGAATCAGGTGTTGCTAAGATCCGACAGGAAGCATTCACATACAGCGATCAAATGCTACTAGCCAGTGACTTAGCAAGTCTATGAGGCATTTGACATGACATATGATACCTTGAACCCAAGCTGCTAACAGCCTGATAGAATCGCATGGTGGATTATGACAGAGCAGAGTCCTTGTGGCTCCTCTCTTACTGGGAGACATGGTTAGTGGGGCAGCTGAGAAGAGACCCATTCTGACCTGGGGAGCGGATGCTAGTCAGATGCATCTCTGTTTGTGGATGATCTCACCACCCACCTCTTCTGAGACCTTTCTTTATCCATGATCTCAACACTCCTGTGTGTCCAACTTCTGTCTCTCACTTGATTTTCACATCAGCATTAAAATATCCTCAAGTCATCCTCACCCGTCTATTCAGTTACTGCTCCATCTCTCTCTTCCTTTGCAAAACCAAGTTTCTGGACGGAGTTGTCGTCACTCACCACTTCTAATTCTTCACCTCCTGTTTTATTCAAGTTCCTTTAGAACAGAGACCCATCTGGCTGGCACGAGGGAGCTGCCTCTTGCAGGGACATATGAGAAACCGTATGCAAACCTAGAGTTAAGATAATGAAATAAAGCTAGTCCCATAGAAACTTGGAATAAGGATGGCATGCCCATCAGGATCAAATGCTCCTCACCTTTCCTCCCCTCCACTCCCCTCCCTTCCCCTTCCCTCCTCTCCCCTTTCTCTCTCTCGGTTTCTCTCTGACCATCTCTTCCATTCCTCCATCTCTCTACATCTCACCTAGCACCCTCTCATAAGGTTGTCATCAGCTCCAGCCAACCTCAGAATCTTTAGCCTGGCTCCTACTGTCAACAGACGTATGCCCAAGAGAGATGGAATGTAATTAGCCTTGTAATTTCCTCAATAGAGGAGAGGAGTCATGTCTCTGACCTCATATTACAGGATGTGACTATTTAGGGCCAAGGGATCGTGCACAGGGCAGCCTCCGTTAGAAGGCCCTCGGAGGAGGAGAGCAGACCATCAGAAGCATCTTTGTTTTCCTCCCATTCACTCTTCAACCCAAGGCAACTGGCTTCTGTGCTCAGCAGCCCAGAAGCCGCCCTCACCGAGGTCGCAAACAACGCCTTTGTGGTTGAATCCAATGGCTAGTATTCATTTATTTCTGTCTACAAACATTCCAAGGCTTTTAAACTATTGACCCCTTTCCACTTCTTTTTCCTACAACTTCTGTGACACTTACACTCCTTAATTCTCCCCTTACTTTTCTGGCTGCTGTCCTCCAGCCTGTTCTGTGGGCCCCTCTTTCTCCTGCTCTCCTTTCGATGTCAGCCTCCCTCTGGGCCCAGATTCCCTTTCTTCTCCAGAGTCCTTCCTTCTCCAGGCCATCTGGTCCCTGGACACGGCCTCAATCACCAGCGCTATACTAAGAGCTTCCAGCTTTCTGTACCTGCTTGGCCTCCTCCCAGAACTCTTCACCACCTGGCCTGCTCTACCTGGATGCCCCCACAGGTACCTCAAAGTCGCTGTGTGTACATCTGAACTCACCACCTTCTCCCTCAAGCTTTTTCCTCCTTAGATGTTTTCAAGTTCACAAGATGGCACCACTGTCTTGCTCAAGCCAGAAACTGGGCCTCATACTTTATGCTTTTCTCTACCTCACTCTCCACACCCAACCAAATACCAAGCAAAACAGAATTGATAATTACTCCTTAATATAGCAAGTACCCAGTATGCCACTTTCTAAGTGTCTCTTTGCTTTTTTTCATTTTCCCTCCTGCCATCACCATTACTCCTAGGGTCATTCAAACAGCCTTGAAGTCAGGCTCTCTACCTTCAGTTTTCCAACCTGTCCAATCCAGTCACCCCACTATGACTAGGGTGTTCTTCTTCTTTTTCCTCTTTTAAAAAAATATAGTTTTAGTGCTTTTTAAAATACTCAAAGACTCAAACCACTACAAAAAATGGAGGCAGGTGACTTCCCTTGTGGTCCAGTGGTTAAGACTAGGAGTTCCCACTGCAGGTGGCATGGATTCCATTCCCGGTGCCTGGTTGGGGAATGAAAATCCCGCGTGGTGTTTGCACAGCCAAAAAAAAAAAAAAAGAAGAAGCAAAGAAAAAAAAATGGAGGCAGGCCCGTCTTAATATGAATATGCATATGTACTTTTATTACTTTTAAACTTTTTATTATGCAGAATTTTGAACATACATTAAAGAAGACAGAATACTACAATACTATATGTTCCTATTCCCCCACCCCCAACAGCCATCAGCCCAGGACAGGTCTGCTGAATTCCTGTCTCAATCTGCTCCCCACTCACATAATATTTTGAAGCAAACCCCATATAACCTATGATTTTATTCCTAAATAGTTCAGTTCAGTTCAGTTCAGTCACTCAGTCATGTCCGACTCTCTGCAACCCCATGAACTGCAGAACACCAGGCCTCCCTGTCCATCACCAACTCCCGGAGTTCACCCAAACCCATGTCCATCAAGTCAGTGATGCCATCCAACCATATCATCCTCTCTCGTCCCCTTCTCCTCCTACCCTCAATCTTTCCCAGCATCAGGGTCTTTTCAAATGAATCAACTCTTCGCATCCGGTGGCCAAAGTATTGGAGTTTCAGCTTCAACATCAGTCCTTCCAATGAACACCCAGGACTGATCTCCTTTAGGATGGACTGGTTGGATCTCCTTGCAGTTCAAGGGACTCTCAAGAGTTTTCTCCAACACCACAGTTCAAAAGCATCAATTTTTCTGCACTCAATTTTCTTTATAGTCCAACTCTCACATTCATACATGACTACTGGAAAAACCATAACCTTGACTAGACAGGCCTTTGTTGGCAAAGTAATGTCTCTGCTTTTTAATATGCTGTCTAGATTGGTCATAACTTTCCTTCCAAGGAGTTAGCGTCTTTTAATTTCACTGCTGCAATCACCATCTGCAGTGATTTTGGAGTCCAGAAAAATAAAGTCAGTCACTGTTTCCAATTTCCCCATCTATTTGCCATAAGGTGATGGGACCGGATGCCATGATCTTAGTTTTCTGAATGTTGAGTTTTAAGCCAACTTTTTCACTCTCCTCCTTCACTTTCATCAAGAGGCTCTTTAGTTCTTCTTCACTTTCTGCCATAAGGGTGGTATCATCTGCATATCTGAGGTTAGTGATATTTCTCCCGGCAATCTTGATTCCAGCTTGTGGTTCCTGGATTTCTAAAAGATAAAAGATTTTTAAAATACCATTATCAGACTTAGAATAACAATATAACTCCTTAGCATTAAATATCTAAAATATCTAGCGTGCAGATTTCCAATTGTCTCATAAATATCACAAGTTTTTAAAAACTTAGGATGTAAATGAAGTTTATACATTGTAATTATTGCTGTGTCTTTATCTTTTTAATTTTTTTACTTAAAAAATATTTATTTGTTTGGCTGTGCCTGATCTTAGTTCTCGCACGTGGGATCTTTGATCTTCATTGCACCATGCAGGATCTTTTAGTTTTGGGATGTGACCTCTCAGTTGTGGGTTGTGGCATCTAGTTCTCTGATCAGGGATTGGACCTGGGCCCCCTGCATTGGGAGCAAGAAGGCTTAGCCACTGGACTACCAGGGAAGTTCTTGCTGTGTCTTTAGATGTTTTTAAATCTGTTTCTTCTCCTTCTCTCTCTTTCTTTTCCTTGCAGTTTATTTACTGAAATTAAGAGAAAAAAGACACATTGTCGTGTCCTGTAGTGATTTCCACATTCTGGGTTTTGCACCCCATGGTATCATTTAACTAGATGTTAGTCTTCTGTATTTCCTATATATTGGCCATTTGATTTAGAAAAGCTTTTAGTCAGTTAGGGCCGTCAAAACAAAATACTGTCGGCTGGTTGGCTTCAACAGTAGAAATCTATTCCTCACAGTTCTGGTAGCTGGCAAGTCCGGGATTAGGGTGCCAGCATTGCTGGGTTCTATGAGGACTCTATTCCTGGCTTCTTTCTGTGTCCTCGCATGGTGGTGAGAGAGCTCTGATCTCTCCTTCTCCTATAGGGACGTTAATTTCTTCAAGGGGTCCCCACCCTCATGACCTCACTTAAAGGGCCCACCTCCAAATAACATCACACTGAGAATTAGGGCTTCAGCAAATAAATTTGGTGGGGAAGGGGGAAGGGAGAGAGGAGTACAAACATTCAGTCCATAACAGAGAATACATTTTTTTTATTAGCAGCATCATTGCATCAGACTCTTAATATTTAGGATCTTAAGGTTGATTGGTTTTCCTTAATAGTTTGAATTTCTTGGACAAGTAGACATGTCAAAATCTGATTACATCCTCCCCTATTTAAAATCCTTGGGCAAGAAGCAACCTAGATGCCCATCAGCAGACGAATGGATAAGGAAGTTGTGGTACATATACACCATGGAATATTACTCAGCCATTAAAAAGAATTCATTTGAATCAGTTCTAATGAGATGGATGAAACTGGAGCCCATTATACAGAGTGAAGTAAGCCAGAAAGATAAAGACCATTACAGTATACTAACACATATATATGGAATTTAGAAAGATGGTAATGATAACCCTATATGCAAAACAGAAAAAGAGACTCAGATGTATAGAACAGACTTGTGGACTCTGTGGGAGAAGGCGAGGGTGGGATGTTTCAAGAGAACAGCATCGAAACATGTATATTATCTAGGGTGAAACAGATCACCAGCCCAGGTGGGATGCATGAGACAAGTGCTCGGGCCTGGTGCACTGGGAAGACCCAGAGGGATTGGGTGGAGAGGGAGGTGGGAGGGGGGACCGGGATGGGGAATACATGTAAATCCATGGCTAATTCATTTCAATGTATGACAAAAACCACTGCAATGTTGTAAAGTAATTAGCCTCCAACTAATAAAAATAAATGAAAAAAAAAATCCTTGGGCAATACTCCCCTTTTCCTCAGGTTAAAGGCCACAGGAGTGATCTTGTTCTCTGGCCACTGCAATTGGTCAAGGGGTGATTATGTGACCCAAGCTGTGCCAATCAGAGCCCTTTATTAGCTTTTTCTTCTGGAGCTGCTGAGACTCTTTTGTGCTGTTTCCTGACACTAGGTGAGGCACAGAGGAATTCTTGTGAAAGTTCTCTTGTGTCCATGAAGGGACTTCTGCACATGGTTCTTAATCCTGGCTGCACAGAGAGATTTTTTAAAATACACTAACCCATGAAAGAAGCCAGACACTAAAGACCACATATTATATGATTCCATTTTATGAAATGTCCAGCAAATCCATAGTGAAAGAAAGTAACTTAGTGCTTACCAGGGGTTAGAGATGAGGAGAAATGCATGGTGATGGTGAATGGATCTGAGGTTTTTTGGGTGGGGGATGATGAAAGTGTTCTGGAATTAGACAGCAATCATAAATGTATGACTTTGTGAATATATTGCTGGTTGTACACTTTTGTGGGTTTTTTTGTTTGTTTGGTTGGTTTTTGGCTGCAGCTTGTGGCTTCTAGTTCGCTGACCAGGGATCGGGTCCAGGTGCTTGGCAGTGAAAGTTCAGAGTACCAACCACTGGATCACCAGAGAATTCCCTGACTTGTATACTTTTAAAAGTGCACCTTATAGTAAATGAACTATTTCTCAACAAAACAATTTATAAGCCTAGACTCCCCCCAGGCGTGGATACTTTTGGAAAGCTCCCCAGATTATTCTAATAGCAGCAAGGCTTGAGATCCACTGTTAGAGCAACACACCCACTCCCTCCCTTCCCCACTCTCTTGCCTCCAGGAGAAGTGGAGTACCTAGAGAGAGAGCTTTGAGTGTGTTTGCTTGACTCCTGACTCCATACTTCCCTTTCTCTTTCTCTTCCCTCTCTCAGATCAGTGCTGCAGGAAAGATCTCAAGAAGCCCAGTTATGGCTGTAGATCTTAGTCTCTCTTATGGACTGAATTTATATTCCCCCCCATTCACATGTATTCACTTGGTGTGAATTTCTTTGGGCATAGGGCCTTTAAGGGTTTCCCTGGTAGCTCAGTTGGTAAAGAATCCCCCTGCAATGAGGGAGACCTGGGTTCCATCCCTGGGTTGGGAAGATCCCCTGCAGAAGGGAAAGGCTACCCACTCCAGTATTATGGCCTGGAGAATTCTATGGACTGTATAGTCCATGGGGTTGCAAAGAGTCGGACACAACTGAGCAACTTTCACTTTCACTGGTGACTCAGCAGTAAGAAAAGAAATCCACCTAAATGAAAGTGGTTTTTGATCCCTGGGTCAGAAAATCCCCTGAAGAAGGAAATGGCAATACACTTTAGTATTCTTGCCCAAAATTTCATAGACAGAGGAACCTGGTGGGCTACAGTCCATGGGGTCCCAAAGAGTCAGACATGACTGAACACGCACACAGGGCCTTTAAAGTGGTAACCTTGGCAGCTCAGTTGGTAAAGAATCTGCCTGTGATGCAGGAGATCCTGGTTTGATTCCTGGGTTGGGAAGATCCCCTGGAGAAGGGATAGGTTACCCACTCCAGTATTCATGGGCTTCCCTGGTGGCTCAGGTGGTAAAGAATCTGCCTGCAGTGTAGGAGACCTGGGTTCGACCCCTGGGTTAGGAAGATGCCCTGGAGGAGGGCATGGCAGCCCACTCCAATGGAGATTCTTGCCTGGAGAATCCCCATAGACAGAGGTGCCTGGTGGTCTACAGTCCATGGGGTCGCAAAGAGTGGACATGACTGAGTGACTAAGAACACAGCACAAGGTTAAATGAAGTCATCAGGGTGGGGCCTTGTCCTCATCTAAAGAGGAAGACACACAAGGGATGAGTTCACACAGAGAAAAGGCCATATGAAGAAAGAAAGAGCGTGCCATCTGCAAGCCAAGGGGAGTCTCAGGAAAAATCAAATGTGCCAACACCAGCCTAGAGCACTCTGTTACTGCAGCCTTAGCAGACTAATACAGTCTCCAATCCAGTTGTTTTGGTAATAGCGCAGGAGGTAGGCAGTCATATCTGTTTATAATGATAATTTTGTCTTATCTTTTCTCATTGTTATGCCTCCAACTTTTAAAAGTTGTGTAATTGTGGTGTCTAAAACTTCCAGGAAAAGTGCTGAATAAATGAGGAATAACAGACTTTCTTGTCCCGTTCCTTGACTTAATGAGACTGCCTCTAGTGTTTCATGGATAAATATGACGTTTGCTTTTCATTTCTGATTTCTAAGTCAGATTGCTATAACAAAGTACCACAGACTGGGTAGCTTATAATCAGTGAATATTCATTTCTCACAATCCTGGAGGCTTGAAGTTAGGGTGCCAGCATGTTGGGGTGATAGCTCTCTTCTGGGTCACTGAGTTCTTATTGTATCATTATGTGGCTGAAGGTGTCAGAGATCTCTCTGGACCCTCTCTCAAAAGGGCACTAATCCCATTCATGAGGCCTCCATCCTCATGACTTAACCACCTTCCAAAGACCTCACCTACTAATATCAAATTTGGGCAGGTCACAAACATTCAGACTGTAGCAGACACTTTTCTTCCAACTAACCCATCTTGACAAACCACCTTCTTCCTGCCCACCTGTCTAGACACTTCTAAGGTTTCCTCTGCACACTCACCAGGCTATAAACAAAATGAACTATGGGCTATTTTTTGGACTCGCCACTCCCTTTCATGGCTTCATGCCTTCATACATCCTCTTCTTCATTCCAGGAACACCCTGAACAATATTCAAACATCTGGCAGATGAAGAATAACCAGATAAAATTTTATTTCCTCTTTAGACCCAGAACATAAGGAAGAGGGGCTTCCCAGGTGGCACTAGTAGTAAAGAACCCACCAGTCAAGGCAGGAGACTCAAGAGATGTGGGTTCAATCCCTTGGGAAGATTCCCTGGAAATCCCAAGGAAATGGCAACCCACTCCAGCATTCTTTCCTGGAGAATCCGTGGACAGAGGAGCCTGGTGGGCTACAGTCCACAGGATCAAACAGAGTTGGCATGACTGAAGCAACTTAGCACAAGAATGCACATAGGGAAAAAGATTCCTGCTTCTCTTCCCATTTGGGATAATATCAGAGGAAACATTCTCATCACCCTTGCTTTCTCCCAGGGGAGAGGCGGACAGGCTGATGGCACCACTGTGGGGTGACTGGTCTTAAAGGCAGGGCCCAGGCTCCACCCTTCTTTCACTTCCTGAGTTCACACATGGTGCTGGCCACATGGGTATAGTTAGCACCTCTTGACAGGGCCACCCTCCTCGGGGAGGGGGAAGCAGGGATCTGCCTTTGTCTCTTTTCTAACATCTCCCTGAGACTGGATGGGTAGATCCAGTGACCCTTGCCCTGGGGTCCTGCTCTGTTCACTCAGCAGAGGGATAGGAGGACTATGTCTCCCTGGGGCCTAGGTTTAAGCATGTTCAAGTTCAGCTTTTGATGGAACTTTGCATGAAGGCTGGTTTTCTATTTCCTGTTTGGCTGGAGATTCTCAGACGTATCCTGTTCAGTTGGTGTTCAGCCTGGTGTGCGGGGAAGGTGAGAGAATCTCACCCAGTGCTCTCATCAAATGCTTGCTGGGTAAATGAGGGAACTGACGTATGTACTCCAGGCTCTCCCTGCTCTGGTCATAGCTACTATTTGCTGAGTACCTTCCATGATCTCACTGCATCCTCTCAACAAGTCTATTGGCTGCCCAGGTGGCTCAGTGGTAAAGAATCTGCCTGACAGTGCAGAAGACTCAGGAGATGCAGGTTCAAGCCCTGGGTGGGGAAGATCCCTCGGAGGAGGAAATGGCAACCCACTCCAGTATTTTTGCTTGGGAAACCCCTGGCAGACTACAGTCCATGGGGTCACAAAGGGTTGGATGCAACTGAGCATGAGCATGCAACAACTCTATCAAATGTGTATCATTATTTCCATTTTGTAAAAGAGGATATCCTCTATACCACCATCATATTAACTCTCCTAGAGAAATTCTCTGTTTTTTAAAAAAGCAGCCTCCAATGTGGAGAGAAGGGAACCCTTCTACACTGTTGGTCAGAATGTAAATTCATACAGCTACTCTGGAGAACAGTATGAAGAGTATGAAGCTTCCTTAAAAAGTTAAAAATAGAGCTACTGTATGACCCTGCAATCCCACTCCTGGGCATATATCTGGAGAAAAACATGATCCAAAAGGATACATGCACCCCAATGTTCATTGTAGTACTGTTTACAATAGCCAAGACATAAAAGCAACCTAAATGACCTAAATGTCCATTGACATAGGAATGGATAAAGAAGATGTATGTGTGTGTGTGTGTGTATAAATATATATATATAAATATATACATATGCAAAGGAATATTACTCTGCCATTAAAAAGAATGAAATAATGCCCTTGCAGCAACATGGATGGGACCTAGAGATTTTCATATTGAGTGAAGTAAGTCAGACAGAGGAGAAGTATCAGATGACATCCATTATATGTGGAATCTAAAAAGAAATTACTCTAGTGAACTTACCTACAAAATAGAAAAGACACAGACTTAGAGAACAAACTTAGGATCGTCGGGAGAAGGGCTAGTTTGGGAGTTTGGGATGGACAGGTACACACTTCTATATTAAAAATGCTAACGAGGACCTACTGTATAGCACACGCAACCCTTCTCAATGTTGTGTGGCAGCTTGGATGGGAGGGGAGTTTGGGTGAGTGGGATGACTGGTGTGTACATATAGCTGAATTCCTTTGCTGACAGCCTGAAACTATCGCAACATTGTTAATTGGCTATACCTCAATACAAAATAAAAAGTTTTTTAAAAAGCAGCCCCCATTCCTCACAAAACCCAGCCCTAGTGCCATCAATCTTCATTTTGCCTGCTTTTCGGCAGCTAAGCAACTGCCTCACCTCTATATTGCCCTAGGTATTACTGATCTTGCTGAAACAAGCACTTTCCTGCCTTAGTTCCTGCTTTCATGCTATTACAGATATTTATTGAGCACCTACTATGTGCTTGGTACTGAACCAGGTGCTGGGGACATGGTGGGTCATGAAGAAAAATATAGTCTCTGCCCTCAGGGCACTTTCCTGGACCAGGTCAACAGATTTGAACAAGCCCAGTGACTGTTCCAAAGAAGAACCGCGGGCTGAGTGGGTGTGAGACAGAGGGACATGCCGTAATTTGGCAAGCTGGGGAAGGCTGTTGTGAAGAAATGATGAATTTAAGACTGTTTTCCATGTGCTTGCTCAGGCCACCCTGAATATCTGGTGAATGGAAGAAGCTCAAAACTGGGGACTCTGTAAACAACAAGGTCCTACTGTCAGGGAATTATATTCAATAGCTTATGATAAACCATAATAGAAAAGAATATATGAATCACTTTGGTGTACAGCAGAAATTAATACAATGTTGGAAATTATACTTCAATAAAGTTTTTAAAAATTAAAAAAAAATAAAAGAACTGGGACTCTATTGTTGTTTAGTTGCTAAGTCATATTTGACTCTCGCAACCCCACGGACTGTGACCCACCAGGCTCCTCTGTCCATGGGATTTTCCAGGCAAGAATAATGGATTGACTTGCCATTTCCTTCTGCATCGGATCTTCCCAGCCAAGGGATCAAATCTGGGTCTCCTGTATTGGCAGGCAGATTCTTCATCACTGAGCCACCGGAGAAGTCCAGACTCTGTTACTCGCTGGTAATATTGCTTTGGCCAAAAAGGGCATTCAGGTTCCCAGACGAACTTTCTGGCCCATGCAGTATTTATGTGTTGCTTTTCAAAATCAGAATTACAGGTAGTTGGCATTAAAAGAACCCTGAGCCCAGAGTTAAGGTGATCTTTCACTTTAACTTTCTATAGGTACATACCCATTTGCCCAGCATTTATTAGATGAAGAGTGTTGAGCACTTATGATACATCAAGAACTCTGAGGACTGTGGTGATGCCACACTGAACAAAATTTGGCCCCATCTACATTGTGGAAAATATTGTCTTTTCTCTGTTGATTATAATTACTTGTTTGCCCTATAACCCAAATGTTGTATTGTTAGATTGTGTTGTATTGTTAGATTGAGGGAAATTTATGAGCATACCATGAGTATATTTTTGAGTTGGTATAATTTCACTTCCTTCTTTCTCAAAACTTTTACTATTGGTAACACTGCACCAAAATTTCCCCCTTTTTTTTAAAGCATGGCAGGGATATGGAAATTTCTTATATGAATGTGGAATTAGGTACAAAGAAGGAATAAGTGATTGTGATCAAGACACCTGGTTTCTAGTGCCAGGTCCGCCCACAAATTAGCTGCATCACTTTGAGCAAATTCCTTAACTTCTGTAGACTTTGGCCCTTCTTCTGTAAAATAAAGCTGTTAAACTAACCAAAAGTCCCCTCCCCCCTTAAATTTCTATGCTTTCATGATTCTAGAGAGAATCATAAGGAAGAGAGAGTGAAACAGCTGGGACAATTAGGAAACTGTTTCAAGAAATAAAAAAAGAAAATAAGGGGAAAGGAAAATTCCAAGGACAAAGAGCCAATACAAAGAATTTAGAACAGCAGAAAGGTAGAGGATCCACCTGCCAATTCAGAAGACTTGGGTTCGATCCCTGAGTCAGGACTATGCCCTGGAGAAAGAAATGGTAACCTACTTCAGTATTCTTGCCTGGAGAATTCCATAGACACAGGAGTCTGGCAGGCTACAGTCCATGGGGGTCACGAAGAGTCAGACACACGCACATGCATGAAAAGTAAAACAAGGTAAAAAGGAGGAAATGGAAGCTAAAATGTTTTCAAAGGAATTGCAAACATAAATCATATGAAACTTCATTTTTAAGCCAAAGAGGAAGAAGAAGTCTGGTTATTTACATTTCTCTTATATTGGGATGAAGTCTTCAGAAGTTCCTATGACTTGCCTCTCTAAGCAATTCTAAAGAAAAAAAAAAGAGCTGGTATTCTGTAGCTACTTTGAGCTCTCAGCTTGTTAATACTAGTACATAGTTGTTATTGAGTGAATAAATGGTTTTTCAGGAGAAGAGAGACAGAGAATGTTGTGGGCTAAAATGAGATAAAGTGGGGTCAGACGTGAATGAATCATTCAGTTTTATCGGTTCTCCTCCAGACTAAGACAGAACGATTACATTTCCCGACTTCCTCCAGCCTTCCAACAAAGCACTGTACAGAGGAGGGGAATTCGGCTTAGCTCACAGCCACCTGACCCGCATGACAATGGGGCCCTGGCGCAGGCTGTTGTGTGAGTGGCTTACTCCGATTCTGTTGGTCCATCAGAGGCAACACTGCACAAACAGAAACGGCAGTCCCTGAGCAAACCATCACTTGGTACAGAAAGGAGGATGGAAGCATCTGTTCTGGGCTTTTCCCATCTTCTCTGCTCCTCTCTCTCGGTCCCGGTTATCTTGCTCTTGTGGTCAGAAGTAGGGTGAATCTGTGTGTCTCCTTCATCCTCGGAGGGGCTCAGAGACCTTGACAAATTCCTTGTGTCCTGTCTCTCTCATTTTCCACATCCCTAAATAGGGGTGCTCATGTGCATCATGTTAAGTAGACTGAGGGTGCCTATCACAGAGTCTTATGCAGAATGAATGCTCCAAAAGGTTAATCATTCGTAGAATGTGTTTTCACTCCATGGACATTCTTTTTCCTTTTCAAAGAATAAGATAAATTGTTTAGAACAGAATACCACGTTTTGAAAGATTTCTCTGAAAAACGCTGTTACTGGCGTTAGGGATAGGAATATGAAATTTTTGTAATGGAAAAGTCATACAAGATATTACAGATAGATTCCTTGGGACAATAAGTGTTAAGTCATAGAATCATGAATTTTATGATTCTAGGATATGGGAAGAATAGAGAGCTTATTCGGAAAGGGATTCCAGGCCATTTCACCAGTAAATATGTTGTTAATCTCCCTTTTGCTTTGGAGAATCATGGCTTTTGGTGGTGTTGAGTAAATTAACCCACAATAGATGTGATCAAGTTAAGATGGGGTCATACTGGAGACCTAATCAAATGGCTGATGCCTTTATAAGAAGAGGGACAATTGCATACAGACACACAGACCCACTTGGAAGAACATCATGTGACAGTACAGGCAGAGTTTGGAGTGATGCATCTACAAGGCAAGGGACACCAAGGATTGCTGGCCAACACCAGGAGCTAAAAGGGACAGGAAGGATTCTTCTCTAGAGCTTTCAGAGGGAGCACATCCCTGCCAGCACCTTGATTTTAGACTTCTAGTCTGCAAAACTGCAAGAGGATAAATTTCTGTTGCTTTAAGCCACTCGGTATGTGGTGCTTTGTTACAACAGCCCCAAGAAACTAACACATTGACCAAATAACATCTGCTTATCCCCTCTCTTGTCTATCAGTTCAGTTCAGTTGCTCAGTCATGTCCGACTCTTTGCGACCGCATGGACTGCAGCACGCCAGGCCTCCCTGTCCATCACCAACTCCCAGTTTACTCACACTCATGTCCATTGAGTCAGTGATGCCATCCAACCATCTCATCCTCTGTCGTCCCCTTCTCCTCCCACCTTCAATCTTTCCCAGCATCAGGATCTTTTCAAATGAGTCAGTTCTTCTCATGAGGTGGGCAAAGTATTGGAGTCTCAGCTTCAGCATCAGTCCTTCCAATGAATATTGAAGACTGATTTCCTTTAGGATGAACTGGTTGGATCTCCTTGCAGTCCAAGGGACTCTCAAGGGTCTTCTCCAATACCACAGTTCAAAAGCATCAATTCTTCTGATCTCAGTTTTCTTTATAGTCCAACTCTCACATCCATACATGACACTGGAAAAAACATAGTCTCAACTAGAAGGACCTTTGTTGGCAAAGTAATGTCTCTGCTTTTTAATATGCTGTCTAGGTTGGTCAAAACTTTCCTTCCAAGGAGTAAGGGTCTTTTTGTTTCATGGCTGCAGTCATCATCTGCAGAGATTTTGGAGCCCCCCAAAATTAAGTCTGCCACTATTTCCACTGTTTCTTCATCTATTTGCCGTGAAGTGATGAGACCAGATGCCATGATCTTTGTTTTCTGAATGTTGAGCTTTAAGCCACCTTTTTCACTCTCCTCTTTCACTTTCATTATGAGGCCGTTTAGTTTTTCTTCACTTTTGGCCATAAGGGTGGTGTCACCTGCATATCTGAGGTTATTGATATTTCTCCCAGCAATCTTGATTCCAGCTTGTGCTTCTTCGAGCCCAGCGTTTCTCATGATGTACTCTGCATATAAGTTAAATAAGCAGGGTGACAATATACAGCCTTGACGTACTCCTTTTCCTATTTGGAACCAGTCTGTTGTTCCATGTCCAGTTCTCTCTGTTGCTTCCTGACCTGCATACAGGTTTCTCAAGAGGCAGGTCAGGAGGTCTGGTATTCCCATCTCTTTCAGAATTTTCCACAGTTTATTGTGATCCACACCGTCAAAGGCTTTGGCATAGTCAATAAAGCAGAAATAGATGTTTTTCTGGAACTCTCTTGCTTCTTCAATGATCCAGCAGATGTTGGCAATTTGATCTCTGGTTCCTCTGCCTTTTCTAAAACCAGCTTGAACATCTGGAAGTTCATGGTTCTCTTGTCTATAGAATAGGACTAATTCTTGCTCTCACTAGATGTGGGGTTTCTAATGGAGATAATTATCAATACTTAGTATTTTATATTAGGATATTATACATTTGGGTTGGGGAACCTTTCAGATGGCTGAGTTGGTAAGAGCCCAGGAGAAAGCAAGATGCTCTCTCTACAAGCCCTCTTTTGTGCAGCTCCATCGAGGGCAGGAGACCCTGTCGGAAGAAGCCAGGCACCACAAAATCATCTGTGAAGGCTGCTGATATTTTCACCCTACTACCTCAAAATGGGAGCTTCCCAGGTGTCACAGTGCAGAAGAATCTGCCTGTCAGTGCAGGAGAAGCAGGTTCAATCCCTGAGTCAGGAAGATCCCTGGAGAAGGAAGTGGCAACCCACTCCAGTATTCTTGCCTGGGAAATCCCATGGACATGGAAGAACTTAGAGGGCTACAGTCCATGGGGTCGCAAAGAGTCCAGCATGACTTAGCAACTAAACAGCAACCACCTCAAAATAAAAATGCATGTTTTAAGTATTTTGAGCTCTATAGAGACTGCTGTGGGAAATTAGAGGTAACAGTATCTTTCTTTGCCTTCTTTTTTTTAAGAAAAAACTGATTTCCCTTCCTCGTGCTTGCTATTCATATCTTTCCCTTAAGACATCTTCTCCTTGGTACCTGGCGATAAATAATTCTTGTCCTGATGTCATTGGTGATTCCACAGCTGAGTAAAGGTATTATTTTTCCATTCTGTCAGGAACTCAGCTATTTATTTCCATTCATTCATAGACTTGTGTCTGAGAAGGATATTTTGGTTGAATACATTCCCTTACTTGTTAGGTTGCACAGATAAGTGTTAATGAAACACATCCCTAGTACTGTGGGCTTTTTTTCTTTTTAATGTGAAACGCTGTTTTACTTTGTTAACCCCCTTTTAACTGACTTTATGTTTTTTTTTTTTTTTCTTAAAACATCTCTCACCACTTACATTGAGTCATATAGAACCTGGAACTGCTACTAAGCCAATGACCTGAAAAAGGATCTGTAGCTTAATTATATTAATGTTAGTGCTTAACTCTCTGGTCTCACTTTCTAACTCCAAAAAAGGTTTTGTTTTGTCTGTTGAAGGAGGACTCCTCTCTCCTGGTGTTGAGAATATTTTTGTGTGCTTACTTTTCAGCTTCAGTGTTAATCCTCCCCTAGAACATTGCTAGTATTCTTTTTCTTTGAGCCCTAAAGAGAAATATGAATAGTTATTTGGTTTTCTTTTTTTCTCCCCACATGACCCTTTGGCTTTCAGTCTTTATTTGAAATATAGGCTCTTTTTTGGCCCATCATTAACCTTTTCTCATGGGCTTTATGAAGATGCTTTCTCACATTAGGTGCTAGTTATGCTTGAGGATTTTATGATTTTAAAAAAAGTGATATTCACACTCATCTTGTCATTCACACTCTGTGCTATTTTTAGCAGACAGCAAGCTTGTTGTTTTAGATTTAATTAATAATGGAACTGAATTTCTCAACTCTATTTTTCTCCATTTTCTCAGTGAGATACTTGTAATAGGTCTCTAAAATCATCATTTTCAGTAGATACTTTCATTTATCCAATAACCTTAGAGAATATATCACTTATGAGTGAAAGTGAAAGTTGCTCAGTCGCGTCGACTCTTTGTGACCCCTTGGACTATACAGTTCATGGAACTCTCCAGGCCAGAATACTGAAGTGGGTAGCCTTTCCCTTCTCCAGGGGATCTTCCCAACCCAGGGATCAAACCGAGGTCTCCCGCATTGCAGGTGGTTTCTTTACCAGCTGAGCCATAGGGAAGCCCAAGAATACTGGAGTAGGTAGCCTATCCCTTCTCCAGGGGATCTTCCTGACCCAGGAATTTAACCAGGGTCTCCTGCATTGCAGACGGAACTGAGCTATGAGGGACACCCCATCACTTATGGGTAGATTGTTATAAGTATCTGATTTATATGTGTCTATATTACTTTGTATATTTCACATTATACTTAGAGAAAAGAGTCCACATCTTTTAGGGTGACTGGATGGACCCCAAGAATGGGAAGGGGATGATGGGAAGAAGAGAGAAGAGTAGATAAGCTGATGATGAGCTCTTTGGCTGATGTTATTAGCTGAACTGTGTCCCCCCCAAATTCTTATGCTGAAGTCCTCAGATTGTGACTGTATTTAGAGACCCAACTGTGTTTAAGCCTCCCAGTCTGCAGTGCTTTGCCATGGCGGCCTGAACTGCTCCTGCAGCTGGACACTGACTGCAAGGCCTTCCCTCCAGTGGAGCCCAGCTTGAAGGGCAGTGGGAGGGGCCTGGAGGAGAAGGGCAGTGGGAGGGGCCTGGAGGAGAAGGGCAGTGGGAGGGGCCTGGAGGAGAAGGGCAGTGAGATGTCAGTTTGGAGATCTGCTTGGTACAACCTTGAAAGCTCTAAGTATGTCATCATATATAGGCTGACTTGCAGAAATGGGGCCCTCCTTGAGGGTCGAGAAGGGGAAACAGTGCAGGTAAGAAGAACATATACTCAGTATACAAATACACACTCCTTGGTCTAGGGGAGAGGGGTGGCTGCAAATATTCACACTTTAATGATTCGGTTAGGGCTTCCCTGGTGGTTCAGTGGTAAAGAATCTGCCTGCCAATGCAGGAGACTCAGGTTCAATCTCCAGGTCAGGAAGATCCCCTGGAGAAGGAAATGCAACCCACAATCTCTCTGTCCATGGACAGAGAAGCCTGGCGGGCTGCAGTCCATGAGTTGGCAAAGAGTCGGACACTACTGAGTGACTAAATGACAACAATAAATTCGTTGCTGTCACACTTGAGTCCCTGGTGACTGATGAGTTTCCTTAGGAGTAAATAAATCTCAACTTTCTAGAAATAGAAGGCAACAATACAATTAATTTGTACAGGCTTCTGCTACTCTCTGTATAGCTCTTTCTTAGTGATATGAGGAATCAGTATATAAACAGGGACAGTAAAAGAAAATCAAGCCGTCCCAAAGAGATCTGTAAATATTCCTTGGGCAAGTACACTTGGTTCAACAGTGTCCCTCTCTCCTCCAAATTCACATCCAGGAGAAACCTGTGCATGTGACCTTATTTGGAAACAGAGCTTTTGGCAGATATAATTAGTTGTTAAGATGATGTCATAGTGAGTTACCGTGGGCCCTAAATCCCATACGACTGGAGTCCTCATAAGAAGAGAAGAACTGAGAGCCCCATAGAAGTGGAGGGGGAAAGGCCACGTGACAGCAGGGGCAGAGACTTGGAGTCACGTAGCTGCAAGCCAAGAAATGGCAAGGGTTGCCGGAAGTCACCCGAAGCTGCGAAGGCGCAAGGAAGGATGCACTTCTAAGCCTCTGGACAGCATGTAGACCTGCCAACATCTGGATTTTGGACTCCTAACATCAGGAGAGATAGATTTCTACTGTTTTAAGCCTCCTAATTCGTGGGACCTGATTACAGCACCAGGAAACGGATACAGAAGGTGAGTAAGCAGAGACAAACATAGTGATTGACAAGTGCTTGATGGCTTGAAAGTATCCTTCAGGTCCCAGTGAGAAACTTCACACCTGTAGTATGTATTGTGTATGTGGGAAAGTGTCTAGCACAGACCCTCAGAAATAGCTCTCCCCTTCTTTTCAACACATAAATATGGTAAATGAAAACTGCAGATTGATGTTCCCTGAGGATACCTTGAGGGTATCCATTGTCTCAAATAAGATAACACATGTAAAGAATTTTAGGGGCTTCCCCTGGTGACTCAGTGGTAAAGGATCCACCTGTCAATGCAGGGGGACATGTGTTTGATCCCTAATCCGGGAAGATCCCACAGGCCTCAGAGCAGCTCAGCCCATGTCCCGACTATTGAGCCTGTGCTCTAGAGCCTGGGAACCGCAACTGCTGAGCCCACGTGCCAGGGCTGCCGAAGCCCGCATGTCCTTGAGCCTGTGCTCTGCAACAAGAGAAGCCGCTGTAGTGAGAGTCCTAAGCAATGAAGAGTAGTCCTCACTCCCTGCAACTAGAGAAATCCTGTGTGGCAACAAAAAATCCAGCACAGCCAAAACACAAGTACATTAAAAAAAAAAAAATTTAGAATCAGAATGCTTCACAAACTGGGAGGTGATTATTGCACTTCTAGCATAAAGAATCTTCTATATTCTCATACAGAATAGCTGCTTTGGGATGTAAAATCTGCTAACTTTTGAGAGGAATCTTTCCCTTTATGAGAAGAACTATCATTTAGCAAAAGGTACAGAAATGGAGGTATTTGGGACTGTACTGTTTTCTTACATCTTTCAGATGTAAATTTGAAATATGAAGCCCTGGTTTTAATGTTTACTGTACGACATGCTTGTCTTTTCTGCCAAAAGCAATTGTGTGAAGGTGAGTGAGGTGTATACTTGAAGTTGGTTGTGAATGAAATAGCATCGTCCCTAGGTAGGGAATTAGAGAGAGGCTAGGTGGTGTGGTGGGAATCATGCTGGATTAGAAAATCCAAGGTTGGTTCCTGTGAAGTCTGATGTTGAAGTGTGCTGCCTGATCTTATGGCAAACTGCTGTAGCTCAGTGAGCCTTCATTCAGTTCAGTTCAGTTCAATCTCTCAGTTGTGTCCAACTCTTTGTGATCCCATGGACTGCAGCACGCCAGGCTTCCCTGTCCATCACCAAGTCCCAGAGCTTACTCAAACTCATGTCCATCAAGTCGGTGATGCCATCCAACCACCTCATCCTCTGTCATCCCCTTCTCTTCCTGCCTTCAATCTTTCCCAGCATCAGGGTCTTTTCCAGTAAGTCAGTTCTTTGCATCAGGTGGCCAAAGTACTGGAGTTTCAGCTTCAGCATCAGTCCTTCCAATGAATATTCAGTACTGATTTCCTTTAGGATTGACTGGTTGGATCTCCTTGCAGTCCAAGGGACTCTCAAGAGTCTTCTCCAACACCACAGTTCAAAAGCATCAACTCTTTGGCGCTCAGCTTTCTTTATTAGGCTAGATGATTGCTAGAGCTCTCTGTCATTCCGCCACTGAGTGCGGAGGTGTCTGGCTATTGTAACGGGTTGAATGTGTGTGTGTGCTCAGACATTAAGTTGTGTCCGACTCTTTTGCAACCCGTGGACTGTAACCTGACAGGCTCCTCTGTCTTTGGGATTTCCCAGGCAAGAATACTGAACTGGGTTGTCATTTCCTTCTCCTGACCCAGGGATCGAATCCATGTCCTCTGTATTGTGAAAATAAAAGTGAAAGTTGCTTAGTTGTGTCTGGACTCTTTGCGACCCTGTGGACTATACAGTCCATGGAATTCTCCAGGCCAGAATACTAGAGTGGGTGGCCTTTCCCTTCTCCAGGGGATTTTCCCAACCCAGCAGGGATCAAACCCAGGTCTCCCATATTGCAGGCGAATTCTTTACCAGCTGAGCCACCAGGGAAGCCCAAGAATACTGGAGTGAGTAGCCTATCTCTTCTCCAGGGGACCTTCCCGACCCAGGAATTGAACCGGGGTCTCCTGCATTACAGGCAGATTCTTCACCAACTGAGCTATCAGGGAAGCCCGTCCTCTGCATTGACAGGTGGAAGGCAGGCGACAGACCCTCAAAAATGGGAGAAATGGAAAGGAGGAAACAGATAATGTCCATTCACAGTATTCCCTGAAGGCCTAAACTGAGAGGCCTTGCCCTACCCACCCCAACCTTGAGGACTAGACTAAGTTAGATGAAGGCAAGGCTTCCAGCCTTACTGCTGGACCACTTTAGGTTGCTTATCCGACATTTCTGTAAACGCTCAGTCTAAACCCCTGTAACCAGCTATACCACAACAAATGCAATCACATGTATCCTATCAAGAAGGAGGTTGAGGTAGATCTTAAAAGTTCTCATCATGGGACTTCCCTGTTGGGAAGGATACATGTGATTGCATTTGCTGTTATTCAGTCACTAAGTCATGCCCAACTCTTTGCAACCCCATGGACTGCTGCCCGAGATGCTCCTCTGTCCTCCACTATCTCCCGGAGTTTGCTCAGATTCAGGTGCACTGAGTCAGTGATCCAGGGTAGGAGCCTTAATTACATCTCATGATATCCTATCACACTTTCAAAGATACTTTTCCATATACAGTAACATTTGCAGGTTCCAGGGATTAGGCTCTGACATATGATATTGGTATAGCAGGCTACAGGGGTTTAGACTGAGCTTTTACAGAAATGTCAGATAAGCAACCTAAAGTGGTCCATCAGTAGGGCTGGAAGCCTTGCCTTCATCTAACTTAGTCTAGTCCTCCTGCCACTCAAGGTTGGGGTGGGTTGGGCAAGGCCTCTCAGTTTAAGCCTTCAGAGAATACTCTGAATGGACATTACCTGTTTCCTCCTCTCCATGTCTCCCATTTTTGAGGGTCTGTCGCCTGCCTTTCTTTGTTTATTTTTTAATATTTATTTGTTTCTTTTGGCTGCACTGAGTCATTGTGGTGGCATGCAGGATCATTAGTTGCAGGATTCGAACCCTTAGCTGCAGCATGTGGGATCTACTTCCCTGACCGAGGATTGAACCTAGGCCCCCTGCATTGGGAAAATGGAGTCTTAGCCACTGTACCACCAGGGAAGTCCCCTGTCTTCCTTTAATTCCCCTCCTGTCTGATGTCTCCCAGCTCCAGTTTTGAAAATTTCAACCCTTTCAACAGATTAGGACCTACACTATCTCCCCAAATACCCATCACTTCAGGTTTCATCCTGTCGTGACTTAGAGTGTTCCTCTGTTGGTTCTGGGTTGTGTTTGGGGGGCTGGTGGGGGAGTAAGCCTGGGTGCCTGTGAACCAGGGGAGGACCTTGTGCCTTGCTTGCTTCCAGGGCTTTCCTTGACCAGGTGTTGTGTGCCCAGGTTCCTTCTGAATTCCGCAAAATGAAGTACACCAGGTACATGGAGTGTTACGTTTCTTCCAAAGACAGTCAAGTCTAATATCACAAGATGAAAACAATTTCTTCCTATTAATAGTACTTCGGAATCCACTCCTGGAACATCTGCAACCCAAGCATTATTGAATGAAAGAATTCTTCCCAGGTCTATTTTCACGATAAGGGCTCCACATTTAACTGGGAATAGCTCTCTCTGAGTCATTTCGGATGAATGGTGCTCTCCTTGAACATACTGTTTCTGATCTCTACATTTATCTCTTGATAGAAGTGTGTGTGTGTGTGTGTGTGTGTGTGTGTGTTAACAGCTATATAACTGTTGGTGGATTAGAGAATTAGGGATGAGACTTTGCTGGACTTGGGGAACTAAGATCCTGCATGCCACATGGCATGGCCAAAAAACAGGAAAAAAAGAACAGAGAGAGAGATTTTGGAGTAACAGAAAGTATATCTGAATTTAGAAAGAGGTGAGGGGCTACAGTGACACAAGAGAATGACCAAAGGGGGAAAGGCAAATCCAGAGACGAGAAAGAGCAGGTCCCAAATTCTCCCGGGATGTACAGCATAGAACATTCTTTTATGCTAGTGTTGGGATCATGGTTTGTGGCACTAGAAGCTTTTCAACATATGGAGGGACCTCTTTATAAAGAATACAAAATAATGAATATAAAATTATGCAGAGGGCTTTGGATGAAATCCAAAAGTCCTAAAAAGTGAAAGTGAAGTCGCTCAGTCATGTCTGACTCTTTGAAACCCCATGGACTGTAGCCTACCAGGCTCCTCTGTCCATGGGATTCTCCAGCAAGGGTACTGGAGTTGGCTGCCATTTCCTTCTCCAGGGGATCTTCTCAACCCAGGGATCAAACCCGGGTCTCCTGAATTGCAGGCAGATGCTTTACCATCTGAGCCACCAGGAAAGCCCCCAAAGTCCTGAAGCTTAATGTAAAATAAGTAAGCAACCAAGATATATTATACAGCAGAAGGAAACAGAGCCATTATTTTGGAGTAACTTAAATGGAATATTAAAACAAACAAAAGCCCTGAAGCTGAAGTTTTATTAGCCCCAGGGCAAATCCTCTGTCTCTGGTGGGGAATTGTAAGGTTAGGTCATGACAGATGGCTGTTCTCTTGCTCCCTGTACATGTCCTGCTGGACTAGGTCCTGCTTCTCTCATGTGATTATCCAATCCTCTTAATTTTAGGACTTAATTGGAACTGTCTACATGCTTGCCCCTGCCCCAGCCATTGGTTTGCCTGGTAACTGATAAACCGATCTTACATCAATCCTCCCTATAAATGTAGCCTCCTTCTCCCCTGAGTGGGGCTTTCCTGGTGGCTCAGTTGGTACAGACTCAGCCTGCAATGCAGGAGACTCAGGTTCAATCCCTGGATCAGGAAGATCCCCTGGAGAAGGGAATGACAACCCACTCCAATATTCTTGCCTGGAGAACCCCATGGACAGGGGAGCCTGGTGGGCTACAGTCCATAGAGGCGAGTAACTGAGTGACTAAAGTACTTCTCCCCTGAGTAACAAAGATTCTTGCCTTGTCCTGCCTGCCTTTCACTGTCCACAGTGGAGGTGGCACTCTAGGATCCTTTTTTCAGATGTGCAAGATCTATCCAATAAACTGTTGATGTCCTGTAGCTGTCTCTTAGATCTCTCTTCAGTCTTGAGTCTGCGTAACTTCAAGGCTTGCAGGCCTGCAGGGTGCAGCCTAATAGGAATCAAGACCAAGAGTCTTCTAGTTATATGATTAACATCTGTACTTCTATTTCAAAGTACAGATTTGAGGTAAAATCATCTGAATCATACATACTAACATATTTTGTCTTAGTATATATTGATCATTAATATATTCAGTTCAGTTCAGTCACTCAGTTGTGTCCGACTCTTTGCAACCCCATGAATCGCAGCACACCAGGCCTCCCTGTCCATCACCAACTCCTGGAGTTTACTAAAATCCATGTCCATCGAGTCGGTGATGCCATCCAACCATCTCATTCTCTCTCGTCCCCTTCTCCTCCTGCCACCAATCCCTCCCAGCATCAGGGTCTTTTCCAGTGAGTCAACTCTTCGCATGAGGTGGCCAAAGTATTGGTGTTTCAGCTTCAGCATCAGTCCTTCCAATGAACACCCAGGACTGATCTCCTTTAGGATGGACTAGTTGGATCTCCTTGCAGTCCAAGGGACTCTCAAGAGTCTTCTCCAATACCACAGTTCAAAAGCATCAATTTTTCGGCACTCAGCTTTCTTCACAGTCCAGCTCTCACATCCATACATGACTACTGGAAAAACCATAGCCTTAACTAGACAGATCTTTGTTGGCAAAGTAATGTCTCTGCTTTTTAATATGCTGTCTAGGTTGGTCATAACTTTCCTTCCAAGGAGTAAGCGTCTTTTAATTTCATGGCTGCAATCACCATCTGCAGTGATTTTGGAGCCCCCCAAAATAAAGTCTGACACTATTTCCACTGTCTCCCCATCTATTTCCTATGAAGTGATGGGACCAGATGCCATGATCTTAGTTTTCTGAATGTTGAGCTTTAAGCCAACTTTTTCACTTTCCTCTTTCACTTTCATCAAGAGGCTCTTTAGTTCCTCTTCACTCTCTGCCATAAGGGTGGTGTCATCTGCCTATCTGAGGTTATTGATATTTCTCCCAGCAATCTTGATTCCAGCTTGTGCTTCTTCCAGCCCAGCGTTTCTCATGATGTACTCTGCATATAAGTTAAATAAGCAGGGTGACAATATATAGTCTTGACGTACTCCTTTTCCTATTTGGAACCAGTCTGTTGTTCCATGTCCAGTTCTAACTGTTGCTTCCTGACCTGCATACAGGTTTCTCAAGAGGCAGGTCAGGTGGTCTGGTATTCCCGTCTCTTTCAGAATTTTCCACTAATATATTAGTATATGTTAATCATTTGAGGTAAGCGCATCGGAATCATACATACTAACATATTTCATCTTTAGTATATATTAATATATGGGCTTCACAGGTGGTACAGTGGTAAAGAATCTCCCTGCCAAAGCAGGAGACACAGGAGACTCGGGTTCCATCTCTGGGTTGGGAAGATCCCCTGGGGAAGGAAATGGCAACCCACTCCAGTATTCTTGCCTGTATATTCTCGTGGACAGAGGAACTTGGTAGTAGGCTACGGTCCGTGGGGTGACAGACTCGGCCATGACTGAGCACAGACACATGTATATTAATATATACGTAGTAGGTATATCATATATGTGTTAAAATATATGTAATATGTTAGAAATCTCTCAGGTTGAGGTCTAGAGGGGAAAACTTTACACATAAAGTACATTTTTTAAAAGTTATACAATAAGAATTCTTTAACACTTTATAGCTTAGGACACCATTTCAAAGATGAATTCGCTTAATCCTGACATAAACTTCTGAAGAAAGTTATATATATCTATTTTTAAAATTTATTTATTCTTAATTTGAGGATAATTGCTTTACAATATTCTGTTGATTTCTGCCATACAGCAATAGGAATCAGCCATAGGTATATATATGTCCCCTCCCTACCACCTCCCACCCCACCCCACCCCACCCCTCTCTGTTGTCATAGAGCACCAGATTTGAGCTCCCTGCTTCATACAGCAAATTCCCACTGGCTATCTGTTTTACATACAGTAATGTATATGCTTCCATGTTACTCTCAATTTGTCTTATGACAGTTTTATATTTTATCTCCATTCTACATAAGGGAAATTGACTCGGAGAGCCGGGAGATTTGCCCAAGTACATCAGGCTTCCATTAATAGGGGTAGTGGGCAGGGACCTAGGGCTCTGCTAGCTATCTGTTGGGGCTAGGATGGGGGTGAGGGTAGAGAGAACAAGGCAAGAGAGCTCATCTAAACTGCCAGCCTCCTGACATGGATCCTTCCTTTCTGTCTCTCTCCATTCCTTTGGACTTCTCAGCTCCAAGCTCGACAGGCAGAACAGTAAGTAATTTGCTCCAAGTAGGCCAGGTCGGCAGAAAACAAGGGGCTGGTGTTGCTTTAGGGCATGCCTTCAGATCCAGAGCTTGTCCATCTCTGCAGGCAGAGTTCCCTGAAGCTTGCTCTCCTCCTATGAGCCAGATTTCCAAACATGAAATCACAACAGAAGGAAAGTCCAGATATTAGTCAGTGGCCTTTAACTGTAAGAGCCCCAGATAAAATTGCTTATGGGCCATGATTTTTTCCCATTGAAAATAAAAATAGTTTTACAGAATCCCAAGGGAGAAATAGGCCCATGCAGAAGTGATGGCATAGACTTGTTAGTGTCTGAGTGTCCCCAGCCTGTCCCCTTTTTCCCACAGCTGGAGAGCTAGCCAGTTTGCCTATTTTTTTCCCCTCTCCCACCCTCCAAGGAGGGCCAGTCCTCTCTACGGGAAATAAGCCTGAGTCACCATGCAAGCGTGTTCAGTTGCTCAGTCGTGTCCTACTCTTTGCAAGCCCACAGACTGTGTTGTCCGTCAGGCTCCTCTGCCCATGGAATTCTCCAGGCAAGGAGAGTGGGTTGCCATTCCCTTCTCCAGGGGATTTTCCTGACCCAGGGATCAAACCCAAGTTGCTTGCATTGCAGGGGGATTCTTTACCATCTGAGCACCAGGGAAGACACGGGCCTCATTAAAAACATTACCTTGGAGACTCTGCAAATCACATTGTATTATTCGCTGCCCCACTCTCCAACCCTACATACCCCTCACTCCCTACGCTCATCCAGTCGGGAGCAGCCCAAACCCCTTTTCCCCCAACACACACCCTTCACTGTATTTCTGCAGGCTCTTTGAAGAATTGATGTAAAATTCAGGGAAAAGAACGGAGTATTATTAGGAAAATCCAAACCCTCAATTTCCTTGTCACTAGTGCTACTCTCATGAGAAGGTGAAGCACTGTGAACGATTATTATTTAACCAGCAGAAGAAACAATGGGTTGAAAATGCGCTGGGCAGCTTTTCCAAAGATGTACCAAATTTCTCCTGTCTACAGTCCATGGGGTCACAAAGAGTCAGACATGACTGAGTGACTAAGTACACACACACAATTCCACCTCTACCCCACCACCAGCCCTGTCACCATTGCTTTCCCATGCAGCACAAAGCCTTCTCTGAAAAACCTTAAAAATGACTAACAGAAGGCATTATTGACAGTTGCTGCTGATTTACGATGGTAAAGTCCCCAACAGGCCATCAGCTTGAGAATTACAATTGGCAGAGGATGGACAAGCACAGCTATTGCTGTGGTTTAAGAAAAGGTGCTAAAGGAAAAACTCTTCCTTATATTCTATTCAAAAGAGGATACAGGGCAGAAAAATGGCTTATATACTTAACTACAGCTCACTTTGACAGCATTTAAGGTGTTAGGAAAACTCAAAAATATTAAGTAGTGTGTGTAGAATAAAAACTATGCCCTGGATTCCTGACTTGTCAAGGTGAAAGGTTCTAAATCCTTAGGTAATAAGTTACTTAAAGATATGTTTTTGTGTGCGGTGGAAGAATACGTTTTGGACACACACATATTTAACTCTGTATTTTAATTTGCGGCATTAAAAACACATTTAAAAAATCAAAAGAATATACAGAAATATAAAGTGAAAATTAAGTTTCTATTCTCCTTCAGGCCATTCCTGAGTGTCCCTCCCAACCCCTATTCCCATTCCTCAGAAGTAATCACACTTCCTGTGTTTTGTTTCAGAAATGTCCTGGGCTTATAAAAACATAATATCTCTCCCACTCTCCCCCTTAAAAGCCCAAATGGGATACATTAAAGTACTGCTTTTCAACTTGGACCTTTTCTATTTAACAGTATCCTTTTTTTTTTTTTTAATTAGCTTATTTAGAACTCTCTAATTTTTAAGCTATTTTTAAAACTGAAAAATAAATACATAATGGAGAGGAAGTGAGAGACAGCTGTTTTTGGACAAATATGAAATTATCACTGTAAAAGGCTAATTATCTTTCCTCTGGAAGGAGAAAGACAAGATACAGAAAACACATTTCATTCCCCTCCCCACTCCTTTCTCTCTCTCACACACACAGACACACATGCAAAAGCATTATCACTGGTTTAAACAATAATGTGGGTCCTTGACAAGTCTGTCAGACTGTACAACTAAAAAGCCAGAATTTATTAACCCCCAAAGTATAACAATGGAGGAGAGATGATCTTCTCTATTAAACAAAAGTATCTCTCATTTAGACTAATGTTAACTGTTTCAAGAGGGACTTCAGGGACTTTCTTCCTGTGCTTCTCAAATGAACAATATCACATATGTTAAAGTTCCAAAATGGCTGTTACAATTTCCAGTTGTCCTTCATAAAGTTATGGGAGGAGGTATGGCAGTCAAATCCAGGAAAAATTGGTGATGATTGATTAAATGTGAAAACTTGGCTTGTGAGTATCTTAGGCTCTTAATGGTCCCAACTACTGACTGAAGGAATCATCTGTCTCCTGGCAGGCAGAATATACATTAAAAAAAATATATCTTCTTTGGAAGATTTCTCTTGTACAAATAATACTGAAGAATGTTCTTATAGACAAACAGCATACAAGACTGTAGACAAGTAGACAGAAGATGATGTTAAAAGTCAAATTTCACCATAGGACACTAGAATCTAATGAGAACCCCCAAATCTCAGAAACAGTACGTGTGAGAATGAAAGACAAATGGATAAGCAGAGTTGAGTCATTTACCATTATTATTTGTGTGAGTTTAACTATGTGGACACATGTCCTCACCTTCACTGATTTTAAGGCTGGAAGAACCCTCAGTGATCATCTCTTTTAATAAGTAAGGAAACCGACACTATCACACAGAACAGGCTAGAACCTAACTTCCTAGTGGACATACTTAAATTAGTATAAATGTATGATACATGTAGAGATACATAATATACATGATGGTCATTCGTGTTTAAAAACAGCATCACATGAACCTTCTACCATAAACTGGGTGGCATCCTTCAAGGGCAGGAAGGCCTAGAATTGGGAAGTTGGAGGAGAGTGATGAAGGATGGGGAGACCAGCCAGGTCTGGTAGAGTTGGGAGCACCTGGCAGGTAAGCAGTATCCGAAGTTCAGGAAGTCTCTAGCGGACAAGGCAAGGCAGCTGTGGCCGGAAACGGAGGGGCAACACTAGAGCCACACTGTTTACTCTTTCCACTCACTCTGCTTGGCCAGGCCAGGGCTCCAGCCACCCCAAAGTCAAGCGTGCTTTCAGAGCGAGAGGAAGAGAGCCATGTGCATCTGTGTCAGATATTCCAGGAGCATCTTCAGCATTTCTCTCTCTTAAGGGCTCTGCTTGTTAAACCTGGATTTACATACAGGTCATAAACCCCATTCCTGGGTATTAGTTGATGACTGATGGGTGTGTTCTACTAAGCTGCTGTCAGGCAGATTTTTCCAATTAATTTCATTTAAGACAGTGGTGCTTAATCCTGGCTACACATCAGAATACTCTGGGG
The DNA here is from genome assembly GCF_023699985.2 of Odocoileus virginianus. Lineage (NCBI taxonomy): Eukaryota > Metazoa > Chordata > Mammalia > Artiodactyla > Cervidae > Odocoileus > Odocoileus virginianus. The sequence continues at coordinate 21,873,024 of NC_069680.1, forward strand.
AGCTTAGAGAAAGAAAATACTGCTGCCAGAGCCCATCTCGACTAAATTCTGCTTTAATTGTTCTGAGATTCATTGGTAAATTTGAAAAACTCCTTAGGTGATTCTAATAAGTAGTCAGGACTGGAATCACTGATTTAAAACATCAGGGAAAGTTTCAATCAACTAATCAGTTGTTTCAAAACAGTTACGGTAGCATTATTTTCTTCACATCTGGCAATATGATTAAAAAATAATGAAGTAATTTGCAGAACATCCTGTCTTCATAAGACTTTCTCACTATCTACTCCTTGTTGCTAAGGAAAGTCAACAGATGACTGAATTCAAAAATAAATCTGAAACTGATGGCTCCACCGATTCTTCACCATCTTATTGCCATTATCTTCTTTGTCCAACTCACCTCATTTGCCATAGTAATCACTCCTTTTGACCTGCAGACTGAGCTGTCTGGGCAGTCCAAAAGGCATAGTACTTATCAGAGATTCCAGGAGAGTTTGTCATTCTGGGACTTTATGTGCTATGGAAATTCAACAGAGAAATCAGTGTGGACTGGAATAATTAGTAATCTGGAACTCCTTCCTACTTTTGGGCCCTCTCACTTTTATCCAGCAGAAGATTAAAAGAATTCCCTTTCTCTTCTACCTTTTGTTTGTTTTACTTGTTTTTTCCTTCTTCCTTTTTAGGCATTAGAAAAGGCAGGAGATAGGCCTAGAAAAACTCACTGACTTATAAAACTGTCTTTTAGTTCAGCATCATCTGAGACCAAGACGCCTTCCCAAGATCACACAGCTAGATCACCCCTAGAATGGGACATGGAACTGGGGACCTGACTCCCAAGCGCCATTCTGTTCAATACACCACCTGGCCTTTCAAGAGAGATCAAAGATACTCGGGAGGGCCTCCATCTTCCACAGGATGTTCTCCAGACATCTCATCCTTTGTCAAACTAGACCCCTTTTACTTAAATGACATTAAGTCTTCTCACATGCATCCTGCTTAATTCGGGACATGATAGCTTATGAACTTTGCTTTCTTCCGCCTCGTTATTAGAGCCCTGTGCAGCATTCTTGCCTGGAGAATCCCAGGAACAGAGGAGCCTGGTAAGCTGCCGTCTATGGGGTAGCACAGAATCGGACACGACTGAAGCGACTTAGCAGCAGCAGCAGCAGCTGCTAATACTTAATTTCTATTGTTACATGCTTCTTGTTGATTTGCATTTATTGAATGTTTGCTGTTGTCAAATGTCACCAGGTTCTAAGAGGAAATTCCAAAAGAGAACACGCTCCCTCTCGGAGGAGGAGAGTCTGGTTCTGGATACACCCCTGCAGCCAGCCCCACGGGTCGCATTTCCCAGCTCTAAGTCTGGGTCTCTGCGGGCAGCTCAGGCTCGGGAACGAGGGGATTTCGGGCTGTATTTGGGTACTTGGCCTGGCTTTTCTCAGAGCTGGTGAAAGTAACAAATAACCTGCCAGCATAGGAAGGAGCGGAGGTCCCAGGAGGGGGCTTCCGCCCCAAAGGCCGCGGAGCGGGGGCGCCGCCAGCCTGACTCAGCCAGGCCCGGGGTTCTGACCGTTCAGCCCGGGGAGGGAAGGCGGGCCCGCCAGGGGCGGGGCTTGAGAGGAGCGGTAGGAGGAGGGGACTGGCCGGAGGGGAGAGACGAGGCAGGAGGAAGAGCCTCGAGGGAGGACAGGAGGAGAAAGCCAGAAGAAGCCAGTGAAGAAGGCCGCGGGAAAGGGCAGCAAGAGGAACCGAAAGGTGAACTAGGCGAAAGGGGCGGGGAGGAAACGGGGAGGGGGCGGAGCCTGGGGAAGGCGGGGGCAAGGGAAGGGGTGGGGGCAAGGAGGAGCCAGGGGAGGTGCCGGGGGCGGGGCCGGGAAAGGGGCGGAGCCGGGGAGAGGCCTCCAAGGCCGCCACCGCCTGGGCGCATTCTCCTCCGGCTGGTAGGGCTGCCGGGGCGCTTCCTCAGCCGCAGCTCCCTGAAGCGCGGGCTCAGGCGGCCCCGGCCGACGAGGACTGCCCGCGCTAGCCGCCGCCGCCGAGCCGCGGGCGCACCCGAGCCGCCGCCGCCTCCCTCGGCGTCCGGGGCCGGCATGGAGCTCTTCCAAGCCAAGGACCACTACATCCTGCAGCAGGGCGAGCGCGCGCTGTGGTGCAGCCGCCGCGACGGCGGCCTCCAGCTCCGACCGGGTGAGGCTGGCGGCGGGGGGGCGGGGGTCGCCCTGGGCGGGTTGAGGGGGGGCGATGAGGGGGCGCGGCCGGGCCCCTCAGCCGGAGGCTGCGGATCGGGCGCCGCCTGTGGCCGTGGCGGGCGGGGCTGGCGCGAGCGAGGGCGCGAGATCTGTCATTATTTCCTGAGGGGAGGGGGCCGGGCCACTGCCCCTCCGCTGGGGACAAAGGGCCGACGACCCTCGTCTCTTCGAGCGCGCTTCCGCGTCGAGATCCGTCCGCTCCGCTGCTCGGGGAGAGGGGAACCTGAGTAGAGGCGCCCGCAGTCGGGGTCGGGCCGGCGCCCACCAGAAAGTTCGGGCGAGGTGCGCCTGGCCTTAAAGGCCGTCTCCTCTCTGGAGTGCCCTCTGACCCTCCTTCCGGCAAGTTCTGGGTTCGAATCCCGGTCGCGCCAGTTCCCGTAGAAAGTCCTGCCGGAGCTTCAGTCCCTGTTGACATCTCTGTGTTTCTGGTCCCTTATCGTTATAGGCATGACTTCATTCTGATTACCTCATAAGCCCTCGATTTACAGCACTTTAAAAAAAAATTTAGTTTTACAATTAATCCGTAATGTTTAACTTTTAATGTTTATGTGTGACTCGATATTGTGTGACAGAGTCTCGTGGGTCAGTGTTTGAGTGTCGTGTAAAATGTCATGAGATGCCTCACTCTACAACATTAGTTTGCGTTAGGAAAACTAGGTCACAGTGGTGAGTTAAGCAGGACAGCCCCTGCCCTCAGAGAGCTGACAGTCCAGGGGGCGGTTTCTCTGGAGGGGCTCAGTAGCCCCTCGCGGTCGAGGTTGCCGGTCCCTTTTCCTAGTCACCAAAGAGATCTTTCCTTTTAGGAGATGTGAGAGAATAGAGTTCTTTAAGGAAATCGCGAGAGCATTTCGAGTTTACCTGTAATTCTCGTGTGTAATCTAGACAAAGAATTAAGTGGTATGAATTGGAAAGTATCAAAGGTACAAATCAACCTTTTGTATATATCATAGCAGTTACCATATATAGGAGGGTTTCCAAGGATTTGGTCCCTTAATATATTATTCCCAGCCCTCAAAACAACCTTACCAGGCAGGTGGTGGTATCCTCATTTTCAGGTGAGGAGACAGGTGTGAAAGGTTGAGTAACTTGCTGGAGGTCACAGAGAATTGGCCCTCAAGACTCTTGCTGACTGGTTCTACTGCTTGCCTTGGAAGCTCTGGTGGTTGATTTGCTAGAGCAGTGAAGGAGAACTTTGTTGTATTCCCCCCCCCCCTAGTTTTTGGGTGTATTTTCTTGCTATTACGTTTTATTTCCTCTATTCAGAATGGAAGACAAACTACTGCACCCAGATAAGGTTCTTGATAATCTTGAGACAGACGGTGTTGTAGATAGGCTAATTTTGGCCAGTCTCCAGTCATTCTCTTCTGTTTTTCCTGATTTGATCATTTGCCTGGTCTTTCCCCCCACCCCTGCCCCCAATGTTTGGGGAAGGCTTCAAGTGCAAACTGAGGGAAGGTAGATTGCAAAATTCCCTAGGCTGTCAAAGAGCCAGCTGTTTGGATTCTAAGAGCTTAAAATTAACTATTTCAGCTGGATAGAACTTGACATCACCTTTAACTCACTGGACAGAACACTTTTCTGCACTTTATTTCCTCAGCTATAAAATGAGGGTTTGACTTTTTTGGTCTTTGTACATAATGAAACGTTTTTGAAACAATGCCAGTGTAAGTGTTTGTTTGGTGTACCTCTTTGAGGATAAGAATTGACGTGTTTCATGGAAAACACTCAGGAAATCTCTAGGTCACTTGTATGTCAATAGTGAATTGAGGCAGATATAAATAGGGGTGGGTGTGGTTGTCTTCATTTCTAGGGATACTCACTCCTTTTCTCTCAGCCCCTAAGATTGATAGAGATGAACCAAACTGGTGGAATTACATGAAAGGAGATAAGTCCTCTAAATAGACAACTTTAAGTGAATTATTTGTCATTCTGTTTGGTTTGTGTTCATTTCTTGTACACAGAAACCTGTCCAGTCCTAATGGCTTTAGGGATAAGTTGCTCCCCTCAAGTGAAGTCAGTCAGCCCTCTTACAGGGCTGCCCTGGTGGTTCAGATGGTAAAGAATCTACCCCCAGTGCGGGAGACCTGGGGTCCATCCCTGGGTCGGGAAGATCCCACAGAGCAGGAAATGGCTACCCACTCCATTATTCTTGCCTGAAGAATCCAATGGACAGAGGAGCCTGGCGGGCTACAGTCCATGGGATTGCAAAGAGTCGGACGTGATTGAGCGACAAATGCTGATACTGATTAGGGATAAGTTGCTCCCCTTAAGTGAAGTAAGTCAACTCTTACAGGGTGTTGGCTAGTAGCTTACCTTTCTAGTGGAAGAATACTTAAACCCATACTTCTGAGCTGAGGAAGCTCAGATGGGCTATATAGACTTAAGACTTGAAGGAAAATTAAGGGAAACCTGGGCCTAGATTTTGAATTAAGCCATGTAATTTGAAGTACCATTTATGTATCCAAAGTCCCTATCAGAAGGCAAATTAACTTTTTCCTGAGTAAATTGGTTGTAGTCTTTGCAATTAAGTTTATCTCACTTCTTAGGATGTAGCCAACCACAGACTAAAGTAGACCAAAAATATAGAGGAAGGAAGAGGCCATTATCTTTCAGAAAATCCTGTTTTGATCTTCAGGTGTTCAAGTACATATAGCAAGCAAATAAAGAATCTCATGCTCTTGACTTTAAATAGTTTATCCTTTCTAGTACTCAAGAGCCTTTCTAAAGAATGACTGTAGAATAATGAGCCGACTCATTGGAAAAGACCCTGATGCTGGGAAAGAGTGAAGGCAAAAGGAGACGGGGTTGGCAGAGGATGAGATAGTTGGATGGCATCACTGACTCAATGGTTGTGAGTTTGAGGGAACTCCGGGAGGTAGTGGAGGACAGAGGAGCCTGGTGTGTTGCAGTCCATGGGAATGCAAAGAGTCAGACATGACTTAGCAACTGTATAACAACTAAAAAATGGAATAATGGCTTTTTAATTGTTAAGGTTTTTCAGGTCTCTGTACACTAACTTAAAATTCTCCATTTTATTGGGTCATTTCCCTCTGCTTTTACAGTCAGTGTTGCTATTGTTTGTAATTAAAGCGTTTACGATCTTTCATAGTTTCTTATTGATTATTCAGCTGAATATATTACTAGCCAGCTCCCTTTTGTTTCTAAAGGGCAGTATCATAAAACCAAAAGAGCCTGTGAATATCGTGATTTTTATGTTTGTGGCTATTGAACAACCTGAAACAGTACTCTTTTCTAGTGGTATCAGATGGATCATTACTGATATTTAAGGTTAAAATGACCATTTCCTTAGCATCAAATGTTTGTTACTGTTGGTCTTTTTTCCTTATTTTGTAAGATCCAGTTTGGATGCCACCCCTTCTCTGTGCTCATTATAGTCTGCATTCCTGGGGCAGCATTATTGGTGACCTTTTTGTGTTTCCAGGTGTTTTATACACTTGGTACACATTTTGTTTGTAGCTCTTACTGCTTCATATGAAAACAGTTTCCTTACTTCCCCAGTGGACAGAGCATTCCTCAAGCAAGGACTTTATTCTGCTTATCTTGGTATCTCTGAGCTTGAGTGTTAGGACACAGAAGGCATTTTTGGTTGAGTTGAACTGAGTTAAATTAAGTCCAGCTTTTCTCTCAGTAATATCATTGTCATAAATATAGAATATTGTGGATATCCTAATGAGGATACTCATTCATTTCAGGGCCTATTTTGAATATCTTCTAACTGGGGTGGAAAATCTCTGTCCAGCTGAATAAGGAAATAAATGTGAGGAAAGATGCATTTCCACTGTGATGTTTTTCTGATTTAACGTCACTTAAAAAAATTCTTTGGTATTCCTTATTTTCTTTAATGTTGTTTACATTTTTTCTTCTAAACAGTTGAATATTTTTTCTGGTGTTTCCATTCTTTTAAGGATAGTGCGTACTCTGGGATCATACTTAGAACTGCTTTTTGGGTTAGGGGCTTCCCTGGTGGCTCAGGGCGGTAGGAAACCTGAATTCTATGTCAGGAAGATCCGCTGAAGAAGGGAATGGCTACCCACTCCAGTATTCTTGCCTTGAGGATTCTGCGGACAGAGGAGCCTGGCGGGTTACAATCCATGGGGTCATAGAGAACCAGACACGACTGAGCGACTAACCCTTTCACTTTTTCACTATGTCTCTTTCAGGGTGATGGCTACCAGAGGAAAGTATTTAGTTTTATTTTCAACCAGGGGAAATGGTAAAGTACTGTGTAAACATTCAGTAATCTTCTGAGAGTGGAGTTTCACTCTCTGAGAATAAGGGCTGTAATTTAAAGACTTTAAAAGCAATGTAATACAGTCCACCGTTGGGGAAGGGTGATATGGTCTTATCTCTTTAATCTTAAAATTGCTTCCACTTGTCCTTGTAGGTTGTTCTGATAGACCAGTGTTATATAATTTACTGCTGTGTATTGCTTCATTCTGAGACTAAGTGACCACACAAAGATGGCAGAGCATGTCATACACGTAACATTCATAAACATGTAAACTACTTAGAGATGAAACTCTGATAAATACCGGTGAGCGGTTATTGGAGGGGATGCTAGTTATCTGTTAGAATGCACAGAAACATAACAATGTGTTCGTGTTTTTCCTAGTTATTTTTTTGATGTTTTTAATATGTCATATGAAAACTTTTTTGAATGAGAGATTAGCTACAGAACTGACATCTAAATAGAACTTTTATCTCCTTTGCAAAATTGTATTTTATGAAACTGTTCAGTTTAGCATTTTGTGTTATTTAGTATTTACTTTGAAAAAAATTTTAACTTTACCTTTTAAAAAAATCACGTTTACTAAAAATTCACAAAGTACCGTGACAAAATATAATAGGGCATTTTAATTTAACAATTAGTTATTAAATGTAAAAATCTTTTAAACCATTTTTGTTGCTGTTGAATACCAATTTTTTTCTAGTGTCTGTAGTTTTCAGTTTCTTTTAAAGCTTACCAGGTCTATACCTTGAACACTTCTTACCCCATATTTTATATTTCTAACAGGCCAGCAGTTGGATTGAACAGATCTGTAAACTTATTTATTTAGCATTTATTGTTACACATGCAAAATAGAAAACACTTCTTTCCAAAAACTTTCACCCTTTCTTTGGTTTTAAAAAAATAGTCTTTGTAGGGTGAATGAAGACAGTTTTCAGAATCAAGTTTTACAGGTAGAGGGAAGTTTTTGTGCATATTGTCTACTTTGTCAGCTAAGATTAATACTAGCTAATAACACTGTGACAACCTAGAGGGTTGTGAGGTGGGAGGGAGATTCAAGAGTGAGGGGACATATGTGCCTATGGCTGATTTGTGTTGATGTATGGCAGAAACCAATACAATATTGTAAAGCAATTATCCTTCAATTAAAAATAAATACATTAAAAATAGTAGCTAATAACAGCAGCTTTTATTTATTGAGTGTTTTCCTGAGCCAGACACTGTTCTAAGCCCTGTATGTGTACTGTTTCATGTCATCCTCACAATAAAACTTAGTTTTTCCTAATTTTTATTTTACAGGGACAGAGAAATAATTTGCCCAAGTTTAAAGAATAAGGGGGAGAGCCAGACTTCCCACTCCATATTGACTCCAAAGCCAAGTTTTTCTCAACATTGACAAAAATGTTTTATAAACCTTTCTACCTTCTTGACCGCAAAGTTATAGGATTTATATATATATTTAATAATTTTTATTTATGGCCGTGCTGGGTTTTCATTACTGCGTGGGCTTTTCTCTTGGTGCACAAGCTTCAGTGGTTTTGGCTCCTGGGCACAGCCGTATTACCAGGGGCTTAGTTGCTCCGTGGCGCGTGGAATCTTCACAGATCAGGGATGGAACCTGTGTCTCCTTTGTTGGCAGGCAGATTCTTTACCACTGAGCCACCAGGGAACCCCTGGGATATATATTTTTATGGGTAATATCTGAAACATATCTGTAACAACCATACTCATTATTGTGTAGTCTATGTAGAGAATAAAAAGCCTCTCAAATTTCAAAGTATGCTCATTGAGGGAAGATCTGTGGATCAATAGAGAATAAAAGACTGATAATGGGACTACTGGCTCTTTGACGTTTCACCTGTCATGACTCTTTTCTTGCAAAACTAGTTTATATAGTTACAGGAAATATTGTTTTTTTTAAATAGATTGACTAGTTTTTCCAGTTATGGTCAGTTTATCAGGTTTCTCAAGCTTTTAGAACATTTGGGGGTTGGGGAGGGAATAGATAGAGGGAAGATCTTGGAGCAGAAACATTGATAAGTACTAGATGGGAACTATTTCAGCTGGTGACGAGCAACCTGAAGCCTTCCCAGTCTAGCTTTGCAAGAATTCCAGATCCAGTTTCACAGACATCCTTTCAGAGCACATAAAGCAGAGAGGGAATGGAGAAGAAAAAGGCTTTTAGGGCACCCACCTCTGAAGAGGGGTGGGACTTTTGTAGCATCATTGATTCCAAGATGCTTGTGTTCCGACCAGGCCATGACAGCAGAAATCAGGACTTGCCAAAGGCTGGCTTCAGAGGAGCGGCAATATGCAGGTCTTTAGGGCAGAGCATGAAGGTGTCAGGAACCAGGGTGCCCAGAGAGCTTGGTCTTTCCGGAACATGACTACACTGGTGCTGTTCGGGATGTCCGACCACATGACTTCCCTTGTCCCACCCGGCCAGCCTAACTTGGCCCACTCAGGGAGAGGGAGATGGAGATTCATGACTGCGTCCCTCCACGTGACCCACTGCTGGCCTTCTGTAAAAATTTTAGGAATGAATTGAAGAAAGTCTAGTTTCTGGTTGACCCCGTGTATCTTGAGCAGCAAAGAGGTTGTTGAGAGGATTAAATAGAGAACATAAGAACAGAGGACTAAAATGCTGCTGTCTTAACCAGCTTTTTAAAATATGCTAATTTCTCATCAATTTATTTGGGAAAGGGAGGAATCTGAATTTTACTTCTGTGGGATTCAACAGATTTTTTTTTTTAATGAAAATAAATGAAACCCAAAGACATTTTTTATTTTTCTCTAGCTGGCCTTATGTCAAAAAAATTGCTTGTTGCTGATTTTGGTTTTTATGATTTATGACAAAATTAGCTGATGTATTTGCAGATAGATACAAGGCTATTGGAAAATCAAACTAATTTGAGTATAGTATTGATTGAGTGTATTCTCAGAGCCATAGTCTAACCTTGGTGTGGTTTTATGGGAATTTAAATATCTTAGGTCTTTATAAGCTGTATTATTATTTCTTTGTGTACCTTCTTGTAAGCTGTACTATTCCTGTTCATATGTTTTAAGATAAAACCTTTTAAAATCTAGCAAACACAAGTCTAAGAAGTAACAACAATGTTTTAGAAAGTGAAAATCACTCAGTCATGTCTGGCTCTTTGCGACCCCGGGGACTGTAGCCTACCAGGCTCCTCTGTCCATAGAATTCTCCAGGCAAGAACACTGGAGTGGGTTGCCATTTCCTTCTCCAACAATGTCTTAAAATCTCTAACAAATTACTCCTTAGCTGGGTTAAGTCATAATCATATGTGTCAGCCGACCATAATTGAGCTGAGAATGTTTGAATTAGATTATATTTACCAAAATAGAGAAATAATACATTACTTTATTATCAGTAGCTGTTGATAATACATTAAGTAATATTTAAGTTGTATTTAAAAGGTGAGGGTTAACACTGAACAGTTAGCATTATAGTACTATCACAACGCTTAGTGGCAGTATCTTAATTAAATCCCATGCTCTGTTAAGATGACTCATTTTCTTGTTGCTGCAAGACCCTTAAAGGAACTGCTCTCATTCACAAAAAAGCATCCTCTCCTGCCAGCTTTCTTTGAGGCTGGTTGAAGGAAGTATAGGTTGATGTTAGGTCAGTATTCCTTGTGTTTTCTTTAAGTTACCTTATTTTAATTGCAGATTCTTTCAAATTTAACCTTGAATTTCTTTAATTTTATAGTGGGATATTTAAAAATACAAAGTGCATTACTTTATGGAAATTTATGAATCTTGTTCTTTGAAACCACATTTTTACTTATACTGAACTTCAAATTTCAGTTTCTGCAGTGGTCAACATACATAATTTGAAATAGTCCTAACATCTAACTGAAATGTTGGGACATTTTAAATATGCTACAGTGCTCTTAATTTTAGTAGTTTGCATGTATAATGTTAATGATGCTTCATGTATAATATTAATGATGTTTCATGGTGTCATTCATACATTGCTTTTATGCCAGATATAAACAGTCTTCTCCCCATTTCCAGTGTAATAGCCCTCCCCTTCCCCAGGGAACAGTTGTGGTGGGCAGACCAAAAAATTTGGCAGAGTTTCTAATTTGCTAGTCTCTCTCTGGGCACTTGTTTTTCTTGACTTCCAGGATTCATCTCCTATAGCTGCATTTATCCCCCTTTGCACCTTTCAAACACTCCCACCCCAACAAATAATTTAGTATTCTATTTTGTTCTCCTTCCAAATTATATTAAGTCTGAAATTCTGTGAAGTCATCTACTTACTATTTCAACAAACCTTTATAGAAGATCTGACTGCTAGGCGTTGTGCTTGTCTAAAAAGTTGGATAAAACACTGTCTCTGCCCTAGCCCAGGTAGTGGTCCAACAAGGGAAAGCCATACATAGGATTCTAGAGTGACAGAATCCCTTGGACTGTAAGAAGATCAAACCAGTCAATCCTAAAGGAAATCAGTCCTGAATATTCATTGGGAGGACTGTTGCTGAAGCTGAAACTCCAATACTTTGGCCACCTGATGCGAAGAACTGACTCTTTGGAAAAGACCCTGATGCTGGGAAAGGTTGAAGGCAGGAGGAGAAGGGAACAACAGAGGATGAGATAGTTGGATGGCATCACCGACTTGATGGACATAAGTTTGAGCAAGCTTTGGGAGTTGGTGATGGACAGGGAATCCTGGTGTGCTGCATGCAGTCCATGGCGTTGCAGAGTCAGACACCGCTGAGCGACTATATTGAACTGACTCAGAGTGACAGATACTGTGATAGAGCTGAGTTTAGTAGGAGATTTTAACTGGGTCTTGACATTCAAAGAAAGCCTCTGCTTTTTTCCAAGATAATGAAAATGTATTTTTCTCCCTAATAAAGAAATGGGAAGAAGGGTGCTCTTTGATTCCATGAAGTTCCTTCCAGCTGTAAATAGTCTGTGATTGTTTCTTATCTAAGAGTGGAAAGTCTTAAAAGAAACTGTTTATGGTGCTGGTGAACTTTAATGGATTTTTTTTTTTTTTTTTTTTTGCTTTGCTAGAAATAACTTTGTATGTACAGGGCCTTGGTTCTAATTAAGTACTCAAAAAAAAAAAAAAAAAAAAAATGGGGATGAATAGTGCCTAACTGGCCAGATTGAAATAGTACAGCTTCTCTCCTGTACTCACACCCACAGAATACTCTGTTGTGGCCCCTGTTTGATCTAGAAGTGGTTCTTGATTTGAGGCCAATTAAAATAGACCTGATGGTGTGTTTGAAGGTAGAACTTTTTGTTGGTAAGGACCTATGGTATCAGAATGACTATACAGACAATCCTAGATGGAAGAGAATAAGTTTTGAACAGTTTTTGGGAAAAGCTAGGAAGTTATTTAAACACCAACAGAGACAAAGGTTACTTCTATTTTATGTTCAGAGTGCTAATTTTATGCTATTTTAATCTCAGTTACCAGCTCTAAAATGAGCTAAGGAAAATACCAATTGTTAGCTCCTCTGTGTTCTTCTTGAGCTCTCAAATCCTATTTCTGAAAGTCATATTGTTCTGAAGGACAGTTTTTGGGAGAGCAGAGGTCAGGAGTGCATCGCAACACACTGCCATGTTTCCTGGGTGATGCATTATGAATTTGTTACCCAAAAGTTTAGCTAAGCCTTCTTTGGACTGGTTATATTTTCAGTTTCCTAAAGTAGTGAGTTGGGAAAGTTGTCATTTAAGCTTGTACTTCCCTTCATTTATTCCCAAACTGTCTTTTCAATCTCTGTGCCCTATACTGGTATTCTGAATGTACTATAAAGCCCACATCTTTTATAATCTTATATATATTCATCGGATCACCTCAGGACCTGTCTTTTTCTTTAGTTGTCCTCTGTACTTTTTTTGAGTTGCACCAGGTCTATCTTGAGATGTGACAATTAGAACTTTATACTTCAAATAGAGAACCATAACAATTTTTAGTTTGGATAGTGTAGAGTTTAAAAAAATTTTTTAACTATTTTTACTTATTTATTTGACTGCCCCAAGTCTTAGTTGCAGCATATGGGATCTAGTTCCCTGACCAGGGATCAAACCCTGGGTCCCCTGCATTGGGAGCATGGAGTCTTAGCCACTGGACCACCAGGGAAATCCCCCTAAAAAAACAATTTTTTATTGAAGTATAGTTGATTTACAATGTTATGTTAATTTCTACGGTGTAGCAAAGTGACTCAGTTATACATATATATTCTTTTCCATTATAGTTTATCACAGGATATTGAATATGATTCCTGTGCTATACAGTAGGACCTTGATGTTTATCCATCTTATATATATCCTAGTTTGATGTGGGGTTGAGAAGATCCCCTGGAAGAGGGCATGGAAACTCTCTCCAGTATTCTTGCCTAGAGAATCCCATGGACAGAGGAGCCTGGCAGGCTACAGTCCATAGGGTCGCACAGAGTCAGACATGACTGAAGCAACTTAGCACGACCACATGCATGCATATATTAGTTTATATTTGCTAATTCCAAACCCCCAATGCTTCCTTCTTCCACCCCTCCTCTGGCAACCACAAGTCTTTTCTCTGTGTTGGAGTCTATTTCTGTTTCATAGATTTGTTTATTTGTCTTGTATTTTAGATTCCACATATAAGTGATATCGTATGGTATTTGTATTATCTTTCTGATTTTGCTTAGTATGATAATCTCTAAGTCCATCCATGTTCGTAGTCCGTGGTATTTATATATATACCACATCTTTTTTTAACCATTCATCTGTTAATGGGCATTTAGTTTGTTTCTATGTCTTGGGTATTGTAAATAGTGCTGCTGTGAACATAGGGGTGCATGTATCCCTTCGGATTATAGTTTTGTCAGGATATATGCCCAGGAGTAGCTTACTGGATCATAGAGCAACTTTATTTTTAGTTTTTTGAGGAACCTCCATGTTGTTTTCTGTAATAGTTGCTCCAGTTTACATTTCAATCCACAGTGTAAGAGGCTTCTCTTTTCTCCACACCCTCTCCAACATTTGTTATTTGTAGACTTTTTAATGATGGCCATTCTGACCTGTGTGAGGTGGTCTACCTTCTTGTAGTTTTGATTTGTAGTTCTCTAATAATTAGTGATATTAAGGATCTATTCACATGCCTGTTGGTCATCTGTATGTCTTCTTTGGAGATGTGTCTGTTTAGAACTTCTGCCCAAAAAAACACTTCCAAATATCCTTCATGATCAAAACTTTGTAGCCCTGTTGCTGCACTGTAATTATTAAATCCCTGTTTCAATGGAGAAGTTTAGAAATTCTTAGGACCCCTTTTCTAGGTATGTATCTCATCTTTTAACTGTTTTGAGGGTTTTTTTTTTTCTTTTCTATTTTTCCCTTAGGGTTATCTTTTTAAATGTATTTTTTAAATACTAGCTTAACCAGCTTTTGCCAGTTCACTGTATTATGAGCACTTTCTGCAGTTCATGGTACTTAATTTTATGAAAATAGTTCAAAGCTGTACATGGACAGGAATCATCTTTGAATCAGACTGGTAGGATAAAACTAAGCTACTAATGCAGAGTCCAGCTAATAGCCTATAATCAGTTTGACCTGTAATTCTCAACCTGGCTTACCTTAGAATCATCTGGAAGAAATTTACAAAATACCTAGGCCTGGGCCCCACCCTGACCAACAGAGTCAGACTCTCCAGGTGTGGGGCCCAGGTATCAGTGTTTATAAAGCTCCCAGATAATGACAGTGATGGCCAGGATCCAGGGCCATTGAGCTGGAGTTCACACTGGGAAAGCAGCAGCTGCTAGAACTTCTAAATTGGATTAGCTCTTTAGCTTGCTGAATGCTGGAAAATAATTACTGTTAGAGTTGAGAGAAATGTATATCAAATTTTGCATTTATAAGAAGGCAGCTGAATCAAATTATTCCTTAACCTTTTCTTCTGGCCTAATTAAATTTTGAGAATTGAAGTATGGATGAGCTAACTACTGGAACTTCTAGTTCCTCATTGTAGAACCCTTTCCCTCATCCGTTTGATTTTGGTGTTGGTAATTGCCTTTTCAGAGCAATAATACTGTTTGTCTTTAGCAGGAAATGAAACTTGGGTCAAATTATATATGCATACCTTGGACTTTTTTTTGACACAAGAGAAACTGCCTATAAACTTCAGCAGCTGTGCAAAACCCAGGGTTGTTCTTGGGCTCAGGGAGCGACATCAGTTATGGCTCTTGGAATGAGTGACTCATGCTCTCTGCAAGCACACAGTTCTTAATCACTTGTTTTCTGTATACCAGGAAGGGGATGGCATATGAAAATAGAAGCCATGTACTGCCAAATGGGATCTGAAATAAGAGTGGAAATTTTGACCTAATGGGTCAGACAATTGAGCTTATGACGAAATACTTATGTCTTTGGCTGTATGTTCCTTTAATGATTTCACTAATTAAAATTTGACATTATTTCTTAAACCCTATGCTTTTGTAATTTGTAAGCAACTCTACTCTTTGCTAGATAATTTTGATAATCTTAAAATTTAAAACCTTTTTGCAAACTTCAAATGTTTCTCTTTTGAAATTGCGTCCCATGTTGGAATATGCCTTTTGAAGGAAGGATTACAAGGCAGTACATTTGTTGGAGCAGATAAATTACCTGGCTGTTCTTTGTGGAAGGACAAGCCCATTGGCCATTTTCCCTGCCATTCCCATGTCTTCTGCCTCCAGAGTAACCATTAATAATGGTGACAGGGTGTCCATTAATAAGCATACCTAATTACTACATGCAGTCCATGGGGTCGAAAAGAGTTGGATGCAACTGAACTGAAGTACTACATATGCTTAGACCAATGTGGTTTATACTGGTCTCTATGTGAACACTCTGCTAGTGCTTTTATTTTTATTTCCTTAGTAACAGATTAAAAACTACACACATTTTGAAGTGTCTGTTGTGTGTCAGAGACCGTACCAGGCGTAAAGTCATAGCAGCTCAAAAAGACGCACTTAGCCTCCCTTCTTGTGCCAGTTATGTAGCCTGCTTCAGGTCTTCCTCCACTGGCTTGTCTCTTGTCTCTTTATTGGCGTGAGAAACTGTGAGCACTTCTTAGAGATTTTAACATAATTTAAAGTTTCCCAAATTCTAGTTGTCTTTCATTGTGAGAAATCACATGTTCATCATTTATTATATTTATTGAAAGAGAAATTCTTTTATTATTAAGAGTGCCCACCTAGCAGAGACTTGTGTTTTGGGGCTTTTCTTGTTTTTTAATATTTATTTTTAATTGGAGGATAATTGCTTTACAATGTTGTATTGATTTCTCTTGTACAGCAGTGCGAAGCAGCTATAAGTACAGCTTGAGCCTCCCTCCCACTCCCCCATCTCACCCTTTGTCATCACAGAGAATCTTCCCACTGGCTATCTGTTTTACACATGGTAATGTATATATTTCAGTGGTACTCTCTTCATTTGTTCCATCTTTTCCTTCCGCTACTGTGTTCACAAATCTGTTCTCTATATCCACGTCCGTATTTCTGCCTTGCAAATAGGTTCACTAGTAACATTTTTCTAGATTCCGTATATATTAATTTTCTCTTTCTGACTGACTTTACTCTTTATAACGGGTTTAAGTTCATCAATCTCAGTTTAACTGACTCAAATTCATTCCTTTTATGGCTGAGTAATATTCCCTTGTATGTATGTACCGTAACTGCTTTATCCATTCATCTGTCGATGGACATATAGGTTGCTTCCATGTCCTGGCTATTGTAAATCTTTCCGCAGTGAACACTGGGGTACACATATATTTTAGACTTGTGTTTTTTTTCAGGGTCCATTCTCAGTAGTGGGATTGCTGGGTCATATGATAGTTTCATACTTAGTTTGTTAAGGAATATCCATTCTGTTCTCCATAGTGACTGTATCAATTTGCATTCCCACCCACAGTGCAGAGGGTCCCCTTTTCTCCACATCTCTCCAGTGTTTATTGTTTGTAGATTTTTTGGTGATGGCCATTCTGACCAGTGTGAGATGATACCTCATTGTAGTTTTGATTTGCATTTCTCTAATCAAGAACAATGTTGAGGGACTGCCTTTTAAAACAGTAAAAACTTAAAATGTTAGTCTTATTAAAAGTCAAAGAGAAAAAAAAAGTCAAAGAGAATAAGCAATTGGTGGGAGAAGATTTCCAATTCACTCTTTCATGCTTGTTTCTATTCACCTATTTATCTGGTTCAGTAACTGTTGAATGAGTCCCTGTTGTGTGTCAAAGCCTGTGCTAGGCTGCAGGCATATATCCCATTCTTCCACAAACAGCAGCTGTGTAATTGATCTGCTGCAACAAATGTATTGCTTCCTAACCCGTCTTTTGAAAAGTATATTCTGTAAACAAAATAGATTAGAATTAAATTGATAGAAAAATTGAGACTTGATAGTCTTCTTTTTGAGACTTAGGAATCTTTTAATTGGTAAGTTGAAATTTTACATTTATTATAATTAATAACAACAATGCTGCCTTTTAGTCATCTTTTCCATTTATATAGTCTTCTTTTTGAGACTTAGGAATCTTTTAATTGGTAAGTTGAAATTTTACATTTATTATAATTAATAACAACAATGCTGCCTTTTAGTCATCTTTTCCATTTATCATGCTTTTTCTCAGTTTTTTTTTTTTTTTGTTCTATCACCTTTTGCTGTGTTCCACTGGGTAGTATGAATTTATTTATTTATTTATTTATTTTTTGTTTGTTGGATGGTGTGAATTTTTTCAGATGTCTTTCTGTTGCTGATTAGAAGTTACCCATCCTGTTTTTCATTCTTGTGTTGTTTCTCAGAACTTCAGACCAGTAGTTATTTTCACATATATAACTGAAGTCTACTGATGTCTGTCGCATATTAAAAAGCAGAGATATTACTTTGCCAACAAAAGTCTGTCTAGTCAAAGCTATGGTTTTTCCGGTATTCACATATGGATGTGAGAGTTGGACTATAAAGAAAGCTGAGTGCCGAAGAATTGATACTTTTGAACTGATTGTTGGAAAAGACTCTTGAGAGTCCCTTGGACAGCAAGGAGATCCAAGCAGTCCACCTTAAAGATCGGTCCTCAATATTCATTGGAAGGACTGATGCTGAAGCTGAAACTCCAGCACTTTGGCAACCTGATTTGAAGAACCAACTCATCAGAAAATACCCTGATGCTGGGAAAGATTGAAGGTGGGAGGAGAAGGGGACGACAGAGGATGAGATGGTTGGATGGCATCACTGACTCAATGGACATGAGTTTGAGTAAACTCCAGAAGTTGGTGATGGACAGGGAGGTCTGGCATGCTACAGTCGATGGGGTCGCAAAGACTTGGACACAACTGAGCGATTGAACTGTGTCTGTGTCTTTTTCCCAAGCAATGTTTCAACCTTTATTTAGACTCTCCCTCTTCTAGATTTTTCCTCTCCAGTGTAAGGGACTTTGGGGAGGGGAGGAAGCTGGCAGTCATGCTTGATTTGCCATTTGGACCTGAATTGGGTTGCTAGGACTGAGACTGCATGCCTAATTTTGAGCTGCATCAGAGCCCTGTATCTGTTTCACATTCTGAAGAAACAGAATTTTGGGGGCATATATAAGCATCGAGATATTTCATAAAACTTTTATTACTCTCAGAAAGCCTTTAGGGATTATGGCCTTACCATAAATTTTAATGCAAAAAAAACATTATTGAAGTTTTTAAAAAAAATATCCTTTCCTTTAAAAAAAAAAAAAGCCATATGTAGACCCTTGATATAAAAATCTATGGAGAGATTGATTGAGTGGTAGGGACCTAGAATTTTAAATGCATATACATTTCCCAACTTGAGGCAAAAGTTACTGAACATTTATGTGCCAGACATTGTGCTGGGTACTTTCACATAATTCTTTCATTTAATCCTCATGAAAATCCTGTAAGTTAGATGGATTCCTGCTTATGAAAGAGGAACCTAAAATTGAAAGGGGTTCTGAGACTGCAGTAGAGCTAATAGGACTTTTCTCTTGGGACATGGAACGCAGGCTGTGCCCTCATCATGTAGAATCTCTTGACTCTGTCCAGCCTTTTATTTCCAGACTTGGCAGCAGGCTGCACTTGTGCACACTCCTGTCGTCTGGATCTCCAGCTTTAGGATTGCCCCTTTGGGTCCACTCTCTACATAGTGGCCCTGAAGTTCAATCTCACATGCAAATCTGCCCTCTCTGGAGGAAATGGCTCCTGAATTTACTGTCTGTGGTGCTCCCGAGTTGGTCCCTGTTTGGTTTTTCAGCCTTATTGTTACAGCTTCCTGCCTTTTACCTTAGGGCCTTACCGTACCAAACCATTTTAGAGTCTTCATTGCATTCAGTAAATATGTGAGTGCCTGTTATGTATTAAACAATCTGCTGGCTGTGAGGCTCCCCAGGGTTTTTCTAATGACCCAGATGGTGGAGGTCTCGGTCCTCAACAAGGACAGCAGCAGTGGGGCTGGAGAGAAGTGAAACATCAGATATGAGGAGGTGGAGTCAACAGGACTTGGTGAGGAAGAAAAGCATTTTGAATGTCTCCCAGGTTCTGGCTTGTGCAGCTGGAATGATGGTGGTGAGCTGGAAGACTTCATATAATTTTAAAATGAGAGCGTCATATCTGAGTAATTACACCTGGTAGGGAAGCTTATGGTATTAGAGGTATGATAGAGCACTGGAGTGAGAGTGAGAAAGGGGGTTTCGGTTTTCACAATATGGGTAGTTAGTATCAGACACTTTAACCTCTGCCAGCCATGATTATGTTTGTTTGAAATGCTGCAGATGACTTTCACTTTGCAACTTCAGATACTGAACCCTTCTAATGTGATTCAATGCAAATTATCTGACTCCAACCTACTTCTTCATTCTGAGTCATATGTTCAGTTGTCCGTTCAGCATTTTGAAGCCTGCGGTGTATGTATCATGCACTTGGGACATAAAGCTGAATGAGACCAGGTCTCAATGAATTTTCTGTTCTCGATGAGCTTCCTGTTCAGTCAGAGAGACAGGCAAATCAGTAATTAGGTGCATTAAACCAAAATGATAAGTCAAGATGGGTATATGAGCACGGTCCAGGGGGCTCATGAAAGAGCCTGATCAGCTCTGCTGGGTGGGTGGCGTGGGGAATGTGTCAGGGAACACCGGTGACCCTTGTTCTGAGTCAGGAATGAAAAGCAGGCTGAAGTGGGTGGGGAGCAGCATTCCAGGCCCAGCCCTCGGACACTTCTGGAAGATGAAGGATGCTGGGGGTGGGGAGGCAGGAAGAGGGTAGACAGGAGCAACCCATGCACAGCCTTGCAAGCTTTCCCAAGGAATCTGGACTTGTTTCTCAGGCTGTGGGATGTAGGAGAAGTAATATTGGGTTAACAGTGTTCTGTGTTGTATGTACCTATTTTTTTTAATGCCTGATATATTTCTTTTACAATATTGATCTTAGACAAACTAGACTTTAGGGCAAAAGAGCATTATTTGAAATAAAGGCAGTTATTACATCCTGATGAACAGAGCAGTTCACCAGGAAGATATGATAATTCTGAATCTGTATGTGCCTGACAACCTAGTTTCAAAACATATAACGCAAAAATTACAGAGGAAAAACGAGAGGGGGGAATACATAAAGCATGAAATTTAAAAAAACAAAACAAAACACCCTCTCAAACTGTCAGTGTTAGGCTAAGCAGTCAAATAATTAGCAAGTACATAGAGCAGTTGAATAAAATAACAAAGTTGACAATGAGCCCTTACCCCAGAGTTTAATAGTGTATTCATGTTTGAAGTAAGAAATACTTTTTAAATTCTGACCTGAACAGACGCATATGTATGTATGCACCAGAAACGAAAGTTTTGTGAAATGTTTCTACGTTGTGCAGTTTTTCTGTTTTATTGCTGTTAGTGCTGATCTCTTTGTACAAAACTGATAAAATGACCCACTAATGGATTGAATTGATGCCCTTTTTCTTGAAAACACTAAGCAAATATACATGTTTTTCAAGTACACACAGAACATTTACAAACTGACTTTCTGGATTCTCCTCACCATGCCTAGCATCTGGTACTCCGCTTGTTCTGCCTGTCCTTCCCCCTGCGATAGAAAAGATGACTTTGACTCCTATTTTTACTGAGTCAAGGCCATTCGATACATGCATCTGCTTCTCAGCTCCATTTCTATATTTAGCCTTTTCATCTTTTCTTCCAGACTTAGTAAAAAGTAATATTCCCCACCCCCCCAGGGTTAACGCTTATACCTGTACTTTTGATTTCACTTTCTTTTGTTTTCTTTTCCTCCTTTAATATCTCCTCTGGTCCTTATACCTAGACATTTCCCCTTGACCATCCCATCATGAACTCAGTCTTAATGAACTTAACTGGTTCTCTCTTTGGATCTCAAAGATTATCAGTGATTATTATTTTTAGTCAGACCACAAAATATAGTTTTTTTTTTTTTTTTAAGTGAAATTTTAGTGTTCTTCAATGGCTGATATAGTGAAACAGTTCAAAATACCATAGGTGCAAAAGGGTATTATTGAGTTAAGAGGTTTTCACCCACCTTTTCTCCCAGCTACTATATACCCTGCTTTTTGTGCCTTGTTCCTTCTTTCTCATCTCCGTCCTCATCTTATCCCTCTCTAAAGAGGATAGCTGTTTCACTGTCATTTGTAAGTTTACCCTCTTCCTGTCCTTTGTGTAGCTTCGTTTAAGGTGTTTCATGTTAATCTCCTCTGTACTTTCTTCACCTACTGCCCGCCCTGCTCCCCAACTACCATATCCTTTCAAGCCAACACTCTTGTAATAAGTAAATAACCATCTAGCTCCTTTCCCTGTTTGCAGTGGCCACCTCCTTTCAGTGCTGTCAGCTAATCCCTGGCTGCAGCCTTGTTTTACTTTCATTATTATTTGCCTGCCAAGGCCTCCAGGAAGTAAGGTTCCTTAATTAGTCTTTTATTCAAGTCTCTCCTTATTGGCCTCAGTGTGCTTTTTCCAGTCTTCCCAATGAAGATCTCTACCATACTCTCCGTACTCCTTGGTTTTCTGATCTATATTGTTTGCTCCTTTATTTTTATATCTTCTCAGTGCCTGGTTCCTGAAATGTACCTGATAAGTATTTGCCCAGTGAAGGGATGGATTCCAAAACAAACCTTGTACTTTCTTTCTGCCACATCATTCTTTCTGATTTCCTTATGCTTGAAGTTCCACTTCCTCTGTGTAACCGTCCATGACTGCTTTAGCTCTGACTTTTCATCCTCCTCCATATTCCTCGAGCTCATTTGATACCTGAGGGATAGAATCCTTGCAACTGTGCTTGTTCATCTGGGGTCAGGGTGAGATTATGAGTAGCTGGAGCTCTTTCCTTAGCAGGGACATCAGTGTTGATAGAGGTTGAGATGTGGCCTGCCTGACAGGGATTCTGGTTATTTAAAAAGAAATCAGGATCCTTCTAGTTTATCCACCAACATGAATTCCAGAGTTAGGGTTAGATTTTTATAAATTAACAAAGAGGGAAAATTAATAAATTATTGATAACAGGTAAGGAACAACTTAGTAATCTTCCCTGTAGCTCAGATGGTAAAGAATCTGTATGCAATGCAGGAGACTTGGGTTCGATCCCTGGGTTGGGAAGATCCTCTGGAGAAGGAAATGGCAACCCACTCCAGTATTTTTGCCTGGAGAATCCCACAGACAGAGGAGCCCGGCAGGCCACAGTCCATGGGGTCGCACATGGTTGGACACAACTGAGCGACTAACACTACTACCACTAAGGAACAAATTGATAATACAATAAGTGAAAAAATGATGGATAATGAAAATGATTTGTATAAAAATTTAAAATTGAAAGTATTTACAAATATGTCAGAGTTGGTGTCCTTAATATAAAAACTCATAAATCCATAAAGAACATAAAAAAAATTCTTAGATGATCTGAATAAGGAAATCATAGAAGAAGAACCATAAGCACCAATTTTATAATTAAATGTTTAATCTTACCAGCAATGAAAAGAAAATAAACATCATTTAGGCAATGGATGCCATCAAAATAGCAAAATTTACAAAGAAATTCTAAATTATGGCAAATGTAAGAAGCATTTTCATATGCTTCTGGCAGAAATCTAACTTGGTCTTTAACCTTTATAGATTGTATTGAAAGCTTTAATTTTTTTAAAAAGTTTTCACCTACTGATTTCATCCCTAAGAGTTTGTCCTAAAGCTATTAATTAGTGAGCAAGTGAAATACTTGCATAATGCTCATCATTTATCACAGCATTTTTTATTATAATAGGGAAAAACTGGAAGTGACTTAAATGCCCAAGAGTGAGAAAGTGCTTCCTTAAATGGAAAATTACACATCTATGAAGTTATAATTTTGAAGAATTTTAAGGGTGTTAGAAAATACTCATGAAATATTATAAGAAAAGGTTAGCATATAGTGCTGTATTCACAATATTGCAGTTGGCTATGCACACAGATATATGATGTGAAATGTAGCAAAATAATATTATCTCTGGGTGACAGGATAGAAGTGATAAAGTATTTTTTCCAATCTTATAGTGTATTACTTTATAATAAGAATGCATATTACTTATGTAAATATTGTCTTATTGATTAGTTTCATATATGTATAGATTCTGAGGGAGGCACTGTATTTGGACGGTTAAGAGCACAGGCCATGAGGTGCAGACCGGGCTTTGAATTGCAGCTCTGTCCTTGGCCCATTGTATGATATGGCCACTTTACTTTTCTAAGGCTCCATTTCCTCATCTGTAATTTGGGACTCCTAATACCTAACTGCTAGAGTTATCAGGATTAGAAATGATAGTATGCATAATAGCCTTTAAAAAATTAATTCTCTATTTTACTTTAATTCTTGCAATAAAAACAGAAGTCAACTTTTTTTTGCCTTCCCCTGAATATATCATTAATAACAAAGATGTTCAAGATACAATAGTCAAAACTCAGATGAATTTGGAGACTATTAAGTCTTCTGTAATTACCCACATGAGTTACAGATTGATTATACATTTCATTAAAATAGAATTTAAATGGTAATAATTAAAATGTAATTTAAAATTTCTGCTAAGAGAAATATTGTTTTCATTCTTGCTAATCTTTTCCTGCTATTGAGCCACCACTAACATTACCTTTATCTCCATGGGTATAACAGCCTTTTGTAGCCTGGGTTCCACAACAGAATTCAGCCCTGACGTCCTCAGGCATCTATTGTGTATAATGAATTAGCTTCTCGTCTGTGTCTAGAATGGTACAAATGATCTCCCATCCTTGGGAGAATTGAGAATGCAGTCATCCAAGTCACTGTCTGGTTCTGTGGTTCAGGTGAGAAGCCCTGACTGGATGCCTGACACAGAGTAGGCACTCAGTATAAACAGAAGTGACTCCTGTTGTTGTTGCCATAGAAGTCACATGAAAGAGGACTCACTTTCCGAATTTCTTTGTTTGGTGTTAGCTTCTTCGGGAAAGGAGATTTTCCAGAGTGTGATTCAGTAAGTGGACATCTCTGTGGGGGTTTCTCAGGCCTTGTCTTTGGATCTGAGACTGGCTCTGGCAGTAGGACCTTGGATAACTCCTCTCTTTGCCCTCTTATATTGTACCAGCCTCCTTCCTCCACTGCAGGGCGCCAAAGTACTGCCTCCCATCCAAGTAGAGTTTTAGAATGTCAGTTATCTCCCCATAACTGTCCTTATGTTAGAGGACTTACTCAGGCCTCGGATCTAATGCTTCTCTACAGTGGCTTGTTAGTATTGTATTCAGTTCTGGGTGTTGATACCTGCTCTTTGGGGTTGCTGATCATTTTTTAATACATTGCTAAAGACACTGTTTTTTAAATCATCTTGTGACTTTTCTGTGACATTTCTTTTTAACATTTTTTATTTTTATACTGTGTTAAAGGTTACTTTCCATTTACAGTTATCAGGAAATATTGGTTATATTCCTTGTGTTGTATTATATAATACATCCTTGAGCCCATCTTACACCCAGTAGTTTGTACCTCCCCTTCCCTCATCTTAATCTTGTCCCTTCTCCTTTCTCTCTCCCCACTGGTAACCACTAATTTGTTCTCTATAAAGATATTGCTTTATTGTTTTCCAGTGAATATTTTCTCATGACTGCTTCTTATTTTATTTTAGCTACCGATCTGCTTCTTGCCTGGAATCCCATTTGTTTGGGGTTGGTAGAAGGTGTTATTGGAAAAATTCAGCTTCATTCAGGTATGTTTCTGCAAACTCTTTAAGCTTGTCAAAGTTAAGGCGGCATTCTATGACACTGTCTTCTTTGAGGGTAAGTGTAGATTCTGTAATGGCTTTGACTCCTTTACCTTAATTTCGAATCTACCCAAAGTGGGTATATTTCCGTGTTGCAGAAACCAGTACTTGAGAGACCAAGCACCACACTCGGGGAGTTGGAGAACTCAGGTTTATTATGACAGTGGGCCAGAGGAGTTAACACTCAAGGCTCTGAGCCCCGAACAAAGGGATTACAGAGTTTCTATAGACAAACTGTAGTGGGCAACACTAGCTGTTAATAGGCTGGTTTAAACTAAGGGGTTTCGTGCACGCAGAAACAGTGGTCAAGATGGGGAAGGGGGATGCCTGACCTGGACAGGCATGATTAAGCAGGTTTGCAGGGGCTGGGCGACTGCAAAGAGCCTGACAAGGGTGACTGAGATAAACTCCAGTTCCTAGTATTGCAAGTCCCCACTTTCTGAAACTACGTGACCTACGTGATCTAGACTTTGCAACGGGCAAGCTGAGTTATAGAGGCAGAAGGAGGAGGAGGTTATGTAAAATTTTAACTTTTCCTCTTCATTTGTATAAGGGAAACAAAAATACAGGCATCCCTCATTTTATTGTCCTTTGCAGATGTTGTTTTTTTTTTTTTTTTTTACAGATTGAAGGTTTATGGCAATTCTGAGTCCAACAAATACATTGGTGCCATTTTTCCAATAGCATTTGGTCATTTCATGTTTCTGTGTCACATTTAGGTAATTCTTAAAGTATTTCAAACTTTATATTTTGATCACATGTGATCAGTGGCCTTTGTCACTTAAGGCTCAATTTAATTGAAGGCTTCAATTTAATTGAAGGATAGTTAATATACAGTGTTAGTTTCCGGTATACGGCAAAGTGATTCAGTTATGTGTATATATATATACACACACACACACACACACTTTCATGTTCTTTTATATTATAGGTTAATATAAGATACTGAATATAGTTCCCTGTATAGTACAGTAGGATCCTTTTGCTTATCTATTTTATATTTACATATAGAAGTTTGTACCTGCTAATCCAGTTCCTCTTCCCTTTGGTAACCATAAGTTTGTTTTTTAAGTCTATGAGTGTTTCTCTATTTCGTAAATAAGTTCATTTGTGTTATATTTTAGATTCCATGGGTAAGTGATATCATATGGTGTTTGTCTTTCTCTTTCTGGCTTATTTATCTTACGATAATCTCTAGGTCTATCCATGTTGCTGCAAATGACATTATTTCATTCTTTATTAAGGCTGAATAGTTTTCTATTGCCTATATACCATGTCTTCTTTATTCATTCATCTGTTGATGGGCATTTAGTTGCTTCCATGTCTTGGCTATTATAAATAAATAGTGCTGCTATGAACTTTGGTACATTGCTATGTATCTTTTCAAATTATAGTTTTCCCTGGATATGTGCCCTGGGGTGGGATTACTGGATCACGTGGCAACTGTATTTTTAGTTTTTAAAGAAACCTCCATACTGTTTTCTATGTGGCTGCACCAATTTACATTCCCACCAACAGTGTTGGAAAGTTTCCCGTTCTCCACACACTCTCCAACATTTATTATTTGTAGACTTTTAATAATGGCCATTCTGACTGGTGTGAGGTGGTACCTCATTGTTTTGATTTGCATTTCTCTAATAATTAGCCTTGTTGAGCATCTCTTCAAGTGCCGACTGGCCATCTATATGTCTTCTTTGGAGAAATGTTAAGGTAATTTTTTGCCCATTTTTGATTGAGTTGTTTGTTTTCTTGTTACTGAGTTGTATGAACTGTTTGTGTATTTTGGAAATTAAGCCCTTGTCAGGGACATGGTTTGCAAATATTTTCTCCTATTCTGTAGATTGTCTTTTCATTTTGTTTATGGCTTCCTTCATTGTATAAAAGCTTATAAGTTTGGATTAAGTCCCATTTGTTTATTTTTGGTTTTATGTCTATTGCCTGGGGGAGACTGACCTTAGAAAGCGGTGGTATGATTTGTGTCAGAGAATGTTTTGTCTTTGTTCTCTTCTAGGAGTTTTATAGTGTCATCTTATACTTAAACCATTTTGAGTTTGCTTTTGTGTATAGTGTGAGGCTGTGTTTTAACTTCATTGATTTACATGAGCTGTCCAGCTTTTCCAACACCACTTGCTGAAGAACCTGTCTTTCTCCATGGTAGTCAATATGTTCAGCAAAGAAGTACTTTTAATAAAAGTATGTACGTTTTTAGACATCCATTGCACACTTAGTAGACTACAGTTTGGTGAAAACAACTTTTATAGGCACTGGGAAACCAAAAAAATTTGTGTGACTTGTTTTATTGCTGTATTTGCTTCATTGCACTAGTCTGGAACTGAATGTACAGTATCTCCAAGGTATGCCTATAAAGTTTTTGAGAAAGGAGGCATAATATTAAAATCCTTTCTTCCTCTTAAACCCAACAACTTATTAAATGCCTACTCTCAGGAATTGTGTTAGTCGGTGGAATACAGTAGTGAGCAAAAACTGACCTGTTCCCACCCTCATGGAGCTTTCGGTTTAAGAGGGGAGACTAGACATTAGTGATTAATCACTGAAATAAATGTATAATTCTTTGTTAATTGTGGAAGGTGCTCTGACAGATACACCAACTTCAGTGGTTTTGAGGGAGAAGATAGTGGGAATAAGGTTGGAGAGGTAGGCAGGTGGCAGACCGGGACTGATCGGCTTTGGTCAGCTATCTATTCCTTATATAGTCAACTCTGGCCAGGAAAGAGAAAGGGTCAGTTAGTACCCAGTGTGGTGCTTCTAGGAGTCCTGTTCAGGGAAGGCAAATTGATGGAAGGTTTAGTTCATCCACCAGACCCTCCTTTGAAGGAGAGGCACCTGTGCCCTGAGTTCAGAGGGAATTTTGTTAAAAGATAGGTGTTATATAGGCAGGTCCCAAAAAGTCATGAAAAGGACTAACTGAAATATTTTAAGCACGAAATTTAAATATATATTTTTCCTTTGTTATGGATTTTAATGTGAGTTAAGAGCTATAGGAAGCTTTTCTATTACTGCTGTGCAATCAGGAGTGTAGCCACCTTTGTATGTTTTAAAAAATTCTTTTAAGGTAAAATTATTGCGCATTTGGAAGCCAAGTTGATTTCTGAATATAAAGCACAAACTGCCATAGACAGTCTTAATTTCCTTTTGCTAATTTTTTTATTTAAAAAAATTGTTAAATATTTTATCGACACAAAGAGCTATTTGTCACCGATACACAGTATACTTGTTGTAAATTAAACACATTTATCTACCATGTAGATTAAGAAATGAAACCAATGTCTTTGGAACTCTCGCTGCCTTTCTTCAAGTGTCTCTTCCCTTCGAGAGAACCTGTGATTTTGAATATTGTACTTATTAGCCCATTGATTTTCATTATTGCTTTTGTTACATGTATATCCCTAAATAATATGTTGCTAAGTTTTGTATTTTGGAAATTTTGTATAAATGTTATTAAGCCACTTGTGTTCTTTCACCTCTTGCCCCTACCCACACAACTGGATACTTTTGAGATTTGTCCACTTTGATATATGAAACTTTAGTTCCTGTCTTCACTATTGTATTACTGTATCATAAGTTGTCCTTTGTCCCATCATTGGGTAATTTTTGTTTTTTGGGGCCTTTTTTTTGCCATTAGAAATGAGACCACTGTGAGTGTTCTTGTACATTCTGTCTTTGGTAGTTTTAAATTCTTTCAATACAAAGGAGAAAAGCATTTAGACATTGTGTAACATGCTAATAAGTATTTTAGTCACACTCTCCTACCTGTCCACATTTACATACATATATTTTTAATTCATTTATATGCTGACAGGATAATTTCACAGTTGAATGTTCTGAGCTAAAATTCATTTTCTATTGTTTAAGTGAAGCGTATGAAACTTTTGAGTTATTTTTCTCCAATTTCAGTTACATCTTGAAACAATGAATAAATCACTGACATGAGTCAAGAGACCTCAATTCAAGCTTTATTTATTAGAGCTTTGAGATATGAGAGAAATTACATAACATCTGTTTCATCTGTTGCTGTGTAATAAACTGCCACAAAAGTTTTGAAGCCTTAAAACAGTAACAGTTTATAGTATCTCCAGTTGTGTGGGTTGACACATGGCTCTTCTGCCCTTTTCGCCTGTTGGCCAGGGTCATCTGAGAGGCAGCACTCAGCTAGGGGTTTGCCTGGGGCATCTTAGTTTCCTTCAGGTGGCATTTCTGTCCATGTAGCTCATCTCACAAGGCCTCTTTTTGGGACCTCTCTGTCTCCTGGATACCTGGACATCCTTTCAGGGTGCTGAGGTGACAAGTTCCAGTGTAGAAGGGCTTATCGAACCTCTGCTTGCATCAGAGGTTGCTAATATCCCATTGGTCAGAGGAGGTCACACAGGCAAACCCAGAACCAACATGGAAGGGGGCTTCGCAAGGGTTTGCATCCCAGGAGTTTAGTTCACTGGGGCCCCCAATGCCCCAGACCCTCTCAGTTCAGTTCAGTTGCTCAGTCGTGTCCAACTCTTTGCAACCCCATGAATCACAGCACACCAGGCCTCCCTGTCCATCACCAACTCTCGGAGTTTACCCAGACTTATGTCCATCGAGTTGGTGATGCCATCCAGCCATCTCATCCTCTATTGTCCCCTTCTCCTCCTGTCTTCAATCTTTCCCAGCATCAGGGTCTTTTCCAATGAGTCAGCTCTTCGCATGAGGTGGCCAAAGTATTGGAGTTTCAGCTTCAGCATCAGTCCTTCCAATGAACACCCAGGATTGATCTCCTTTAGGATGGACTGGTGGGATCTCCTTGCAGTCCAAGGGACTCTCAAGAGTCTTCTCCAATACCACAGTTCAAAAGCATCAATTTTTCGGCACTCAGCTTTCTTCACAGTCCAACTCTCACATCCATACATGACTACTGGAAAAACCATAGCCTTAACTAGACAGATCTTTGTTGGCAAAGTAATGTCTCTGCTTTTTAATATGCTGTCTAGGTTGGTCATAACTTTCCTTCCAAGGAGTAAGCATCTTTTAATTTCATGGCTGCAATCACCATCTGCAGTGATTTTGCTACTTCCTTGTAAACTACAAGGTGAAAGTGAAGTCGCTCAGTCGTGTGTGACTCTTTGCGACCCCAATGGACTGTAGCCTACCAGGCTCCTCTGTCCATGGGATTTTCCAGGCACTGGTACTCCAGGTACTGGAGTCGGTTTCCATTTCCTTCTCCAGAGGATCTTCCCAATCCAGGGATTGAAACTGGGTCTCCTGCATTGTAGGCAGATGCTTTACTGTCTGAGGCACCAGGGAAGTAAACTATAAAACAAGAGTAAAAATAACTGCTCACTTTTTTTCCTGAGGGTACTGTGGGTCTCACGTGTGGTAATATACCTAAAGGTGCTTAGTAAATTATCACTATTTTATCAGTTCTTTTGGTTGCAAATACAAACCTATCAGTTTATGCAAACAAGTTTTTATTAGAATTCAAGGGAATAAAACCAAAAATTTGATTTGTTAAGGATCTGAGATTACATTTTGTGGCAGACAGTCTCTGACCATCACTTTTCCCTGTACATCTCTTATACATTCTTCTTTTCTTTTGGCTTTCTCTGTGTTTGTGGGGTGAAATTTCTGTCTTTATGTGGTACTCAGACTGACCTTAGCCCTCAAGCCAACCAGCATCTGATATACCCTATAACTTCTGGAGATTGACTGGTTCTCTAGTTAAGACCCTAGGGAGAGAAGAGGCCCTTTTTGGCTCAGTCTGAGTCAGGGGCCTCCCCTGGCCACAAAGTTCGAACACGCCCACTACTCTCAGCAGGACAGTCAGTCAAAGCCGGAGGGTTTGAACTTGGCAAACAAACTCAAAGTCATTTCCTAAAGCAATGTACAAATACTGGTTGGCGAGTTTGATGCAGTGAAATTATGGTCATTAGGAGGGTGGGAGCATTTCCTATGGTCTTGTGTGGTCAGCCCCTGTTTACATGCACTTTCCCTCATTGTACCTCATGCCTTTCTTTGGACCAAAAACAAGTTGGTAGATACCTGTCATGTAGGACATTTTGGAGGAGGGAAAAGTGAGGGAATAGTCAACTAGAGAAAATAATAAAATATTAAAAAGAAGTAAATGGGGCTGGGGAAGTTTTTCACGCTCCTAATCTCTGTACTCTTTCTCCGCCCCCCCCCCCCCCGCCCCGCCCCCTCTTGCCGCATCACTTCTAAGGTTCTAAGGTTTGTCTGTTAAGAAAGGATACAGGGGAACAAAGGGAAATCTCTTTTCTGGGCCCCCTGCCGCTCTTTCCCTCACCCAGAGAACTGCAGCCACACCCTGTGTACCACTCCACCCCCGGCTCCCATGCTCCGAGCATCCATCTTGCTCTCACCGCCTTCTCTTTCTTCATCCTCTGTCCTGGGCATGCCTTATTTGCTCCCCACCCTGTGTCCCACCTAAGCTCTTGCTTTGACCACACTATCAACTTGCTCGCTGGGCAGTGTGCTCCTGATCTGTGTTAGAACTGAAATAATCACTTTAAGTGCACTTTCCCACGGGAGCATCTTACCTTCTGGGGGTAGAAGATGAGGGGAAGAAAATGTCTGTGCTTAAACTCTTTCTCACTCCTCTCTCCCTCCTACTTATTCTCTACATATTAATGCATGAGTTTTTGTTCTTGCCTGGTGAGATGGGAGCAGAAGTGTACTTGAACAGTTGTCATTGACAGTATAAAAGCGGCGTGGGTGAGCTGTGACTGTCATCAAGCAGTCGTGACTTCGGAACGGCATTAGTTTGCTAGGCTGCCGCAGCAAAGTTCCTCAAACTTGGAGGCTTAAACAAATTTATTTTCTTGTTGTTCTGGAGGCTTAAAGTCTTAAGATCAAGGTGTCATCAGGGTTGGTTTCTTCTGAGGCCTCTCTTGTGGGCTTGTAGATGGCTATCTTCTTCTTGTGTCTTCACATTATTTTCTCTGTGTTTGTCTCCAGATTTCCTCTTATAAGAACACTGGTCATTAGGGATTAGAGCGCACCCTAATGACCTCATTTAACTTAATTACAACTTTAAAGATCCAAGTCTTTAAAACAGTTTCACATTCTGAAGCACTGGGGGTTAGGATTCTAACATAATGAATTTTAAGGGGACATAATTCAATCCATAATAGGAACCTAACATCCTCTGGAATGCTCACTACAAAAGCGTGTCCAAGAGAATTCTCACCTTTGCATCTGCCCTTTTATTTTACAGTGGAATAGTCCATTCCCCAAATATCACTGGGTAGGCACTGGCCCCAGCACTGGACTAACCTTGAGGTCACATGATTGCCTTGGATCAGGTTATTCATCCAAGCCTCAGTTGCTGGGTGATGACACCACCTAGATATGGTTATGGTAGGTTAATAAAACTCTCATTAAGTGCTTAGCATGGCTTCTGATAATAGTAGGCGTTCAGTAGATGCTGGCTATTATTATTATTTTTTCCTTAGTTTTAAAGGTAAGATCATTAGAGAACACTTAAGTTCTGAACGTGTAATTTTGAATAAATGTTAAACTTTAGACTGTTTTCTCCAGTAATACTAATGTTTACTGAAACTTTAATGATACTAACATGTTGCTAAAAGACGACATGGTGGGGATTATAAAAGCAATATTTTTAGAAGTGAAATATTAGTAGCATCAGTGAAGGTTGTATTTTATAAGCTGTGTGCCCATTAGAAAAATGTGTGGTAGAAAAGAATTTAGAAGTATTATTTGGTTGTGGAATCCTTTGCTGATAATTGCCCTTCCTTTTATAGCAAGCTCTGCCCCTCAAATTGTTCTATTAACCCTGGTGCCTAGAAAACAAATTATTTAGAATCATTGGCCTTTCTTCAGTTTGGAAGGTCTCTTCTCCCAGACATTTGCAGGCAGGTAGACTTTCAGCCAGGGTCTAGTGAGTCTATCTTTGACAGCCTGAAGGTGTCTGACTCTGCTTTGATCATTGGGATTTATTAGGATGAGGAACAGAAAGTTGAAGAAACATGTAATGTGCTAAGTAGATGAAGGAAAAGTAAAGTTCCATGAAAAATCGGTGTCTTCTATTCCTTGTAGTGTCCAGGAGGAAGTCCGAATGGTGGTCAGATCTTACCACAGTTGTAATGACACATTAATTTTTTGTTTTCTTCTTTTCTGTTTGTATTCTTCTTCCCTCTCTAGAGGATAAGCTCCAAGACAGGGACTGTTTGTTGTGCTCACTGCTGTATCCCCCTGTTCAGTGGCTATTCAGAAATATTCAGCACATAATTATTTAACAGATATTTATAGAGTGCCTGTTGTATGCTGGGGGTTACAGGGTGAACAAAATGCAATGCTTCCAGAAGCATAGAGTCAAATCCAAGAGCTAGACATTAATTGCCCGATCAGAGTTTTATCATTAAACTTAAGCTTCTGAAGAAGACAAATGTGGGATATTGTGAAGCACATAGCAGAGGAGTGTGACTGGTGGGGATGGGGTTCCTGGATGGAAGGCATCCCTGAGGAAGTGATGTCTCAACTGAGGCCTGAAATGTGTTTTCTCAGTCATAGGGATCTTTTTGCACGTGGCTCACTCTGCCAACAACTGCTCTCCTCTCACTTTCCCCACTCTGACCCTGTCCAAATTATCCTACTGAAATAGTTTTGACTTCAACTCAGACATCACCCCCATAAGAATGTCCTCCATCGAGGAGATAGTATATCATCACACAGATAACCTTGGAAAGATGGCTAATGTGCTAAGTCACTTCAGTTGTGTCTGACTCTGTGTAACCCTATGGAGTGTAGCCTGCCAGACCCCTCTGTCCATGGGATTCTCCAGGCAAGAATACTGGACTGGGTTACTATGCCCTTCTCCAAGGGGTTTTCCAAACCCAGAGATTGAACCCACCTTTCTTATGTATCCTACACTAGCGACACCTGGAAAGACCCCAAGATGGCTTAAGGCTGGAGGTTTTAAATGTATTACAAAACCTCTGGTGTTTTTTTAAAATTAATTAATTAATTTTACTTTACAATATTGTATTGGTTTTGCCATACATTGACTTGAATCTGCCATGGGTATACATGTGTTGCCCATCCTGAATCCCGCTCCCACCTCCCTCCCAATCCCATCTCTCTGGGTCATCCCAGTGCACCAGCCCTGAGCACCCTGTCTCATGCATCAAACCTGGACTGGTGATTCGTTTCACATATGATAATTTACACGTCTCAGTGCCATTCTCCCATATCATCCCACTCTCGCCCTCTCCCACAGAGTCCAAAAGACTGTTCAATACATCTGTGTCTCTTTTGCTGTCTTACATACAGACTTATCATTACCATCTTTCTAAATTCCATATATATGCGTTAGTATACTGTGTTGGTGTTTTTCTTTCTGGCTTACTTCACTCTGTATAATAGACTCCAGTTTCATCCACCTCATTAGAACTGATTCAAATGTATTCTTTTTAATGGCTGAGTAATATTCCATTGTGTATATGTACCACAGCTTTCTTATCCATTTATCTGCTGATGGACATCTAGGTTGCTTCCATGTCCTGGCTATTATAACATGCAATGAACATTGGGGTACACATGTCTCTTTCAATTCTGGTTTCCTCAGTGTGTATGCCCAGCAGTGGGATTGCTGGGTCATATGGCAGTTCTATTTCCAGTTTCTTAAGGAATCTTCACACTGTTCTCCATAGTGGCTATACTAGTTTGCATTCCCACCAACAGTGTAAGAGGGTTCCTTTTTCTCCACACCCTCTCCAGCATTTATTGCTTGTAGATTTAAAAAGCTCTTTAAAATCTACAGTAGTCCTCCCCCTGCCCCACCCCAGTCCATAGTTTCCCTTTCTGAAGTTTCAGTTACCTGTGGTCAGCCATGGTCCAAAAATATTAAATGGAAAATTCCAGAAATAATTCACAAGTTGTAAATTGCATGGTGTCCTGAGTGGTGCGATGAGATCTCTGTGCCTTCCGGCCTGGGGTATGAGTCATCCCTTTGTCCAGCGTATCCACCCAGTATGTTTCCAGCCCCTTTAGTCACATAATTGGTTCAGTTATCAGATTGGCTGTTGGTATCATAGTGCTGTGTTCAAGTAACACTTATTTTAGTTAGTAATGACCCCAATGTTCAAAAGAATGTGTATGTAAGGTTTGGTTCTGTCTGCAGTTTCAGGCGTCTGCTGAGAGTCCTTGAATGTATCCCCTGTGGGTATGTGTCCTGAAGCCTGTGCATGCATGGGTGCTAATTTGCTTTAGTCGTGTCCAACTCTTTGTGACTCCATGGACTGGAACCCCCAGGCTCCTCTGTTCATGGTATTCTCCAGGCAAGAATACTGGAGTGGGTTGCCATCTCCTCCCCAAAGGGATCTTCGCGACCCAAGGATCAAACCTGTGTCTCTTAGGTCTCCTGCATTGGCAGGTGGATTTTTTATCATTAGCTCCACAAAGATAAGCTTATTACGGTGTGAAATATCTGACTATAAAATGCAAATGTATCCACAGTATATTCAGAGCTAGTTGGAAGAGAGAATTGTCAGGAATACTGATTTATTTAGCCATAGAGGCTCCTCGTTTAGTAATTAAGAGAATTACTACTCCTAGTATTGAACAGCTACAGACACAATTCACTCAAGCCTCTCCCATTCATTAAAATAGTATCACCATCTGCTCTTCCACTTTTAAAGTGGTAAGGATATCGAGATCCTTAAAATGGTATAATGTATTATGTATATGATTTTAAAAGTTTGATTTTGGTCCCTTGCTATCTATGGAGACTTTGCTGTGACACTCAGTGATATGAAATATTTTTATACCTACAGTGTGAATGAATGGAATGTCACCAGCATTGCTTTTGTACTTTCCTAAAAAGCCATTAGAAAGGCCCACTCAGGGGCACTAGAGAAAAGGCAAGAGAAGCCTGGCAGGGTCCCTGCTTAAGGCCTGCTTCTTGGGCACGACCTTTAGATGGTAATTCTGTTTAAATACGAGTTTCATTGTGTACAGTTGCATTGTGGGAGAAGATTGTTTTATTGTCTACTGATGACTCATATTATAGAAACATGTAAGGATTGTGATAATTGTAGCACAACTATAAATTCATTAAAATCATTGGTTTGTTTATACTTAAAATCAGTGAATCTTATGGTATATAAATTATATCTTAATAAAGCCATTGAAAATATTTAAGTCAGAGAATAGTTGTTTTGTATCCTTTTGTCATTACTTCTGATTTTTTCTTATTTTAATAATTAATCTACCTTTTGGTAACTTAAACGTGACTTTTTTCAGTTCTAAAGTTACTTTGAGGGAAGAATTTAAAGAAACAGTATTATTTGTCATGTAACATTTCAGGATAATCTAAAATGTAATTTAAAAAGTCATTTTATATTCAGTTTTTCATTCATGGCTTCCCCTGTGGCTCAGCTGGTAAAGAATCCACCTGCAATGCGGAAGACCTGGGTTTGATCCCTGGGTTGGGAAGATCCTTTGGAGAAGGGAAAGGCTACCCACTCCAGTGTTCTGGCCTGGAGAATTCCATGGACTGTATAGTCCATAGGGTTACAAACAGTTGGACACAACTGAGCGACTTTGATTCATGAGGGTCTCAGAACTCATGAATTTTGGAGGTAAGATTCATGTTGGTGACCTTAAAAGATTCTTCCACTGTAGTTATAGCTGATCTATTCAGTTAATAGCTTTGGGTCTTGGAAGCAGGCGGGCTAAGTGGCAAGGGGCTCCTTTCTTTGGCATCTTCTGGTTGCTCGTTTTTGCTTCTGTCTTCCTTCTACTCTCCCCCCAGGTACTGAGGTGCTGAATGCCCCTTCCCTCCTCTCTTTGCTCCGCTCTGTCTGCTCCATTACTTTATGCTTCAGAATTTCCCCTTTGTCCCTGATCTGCGCTCCAGTCTCCTTCGTGTGGATGGTTCCACCTCCCTGGTAGGAGCAGTGCTTGAATGAGACACAGGAAGGTGACCCACAGCTCTGAGCTTTCCCAAGGGCATCAGACAAGCTTGCTGCTTAGTTCAGAGCATGTCTCTAACTGACAGATTTTTATATCCTCAGGCAGAGAGATAACTTAGAGGTAGGCTAGCTTGCCTGTTCTGTTTCACTGTCATTCTGCTGTCCAGTTATCAAGGAGTTTGCTCTTAAATGCCAGTTGTTTTCTCAGTGATTTCTATGTCAGTGATATTAAAAGTTCTTAACTCCATAAAGAGAAGAACTTTGTAAAGGTAACAGTGACTAAGTGTATGTATGGGCCACCTATAGAGGTGTTTCCTACATTTATATTATTTCCTCCTTTATATTCTTATTAAGATTTTTATCTTATTGAATATTTTATCTTCCTCAACATTTTGAAGTGATTACAATCAAATTATTACCAAGTCTAATTGTGTTTTAAAAAGGATATTTTTGATTAAAAAAAAAAAGACTCACTTATTTAGACGTGGCCAGTATCAACCATCCAGGGCAGAAAATGAAGGCTATTCATCTAATTGACTTTGACTTGGCTCTCAGGTTTGTTACAGCCTGTGGGCTTGTGTTCCCTCCAGCAGAGAGGCCTGTAACCTCCAACCTCACAGCATACTTGTCACTCCTCAAAACAGTAGTTTAGCTTCATGATGATAAACCTTCACCATAAATAACCCCAATTATATTTAGTATGCTGGGGTTTAATAGGTAGGAAAGTATGTAATAGATTAACATTTTAAGTAAACATATAAGGAAACATCTTACTTAGCACTTTAGCAAGAGAAAGACAGTTATGTGGAAAATGTACTCTTGTAATAGAAACTCATTTTGCCCATTGATACTTAGACTTTTCTAGTTTTCTAGGACTGTTATAGATAGAAAAGCCTTTATATTTTTATAGATTATAATAGATTAATTTTATGGCAGGTCATTATTAGGGATTTTGTTATTAGGCTGAGTTTGAATTCGTAGGTTAAGCTGAATATGCTTCTGATTGCACCATTTGGTACCTTTGAAATGGATCCTAATAAACGTACCTCATGTCCCAGACACTCTCCATATGAATCACTTTTGGTTTTCTGTATGCGCAGACTTAGGACACTTTAGTAGGCGATAGAGCAATCAATCAAAAAACACTGAGTAGCTACTATGTTTGGAAGATGAACAAATTAATGATTGGCTCTTTGGTCACTGAGAATATTAGAAGCCCAATATGATGTACTTTTAACTACAGATATCGGACAGTGGGAAAAAACAGCATTGTTGTGTGGTGGTATTATTTGTATTTCTACTTACTTGATGTACAATGGTGTACGATGCTCCTTGGAATATATTCAAAGGAATATACTACTTTATTTCTGTTTCTATTAGGAAAAGTATTTTTCTTGATGTAGTTTTAAACAAATAGAAATGGCCTTAAATAGAAAGCAGAAAATTATGTTAAACATACTATGAATCCATATCTTTTAGCAGAAATTTAAATTCATTCAGTTTAGTTGCTCAGTCATGTCTGACTCTTTGTGACCCCATGGATTGTAGCCTGCCAGGCTCCTCTGTCCATGGAATTCTCCAGGCAAGAATAGAGTGGATAGCCATTCCCTTCTCTAAGGGATCTTCCTGATGCAGGGATTGAACCCAGGTCTCCTGCATTGCAGGCAGATTCTTTGCCATCTGAGCATAAAGTTACATAAAATCTGTAGACTTATGCTTATATTCATTTAAAAGTACTAAATGGCCAATTAATAGCTTATGTAATAGGTATCAATAGGTTTTATGCACACAGTGGACTGAATTTAAATTCCTACCAAAAATTTATTTATTTATTTTTTTAAATGTTAGCTCATATCTTTATTAACCAATATACAATTACTTGTCTTCTAAAAATATGGAATGCTTCACGAATTTGTGTGTCATCCTTGTGCAGGGGCCATGCTAATCTTCTCTGTATCGTTCCAATTTTAGTATATGTGCTGCCAAAGTGAGCACCCAAAGATTTATTTTAAAAAAAGAAAAGGCAGGATCCTTCAAATTGGAACATAATTTATCTTGAGATAAGCCATTGTGGCTCAGTAGTAAAGAATCGACCTGCCAATGCAGGAGATGCAGGTTCAACCCCTGGGTCAGGAATATCCCCTGCAGACAAGATGGCAACCCACTCCTGTTTTCTTGCCTGGGAAATCCCGTAGACAGAAGAGCCTGGCAGGCTCCAGTCCATGAGGTCACAAGAGTCGGAAATGACTTAGTGACTAAACAACAAAGCCATTAAGATATTACCCAATGATTAGATTCTCTTAGAATGCATACTGTGTTACTGTGCTATGTAACAGATCATTTAAAGATACTTCGAACATTTTAAAAAATGAGATCAAGAGAAACTAGTCAGTATACTGTAATGGTCTTCATCTTTCTGGCTTACTTCGCTCTGTATAATGGGCTCCAGTTTCACCCATCTCATTAGAACTGATTCAAATGAATTCTTTTTAATGGCTGAGTAATATTCCATGGTGTATATGTACCACAGCTTCCTCATCCATTCGTCTGCTGATGGGCATCTAGGTTGCTTCCATGACCTGGCTATTATAAACAGTGCTGCGATGAACATTGGGGTGCACATGTCTCTTTCGGATCTGGTTTCCTCAGTGTGTATGCCTAGAAGTGGTATTACTGGGTCATATGGCAGATCTATTTCCAGCTTTTTAAGGAATCTCCACACTGTTTTCCAATTTAGAAAGATGGTAACGATAACCTTATATGCAAAAAAAGAAAAAGAGACTCAGATGTATAGAACAGACTTGTGGACTCTGTGGGAGAAGGCGAGGGCGGGATGTTTCAAGAGAACAGCATCGAAACATGTATATCTAGGGTGAAACAGATCACCAGCCCAGATTGGATGCATGAGACAAGTGCTCAGGCCTGGTGCACTGGTAAGACCCAGAGGGATGGGGTGGAGAGGGAGCTGGGAGGGGGGACCGGGATGGGGAATACATGTAAATCCATGGCTAATTCATTTCAATGTATGACAAAAACCACTGCAATTTTGTAAAGTAATTAGCCTCCAACTAATAAAAATAAATGGAAAAAAAAAAAGAGAGAAACTAGTCAGATTGTTTCTGACAGTCACAATATCAAGAAATACTTTGAACTGTGAGAGAAAAAATATGAAGAAAACCACACTTGAGCATCTCATAGTAAAACTGATAAAAGCTGAAGTCAAAGAAAACATCCTAAATCAGCCAAAGAAAAGCTACACGTTAAATTCAAGGGCATTCAGTAATGCTTTGGTAGGAACAGTGGAAGCCGGAAGACAGTGGAATGATACCTTCAAAGTGCCTGTCTAGAATTTTGTACCTTCAAAAACTAAGGAAAAAAAGACATTTTGAGCCAAACAAGCTGAATTTGCCATCACCAGTATCTGCACTAAAATAAATATTAAGGGGTTCTTCAGGTAAAAGGAAAATGATTCAGATAGGAGTGCAGAAATGTTGGAAGGAATGTAAAGCAATGGAAAGAGTAAATGTTGGTAAATTTAAACAAAATTAGCTTTATATGAGGTTTAAAATGAACATAGAATGAAAGCACACAACAATAATAGTAACTATGGTAAGCTAAAAAAGGCTGGGTTCTCGGGGCCTTTCCCTGCCCAGGAACTGGCAAAAGTACTTCTTTACCATTAGGCTTTTGTAAGTTACAGCTCATGTTATCAGACCCTACAGTATAATCACTAATAGAATAATAAAAGATTGTAAAAAGCTAATAAAGGGAGGAAATGGAATAATAATTTAAACACTCAATCCATAAGAAAACAAGAAAGTATATAGAACAGGTGAAGAAATGGTAAGATGGTAGATTGATTCTTAAATATTTCAACAGTTAGATTACATATAAATGGACTCGTTTAGTCACTAAGTCAAGTCTGACTCTTTGTGATCCCATGGAGTGTTGCCCGCCAAGTTCCTCTGTCCCTGGGATTTCCCAGGCAAGAATACACCTGCATTGGCAGTTGGGTTCTTTACCACTGAGCCACAAGGGAAGCCCATGAATAGACTTAGTAGTTAAAAAGCAAAGCTTTTCATAATGGAAAAATAAAATTCATCTACAAGCTACTTTTAAGACAAATACCTTAGGTATATGTATATGTATAGAGAATGGCCAAAAGTGAAAGAATGGAAAAAAGAGAAACCAAGCAAATGCTAACCTACTGAAAACTGATGTGCTCATAATATCAAAACAGACTTTAAGGCAAGAAGCATAAACAGATATACATTTCAAAAACAGCCTAAGTTCAAGTCACCAGAAAGATAAAGCAATGTTAAATTTGTAAGCACCTAAGCCTTAAATGTCGGAGAAGGCAGTGGCAACCCACTCCAGTACTCTTGCCTGGAAAATCCCATGGACGGAGGAGCCTGGTAGGCTGCAGTCCGTGGGGTCGCTAAGAGTCGGACACGACTGAAGTGATTTAGCAGCAGCAGCGGCGGCAAGCCTTAACGTATAAAAGGAGCAGTGAGTCATTTGGCTTAAATTTATTAGTTCAGAGTGTCAACTTGAAATGGCAGAGAAACACGTAAGTATTCTTATTGTCAGCTTGACACAGAAGAAAGGAAAAGTGAACCAACTGAAATTGCCTTTCCTAATTCTCTTTTTCCTTCACAGCAGCACATTTCCATCCTCTGATTCGTCTGGTTCAAATGCGGACTCTAAGCTCTTATTAGAGGCATAAGCTGCAGAAGCTCTTCAAGAATTTAAATGTTGGTTATTGAATATTATGTTAGGACTTTGGAGTATGTAGTAAATAAATGTTAGTATTTGGCATGTGGATATAATTGTAAATTCTTTTGTGTATAAGCTGGCTTGAAACTCAACATTAAAAAAAACTAAGGTCATGGCATCTGGTCCCATCACTTCATAGCAAACAAAAGGGGAAAAATTAGAAGCAATGACAAATTTTATTTTCTCAGGCTCCACGGTGACTGC
This sequence comes from Odocoileus virginianus, assembly GCF_023699985.2. NCBI lineage: Eukaryota > Metazoa > Chordata > Mammalia > Artiodactyla > Cervidae > Odocoileus > Odocoileus virginianus. The sequence continues at coordinate 21,914,696 of NC_069680.1, forward strand.
AGCCATGAAATTAAAAGACTGTTGTTCCTTGGAAGGAAAGCTAGACAGCGTATTAAAAAACAGATACATCAATTTGCTGATAAAGGTCCACATAGACAAAGCTATGGTTTTTTTCCAGTAGTCGTGTGTGGCTATGAGCATTGGACCATAAAGAAGGCTGAGTACTGAAGAAATGTTATTTTTGAGTCTTAAAAATCCCACTGAACTGGTTCAAATCAGAAACAGTCTTGGAAAAAGGTGAGCCAGAAGAAAAAAAAGAAAACAGAATCAAAATTATTTTCACACAGATACTTCACTCACTTCAAGTGTCTGGCACAGAGAATATGTACTATGTATGTATTTCTGTCAGTAGGAGCTCTTTTAATTGAACTTCAGTTAAGATTAACCAGCATTCCTCTCTGCCTCTGCGGAATGTATTGGTAGATGTGTTGGATGCTCTGAAGGCTGGTGGAGACTGGGTAGGAAGCCCTCTGTCTTCTGGTAGATCATGGGTTGTGTTTATTTCCATGCCTGTTCATACTTATTTTACTTGATATGGTAATTACATAACTAAATAAACACATCACCTGTAAATACAAAAAGAATGACTTCCTGTTTCTATGAAGGCTAAATTGAATGCTTTGAAAAGACTAAATAAAGCTGTGTTGCATTAAAAAAAAAAACAAAACTGCTAGGGGCTCATTCTCAAAGAATGTGGGATTTTATTTCCTGGACTAGGGACTGAACTATGGCCCTTGTAATGGAAGCTTGGAGTTCTAACCACTAGGCTTCTGGGAAATTCCCTAAATTATGCATGTTTAAAAAGTCATCAGTGGTACTTCCTCAGTGGTCCAGGGGTTGAGTCCACCTTCTAATGCAGGGGATGTGGGTTTGATCTTGGTCAGGGAACTAGTATCCCGCATGCTGAGGGGTGACTGAGCCCTTGTGCCGAGACTGCAGAGCCTGCACACCACAACTAAGATTCAATGCAGCCATAAATAAGTAAATATTTTTAAAAAGTCGTTGTTAAGCTCAGGAAAGAGTGAAAGGACTAATACCAGCAATGGTAACCAGTTGTTCCCTTTCTCTGCCAGTCTTCTCATATGAGAGAACTCATAAAGTGGGGTTAGGATTAGATTTAAAGAATTTCCGTGGAATGGGAAACAGTCTTGAAAGGGAATATTAATTTTATATGTAATGTTTATATTTTTAAACACATGGAATGTATTCCTTTATTTTATGTATGGTTAACATTAATAAAAATAAAGGATTACTAGACATGCATTGTTGGATCAAATGCTTATCTTTACTATTGATGCATGTCAGTAGAATTCATAGCCGTGTTGAGAACTATTAGATGCAGTACTTAGAGGTTGTGAGTAGGGAGAAAAGATTCTCACACAGTGGTGGTTTAGTCAATAAGTTGTGTCCGACTCTTGCGACCCTATGGACTATAGCCTGCCAGGCTCCTCTGTCCATGGTATTCTCCAGACAAGAATACCAGAATGGGTTGCCATTTCCTTCTCCAGGGGATCTTCCCGACCCAGGAATTGTACCCGTCTCCTGCATTGCAGGCAATTGATTACCAATTGAGCTGTGAGGGAAGCCCCTAATTTTAATTTAGAAAAAAAAGTTTTTTGAATAAAAATCTTTCTCCTGCTATTGCTTACCCTAATTTAACTGAGTCAATTATTGTATAGAGCAAGCAATTGAATATTTTCCAGAACTATTGTTTTACTTGTCCTAATTGGTCATGCTTTTGAAGATAATCACTTCCTGGTTAGTTTTCTTATCTGGCTGGGGAAGTCACATTTTTTGTCTTTTTTTTTTTTTTTAAAGGAGTTAGGGTTACAAAATTGACCTTTTTCCCCATTGTAATATATTTTAAAAGTTGAGGAAATATCTTTATACCAAAAGACCTTGCTAGAATAAATTACCTCTGACCCTTGGTTATACTACATATCCAGATCTCAGTGTGATGGCTTTAATTAAGCTAAGTTTCTTTTTCTGGTGGATGATATAAATTAATGCAATAACCTGCTTTGTTGCTTTTAAACGCTTCATTACAAAATTGTGCTTGACTGGATAGAGACTGCTAAACAATAGTGGTGCTATACTTTTGCATTTTTCTTAGCTTAAAATTCAAACTAGAGAAAATATATTTGTATCATTTCACTCTGTAACTAAAGTACTCATTTTTGCTGGATTTTCAGGCTTCTGTATGTTTACTGCTGTGTTTGTTTCACCTACGACAAAATAATTACAGGAATACAGATTGCTGTTATTTCCCAAGAGGTTTTTTGTTTTGTTTTCTAGAATCAACCTAGAAGTATCTTAGTGTCCAATTCAAGTTTTTCATTTTCTTTTCATTATGATAATTTTATTTGTTTCTTTAAACACTATTTCAAGTACCTATATCTCTGTGTTTGGCAGAAAATAAACTTTTTAGTTTATTCACTGTTCTAGTAAGTTAGAGAGACTCCTAGCAAGTTTTTTTGTTCTTTAGAAGCTTTTTTTCCCCTAAATTGAGATAAAATTCACACTCCATAAAATTCACTCTTTTAACATCATAATTCACTGGGTTTTAGTATCATCATAAGGTTATATTATCCTACCATCACTGCTATGTAATGTATTTTCATCATCCCAAGTTACTTAGATGATAACTAGTATATTATCAATTTTCTTGTCTATCTTACTTTTAGTTTTTTGGTTTTGATCAGTGTGTGAGACTGAAAACAGCAAGGCAGGAAACTGTATAGTGAAAGACTTATGAGACATTAACCCAGTGCAGTTTGTAGAGCTGGTTGCAAGTCAACTACAAAAAGGTGTTTTTATCCATGGTCCCCACATTCCCAGCATCTAAATTATTTCAGAGCAGGTTCCGGGTGGATACACTTGTCTGCAGGTACTTCAGTGTCTATTTCAACACTAGTTACTGACATCCCATACTTCTGCCTCTCTATCATCATTAACTTAGATGCCCGTTTTTATGTGGGTCTCTCTCTGTCCTCTGTGTTCTTTTCTAGTGCTCGTTTGTCCATTCCTGTACCAGCTCCACATTGTTTTATTTACCATAGCTTTACAGTATGTTTTGCTACCTGGTAAACATTAACTGAATAATATGGAGTACAAAAATTATTTAATCCTCCTAGGTACTCTTTGAAATAGGCAATTTTCCCCCATTCTACAGGTGAGAAACCAAGAATTGGAACAGTTAAGTATTATGCTGAAGTACATGATAAATAGTGGAGCTAAAATTTGAGTCTGAGTTCTGACGTCTAAGTCAGAACACATTGAGGTTCTTCTGAAAAGGGAACTATTGTTTACAAATTTTGTTCCTGGTTGTTTGAGATCATTTACATTGTATTTTCTCAGATTTAATCTTCATTATAACCCCTCAGGTATTTTGAACTTAAATCTGTAATGTTTTAAGTGTTTTTAAGTTTGTAAGTTGAATTTCGGTATTGACAATACCAGCATTTTTATGTAAAAAGCGTGCTTTTTGTTTTCCCAAGTGAGTCTATATATGGGGTAAAACCTCTGTGTTTGAAATTTGATATTTTTGGTACTACGCCATTAGATGGCATATGAGAAGGACATTTATCATATTTGATTATGTACATTGTGTTTTTGTCATTGCTGTAATTTTTTAAAATTGCAGTTCGTAATGTTAAGAAGACAAGAGGGCTTCCTGATGTTGGCTTGTCTTATCCTCTGCCAACACTCTAAATTGTTCCATGTAAAATAAAAGTTATTCTTGTAAGGTTAAGAGATTTGTGGTAAGGGCTTCCTTTTACTCAACAGACTGTATTAACATTCAAGTGTACTGTGTATTATGTGCTTTATTATGTGTTAGGTTTACTGTGTGTTAAATGCTTGGTAACCTTAATCTGTGCCTGACGTACTTCCCAGCACATGGTGGGTCCTTGGTTAAAGTTTAATGATCATGAATAATGAAATGACTTATAAAAGCCTTGAAACTTAGGAGTGAATTTCCACCCTACTTTATAAAGACTTATGAAACATTTCCAAACTCTTGCATTTATGAAATGTTTAACGCACATCTCCAAAGCACTATGCCTAAAATGAAAGTGGATTAGTATTTGGGAGAAAAATGGAAGAAATTAAAATACTGTATCTTTAAAAAAAATATTTTTTCATAAGCACAATATATATCCACCATGCTGTTTTTCTATAATAAGAAATTGCTGAAACATTGTTTCAATAGTTTATTTATTTTTTTTTTGGTACTAATTAGGTAGTATTTTTAAAGAGTATAATCTCAAAATGAAAAATTGCTTTTGCATGCTGGCTTTCATAGACTATTTCTCATTTAAATAAAAACCTTTTGTGAAAAGTTATTTGGTTTGAAAAGATAACTGTTGGGCCTGTAAGCATTTTCTTTCCTTTCTTTCTTATATTTATTAAGTATTTCTTTAATTTGTTTTATACCTCTCTCCCACTTTCATCAATATATTTACTTATTTGCTCAGTCCTAGTGTGCACATGAAATAGTTCTGGAATTGCTAACCCATATTCTTCTGACAAATAACTTGCTTATCAGAGTACAATATTGTATACAGTTCTTTTTGTCTTTATCTTTACAAAATACTGTTTTCCAAAGTTACTTAGATTATTTCTTCCTTGTCTCCTACAGTGGGTTACATTTTCCATTTATAGCAGAGTTGGGTTACTCTTTGCATTTCATCTTGGGTTCCCTCCATATTCTGATTAATTTGAACCATTTATTTTTAAAGAGATGTAAAACATTATCGTGGTTCAAAGAGTCAGAAAGTATGTCAAAGGGTGTACTTGGAGAGCTGTCAGTTCCAGTCCTTTTTATCTCATTCCCGTTTTCTCTTCCTTCCCTCTCATTTCCACCTACCCCTTGTTAGGTAACCGATCTCGTTATTTCTAATTTCTCTCTCCTCTCTTTTTCTACAAATGAGCAAATATATTTCTCTCTTTCTCTCTTCTTTTTTAATAGAAAGGGTAGTGTACTCTAGCTACTGCATTGTGCTTTGATTCAATACTATATCTTATTATATAATAATATATCAGTAAAGATATTAATACATGAATAATATATCCAGTTTATCCCCTTATCAGTTTATAGAATGCTTTAAATTCTTTTTTGTAGCTTGTTTATAGTACTCTATTGCATAGATGTGCCATAGTTTATTCAGCCATTCTTTGGGCATTCAAAGTGTTTCCAGTAGTTTGCAGTTAGACTGCTGCAGTGAATAAATTTGAGTGTATATATATTTGTTTTGTTGAGATGTATCTTCAGGGTAAATTCACAAGCGTGGGATTGCTGGGTTAAACGGTAAGTGGGTATACTTTAATGTTAGTTATAGTAAAATTAACATCTGGAAAAGTTGTATCTGTGTTCTCACAAGAGCTATGAGGGTGCCTGGTTCCCACAGCCTTGTCAGAATGTGCTGTCATAACAATACTTTTTTATTATCCTCAAGCTGATGGGTGAGAATGGTATCAAAACATTTTAATTTACATCTCCATTGAACATCCTTTCATAGGTTTTAGGGCCATTTTTTCTATCTCTGTTGTGCTCTTTACCAAAGGGCTGTGGGCTTCCCTGGGGGCTCAGTTGGTAAAGAATCCGCCTGCAATGCAGGAGACCCTGGTTTGACTCCTGGGTCGTGAAGATCCGCTGTGTTCCTCACCCACTCCAGTGTTCTTGGGCTTCCCTGGTGGTTCAGCTGGTGAAGAATCCACCCACAATGCGGGAGACCTGGGTTTGATCCCTGGGTTGGGAAGATCCCCTGGAGAAGGGAATGGCTACCCACTCCAGTATTCTGGCCTGAGAATTCCTGCATCTGGAGGATCGCAGATGGGCATGACTGAGCCACTTTGACTTTCACTTTCACCAAAGGATTGTGCTGTTTGCATATTGTGTTACTCAGCTTCGGCTTGCTAGGACAGTAGTACTTTATAGAAACCAGACATTAAATATGCCTTTTCTCTTTCAGATCTTCCATGGTGGCTTATTTTAATTCGTCAGAAAGCCTTGGTGGGCAAACTTCCAGGAGACCATGAGGTCTGTAAAGTCACCAAAATTGCTGTACTATCACTTTCTGAAATGGAACCTCAGGATCTTGAGCTAGAGGTAAGGTGAAGTTTCAGGAAATTTCAGGGCAACTTGATATAGGTATAATGGCTACAATGAGGATTTGATTTAATAGACCAGAATCATAGAGTTCTAGAGCTGGTTATCTTTAGAGTAATTGAGTCCTGTGGTTTTCAGACGTTGGTGTGGAACCTTTGTTTTAAAATCTATGAAAACCAGCATGTCAGATGCATAGAAGCAGAGTTGCACTGGTTGAAGTGGTGATGGGGGAGGAGCTGCTCCTTGGGGCCATTCCTACTTTGCCTTTGCTGGAAACCCACCTCTGCTTCTGGGGACCCCTGTGTGTGTTAGGCACTCAGTTGTGTCTGACTCTTTGCAACCTCATGGACTGAAGCCCACCGGGCTCCTCTGTCCATGGTATTCTCCAGACAGTAACACTGGAGTGGGTTGCCATTTCCTTCTCCAGGGGATCTTCCCGACCCAGGGATCGAACTCAGATCTCCAGCATTGCAGGCAGATTCTTGACCGTCTGAGTCAGTATAGCGCAATTTGAAAACTGATCTGGGGTGAGGAGAGTCAGGAAGGTTAGATTTAACTTGTACTGTATCTTCTTTTATCTATATGTCTTGAAATTTTTCTAAAGCTGTATTTCTCTTGTAGTTTTTTTTTTCTTAAAGTTGGGTTTTTTGTTTTTTTTAAAGAAGAAAAAGAAAAAACCCACTGACCTATTAGACTTCCATTTTCTAAAAGGAAACCAAGCCCACAAGTTGAATAAGTTAGGGCCAAGATCACGAGATTGCCCAGGGCCAGTGTTTGTCTCCACACTGGCAGAAATAACCCACGAGAGCACTTGTATCATGTCTACTATCAGTGTGGGGATGTGGCATCTAGGGGTGTCATCACACTGTCACAGTCCTGGCCTGTTTTGGTCACTGTGTGATGACCAGACAGGCCCTGAGGGCTAAATGGATGATCACATTTCGTCCTTTGGGCCATCCTATGCAGTAGGCACTGGTTCAATCCATGTTGCGCGGGTGAAGACTGGAGGCTTGGCCAGGATTCGTCACACAGCCGGCTTGTGCTGTGTCTGGACCTGGACGCAGCCGTCTGTTCCTGTGTCCCTCTGCTGACCTTGCCTCCCTGTTACCTGGACTGCAGTAACAGGGAGCATGGTGTCCACTGCCCCACAACTCAGTATGTGTTTTCTAGGCTGAACTTTGGGGAAGGAAATTTGGGGACAGGGTTAAATTATTTAAAAAAATACATACAGGCATGTCTTAGAGATACTATGGGTTTGGTTCCAGACCATTGCAATAAAGCAAATAATTATAATAACATGAATTTTTTGGTTTCTTAGTGCATATACGAGATATGTTTATATTACACTATAGTCTGTTAAGTGTACAAGAGCATTATGCCTAAAAATACATAATTTTAAAATACTATTGCTAAGATACTAAATGTGTGCCTAGTCACTCAGTCATGTCTGACTCTTTGTGATCCCATGAACTGCAGCCTGCCAGGCTCCTCTGTCCATGGGGATTCTCCAGGCAAGAATACTGGAGTGGGTTGCCATGCCCTCCTCCAAGGGATCTTCCCAACCTAGGGATCGAACCCAGGTCTCCCACATTGTACACAGATTCTATACAATCTGAGCTACCAGAGAAGGCCTCACCATCATCTGAGTTTTCAGGGAGTCAGTCTTTTCACAATAACATCAAAGATCACCATAACAAATATGATGATAATGAGAAAGTTTGAAATCTTGTGGGAAATTACCAAAATGTGAGACACATGAAGTGAGCAAATGCTGCTGGAAAAACGGTACCAATAAACTTGTTCACTGTGAGATTGCCACAAACCTCTTAATTTTTGTTTTTTTTTTCTTAAAAAGCATCTGTGAAGCACAATAAAACAGAGTATGCCATAACAATATAGTTATTTTTGTGCTTCAGATCTTTCTGGAAGTTTGACAGTCTAACAAACCAATATTAAAATGAATTTAGGAGGACACTGATACTCTGTTATAGTAATAAAAAAAAGATTCGAGTACTTATTTCCTTTGACTGGTACTAGAGACTGGGGTCGCACAGATTTGGACATGACTGAAGCGATTTAGCATCAGTAGCAGCAGCAGAGATAGAATACTATTCACTATTGCTGATCCTCAGACAAGTAACTTCGGTGGCAGTTGGGCCTGTTAAAAACAAGTGTTTGCAGTTTTTGTTTGCATTTTATTTTAGCAAAGAGCAGACTAAAATAAATTGTATCCATTGATTAAGCCAGTAAATTGTGTCTTTTGGATAACTGCTGACAAATGGAAAGATCAGCATGGCTTCCTGTCGCCAGTCTTGGCCTTGAGGGTGAGCACTCCTTGGGCAGCGTGCTGGTTTGACCAGTGAGCTGGGGGCCTGGGCAGTTAGATTTAGAGCAGGGACCAGCTCCTCAGCACCTTGGTCACTTGTTAGTCATAAGTTTGAAGATCTGGCACCCCCAGCTCTGGGGAAATGACCTGTCCTTGTCCAGAGGCCTGCATGGGACGCCTGCTGGACTTTTCAGGAAGATGCTCTTCGTGGCCATCAGTCTGTATCATTTGAGATTTGTCGTCATTCAGTCACTAAGTCGTGTCTGACTCTGCAATCCCACAGACTGCAGCACACCAGACTTCACTGTCCTTCACCATCTCCCAGAGTTTGCTCAAACTCATGTCCTTTGAATCAGTGATGCTACCTAACCGTCTCATCCTCTGCCACCCCTTCTCCTTTTGCTTCCATTCTTTCCAAGAATCAGCATTTTTTCCCAGTGAATTGGGTCTTTGCATCAGGTGGCCAAAGTATTGGAGCTTCAGCTGACTATTGTATAGATAGTGGGTGGTAGAGGGGGAGGAATCTTCAGGAAATAACATTTAATGGAATTTTAAAACAAAAAAAAGTGACTGTGATGATAGCTTTTTAAATGTCTTCTTTCTGAAGACTTTTCCTTTTCTTTCTTGACACTCTCAAGTGAATGAGATCATCTTCACGTACAAATGAAAATGAGATAGTCCCACATAGCTGAGTATTTTTACAGTACTGTTGGACAGTCTGAGCGATGGCATTTGCCAGGGTACTAAAAGAACAGTCTGTGTTAAGAGCTGGAAATATATAATGACCCTTGCTAATTAGGGATAAATGTGATTATAGATAAAATATTTCCAGATCCCAATTTAATGATAGTTTGGCATGGCTTTCTCTCAAGAGAATATAATTTTTAGAAATTTGCATTTAAGCCTTTTCCCCCCTTCCTTTCATCCTGTTTTCTGTTAATGGAGCTTTACAACAGTGAACAATAGAAGGGCAAAGAACAGCCCTGTTGAAAATCACGAACTGTTTGTTTATTTTCTGACATGTTAATTTAAATCTTTGGGATTCTTATTCTAGTTTCCATATAACACCAGTTAAAACGAGCATTTAGAAGTATGATAAATTTTTGTGGGGCTTTTATTTTTGATTATATAGTAAATTGTAACTGAGGAGGAGGAAAAATATTCTCCCACATAGAAATGATCACTGTCAATATTGTGGTTTTTAGAAACAATTTAGTTTTAATTGAAGGATAATAGCTTTACAATATTGTATTGGTTTCTGTCATACATCAACATGAATCAGCCATTGGTATACACATGTCCCCTGGTTTCCATTTGTCTCCAGCTCTTTGGAGGAGCAATATTTCAAATTTTCAGGGTAGTTTTTATATTTTGCATCTTTGCATATTTTTCCTACTTCTATTAGTTAAAAAAATTCCTGTTATTTTTCATGACCATATATATCTTATGCACATAAGACTTTCTTAAATGAAGCTGACTCTGAGGTCTTCTTGAAAGTGAAAGTCACTCAGTCATATGTGACTCTTTGCAACCCCATGGACTATACAGTCCATAATTCTCCAGGCCAGAATACTGGAATGGGTAGCCTTTCCCTTCTCCAGGGGCTCTTCCCAACCCAGGGGTCGAACCCAAGTCTTCTGCATTGTGGGCAGATTCTTTACCAGCTGAGCCACACGGGAAGACCAAGAATACTGGAATGGGTAGCCTATCCCTTCTCCAGTGGCTTCCCAACCCAGGAATCGAACCAGGATCTCCTGCATTGCAGGCAGATTCTTCACCAACTCAGCTTTCAGGGAAGCCTAGGTCTTCTAGTATGTCTTTATAATTTGGACATCTATGTCTGTGTTTGAATATCCATTGCTTTCTACCTTTCCCCTCAGGACCCCTGGGCTCTTTATTGTGGTCACTGTTCTCAGATTTTCTAGGACCTCATCTGTCTACTGTCATTGGAGCAGAAGCATTTTGTTAGAGTTGGGAATTAATAGAATTTCTAGTTTTCTACCCCAGTTGACTTTTTACTTTACTTGTATGGCTTATTATGTTTGCCAATTCTTAAAATAATTTTCATACTATACAGTTCATCCATTTAAAGCACATAATTCAGTGGTGTTTAGTATATTCACAGATTTGTTTAGTATGTTCACAGATTTGTAACCATCACTGCAATTAATTTTAGAACATTTTCATGACTCTAAAAATAACCCTGCACTCATTAGCAGTCACTCATTTTCCTCCAAACCCCAGGCAAATCCTAGGCAACCACTAATCTACTTTCTGTGTCTATCTAAATTTGCCTATTCTGAACATTTCTTCTACATGGCATAAAATATGTAGCCTTTTGTGCCCAGTTTCTTTTATTTAGCACCATGTTTTCAAGGTTCATGCTTGTTGTAGCATGTGTCAGTACTTAATTTCTTTTTGTCCCTTTGTATGGATATACCACATTTTATTTATCCTTTCATCAGTTGATGGACATTTGGGTTGTTTTCACTTTGGGGCTGTTTGTGAATGATATTGATATATTATTTATATACAAGTTTCTGTACATAACAAAACTTGTACATTTGTGTATAAGTTTTTGAGGGACATTGTTTTCATTTCTCTTGTGAGAAAAAGAAATTCTATACCCAGGAATGGAATTGCTGTATTATATAGTAACTCTGGGTTTAACCTTTTGAGGATCTGCCAGACTGTTTTTCAAAGTAGTGTGCCATTTAAAAAAGAAAAGATCTATGCAAGGATATGAAGAATCTTTGGAGCTCAAATAGATGAGAACATAGATATTCTTTCTTTTGGAAAAACATCCTTTAAAGTTTTATAGGCTTATGTTCCCTGTCTGCATATCTTATTTGCTGTGTCTCGTTGCTTTAATAGATAACTGCATCATTTTCCATATTTGGTTTCCCATTAGACATCTGTTTAAAATTTTAGCTCCTGATGGACATAGATATAAACTTATAAAGTAAAATCATTTATTTCCCTTTCCCTATACAGCAGCAGCAGCAACATCAGCCCTTAATCTTGGTTGTGAACTGTAAGTGTTTAGAGCAGTAGAAATACTAGGGGAGTGCTATGCTTGTGGTTTTCTTTTTGAGATTGTGTGTATCCATGTTGTGATAAGGGCCTAAGCACATATTATGTGGAACTGGCTGGGCCTCTGGAAAAGGGAAGGTGATCCTACTGTACACGCTATATGTTATAATCCCAAGAGCTCTGTCTCAACAAAGCATTTTAGGACTGGAAGGAATTTCGAGAAGTTATTTTCTATATTCTTATTTCTTGGTAGGACTGAACTTAACCTTTAAAAAGATAGTGAACCTATTTGCAGTGCAGCAACAGACACACAGAACAGACATGTGGACACGGTGTGGGAGTCGGGGGGGAAGAGAGGGTGGGATGAATGGAGAGAGTAGCAAGGAAACATATACGTTACCATACGTAAAATAGATTGCCAGTGGGAATTTACTGTATGATTCAGGGAACTCAAACCAGGGTTCTGGGCCAACCTAGAGGGTTAGGATGGGGTGGGAGGTGGGAGGGAAGTTCACGAGGGAGGGGACATAGGTATACCTATGGCTGATTCATGTTGATATATGGCAGAAACAACACAATGTTATAAAGCAATTATCCTTCAATTAAAAATAAATAAATTTATAAAATGAGTTGTCATGCCTTCTTTTCTAAAGTTAACTATATATATATATATATATATATGCTGACTGTCACTGACAAGTGCTCAGTTGTGTCTGACTCTTTGCAACCCCCATGGACTGTAGCCCGTGAGGCTCTCTGTCCATGGGATTTTTTCCAGGCAAGAATACTGGAGTGGGTTGCCTTCTCCAGGGGATCTTCCTGAACCAGGGATCGAACCTGGGTCTCTTGCATCTCCTGCATTGGCAGGCAGGCAGATTCTTTACCACTAACTATATATATGAGTGATTCTAAAATATTCATTGAAAATTTTTATGTTTAAAGTAATTTTAAATTTCTCTTTAGAAAAGTCAACTTTAAGAGAGATGGTGTGGTGACTTTATGCTTTGCTATGCAGATCACAATCCTTATTTGAAACCTTTGGGGCTGTATTTATTTTACAATTCAGGTTTTGAGGGCTTTCTAAAAGATTATTCCATGTATTGTATTATATGGACAGTGAGTCTGGGATGTTAACCTACAATACTATGCATTCATACTTCTTAAAGAATCATATAAATATTCATTCTGAGGAAGGTAAATGATAACTATAAGTAGCCTCATGTCTCTTTTGGGTTTATTTTATCATTAGATGAACTTGTAGCAAACTTTAAAAATAAACTTTCAAGTTTTAGCATTTTTTTGAAGTTGTTGGTAAGGACGTTAAGGGATATTGGGCCTCTATCAACTCTGTTCCAAGCCCAGGAGGAGTGTAGATTTAAAAAAAAGAAAAGAAAAACAAGGAAGACATTGCCAGGCCTAGAGGGAAACTGCATCTTATCTTCATGGACCAAAAATGGAATAGTAGGTCAGATAGAGGCCATAGGCCTCCTAGGTTCTGGATCCATAAGCAGGCAGTGGTCGGTGGAGATTTGGTCCCTATAAAGTGAAAGAAAGTGAAAGTTAGTCACTCAGTCTTGCGCGACTCTTTGCGACCCCATGGACTGTAGCCCACCAGGCTCCTCTGTCCATGGGATTCTCTCGGCAAGAATATACTGGAGTGGGTAACCATTCCCTTCTCCAGGCCATCTCTACACAATAAAGGGCACTAAATGGAAGCCTGGATCCCTGTTCAGTACTTGAAGCCTGGTGCTGGAGTGGACTCCCCAGTTCATGAAAGGTGGCTGTTAGGTTTTCTGCTCTAAGTGAGATGATTGTGCATAAAACAATTCTTCAGTCTGTTAAGCCAGCAGCACCTCCCTTGAGAAGCAATGGTTTAGGCAAAAGATATGGATCTGAATTAACCCAATAGCGATCAGCATGAAATAGTTGGGGTTGATAGAAGAGACTTTATCAGGGAGAGTAAAGGAAGATGACTCGAAGATTTCTTGCTTAAGTTGTACAGTTGGTGGTATTGCCTGAGATAGGGCATACGGGAGAAGGAACAAGATTTGGGAATTGGCGTTGTTGAGTTTTGGAGTTGCTGAATTTGACAGACTAGTGCCAATAGTGGGGAAATGTTGTATTTTTGGGTCATGAGCTCAGAGCAAAAGAGTGGAGTTAGAAATGTGGAGTTAAACATAGTAGGAGTTAAAATGAGGTTGTGTGTGTGTGTGAGTCACTGAGTCGTGTCCAACTCTTTTCCACCCCATGGACTGTAGCTCATCAGGCTTCTCTGTCCATGGGATTCTCCAGGCAAGAATACTGGAGTGGGTTCCCATTCCCTTCTCCAGGGGATAGGGGATGAAATGTTCTCAGCAGAACATGAAGGATGGGCAGAGAGCTAAGGATGGAACGTCAGGAACCACCATCATGTTGAGAGAGAGAGAGAGATGCTAGACAGAGAAGGAACAGTCAGAGATCTGGTAAGAGCCCAGGGAGATGGGTTTCATGGGGACCAGAGGAAGAGACAGCAGGAAGTGATCATTATTGCCACATTCTATGACTTGTCCTTTTCAGAGTGGAGGGGGGCGGGTGTCCTTGTTTCACTCTGCCTCAGGAATTGCATTGGGCTGTCACTCTTTGATCTACCCCAGTCAGACTAGCACCCTCACAGTTCCAAGGACTATGGCACAGAGATTTCAGGGTTGAGGAATGATTAAAAAAAAAAAAAGGTTCAGTAAACTTCAGTGGTGTTACAAGGTGGTAGGAAAGAGGCTCATAGAGAGCTCTCAGTAGAGTAAAGGGGAGTGAATGACGGACAAGGTGCTGACGCTTAAGGGGAGACGCTGGGAGGCTAGCCTTGCGGAGAACACAGCTCCCGTCCTTTTGCGGATGAGGAGAGTGTGGGTGCAGGCTAGGTGTGCCGCTACAAGATTACTTTAGAATAGCTAGATAGTTAGAATCATCTTTGATGTATTCCTGGGGGAAAATCTTGCTGGCTTGAATGCTCTTAAGGAATAACTGTATCTGACAGGTGCATAATATTCTGTTGGAATATTAAAATTGTAATATCTTATAACTAGGTTTGAGGCATGTTTTCAGATTTTTTTTAAAAAAGAAAGTGCAGCAGCAACAGGGGACTAACAGAGCTTCTTGGCTGTCCCAGGAATTCTGTGCTAACCAACGTCAAATGGATGTGAGGTGTATTCATGGAAGAAGGGAAGTGATGGTTTACCAAGACTACTCTTCTGACATATGTGTGAATCTGGAGCTTACCACTTCACATTTGTAACATCAGAGCCCATTCATTCATTTAACAAAGGTTTTTTTTTGTGACCTCCTGTACCAGGTACTGCTAAGGCCCCTGGAGAGATGAGTCAATAAAGCAAAGGTCTCTGGTGAACGTGGGCAGGCAATAAACATTAACATGATTATGTTATGTCTTATGTTGAAAAGTAATCAATGCTATGGGAAATAAAAATTGAGTGCAGTAAGAGTGGTGGGTGGAGTGCCAGGGGTGGCGATTATGGTGAGATATCTCGGGAGATATCTGGAGGGCATCACCAACTCAATGGACATGAGTTTGAGCAAACTCTGGGAGATGGTAAAGGACAGGGAAACCTGGCATGCTGCAGTCCACGGGGTTGCAAGGAGTCGGACACGACTGAGTGACTGAACAACATTTGGGAAGAGGATGAACAGCTAGAACAAAGGCCCTGAGGTGGAAGAAGCCCTGACGTGTGAGGAACAGCAGGTAGCTGATGTGGGTGGAGTGGAGTAAGCAAAAGGAAGAGAGCCACAGGAGATGAAGGCAGGGGAGGGAAGATGAGGGTCTCATTTTGGATGTGTTGAGTGTGAGGTGCCTGATGGAAATCGGAATTGAAATGTTGGCGCTTGTGATTCTAGAATTTGGGAGAAGAGCGGGGCTAGAAATATACCGTTGAGAGGGAAGGATTGGTGTGTCGATGGTATTTGAAGCCAGGAGACTGGACGGAATTGCTGAGAAAGTGAATGTAGACAGGACTGAATCTGGAGGTGCCAAGATGTTAGGAAGTGAAACGGTTGGGAAGGAACCAGTAAAAGAGGTAAAGAGTGCCAGTGGAAGTCAGGTGAGACAGTGTATCAGAGAGGATGAGGGACAGAGGAGCTGTGTCAGATGCTACTGAGCAGTTAAGATGAGGACCAGGAACCCGCCATTGTGTTTAGCCAAGGAGACCACATGGGTCACACTGAAGATAGGTTAAGGTGGAGTGGTGGGGGCCAAAGCCAAGTTGCAGTGGGCTGGGGAGAGAACAGGAGGAGAGGAATTTGAGGGTTATAAAGAAGTAGGATCCTAGCTGGCACAGGAAGGTGTTAGAGGAGAGAAATATCAGTGTGTTTCTGTGCTGGTCTAGTGATCAGGCAGAAAGAAGGGAACAGAGAGAATTGCTGGAGCAACATCCATATTCTTGATTCTGTCTCCTTCCCCATCATGTCATGATCTGGTTAGTTTTGCTTGTGTGTGTGCTAAGTTGCTTCAGTCATGTTCGACTCTTTGGGACCCCATGGACTGTATCCCTCCAGTATCCTCTGTCCATGGGATTCTCCAGGCAAGAATACTGGAGTGGATTGCCATTCCCTCCTCCTGGGGATCTTCCTGACCCCGGGATCAAACCAGAATCTGCTGTGGCTCCTGCTTTGCAGGTGGATTCTTTACCTCTGAGCCACCCAGGAAACTCTTGGAGGAAAATTTAAGTTAGTTCGGGTTTCAGCAGGATGACTGTAGATCTTTTTTACTTGCCCTTTGGTTCCCTTGTCTTCCCTTGGTAGGCCAGGAGGAGTGTAAAGTTGTAGTCATGTTGTGAAACCCATGTAAATTGAGTGTTTGATAGCCAGAGCTTTAAAAAGACATAAAACCCGTAAGATTGCATTACATCTAAATTCTTGGTTCAGTTATCAGTTTCCACTTCCAATTTGATCGGAACAGCCTCCTTCCTTTTTTAAAAGGATAATTTACTATCAGAACTTGAACTAGGGCTTCTCTGGTGGTCCACTGGTTAAGAATTCACTTTTCAGTGCAGGGGACACAGATTCAATTCCTGGTCTGGGATGAGCCTGTGCTCTGCAACAAGAGAAGTCACCACAATGAGAAACCTGTGCACCACAACTAGAGTAGGCCCAGCTCACTGCAACTAGAGAAAGTACCCCCCCCCCCCCAATACAGCAGTGAAGACCCAGCACAGCCAAAAGTAAATAATTAATAATTAAAGAAAAAAAAAGACTGGGACTAGTTTTTGCTCTCCTTGTTTTTCTCATCCTCTTTATTATCTAGTAATAGTTCTTTGGTAAGTTCAGTTCAGTTGCTCAGTCGTGTCCGACTCTTTGCAACCCCATGAATCACAGCATACCAGGCCTCCCTATCCATCACCAACTCCTGGAGTTTACTCAAACTCATGTCCATCGAGTTGGTGATGCCATCCAGCCATCTCATCCTCTGTCGTCCCCTTCTCCTCCTGCTCCCAATCCCTCCCAGCATCAGGGTCTTTTCCAGTGAGTCAACTCTTCGCATGAGGTGGTCAAAGCATTGGAGTTTCAGCTTCAGCATCAGTCCTTCCAATGAATACTCAGGACTGATCTCCTTTAGGATGGACTGGTTGGATTTTGTTAGTAAGACACTACTAATAATAAGCATATAGTAAATGTTACCTCCTAACAGGGTTCTGCCACTTAGCACAGCAATAAAACCAGTGTATTGAAAAACTGGAGTTAGTCTGCATATGATTAATAGAATCCATGTGTCCCCTTCAGAATGTTTGGTTTATGTGTTGAGTCACATGAAATTATATGTAAAATGCTCAACTCTAACCAGATGGTCGTCTCTAAAACCTTTGTACCTTTCTCTTGTCTAAACCTTTCCATCCTCTTCCTCACCTTTGTGGGTTAGACTGCTCATTTCCTGCGGCTCCAACTTTCTGGTTCTCCAAATTTAATCTCTGGACCCAATGAATGTGTTTTTATGTTGATTTCATCAGTGTGTGTGAGGATAGAAGGGGAAAGAGTAATTGAAATGTCCAGATTTTAAGATTCCTAATAGAGCAGACTTTTGACATCTTCTCACCCCAAATACTCCATTAACTAGCACTAATGTTTAGCACAGATTGCTGTAAAGAAATGTTCCTAGAGCATAGAAAATGTGTTTATTGCACTAATTTTAATCTTGTGTGCCTGTACGTGCTCAATTCGCTTCAGTCGTGTCCACCTCTTTGCAACCCCATGGACTGTAGCCCGCCAGTCTCCCCTGTCCATAGGATTATCCATAGCAAGTATACTGGAGTGGGTTGCCATGCCCTCCTCTAGGGGATCTTCTCTATCCAGGAGCCTCCTGAGGCTCCTGCATTGGCAGGCAGATTCTTTGCCACTGAGCCATCTGGGAAATCTCCGATGCCAGTTTTTAAAGCATTAATGAACCCCAACCAGAGCATTTTATTCTTCAGTTTTATTAGATAAGAGCTTACTATAACCCCTAAGTATATCCTGCCCTGTTTTTTTGGCTTGCGCTCTGCTGTAGCTTTCTAATCCTTGAAACCACAGCTGTGTTTTCTAATATCAGTGGACTACTTGGTCATTTTACTTGCTCTTGAGGTTTTAACCAGGATGCTTGAGCAGTAGCTACACTTGTGCACTCATGCTAGAAAATTTAGCAAGCAGATATTAGTAATAATGAATTCTCTTTCTCTTCCTAATTATGTAGCTCTGTAAGAAGCATCATTTTGGAATTAACAAACCAGAGAAGATTATACCATCTCCTGATGACTCAAAGTTTCTACTGAAGACCTTTACGCATATTAAATCCAATGTGTCTGCTCCTAATAAAAAGAAAGTAAGAGTTTGATTGATATGGGCTTGGAATTCATCTTTGATTAGTTTTAAATGGAGGGGCGACTTTCCTGCTACGAGACTTATTTTCAGACTACTCATCATCTTAAAGCACTGTCTCTGCATATCCTTGGGATTATTTTTCACTTTTCTCCTAGGGAGTTGTGTGGTATCCACATAATGCCTTGCATTTAATTCCTGCAGTAATAGTAGATACATTTCTTCTAGGTTAAGGAAAGTAAAGAAAAGGAGAAGCTGGAGAGAAGATTACTTGAGGAGTTGCTGAAGATGTTCATGGACTCAGAATCCTTTTACTATAGCTTGACCTATGACCTGACCAATTCTGTGCAGAGGCAAAGTGCTGGAGAGAAGGACCCCCGTCCCCTCTGGCAAAAGGTACACCTCACAGCTCAGAGCAGGGTTTGCCCCCAGAGCAATTTATGGACCTGTTTGGCCTCTATGGGAGAACTGAAACAACATGTTTCTGACCTATTTGTTTTCTACCTTCTTTCAGGTTGATGACCGATTTTTTTGGAATAAATATATGATACAAGACCTTACTGAGATTGGTGTGAGTAGTTGTTTCTGAAATATTCTAAGGTAGTTATAATTGTTAAGCAAATATTTTTAAGTTGTACTAAAAGAAATTTTAAAACTCACATAATGTTTTACCCTGTAGAATGGGAATCATTTAGCTAGGGAAACCAAGGTACTGTTTTAAGGCAGTTCACAATTCAACTATATGGCCACAGACTTATCTTTTTAGCAGGTTCCCGTAGGACATTCATAATTTAAAGCTATGGAACTAATATCCATAGAGTTCCTCTAAAAGATATTTTGTTTTTACCCATTGGAAATGTTGAAACCCAATTTTCCTTTAGTGAGATAGTGAAGTGAAGTTGCTCAGTTATGTCCAACTCTGCGACCCCATGGACTGTAGCCTGCCAGGCTCCTCCATCCGTTGGATTTTCCAGGCAAAAATACTGGAGTGGGTTGCCATTTCCTTCTCTAGAGGATCTCCATGACCCAGGGATCAAACCTAGATCTCCTGCATTGCAGGCAGACTCTTTTACCGTCTGAGCCGCTAGGGAATCCCAGTGATTAAATGTTCCTGTTTCCTCATTTGCATTTATTGCTGGAACAAAATTACAAATAATGAGAATGGTAATGAAAATAATGAATGTGCATAGATCCTTCGCCTCACTGTTTTCAACTCTAATCACCTTCCTGAGATCCTGTCTACAGGCTCCATAAAACAGAACTGTGAGGGGACTTGGAAGACATGGTTGTGAAAAAAAGGGGTGGATTTGAGGTTGATGCTGAGATCTGTATTAAGGGTAGATACAGATATGGAGACAGGGCAGAAAGAGGGACAAAGAACAACTTCTCTGGAGCACTTTTCATCCTTTATTATCCCCGGATACAGTCAGTTGAGAAATTCTCTGACTATTCTTAGTCTCAAAGACTAAGAGGAGATCTTTGCTTTTAATTAATACTTATCTAATTACATTGGATGACTTTTTAAAATATTTATGGAAATGATTTTTTTTGGTTCATTGACTGCTTAGATTTTAGCTGGGCGCAAAGCAAGACTTTGTCTAAACTAGAAAGCAGAATAGACCTTTGTGTTTCATAACTAAGTGATCAAAGTTGGTTTTACTAAAGGCTTAATACAATTGTGAGTTAAAAAGCAACCTTTAAGCTATATCTTTTTTTATACCAACAGGAATAACTGTACTAGCTACATTTGTTAAATCCTTACTATAAGCAGGCAGGCATTTTATATTTTACTCATTTAACCTTCACAGTAACCTTATGAAGTTGTTGTCTTATTTCACAAAGCAGAATGTCTGGAGGCCTGGAGAGGTTAAGTCATTCTCCTGAGTGAGGGAGTACGTGGTTGTGCCTGTATTTGTACCCAGCCATCTAGCTCCTATGCTCTGGTCCCTCAGGCAGCTCCTCTTGAATGACCACCATAAAGGAAATGAAAGGCTCTGCCCCCTCCCTCCCTTCTTTCCTCAGTGTTCTCCAGTAAGCAGAAAATATGGTTAAAGAATGGAAGGTTTCTGCTTCTAATAAGCTAGCAAGTATGTGATGTCCACTGCTTGGCTTTAAGGAAGTAGCAGTGCTGTACGGAAGAGAAATAACATGGTGTTCGTATTATTTTCAGACACGAGATGTGGACTTTTGGATCATCCCCATCATCCAAGGTTTTGTGCAGATTGAAGAGCTTGTGGTTAATTATAATGAGTCATCTGATGATGAGAAAAGCAGCCCAGAGACCCCGCCTCAGGAGTCCACCTGTGTAGATGACATTCACCCACGATTTCTAGTGGCTCTCATTTCACGCCGAAGTAGACACAGAGCAGGTAGGTGGAGGGCTGTAATAGTGTGCAAATCAGATCCAGGCAAGAATGGAGCATCGCAGATGAATTGAAATGCTAATGGCAATAATGGATTTGGAAAAACAGCTTCAAAGTGCTCAGTGACTCTCAGTAGTGTGGTGTAATTGGGGCCCAATTTTTTGGAGAGAAGTGAATGGGAGAGTGTTAACAAAAGGGGAAAGAAAAGGAGGTATATTGTGGAAAAGAGCAGAAAGTCACTTGGGATGTGCTTCTAAATACCATTGTTCCTACCTGACAGCCTATATCACTGTAGTAAATCCTTAGTGCGAGCACCTTTGGGAAAACCCTCCTCTTTCAGTTCACAGGCATTATCTCAGCTTCAACTTTTAAAAAAACACTGGTGAATGCAGGCATGATTTGGGGTAAGTTGATACTGTGCTGCCTAGCAGTTGCATGTTAGATCCCCAAGGCTATCCTGAAAGACACAAATTTTTAAAAAAACTTTTTATTTGGTATCAGGCTGTAGCCAATTAACAATTATTATGATAATTTCAGGTGAATGGTAAAGGGACTTGATCATCCATATACATGTATCCATTCTCCCCCAAACCAGACTAATTTTTAAAATTTTTGCTGTTTTAATTTTTTTTTTTTAGGAATGCGTTATAAGCGAAGAGGAGTGGATAAAAATGGAAATGTTGCAAATTATGTGGAGACTGAGCAGTTAATTCATGTGCATAATCACACTCTGTCGTTTATTCAGACACGAGGCTCTGTGCCGGTCTTCTGGAGCCAGGTTGGGTATAGATACAATCCAAGACCTCGGCTGGACAGAAGTAAGCCTGTCAGTTACTTGGTTTGCAAACGATGATTTCAGAGGAGATGTTTTTAAAATCCTAGATACTTCATAGGTTTGGATTTGTCAGTTCATTTAAGACAGTAGCTGGTACACTAAGATTTAATAGTGATATAATAATCTCAAAAGCATTAATAATAGTGGTTGCTGACAATTTAAGTAATTAACAATAAAAAATTGCAAAGTAGAACATCACATAGCTAATTTCACAGATTTTAATTTGTTGTTTCTTTGAAGAATACTTTATTACAGTGCTTAATTTTGGAAAAGTGTAAATATAGCCAGTATGTGTGGAAGCAGGAAATACCTTAATGAGACAGTGTCTTCGCAGAATAGGTAGAATCTCTTTTCAGATGTTTGCTGTGAAAGGTTTGTTGTTTGAAATATTAAGGATTTAATTTCTTCAAATATTTTAACTGGAATAGCTAAATCATATTAATCTAATTAGATTACTCAAAGGGGCTGATTTTAAAATTGTTTACAGAATATTTTTCACTCAAAACTTAATTCATATTTATGAGACTTCAGCAAACTTTAATTTTTAATATTGCTTTAAGGGCTTTTTATTAATTTATTATAAACTACATGAAACCTTTTCTGACAAGTTGGTTGAATATATAAATAAATGCCATGGTTTCATAGTTGACATCTTCAGTATGTTTCAGTTTAGTCTAATTGGGGAAAAAAGAGAACTCAAATCTTCAGCTTAGCATTTCATTTTAAAATACTAGTTTTAGACATTCTTAGTTACATTTGGGCTGTTAGTGTTTAAAGGAAGAGTAAAGATGGAATAGACACTAAGCTCTGTCTTAAACATGGGAAGGAAAAATAGATTTTGTATCACTTCTTCGTAGGTGAAAAGGACACGGTTGCCTATTTCTGTGCCCATTTTGAAGAACAACTGAAAATTTACAAAAAACAGGTGGGATTTCATCTGTAGTAATAAGTGCTCCTTCACATTTTTAGAAATGGTTGTGCATCTGTTTAAATTTAATGAAGATAACAACATACAGCTCATAATTAAGTAAAATGGCATTTGTCATGAAGTTAAGAAACACATAAGCTAAGAGTATTCTTAGTATTCAATAACAATTATTGAGTCAGCTATTTTAGACTGTTTTTAGATGAGATTAGTCTACTACTATCAGTTATCACAATCTGAGATAATATCTAGAGTAAGACATGAAAGGCATCTTTTAGGTCCACCTTTTGAGGTAACAATTAGAAATATCCTTCAGTATCTTTTCTTCTCTGCAAACCTTTCTTATGTTTTCGTACAGTCAATATGTAGATATGTGAACATATAAACCAAAATCATTTGAGAACTGTTGGGTGAATACAGTTTCAACAAGATGACCAGATTTCATATAGATTAATATAGAATCATCTGTGACTCTTCTTATCTATTAGCAGTGACCAGTCTGAAGGTATAATGCCATGGGATGCATTTTTATAACCACAGCACAAACAGGAAGATATAGCCTAAAATCTATTGAACATACAAGAGAGATAGCATATATATGAGGGGAGGGGGGTGTTGGGAGGGGAAGTCTACTGGAGAACATAGAAGAAAACCTGAATAAATGGAGAGACAATATCATGTTCCTGGATGGAAAGACTCAATATTGAATAGACTTTAGTTCTTGCAAAATTAATATATAAATGTTTTGCAGTCCCAAAGACTTTCCCAGCAGGGAAATAAAAAGGAAGTCCTCACATTGGAAACAGTTATATAAAGTGTGAAAAGAAGAAATAAAGGCAGGTAACTGGGGAAATGAGAACTGCCACACATTGCTGGAGATCAAACCAATCAATCCTAAAGGAAATCAGTCCTGAATATTCATTAGAAGGACTGATGCTAAAGCTCCAGTACTTTGGCCAACTGATGTGAAGAGCTGACTCATTGCAAAAGTCCCTGATGCTGGGAAAGATTGGGGGCAAGAGGAGAAGAGGGCAAGAGAGGATGAGATGGTTGGATGACATCACCATCTCAGTGGACGTGAATTTGAGCAAACTCCGAGAGCTAGAGAAGGACAAGGAAGTCTGGTGTGCTGCAGTCCATGGGGTTGCAAAGAGTTGAATATGATTTAGCAACTGAACAGCAGCAGCACTTCGCTGGGAGGAGCATCAATTGCTGTGGCCACTTTTGAATGGTATTATCAATCAAAATGAAATATGCTTATCCTGTTAGTATAGTAATTTGCTTTTTGGCCCTGCATGCCATATACAGAAATCAGTTCCAGATAGATATGGATCTAAATATGAAAGGTTAAGCAATAAGCCTTTTAAAGGAAGATATTGCATTTAGACCACCTTTTGACCTTGAATCTTAGACAAGGTTTTAAAAGAACTAACTGTAATAAAAAAGTAGACTTTACTAAATTTTGATTTTTATGAAAATTATTGAATTATTATATATTTTCAATATTAAAACACTACAAGTGGTATATTATTTATTAAAATAAGATTTTTAAAGTACCAACCATAGTGAAAAATTGGTAATTTGACTTTACTAAAATAAAGAAATTTTTGATTATTAAAAAGCACAATTAAGAGAATGGAAAGGCAATTCAGAAAGTTGCAGAACACATATATATGACAAAGGGCTTATATCTAGAGTACATTAAGAATGCCTTCAAATTCATAAAAGGTGTACAACTCAAAAGAAAACTGGACAAAAGACTTGAGCAGATTCTACATGGCAAAGGATAGTCCAAGTACAATAAACAGGAAAAGGTACTCCACTTTGTTAATCATTGGGAAAATGCAAATTAAAACCACCACTCACACACTAGGATGACTAAAATAAAAAAGATGAAAATACAAGTTTTCTCGAGGATGTGGAGCAGCCATAACTCTTATACAAATTAAACAAAAAACTTAAAGCTCCCTGAGAGAAACATGTTTAATCAAGGAGGCATGTGTAAACCTCCTTTATTGCAGCATTTAAAAAACCCAAATTGTTCATTAGGCATTCAATGGATAAAGTACAGCATATCTAAAATGTTGAATACAAATAGTTAAAAATGATAAGATGAAAAAAAATGATAAGATGCATCTGTGTGTACTAATGTGAAAATATCTTAAAATCATATAGTGGAGTGAGAGGAAAACTATATAACAGCATATGGCATGTTACCACTTAAAAATCCCACAAAACAAAACTGTGCCATTTATACATATGCAGTTCTCTTCCATATATATGTGTGTGCTCACCCACACATGGCATGCACACTTTTGAAGGGACGTGCTTAGATGACCTGAAAGGGTACACTTCAGACTTGCAGCAGGAGTTACCTTCCGGGAAACCTGTGGACTAGGTGTGCTCAGGAAGGACATGACCTTTATCCACATTTGAATTTTTTACAATCTGAAAAAAATTTCATGTATTTGCAGTGTGTGTAGTTAAAGTAGTATTGTGGGCTTCCCGCCAAACAAGAAATTTGGGTTTGATCCCTGAGTCAAGTGCCAAAAAATCCCCTGGAGGAGGAAATGGCAACGCACTCCAGTATTCTTGCCTGGAAAATCCCATGGACAGGGGAGCTTGGCAGACTACAGTCCATGGGGCTAAAAAGAGTCAGACACGTTTAAGCTCAACAGAGCCGATAAGTAGTATCACCTACTTACAGTGGTAACACCTAATTGT
This sequence comes from Odocoileus virginianus, assembly GCF_023699985.2. Taxonomy (NCBI): domain Eukaryota; kingdom Metazoa; phylum Chordata; class Mammalia; order Artiodactyla; family Cervidae; genus Odocoileus; species Odocoileus virginianus. The sequence goes on from NC_069680.1 coordinate 21,939,845, forward strand.
TATAAAAATTGAAGTAATACTGAGGTATGTAAAGAAAGTAGAAGAAATAACCTCTTGACCACCCTTGTTCCTGCTCCCTGTTGACTTTCATGACCTGTTTGTACACATCAGTCTTATGGGTGTAGGTATTAGCAGTCACCTGTTGCTTTCTAACGGTACCCCAAGGGTATCCTTTTATCCATCCTCATCCCTTGGGTAATTGTTCTGGGAGGTGGTTATATGGTTGGTCTGACTCAGTCATGGTGTCGCTACTGTTGCTCTTGCCTGTGGTTGGTATAGGTGTGGGCCAACGCATGTTTTTGGCACTTTGACCAACAAGGTCTGATGTGAAGAGAAGTCTGCTGGGAGGCTCCAGGCAAGATTTCCTGCTCTAATAAAAAGAGATGCAGGAACCCACAGTCCCTCTGTGGTGGTTGTGTCTGGATTTGACTGGTAACTGCTGCAGCTTTATCCAGGCTAGTTCATTAGCTTGAGGATTGATCAATATGTGAAAGATGGTAGAACAAAAGAGCTGGTATTGGTAACTACTGAATAAAGAAGTTCCAGAACCATGCAACCTCCAGACTTCTGAGATTCAGAACAGACTTCTGTCATGAGATTTGAGTCAGGGATTTGTTATTTGCAGCAAAGAAACATCTTGACACGTGCATATATATGCATTCGAAATTTAAGTCAAAAGAAGGCTATAAGCTATACCATATACACTGTTCTGCAACTGTTTTCACATAGTAGCTGATGGCTATTATTCAACAAGTTCTCCATTGGTGGACCTTTAGGATATAGTTTCTGCTTGCTCTTCTAAGATTCCCCAAAGAACATCTTTTACATGATTTGAAATATGTATGTGCTGTATAGACTGAATTTTTAGAAGTGATATGGCTGGATCAAACATTCAGTTCAGTTGCTCAGTTGTGTCCGACTCTTTGTGATCCCATAGATTGCAGCACGCCAGGCATCCCTGTCCATCACCAACTCCCGGAGCTTGCTCAAACTCATGTACATCAAGTTGGTAATGCCATCCCTCTCATCTTCTGTTGTTCCCTTCTCCTCCTATCTTCAATCTTTCCCAGCATCAGGGTATTTTCCGATGAGTCAGTTCTTCACATCAGGCAGCCAGAGTATTGGAGCTTCAGCATCAGTCCTTCCAATGAATGTTCAGAACTGATTTCCTTTACCATTGATTGGTTTGATCTCCTTGCAGTCCAAGGGATCACACATTAGATTAACTTTAGGTTGATACCCACCACTCAGTTGCTTCCAAAAAGATCATTCCAGTTTATACTGTCAGCAGCAAGAGCTGGTACCCATTTCTCCACATATTCACCATGCTGTCCATGTGTAGTATTCGGTTTTTTCCTGTCTATAGATTAAAACTGGCTTTCTATTTTAAAATTTACATATCATTATTAACAAAGTTGCAAATCTCATGTATATTGGCTATTTGTCTATTTTCTCTTCTGAATATCTTCTGAATCCTTTACCTGTATTTTTCTTACTGCATTTATAGCACTCTATATTTTAACGGTTTTTGTGTTGCAGGTATATTCTCCTAGGTAGTCCTCTATTTTTCTTAATGTTTGCTTATACTGTCATTTGGTACACAGAGGTTTTAAATGTTCATGTTGTCACATCTGTCCATCTTTTTCTTTGTGCTCTCTGATTTTTATTATGCTTGGAAAATCCTGTGACATCCTACAATTAGGGAAAAATCATGCTGACATTCTTCTTGCTTTTTTATAACTTGAAAAAATATTTAGATCATTAATGCATCTAGAATTTCTTTTATATATAATGAAGGGGCTAACTTAAGTCCCCCCCCATGTAAATAGACAGTTATCCCATTGTCATTTATAGTATGCCACTATAGTATATTACAGTATAGTAATATATAGTATCTACAGTATAGTCTGTGTATAGTATAGTCCATATTCTCTGCGAATGATATCATCATAGCTTAGATTCCTCTGTGTTCATAGGTTTGTCTTGGCCATCTGTCTTGTTCTGTTGAGTCGTTCATTTTTCTGCACTCATACCATAGTTTTAATCACTAGATTTAACATATGTTTTGCTCTTCAGTGAGACAAGTCCTTTATTGGTTTTCAAAATTTTTCCCATATTATTTACTTTTCCAGAAAAACTTTAGAATTAACTTGCCAAGTCTTTACAAAGATCCTGTTTGAATTTTCACTGGAATTGTTGAGTGTGTAGATTAAGCTGGGGAGCCCTGACATCTTTACAATATTGAATCTTGCCATCCGGCACCATGGTGTCTCTCTCCATTTACTCAGGTTTTCTTTTATGTGTTTCAGCAATGTTTCGTAGTGTCTAACATGTAGGTCTTGTATATTTCTTTAAAAATTATTCTAGAGATTTAAAATATCTATCATAAAGGAACTTGTTTTCATTATGTATTCTAACAGGTTATTGCATGTATGTAATGTGTAAAACTATTCTTGCCATTGATGTAAATTCTCATAAACCTAAGTGTAACAAATGAAAATCTAATTTTATAGGGGAAAAAACTGATGCTTGAGTGGATTAATTTCTAAGTCTAGGTACAAAGTATTTCTAAAACATAACTCTAAATAAATTCAGTGAAAATCATGAGTCTCAGGTCTGATTAACTGAACTTTTTTGTTTTTCCCCACTCTCACAGGTTATTATTAATTTGGTAGACCAGGCAGGAAGAGAGAAAATAATTGGTGATGCTTACCTGAAACAAGTGTTGCTCTTTAACAACTCACACCTCACCTATGTTTCATTTGATTTCCATGAGCACTGGTAAGACGGCTTCCTGAAAAATTGCATAAATCTTAATTATATTGAATTGGTTCATAGTGCTTTTCAGGTCAACTATATTCATTCTATTAATTTTTGAGAGTTTGATATTGAAACTCCAAATAAAAATCTTAATTTTTCTACTTAAAAGAATTGTAATGTATAGTAGAACTGTATGTAACTTTGTTCTGTATTTTCCAAGTCTCCTGTAAATGTGTTATCATACTTTCATAATTTAAAAAAAAGAAAGAGAAAAAAAAGATGGCTTCCTGAGATGAGTTTTGATCAGGTCCAGTTTGTGTAGTAGTTGCTGCCACAGAGACCTTAGGTTTTCTTCTCTTTTTTATTGGGAAGAAAATCATGTTCTCATTGTTAGAAAGGAGAGGATGATCATTTCTTAGTTCCATTTTCATATTGGTTTTATTTTACCTAAAAATTAATAAAAGTTAATTCTTCCTGAAATATTCAGTCTTTTTGTTCCAAAATGACTTCAAGACTCAGAGTTCCTTTTTTCCTTCACTTAATTAATGGAGCTTTTTCTTTCTGCTTGAGTTTGAGCCTGGCAGAAGCAATAGCGTTCCCTTAGTTAAAACATCCTGCTGGCCTGTCTTCATACTCCGTTAGTAATAATGCTCTCCCTTGGGATAAGTTCACTAGTTATCTGGAAAGCAACGATCATTTTGATGGTAATTTTAACTCGTGTGTATTCTGAAAGCACATTTCTTTTGTCTTAAGCCTGGCTCTAGTTTTGGTTCATTTACCTAGGTATTGAAAACTTTGGTGGGGAAAGAAGCTTCCGGTGGCTGTGATGTGTTTCAGTGTATTCTTAAGCATATTTTCTCTCATAATGCAGATTACTTGTAAATATTTATATAATTTCCCATATAATTTAAAGTAGTATTAATCTCATATTTACAGTAATAATTTTAATTTTTCCAAGCAATCTTAGATATCATATCTTAAGCTTAAAAAATATTCTTAAAGATGTTTTTATTTCTTTTGGCATGTATTTTAGCAGAGGAATGAAGTTTGAGAATGTCCAAACACTAACAGATGCCATTCATGACATTATTCTTGACATGAAGTGGTGTTGGTAGGTATTTCATAAGAAATCAGTTTGATAAGCTCTAGGTCTGTCAAAGCATATGTTTTTGTCTAGTACTATAAGTGTTAAAATAATAGCAGGCTGGGAAAGAATTTTTGTTTTTCTTGTTTCACTTCCAGATTCCTATTCTCCTTTTCAAAAGTATTAGTTGTTAGGTATTGTTAGCTTTGAACAGGAAGAAGGTGTCAGATGATTGGCAAAATGGAGCAAAGTGCTCTATGCCTGTTATTTAATTCCTTCTAATGCTCTGTCCTCTACATTTCTTCTTGGTCCCTAACATGGGAAGGAAAGCTTAGAGGTATTTGGTCTCAGTTTTGAGACATTTAAAAACTGCTGGAGAAGAAAGAGGAGGAGGAGGGAGGAGTAGGAAGGAGAAATTGGCTCAAAGGACAGAAGAGAACATTTGATTAGATTTTAAGGCCACAGGTGGCCAGAGGAATTAGATGAGTGAGGCAAGTTTCATGATTCCACCCTGGGTGGTAGAGTGAATTAGTCTGTACAAGCTCATTTAGATGCATTTCTGCTTGAAGGGAAAAACCAGGGAACAGGATGTTGTTTTAAAGTGCCTTCTGGTTTTAAATGTGTAGAAAAGCATAGCTGGGGTTTGTGTCAGCTCTGCCTAGTACTTGCATGACTCAGGAAAATCACTCTGCATCTCAGTTTTTTGTTTTTTTTTTCAAAATGAGGGTAATATCTTCCTTGTCAGGTTATTGTATAAATTACCAATAAAGTCTGCAAAGGTCTCAGTAATGCCTGCCACATGATATTCCAAGCAAATAGATAACCAGTGTTGCTGTTACCGTTATACTGTAAAGAATTGTTGGTTTTGAAAACTTTTTAAGTATTTCCTATTGTAAAGTAATTGCATACTGTTTTTGAAAAGGGTTGATCAAGCTGGAGTAATATGTAAGCAAGAAGGGATTTTTCGTGTTAATTGCATGGACTGCCTGGATCGCACCAATGTGGTCCAAGCTGCCATTGCACGAGTGGTCATGGAGCAACAGGTAATCTGGAGCCCACTGGGTTGTGAAATTCATCTCTGAAATCTTCCTGCCATAGCACATTTACAGCATGCAACCATTCTTGTTGCTTTAAAACCTGGAAAGTACAACCTTTGCTAGAAATCAGTTGAATCAGGTGGTGTTTTCTTAAGTACTCATTTAAAAAACGTGAGGCTCAAAATTTAATAATGTAGTGGGTGGCACTGTGTAGTCATTTACTTTTTTCTCTCAGCTACACACCCTCTCGCCTGTTCTTGGGGCATGGGGTCTGCACGCCACCTTTCTGCTCGACCACCTGCTTCCATATCAGGCTCTGCCAGTAGGGGCTTTCCAGGAAGACTATGAGGCTGAAGGAGGGAAAAGGGACAAGTTTGTTCACCTGTTATATTCCCATCCCACCCTCTCTGGGGCTGTGAGTCCTTTGGCATCACAGAACCAGCCTCTTCCCTTTGTGCCCCAACCCTCCTGGTGGCAACTGTTTCCTGTAGTTATTATATCTCTTACCTCTGTGTCTCCTTTTAGATCTTTCATCCTTCCAACACCTGGGTAATGAATTCCCAAGGTTGAATTCCTAGCATGGTGTATTGTTTTGTTTTCCTGATAGAGCCTTGTGACTATCCTTAGAGGAAGTCGTCTTCTGTTGCATTGAAGCAGCTAGGCTTTGGTGATCAAGCTCTGGCCCTACCACATACTAGATGTTGACCCCATGCAAAGGGCTCAACCTTTCCAGACTTCTTTCCTTTCATCCATAAAATGAGGGTACTAAGAGTATTGATTGCATAGACTTGTTATGAGGAATAAATGAGATCATTTATTTTAGAAAGCTGTTGGCATATGGCACCAGACTTAACCTTTACTGAGCACTTACTGCTCTGCTACTATTAATATTGTTGTTGTTTCTATATGATTTTTTGATAGTTAGCTTCACTTCATAGCCAAATTTAAAAGAAAGGTACAGTAATATGAGTCTACACATTAAAAATAACACCAGAACAGTATGAATTTTTTATTCTATTTATTCAGATGTAGCAGTTCATAAAGCTGTCTTTCAAGTGGTACTTTACTTTGAAAAAGTCTGAAAACATTTCCTGAAGGGTTCTAAATTGTATATGCATATGCTTCCTTTCTCTGCAGTATATGTTTTATGCTATGGTTTCCTGGCTTATCTGCAGTTAATCTACCAATGTATTCATTTTAGCTGAAAAAATTAGGTGTGATGCCCCCAGAGCAGCCATTACCGGTGAAATGCAATCGGATTTATCAGATAATGTGGGCCAACAATGGTGACTCCATTAGCAGACAGTATGCTGGGACAGCTGCTCTGAAGGTAAGTATCTGTGGGTCATTCTGTGGGACACAGGGTGTGGTTTAAAACCAATTTGGTTTTTGAGGGAAAAGCATGTGGGTTTCAGGTGGTAGGTCTACGTAGTTGACTCTGGAATGTTTGGGTAAGGCAGGGGTCACACTTCCAAATTCCTGCAGGTGCCAAGTCATGTGACATGAACTGGCCACTCATTAGCTTCAAGGGAGAGATGGGCGGTGTGTGCCTGAGAAAGAGCGTATGATGACTCGGGAAGGTGCTCTTCTGCTACTTCCTAATGGGGCAGAGGTCCAGTGTTGCCAGAGCGCCCAGTTTTCAAGGGAGTTTGGAAATCTGGACTTTTGTATGTAATAGTTGGTTTCTAAAACTTTATACAGACAAAACAAAACATGTCTGTTGGTGGGATTTGGGTCCCTAGTATAATTTGCCTCCTCTAAATTTGAATCCCAACCCAGCCTCTTACTAGCTCTATGACTGTGGGCAAGTCACTTAAATTCTCTGTGTCTCTCTCTTCATTTATAAAATAGGAATAATTCTAGGCCTACTTCAAAAAAAGTGTTGTGGGATTATATGAGCTAATACATTAGAGCTTAGATCATTCCTTGACACACAGTAAAGGGTGAAGAAATGTTTTATTATCTTTTTGTGATTGTTTTACATAGTCTTTTGAGGATCCTACCAAGCTGATCTTCACAGAATTTAATGTAAATGTAAATACAATCACTGGTCACTAAATACTCCCTCTGTTGGCAATAGGAAGTGGTTGAATTAGTTTAAATTAGGTTTATGGTTATTTTCCCTCAAGGTAAATAGTTTACCTCAAAACATTTGTTTAAAAAATTCCTGGATAAAATCTTAAAGATTCCACCGGAAAACTGTTAGAACTAATAATTAATTCAGTGAAGTTGCAGGATACAGAATCAACCTATGAAAATCAGTTGTTTCTATACACGAATAGAGATTATCTAAAAAAGAAATAAAACAATCCCATTTATAATAGCATCAAAAACAACAAAATACTAAGGAATAAATTTAAACAAGAAGGTAAAGGATCTGTACACTAAAAACTAAGACATTGATAAAAGAAATTGAAAGCACAGATAAGTGGAAGATAGCCCAGGTTGATGGCTTAGAAAAATTAGTGTTAAAATATTACCCAAAGCCATCTTCAGATTCAGTGTAATCTCTATCAAAATTCCATTGGCATTTTCTACTAGAATAGAAAAAACAGTCCTAAAATTGATTTGGAAACACATGAGACCCCTAACAGCCAAAGCAATCTTGAGAAAGAACAAAACTGGATGCATCCTACTTTTGATTTCAAACTATACTGCAAAGTTGTAGTAATCAACACAGTATGGTACTGGCATAAAAACGGGCACAAAGACCAATGGAATAGAACTGAGAGCCCAGAAATAAACCCACATGTGTACAGTCAACTAATAATTTGACAAGGGAGCCAAGAATAGTCAATAGGGAAATGATAGTCTCTTCACTAAGTGCTGTTGGGAAACTGAGATATTCACATGCAAAATAATTAAACTGGACACCATTCACAAAAATTGAATTGAAATAGGTTAAAGACTTAAATGTAAGACCTGAAACTTTACTTTACTCCTACAAGAAAACATAGGGAAACATTTCATGACATTGGCCTTGGCAATAATTTTTCTGACTGACATCAAAAGGAAGAAAAGTAAAAATAAACAAGTGGGATAACATCAAACAAAAAATGAATGAAAAGACAACTCATGGAATGGGAGAAAACCATATGCAAACCATATGTCTGAGAAAGGGTTAATATCCAAAATATGTAAAGAAGTAATGTCACTCAATAGCAAAAAAAAAAAAAAAAACAAAAAAACCAACTGATTTTAAAATGGGCAAAGGATTTGAACATTTTTCCAAAGAAGATATACACATGGCCAGCAGGTACATAAAAAGGTGCTCAGTGTCAGTAATCCTCAGGGAAATGCAAATCAAAACCACAATGAGCTATCACCTGTTGGAATGGCTGTTATCTAAAAGGCAAGAGATAACAAGGTTGGCAGAAAAGCTCACCCTTGTACATTGTTGGTGGGAATGTGAATTGGCATAGCCATTATGGGAAATGGTAAGGAAGTTCCTCAAAAAATTAAAAATGGAAAATTAAAAATTAAAAATGGAATGTATGATCCAGCAATCCTATTTTATAAATATATATCCAGAGAAAATGACATCAATATCTGGAAGAAATACCTGTACTCTTGTTCACTGTAGCACTATTCACAGTAGTCAAGATCTGGGAAGAACCTAAGCATCTGATGCCAAATGAATGGCTAAAGAAGATGTTGACAAGGGAAGCAGTCATACAAATTTATATATATATATAAAATGGAATATTCAGCCATAAAAGGAAGAAAGTCCTGGGATTTCTCTGGTGGTCCAGTGGTAGGGAGTCCACCTGCCAATGCAAAGCATACAAGTTTGATCCTGGTTCAAGAAGATCCCACATGCCAAGGAAGAACCAAGCCCGTTTGCCACAACTCCAGAACTCACTCGGTAGAGCCTGTGAATCGCATCTACTGAAGCCCAGGTGCCTAGAGCCCATGCTCCACAACAAGAGAAGCCACTGCAATGGGAAGCCTGCACACAGCAATGTAGACCTAGCGCAGCCAAAAATAAATAGTTCATTTATTTAAAAGAAGAAGGAGATCCTGACATTTTTAGCAACATGGATGAACCTTGAGGGTATTACGTTAAGTGAAAAAGTGAAATCAGGCAAACAGAGAAAGACAAGTAATGCATGATCTCTGAACTTCCCTGGTGGTCCAGTGGTTAAGAATCTGCCTGCCAGTCAATGCAGGGGACAAGGGTTCAATTCTTGGTCCAGGAAAATCCCACAGGCCATGAAGCAACTAAGCCTGTATGCCTCAGCTACTGACACTGGCCCCTAGAGCCCATGCTCTCCAACAAGAGAAGTCTGTGCACAGAAACTAAAGAAAGCCTGCGTGCAGCAACAAAGACGCAGCATAGCCAAAATAAATAAAAATAATGCATGATCTCACTTATATGTGGAATTTTAAAAAGTCAAAAACTCACAGAAACACTGGGATTGATGGTTACCAGAGGATGGGGTAAATGGGGAGAGACTGGTCAGAGTACAAAATTTCACTTATAAGTTCTGGGGATCTAAAGTACAGCATGGTGACTATAATTAACAATACTATATACACACACAAAATATACTGTACACCTTAAACTTATGCAAGGGTACTTAGAGGAATACTTTTTTCCTTTGATATTAAAATTCTTTGGATGCAGCATCCATGTCTCTCTTTTCCATAATAGATTCCTGTTGCTAAATTAATATTTTCTGTGGATGACCTAACCAATTGGCAACATGTTCTTCCTAAATTATCACTTTTAGGACAGGGCCTATTTCTAAGATTGCCTTGGATGGAAATAGTGGGGTTGATATGGGGGAAAAAAGAGACTGTGCTTTCCCTACCTCTCTAGGGACTTGCTCTGACACCTTTGTTGTGAAAACCAAGAGAAACAAAACAATTAAATCTTCATTGGATCATTCTACAGGGATTGTAATGTGCAGCAAGGTATGGAAACCTGCTCTGTCTGTATTTACACACAACCACATACACAGGTTAAATACTGTTGTAATAAGCTCCAGGGAACTGGCCACATTTTCTCACATCAGATATTTGTGTGTTTTGAATATCATACCAGTTGAAGGCTTGAAAATCTTTTTGTTTTGTTATATATAAGTTTTGACCTATAAATTCTAGATATTCTAAAGCACCATCTTAACTGTGAAGGTGGATAACACCAATAGCGTGTTTAGTTGTTTGACAGGCTTGAATCTGAGTCAAATACTACTAGATATTTTAATTACATTATTTGGAAATTGTAAAAGCCTATAGAATTCCAGTCTTGAATCGAAAACCCACATTGACTTCAGGAACATTTTTGTGTTTGCATAAATTGTCAAAGTGACTTTTTTTCTTAACAGGGTGACTTTACAAGGACAGGAGAAAGGAAGTTAGCAGGAGTTATGAAAGATGGTGTTAACTCAGCAAATAGGTATTACCTGAATCGATTTAAGGATGCTTATAGGCAAGCTGTTATAGGTAAGGAACACAAAGGTCTTTCTTTAAGATTTGTTATACTTTCTGTGACTAACATTTTACAGTAACCAGTCTCATTAATATAATCCATATGTTTTATAATACACTTGTGTTTCTACATTGAACATCTTACCCGATAAATCAAATTTTTACAAGATTAGAATCTGACAAATTTTTTAGGCTGGAGCAGCAAAAGAAACTGCTCATTTCCATACATATTTGTCAATTTGTTATTCATGTAACAGAAGGCAAGGTTGATGCTCCTGGATTATGGAATATGGTGCCCTAAAACCTCATCAAGTAAAAACTCCATATTCTGTTTTCCTATTACTCAAGCCTGAGAGATAAAACAAAATGATTTTCTTTTTTGGTCTAATGTTTATCATGTGTTCTTGCTTTGGACAAATACACTGTCCTTCCTTATAAGCATGATTTAACAGGTTATTAGGATATCAGACTATCCTAACCAATTCTTATCATTATTTAAGAGAAAAAATGGAGGGTGGATTGCCCAGTGGAATTCATGCCACAGCATGTTTTTTTTAATGTGACTTTAAATTTAATTTCCATGAAAATATTACCTTTTAGGATTAAAGTAAGAGTATTCTATGGACTAGAACCAAACATAATAGCTTGTCATATGGTCTCTAGGAATATTTTTAAAATCCTATTTTTTTAACCTAATTATTTATTATATATGAAATAGTAGGGCCCACCCATAGGCAATTTAGGAATTTGAGAAGTCTGGTGTAATTAAGTTTGGCTCATTTGCTACAGATACGGTATGTACTGATAGGAAAATTGGATTTTAGCAGTTTTTTCAAGGAAAAATTGGTACATTTTTTTCTGTTGGTTGATCTAGCAATTCAGGTAGGTCACTGAGGACCCAGAGTTTGTTCCTCTCTCGTTTTGACCATCAGTAATATCAGCTTCATCCTAACCCTGAAGCTAAATCTCTTCCAAGTTTGAGAGAGAAGGGCTAGTTAGTAGCAGTCTGGGCTCACTGCTTCCCCATAAAAGGCCAGTGGTTGGCAGTTCTCTTCCAGAAGCCTCTAGCCTTACTGTCCCAAACATGTGTAAGGAGTGGGATTACAATGATTTTGTCAATAAGCTTTGAGCTGCATCCTACACCAGGAAGAAGTTAACTTGTCTGTTCAGTTCCTTTGCTCATTTTAAAATTGGCTTATTTGTCTTTTTATTATTGAGTTGTAGGAATTTTTTAATTACTGATAATAATTAATAATAATTCTTTTATTACTGAGTTGTAGGGCTTTCCTAGTAGCTCAGTTCTTAAAGAATCTGCCTGCAAGCAGGAGACCTGGCTTTGATCCCTGGGTTGGGAAGATCCCCTGGAGAAGGAAATGGCAACCCACTCCAGTTTTCTTGCCTGGAGAATCACATGGACAGAGGAGCTTGATGGGCTACAGTCCCTGGGATTGCAAGGAGTCAGACATGACTGTGCAACTAACTTTCACTTTCAGGAATTCTTTATATATTCTTGGATACGTGTTCCTTATAGATGATTTTTTAAATATTCACTCCTACTCTGTGGGTTGCCTTTTAACTTTCATGGCGTTTTCCTTTGAAACACAAAAGTTTCTAATTTTGATGGTGTCCAGTTTGTCTTTTTGTTGCTTGTGACTTTAGTTTCATATAAAAAAAAAAAAAGAAAAACCATGCCTAGTCCAAGGTCACAAAGATTTATGCCTATTTTTTAAAATTAGAGTCTTATTGTTTTAGGTCTTGTATTCTCTTTTGCTTTTAAAAAATGTATTAGTAAACTAAGACGATGATAGATATCAACACTTTCTACTCTAGATTTGATGCAAGGCATTCCGGTGACAGAAGATCTTTATTCCATATTCACCAAGGAAAAAGAACACGAAGCTCTGCAGAAGGAGAATCAGAGAAGCCACCAGGAGCTAATCAGCCAGCTCTTGCAGAGTTACATGAAGTTACTGCTGCCCGGCGACGAGAAGTTCCACGGTGGCTGGGCCCTCATCGACTGTGACCCCAGGTGAGCTGGCGTGGTGTCCTGGTGCCTCGTGTGCTTAGATTTCTGGTGTTAAGCTGTCCTGATGATTGCTAGCAGTCGTCCATAAAGCTCTGTGCATGGTTGCGAAGTGCATGGCAGAGTTCTCAAATACATGGCTGGTACGAAGGCAAGCTGACAAGGCACTCAACTTCGTTGGTTAAAGGGGCACTAAAAACTCAGTAATGAGGTAAAATATAATGTAATATCTGATTTGTTAAAAACCCAAATTGTGAAACTACAATTCAAAGCTTGTTTCCTGGGTCCTCCCCTGCCCCCAACACCACCGCATGCCCCAGAAGCTAGGTTTATTGTATTTAATACACAGAACTGAGTGCACCCGGAGGTTTAATGATGCTAATTACTTTGATGGGTTGTTAAGTGGTCCTGGTCTTTCATAAAATAAATAGGCCAACTAATAACTCTACATTCTTTTTCAAACAAAAACCCTCCAGTTTCAAGTGGTTCTTTAAAATATCAACTGAATGGCAGGATCTAAATTTATCCACAAGATTGCTTGCTTTCAGGCTAAAATCTAAAATGATCATTTTCAATATTATGAATCAGAAACACTTCAGAAAATTCTAAACCAAGCTTTGAGAGTAAAAGGCTCTATTTAGATTTTATCTTCTTTTACATTTCATATGTTTTTTAATAAAAGGGGCATAAAACAAGTTTGCAAGAACAATAGAATGCAAGGGAGTATTTACATATATGATAATGAATAAAAAATGATACTGATCATAGGTTCATACGGAGTCCTTCCATGACTTCAAGTTCATGGATTATTTCGCTTTGATAGTCAGTACTGAATGTACGGATGCAATTTTTGGACTCTTAAGAGGTGAGGTATTCTGCCCATTTGAATTTCCAAAGTTAATTACGTCTCCATCTTCTGTTGTTGCCTGGTATTTATCAGGCTGCCTTGGGTCTTGGTTGCCACGCGTGGGTTCTTCGTTGTGTCACAGGGGCGCTTTCGTTGTAGCCCACGGACTCTCCGGTTGTAGAGCGAGGGTTCAATAGTTATGACGCGGGGGCCCAGTTGCCCGACCGGGGATCCAGCCCGTATTCTCCGCAACGCAGGCGGATTTGTAACCACTGGACCACCAGGGAAGTCCCGATATCGCCATCTTGATTAGACAGTTCTTTAAGAACCGTCCTTCTTATGAGAGATACTTTGTGGTTATCATCCTTTCTATTACTGCTAAAATTTATTTGAATTTGCTACTGGTATTTATCATTTGCAAGGCTTAAAGGTTTTCTGGATGGTGGATAGTTTCCCTTTTCTCTTGAAGGGAGATGTTTGGAAATCTGCCGTTGGTCTATCTGAGGTAGCTAGAGAGCCTTCGTATAGTCTATCTACTGAGTCAGAGATGTGGACTCAGAACAGGTGGCCCCTGGTTGAGGACAGCACGAGTAGCTCTGGGAGTGGCTTTTCAGGCTCAGATCCTGGACAGCCTGCGGTGGCCTCAGTCCCTCAGGCTTGGGGGTGCAGCAGTTCGCGCCTGTCTGCCTCCAGCTGCATGTATAGAAAATGTGTGTGTGTGTGTGTGTGTGTGTGTGTGTGTGAAGTTGCTTCAGTTGTGTCTGACTCTGCGACCCTGTGGACTGTAGCCTGCCAGGCTCCTCTGTCCGTGGGATTCTCCAGGCAAGAATACTGGAGTGGGTTGCCATGCCCTCCTCCAGGATCTTCCCAATCCAGGGATCGAACTCGTGTCTCTTGTGTCTCCTGCATTGGCAGGGAGGTTCTTTACCACTGCTGCCACCCAGGAAGCCCCAAAATACCTTTATTGAGATGTAATTCATATAGCATACATTTCATCCATTTTAAGTATATAATTGGGTGGTTTTTAGAATATGCTCAGAATTGTAAGACCATCATTGTGGTTTTAGAAATTTTTATCACCACAAAGAGAATTCTTGTACTCTATCCCCACTTCATCCCCTAAGCAACCACTAATCTACTACTTTTCTCTCTCCGGATATGTGAATTCTGGACACTTCATATAAACAGAATCATGTACTATGTGGCCTTTGTGACTGTGGCTTCATTCACTTAGCATAATGTTTCATGGTTCATGGCGTTGTGCCATGTAGCAGAACTTCATTCTTTTTCATGGCTGAATAGTATTTCACTGTATGGATAGACCATGGTTTTTTTTACTCTTCTTTTGGGCATTTATGTTTCCACCTTCTGGCTCTTCTGTTCCAAACAGTGATGCTGTGAATACTTAGAGACAAGTTTTTGTTTGAACACCTGTTTTTCTTTGGGGTGTACACCTGGGAGGGGAGATTGCCAGGCTGCTATGCTTAACTTTTAAGAAACCACCAAACTACTTTCTTTGGTGGCTGCACCATTTTACATTTCCACGAATAACGTGGGAGGGTTCCAGTTTTTCCATATCCTCACCCACACTTTTTTTTCCCCCTTTCCCCCCATGTTTTTTATTGTAGTCATCCTAGTGGATGTGAAGTACTGTCACATTGCATTTTGATTTGCATTTCCCTAATGATAAATGATGTTGAAAATTTTTTCTTGGGTTTCTTGGATATTTGTATGTCTTCCTCAGAAAAACGTCTGTTCAAGTCCTTTGCTCATTTAAAAAACTGGGTTTCTTTTTTTGTTGTTGACTTGGGCCACATGTTTTTTTCAAAAAAGCTTCACTGAAACGGAGCTGGGATTAGGATGAGACAAGGGAGACAGGGTTGGACAGGTTGCAGAGTCAGATCTTATCTTTATTTGAAATGTTGGATTTTTTTTTCTTTTTTCCATTTATTTTTATTAGTTGGAGGCTAATTACAATATTGTAGTGGGTTTTGTCATACATTGACATGAATCAGCCATGGATTTACATGTATTCCCCATCCCGATCCCCCCTCCCACCTCCCTCTCTACCCCATCCCTCTGGGTCTTCCCAGTGCACCAGGCCTGAACACTTGTCTCATGCATATGTTGGATGTTTTGTTTATCATGGTATGTTTGCATTAATTTTGATTTTTTAAAAATACTGCATTAAAAACTTTCGTTGATGTCAGGGTTTTTTTGGCACCCCCATAAATTTTGCGCCAGAAACCAGTGCCTCACTGACTTCACTGCAGTTATGGTCCTGTTTAATTTTAAACATACGGCAGAAAAACAGTTACGGGGAGCTCTATAAATGCTCGGTCCTGCCCAGGCAGCAAGAATGGCTGCCCTTCCCTTTTCCTTGATCTCCCAGGGCTCCAGCTGGAACTGTCCAGCCACCTGGAGCCCACCCTCGGGCCTTTTTATGTTAAACCCCCGAGCACAGCTCAATTAATTCCCCGCAGACAGCTGCTGGCGTACACAGATTAGACCTCATGGGTCGTCCCGCACCCTTTCCTGTCCACGCGGCCGCCGCTGCCGCGGGGAGAGCTGACTCGGGTGACAGCCCGTAAGCGCCACGTGGTGCACCTGTGGCTGGAGGAGGAATCGTTAATGTGACAGGAAATCGGGGGACCGTCCAGGTGCCCTTCAGCATCTGCACAAAACCCACTCTTTATTTTGTCCAACTCGGACTCGCTTTTTCTTACATTGAGAGCAGCTGACTCCTGGTACCCGTGTTAGTGGACTCACGAGGCGCGCGGCAACCTGCTCTCAGGCGCGCGGCAGTGCGGGGAGGCGCTTAGTCACAGTGCCGCAGACCCCGGCCAGTGGCCCTCCGGGCAGGAGGGACGGCTTTTCAGCAAGGCGTGCGTGCATGCACCCTCCCCGGACCCGGACCGGGCCAGAACCTACCTCCGCTTCCCTCGGGGATGGCCGGGGCCGCGCCCTCCTCGGGACGTGGGCGGTGCTGGATGTGCTGCGCCTGCGCACTGGGCGCACACCGCGGCGAGCGTGGGCGGCGGAAGTGCACTGTGTTTGGGGGCGGGACTTGGCGCGGCCGCGCTGCAGTTGCCGCAGTGGCTGCGGGCGTGAGGTCTGGCGCAGGTTTCTGACTGAGCTTCGACTGCTTGACGGACGGACTGACGGACTGACTGACTGACGACCGACCGACCGACCAGATGCCGCGCTCCCACCGGCCTCCTCCAACCGCTCAGCGGCAGGCGAACGCCACAGGCAATGCTGCCGGCAACGCTGCCGAGCCCAAGCCCGAAGGCGGCAGCCTGGCGACCACTTTCAAGATTTTTCTCCTTTTTGCAGGACTGATGGTTAAAGTTCCTGTGGGGTTGTATTTTTCCTGCAAATTGCTGCTCTTCCAAAGCCTCCTGTTAATGTCCCCTGATGACAGTGGCTTTTACGCGACCATTGTCGCGGTGGTGGGGCTGCATGTGGTGCTGGCGGTGTTTGTGTTCATCGTGTGGAAGGAGGGCATGCCTGACTGGCGGGAAGAGAAAAACGAGTAGCGTAGCCCTTCCCTCCGAGCTGCAGGCGAGGGGCGGGGGAGCACCGAAAGGGGTTTTTTCTTTCGTCTGTTTAAAAAAAAAAGTGGGGATTAGGTTTTTTAAATTTCTGTTTAAGTGGGGCAGAGGGTGGTGGGGCGGGAAATTAAGTATTTACTGCAGCTTATACTTAAGTAAAAATGCGGGTGGGGGGAGGGCTGACTACTTTCTCGATTGCCTGTGACGTGCCAAGTGCTTTTCTTTCTAGACGTAATGCTTTTGACTGAGATCATGTTTGACCAATGTAAATATTCGTGTCAAAATAGACGCTGTGATAAAGTAGCACTACTTCGTAGGTGTAGAAATTTTTTTTCATAGTAAACTACGTGTCGTGACGTAATTTTTATGGCTTGGCTCAAGCGACAGTTTTAAGAGTGCAGGTAAGCACCAATGCGCGAAACTAAATTGTTCGTCTACGTTATTCTCGGTGAGGCTGCCAAGATCGTAGAATAGATGGTTTTCTCTTGCCGGTTGGTTGGTTGGTTAAGTTATTGCTCGTATTTTGGATCAATCTGTGTATTAATTGGGTTCTGACTTATTCAATCTAATTAGTTGTATTTGGGGGGCTTATTTTTGGTGAAAATTGAGGTCAGTTATTTCAGATTAAGATTGTTCCAGTTATGGTGCAACAAGATGCCCCTGATGTAAAACACTGCAATTTAAGGTCTTGGTGAAATTTTCTTTGCAGTACCTGTTAAACAGTGACCTCATTCTTAGGCAGATTATGTATGTGACTTTAAATTCCATCTACTAGTCATTTTTCCCCCTATTGTTTTCCAGTAGCATTTGGTCAGTTTTTGCAAATAGCTATGAAATTCTAAGATAGAAATATCTACTTCAGCAGTGGAATTTTGAGAACCAATATAAGTGTGCAGATTAATTTTCATCTTTTGATTGAAAAGCTGTTTTAATAGTAGATGAATATTTGATTAAAAGGTTGAGTTCAGATTCTGCCCATGTTACCTGTTGAGTATTTGTGGATTTCATATGTTGATATTTTTTTAAAAAAATTAGTATTTGGTCTAATGGTTCATCAGTACTGTTTCTAACCCTTATTCTGATATTTGACTTTAGAGTGGAGATAAAATACAGCAAAGTGGACTTAGAATAAAGAAATGTTTACTCATTATCTAAAAGCTGTGTAAGTTAATCTGTAGTTAAAAAAAAAAGCAAAATAGTTTGGGCTTGGTTCTATTTTTGCACATAAATGTTGTATTTACGTAAAAGTCTTTCAAAGGATACATTCTGCATGAGTGTAAACATAAGGTAAATGTGCAGTGTAACTTGAAGATTAGGTCATGTGAGATGGTGATCTAGACAATTTCTCTTTTCTCAGCCTGATATTTTCCTGTCTTTACAATCCTTACCCCCTCCACCATCGTGCAGTTCCCCCTCCTCCCCACATTCTGTTACCTGTTTTCCTGAACCCTCCCTTCTCCTTGGCTGCTCCTCAGCTCCAGTCCTTCCCACCTTCCTGAACTGTGTTCCTGGTTTGGTTTGGTTTTTTTAATCTCCAAGTGGATAGACCGTGTACATTTAACTTCAGAAGCAGGACTCATTGATTACTTGATTTTCCCCCCCACGCTAGCCCCCACCAATCTTTCATCATAAGGGGATCTGCTATAGAAAAAATGTAGATGAAAATGAAAATATTTAATTCCTTGTGTCATGTTTGTTTAGCCTCATTGATGCTACTCACAGAGATGTGGATGTGCTGTTACTGCTTTCTAACTCTGCATACTACGTGGCCTAGTAAGTTGCTTATTGATTTAAAGCTTTTACTCCCTTTTAATGTGAGTAAATATCCTTCTTAGATTTTGTAACACAAAAAGTTAAGAATCTAGTTTTGCTATACATTTTAAGAAATTTCACTGAACCCCTTTATCTTACATAATTGCTATATCACTCTGACTTTTATCAATTTGAAAATGTGATTTTAGAGTTATTTATAGTCAGTGTATTTTTATAATAGTGCTGAGTATTTGATAGTATCTCCTATAGATCTCAAGTTCTGATGTATTCTACATATTTTTGCTGTAATTGACCATATACCATGACTTTTTATTATGATACCATAGTTAAGTGTTTCCTCATTGTTAGGCATTAAAATACTTTATAATCTTTTTTGCTATGAATGAGACAGCTGTGTGCAGATAACTGTTTATGTGTACACATGCACTTCTGATTCTAAGGATATGATGAATTATGACTTTTTATGCCTTAGAAACGACACCCCGTTAACAATGCCACTAGCAGAAATACAAGTACTTTGTCACAGCCTTAACCAGAATTATTTTTTTCAAATACACAGTCACTTTCCTTTTGGTCTGGTATGAACTGTCATTTTTCAGTCCTTGGCCCAGGTGCCTATTGGCACTGATCGTTTTCTATTTGGGATATCAGATTTATCTGCCAAATCAGGAATATGTAGCTTCAGTATGTGTTTTGCTTTCCTTTTACGTTAAGTTTTAGGCTTGTTGGTTTTAGTTTTTGTAAGAGCTTTTGTAAAACTGAACTTAATTTTGTTTTGTAATTGATTTCTTTTAGTGTAAGATCTATACACTGATTTTCATTTAGCTATTGAACTATATATATGTGTGTGTGTGTGTATTATATATATAACACTTCATCTAGTTTTTAAAATATTTAACTCTTTATCCCAGAATGTATTGTTGTGGAGGACTTTACCTGCGTAATGGTTGTTGCTATTATGCCTCAGCTGACCAGCCAAATGTGCTTTTAATTTTAATCCTCTTCTTATTCCCTTTCCCTTTGTCTAGTTATGATGATGAAGTTGACAAAGTAAACCAGTATCAACGGCTAAGTCTAGAAGACCTGGAAAAAATAGAAATAGGTAAATTTTTAAGATACTAACCAGGTCATAGAAAGCAAATACTGTTTCTTCCAAGAGTGGGTTGTTACTTAAGCAGCTGGTATAACATCTTATTGGAATCAGAAAGGAGTGGTCTAAGTAGTCCATTTCTTAAGATTCCCTTCTATATTTTAGAGATGAGTGGTGGATATAGTCTAATAATAATTGTTTCTTTCATTACTTGTCCTGTGAAGATCAAGCCTGGGGTCTAGAAAGTTTAAATATTTGAGACTGAAGAATTTTTATTTATAGTCTTATTAGACCAAGTCATCATGATATAAGTGTGTGTGCTTATTCAGATGAATAAAAGTGCTAAATGATTGATGACTCAATCATCAATGTTTTAAAGATCAGTATTTTGGATAATATAAAAAATATCAGTATTTTGAAGATACAGAAGAAAGTGAATGTTATGTGAAAGATTAACATATATTCATTTGGATATTTAGGTCCTGAACCCACTCTTTTTGGTAAGCCAAAGTTCTCCTGCATGCGATTGCACTACAGATACAAAGAAGCAAGTGGCTATTTCCACACACTGAGAGCTGTAATGCGCAACCCAGAAGAGGATGGAAAAGGTAATAGAGATGAAAGTATTCAGTTCTAACTTACCTGCTTTTATAAGCCCAAGTGGAACTGGGGACTGTACGTACAAGTGAGTGATCAGGAGAAATACCTTTGTGATTTGAGATCTTGAAATAGCAGCTTTGTTCCCAGCAGTTCAGGGACACTGAATCAATGAGAGTCTGGGCAAGGGAATCTGTTGTGGGAATTCTCAGTGTGTTTGGCCATTGGAGTGTGATGGCTTTTCCCACCACATCTCCCTCATGGATGGATAATAGTCAGGGACAACGCCTGTCTTGTTTGCGCCTGTTGTCTCAGTGTCTAGCACAGTGTTTGGACAGATGAGAGTTCGTGAATAAACTTTTAATTCCAATTGATTTGGTTCTTTTGTTGTTCATTTAGTTTCCTGTTAACATTTTAGAACATTTTGAATTAGTGAGGGGAGTGAAGAACAAGTAGTATGTTTCTGTAAGTTATAACAAGCTATTATTAGAAAATTAAAAATTCCATTTAGAGTTCTGAGTTAGAACTGCTAGTTTTTAAATGTTTTTGATAAAGTGGCAAGCAATTACATTTGGGTTTCAGATACCCTTCAGTGCATTGCGGAGATGCTGCAGATCACCAAGCAAGCCATGGGATTAGATGTACCTATAATAGAGAAAAAGCTTGAGAGGTAAGTATACCACTTTGCACAGAAGTGTCTTTATTCTCCAGAGAAAATTAAAGTTTTACTTCTTTTAAAGTATCTGCAAAAAGGAGAGAAATCACATTATGATACTGTGTTGATTAATTTAGAGGGGGAAGGATCATATTTTTGTGGATCAAAAAGTAATAATTTTGTTTAAATTATGGCCACAAGTGATATGTTTTAAAACTTCTGAGAGGGAGCATTCAAATTTAAATAACGTTTTAGAGAGAATAACCAGCCAGTATGTTTTAAACACTAGGTTTTTTAATTTGGGGAAAGAAAGCATATAAACAAATTATTTTACATTTTAAATTTATGGGTTTTCCATCTAATGAGGTTTTAAGGTCCAAATTTCACTAGAAAGGAGAACAATCTGGTCATCTAGAGAAAAACTGTTGAGTCTTCTGTTAGAAATAATTATTTCAGTAGCTTTTTTAAAAAGCAGTAGTGTATTCAATAACTCTTTAACATGATTTTTTTGAAATATTCTCATGACCAGTGATCCTGTATGACCTGCGTTTTGAGACGTGTGGTAAATAGGACTGCCTTTTTTTCTCATTTTTTGCAGCCAGGAGGGCTGGCTAAGGAGAAAACACTAAGTTATTTATGTTAAATGTCCCAAGTCTTCTCAAATTCAGATAACCCACAGGAAACAAGGAAATGGAGCTCCTTCCCCTCCCTTCTCTGCCTGAATTCAAGCCAAGTGCAATGTGTGTAGACCGGCTTTAGTTAAAATGCTGTAAATATCCATTTATAGTCAGTCCTTTGCTGGTGGTTTAGATTGTGGATGTGGTGGATCTGTGCTCCCCCAAATTGTAATGAGTCACCGCATATGGCTGTTTGGAAATGTGATTAGTTCAAATTTGGGGTGTGAGGTTTTTGGAGAAACAAATTCTCAGAATAATGCAAAAACAGAGGTTGAGGCTACCGTTAGGCTTCCCTGCCTCCTCCCCTGCTTCCCCTCCTCTCTGAATGCCAGGGAGAACAGTTGAAGGAAGCATGCCATCACAAATGAGGATCAGTTGTAAAGACACAATGTCTGGTCCAAGAGAACTCACCGTAGCTCATCCAGTTACTGTGAAGAGCTTCAAGAGGTGGGATGAAGATGCTGTGGAGGCGGCGTTCCTCCAGGGTGGTTTCAGTACCCCACGTGGCCTGCTTGAGAAAGAAGACAGCTCAAGCGGGAGATGTCAGTGGCCTGCTTGCCTGGGCCTGGGGTTAAGGTCACATAGCATGCCACCTGTTCCCTCAGTGCCTGTGGATGGCTCATCAGTGCCACTTAAAGGCTTCCGCTGCCCTGAATGCTCTTCATTGGCTGTTTCAGACTTCAGTTTGAGAAAGATGAAGATACCTAATTAATCATCTCTTAATACTAAGTATGTGTTGAAATGACAAATAAAATTGTATATAAAATTGTATATAGCTCATGTTTGTATTGGACATTAATGCTTTAGCATCAAGTCCAAGGAGTTATCTAGATTTATCATTTAGCAGTATGCTACTTTTAAGGAATTGAGACCAACTTGAGTTTTCACTTACATTAATAATTGGAACTGCCATATTGGATTCCATGGGAAATTAACTTTTTTCTTTTCTAATCTGTAGGAAGAGCAGTAAACCTCATGAAGACATCATTGGCATCAGATCTCAAAACCAAGGCTCTTTGGCCCAGGGAAAAAAATTTTTAATGAGCAAATTTTCATCTCTAAATCAAAAAGTGAAACAGACCAAATCCAATGTAAACATTGGCAATCTACGAAAGCTAGGAAACTTCACAAAACCTGAAATGAAAGTTAACTTTCTAAAACCAAACTTAAAAGTAAATCTTTGGAAATCAGATAGTAGTCTTGAAACCATGGAAAACACAAGTGTGATGGATAATAAAGCCCAGGCAGAGTCAGAAGGGGAAATGTCTTCAGATAATGACTCATATCACTCTGATGAATTCCTTACAAATTCCAAGTCTGATGAAGACAGGCAGCTTACTAACTCTTTAGAGAATGTAGGGCCAATAGACTATGTTCTTCCTAGTTGTGGTATTATTGCTTCAGCACCTCGATTAGGCAGTCGATCCCAGTCTATTAGCAGCACTGATATCAGTATTCATGTTCCTTCAGAGGTTACTATTGCTCATGACAATGGGCTTGGAAAAGGCCACGAGTCGTCTTTGAAGAAAAGTCCTTCTGCTGACAACATACACACATTGACTGGCTTTGCCAAGCCTGTGGATATTTACTGCCACAGATTCGTTCAAGATGCACAAAACAAAATGACCCAGCCATCTGAAACCAGCTCTGTTTCTCAGCAAGCTAGTGAGGAAGGAAATCAAATGACCAATCAAGTTTCTAGCGAAGAAACTCAGTTTGAATTGACGGAACAGCTACCTTCTCGACCTTCTCAATTAGACGTGTCTTTTTCTGCAGCAGGCCCACAGTTTTTGTCAGTTGAACCAGTGCATTCAGTTGTATCTCAAAAGACCCCCGGCTTTGAATCTGGCACGCTTGAACTTGAGAGAGGGCTTCATGTAACTCCTTCTCCTTCAGAGGGCTGCAGCAGCAGAGCAGTCTCTCCTTTTGCAAAGATTCGGAGTTCCATGGTCCAGGTTGCTAACATAACGCAGGCTGGGTTAACCCAGGGGATAAACTTTGCAGTGGCAAAGGTTCAGAAGAGCCCTGCAGATCCTGAAGCAGTTAATGAAGTCCAGCAAAATGAACTTAAAAATATGTTTACACAATGCCAGACACGGATAATTCAGATTTAGTTTTTAGTCACACAGAATCCTGTGGCTTTTATTTAACCCCCTCAAAAAAAGAGGTGTCACAGAGCGTGTACTATATATGAATCTAGGGATCATAAATTCTAATTACGTTAATTTGGGAAGGTTTTAAAAGACTGAACCTGAACAGATTTCCAAATTTGAGAGCTAGGACAGTGGAAGCCCATCATCCTAGAATAGGACCTAAGTAGCTTATACACTACAGAGCAGTTTGTCTCTTCACAAGTAATTCAGGAATAGGTTACTTTGGGACATAATAATATGAAACCTTTTGGAGTGGGGTAGGTGGGTAGAATGTATGAAGTAGACTCAAAGGGTGGACATGGATCCTTTTAGATGAGTAGCATTGTTCACAATTGTTACTGTTCTGTCAGCTCATTTCTGTGTGTTAACCGCTACAAGGTAAATTCTTAGTTTAGTGACTCTTAAGTGTTACTAGTATGGAGAAGCATTTTAATGTAAAAACTATTGGTTTAATTTTTGATGACTTAACCATTCCCTATAGAGTTAGGGCTAATGGCACTGGAGTCAAGGAATGTATGCCCGTTTGATTCTAATTTCCCCCACATCCTACTTAAGTAAGTTTAAAATATTCCTACCTTGTACACCCCAAAGTCTAAGAGCATTAAGACCTGTCTGCCATGAAACCTGAGATATCAGATGTGAATAGCAGCACCTATTAATTTTGTTCTCTCTTCAGAAATGCTAAAAATATACACATTGGATACTAGTAAAGCTTGAAAGAAGTTTTCAAGTTGTAACTTTTTGCAAGGTGCAGTCCGTAACATCTTGCATAGGCTCTCAAAACTGCTGAAAATTTTAGCCTGAAGCACGACTGTAACGTTGACCACGTGGAACCAGGGCCTTGTCTGTAAGCCCACACAGTAAGAAAGTTGCACATCTACTCCAAACAAGTATTGGTTTGTCTGGTATCTTTACAGCCTTACTCTGTTGAAGTGATTCTCAGCTAAACATTATGTCTGTTTTAACTTTGATAAGTATTTCCACTTTTGTTATTTATTAGTGGTATCTTTTTTTGAAGTGTCAGATGTTGTGACTATTTAAAATAAAATATCATTAAGACAATGTGTATGAGAATTCCTTGAATAACATTTTGAAGATAAGGGTTTGATATAAGTCAGACTGAAGAATTCAGGAGCAAAGGTTACTAAGTTAGCTATAACTGAAACTCTTTGTCCCAGCCTTTCCAAATACTTCATTCTTAAAGTGTTATGATTTTAAAAGCTAAACATCAAAACTGAACATGAACTCTCTTACCATCTTTTCTTGAAACTATTAAGGTGTCCTACAACATGAGAGAAAATAAAGTCAAGGTCAGGTGATAAAAATGTATTTTAAGCTCCAAGGAAATTAATTCCACAGAGATTTTTGAACACTAAAATTAAGTAGGTGATGTTTAAATCCAGTCAGGGTAATATAGATGCCTATCCAGTTTCCATGTGTTTCAAATCAGGTTAATATTTCATTAGATCAACAAATTGTCCCCATGGAGAAAAGGACTTCTGAAGCCCAGAGTACCAATCTCTTACCTGAGTGGGCCCTCAGAGGGGGGGGACACCATGCTGTATCATCTCATACTGAAGTTTATCTCTGGTAATGATTTTCCACACAGAAGATCACATGGGGTGAGTCTCATAATTCATGAAAAACAGCCCAAAGTACTAGTAGTCTGGTAATTTTATTTATTTGAAAGAAGGTTTTCCTTTCAGGGGAACTTTTCTGTAAGACCAGGCAAATGATGCACTTCTCTTTGGTAAATTACAGTCCACATTGGCGCAGTAAACACAAGGTGACTAATCTACTCTGTTGAAGTTTATTCTCACAAGTCCAGCTGAGCCTTTATTCCTAAAAGTTTAAGGAAAGTCTAGTCTACCAGTTATAAAAATGAAAACCAATTAGAATTCTAAGTATAAACAGGTTATTTACATTAGTTTATAAAAATAGATTTGAGTTTAGGAAAAGTTAAAGAACTAATAATTTCCACTTCAGTTCATGAGGCATAGTAGATTGCTTCATTTTCAAGGCTGACCCTGTTTTCTTAGTTTAGGCCTCGGACCAGGGGGATGCCAAATTTAAGTAATCATTTAACTGATCTCTAATGTTTCTATGTTACTGACTAAAGAAACTAATTTTTATATGTAACCAGTGGTAGCTTAAAAAAGTAATGTTCTAACCTTTCCAAAGATTCTGGATGCCACAATTAAACTACTATGCTGTATCAATTTGCTTTAGTTATGGATATTTTTGTTCCTTTAAAAATTTGTTAAAACTGTAATTTGGTGATAACCTACCTACATACAATTTTATCAGGGCATTCTTGGACTAGCAGATAATGTTAGTTGATCTAATACATCTGGAACTAATGGATAAACATATAAGAAGTTCAAAATGCAAGGTAATCATCAAAGCAACTAAATGACATTTATTAGGAAAAAAATAAAAACCCATTTTTTTCTGAAAAAGGCATTTTTTTTAAAAGTTAAATTATTTTGTTCTCTTTCTCTTTGGGCAAAACAACTTCACAGGGCAGGCAGCATTCCCTTTAAGTGAGTGCCATAAACAGTGGTTCCCAAATGCACTGGAGTGAAATGAGAAAAATAAGGACAATTATAGTGGGTTTTTTTCCCTTCCAAAAAAGCTACATTTATTCCATTTAAAGGACTCTCTCTTGTTCTGAGGCTGCTCTTTTATAGGGAAAAAAAGGTGATAATACAGTGACTTCTTTCAGATTACTTGGCAAAATAAATTGGCAACTCTCAATCCCCCACAATTTTTGGAAATGTTACTGGTCCATGAAACCCAAAAGTCCGGGAACCACTGCCATTTAAAGACTTGCTTTGCATGTTGTTAACAACTATTAAATAAATGGAAAAAAGGTGTGGTCAAATGTCTGGGAAATGATACTACATATGTGAATTAATGGCAAGTATGCTCCATTCCCCAAACTTGGACCACTATACATATTCAGACCCACTGTTCATTGGAGAGACAAAAATCTGAAGTGAACAATTCCTTTGACTTTGGAATTGAAACAGTTTTCTTCAAATGATATTCACATTTCTTATTTCAACAGAGTCTGGCCCATGACTTAGCTGAAGCTAAGGAAACTAAGGAAATGGTATATCAGCAACATTATCAATATTAAATTTTTAATATCAAATACATTTTTATACATTGTTACTAATTTATATAATTATAAAACAAAATTCAAAAGCTCCATAAAATCAGTAAGGTAAAAGCCCTTACTGAATATTATATAAACTTTAGATGTTACCAGGCGTGATTTCAGGAAAAGTCATAGGTTTCTTTGATACAAATTATCTACAAAACAATGTGATATAAATGGTATTTGAATTTTACAATAATGTGGCTACAATTTGCCCATTACTCTTTAATAGATGTCAGACCTTTAAAGTTCATTTCCGTTGACACATTTCTGCTGTTGAAGCCTGGCTCTTCTTAAAGACTCTAGCTGCTTGGCCCTTAGCCATCGTTCTCTTGACAGCGTAGTCTGACCAGCACTGAGAGACAGAAACCTGGTTTGAAATACGGAAACAAATTAAACTCTAGACCTAGAATAAGGCCTTTAAAAAAAAAACTGTTGGTTAGAAGTTTCTAGAAAAATGTTGTGGGAGACAAGACCACCTGTTAGCTACCCAACTCAACAGCCAAGTTAAGACTTCCACAGAGGAATCCTTTCAGAGTCAGATTGGGAGGGCAAGTCCCTCTGAGTGGGGCTCCTGGTGGCTCAGATGGTGAAGAACCTGCCCACAGTGCAGGAGACTAGCGTTCGATCCCTGGGTCAGGAAGATCCTCTGGAGAAGAGAATGGCTACCCACTCCAGTGTTCTTGCCTGGAGAATTCCATGGACAGAGCAGGCTGGCAGGCTACAGTCCACGGGGTTGCAAAGAGTCAGACACGACTGCATGGTTAATACTTTCACTTTCTTCCCTTTGAGTGGAGAACAAGGAGCATGCCTTGTCCACTGAGGTGATCTCTGGCCAAATGTAATTCCCCCTCCGTGAGCCATTTCACAAGGGGGTTTTTAGAAGGGAACAGTTCATTTCATTTTTGTAAGTCTGCCTCAGTTTATCCTAAATAAGGAGAATTAGCCACAAGTCACTGAAAAGGCAACAGTGGACAGGGGCTGACTCACCGAGCTACGATGAGTAACTGGTGGAGATCGTCAGCAGTGATGCTCTGAGGATCGTTCTTGCGCATCTCCACAAAGTCATCTTCAACTGCCTTTATCAAAACAGTAAATGAACTTTGAAGTTATTCCTTATGAGGAAATGATATTTGCATTTTGTAGGGAAAAGGATTCTTTACCAAGCTAAAGTAAGATGGTCCTTGCCTGATGTGAAAATAAGGTCAGCCCTGCAACCTTGGACAAATGAGACAGTATGGTTAAAAGGACCAAAAACCAAACTTTACACCTAAATTATACCACTGAGGAGAGTACTGGAAACAAAATAACAAAACTCAAGACTCATTTGAGAAGGTCAGACAGACAGATACAAGCCAGCAATTTGCATAGCAAAACATGATGCCTTTAAATACAGGGAAGAGAGATGTCAGCAAAACTGGCCAAGTCAGAACCTCTGAAAACTCCCCCACCATTAAAGAGAACAAGAACGTGAGCAAAAATGATGACAATCAGCTCCTTCAATACTAGAAATTAACCAGATCCCTGAAACAAATTGGGGAGCATTTTCTTGGAGAAAGACCAAAGAACATTGTGCTTTGAGGCATTTAAATTTGCCCTATTCCCTTCCCCATCTCCAAGGAGCCGTGAAAAGCCTGGCAACCACTGGAGAGGCTGGTGTGGCTGGAGCTCTGTCAAAGCACCATTCCCAGAGAACTGTCATTACCTGACTGCCTGGTGGTTCCTAGGAAGAACACATTTGCAAGGCTGTCTTTTTTTTTTTTTTTTAATTGAAGAATAATTGCCTTACTGTCTTTACTTCACCTGACTGGGAGCTTGTTCAGTGTGAACAGCTTGTCTCCCTGCACCCCACCCCACCCCCCACTGAGTGTTTAGCAGAAACAATCAGAAGCAGTTATCAACCACCTCAGCTGCCCCAGACACTGGATAGTAGATGGGGCAAACAGCAGGCCTACCAAAACCATCAAAAAGAAAATCGAGGCATGAAATGTCTGTACATCCCCTGCACCAGGAATTTACAAGGCCATACACGTGACAGGGCTGTGCATGTGCTCAGGAGATCTGAGCCTGAGCAGGCAGGCCATAAGCTCTTTCCTCAACAGCCTTGAGGTTCTGTGCGAGCAGAAAGCAAAGGCTAGGGCAGAGCTGTAAACTGCATGGCTGAGTGCTGAAGATTTGCCCCACCATGGACACAGAGGCCCTTGGCTTATACTGGGAGACTGCTTGCAGGCATCTAAGGAAATTAAATTTCTCTCCAATCACTGACCACTGAACTAACCGAGGGAGACTTCTGTGCCCACATACAACTAAGAATACAGACTTTAAGAAATCAATTCAGAAAAGTCACTAAACAACAAACAGCAATGACAAACCCTAAGGCAGGGGAGAATCTGCCAGAGCAGAGGTGCCAGATTACATTATTTAAAGCACCAGGCTTTCAACACAAAAACTGGAAGACATAACAAAGAAACAAGAATGCCTGGCCCGCTTCATGGGAGTCTTGAGGAAACCTAAACATTGGAGTTACTACACGAAGACCTTAAATCCGCTATTTTAAATATATTCAAAGAACTAAAGGGAGCCAGGAATAAAGAACTGAAGGCATGAGAATGATATCAAACAAAATATCAATAAAGAGAAATTATTTAAAAAGCAAACAGATTCTGAAGTTGAAAAATACACCTTAAATTAAAAATTCACTTGAAAGGCTCAACAGCAGAATTTAACTGGCAGCAGATTCAGAGTATCTGTAGACAGGATGACCAAGCTTGTCTGAACAGAGTCTCAAAGACCTGTGGGACCCATCGGTGTACCACATACATACCTGGAAATGCCAGGGAGGAGGGAGAAAGGGGAAGGAAGAAACTTAAATAATGGTCAAATTTTTACCAAATGTCTTGAAAACTTCCCCCAAATGCGCATTAATCTGCATATCCAAAAAACTCAATAAACTGCAAGTAAGATAAACTCAAGAGATCCACATCTAGACATATCACAGCTCAACGGTCAAAAGTCAGAATCTTCAAATGACAAGAGAAAAATGACTCAGTAATGTACAAAGAATCCTCTCACTGGAAACTGACTTCTTATCACAAAGTCCAAAAGGTAGCTGGAGGAATTACTCAAGGTGCTGAAAGAACAAGCCTATGAACTAAGAATTCCACACCCAGCATATTTAAGTTGACTTTCAAAAATTAAGGAGAAATTAAGACATTCCCAGATAAGCAAAAACTCAGTTTTTGTCACAAGCATATCTCCCTTACAGAAAAACCCTGAGAAATATCAAAATTCTCCAGGCTGAAGTGAAAGTAACTTGAATCCATGTGAAGATCACTGGTAAGGGTATTCACACAGGTAAATACAAAAGGTAGTATAAATGTCTTTAAAGACAACTGCATAAAGCAATAATTATAAATGTGTTGACAGACATACAATATAAAGAGGTAATCTGAATGATAATAAAAGCACAAAGGAAGGAATTGAATTATGAAGGATTAAAGCTTTTGCATACTATTCTAAGTAAACTGGCATTAATCCTAAATTAATCCCAGATTATCATAATTAAGATGTTAATAGCTCCCAAGGCAACTACTAACAAAAAAAAATTTGTATCATAGAAGACAAAATTAAAGTTGTACACTAGTAATATCTATTTCAAACAAAAGACAGTATGACACAGAAAACAAATAGCAAAATTACCTTATCAGTAATTACAGTAAATGTAAATTGATTATTCCAGTTAAGACAGAGAAATCCTTTGTTTTAACCCAAACACACCTTGGTTATTTCATCAGAGATGCTATAATCCAGGAACCTCAAAAGGGTCAGGTAGATGCGGAATTTATTCAGGACAGAGGGCAGCACCGCTGAGAGAAGGCTGTTCATGTACTCCTCCATGTTTGGTGGCATTAGCTGTGGCTGTAAGTGGATCTGGCAGTCTGCCTAAAAAGAGAAACAGCACACAGTATTTTCCAAGTTCCTAAATTAATCTCAATTTTCAGGGGATGCTTCAGCTCTATCAGATCCCTGAGGGAAATAGGAAATATGATTTATTATTAGGGGGATGTCACTTTTTAATATTAATTTATGTGCACTGTAACTACCCAGCAATAATTACCAAAGCTAGCCTTTTCTTGGTTACTTTTGTTTCCTCAGTGGTATCAGTAAGCATATAGAGAGTGCATCTGTACAAAGTGGCTAATTAAAATGTTTTAGATGTTTCCTTCCTCATGGACTATGTTCTCTGTATCTTATTGAACTGTATTTCTAGACACCACATAAAGCAAATCACACTTTCACCACAGAAACTCACCACTGGGCCACCTTGTTCTCATTCACAGGCAGTTCCTCAGACATCACGGGTGAGCACATTATATAGAGCTGCTAGATGTCTTTCAAGCAACTGGGCATAATTTCTCATCATAAAAAGACTCAAAGGTAAAAGTGCTCTTTCATGAAGCGCTGAAGTAACTACCAGGCTGATTAGCAACATTCTAAATGGAACTCTCAAATATTTCTCACGAAAGATTGGCAGAAAACAGTGGAACAGAGGCAACAAGAACCAAGGTCTGGATGTTAATCAGGCAATTTACAGACAGCTTCTGCTTTCTCTCCCCACATGTGGGGGTTTTTGCTGCCAACAGCTTTCTCTCCTTACCTTGTGATTTTCTTTCTAGATACGAGGTGTTCATCCCAGAGAACCAAAATATTCAATTTCCTCATTAATAATCAGCAGCCACAATTTTGAAACAAGTTTAGCTTATTAATAATAAGCAGTGCCAAGAAACAAAGCAAAAGTCCAGATCTCTTTGCAGTAACTGCCCTCCATTTCAAAGTGACCCTTCGTACCGGCAGGAGCGATCTCCCCTCTGAAGTAATAAAAACATTAATGTTGCAGGGAAATTCCATCTGGTGGTAGCTGAAGTCATAATCCACCTTCTGCCAAGTTATTAGGTTGCTCAGGGCAGTCACATTATGAACACCTACAAAAGCGAGAAAATAATTTTTCAGTCGCTTGATTTTTATTACTTAAATTAGTTTTGCTGACATTGATAATAAGACAGGAGATTACTGCTTTAAAAAAGTATGAGAGGCACTGTCCAATTTTCTAAATGACCATTAACTAAGAGGGTTCACAGACAATATTTGTCAAGACAGATAAAACATATTTTTGGAGCCAAGATTCCCCGCCCACCCACCCAAATTTATCATCAAGCATCTGGTGTGCATTTAGACATAAAATAATTCCGAATAAAAGTAAGATTACTTTGTATGTGATGTGTTCACAGGGCTAAAATAATCTGGCAGGACCAAAATGATTTTTA
Source organism: Odocoileus virginianus (assembly GCF_023699985.2). Lineage (NCBI taxonomy): Eukaryota > Metazoa > Chordata > Mammalia > Artiodactyla > Cervidae > Odocoileus > Odocoileus virginianus. The sequence goes on from NC_069680.1 coordinate 21,972,015, forward strand.
TACAGAGATGAGTTTATTGAATTTTAATGAATTTATACTCATTTTTGCCTTAATTCTACCCAGTCTAACACTGCTTTTTCTACGTTTACCTCTTGAACTGATGACTGGCAAAGTGTCTTCTGCATTCTCATTTGAGCACAGGTAAAGCAATCTGCTTTCTTATAATTTCATAACATGTTCCATAACATTTAGTTCAAGCCATTTGATCTACTAAATATTTTGACTATTTGGAAAAAAAGTTTAATCACATTGGTTGGTGGAAAAATGTTTTATTAGGTCTGTTCTACAACTTTTCTTTTGAGATAATATAGGATTAAAGGCAAAGCCTCCTCCCTTGCAGCCTTTAAAAAGCTATGTTACTTCCTTGTATCATGGTACAATGTTCATACCATCATAAAACACAGCTGATGTACAGAACTTTTTTGTTTACCATATAAGCTTTAACTAAATTCACAGAGCAAGCCTTTATCTTAAATATCTGTGAAGTGTGAATCTGCCCTTGTTCACGCTTATATTTTTAGAAAACTATTACCCAGCTTGGCCTTGCTGGGACTTAGAAATGGTGGGGAAACGTCCGTGCACACACCTGGTGTGTCCAGCTGCCCCTGCTCCAGGAGAGTCTCATCAATTACAAGCGAAGTGTTGCTGGGCAGCTGCAGGAGCCCGCTGACCAAGCGATTGGCTGCATAGTCTTTGTGGGGAATGAACTTCAAGTGGTTCATGTTCTCGATAGTCATCTGTAGACGAAAAGACTGCAAAGAGAAGTTTTCTAATTAGAGAATTTCCCTCTTTTAAGAAAATATGTATTTGGAGTTAAACACTACCTTTTATATGGAAAGAAAGATCTTACGCAGTTTCTAAGGGAGTAGGCTCACGGTTTCTAGAGCTCTCAGAAACACAAATTTCTAAGGAAGAATTTCTCTCATTCTATGAGCTGCTTTATTCTCAAATGTCCTGTTCAGTATTCCTGGAGAATAATTTTTATTTCACTAGTGAACCAGAAACCATAGACAACTGAGATATATATTGGTATATGTATCTCAAAATACCTAGAGGTTTAAAAAAAAAAAAGATATCGCCAGAAGCTTGCTAAGACCCGTTTACAGGGTCCCACAAGGTCAAAATTCCGCATAAAAGATCCACTCAGTGTGCAAGAGAGACCAACGAATTTACAACAGCAGGGCATAAAAAGATCACTGATCAGATCTCAGATTTCACACTCCCAACTCTTTTTGAAGAAAATACCACATGGACAGTTTTCATTCAGTATCAGAATATCCAAAAATAACATCTACAGTTATCTGAAAAGGCTGTTAAAACAGTCCTTCCTTTGCCAACTACTTTTTCATCTGTGTGAGGCCAGCTTTCCTTCGTATACTTCAGTCAAAACATCATGTTACAATAGACTGAATGCAGAAACATACGCCAATGCAGCTGTCTATTAATCCAGACACTACAGAGATTGGCAGAAATTTAAAACAATGTCTCTTTTATCACTGATACTTTTTTTTGTTTGGGAAAAACAGCTATTTTCACAAAAACATTTTACTTATGTTCATATATAACTGATTTGTTTTCAATGACTATCTTAGTAGGTTTTTAATTTCTAACATGGTAAACTGAAGAAACAAACAATCCACACAAACAGTATCTTTCTGAGTCCTCAATGATTTTTTAAGTGTAAAGTAAGTCAAGGAGAGTGAGGAATGCTGGTCTATTTGGTCTATTGCTGTGTTTCTTAAGGGCCCAGAAGACACTGAATAAACACTGGTTGAATGAATGATCTACTTCAATCTCTTAAATTTCCAAAGTAAGGTGTGATCAGCATTGCCAGGCACACAACTAATCAGAAGCTATTCCTCTAAGATCCTACCACCATACAAACACTTCATTCCAGATGCCCTGGCAAATAAAGTTTAGCTTGACTTTCAAACAGGAATTAAACTTGGGCAGCAGAGATAAAGTTATTTCCTCAACTAAAAAGAATTATACTCCGACAATTTACAGTTAATTGACATTTAAAATTTTAAAGCATACAAAGGATACCAAATAGTACAAACAAACTGGCATCCAAGGAGAGTACAATGTTAAAGGAATTACTACAGTTGTATTAACTGTTTTTCAAAGAAATTCATGCTAAGGCAACAAAGGAAAAGTGAAATGTTTAGAGGTAAGTACATTTTAAATTATGAAACCAGGCAGGCTTTGTTTCCCCTTACTGAGATGTATTAAAATCTAAAAGTTAAATATTTGGGTTGAATGAAAGACCATTAGATGGACTTTTAAAGTGTACTTAGGTTTCTAACACGTGTTTATATTGATCTTACTGCTGGAACCAGATGTTGAATAATTCGATATAAGTGTTCCGTGAAGGTACTATTCCGTGGACAACCACTCAAGTTAACCGTAAATTTTCCTAGTGGAAGAACATCTCTTCTTGTATATCTAGAAAAAAATAAAAGGTATCAACCAATAAGACACTCAGGTGATTTCCTGATCTCCATCAAAAGCAAACAAAAAAAATTAGCTTAATACTGTCATTAAAAATAAAGCAGATTACTCTGATCAGCTTTTTTAAAAAAAAACAGAAATAATGAAAATAATAGCCAATACTTAAGTGCTTGTATTGTTCTTCTACCATATGCCAGGTACTGTTGTAAGTACTTTATCATTTAATTCCCAAACACTCTGAGGTAGGTAATATTATTTTCATTTTACAGATGAGAAATCTGAGGCATTTAAAATAATATGCCCACGTTCATACAGCCATGAAGTGGTAGAGCTGGACTTGAACACAGCCAATTTGGTCCCAGTATCTATGCATTCAACCATTATGTGCTACTGTCTCAAATCCTACCTGAGGAAAGATTTATGAGGACAAACATGTTTACTACAGAGTTATTTAAACAGAGAAAAACTAGAAAAGCCTAACATTGAGGGGAAAAGTACAACTGTCTATAATGAAATATACTGTACAGCCATTAAAAGGCTCAAGGAGAATTATGATGGGAGAATGTTTAACATTTATTAATGATAAAAGCAAGCTAATGACCTATTCAGAATATAACTGAGACCCAAGTAGGGAGGTATACATATGCAAACAAAGACAGATGCTATCATCAGCTACCAAGGTCTGTTAACTGATATCATCTCTAAGTGGTGAGATTACAGACAACTTCTGCTTTCTTCTTTATGCTCTTGGAACTTACTGAAGGTACCAACGTTACTTTGAAATTGGAAAACAAAGAGCTATAGTGAGGTGAGAGGAAGAGGGGCTCACGCCCATCACAAGTGAGACGTGCAGCCAACGGGCCTCGCAGACAGCAGACAGAGCCTCAGGATGTATAAACAGAGGACTTACAGACTGCAAAGTGACAAGACAGCTTATCTTACTCATCAGCTAGGTTCTATACCTAGTTTTAGCTCTTAAATTTAAGGAGATACAATCAAAATGCTACACGTGATCCTGAGAAAAGCTGAAAAAAGGAATATCTGTGATTAGGTGTAACAGCTGTTGCACTGAACAAATAAAAACCATCTGGTGATGAAGCCTAATAAACAAAACAAATCATCTCAGAAACACTCCTCTTCTCTGTCCCTCTCAACAAAACACCAAACTCCCAGGAACTCAGCACTTACACGGTAGAGATGAGATGTAATATAAGGTACTCAGCGGCCAAGCTGTCTCCCAGAAGGGCATGAGTGAGGAACCCAAGCAGTTCTGCTCGGACTGGAGACAATTCGGACATGAAACCGGAAACAACTGGAGAGAGAAGGGTGACAGATTCAGCCCACACACCAGGTCCTCTCGCGTCTCTCTGGCTAAAAAGTTAACTATGGACAAAGCACTGCACGTCAGCAGACAACTAGCAGGGGCTTCAAATACTGGCCTGTAAGTGATGCCAACTGCTAAGACAAGACAAGCGGGTGTATCTTTTGCGGGGGTGGGGTGGGGTGGGGTGGGCTCATTTTAATGAAGAGAATTAACACAAAGGAAAATGGGCAAAGCGATGGTGACTGCTGGAGGAACTTATCCTGATGACTGAGCATCTGACCGACAGCGTCACAAAGTGCAGCTCCCGCGTGCCGGGTGAGTGTCTGGGTCACGAGGCATCAGCACTTACACTTACAGGTCTTGCTCTCCTCCTTGTTAAGGCAAGCAGGCAGTAAGGGGTTGATGTGCTGCAGCTTCTGGGCTAAGACCACATGGATTCTTGGCACTAAGGAGGCAGGAGGACTGTGCACCCTCTGTTCCTCAGCCATGTCCGTGCATTCCATCGGGTCCAGCAGCGAAGAGGCGTCCCTGCCGAGAGATGACAGAGCTTCAGTTCACAGAGGCAGCAGCTGCACACACGTAAAAATAACATCCATCTCTGAAAATGAAATGAGAACTTACGCCGAGGAAAGTTCCACCTGTACTCTGAGAGAACAGAAAGTGCTCCTCCTTGTCATAAACTGTTACGTGACAGATCTCAGGCTACCTACACATGTCATATTATGATAAAGGTGTATGTATGTACAGGTGTGTACCAAAGGCAACAAAGGGATCAAAAAGAACTTCACCAGTTAAGAGGACACTGTGCCTCCAGACGTGATGCACTGAGAAGAATATATCACTTTGTAGTTTTCTGCCCAAAATGCAGAGCTGGAATCTAATCACAAGGAAACATCAGATAAACCCAAACAGACAGATGTCCTACAAAGTAACTGGTCTGTACTCTTCAAAAGTTTCGTGAGTCTGCTCTGCCATGTGAGGACACAGCAAGAAGACAGCCATCTACAAGCCAGGAAACAGGCCCTTATTAATGCTGGTGTCTCAACCGTGGTGCCTCCGTACTATGAGAGATGAATTTCCTCAGTATCAAGAGAAGTGTCACTATGTTGAAGGACAGGAAAAAAGAGGAAAGAAAAGCGTCAGGCCCTGAAGGACAGCTGAGAGCTGGAGGCCGCTCCAGGTCAACGCAGCGAGCGGTCCTCCGGGCCCGGACCAAGGAGGAGACTGTCAGAAAGAACAGCGCTGAGACACTCAGCGAGACTGAGCGCGGACTGCGCTTAGCATGCTATGTACTCACGGCAAACTTCCAGACTTTGTAACTATACTCTAATTATATATGAGGGTCTTTGTTCTCGGGAAATACGGACACAGCAAGTATTTAGGACATGACATACACAACTTACTCTCAAGTGTTTCCAAAAACTACATATGTGTAAAAATATATGTATATAAAAAAAAGCACAAATGAATGACAAAACAAATTGCGCGCAAGTGTTAACAACCTATAAATCTGAATGAAGGGAAAAAGGAGTTCTTTATATAATCATCCTTCAACTTTTCTCACAGTTTGAAATTATTTCAAAATAGACTCACCTTTCATCATTATTCAGTATACTTAGCACAGGATCTACAGAGAGTATGCCATATAACTCAAGAACATCGTTTACTTTAAAACAATCCCAGTCTTCATAGACCTAACAAGAGGCCACACAAAATCACAGTTAGGACTCAATGACATCAAAAAAGCATAAGATATTAGCCTTGAAGTAATAATAATCAGAAAATGAACCTTACAGCATCTCCTTTATTTGATAAATGGAGGCCAAGGGAGGTAAGGCTCTTACTTGAAGCCATTTTGCTAGTTAGCAAATAAGTTAACTAAAACACGGGACTCCTGACCAATGTCTGTTTTCCCACTACTTCAGAGAAAAGCTTTTCCCATGGGATGAACTAAAACTAGAAACATGAATTATCTCAAAATATATTAACTACATCGAGAGAAAGCAGAAAACTGAGTATTAACCTCAAACTATGCAGTATTAGGACTGACACAGACTTCAAATGGCCATGAGGCTTCGCAAAATAAAGAGCCAAACCTTCAAAGCTGTCTATCAAGATGGACATTAGAAACTGTCACAGCCTCTTACTGGTAAGACCTAAGAGAAGCACAGAAGGAAAAACACTCTAATTCTGATTTCTATGCTGCATAGCTGAGGTACCATTTAACTTAAAACCGTAACAACTAAGAATGGAAATTCTCACTGATCGTTTCTGAAACTTGTATCACTTGTTCACTGCTCACGATTAAGAAACCAGAATGAGCAAGATAGGGGAACAAACTGTTAACAGATTTTCTTCTACCTTATTTTAAATCTAATTGATAAGAAAAGAAAGAATGGTGAAAATAAAGCAGAAATTAGTAAGTTAGAAATGATTCAGGAAGAATATAGATATTAATTTAAATGCTGTTTCACTTCTATTTGAAATATTCATTTTTCAAAAAAAGACAATGCTGTGGTAGATAAAATAATGCCCCCTCCCCGCCATACACATATCCACATCTCACTGGAATCCTTGAATATGTTACCTTACATGTAAAAGGGACTTATATAAATTAAAGAACCTTAAGATGGGGAGATTACTCTGGACTGCATGAGTGAGCTCGATCTAATTACTCATGTCCTTAAAATTATAAAATCCTTCCTACCTATGGCCAGAGGGAGATGAGACTACGAAAAAATGGTCAGAGGGCTGGCTGTATTACTGCTGACCTGGAAGATGGAGGAAGGGGTCACAAGCCTCCAGAAGCTGGAAAAGGCTGGAAGAGAGATTGCCACCTGGAGTCTCCAGAGAGGAACCAGTCTTGCAGCCACTTTCATTTTATCCCCAGTGAGATTCACATTGGACTTCTGACCTAAAGCCTCTAAGCTGATAAATTTTGTTACTTTAAGCCCCCTAAATCTGTGGCAATTTGTTACAGCAGCAAGAGAAAACTGGCTAACACAAATGCTAAGATTTCTCTGTTTTAATTTCTGAGACACTTAGCACATCTTTGTCAGCATCAGACCCGTCAAAGACTTTCTTACTTTCACGAGGCATGCAGGACCCTTCTCTCCTGGCAATGGAAAATTCAGATCAAAAGGAGAAGAGAGGTTTAGGGAGCTCAGCTGTTGTCCAGAAGAAGCTTCGGTTTCTAAACGTTTTGGCTCGCCAGACCATTGAAGACCACCACCATTCCCTAAATTCAAAGGGACAGCATTGCACACCGTCATTTCCAAGGCTTCCTGGAGATAAAGAACATTCCTAAACAGCCTTTTGCATTTGATTGAAATGATGTTTCTGGGCTTGCAAACTTCAAGTCGTTCCCATTTTAAACACACACTAGAAGCCCTTTTGACCTACAAAGGGAACAAAGATTATGAAGATCTGGAAGTGTGATCACTCCCCGTCCCCGCCCCGCAATAAAACAGCAACAGATTCCCGCCCGCCCCCAATCAAATCTCCTAGAAGTAACTTTAAAAGTTAATATTTAACAGGGTTATTTAACGTCTTTGACCCAATGAGTATACAGGTCTACAGACAACAAAAACACTTTGATAGAATATATTTATTTCTACTTCCTAAGCAGAATAAAACCGCATAGCAATAAACTTATTTACCAAACAACTATTAACTTGCACTATGTACCAGGAATCAGACTAATTGTTGGGGCTACAAAGATCATTTAAAGATAGCTTGTACCCCTAAAGTAGTTACAATTTAGGACTGGTAACTAGTTAGAATTAAAATACAGCTTGCCATACCACACTATACTGCTCAGCAATAAAAAGAATAAGCTATTGATATAAGCAACAACTTGGACAGACCTCAAGGAAATTATCCTGAATGACAAAAGCTAATCTATAAAGTCTATATACTGTATGATTCCATTTATATAACATTCATAAATGACAAAATTATAGGGATGAAGAACAAATTAGTTGTTGCCAAGGGGGAAGGCAGAGAGGCAGAAGAGGTAGATGTGACTATAAAAGGGCAACATAAGCAATCTAGGTAATGAACTGTTCTGTATCCTGACTTGGCAGTGGTCACATGAATCTACATATGTGATGAAACTAATGCACAAAAATAAGTGCATGTAAAAATGTGAATTCTGAATAAGGTCTATGGACCATATCAATATCCATTACCTGGTTATGATAGTCTACTATAATTATGCAAGATGTTATATAAGATGTTGATCCACTGGAAACTGCATCAGGGATATACAGGATCTCTCTGTATAATTTTTTTTTGTAAGTGCATGTGAATCTATACTTATCTCCAAAAAAACTTCATATATACATATATATACACACACACACACAGTCTGATAGACTGCCTAGAAACCAACAAACAAGGTTAAGTGTCAGTTGCTCAGTCGTGTCCAAGTCTTTGTGACCCCATGAACTGTAGCCCTCAAGGCTCCTCTGTCTGTGGAATTCTCCTGGCAGTAATACTGGAGTGGGTTGCCATGCCCTTCTCCAGGGGATCTTCCCAGCCCAGGTACTGAACCCAGGTCTCCTGTATTGCAGGCAGATTCTTTACTGTTTGAAACACAAGGGAAGACACAAACAAGGTAAAACTTTACATAACTAATGCACTCAAATGTATTCAAAAGCCCTGAAGTATGACATTCAAACAAAAGGGGCAAGAAATAGAAAGAAGCATCAATAGCTTAAATGTTAAGAAAGAGAATTACCATATGTCCTGGATTCTAATATGTATTTAGGTTATTGTTATGATGCACCATTAATTTTAATAAACATTTGGGAGTGAGTAGAGAAAAAGAAAGAATACTATTACATTTGTATATATTTGGTGTAAAACATTCCAATTTTTAAAATATTAAAATGTCTTAGCTTAAAGAAATACAGTAATATGAACTTATAAAGTAGAATAATCTATGGTTAAATGAAACTCAGTAGTAAATCTTTGTTTACCATTGATTGCTATATTTGTTCTCTCAACCCACTCTTCAGATTAAATTAACTAATTTGTTTTACCTCCTCTGCCTTTAAGAAGTGACAGGACATAAAAGGAGAAATAAAGACAAACTTATCTACCTACCATATGAAGGAATTCACTGCTCAAAAAAACTGTGATTGGCAAATCAATAATGATATATACCAATTTTGAAATTCTCTTATAAAATTTTAACTTTTGGTTTCCTTGTATAGTCAGAATTACTTGCACTTTAATTAAATTTTAATATATAAACTACTACAAACCTACCTTAAATAGAACAGAACTGTGGCTATTCTAAGGGTTATTTGCTCTAAAGTTTAGGAATAAGTAATCCAGCGTAACAAAACTTCACATTTTTCCTCCAATGTGCTCAGTCTTACTAAGTAAGACTAACTTAGTAAGTTAATCTCATCATTATTCCAAAAAAAAAAAAAAGAAAGGATGTTTTCAGATACAAATAAGTCATTTTTAGAGTACAGTACCATGCTTTCATATTACTTAAAGGCTGAGATAAAAAATAAATATGAAGAAACACAAAAGCCCTTTTCTAGCTTCCAACTTGAGACCCTTAACACCTGACAGCAGAGTGGTGACTTCCAGTGATGCCTAATTGCTCAATTATGATGCACAGACTGAGCAGAGTCACTGTTACAACTCTCAGAACTGTCTGTAATTCTGCTAAACCTGAAAGCAAAGTTGTCAAATCACTGCCAGCTCCTAAACCTACAGCTATATTACGGAACTCTGAATTCTGAATACGAATCCACTGCCAGAGAGCAGTCTCCAGGAAGCGGGATGGCACACGCTACCTGCTTGTCTGGCACCCGTATGCTGGTCTTTCTGTTTATTGGGCTGCAGATCCATATCTTCGTCGTCTTCATAGCTCCTCTTGTGACGGCTGGGAGTGTAAGACGTTGAAGGACTGACTCGAGCTTGGTTGGCATTAACATAGGCGTTAAATGAAGGGTTAAAGAAAGATTTCCATGACCTGGAGACTATCCTAAAATTATGCTACCTCTATAACTAATAAAAGACTACTTACTACTTTGGTAGCTTGGTTAAAATAAAAATATTTTTTTAAAAGAAGGCTGATGTATACAAAAAATAAGCTACAAGGATATACTGCATAGCACCACAAATACAGGCAATATTTTATAATAAATATGAATGAAGTAAAATCTATCAAAATTTCTGAATCATTATGTTGTACCTGAAATACACTATTGTAAACCAACTACACCTCAATATATTTAAAAAAAAAAACAAAAACCCAGAATAATTATTTTTTCCAGCTAACTTCATTGAGGTAAAAAGACTAAGTTTTTTTTTAAAAAAAAAAAGTGAATTGTGGTCTCTTCAATTAAGAAAATTATCAGAAAGCATTCAACACATAAGAAGGTTCAGATAAAGGATATTTCTTTTACCCATGTAGATTCTCCAGGCACTGGAACACAGTAGAATGTCTGCCTCTCCAAAGTAGTAGTTCGTGGAGAGTTTAAATCAACTTCTTGCTGAGGCTGTGATGTTCACAAAATTTTATTTTTAATAATTTTATTAAAAAACTTAAAAAAATTAGCAACCATGTTTTCAGGTTGTTTATAAAATCACAGTAAATACTTCATATTGAGTTAACTAACAAGCAACTACTAAATCCAAACTATCAATTTTGAAAAGAAAACTGACATAAAATCACTTCAAATGCAATAATCAATACAGTGTGTACAGCCTGAGATGGTATGTATAAGCAAGGTGGCTTTTGTTTCTTTCTTTCTTTCCTCCCAGGGCCAAAGTCCCCTTTTCCTGGTATGGTGCTCTTACTTACAACTCTTCAGCAACACAGCACAAACTCTTGCTCAGTTGTGTCCGACTCTGAGACCCCATGGACCGTAGCCTGCCAGGCTGCTCTGTCCATGAGGATTCTCCAGGCAAGAATACTGGAGTGGGTTGCCATGCCCTCCTCCAGGGGATCTTCCCAATCTAAGGACTGAATGCAAGTCTCCTGCACTTCAGGTGGATTCTTTACCATCTGAGCACCAGGGAAGCCCAATTAATACTGTACCTTCCTTCAAATCCAAAATACATAATACCCTACGTTACAAAATTAAATCCCTAAAATAAAGCTTTGTTTAAGTTTTTTCAAAGACAACACCCATGGTAATTTCACTGTCTCTCTCACAGGAATGCTATTAGCATTAGTCTATCAAATAGGAATTTAATGAAATACTTCTTACAAGGCTGCTCTGAGATGAGATTTAAAAATCAGATATTATTCCTTACAAAAGGCATATTCTCTGTTTCAAATATACTTAGAAAGTCTTAAGCACAGATAGGTAGAGGACCTAAGATGTAATATTATAAAGAAATTATTTCAACATACTTATATTACTTCTATAGTACAAAAAAAAATCCCTTACAAGTAAACAAAATCTATATTCTATCCTGTAAGAGAAAAACAAAGAAAGAAAAGAAAGTATTCCAGAGACATCAATTGAGTCTATGATGGTATGTACAAGCAAGGTGGCTTTTGTTTCTTTCTTTCCAAGGCCAAAGACCCCTTTTCCTGGTATGGTGTTCTTACTTATGACTCTTCAGAAACACAGCACAAACTCTTTGCCTTTGGAATATCACAGATAGACACCCTCATCTATTTTATTTTCCCATTTCCAGCTGTTGAGACTACTGAGAGAGACACTGCATTATCATGTACTAGAAGAAAAATTATGTATTAATTTATCAGCCTAATATAACTTAGGGCTCCATAAACAGGAATGCAGGAAACATTTATAAAGTTGATTCATTAGATTCAGCACAACAATGTATTAATATGTCATGGAAACACCCTTAAAAGAAAAAAGACACTGGGAGACCTGGAGGTCATCAAAAGATTAAACGAATTCATCTTGCACAAGTCCATTACTCTAAGTGTAGGAAGTTATATTTCTCTCTCTACAGAAACCTTCCTAATTAGGGCCATTCTTCCATACAGATCAGTCTGCTGAGTTAGAATATTTATTCCAGGATTTTGTCTTTTTTCTTCTTCCCTTTCCCATTATTGATATGTAGGAGAGTTTCTATTACTTCCTTTTATCAAAGAAGGCTTAAGTTTACTTTTTTCTTCCCAGGAAAAGAGGGCAGGATTTAATCAAACATAATTAAGCACGTGTAGGGGCTTCCCTGGCAGTTCAGGGGTCAGGACTCCTTGCTACCAATGTAGGAGGTGTAGATTTGATCCCTGGCCAGGGAACTAAGATCTCACATGCTGTGCAGCATGGCCGAAAAAAAAAAAGGTATAAAAAAAATTAAGCGCAGGCAAAGCCCTAAAGCAATAGTCTTTCATTTTTCTTCTGCTTCTCATTTTAAAAGAACTTATAAGTAATTTTTAAAAGCAAGTATACAGTACAGATATTAGGAAAAGAAAGGAATTAACTTTGTCATTTACAATATTCCACCTTCTAAGGCATTTTTAGAAGATCAAAAAAAATCATATCAGAGAAACTCAAGTAAAAGGCAAATAAACAAAACATTTCACATTGACTTCTTAGAACTTATATACAAGATAAGTAAATTTATGGTCAACCAAAGGAAAATAATATTCTCTGCCCAGGGAAAAATGCTCATTAAAAAGTTTTTTATATATTTTAAGTATACATACCCCACACTCTGCTACATCTCTGTATTTTCCAAAATGAAGAACCTATGACCAAAACAAAAAATAAGAGTATTATATCAACATATCAGAGTCAAAACTGCCATAGACAACACAAGGACAAAGCTAATCCTACTAATTGTAAACACTAAGTTTCATGAAAAAAGCAATACATACACGTGCTTTTGTGTTTCGGTTAACAGTTTCATAAACTCCCATATAAAATTCAGGGTCAAACATATCCTGAACCATGCAACGAAACTTCACAAAACTGTTAGGTTTCAAATAATGAAGAGGAACTTCATTCAGTGATGGGACCTTAAAGGAAAACAATCAAGTCAAGATAGTCTGTGTATAAAACATTAAGCACATACACATATATATCCAGACAAACTGCCATTTCCCACCTACCCACCCACCACCCCACATACAAAATCAAGCCCTATCAGGGAGCCAAATGATTTCAACGGTCAACGACACAACTGCTGAACAAAAGTCCTTTCTGCGTTCTTGCAAGTTCAATTCGTATGATCACATTTGATTATAATGTAAAAGAATGCTTTTCTTTCAGAACACTTTCTGCTTAGCAGAAAGGCATTTGCTTTGTTGAGCTCTTCTCTTAAAACTTGTACAAGTAATTCTTTAATGAAGGTAATAAAAGATCATCGAAGCGCTCACAGCTACCTTTTTTTCCCACGGTCAGTTACTGCCACCTAGAGGTGCCGGTATAGAAGCATTTATTTGCTTGAATTTAAGTTGCAAGAGACCAAAATCTTTTAATACATACACACTTAAGGCAGAGGGCAGTACACGTTAATTTATATATTTTTTAAGTTATATGTAGATCATTACTGTGAGAAATTGGAAGTCTGCCCAACCCTCACCCGACCACCCACCCCCAGCAAACAGCAGTAAGAAGCTTACCCATTTAGGAGCATTATTCTCCTTCAGCTTTTCCTTAAAATATTCTATTACTTTCTTCTCCCAGTCAGGATTAACCCCATTTTGAGCTGAAAGAAAAATATACTTTTCAAAGCTGAAGGTACAATCCATAATAAAAGACATTAGTTTAGGGTGCCTTATTGGAAGCACTGTGCAAGACACCAGAAGCTGCCGGGTTGCAGGCGGCTGGATATCACAGCTGGGGTGAGGCCGAGCCCCTGCAGGCTCTCGGGTGCTGTCTCCTGAGAGCTCCTCCACAGCGAGAGATGAGGCCCCCAGACAAGGCAGCACAGGAACCATCACCTGCAAAGCACTCTGCTCCCTGAGAACATTTTTATACAGATTTAGAAAATTTTTACAATTACCCTGAAATGGAAGCAGAGCATGTTCGTCTTCTACTTTTTTAAAAAAAAAGCTTTTTATTTGGGAATAAATTCAAACTTCCAAAAAGTCACAATGAAAATTACAAAGAACACCTGTACCCTTGCCCCCATTTACTTTATTATTTGCTTGCTCTCTCTCCCTCTCCCACATTTTTCTCACTTGAGCTTACATGACACACACATCATTTATTTTTACCTTTAAATAGTACTTGGGCTTCCCTGGTGCTCAGCTGGTAAAGAATCCATGCTATGCAGGAGACCTGGGTTCGATCCCTGAGTTGGGAAGATCCCCTGGAGAAGGGAAAGGCTACCCACTCCAGTATTCTGGCCTGGAGAATTCCATAGACTGCATAGTCCATGGGGCTGCAAAGAGTCGGACGCGACTGAGTGACTTTCACTTAAATAGTACAGTGTGTTTCCTAAGAATAAGGAGATTATCTTACATAACCACGGTACTTGCTATCAATCTCAGGAAATTCGAAATCGATACAATACTTTTTATCGAGTCTACCATGCATATTCCAACTTGTCTCCTGACCCAACACTATTGTTTATTATACTTTTTCCACTTCAGTACAGATCCAGTTTAGAATCACACGCTGCCTTCTGCTATCTTTTTTTTAAATTACGGAACAGTTCCTCAATCTTTATCTTTTATGACGCTGATAATGAAGAATACAAACCCATTATAAAAAAACAGACTGTTCCTCACTGGGTCTGTCTGATGTTTCCGTATGCGTAGACTGCAGCGACACGTTACCAGAGTGCTGCATAAGCATGTGGTGTCCTTGCAGGTTGCACGCGCTTCATTTAGACAGGAGATGCTCATCTTCTCTTCACGCATGACGTTAATTTTCACCACCCAGTAAAAGTGCCAGCCAAGTTCTCCACAGTAGTCACCGTCCCCCTCTCTCCTCTAGTAAGCAATCTACGGGAGACACCTCAGGACCAAACAAGTAATTTTCATGAAACTTGCCCTGCTCCTAAGATTCAGCACGCCTCTTGCAATGATGATTGCAAAATAAGAGAAAGGTGTTTTTAACGTCATATTAAAGATAAGAAACCAGATTTTGAAAAATTATGGGAACTGGCCAAGAAATATATATATGCATGTTTTCACGAATTAGAACTATCTAACCAGAAATGGTCAATACTTCCAACAACGCACAGGTACCACATACATCACACAAGTGCTATGGAAATGTGGTGTAAAGGAATTTTGTCTTTATTTGTTATGTAGCTGATTCTGTTAGAAACACTCATAAGATCCTGCTAACACCTGCTGTAGCAGAGATTCCTAATGCTTTTATTTAACTAAGCAAAGGATAGTTATTAAAAAGCACTCATGGCGGTGCAAGCACCTTCAGTGACTGACTGCAATGAGGGTTAAATCTTTCTGTGCCCATGTTAGTCACTTTCTCATGTCCGTCTCTTTGCAACCCCATGGACTGTAGGCTGCCAGGCTCCTTTATCCATGGGATTTCCCAGACAAGAATACTGGAATGGGTTGCTATTTCCTTCTCCAGGGCATCTTCTCAATCCAGGTCTCCTGCATTGCAGATGGATTCTTTATCAACTGAGCTACGGCAAAGCCCCCAAGGGTTAAATCTACTACTAGAAACTGGTCCTCAAAGTGTAGCTTCGCAGACCAGCAGCACTAGCACCGCCTGAGCAGCTGTTAGCAAGGCAAGTCTTCAGCCCACCCCAGAACGACCGGATGAGAAACTCTGGAGGTCACGGCTAGCAATTCATGCTTTAAAATACTCTCTAGATGATTCTGATGCACCCTGAAATTTGAGCACTGCTCTACTAAATGCATGCCAATAAAGGATCACTGGATGCGGTGTGGGGGACTAGACTGGGTATTTCTGCTTCTAGTCAAAATGGACATGACCACCAACACTACCATTCTGACTGCATCTGTGTAAGAAGGTTGAATATACCACATCACAGGTGATGAAGCTACATCTAAGAGTGACTAGGAAGCAGCAAGTTACTTCGAAGTAACTTACATGTTACGAAATGTTAAACAAAACATCTGGTATTGCTGAACAATTTAAGGACTGCAACAGAGAATTCCAAAATTCTCAGGAGTACAATAACTACCCATTCTGTATTAAGCCTACTTTATGCCCAGCACTTTGCCAGGTGCTATCAGAATCCTTAGAATAGAAGGAACTTAGAGCTAAGACGGCTTTCCATGTGGCTCAGTGGTAAAGAATCCTCCTGCCAATACAGGAGACGTGGGTCTCATTCCTGGGCTGGGAAGATCTCCTGGAGGCGCACACAAGCACATGAGAGCCAAGATAAGCTATGAGCAGAACAACAGGCAAAAGCAAAGAGGAAAAATAATGAAGGTCAAAATATCTCAGAGAAGGCTTCTGAAAGAAGTGGTGTTTGAGCCAGGCCTGGGAAGAGGGGCAGAACGGAACCATGTTGAGGTATGAGGGGCGGGCATATTGCAGACCTAGGGCATTCTGGGGGAACAGTAATAGTAAGCCAAAGCCAAGGATGGACATACTAGAAATTCAAATACGCGAGCACAAAGTGGCTGGAAAAGAACAAAACTAATGAACAAAACGAAGATGAGACCAAACACATCACCGAGTTTTCAATGCCAAGCTACAGATCTGCTCTGAGTTCATCAATTCACCTTTATACTCCCAGACTCTAGCAAGGGCCTGGGACACAGCTCCTGGAGTCAGAGAAATAAACATTAAATAGACAAAACACAGAGAAAAACAGGCTGTTTCACAAGACTAGCACCCATTTCCCCTTTTTCCAGTGAGCGCCTCTCCTGAGGCGGAGCCACAGCACCCTCCCTCTCAGCCCCAGGGCGGACCTGCCGGAGGCCTCACGGTGGTCCTGAAGATCGGGTTAGGCGGGGCCTCAGTCGAGGACAGCCCCGGGTACAAGGCTCGGTAGCTGGGCCCAACAAATCCCACAGCTGCCTGTGGCCGCAGTGACCGAGGTCTGTCTGAAAACGAAGCCGACCCAGGGGAAAGGAGTAGAGAGGGTGATTTCTACAGAGATGCTTTGAAGTATTTGGCTGTAGTTGAGCCAGACATTAGCCCACTAAGGTATTGTTACCTGAAACAATGTGTTTGTCTTCCTTGGTTTATGCAGAATCAAGTTGGGCCACAGGCAACCAAGAATCCTGCTGAGCACATACCTATCACTATCATATTTCTCATGAATTCCCAGCCGTCTGAACGTGGGCACCCCTGCGCTCTCTTGCCCTAGTTTAAGTGGTTAGAAGAACTGAGGAAGAAAAGACAGACACACTTTTACACTCTCACCAACAGTCTATGAGAGGTCCAATGTTCTGCCTCAATACTTGGTCTTGTCAATCTTTTTAATACGCATCATCTATCAAATTAATGTTTTTGTTTCTAGTGTGAAATAGACATCAAGGCTCATTTTTTTCCAGAAAGATATCTATTTGTTCCAGCCTTATTTAAACGACTTTCTAGTGGTAAATTGCTTTGGCAAATAGAGTAACAATTAACTGTCACACAATTACCAAGGAGAAAACATGCAAAAAATAACCACTCACTCAACATATGCCACAAAACCATTGTCAAAGAAGAGGAATTTAACTCATACACTGTCAATCTTTCCTCCTATAGAATTAGCAAACTAGCATGGTTCCAGTCCATCGTTGATGAGAAATAGATGCTATAATTGGGCAAAGTCTTCTTGCTGGCCCTCAGCAGCAACAGATGAGATTTTTCAAATAAGTAAGTAAATTGCTGTGGTACTACTGTCAAACTCAACTCCTGTTTTTATGTTACCGTATTCTGTTAAACTGATAAGTTGTCTATCCTTATGCCAATATCATATTGTCTTAATCACTATAGCTTGATAGCGAGTCTTAAAATTAGGTAGTGATGTTCTTCATCTTCGCTTTCAAGTTTGTCTCGATTGTTCTAGATTCTCAACATATCTAAGTAATTTCTGAGGAACACTTGAAAACAACTGATGAAATTTCTATCAGATTAAATTTTGATGTTTAAGTTTCAGTTTGATTATATATTGCATATAGAGATTTGAGGAGAACTAAGATACAAGAAGAATTTGACCTGCTGTTGCTGACTTTGAAGACTGAAGGGGGCCACAACACAAGAAATTAGCCAAACTCCAGAAGCAGTAAAAAAGGCAAGGAAATAGAGTATCCCCTAGAGGCTGCAGAAAGGAAGGCAGACCTATGGACAACTTGATTTTATCCCAGTGACACTCACATCAGACTTCTGGCCTCCAGACTGTTAAGATAATAAATCTGTGTAACCAATGCTGGAGAGGGTGTGGAGAGAAGGGAGCCCTCTTACACCGTTGGTGGGAATGTTAAGTTGGTGTAGCTACTATGGAAAACAGTATGCAGGTTTTTAAAAAAAAAAAAAAAACTAAAAATTAGAGTTGCCACATGAACCAGCAATCCCACTCTTGGGCTATACTGGGACAAAACTATAGTTCAAAGATACAGTACCCTGTGATAAACCATAATGGAAAGGAATATTAAAAAGTATATAATATATATATAACTGAATCACTTTCCTATACAGCAGAAATTAACACAACATTGTAAAGCAACATTACAATAAAAAAATTATTTTGTTTTAAGCGATTAAATGTGTGGTAATTTATTACAGCAGAAATAGGAAATTAATAGTGTATTTTTTAAAGAATTGGTCTGTTTCATCCAAGTTGTTGAATTTATATCCGTAGACCTGTTTGTGTTATTCTTTTCCTGTCTGTATTATTCTTTCACACACCTCTAATGGTATCTGCTCTTTCAAAACAGTACAGCAACTTTGGAACACAGTTTGGCAGTTTCATACAAGGGCTTCCCAGGTAGTACTAGAGATAAAGAACCTGCCTGCCAACACAGGAGACATGAGACGCAGGTTCAATCCCTGAGCCAGGAAGATCCTCTGGAGGATGACATGGCAAAAAAAAAAAAAAAAGGATTCTCTTATTCCCATTTTACAGATGATAAAATTGAGGTAAAGAAAGGTTAATTGACATGTTCACACTTAAGGTTAGGAAGTAGAAGGGGTCAAGCAGTGACCTATTACAGAAGTGGTAGGAATGGTCTAGCCTAAGTGCTAGCAATAGGAGATAACCTTCCTGCAAAGAATTTAAAAATAATAAAACCAACTAAAGTCCATTCCACTTCTACCATCACTATGAATAAACCATTCTAAACAATGTCAGTGATAAAATATTTTTCCTTTGAAAATCTTTTGCTGGTCTAAGTCCTAAACAACTGTGACTACTGCCGAGTTTTAATGCAGACTTCCCTGGTGGCTCAGACGTAAAGAATCTGCCCACAATGCAGGAGACCCGAATTCGATCCCTGGGTCGGGAAGATCCCCTGGAGAAGGGAATGGCTGCCCACTCCAGTATTCTTGCCTTGAGAATTCCATGGACAGAGAAGCCTGGAGGGCCTACAGTCCACAGGGCTGCAATTACTAAATTTTTACTATTTATCCTTTAATAAATATCACATTCTACACAGAAGTCTATTTAAAGAACCTCTGTTACATCTTGTTGTCGTTGTTCAGTTACTAAGTTGTGTCTGACTCTTTGTGACCCCATGGACGGGCTCCTCTGTCCTTCACTATCTCCCAGAGTTTGCTCAAAATTCATGTACATTGAGTTGGTGACACTATCTAACCATCTCATCCTCTGTTACATACTTAGCTCCCAAAACAGACTCAGCCACATGCATTTGTCTTGACAGTAAATTTCTACATGGTACGTGTGTGCATGCCCAGTCGTGGCTGACCCTTTGAGACCCCAGGGACTGTAGCCTGCCAGGCTCCTCTGCCTGAGGAAATTTTCCAGACAAGAATACTGGAGTGGGTAGCCACTTCCTTCTCCAGGGGACCTTCCCAACTGAGGGCTTAAACCTGCATCTCCTGCACTCGCAGATGGATTCTGTACCACTGAGCAACCTGGGAAAGCCCTCTGAGTGGCACAGAATAGTCCAAACTTGGTTAGAGCAGTTAGCGTCCCCAAGTCCTATGGTACTCTAGAGTCCTACAGGTATGCAAAAGATTTTAAACAAATAAACAATAACCCAGTGATTGTAAAGATGAAGGAGAACTTGAATTACTTCAATTATATCTTCCATGGGACAACTTGAAGAACTTTTTGGGTTTAACATTTTAAACAGTGAAATAGTATCAAGTGAGAGGTGTAGTAGGTGCAAATTTTGCTCGTAAGTGAACATTTTACTGAATTTGAATTGTATCTTAATATAGAAATGTATTCTTCTTAAGGGCTTGCTTCCCTGGTAGCTCAGCTGGTAAAGAATCCACCTGCAATGCACGAGACTCCAGTTCGATCCCTGGGTTGCAAAGATCCCCTGGAGGAGGGAAAGGCTCCCCACTCCTGTATTTATGAGCTTCCCTGGTGGCTCAGATGGTAAAGAATCCGCCTGCAATGCGGGAGACCTGGGTTCGATCCCCGGGTTGGGAAGATCCCCTGGAGGAGGGAATGGCAACCCACTCCAGTATTCTTGCCTGGACATCCCCATGGACAGAGGAGCTACAGTCTATGGGGTCGCCAAGAGTCAGACATTACTGAGCAATTAAGAACAGCACATTTTCTTAAACAGCTATTTGTTTTATAGTAAAGAATGAATCAAGAAAGTATCAGTAACACCAGTGGAAAGATTTCTAATTTGTGTCTTTTGCAGATGTTTCAGTTTTATCAAAATTCATTTATAACTGAACTGTTTATATAAAATATTATTATATTGAATTATAACTAAAAGACCACAATTCACACTATTTAGTAGGTATAAACACTATTGAGTAAATAGTTGAGCTTTTTTGTCTATAGAAACTTGTTACTCTTAATACAAAAAATTCATTTATTATACAATTAATACAAGATTACTCAAATCTAAAGTGTGGTACCCGTACCAACATGAAACAAAATCATGATAACAGAACTCAACAACCACAAAAAATTCTAAAATGAGCAGGGTTGAGGAAGAAGTTGATAGAAGCAATGTCTAGATTGAATCTGAAATATGTAATTACCTTAAACACTGCACATAGGTTCATTTCATGATTATTACTGAAAATAATTCTGTAGTATATAAAAAAAAAGTATTAAAAAATGATTAGAGCTAAATGCCCTGGGTATGGCCCTGTAGCTAAGAAGCAGTCTGGCTTTAGAATCTGACATTTTTACTATTCTCTATTACCCAAAGAACTAAATGCACTACAGATTCGATGCAATCCCCACCATAATGCCAAATGCCTTTTTAGCAGCAGTGACAGATTCTAAATTCATATGGAAATACAAGTGATTCTGAAAAGTCAAAACAATCTTTAAAAAAAAAAGAACCACCACCAAGTTGGAGGACTCATGCTTCATAATTTCAAAACTTGCTACACAGTGACAGTAATCGAGACAACACAGTACTGGCAGAAGGGTAAACATACAGATCGATAGAATGGAATTGAGAGTTCAGAAACAATGCTATACATCTATGGGCAACTGATACACACACATACACACACAGTTTTTTAAAAATCAAAGCTGCCAACCTGAATTAGTGGGGAGGGAATAGTCCTTTTCAACAAAAAGTGCTGGGGAGCTTCCAGGATGGTGAAGGCAACCACATGGGGTGAGAAGGTAGCACACCCAAGTTCCATGGAGACAGAAGCTTTCCACAAGGGACCCTACCAGACCTTGCCCTACGTTCCTCTTCATCTGCGTACTTTATGAGATCCTTCCAAATAAACTGGTAAATGCTGAAACACACATACACAAGGTGCTGTGACAACTAGATGTCCACATGCAAAAGAATGAATTTGAATCCCTACTTCACATCATCCACAAAAATTAATTCAAAATGGATCCAACACCTAAATGTAAGGAGCTAATACTATAAAATTCTAAGAAAGAACACAGATATGTATCTTTGTGACCTTCCGTCAGATAATGGTTTCTTAAACATGGCACCAAAAGCATAAGCAACTGAAGGAAAAAATAAATTGGACATCATCAAAATAAAAAATCTGCATCAGAAGATGTTATCAAGAAAGTGAAAAGGCAATTTATAGAACAGGAGAAAATATTTCTAAAACATATATCTAATAAGGGTCTAATGTGCAGAATATATAAAGAACCCTTATAATGCAACAATACAAGACAAAACCCCAATTTAAAAATCTGCAAAGGGGAATTCCCTGGAGGCGCAGTGGTCAGGATTCTGGGCTCTAACTGCCAAGGGCATGGGTTCTATCCCTGGTCAGGGAACTAAGATTTGGGAAGCAGCTGCATGGTGTGGTCAAAAAATAAAAATATGCAAAGAATTTGAAAAGACATTTCTCCAAATGAGATATAGAAAAGGCCTATATGCATATGAACAGATACAACATATTATTACATTACAGTAATGCAAATCAAAATCATAATGAGATACCATTTCACCCCCATTAGGATGGCTATTATTAATAAGCCGGGTCACAACAAATGTTGAAGTGGACTGGAGAAGTTGGAACCCTCACACTTTGCTGGTGGAAATGTAAAATGGTGCAGATACTTTGGGGAAAAGTTCTAACATGAAATTACTATATGGCCCAGCAATCATACACCGAGGCATATTCCCAAGAGACCTGAAAACATGTATTCACACAAAAACCGTGTGTATTTATAGCAGCACTATCTACAATAGCCGAGTGTCCACCTATGGAGAAATGGATAAACAAAACACGGCATATTCAAGCTATGGAGTACTATTTGCAATCATGGAAAGGAAGGTAGTACTGACACATGCTACAACATGGATGACCCTTGACAACATTATGCTAAGTTAAAGAAACCAGACATAAGAGGCCATAAGTTGCATGATTCCATTTATATGAAATGTCCAGACTAGGTAAACCATGGACAGAAGTCAATGAGTGGTTTTAAGAGGATGGCGGATATGGCAATCAGGAGTGACTGCTAACGTATATGGGGCTTCTTTCTGGGGTAATGGTAACGATGTGCTGATGGCTGCACACTCACAATGAATAAACTAAAAAACCACTGAACTGTACATTTTAAAATGGTGAATTTTATGCTATATCGCAATGCAAAAAAAAAAAAAAAAAGAACTATAATCAGAAACAGTTAAAAAAGTGGGACCCTCAGCTGGGAGAAGAGCAGCACACGCTTACCCTTCATTTTATACTGTAACGCTGTTTTTTTAAACCATATGCAAGTTATTATTCAATTTAAAAACTCATACACATGTATATATCTATACACACACGTGTGTGTGTACGTGTGTGTATACACACACATCCATGCCTTTTGCTAGGGCTCTCCAACCCATTCCTCCCTGAGAACTTCCCTCAGTGGTGAGGTGTGGGCCTCAACGGTTATGACCATCCATTACAGAACACTGCCCTGGCGGTGGCTGACTGGACCACGAGTGAACCACTGACTCTCCACTGGGCCAATCAGATCCTCTGACCCTAAAATCTGGGATTAAGATAAAGATGCTGGTTCATCAGCTAAGACTCTGCATTCCCCATACAGGGTGCCCAGGTTCAAACCCTGGTTGGGGGACTAAATCCCACATGCCTCAGCTAAAGACTTGCATGCAGCAACAAATACTGAAGGTCCTGTATGCTGCTGAGACTGGGCACAGCCAAAAAAATATTTTTGGAAAAAATAAAGATACTAGCTCAAGCAGATTAGAACTGACAGGTGAAACTGGGAGCCCTGGACTAGAGAAAGGTAAAGTTTGTGTGCAGAGATGAACATAGCCTAGGGGAGAAAACTGAGGTGTGCTGTTTGGTTGGATTTCTGCTAGCTTTCCAATTTCACTCAGTAGTCTCTTGGGTTACCAAACCACCCGCCCTGCCTTTGGGCTCTATAGCCTTAAAACAAATTACTTTTTTTCAAAGGCCTAACAGGGGGCTCAATATATTCACTGGAAGAATTGATGCTGAAGCTGAAACTCCAATACTTTGGCCACCTGATGCAAAGAACTGACTCATCTGAAAAGACCCTGATGCTGGGAAAGACTGAAGGTGGGAGGAGAAGGGGACGACAGAGGATGGATGAGATGGTTGGATGGCATCACTGACTCAATGGACATGAGTGTGAGTAAGCTCTGGGAGTTGGTGATGGACAGGGACGCCTGGCGTGCTGCAGTCCACGGGGTTACAAAGAGCTGGACCCGACTGAGCAACTGAACTGAACAAGGGCCAGGTGGTAGGAAGGTCCAAGGTGGGTACAGACAAAAAGGAGTGAACTGTTGGTTTAGAATCATGGTGACAATAAAAAGCAGACAGACTTTTAGATGATTTTACTATTGCTTTAAATTCTCTAAAATGCTAGTGATAAGATATTACTCCCTTCTCTCCTCCACACATCAATGACCTTTTTCTTCATGAGCTAGTCTAATTCTAGTTCTGTTAGATATGACCAAAGTGCCTTGAATATAACTGAAACTAATCTTGACCCAATCAACAATCTGAACATAAAGAAATCTGAGTTGATAAGCACTCCTACTTATTCTGAAATTAACACAATTATTAAGTCAAGTGAAAAAAAATTCCTTTTTTAAAATTTAAGTTAAATTTTTATTTAGTTCATTATTTTTAAGAAATTAAATCCAGTACAAATTTAGATTCTTGTTTGAAAGGTGCTGCTGCTGCTGCTAAGTCACATCAGTCGTGTCTGACTCTGTGCAACCCCACAAATGGCAGCCCACCCAGGTTCCTGTGTCCCTGGGATTCTCCAGGCAAGAACACTGGAGAGGGCTGCCATTTCCTTCTCCAATACACGCATGCCAAGTTGCTTCAGTCGTGTCCGACTCTGTACGACCCCATGGACAGCAGCCTACCAGGCTCCCCTGTCCACGGGATTCTCCAGGCAAGAATACTGGAGTGGGTTGCCATTTCCTTCTCCCCTTTATAAAAGGTTAAAAGAAAAAAGTATGCAAATTTTTTTTTCTTTCTCATTTATGATGTCTGCTTCTGTTTAAGGGAAGCAAGTTGTTACAGGTCACTAATGAACAATCACTGCGGGGACCAAGCCATCAGCATTATGCACATAACAGAACTCAATATGTGCTAACTCCAGTGGGTCCGAAGGTAAAGAATCCACCTGCAATGCAGGAGACAGGGGTTTGATCCCTGGGTTGGGAATATCCCCTGGAAAAGGAAACAGCAACCCACTCTATTATTCTTGCCTGGAGAATCCCATGGACAGAGGAGCCTGGCAGGCTACAGTCCATGAAGTCGCAGAGTCAGACATGACTGAGCGATTAACACACACACAAAGCTCAATAAAGTATTTCTAAATCTTAAGTCTATGGACCTCAATGTTCTGTATATAAAATCTTTTAGAAACTGGAAGGGAAACAGAAAAAGCATTTTATGAAAGCTTACAGGGAAAAATTTACTTATGAACAATTGTAATATGGCAGATACAAATTTAAAATACGCACTGGTTCACAAAGATGAATTATGATTCATATAGTTGTGACTGTGGCCACTAAGAGAATTTCAAAGTTTCTTATTTGAACCAAGAACAAACAATGAGGATTTGCATGTGAAAGTAACTCATACCTGGTATGATCATATTCTTTAGACCAATATAATGTCCACCAAGACTGTCTTTAGTTAAGATTTGTGGTGACAGTAACCACCCCAGTTTATACCATTTCTGGTTGATTAATCAGTCTTTTCACTGCCTCTGCTCAACAAATATTCACGGAGCACTCTGCTTTAAAAAATCTTATTTTAATTTTTGGCCGAGGAGCATGTGGGATCTTGGTCCCCTAACCAGGGATTGAACCTGTGCCCTGTACATTGCAACTGTGGAGTCTTAACCACTGGACCACCAGAAAATCCCTCATGGAGCATTTTCAATGTACAGGTATATTCTAGGCAAATAAAACAGATATACACCCTAAAATCCCCAGGATTAAAACATAGCCAAGGAACCCAGGAAACTAGTGATTTCAACAACACACTTTACAAGTTAATTTCCAGGCTTCACAGGATCCTATAATTAGATGCAGCAGAAGTTACCTAACTCAGGTTCCCAAAGAAGAGTAAGATTTAGCCAGGAAAATAGAAGTGGGAGAGGAAGTGGTGACCAGGCAAAGGAAACAGCCTATGCAGAAAGCCTAGTGGCGCGGTTCAAGATCAAAGAACTGAAAGAAGGTTCAGTGTGAGGGGGAGTACAGTGATGAGGCCTGAGAGCTGGGCAATGTGCCTGTCCAATTGTGTCTGACTCTGCGACCCTATGGACTGCAGACCGTCAACCTTCTCGGTCCACGGGATTTCACCAGGAAGAATACTGCAGAGGGGTTGCCATTTCCTTCTCCAAGGAATCTTCCTGACCCAAGGATTGAACCTTCATATCCAAGGTCGCCCGCATCACATGTGAATTCTTTACCACTGAGACACCAGAGCTGGGCAGAGGTGGAGCCAAAAGGCCTCACAAACCACAAAAGATGAGTATTACTTTTCTCTCTGGGGGAAAAATGGATTTAAAACGATTTCCTATTAGACCAAAAAGAGTCTACAAGTTTAACACCTCACTTCTCACACAAATATACCTGTAATGTTGTTATTATAAAGCTATCTAATCCCATACATTCACAGTGATAGGAAAATATAGCAAAAATATACATTATACATCAAAGCAACTTCTACAAAAATATCATATGACTGTAAGACAGGATTAGTTTTTTCTCTGCAAGACACAACCTGTATGAGAATAAGACATTCTAGAGGAAAAACACATCAACAAGGTCCAGGTCACCAACAATATGCAAACTTCACAAAATACTATAGAGCCAGCGTTTTATATCCAAATTACACCTTCTGTACTATAATGAGTTGTTTGCCTCTTAGGGTCCTACAGGCAGGAGACAAAATTTGACACAAATACATTCGAATATATACCAAATACAAAATCATCTCACTTATCCAGCCAGACTAGGACAGGGATATTTCTCATAAATTTTCTAAACATCAATTAAGCACCAAAACTTACTTACTTTTGAATGATTTTCCCTAAAAAGCGTCTCTGTGTCTGAACCCTCTTAAACCTACTGTACAATTTAATCTTCACTCCACATTTTGAGGCCATTATTTTGGAAATCAATTATGGGTTCTAGTATTCATTATGAGCATCAATTACCAGGATTTAGTAGAGACCTATGCCCCTTTTTGAAAAGGGCCCTGGATGGATATACAGGGATTTAAAAAAAATTTTTTTAAACACTATATACATAGTTTGAAATTTCTCCTTTAATAGGTTGTCAGTGTTCACTAGCTACAATCTGGATGCCTACCCAGGGCTTTTCCTAATTTGCTGCCTCTAGTTTCAGCCTGGGAAACCAGATAACTGAACAAGTTCAAATTACAAGGAAAATGAATAAAGAGTTGCTGAGTGAGCCTTTCCCACAAGAAATACATTTTCTGCCATCCGTTTTGGCTGCTGGGGACTATTTCGCTTCTTAATAAACGTTCACACTGATATTCCACAAGGTCTTAAGTGAGGAAGGCCACTTTACGAGTTCAAGTTACCTTCTGACAAGTCAGGCGTTCTGATCTTACACACCGATTCCTGGTTGGGTTTGCCTCCACCACTCCTAAGTGCAAAAGACACGCGGGGTGGGGCCAAAATGCCTAGTGAACGGCAACCAGACCTAAATCTTCCTTAGTGTACCCTACCCGAAAAGTGGCATTAACCATGACTGCAAGTGAAATTTCCTGAGCTTGCCTGCCACATGCTAAGCTCTTTCTATGCAGGAACGCGTTTGAGTTCGTTCACCATTTCTTGCTAGCTCTGGCCCAAGAGGAGATGGGGAGACGAGACAGCTTTTAAAGGTATCCTAACGGAAAAAAATCGAAGTTATCACACTAAATCTTATCTCGAAAAGGGAGGATGTGTGTAATACAGGAGTTACAGCCAACTTCTGCAGCGAGCAAGCTAGCGAGCACTCCCCCCACACACCGGAAGTTTTGAAATGTCCTGCGGGCTTCCCATAGGCAAAGTGCTTTTCCCTTCAGCCCATCTCTGCGGGTCCTCCCGAAAGCTTCGAGGACCCCCCCCACCTCAGAGTCCGGCCGCACGCGGGGCTCGGGGTCCGCTCATGGGGCCACGAAGGGGGAAGCGAGGCCGTCAATCACGGCCGGCCGCCGGCTCCTGGCGGCTTAACCTTGGCCGCTCGCGAGTCGCGAATCGGGCAGGTGGGAGGCACCTGCGGCCCGGGCCCGGGCACCCGCGGCCCG
Organism: Odocoileus virginianus; assembly: GCF_023699985.2. NCBI lineage: Eukaryota > Metazoa > Chordata > Mammalia > Artiodactyla > Cervidae > Odocoileus > Odocoileus virginianus. The sequence continues at coordinate 22,000,041 of NC_069680.1, forward strand.
GAGTCTCCGGGCGGGAGGGGGTTGCCGAGCACTGGCCGGCGCAGGCCCGGCTGACCGTCTCGGCCGCTCGAGCCCTCGAGGCGGCCCCGCCTGGGGGCCGCGCGGCAGGGTCCGGGCCCCGGGGGCTCAGTGAACTCGGCGGCTCGCCCGGCCCCCGCCCGCCCCTCGGCGCCGCCACTCACCGAAGAAGCCCTGCACGATGCCCAGCGGGTGGCTGAGCCAATCCTCCCCACAGGGCATCTCGCCGACGGGCCGGAGCCGGCGCGGCCCGGGCGTCCCGCGCGCCGCTGCTCCTCGTCGGGGGCTCGGCCGCTCCTCGCCCGCGCCCTCCCACGCAGGGGAAACCTCGCGGCGCGGGCCGCCCGCCCTCCCCGCGCCTCAGGGAACGGCGGCGGTGGCGGCGGCTGTGAGGCGCTACCGGCGACGAGCAGGCGGCGCGTGCGGGCCCCCAGCCTCCACTTCGCACAATGGCGGGAAATAGGCGCCGCCGCCGCCGCCGACCGCGCTGCCGGCGACCTGGGTGGAGCTCTTGCGGGGAGGGGCGGCGGGAGCGCGCGGCGCGGCCCCGCGGCGGGGAGGCGGGGCGGCCTTGCTCCGGGGGGCGGGGCTCGGCGGGGCGGGGCCGCGGCGGCAGGGCGGTCGCCATCTTGGATACGGGCGAGAGGAAGGGCAGGCGCGGCCTCGCGAGCATGCCGCGTGGTGGCTTGAGGTCTGCATATTGCTCGGTGTCCCTCTGCAGGCTCGCAAGGAGAAATTCCCGAAGTCTGTTTACAGTGGCGAGGCCTTGCGCAGGTCGGAGACCGCAACAGTCCAAAAGCACAAGCGCAAAGAGACCTTAAAGTTATCTCTGGGCAAAATTAGAAGGTAACGTCGCCTTTGGTGTCAGCCCACCTCGTCCCGCCTCTTCGTGCTTTTTTTTTTTGGCCAATGTCAACTCTTTTGTTTGTCTCCCTGCTAGAAACCCTATGTAGTGACTTTCCTCCACTGGATCAAGTCTTCCCTCGACTGGATCAAGACAGTGGCATCTGTACACAGAAAAGATCCGGTTAATAGTAAGCTTTGAATGAGGAAATTTGGAAAATATCCAAGTTCTGTAATAAAACAGCCCCTAGATCTGGAATATATTGGAGAAAAACCTCCCTCTCATAACCTGAAATACAGCGTGTTAACAGAAGGATGATCTGAATGCGATCTATAAAGTGGGGAGCTGGAGAACTGAACTCAGATCTCAAGCCCTCTTTAGGGCAAAAGGGTTTATTTTGTATTTGTCACTGTGAACTAATTACACTCCTCTGAATCTGGTGGTCAAGGCTGGTTGAATCCCCGGATGTGGAAACTGATGCCATGGAGACCTGATCACGTGGGGCCCTCTGTCTTATTTCTTACCATTTTACATAAGGAACTCTGGTATCCACAGATATGTGTTCCTGGGACCAATTCCCTGCAATTGATACCAGGGAATGACTGTGATTGGCATATTATACTATACATCTGGCTTTTATGAGTTTGGGTGAGCTGAGAAAACGGTTTCAAATCTTTGGCATTACTTCTTTCATTCATTCATTTAGCAGAGAAGGGCTCGAGATTCCTGGTATTCAATAGAGAAATCTCCTATTTAGCTTTGTGGCCAGTAAAATGCAAATTAAATGTATGTCATGGACATCTGCTTTTAGATTATAATAATTTCAATTTACTGTATATGAAATTGTAGCTGGACACCAATTCAGCAGTGGCTAAGAACACTTCAGCTTTTGGTTTCTCCCTCTGTATTCAGTGATTTGTAAAAAATTGTTCAGATTTAACTTTAAGAGACACTGTGATCCTACTGAAATGTAATTACCTTATAATGTGAATAATTTCACCCTCTAATTTTCCTGTGGCAAGATGTTTTGACACTACTAATGAGTGGTTATGAAAACTTAAAAGGCCAAGGGAAGGTCCATGAGAGTACCTCTCTATGGCAAGATTTTTTTTCCCCACTGCTGGCAATCACACTTCCCTCACTCTTAAGTCTGTATTTTTAAGAAGGGCATTAAGGGACTTCTGTGACGGTCCAGTGGTTAAGAATTCACCTTCCAATGCAGGGACACAAGTTCCATCCTTCATGGGGAAACTAAAATTCCACATGCTGAGGGGCAACTAAGCTGGTGGGCTACAACTACTGAGCCCACACACTGTCTTCAGTGCCTGTGTTCCACAACAAGAGAAGCCCCCATGGACTGCAACAAAGACCCACTGGCTTCGTGTTATATACAGTTCAGTGAGAGACTTATTACTGAATAATTATCCACTTACAACCATGATAGGTACCAGGGAAGAAAAAGTGAAGTTCTATAAAAGCAATAAATAGTACCATCTAGTCTAGTGAGAGAGGGTTTGGGGGAAAGGATCCTTCAGGGATTTCCTGAAAATGTGACATTTTCACTAGGACTTGAAAGATAAATAAGAGTTAGCTAGGTGAAAGGCATGAGGGAAAATTATTCCAAGTCTTAAGGCTAGGAAAATAAAAACGAATAGAAAATTAAGAGTCACAACTTATGTCATGACAAAGCTCTCAAGAGTATTTAACAGCATAATAATGTTAAATTAGAATATTCATCTAAGCAACATTATAATTTAACTAAGGGGATGAGGATGTATAAGATTCATATATGTGATAGGATAAAGAAGACTTAAACCTCATCTTAAACCTGGGAAGTCAACACATAATTCAAAGGAGAAAAGAAGGAAAAATCAGAAGTGACAATGTTAATTTGAAAATATAGAAACACTGAAACAATCAGCAGAAAGAATTGAATGTCATTGCCTCCAGGATGGGGTAAAAGTTTCTTTTAGACATCTGTTTATTTTCTATATACTTAGCATGAATTCAACCTCAGCTGCACTGAAATTTCCACTAGATCATGAGATCTTTGAAGCAGTGATTTTGGTATTTTTATACTGTATTGTTCCCAAGTACCTAGAAGTGTCTGACGTCATAGATGTGCAATAAATAGCTGCTGAATGGATAATGCATACTTTCCATCAATTGTCTCAATCTCCTTTCTAAATAGACACATTGAGTATTTTTTAATTAATTTTAATTTTGGCTGCTCTGGGTCTCCATTGTGGCAAGCGGGGGCTCCTCTCTAGTTGAGGTGTGTGGGCTCATTGTGGTGGCTTCTCTTGTGGTAGAACAAAGGCTCTAGCATGTGCAGGTCAGTGATTGTGGGCTTAGCTGCCCCATGGCATATGGAATTTCCCTGGAGCCGGTATCAAATCTGTGTCCCCTGCATTGGCAAGCGGATCCTTAACCACTTCCCCAGGGAAGTCACATCAGGTATTTTATATACATTATTTTCTTGGACATTTTCCCCAAAGTCCTTTGTCCTATTTCAGTCTGGTTTGTTGCCCTCTACTGCTGGTGCGAAACTGTCTTGTTAGGATCTCCCACCACCATTATCCTAAAGATTCTCTTCTTTAGGAGTCATCTTTCCCTTGAGACTTCAAAAAAATATGTTTTCTCCTTTCAGGGCTGTGGAAAGGTTGTCCTAGGAAGAACTGCATTTCCTAGCTACAAAGTGTAGGGGAGGTTGGTTGCTTGGCTAGGAACTACATTTCCCAGGCTTCTTTGATCCTAGGCAGGGATATATGACTAGGTCTACCAAAGAAGCATGAGGGAAAGTGTATCTGGAACTTCCACTTCGATTTCTTAAGAATTTGGCCTTGGATATGTTCTTTGTTCTTTCCTGATGGATGGGATGGTGATGTCTAGAATGACCTTGTGCTAAAGCCAACCTAGATTTTCATATGAACATTGCATTCTGAGATAGCTTTTTTTTTTTTTTTACAGCTGCTAGCATTACTCTAAATAATACAGAAATTATTTTCAGAAGTGATGTGCTACCATAACAAAGAGAAACTGCATAATGTGGCTCTAGTTTAGTGCTTGGATAGTGGATGACAACAGATGAAAGACAAAATGCCCCAGGGAATGCAGAAGATCATTTATTCAGGCTGTTGACACATTCAGGGGAGGTGTGTTTTTTTTTGCACTGAGTCTGTGTTGCTGTATACAAAGTTTCGGCAGTTGCAGAGAGTGGGGACTACTCTCTAGTTGCGGTGAGCAGGCTTCTCATTGTGGTGGTGACTTCTCTTGTTACAGAGCACAGGCTCTAGGGTACGTGAGCTCAGTAGTTGTGGCACTCAGGCTTATTTGCCCCAAGGCATGTGGAATCTTCTAGGACCAGGGATGAACCCTTATCCCCTGCAATGGCAGGGAGATTTTTAACCTCTGGACCACCAGTGACCTCCCTCAGGAACATTTTACAGAGTTAAAATTGGAGATTTTATAAGAGTCACTGAGGATGGGGTTAGTCTTATTTTGGTATGTGCAAGAGCAAGATGGTCCTTTACAGTTAGCCCTTTCTTAGAAAACAAAAGGGAGGAGTAATTTTCTTTATTTTTTGACCATGCTGTATGGCTTGCAGGATCTTAGTTTCCTGACCAGGGACTGAACCTAGGCCCCTGCAGTGAAAGCGCCAAATGCTAACCACTGGACCACCAGGGAATTTCCAAGGATGAATTTCTAACCATCCCTATTTTCTGGGGGGTGAGGGAAACAAATAGGAAAGTTGGCACTTAGCAACCCATTGCTTTACTGTCAGAGGATATGGGTCAGGGTTCTATTGTTAAATGTGGTCTGATCACTGATCACTGTTTGTGTATTCAGTCTTCCAGATATATTGTGCAAACCACACATGTAATTTAAAAGTTAAATTTTAAAAAGTAAAAAGAAACAAGTAACACTTTTTAAAAAAATGAGCCGACTTTCTGAATACATTTAAAAGAATAAATAGTCCTTTCAATGGAGAGAAAAAGAACAGACATTGCTCTGGCACAGAGTGGTAACACTAATTTTAACAATATATTTAACCCAATATGGGTTTCTCTTGTGGCTCAGATGGTAAAGAATCTGCCTGCAATGTGGGAGACCTGGGTTCAATCCCCGGGTTGGGAAGATCTCCTGGAGAAGGGAAAGGCTACCCACTCCATTATGGACTGTATAGTCCATGGAGTCACAGAGTCAGACACAACTGAGCGACTTTCACTTTAACCTAACATATAAAAATATTGTAATCTGTACAAATAATCCATGTGAAGACTATTATCTTTTTTTAACTAATTCTTCAAAATCTCAATTCAAATAGCACATCTCAATTCAAATAGCCACATTTCTAATGCTTAGTAAGCACAGGTGGGCACAGCTATAAGATCAGGAGAGCTATAAGCACAGGAGAAATTGGGGCCTTCCTGGATTGAAAAAAAAATGTGGTATTCAAACTCAAGGAGAATTTATTCAAAGGTGTTTTCAAGAATCAGTCCTTTAAGACTTCTCAGGTAAACTAAAGAATCTAGCTTCATAGCAAAGGTCAGATCAAGATTGTAGCTTGGTTTTAGATGACTTCAAGTTAACCATCATTGAAAGTCACTCAGTCGTGACCAACTCTTTGTGACCTCCATGGATTATACAGTCTGTAGGATTCTCCAGGCCAGAATACTGGAGTGGGTAGCCTTTCCCTTCTTCAGGGAATCTTCCCAACCCAGGGATCGAACCCAGGACTCCCACACTGTGGGCAGATTCTTTACCAGCTGAGCCACAAGGGAAGCCCAAGAATACTGGAGTAGGTAAGCCTATCCCTTCTCCAGGGGATCTTTCCACCCCAGGAATTGAACTGGGGTCTCCTGCACTGCAGGCGGATTCTTTACCAACTGAGCTATCAGGGAAGCCACAGTAACCACCGTTAGGGCTCAGAGAAAAAAAGAGCTCAGGTCAGACACGGAAGTTACTTTACTAGAAACAGCAAACCAGAGGCTGGCCAGAAAGAGTCTGTAACTGCTCAAGCCTGAAAGCAAGTCTCAGGCTTCAAACTCATATCAACAGGAAGTAAACTGCCAAAGCTGTACTGCCCCTAACGAGGATGTACTTCCCAGCGCCACTTCACTTATGGCCTTGGATGACCATGGTCAAGGAGGAGCCCCCCAGAGGGCAAAGCCAGGGCCAGTAAGGACTGTGGATGGGGCGGTTATTTACAGAAAACCAAACCAGAGACAGCCAGGACTAACCACAAATACTCTCCACTGTCAGGGCAGGGGTGTTTTCAGTTTTTGCCTAGAAGGACTCAGTCATTTCTATGAAACAGGGATTACTGTGCTTTCCATTCCTTTGATTCCTAGCGGGAGTCTCCATTGCAGTCACCCTGTTCTTGCTGCACAGCCGTCTGTTGAGTGTCTCGTAGTCACAGCTCCTAAGGAACCACATCCAGAATCACTGGGAAAAGCTGAGCTGCCCAGAGATCCTGGACTTCGAAGCTGAAGGCAGCTGGTTGCCACCCTTGGGGCACGAGTATGTTCCATTTGGGAAGAAGGCTTGGTAAATGGTGGCCAGAGGGATAGACTGCCACGGCAATTGTCATTTGCCCACCAAAACCTTCTTCCTCCATTGTTATAGAACTGTAGTCACCAGAATTGTGGCTACCCAAGTGTGGAGTGTATTTCTCAGCTCTTCTTGTACCCAAAGGGAGTGCCTTTTGTCAAAGTTCACACTAGTGGAATGTGACCAAAAGTGATGTGTCTTAACTTCTGTCTCACTTCTGCTAAGAAGGGACATTTGGACTCTGTGGCGGTCCAGTGGTTAAGACTCCATGCTTTTCAACAAAGAAAACTATAAGCAAGGTGAAAAGACAGCCCTCAGATTGGGAGAAAATAATAGCAAACGAAGCAACAGACAAAGGATTAATCTCAAAAATATACAAGCAACTCCTCCAGCTCAACTCCAGAAAAATAAATGACCCAATCAAAAAATGGGCCAAAGAACTAAACAGACATTTCTCCAAGGAAGACATACAGATGGCTAACACACACATGAAAAGATGCTCAACATCACTCATTATCAGAGAAATGCAAATCAAAACCACAATGAGGTACCATTATACGCCAGTCAGGATGGCTGCTATCCAAAAGTCTACAAGCAATAAATGCTGGAGAGGGTGTGGAGAAAAGGGAACCCTCTTACACTGTTGGTGGGAATGCAAACTAGTACAGCCACTATGGAAAACAGTATGGAGATTTCTTAAAAAGCTGGAAATAGAACTGCCATATGACCCAGCAATACCACTTCTAGGCATACACACTGAGGAAACCAGATCTGAAAGAGACACGTGCACCCCAATGTTCATCGCAGCACTTTATAATAGCCAGGACATGGAAGCAACCTAGATGCCCATCAGCAGACGAATGGATGAGGAAGCTGTGGTACATATACATCATGGAATATTCCTCAGCCATTAAAAAGAATTCATTTGACTCAGTTCTAATGAGATGGATGAAACTGGAGCCCATTATACAGAGCGAAGTAAGCCAGAAAGATAAAGACCATTACAGTATACTAACACATATATATGGAATTTAGAAAGATGGTAACGATAACCCTATATGCAAAACAGAAAAAGAGACTCAGATGTATAGAACAGACTTGTGGACTCTGGGAGAAGGCGAGGGTGGGATGTTTCAAGAGAACAGCATCGAAACATGTATATTATCTAGGGTGAAACAGATCACCAGCCCAGGTTGGGTGCATGAGACAAGTGCTCAGGCCTGGTGCACTGGGAAGACCCACAGGGATCGGGTGGAGAGGGAGGTGGGAGGGGGGACCGGGATGGGGAATACATGTAAATCCATGGCTAATTCATTTCAATGTATGACAAAAACCACTGCAATGATGTAAAGTAATTAGCCTCCAACTAATAAAAATAAATGGATAAATAAATAAATAAAGACTCCATGCTTTCACTACAGGGGGCGTGGGTTGTATCCTGGTTGGGGAACTTAAGATCCCACACACCTCACAGTGTGGCCAGAAAAACAACATGGGATATTTGGCTCTGAACTGAGCTCACCTCTTCTTATTGCCTTGGGGGGCGGGCAGCTTCAGAAACACTATGTTGAAGACAAAAGCTGGTCACCAATATGTACTCTTGTGTGAGTGAGAAAGGAACATTTGTTTGAACCATTGCATTTTTGGGTCTTTTCGTTTGGGAATATGCTTGAATTCCCCTGTACACCTGTGTTGGATATCCTGTTACTTGCAGCCCATATAGGAAGACTTAGCCTTATTCCTTTATTTTTGGTGGAGCCCCTCCATCATATTCTTAGAAAGTCTGCTTGAGAGGTAAATATTTTGGGAGCTGAATTTCTTTGCATCTGACCTGTTTTTATCCTTCGGGAATCTGTATGGATCTTTGTCTCCTGTGCTCTGATATGTGTTTTTTCAGCTATTGTGCTGAATACTGAACCACCCCCCCCCCCACACTTTTTTTTAAGATTATAAATTTTTTTTTTTACTTTTGGCTGTGCTGGGTCTTCCTTGCTTTGCACAGGCTTTCTGTAGTTGTGATGAGTGGGGGCTACTTGTCATTGCAGCACACAGGCTTTAGGGGCGTGGCCCTCGGTAGTTGCAGCACTTGGGCTCATTAGTTGCAGTGTGATGGCTTAGCTGTTCCTCGGCTTGTGGAATCTTCCCAGACCAGAGATTGAACTCTGTCCCAGGTGGTGCTAGTGGTAAACAATCTGCTTGCCAAAGCAGGAGACACAAGAGACACAAGTTCAATCCCTGGGTCGAGATGATCCCCTGGAGAAGGAAATGACAACCCACTCCAGTATCCTTGCCTGGAGAATCCCTTGGACAGAGGAGCCTGGCGGGCTGCAGTCCATGGGGTCGCGATGAGCTGGAGACTTCTGAGGAACAGAGCACTGCAGTGCCACCAGGGAAGTCCAAAGATTTTTTTTTTTTTAATGGATCATTTTTAAAGTCTTGCCCGGATTTATTACAGTATGGCTTCTATTTTATTTTGGTTTTTTGGCCACGAGGCATGCGGGATCTCAGCCTCCTGACCAGAGATCGAACTGGCACCCCTGCATTGGAATGTGAAGTCTGAACCACTGGACTGCCAGGGAAGTCCCACTAAACCCTTTTAATTTGGAAACCTATATCCTTCATTTCTGGATATAAATTTTTTTCTTGATGATTCCCTCCCCTGCATGTTCTGTCTTTTTTAGCAGAGCTCTTAAAATGCAAATACTGGTTTTTCTTGCCTGGTACTCTAATTTTCTCAGGTTTCTCGCCTAGCTTCCATCTGTTTGTCTTTTTGTTTTCCTTTTTGAGAAAATTTCTCGTATTTATTTTCCTTATACTCACTTTCTTGTTTGTTCCCTAAATATTTCTTTTCTTTCTTAAACAGCACCCTGATCGTGTTTTTTGGTTGCAGATCCCTCTGAAGATATTACCGATAGATTTTTTAAAAGTCCCTGCCTTCCTGTGTGGGTTATTTCTTCTACATTACCATTTCCTCTTCCTTTTGTGGGTTATGTTTGGATCACTGTCTTTCAGGTTAATGACTCTTCTCAATCATGTGGTAAATATACTTGAAGTGTGGGGACTGCCTCCCACCTGTGCTTCTTCTGATCATACCTGTCAGCCTGAATTAATACCCAGCATGTCACCTTGTATAGAAAGTAACACAAACCCTCCTCCAAAAGAATGGCCATTTCTGACATCGACAGAGCATGAGGCTGTTTGCCCACTACCCCCAAATTCCAAATCAGTCACATGCGAGCTGATGCCTCCTACATCTCATTTTAAGCCCGGACTTCTTTCTTCAGTTTTAGAGCCATCCACCTAATTGCTGGGTATCTCCATTTTTCTGTTCCATTTTGTCCTCCTGTTGCTCTGGGTTCCCTGGATCAGAAATTAGCACACTTTCCCTCCGGTCGCCTGTGCCTTGTCCTCCCTGTTTACCTGCCTTGCCAGGTGGACGTGAGTATGGAAGAGAGGGTTGCTGTTCCCTAGTGTGTGAACTGTCAGGACTCTGCTCATCTGGCCATCCTTGTATCCCCCATGTCTGGCACAAGGGCAAGTTCGCATAATAGAATTTGCTGAATGAATGCCTGAAAAAAAAAGTGTGGGGACTAAAAAGGTGTTTGGGAACTCAGAGCAGGTAAATGGGTCTGGTGGTTATTTTTTGTTTACATGAGTTTATTTTTATATGAATCAGTTCAGTCACTCAGTCACGTCCAAGTCTTTGCAACACCAAGGACTGCAGCATGGCAGGCTTCCCTGTCCATCACCAACTCCCGGAGCTTGTTCAAACTCATGCCCATTGAGTGAGTGATGCCATCCAACCATCTCATCCTCTGTTGTGCCCTTCTCCTCCTGTCTTCATTCTTTTCCAGCATCAGGGTCTTTTCTAATCAGTCAGTTCTTCACCTTAGGTGGCCAAAGTATTGGAGTTTCAGTTTCAGCATCTATCCTTCCAATGAATACTCAGAACTGATTTCCTTTTGGATTGATTGGTTTGATCTTGCAGTCCAAGGGGCTCTCAAGAGTCTTCTCCAATACCACAGTTCAAATTATTAATTTGTATAAGAATATTTATATGAATATTTCATGGAAATAGGAATGTAGCAAGAGGGTCTGGGTAGTAGGATAAAAAATTGTAAGTGGAGATTCATAGTGTTTCTCTATTTACATCCGGGATCAGGCTTTCCCAACATCGGGCTCAGCAGCGGCCTGTTTCTGCTGCCTGTATGCAGACCCACCCCTGGGTACACTTGGCGTTGCCCACAGGGCGGCAGGCACAGCAGCTCTGATTGCAGAAGGTGCGTTTGCAGGAGCAAATACTAAGAGTACCAGAGGCTCAGCAGCACTCAGGGTTCACTTTGAGCTGAGTTGAGGCTAGATGTCCAAATCAGTGGCCAAGAAGAGACATTTGGGCTAGTGTCAGGGGAATTCTGGGCTAGCTGATTGTGACCTAAATTATGGGGTGATCTGCCTGGGCTTCCCAGGTGGCTCAGTGGTAAAGAACCTGCCTGCCAATGCCAGAGACACAGGTTTGATCCCTGCGTCTGGAAGATCCTCTGGAGGAGGAAATGGCAACCTACTCCAGTAATCTTGCCTGGAAAATTCCATGGACAGAAGAGCCTGGCAGGCTACAGTCCATGGCATTGCAAAGAGCTGGATGTGACTAAACAAGTGAGCACAGCACATGCTGCCTGGGCTGTCTTACTGGTGAGCCCTGATTTAATTATCTCTAGATGTTTCTTCACATGACCCCAAGAAGAGTCTTCTAATCTCCTGCTGAGAGGTTGAAGACCTGGCAGCTACTGTTTTGGGAGCTAAGTGGAAAATTGGGCTGGGACTGTGGAAGAGAGTGTTTTATTACCCAGTATGTACATATTTGCTCAATCTTCCTCCTGTCTTGGGCTTCCCTGGTGTCTCAGACAGTAAAGAATCTGCCTGCAATGCAGGAGACCCAGGTTTGATCCCTGGGTGGGGAAGATCCCTTGGAGAAGGGAATGGCAGCCAACTCCAACATTCTTGCCTGGGAAATCCATGGACAGAGGAGCCTGATGGACTAGAGTCCAGGGCTGTGGAAGTGTTTTATTACTTAGTGTGTACGTAGTTGCTTAATCTGCCTTCTGTTTTACCCTGTCCAGAAGGAAAACTCAGTCTTTTTCCTTTAAGGGGGATGGTCAGTAGTCTAGTTACTGAGAGCAGGGGGAGGGGATCTGTTTAAAGTTTTCTCCAATTCTCCTAATTCCAGGACCTCTGTTTTCCACTGGACTGCCACTTCCAGAGGTGCCTGAGGTTATCAGGTCCTAAACTTTTTGGTGATCCTATGGTGCAAATAATGTTGCCTTTGAGCTCTCCCCATTATTGGTTTGCTAAATCATCTACTACTTGCCCTTTCTTTTTTTTGGTGCCTTTCAAAATCTTGTTGCTGTCAAATCTTCCCACGTTCTCCTCATCCGTATGGGTGTGTGCCTAAAAAAACAACAACAACAAAAAATCAAACAAACCCATTTGTGCTTTCAACTGAGTTTTAGTAAGAAAATGAAGATCCAGCAGCTCAGTCTGACATCTTTGCCCAGAAATCACTCTTATTTCTGTTCATTCCGACTGCAATTGCTCTACTTTGAATCACCATCATTGCTCAGCTGGTCATTGCAGCAGGCTGCTAACTATTCTTTCTACTCTCAGGCTTGCTCTTTCCGTATCTATTTTTTTATTACACTGAAGTCAGAGTGAACTTTCTGCAGAACAAATATTATTTCTCCACCTGCCTTTAAACCTTTCTCTCAGTCTCTTTTGTTCTTAACTTGTAAGGACCGTGTATCAGCTGGCCTTAATCTACTTTTCATTCTTATCTCCCGGCTTTCTCCCACTTGCTCACTGGGCTCCAGCCATGCTGTAACTCAGGTTTCTTTTATTACACTCAAATACGGCATCTTAAGGCATCCCTACATACTGTAATTTTATCTGTTAATTATCTGTTACCACATCCTCCAAACCCTCTCCTCCAGCTTTTCTGGTTAACTTCTACTCATTTACTTTCAGGTGTCAACTTAAATATGTTTCCTTTAGGAAAGTCTTTCATGTGGCTCCAAACAAGGTGAGCCCTTTGTTGATGGTCTGATTGTTCTAAATACTTGCTATCCCTCCCCTAGAAAGGTTACAACTCCCTCTCCTGATGGTGTCAATATTCCACATAAGACACTTTTGGAAATTTTACAGTATCACTTTCATCACACCTTATTGTTATTGTGTTTAGTGTCTGTCTTCTTGACCGGAGTGTAAGCTGCAAGAAGGAAACGTCCCGTGTCTATCTTATGTACCATGGTATCCCCAGCGTTTAGTACACCACCTTGACCACCTACAGTAATGGCAAAGACCCCTTGACCAAACTCTGCCATGGCTGCTAACAGCTTAAGGCCATGTCCCCAGGATGAACCCTGTCCCCCTTAAAATGTCTGCATGAGGAAGTTCAACAATGCAGGGGGAATTGACAGTTCCTACCCAAACCAGGTGGTAGGCATGTAGGCCCCTGAACCTCCTTTAAGTAGTTACTTTAGAAAGTCCCAACTATAAATCTTCTTTCTGCCCCTTTGAGATATAAATCTTTTGTCACCCAGAACTGTATCCTCAAGGACTTGACCGCTCCTCCCAGCCTGGTGCATGCCAGCATGCATGCTACGTCACTTAGTCGTGTCTGACTCTGCGACCCCATGGACTGTAGCCCGCCAGGCTCCTCTGTCCATGGGATTCTCCAGGTATGAACACTGGAGTGGGTTGCCATGCCCTCCTCCAGGGGATCTTTCTCACCCAGGGATCGAACCCACGTCTCTTACGTCTCTTGCATTGGCAGACGGGCTCTTTACCATTAGTGCCACCTGGGAAGCCTGGTGGGCACCTTGCTGTAACTTGTACCACTGCCTATCATGAAGATATGGAAAGTTAATTCCTCCTCCATATGAATGCCAATTAACAAACCTGGGTGGCCTAGTCACATGTACCAACCACCCACGGCACCCTTCAGTGCTTTCCTTTTTTTTTTTTTTGACAGTAAGCATACTAGTTATTAAATTAAGTAATAAACAGGCAATATGTTAAAAAGCAGACATTACTTTCCCCACAAAGGTCCATCTAGTCAAAGCTATGGTTTTTCCAGTAGTCATGTATGGATGTGAGAGTTGGACCATAAAGAAACCTGAGAGCCAAAGAATTGATGCTTGGAGAAGACTCTTGATATGTTGGAGAAGACTCTTGAGAGTCCTCTGGACTGCAAGGAGATCCAACAAGTCAATCCTAAAGGAAATTAATCCTAAATATTCATTGGAAGAACTGATGCTGAAGCTCCGATATTTTGGCCACCTGTTTTGAAGAAATGACCCATTGGATAAGACCCTGATGCTGGGAAGGATTGAAGGCAGGAAGAGAAGGGGAGGGCAGAGGATGAGATGGTTGGATGGCATCACCGACTCGACAGACATAAGTTTGAGCAAGGTCTGGGAGTTGGTAATGGACAGGGAAGCCTGGCTGCTGCAGTCCATGGGGTTGCAAAGAGTTGGATACGACTGAGTGACTGAACTGGTAACAGCTGACGGACGATAGTTCCATTACTTCATAGCTTTCTGTGGGGTTTCTCCTATCGCTTTCTTCCACCCTATAAGTTATGTTATTTTTTTCTTTCATAATCTAACTATATGAAAGATAATCATATCCAAATTATCCACAGTGTATTTTAGGATTAAACTAGTCAGATTATTGTAGACAGGTAAAGAGGTGGACACGACTTAGCCACTAAACCTTCACCAACACTATAGAAAGCTGTTAAAAAGTCACACACCCAAACATCAATTCCCTCTTTTCGCTTTTTGGCTTAAAAATCTTCAAAAGTTTTATCTTTTTTTTTTCCCCTTCTGGTGAAAACAAAGAACCATCCAAAATTTATTCTCCAACAGACAGCAGCAGCAGGTAAAAACTACAGGGGTTTCTCCGCAGATCGTGCATTCACGAGACATTAGCTAACAAATGAGAAATCCTCTGGTGTATTTTCTGTAACAGTATCCACTAAGTTTTACCATTTCAATTTCTGGACCAATGACAAGAATTCAGTTCAGTGCAGAAAGTGGATAGGTAAGATGCGGTTATTTGGTCAGAGCGGGTGAGCTGGTCTATACCTTGGCTGCAAATGGCCCACACATCTCTAGTTCTCCCTCGGTCAGCTGCTAGCAATCTGTTACCTACACCTGCGGGCTTTCGCAGTTCCTCAAAATCTTACCTAGTTAAACGCTCCCGTGGGTACTTTATGGAAGCACACAGCGCCCCCCGCAACCCGAGACTTGCAGTGTCGATTCGTACTTGGATTCACGAACAGCAGCAACCCATCTCCCACGCTCCAGCCGCCTCTTCGGCCCCGCCCGGGCAGTGGCCGAAGGTGTCACGTGCTTGGACCCGGGCGCGAAGCCGGTGCCGCCATGTTACTTTCTGGCGGCCCCGTTGGAGAAGGCAAAGGGTAGCTGAGCGGCCGCCCGGAGTTCCGGTCCTTGTGCGCAAGTGCGGAAGTGTGTTGGCTCCGACTGCGCTCAGTTTCCGGCCGGTGGTTCCGCACCGGCCACCCGTAGACGTGTAACGGACGGTGGACCGCAGCCATGGCCGAGAGGAAACCTAACGGCGGCGGCGGCGGCGCCGCCTCGGCCTCCTCGTCGGGCACTAACTTACTTTTCTCCTCCTCGGCCACGGAGTTCAGCTTCAACGTGCCCTTTATCCCAGTCACCCAAGCCGCCGCTGCCTCGGCCTCCCTGCTCTTGCCCGGAGGTAGTGAGGAGATGGAGATCCGGTTGGGCAAGTGTGGGTGGGGGCCGTGAGGTGAAGGGTCGGACAGGAGGTCGTTCCTTTGCCTAGATCCGACCCTCTGCGACCTTGTCAGGGCAGTTAGTGGCCAGACTTGAGTAGCTTGGGGTCTTGGGGGCGGGGGCCAAGCTGTTCGTCGAAGGGACTGTTCAAGTGCTGGCCACTCCTGCACTGGCATTTCTCACGTTTTTGTTGAACATCTACTGGTCAGCCAGGCGCTTGCAGGGAAGGTAAAATAAATTAGTGCGCCCTCTCCTCGGATACAGTAGACTATCTCCTCGGATACGCTCGTAATACTTGCAAAGCAGAGGCATAGAACAGTCATCTTTCAAGGCCGTGCCTCATTTTCTTTTTTTTTTTCATTTTCTGTTAGAAGCTCTTGCTTGTTTTCTTAGGTATCCATTCCTATGTGCACCTTAGCACTTTGTACATATCTTTATTAGTGTCTACGGAGCTTGCGTTTTCATGATTATGCGGCATAACCCAGAGCTGGTGTTTAGGAACCCCGACTGTATTCCCACCCTAGCCCTGGCAATAACTTGATGTGTGATCTCAGGCATGTTGCTTCACCTCTCTGTGCTGCTTTTTCCATACATGTACAGCCTTCCAGGGCTGTCATGAGAATTGAATTGATTTTTGTGAAGCACTGAATGTAGCGTCTGGCACATCATGTTGCATAAACGTTTGTAAAGTAAGCGTGTCTGCCTGTTTATTTGGACTGTGAGCTATGTGAAGTTTGCAGCTATGACTTATTTACCTTTTTATTTCTAGAATCTTGTTTAGTGCCCAGCACATAGCTCCTCGGGACATGGTGAATATTTTTCTCCTGAATAATTTATTCTTATTTGGAGGACCAAGGGAAGTTTCATGGAGAGGTGAAAAGGGGCGAACCCGAGCAGTACGCAATGGCTCTTCTCTGGTGTCATGTTTCTTCTTGGTTCTTACCACCTGACATGTCCACATCTTTGTTTATCTTGTCCCGCTAGCACAGTAAGCTCCATGAGAGCAGGAGCTTATGCCTAGAACACTGCCTGGTATGCTGTAGGCAGATTTTTTTCTCTAGAAACTTGTTGAATGAGTGAAAAGGTGGAAGTTAGGAATATGTCTCGTTTTGATAGTGTGGCTGAAAAGGTCCACCTTGCCATTTTTGGTGGAGGACCAGCATGGCTGGAGCAGAATGCTTTTGGAGGTTGCAGGAATAAATAAGGCTGTACATGGGGTTCTCTTATCATCCTCTGCTTCACTAATGTTTCGTTCATGCCCATGTTCCTTTAAAATACTTTGTTTGTGCCTGTCACTGTCAGTAGATGGTAAACATCTTCCTTGTCTGGAGAAGGCAATGGCACCCCACTCCAATACTCCTGCCTGGAAAATCTCATGGAGGGAGGAGCCTGGTAGGCTGCAGTCCATGGGGTCCTCAGAGTCGGACATGACTGAGCGACTTCACTTTCACTTTTCACTTTCATGCATTGGAGAAGGAAATGGCAACCCACTCCAGTGTTCTTGCCTGGAGAATCCCAGGGACGGCGGAGCCTGGTGGGCTGCCATCTATGGGGTCTCACAGAGTCTGACATGACTGAAGCGACTTAGCAGTAGCAGCAGCAGCATCTTCCTTGTCAAGTACAGGGTAACTTACCTGTCTTGAAAGCTATTGATTCTTGGAGATGGTTTATTTTGTAGTAAGAAAATTAATAAGTTTTAGAACTGAAATTCTTTAACAAAAGTTTTTCTGTCTTTAAAAAAGAGTTGATCGTTGGAGGTCCATTCAGTGAATTTCCAGAGTCCAAAGGAGAACCTGTGGCATTGGAAGCAGCGATGAATCAATGTCAGTGAAAGGCATACAGGAAGCAGTTTCATTCACTCAGCAAACCTGGATCGAGCAGCTTGTTTGTCAGGCCCTGTTCCAGGTGTCAGACAGAGGAGCAGATAGCACTGTCCTCAATGACTGCACAGTTTTACAGACACTGTACCCAGCTGTGTAAGTAGTTGTGGTCCAGGTTTGTGATGGCTGGAAAGAGGGATTGATAGGCTGGCTGACCAGGGAGCGGACATCCCGTAGACCTTCAGAACTTTACAGAGGAGGTGATTCTTGAGCTGAGTGTTGAAGGATACATAGAAATTAGGAAGTCTGGGGAGACAGGCATATGGAAAAGTCTGGAGGTGTGAGAGAAACCTGCAGATTTGGTGGGATTTCGAGGTAGGTGCTCACATTCTCTCTCTCTCCCCTCCAACTCTTTCCCTCTTGGCCAGTCCCCACCTCCCCGCACCCCCCCAGGTCCATGTGACTAGAGTGAATACAGGGGAGTGGCTCAGGTGGTCAGTGGGGAACCAGGTCATGAAGGGCCTCATACAGCGCACTGAGGAGTTCATAGTACTGTGGTGTGCAGTGCGCTTGAAGGGTTCTAAGCAGGTCTGTGACGTTAGAGATGAGTTCCAGAGAGACTGGAGTTTTCTGAGATTGCACCAGAGGAGTAAAGCTGACTAGCAGAAGTGTCCAGTCTGGACGCCACTGTGAGCCAGGCAGGAGCGAGTGGCACTCCAGCTCTGCTCAGCCATGTGGGGTGTGAAGAGCAGGAAACAGAAGTAAGAGATTTTTACACCATCAAATTGTTGGGACTTAGTGGCTCACTGAGGGCCAGACTGTCCAGTGTGCAGGCTCTTTATCTGTTCAGTTTCAGCTCCAAGATACAGCTCCACCTGGCATACAGTAGATACTTGTACTCCTTTAATTGAAGATCTAAATGATTAAATGGAAGAGAGGGAGGCGTCTCAGAGAGGAGGTTTCTGGTTTTCCTGTCTGGATGGATATTGGTAGACGTCCGCTGAGGTGGTGAGATTGTAAAAGGAGTACCTGAAGGGGGACAGTTAAGATGACAGTCTAGGG
The DNA here is from genome assembly GCF_023699985.2 of Odocoileus virginianus. NCBI lineage: Eukaryota > Metazoa > Chordata > Mammalia > Artiodactyla > Cervidae > Odocoileus > Odocoileus virginianus. Next base: position 22,018,154 of record NC_069680.1, read on the forward strand.
TTACTAAGCTGGAGATGTATGTGTCTGAACCTGCCACAAGTACTGAGGAAGCAGTTGGAACATAGGTTCTGGGACACATACGATCAGTCTCAGTTTGGGACAGAGTTGAGAGTGTCACAAGTATACAGGCGCTTACTAACGCCAAAGGTGTCCACATGTAATTAGAAAGTGCCCCTGAGGTGAGACTGGCAGCTTGATGAGATCAGTATTTTGTTTGTAAATGATGCTAATCAGAGAAACGTTTCTTGTATCAGATTGATCCCAAGTTGCTTTAAAAGATGAAGGATACCACAGAGGTTTTCCCCCTGCTTTCAAATGTTGAGAGATGAACCGAAGTCTGAGTCCAGGTGAGGTTCATGGGAATGCAGAGAGGATAGGAACTGGAAATGTATCAGAGAAGTAGAATGATAAAAGCAGAGAGGGGGCCTTGCTCAGGAAGTGATATTTTAATTACAAAGAAACAGTTCAGAGGGGTATTTTTGAAGAGTGGAGTATCTCAGTTAAATTGATGTGTGAAGTATAACTGGGAGCAGCCTAACAGCTGAAGGCCACATTCAGCAGTAGAGGTCAGGAAGGAGCTCAGAGCTTGAAAGGTCACACTTGGGCAGATTTCAGGGACAGGGACCGCAGCCTGCCGTGTGTTGGGAAGGAGTCCACCGTTCTCCTCTGCTCTGTGTCTCCAGTGGTGGGAGAAGAGAAGGGGTTGAGATGGGAGAAAGAAAAGATTAAGAAGAGAAAGGTGATGTTCCAAGCTAAGGACTCATAAGAGTTTCTAAGGAAAACTAGACAACTTTTTAGGCCGTGTAGAAGGAAAATATTATTTTACAACTTGGTAGCGAAAGAGAGAATAAAATAATATAGTTTGGTGCCAAAATACCCACAGCGAAGATCAAGTTTGGCAAAGGGAAGTGAGGAGACCTTCCCTTTGTTAGAAATGACTTCTTTTTAGTGATTGTCATTCTCTAATGACAAGTTACCTGGTTGTGATACTGTGTGGTTTTAGGGATGGTAATGAATGGTTGACCTACTTTGCCTCAGGAATGCCATCACCTCATGTTCACTTGTATAATGAGTGCTTTGTAGGTAAGAGCCCTGACACACCTCTTCTTGTCAACAGAGTTAATATCTGTACTTTAGTTTCTTGTTGTTGCTGTATAAATAAAGTTCTGTGTATTTGGGTAGCGGAATAATGTTTAAATTGTTTCTTACTAGGAAAAAAAATTCATTCAAAACAACACCTAAAACTAGTAGGTACAAATTTTGCTTGCATTTTTTGAAAAATTCCTATATACAGATATGGGCTTCCCTGGTGGCTCAGATGGTAAAGAATTTGCAGGAATGCAGGAAACCAGGGTTATATGCAAATATGTCTACATAATTTATACATATCTACCAAATAAATAGTATGTAACTATTTATATTTATTTTAAAAGTATGGAAAGGTATGTATCAACATATTAACAGCATTAACAGTGATTGTCTCCAGGAGGTGAGCTTATGAATGAGTTGCAAGGTTTCCCTCCTTTTGTTGTTTCTTACTGGTATTTTGTAGTTTTTCATTTCAAATAAAAAAGAAAAACAAATTTTTCATTATTGTCTTTAGGGCAGAAGTGTAAGTTTGAACAACAAAATAAGAGGTATCATTGCTAGACCTGCCATATAGAATCTTATCCACAGAGTAACAGCATCCCTTTAAACTGTGTGCCCTCCTGTTCCCTTGCAGAGGATTCCACCGATGTGGGTGAGGAGGACAGCTTCCTTGGGCAGACTTCTGCTCACACGTCTACCCCACAGACATTTAGTTACTTCTCTCAGGTATCAAGCAGTAGTGATCCTTTTGGGAATATTGGACAGTCCCCGTTAACAACTGCAGCAGCAGCAGCTGGACAATCAGGCTACTCCAAGCCCCCAGCGTCTCTGCCTTTTACAGCTGGATCCCAAGATGTGTCGAATGCATTTTCATCATCCATTTCGAAGGCGCAATATGGTGCTCCACCTGCTTCACAAATGGGAATAAATCCTTACCTGCCTTCTCAGCCCAGTAATCTCCCTCCTTCGAATTTTGGGAGCCCACCACAAGGAACACCCCAACAAGGATACAATCCGTATCGCCACACGGCTGTAAGCAGCAGGGCTAATCCTTACATTGCCCCACCGCAGTTGCAGCAGTGCCAGACACCAGCCCATCCCTCCCATCCTCCGCCCTCCGCACCCCCTGTTCAGATGTACCAGGTGCCTCCAGGATCTGTGCCGCCGGTATGAAGACATGCTTTATATCTTTATAAATTTGATACATATAATTTTAAAATTATATTCACTGCGATTCTAATCCCTCTCTCATTTTTACCTGTGCTTTGATGACAAATTATGTTCAGAGGGTTTTTTTTTTGGTAAGCCAAATGTTTTGAAGTAAACGATCTTTTCAAAGTAGCTCATTGAATGGTTCATGTTTTAGGTTATATTTTCTATTTATGGAAGTAATAATTGATTTTAATGCATTAACTGTATGGCAGTATTACCAGATTTAATGTAAGATACCAGTAACAAATGTCATCTGGAGATGTGTGAGAGTTGACGAAACTATTATCAGCTTCTCTTTTTTAAATTATACTGTTCAATCAAAATGCTCAGTTACTGGGACTAAAATTGATTACTCCAATAATTTATTTACATTTATAAAGTTTGGATCTAGACACACTACCTCAGACAGATGATGGAATAACTTTTGCCTTGGGTAAATTTTATGAAATTCCTTTATGCTCCCTCCACCCCCCCCCCCCCCCCAATTATTCAGCTGACTTCCAAAGGGAAGTGAACTGAATCAGAGAAAGGGAAATGATTGGAAGGAAGAATTAAGAACCCAGTATGGCAGGGATAATGGTACTGTAGTCAGTGGTGATAGAGAATAGGCTTCATTTTACCATCTAATCTAAATCATACCAGTACACAAACTCTTGGTAACGATGGATTTCAGCAGATTGGTAGCATGTAATGTAAGTTAGTATACTTGTTTGCTGATGAAATTTTGAAGAGTTCTGATTAAAAATTTTTTTAAATGATAATTTTAAGTAAACCGTTACAAAAATTAAAAAAAAAAATAGGACAAAGAACACGCCAGTACTCTAACCCAGATTCCCTGTCATGAACATTTGTTCTCTCCTTCATGAACATGCATACTGACACGTTTTGGAGTATTCTCTCCTCCCCCGTTCCTTTCTCAGGCTGTATATGTGCAGTTTTGGGGGGAAACACTTGATGGTCAGTTACATACATTATAGGGCTTCCCTGGTGGCTCAGCTGGGGAAGAATCCACCTGCAATGCAGGAGACCTGGGTTTGATCCCTGGGTTGGGAAGATCCCCTGGAGAAGGGAATAGCTACCCACTCCAGTATTCTGGCCTGGAGAATTCTGTGGACTGTGTAGTCCATTGGGTTGCAAAGAGTCGGATACAACTGAGAGACTTTCACTTTCACTTATATACATTATGATTCTTTACTCCCAGATACTTTAGTGTGTATTAGTATTTCCTAAGAATATCTTTTGCTTGACTGCAGTAATCAACCTCAGTAAATTTAACATTGATGGAATATTTTGAAATCATTTTTTAATAAAATTTAAAAAAATAATTGTATTCTGCTTTTAAAAGTATTTTTACTGCACAAAATTTGAGAAATGACTAACAGCCAAATGAGTAAAAATTGCCACAAGAAAATCTTGTTTTTAGTTATTATGTCTTATCTTTTTTCTAGATAAACATGGTTTTCCTTTGACAAGCATTATATATGTTTTTTATGTCAACATATTTTAGAGGTTAAGATTTTTTTCTGAAACATTTTTAGTCTGTAGAGAATTCCAGTATATGAGTAAAAGATGATCTGTTTAATCGGGTTTCTGGTAGGTCTTTAGATTGTATCCAATGATTGTTATAATGTGGATGCATTTTTACAGTTACATCTTTAGGATGAATTCGTAGAAATGGAATAGCTAGGTCAAGGAACATGCATTATTTTTTATTTTTTTTGGCCATGTCTCATGGCTTGTGGGATCTTACTTCCCGGACCAGGGATGACCCCAGACCCTTAGCAGTGGAAGCAGCAAGTCCTAACCGCTGGACTGCCACAGAATTCTCGAGGATTATGCATGTCTTAAAGATGAAGTAAATGACAGGAAGTATACTGCTGGATTGATTTCTATAAACATATTAGTTTACTTTGCCATCAGTGTGAGAAAGCCCTGTTTACTTCCCAGCTGGCATGGGGTTATGTTAGATTTTTTAAAAAATTTAATTGCTCTGGAGCTTAGTTATTAAATAGCTGTCTAGAGAAATATTAAGGATAATTATTACTAATGTCAGTTTGGGTCTGCAGCATACACAGAATTGTTCCTTGGACTGACTGACGGTCCTGTCTTTTGTCCCCCACAGAGCCCTCCTTCGGCGCAGGCAGGGTTGCCCCCTCCAGTCCAGCAGCAGGCATCTGCCAGACTTGCGGGGCCCCCTGTGCAAGCGCCACCTCCTTTTCTGCTTCAAAACCAGTATGAACCTGTCCAGCCCCACTGGTTTTACTGCAAGGAGATAGAATACAAACAACTATGGATGCCTTTCAGTGTTTTTGACTCTTTGAATCTTGAAGAAATCTATAATTCAGGTAAGTGTGGGTCCTGAATCATATGTATCTGATTTGAGGAAGAGTGGAATGAAGAGTAAGTATCCATGGCCTCCTTTTTATGAATGTCACTTTCTTTAATCCTGTAGACCTCACCAGCCTCTGTACCTTAAGGTGATGATACTTTCAATAATACACTTGTATTATTAAGTTCTGGGTTATTTGAGTAAGGTATTTGAAGACATGTTTTAATAATTTTTTGTGTATTTAAAATCCAAGAAATAAAGTAGTTCATATAATCCAGGTGTCAGTTTTCTTATTTCCTTTATTTGTTTGTAGCTAGAGGGCAATGTGGGAGACCTGGGTTCAATCCCTGGGTTGGGAAGATCCCCTGGAGAAGGGAAAGGCTACCTACTCCAGTATTTTTGGCCTGGAGAATTCCATGGACTGTATAGTCCATGGGGTCACAAAGAGTTGATTGTGACTGAGCAACTTTCACTTTCACTTCATTGGGCATTTATAAAGCATTTTCTGTGGAACTCTTGTTCCTTCAGATAAGAGTTTTAAAAATGCTATAACTACATCTCTCTCTCTTTTTTTTTTTCTGTAGCAAGAACATCCATCTCTTCAGGCAGTGCACAGGAGTAGGTTAAGACTCTGAGAAGTTTTCACTATAGAAATAGGTTTTTTTGTTTATCCTGAAGATAGTTCATCTTAGAACTTAAAAATCACCTATTCTTTAGAAGTATGTTCATGGAGCATTTGCTGCTTTGGTATATAGAGAAAAAGCCTACCAGTTATTGGAATTATTTCATGATGCTGTTATATTTTACTCTGGTTATTTCTTCTCCACTTAAAAGAAAGAGTTACCATTTTGAGCAGCACATACTAATTTTATTTATTTCTTTCTTTTTTCTTTTTTTTTCCCATTTATTTTTATTAGTTGGAGGCTAATTACTTTACAATATTGTAGTGGTTTTTGCCATACATTGATATGAATCAGCCATGGACATATTAATTTTAAAATTCTGTTTTTGAATAGAAATGAGCTTCGTTCTTTGTAATGTTAGACGAGTCACCATATTCATTGTTTATTACTCTTAAATCTACCTTGTAACTGTTCAGTTAAAATGTGGGCTTTGTTCTCCAGTCCAGCCAGACCCTGAGAGTGTGGTTCTTGGCACTGATGGAGGGCGCTTCGATGTCTACCTCTATGACCGGATGCGGAAGGCCGTGTACTGGGAAGAGGAGCCAGCTGAAGTGAGACGCTGTACTTGGTTCTACAAAGGCGACACAGACAGCAGATTCATTCCCTATACAGAGGAGTTCAGTGAAAAGCTAGAGGTACGTGGGTTTTATTCTCTTATGCCTTTCTTTAAAACACATAGACTCTTTATACATTGGTGCCTCATGTTTCACCTCTCACAGTGGAGCAGACTTTATTTACAGGACACCTCATCTTGATCCTATTCACAAAGAAGACTACTTTTTAACTAGTGTCATCTTTTTTTCTTTTCAAGTGTCATCTTTTTTGAAGTGCTAATTGTGGTCTTGGTGTCTGAAGATAGAATGTTTTTCAGGGGAACATTACAGATATAATAAGATATTGTATCAAACCTTCAAAAGAACTTAGGCTGCTGGGATCTGCTGCTACTAATACATGCCAAGTGTATGGTTGTTTTTCAAATTAATATTCAGTTAAAGGGTTTATGAAAATAAACATAAGAATAGGAATAGATGTTGTCAGACTTTTTAACCATCTTAAAACTGATGGTTAATGTTGCTTTACATAATACTGTTAATTGTTAAAATTTTCTTAATAATTGAGTATTTAAATATTTGAAATAAGTTAAATTAATTCATCTGCATACATGGACATGATAAAGGACAGAAATGAAAGAGACCTAACAGAAGCAGAAGAGATTATGAAGAGGTGGTAGGAACACACAGAAGAACTGTTCAGGAAGATTCTTAATGGCCTGGATAACCACTATGGTTTGTTTACTCACTTAGAGCCAGACATCCTATAGTGTGAAGTCAAGTGGGCTTCAGGTAGCATTAGAAGTATAATTGACAGGCAGTGAACTATACATATTTATGATATGTATTTGATTCAAAAAGTTTGGGCATATCCACACACCTGTGAAACCACCACCACAAACAAGTTAGTAAACCTGTCTGTTGTCCCTTTTTGCCTTTTCATACTGTTCATGGGGATCTCCTGGCAGCAGTACTGGAATGCATTGCTGTTCCCTCCTCCGGTGGACTGTGTTTTGTCAGAACTCTTCACTCTGACTCATCTGTCTTGGGTGACCCTGCATGGCATGCCTCACTGAGTTATGCAGGCCCATTTGCCGGGACAGGACTGTGATCTGTGAAGGGGGTCCTTTAAGAAGAGGTGGCAAGAATACACAGAAGAACTGTACAGAAAAGGTCTTATGACCTGGATAACCATGATGGTGTGGCCACTCACCTAGAGCTGGACATCCTGGAGTGTGAAGTCAAGTTTGCCTTATGAAGCATTACTATGAACAAGGCTAGTGGAGGTGATGGAATTTCAGCTGAGTTACTTCAAATCCTAAAAGGTAATGCTGTTTAAGTGCTGTACCAAATATGTTAGCAACTTTGGAAAACTGAACAGTGACCACAGGACTGGAAAATACCACTCCAATCCCAAAGAAGGGCAATGCCAAAGAATGTTCAAACTGCCATACAGTTGCTCTCATTTCACATGCTAGCAAGGTTGTGCTCAAAACCCTTCAAGCTAGGCTTCAGTAGAGGTGAACCGAGAACTTGCAGATGTACAGGCTGGATTTAGAAAAGGCAGAGGAACCAGAGATCAAATTGCCAACATTTTTTGGATCATGGAGAAAGCAAGGGAATTCTAGAAAAACATACACTTCTGCTTTGTTGACTCAGTTAAAGCCATTGACTATGTGGATCACAGCAAACTGGAAAATTTTAAAGAAATGAGAAAACCAGACCACCTTACCTGTCTCGTAAGAAACCTGTATTTGGATCAAGAAGCAATAGTTAGAACAAGATATAGAACAGTGGACTGGTTCAGAATTGGGAAAGGAGTACAACAAGGCTGTATATTGTCTCCCTGCTCACTTAACTTATATACAGAGTACATTATGCACAATGCCGGGCTGGATGAAGCACAAACTGGAATCAAGATTGCTGGGAGAAACATCAACAATCTTGGATATGCAGATGATACCACTTTAATAGCGTCAGAAAGCGAAGAGGAACTAAAGAGTCTCTTGAAGAGGGTGAAAGGGGAGAGTGAAAAAGCTGGCTTAAAACTCAGCATTCAATAAACTAAGATCATGGCATCTGGTCCTATCACTTCATGGCAGATAGAAGGGGTGAAAGTGGAAGCAGTGACAGATTTTATTTTCGTGGGCTCCAAAATCACTGTGGGTTGTGACTGCAGCTGTGAAATTAAAATAATGTTGTTCCTTGGAAAGAAAGCTATGACAGACCTAGGCAGTGTCTTGAAAAGCAGAGACATCACTTTGCCGACAAAGGTCTGTCTATAGTCAAAGCTGTGCTTTTTCTAGTAGTCATATATGAATGTGACAGTTGGACCATAAAGAAGGCTGAGCACTGAAGACTTGATGCTTTCGAATTTTAATGCTGGAGAAGACTCTTGAGAGTCCCTTGGACAGCAAGGAGATCAAGCCAGTCAGTCCTAAAGGAAATCAACCCTGAATATTCATTGGAAAGACTGATGCTGAAGCTTCAATACTTTGGCCACGTGATGCGAAGGGCTGACACATTGGAAAAGACCCTGATGCTGGAAAAGGTTGAAGGCAGAAGGAGAAGGGGAGGCAGAGGATGGGATGGTTCGATAGCATCACTGACTCAGCTGACATGAATATGAGCAAATCCAGGAGATGGTGAAGGACAGGGCATTCTGGTGTGCTGCAGTCTGTTGGGTTGCAAAGAGTCGGATTAGCAACCGAACAACAACAACAAAGGAATTAATAGACAACTCTAAACTTTGGTTTTCACCTCTGTGTAATGGGGATAATGTTATTTAGGGCTAAATAAAAGCAGTTAATCAATGGAGGTACTATATGTAAAATGTTATGTTTGGTAACCACTTAGTAAATGAGATCTGTGATTGTTACTTTTATTATTATCATTGTTAATAATTTTCTTCCACACTCTCCCTTAAGGGACTGTGACACAGATTTGTTTTACTGGATTGTATGTCGTTTCCATTATAGGCTGAATATAAGAAAGCTGTAACCACAAATCAATGGCACCGAAGATTAGAGTTTCCAAGTGGAGAGACAATTGTCATGCACAATCCAAAGGTAGTGATATTGTTTAAGATATTAAAATATTTAGGTTTTAAAAAATTATTATTTTGCTGAATATGTTTGATAAGTGTTCATTTTTATTCTGCAGTAGGGATATAACAAGTACATTGCATGGATGATAGAAAAATAAATGAAATTTAAATTTCTTCCACTAAGTTTCTGTTTATGGTAGCACATTAGCTAAAGCTTAGTATGCATCATTGAAATTAAGCTTGACAAGGTTTTATACTTGACCCAAGGTCAGCAGACTTTTCTGTGAAGGGTGAGAGAGTAAATATTTAAGGCTTTGTAGGCCATGTAGTCTCTGAAAGATTATTGGTATTTAGGTATTATGTAAACCAACGGGCATGGCTATTTTCAATAAAACAAATAATATTTCAATTAAAACAATATTTCAGTATTTTCATTTGCTTATAAAAATGAGTGGTAGGCCAGGTTTGACCTGCGGCAATAGTTTGCCTACCTTGCCCTTGAGAGTGGTTTGTTTCAACCTTTACAGTAAAAATACATTCTTCCTCTTTTTATTTATATTGTCTCCAGGAACCTTTCTTGTTTCTTTAAAGATACCAGGTGTGGTGTTCAAATTCCTCCATTTACCATCCTTAATCTAAGCTCCAGGTCTCTCAACTGCAACAATCTCCTAGGGTCATGTTTTAGATGAAGTGGGGTTGTGCAAAAGCATCTAGCACAATGCATATGTAGTTTCTCAGAACATAGGCTATTTATTACAGAAAAATATAAAAGAAAAAAATAATCTGTATTCTGACCACCACTATAGTCCTTACTGGTGTATCGAAATAAGTAAATAAAAACATACCCATAGTCCATCAAAATTTAAAGTGTTGAAAGGTATTAAATGAAAAATAAAAGCCTTTTACTACGTTCCCCTAGTTTTGCCTCTTAATGGTAACCACGATTACTCTTTTTTAATTGTTTTTTTTTCAACTCTTGTTTTTATATAAACAAACAAAACTTTGCATACCGTCTTACATGCATTCATTTTTTGGGGGGAGGGAGAGGTTGATGTTAAACTATCATTTTACTTCTTTAATTGAAGTACAGTTGATTTATACAATATATTAGTTCCATTGTACAGTGTTACGACCCAGCACTTTTATGGATTGTTACACTGCTTGGGAGTCATTACAAGCTGGTGTCTGTAGTCCCTTTGCTGTGCCGTGTACCCTCGGAGCTTATCTATTCTGTGTAGCAGGCTGTTTCTCTTACTCCCCCGCCTCTGTCTCGGGTCATTCCTCTCCCTCCCCTTACTTGTTGAACTGCTCTGCTGTTTGTGATTTTTCAAATCTATGAGTCTGTTTTTCTGTTTACATTAATTTGTTTTATTTTTTAGAGTCCACAGATAAGTGATATAGTATTTGTCTTTTCTGACTTAATTTCATTGCACATGTTTTCTAGGTTCATCCATGTTGCTGTAAATGGAAGAATTTCATTCTTTTTTATGGCTAATATTCCATTGTGTGTGTGTATGTGTCTGTATCTGTGTGTGTGTCCAACATCTTCTTTATCCACTTGTCTGTTGATGGACATTTGGGTTGCTTCCATATCTTGGCTGGCTTCCATATCTTGCTGTGAACTTTTAAGTTTTTTGGTTTAAGTTTATTCCTAGGTATTTTATTTTCAAAGAGAGTTTAAGCAGGATTTTTTCTTTTTTTTCCTTTTTTAGTTCATTATTAGTGTATAGAAAAGCAACAGGGTTCTGTATATTAATTCTTGTATTCTGCCACTTGACTGAATTCGTATATCAGTTCTAATAGTTTTTTGGTGGAGACATTAGGATTTTCTGTATACACTGTCATGTCATGTGCAGATAGTGACAGTGTTACGTCTTCCTTTCCAGTTTGGATGCCTTTGTTTCTTTTTCTAATCTGATTGCTGTGGCCAGACTTCCAATACTATGTTAAATAGAGGTGGCAGGAGTGGGCATCTTTGTCTTGTTTCCAGTTTGGAGGAAATACTGTCAGCTTTTCACCACTGAGTATGATGTTAGTGGTGGGTTTTTTCATAAATGGCCTTTGTTATGTTGAGATATATTCTCTATACCAACTTTGATGAGAGTTTTGTTAGGAATGGGTGTTGAATTTTGGTTGTTATTTCGCCTTTTTCATTTCTTATTTTGTTTAGTTGTGCCCTCTTCTTGGTAAACCTGATTAACATTTTATCAATTTTGTTTATCTTTTTCAAAAAACCAGTTCTTGGTTTCATTGCTCTTATTATTTTGGCCTCTGTTTTATTTATTTCCTTTCTCATCTTAATTAGTTCTTTCTTTCTGCTGACTTTGGACTTCATTTTTTCTTCTTTTTCTGATTCCTTTACGTGGTAGATTAGGTTGTTTGAGATTTTTCCATATGACACTGGACTAAATTAAATACAATTGATTTAACGGAATAGTGTATGTCTTCCTGAAAAGTGGTAGGTAAGTCTGTTTTTGACATTGAAATTGAATTTGCACTGTTTATTTAGAGGATTTTGTGTTTATAAAGTAAAGATTCCTCTATTGCAGGTAACTTTTCTTTAATTTCTTACATGTAAACCTGGAAATTTGTTATATTTTTAAATCAAGACAAACTACTTCTCATTTAATTGTATTATTTTTCAACACAAGCATTGGAAATAATGGTATTGACTTGCTTAATATTAATGGTTACTAAACACCAGCAAAACTGCTAGAAAACTGATTTTTGTAGGAGCAGTATAAGTACTTGATTTATAAGCTGTACTATAAACTAGTTTATCGTGTATTGAAATAAATTACTTAATTTATAGTGGAAATGAATTTGGTAGTGAGCTCTGTCATAATCCTTCTCTGTATCTTGAAGGTTATTGTTCAGTTCCAACCTTCCTCAGTGCCTGATGAATGGGGGACCACACAAGATGGACAGACAAGGCCTAGGGTTGTAAAGCGTGGAATTGATGATAACCTTGATGAAATTCCTGATGGTGTGTATAATTTTTTAGGATCAAGATCATTTTTAAACTTGTCTACTTTAAAATGATGAGAAAAGCAAACAGTTATTAGGATTACCTGCTATATTTGAATAAAATAATGAATGAAATGAAACAATCTGAATTATTATTCAGATTAAATAATCTGAATCAATCTACAATCTGAATGAGATAATCAGTAAAATAGTGGATTTAGCTTGAAAATGTTCATTATAGTGTGTATAAATCTAACAAAGAGAAGGATTTTGGGAAAAGATTGTAAGTTTTATATTGGTAGATTGCTTCTCCACATGGGGCTTAGTGCCCTGGGCAGTTCTGGAGAAATGACAAGGTTATGGAGCCTCTAGAGGTACAAAACTGATGGTTGTCATTGGCTCATAGCCTCTCCGGTGAGCTGCTTTCTCCACTCCTTGGTCTAGTTCACTGATTTATGGCAAGATGGACTTTTAGCTTTGTTCATCTAATTTTGGCAAGTTTGTGATGACAAAGGGGATATTGAATATTGCTACTCGTTTAATAAAACCTAAACCAGTCTCCAGCTTGTGTATGTTTGTATGTATGGATGTGTGCATGTCTGTCTGTCTTTTGCAGGAGAAATGCCTCAGGTTGACCATTTGGTGTTCATGGTACATGGCATTGGACCTGTGTGTGACTTGCGCTTTAGAAGCATTATTGAATGTGGTAAGTGTTAGTCACTTTATTTCATGAAATGATTTGAAAAGTATTAGAAGAACTTGAAGCCTTCATTTTAAAGTGTTTTCAGCTGTATACTGTTGGCTGATGTACTGTCAGAGGAGATTGAACTACTCACTGGGCAATACTAATTTGTACTTATTTTGCTCTTATGACATTTGTAACTCATAAAATCCTAGACTGAAGAATGAGCAGGGATCTTGGAAATAATTTAGCCCTTCTGACAGCCTCTGCCTGAACACTTTCAGCTACTAGGAACACCTACACGTTGAACTGATTTTTGGTGAATTAGTTGTGAGAAGTTGTTTAAAAGAACTATGAATTTGTTCGTTATACATAAATAAAGAGCTATGAATATTATTTTTTTATTTGTAGTAATAGTTCATATTTATTGAATACTTGGTACGTGTCAAGTATCTTGCATGTTTTGTATCATTTAACCCTCATAATAACCTTTTGAGGTATAGGTGTTGTTACTGTCATCTTTACTATTAGGTAAGGAACTGAGGCCCAGAGTATGAGTTAACCTCTCCTGTGTCTCAGTCTGGGAGGTTCTGGAGCAGGTTAATTTGATTCCAGAGTCTACCCACAGTGCATTTCTGCCTGCCAGTAGTGGTAGTTGAGTTAATATTTTTCAGTCATTTATCTATTTCTGTAAAATAATAGAAGAACTTCTTAAAGATTTTTTTTTTCTTTTCTGAACTAAATTTTGTCATTTTTTTCTTTGAAAAGTTAGTGTTACAAAAAATACTGGTATAATTGAGGTGATTGCTGACTGCTTACCAAGGTAGCAAAATTTAATCAAAATACATTTGTCTCCCCTGATTTTTTTTTTCTTTAAGTGGATGATTTTAGAGTGGTTTCTCTCAAATTGCTGCAGACACATTTCAAGAAATCTTTAGATGATCGGAAAGTAAGCAGAGTGGAGTTCCTTCCAGTTCACTGGCACAGTTCCTTGGGTGGAGATGCCACAGGTGTTGACAGGTTTGTGGATTTTGATAGCTTGGTTTTCAGATTAGTCAGGCTTAGATTCAAATTTTAAACTATTGTATAAAGTAGTTTATTATAACTTCAACAAGTAACACTAAAAAGTTTTGATTATATATTTACTGTTATATATGATTAAGTGCTGTTAAGTTTATATGCTACTTTGTATGTGTGCACGACTGATTATATATGTATGTGGTGTGTATATTTCTATTGCAAATACTTAAGAGAATCTGTGAAACTTAAACTGGTTTTAAAATACTTAGCTCTAGCGGTTTTTTTCTATAGTGGTTCAGGCATGGGACAGTCCTGTACATTGTAGCATGTTGAACAGTACCCTCGGCCTCTACCCTCCAGATAAGAGTAACTCAGCCTTTCCTCTGATTTAACAACCAAAAATGTTTCTAGTCGCTGCCAGCTGTGTCCTGGGGGCAGAGTTGCCCCTAGTTGAGAACCCTGGTTGAGATGATTGTTTCTCAGTGGAGACTCTCTGGCAGGACAGTTGTCATGAAAGACTGTTGTGTGTACTGTAGGCTGATTAATGTACTTAGTCTAAACGCCACTAACTGCTGGCAGCTTTTACCGGGCCCTGTGACAACCAAAAAGGCCTCCAGTCAACTGTGATTGCTGCCAGCTTGGAACCACAGACTGAGGAAGTATTTCTGCCAGGGACGCAGAGCTGATAACATACTTAGATTTTAGTGGACGTCATGGTGTTTCAGGGCATGTGTTTTAATAAAACTAACCTACGAACATTTTATCATGTGAGGCCCTGTACAGAGGATGAGATGGTTGGATGGCATTACCGACTCAATGACATGAGTTTGAGTAAACTCCAGGAGTTGGTGATGGACAGGGAGGCCTGGCGTGCTACAGTCCTTGGGGTCTCAAAAGAGTTGGACATGACTGAGCGACTGAACTGAACTGAGGCCCTGTTATGGGGCTGTTTTCTTTCTCTCTGGGTATTCCTGAAATATGCTGTGCTGTGTCCTGAAATAAGACCATCTCAAATCAGGAGAGATTTTCATTCTCTTAAACTCCTTTCTTAGTTTCTTGCTGCATTCTCTGTTGTCCTTGCCACCCACAATTTTTGTCAAGTATCCTGATTTCCAGTAGATTGGAAGAAAAATGAAGGGTAGGCTTTGCTCTTTAAAAATGAAGTAAAGATCTTTGTTTTGGCCTTATTTATATATAACTTTATTTTATTTATTTTTTTATGATAACTTTAGAGAATCCACAAATTCATAGTATAGTTATAGGCACAAGTTGATAACGTTTTTGATTTATCTTGATTTATTTACAGAAACTCTGAAATCAACTCATAATTAGTCTGTGAGTTTTTTTTCTCAGTGTATTTTCAGGATTCAAAATCAAAACTTTTATAAACTCATATTTAAGGCGGTTACTAAGTATACGTTTTTCTTTCTAAACAGGAATATTAAGAAAATCACTTTACCAAGTATTGGTCGATTTCGTCACTTTACCAATGAGACCTTGCTAGACATTTTATTTTACAACAGCCCCACCTACTGTCAGACGATTGTGGAGAAAGTGGGATTGGAGATAAACCGTCTGTATGCACTCTTCTTGAGTCGGAACCCTGACTTCAAAGGAGGGGTCTCTGTTGCTGGTCACAGCTTAGGTGAAGCTTTTACATTTCCACATTTAAACCACAATTTTTGTTGTGTCATCACTGTTTTCAGTGTGGGTGATGTGGTTTGTTTAAGATCTAGAATTATAGATTTTCAATTTTATAAAGGGTAGAAGTGAATGCTTTGAATTTACATTCTGCCTTTTGCTATTCGTCTTTCATGTTGCCTAGGAATGCTTTATATTTTAATTCTGCTATTTGGTAAAGCAAGAATATAGATTATCAGATCTTGATTAGCATCTAACTTTACGTGACTTGCACTTGGGACTTTGAACAAAAAGAGTAGGAGAATTTATTTATTGTTATAGAAGAACCTAATACATTATAAAACAAAAAAGCAAAATGCTTCTTTTTTTTTTTTTTAAGGCTCTTTAATATTATTTGACATCCTGTCTAATCAAAAAGATTTGAGCTTATCAAAGTCTCCTGTGCCTTTAGCTGTTGCTAATGGAGTTTTGAAGCAACCACATTTTCAGGAAAAGCAGGTATGGCCCACTAACATCTAGATTTAGAGTTTGAGCCAAAGAGCTTTTCAAAATCTGAACTGATTTTATGTAACAAAACTCTTGAGGTTTACAAGTATGATGGAACCATAGAGCTCGTTTGAGTTTCTCACTTGTCTTCCTTATGGATTATACATTTAAATGTGATAGAATGTTTATGGTTTAAAAAATGTGAAGTAAATTATTGTAGGAAATGGAGGCATACAAATTTAGTAATTTTAGTAATTTTCTGAATATTCAAACTTGGAATAACAAACTGCCAAAAATTATGATTTATGTGTGGAACAGAATTAAGATTTTTCCATAAATCAGAAGCTGTTTTATGGGAGTTTTTCTGAACTTTGTAATGTTCTCCCTCCTTTTTTTTAAAAAGATACCTGAAGAACCAAAGCTGACGTTGGATGAATCTTGTGACCTTGATGTTGAAAATGAAGAAGTCCTGACTTTGCAAGAAACTCTGGAAGCACTTAGTCTCTCTGAATATGTTAGCACTTTTGAAAAGGAAAAGATTGATATGGAATCTCTGGTACTGATGATAGTTTGATTCATTTTTGTCTGAAACTGTTTTTCCTGTGTATGAGATGGTAAATTATTAAGATTTAAACCCTTTTACATCACAGTGAAAGCAGAAACTTAAATGTTTAAAAAATTGAAAAAATCAGGAGACCTTTTTTTAAAAAATAATTTGTGAAGACTTTTCTAAGTATAACAAAACCCACAAGCCATAAGGAAAAAAAAATTGTGTGGTGTAGGGGATGCCATAAACAATATCTAAAGGCCAATGATAGGTTAAGAAGACAATTTGGAGCACACCTTATAGACAGAGCATTTATTTCTTTGTTATTCAAAGTTGCTACAAATTAACTACATAGAAACCATCAACACAGTAGGAAAATAGGCACAGGATATGAACAGATGTATATGGAAAATAAAATAAGAAGCAACTTATCAAGAAACTCAAGAAAAATATGAATTACAAGTCCAATGAGATTTTTTTTTAACCTGTCAGTTTGGCAAGAAAATTAAAAGTTTGATACTAATACACTGTGTGGCCGGGATGACAGGAAATAGGTACTGATACATACTGGAGTAAGAGCATAAATTGGTCCAACCTCTGTGGAGGGCAGTCTAACAATATCTTTTATTATTTTTAAAATATTTATTTATTTGGCTATACCAGGTTTTAGTTGCAGTATGTGGAATCTTGTTCCCTGGCCAGGGATCAAACCAGGGTACCCTGCATTGGGAGCGTGGAGTCTCAGCCACTGGGCCACCAGGGAAGTCCTGTCTTTTAAAATACAAAGAATGCATACACTTAGCCCAGCAATTTCACTGCCAAGGGTATTTCCTATGAAAAAATACATAGTATTTCCAAGGATACTCACTGCAGCACTGTTTGTAATAGCAGCACCTTAGGAACACCTGTGTCCACTAGTAGGGTGCCAGTGAAATAATTTATGGTGCATGCACACAGTGACCAACCCTGCAGCTGTTGAATGAATGGGGCAGTGCCAGAGGGATTGGTGTGGAATGGTCTCTAAGGTTTGTTATGTGAAAAGACCAAAATTCAGACCTGTTTGTGTATAGGCTTGTCGCTCAGTCACTAAGTCATGTCCTACTCTTTGCGATTGCTTGGACTGTAGCATGCCAGGCTACCCTGTCCTACACTATCTCCCAGAGTTGCTCAAATTCATGTCCATTGAGTTGGTGATGCGTGTAAGTCACACATGTGGAAAAAGTCATAAGTCATACACAGGATGCTGTGTATACATAAGATGTCTCTGGATGGAGAGCAAGTTGCCTGCAGTATGTGCTCAGAGGACTGGGTGGTTGGGGTGGGTGGAGGGAGGAGACTTCATTTCATGCTTGACATAACTTTTGATACTGTACAACCATGCGTGTATTTTCTGTTAAAAATTAAGAGAATGATTTGGATGTGGAGGCTGAAGATTTTACCACCTAAATTAGTTCATAATTAAAAATTACTTAGGGTGGGGGTAAAAAAATTAACTTAAATTGACTAGGATATTCAATTACCTTAGATGATACAGTTTCTTTTCATAATTTCCTTTTTTCAGTTTCAGTTCATGTATCATTAGATTGACTAATGTGCTTGTCTGATTTCTTTTAAAGCTTATGTGTACAGTGGATGATCTGAAGGAAATGGGGATACCACTTGGACCCAGAAAGAAGATAGCTAACTTTGTAAAACATAAAGCTGTCAAACTGGTAAGGTTCATTTCTGCTCCTAAAAGAAAACACAACTTATCTCTGACTAGCTTGTTTATATTTTGGAAAATTTTGTTCATACCATTATGGTTAGGCCAGTTACTGTGCTCAGATTCTAATTAAATTCCAGTTCCTGGTTTTCCTGGGGCTGATGAAAGTTCATGTTAAAGGACTTGCAGTTTTTAAATTGGTATTTGTGTATTTCCCAGTGCAACGCTGGATAAGTCCTAGACAAATAGATGAGTTGGTGACCCTAATTTCCAGTTCAACTACTCATTAACTATATATTCATGAGCAATTTGCTTAACTTTTCTGGTCCTTGGTTTCTTTCATTTCTACAGTGGGAGTGATAATGCCTTCCTTACAGGATTGCAGAGTGGATGAAGCCATGTATGTAAAGCTAATCACTCAATAAATATTAGCTCATTTTGTCTTTCTAATCCTTCTCACCATCTAAAGAGATAAAAAGAACACACACATACATCTCATTAAATAATAACCAAAAAGCAAAAATTGTTAGCAGTCCAAAACACAGCAGTAACAGCAACAACTAAAAAGCATTTCAGAAGAAGTAAAACAATTGGGAATAACTCACTTGTTTTATTTTTTATTAAGTTAACTATATAGAGATTTTCTGTAAACTTAGAAAAAGTTGGTAGCATTTAGGGTAGCTATTTTGTTTTTATTGTATATTAATTAACATGGTCTTCATTGACCCTTCCATCTTTTAAACGTCTGTGGTTCTTTACTTTGGAAAGAACTTAATATGCCCCTTTATGTGTAATACGATTATAAAGTCATAGGACAGAGTTGTGATTAGCTAAGCAGTTGAGTTCAGCATTTTCCGAGTGTATCTTTTTCATCAGGCACGTGCTGGATCCTTGGGATCTGGAGATGAACCGTGTGGTTGTGGTCTTAACTAGAGGGGGAGATTTGACCAGAAAGGAAGTATTGGTCCTCTGACAGTGCTGTCTGCTGTCAGAGCCAGGTGAGGCCTGGCCATGGGAGAAGGGACGGGGCTGGTGAGGGAAAACTTCCCCCAGGTGTTGGTGAATGAACTTGAAGCTTCGAGGGGCGGGGTCAGGGGAAGTGGCTTTCCAGGAGGGGGCAAGTATTTTTCTGCAGTGGAAACAGCAAGGGGACTGAGAATAGGGTAGGGGAGAGGGTCCCAAAGGCCCGAACGGCGGAAGTGGCAGCTGGTCCTCAAATGTATTCTCATGGCCGTCAAAGGCATGGTCCTTTTTAAACTAACACCATGAAATGCTGACTTGCTTATTAATTTTTGTCACAAATTATGATTTAGCACCAAATCATTTATTTAGTCTAAATTTTAATTTTTTACTTCAGAAATGTTAAAATTTAAAGCTATGTGTTATAAGCCACATTACCAGGGTCTTCTGCATTGCAGGTGGATTCTTTACCAACTGAGCTATAAGGGAAATCCCTATAAAATGTCAACCATGAGCAAATGTGCTTATAATAAATAATAAATAAGTTTTTAGACATTGATTCCTTCCTGGTTTTTCCATTAATATTTGCTGTCTTTTGCTATTGGTTAGGGCCCACTGGCTGATACGCAGTACTAAAGGAAGAAAAAGTTGGAGCAAATCTTAAAGTTGAGACAATTCCGTTATCAACCTGAATTTTACGTTAATATGTGTGTGTGTGTGTGTGTGAGACAGAGAGAGAGAGAGAACTGGGCCACATTTTAGCAGTATGTAAAGCCGCTGGGTCCGTTCTGAGGGACACTCTGTGAGAGCCACTGCTGTGGGTCAGTGGAGCAGTCAGGGCGCTTCCATGGCTGGGCTGGTGCTTTAGAGTTCACTTGGTTACAGTGTGGGGATGGAGCCGGAAGGGGGTGAAGCTCGAGGCTGTTGGGAATCTCAGCATAGTCGCTGTAATTATGCAGTGACTCAGAAATGGTTGGGGTATAATAGGAAATGGAAAAGAAGGGTGAGACTCAAAACACATTTTAGACACAGGATAGTGTTTGTGGTGGTTGATTGAAGGTGATGACGAAGACTGAGTTGAGAGGCAGCATCTCTGGTGAGCACAGTGGTCACACCAAAACCAGGACCCCACAAGTGTGTCCACACTGTGGACACCAGCCTGTGTTCTCCACATGTAAGCACGTTCGTCTGCATGTGCATGTCAGTGAAGCACAGGCCTGTAAAAACAGACAAAAATGAGAAGCTAGATTTCCAGGCCCTGCATCTGTCCTTGATTTTATTTTTCAATAAAAGGAAAAAAAGGTTCTGTTTATAGTTCTTGAAAAGTCTCTAGAAGGAGTTTGGTTTGGCTCCTGTAGTAACTTGGATATATCAGTTATGGCACTTATAAGAATGTTTTGAAAGGGGTAAAAACCTATAAAGTCATCTTATTTTTTAAATTCAAAAATAATTGCCTCTGAATGAACCATGACACTTTCTCATCTGTGTTACCATTGATTGCTCTGTTTTTCATTGTTAACAAGGTGCTGCTGGATCAATAATGAGATAAAATGGTGCATCCTATTGATTTACTGTAACTGAAAAGTTAGCCCATTATTTTTAATAAGGAGATCAAATATTTGTGACCTGAACTTTTCTTTCCCCTTTGTAAGCCATCTTAATCATTTTCCTTTGAAAAGAAATAATTCTTAGTGCTGGGAATATTGATTGTCAAGTATGTGTATGTGGGCTCACTTTGTTTTCACGTTACTGCTTGTGTCTAAGAGGGAAACAAAACAGCAGTTTGCAGTAGGACTGTTTAGGATCTATTTAGACAGTTCTCTTAGCAATTTAGATTGTTAAGTTATATGACTATAATGGGAGGTACTTCAAAGCAAGAAAGAAAATTTAAATTGAAGAACGTTGGTCACATTCTTCAGTTTGTGTTTTAGGTTTAATCCTGTGGTGTCTCCAAAGGGCAGAGATAACAAGGCCAACCCAGACCTTCATGGTGGGATCAGTTCCCAGATGGCTGGCAGAGAGCTTTCTTTTTGCTGTATCATCTTTTGAATTAACCAGTTGGACCTGTTTCCAGGTTTCCTAGTATTTGGAATTCACCGATGGACAAGAGCAGTTAGACCAGCTGTTGGGTTTAGGCACTGTCAGTAATGTTCAGAGACTTACCCAGGCATTCACAGCCTTAGGAGTGAGGACCACTGAGACCTGTGCCCGTGGGAAGTCAGCAAATCCACTGTGATGGTCGTTCACATTCCCCTGACATTGTTGCCGCTGTCCTGGGGCACGATCACAAACCAACACGGGCAGATTTTGTCTCGTTACTGTAGTGATACACCTGTTCTGTTGATGCTCCCAAAGATTTTCTTTACTGACTTATTTATGACATATGTAGGTCTTGAGAGTTCTGTTCAATAAGCTTTGACAATTTTTGCACCTGTGTAATCACCAGCCAAAGCCAGAAATAGAACATTTCTGTCACTCAGTTCTCTCATGCTGCTCTCTGGTCAGCTCCTCCTGCCATAGAGTTCCTCTTCTGAATCTGATCACTGTAGAATAGTTTTGCCTGTTCTAGAAGTTTATATAAATGAAACCAACACTGAAAACTCTTTTGTATCTTTCTTCTTTTACTCAAAATAATGTTTTTAAGATCCATGAAGTTGTAGATTTATTTGCAGTTTACTCCTTTTTATTTCTGAAGAGTTATTCCATTGTATGAATGTACCACAATGTGTTCTTCCCAGAATGCTTTTGAGGAAAACTTATCAGTGGCTTCATATAGATGTAAGAATATAAACATGTTGAATGAATAAATTTCTTAAGTTACACCTCTTTATAGGAAGTATATATTTTACAGGTACATAAAGTACTTCTAAATTATCTGGCTAAAGTTGAGATCATGAAGGAAGAAGTTGGCATTTAAAAAAACTTTTTCTATTAAAATTTTAAATTATATAAAAAATGTACAGCACAGAGTATAATAATAGCTAATATTTAGATTTAATTGTAGCCGTTTTGCCACATTTTTCTTTGTTCTTAATTTTCTTTTTCTTAAGAATTTTAAAGTAGCTTATAGACATCATGGCATTTTTTTCCTTGAATATTTACTATATGTCTCTAAAAGGACATTTCTCTAATTAACCACAATGCCTTCATTGTTATGCCTAAGAAACTACTAATCATTCCTTAATATTGATATGGATATTTCATAGTGATAGCTGATAACTTTTTTCCCTTAGTTATGTTATGAAATTTTGGTATTTCACAGGAAGAGAAAAAAGCAGCATCGGAAAAGAAGGCAGTGGTGGCCACGTCAACAAAAGGACAGGAGGAAAGTGCTCAGAAAGCTAAAGACGTGGCTTCTCCTCCCTCAGACGCGAACGAGGCCAAGAGGAGGCTCCCGCTGGGAGCGTCCGTCTCCTCTGTGCGTGTTGATTATGAGGCCTTTGAAGTTGGCACCGGACAGGCAAGTCAACATGCTGACTCAGGCTGTGTGGTTTATGTTGGAATCACTTGCCTGGGTTATTTGGGCGACTTTAAATTCTTTAAATATTTATTCAACAATTTTTTCAGGGGAGGGTGGAGAAAGCTGATTTTCTCTTAATAAAAACGGCTTGCTTTCATAGTGTTAGAAATAAGAGATTGAATGTGTACTGAACATATCACTTCGCCTTTGAAATTGTCTCTGTTTAAGTCTTTTCACCCCTCAGTTTTATAGTGTTAAGTGTCTCAGCCACTAGTAATAGAAGTGGTGATAGAAAATTATTTTCAGAGTATGCTTAAACTTTTTTACTACTCACAGTTCTTCCCTGAGGGAAATAGTTTCTGTAAAAGCCTACCAAATAGTTGATAATGCTGCATTTAATGATAAACTTGTTTCACAGTGGCTTAAAAGTATTAAAATCTTTTTAGAGAAGGTTACTTTCAATATATTTATAGTTGTATGGTTCTAATGGTTACTTTCAGTTTATTTATAGTTGTATGGTTCTAATCTCATAAGTGAGTTCATGACTGATTTAAAGAAGGCAGAAAATATTGCTGGATGTTTGATATAGCCTATTCAAGCTTTTAAGCCTAATTCATTCATAAAATCTGCATTTAAAGGGATTTTATTTATTTATTTAATTTACTTATTTGGCTTGCCTACTCCAGAACACATGAGCTCAGTAGTTACGACTGGCAGGCTCAGTTGCCCTATGGCATGTGGGATCTTAATTCCCTGACCAGGGATCAAGCCTGCGTTCCCCACATTGCAAGGCTTGCAAGGTGGATCCTTAACCACTGGGTCACCAGTGAAGTGAAAGTTGCTCAGTTGTGTCTAACTTCTTGTGGCCTCATGGACTATTGCCTGCCAGGCTCCCCTGTCTATGGAATTCTCCAGGCCAGAGTCCTGGAGTGGGTCGCTGTTCCCTTCTCCAGGGGATCTTCCCAACTTAGGTCTCCCGCATTGCAGGCAGATTCTTTACCATCTGAACCACCAGGAAAGTCCACAAAAATGTCTTCTTAAAACATGAGCAAACTTGAACAGACTCTAGGAAATAAGGAAAGGACATACTTTCTCAGCTGCATGTGAAGGCTGGAGTGTAGAAGGTTTGTGGAACCAGGGCCTCCCCATCACTGGGACACTCTCACCGCCTGCTTCTCCTTGGAAGTGTTGGCTTCTGTGAACGTGGAATTGTGGGTGTTGGTGGTTCTGGACTCCTCTCTTCATAGCTTCATCACCATAGAGGTGAAGGAATCTACCTAATAGGTCCAGTTAAGAAACTTTTAAGGAAGGATTTTATTTGACCTGACTTGAGTCTCAGGTCCATTCTGGACCAATTCTTATTGCCTGGGCAGTGGGGAATGGTTTGATTGACCCAGTCCAGGTCACATGCCATCTCCTTTGTTACCCAGAGGGTTGTTGTGGAAATCCAGTGTGCATCATTCATGCCAGAAAGCCAGGAAATACTGATTAAGGAAAAGATGAGGGGAAAAAAAAAAATCTCATAATCTCCTTAACCATGACTAATTACCATAAGCAGTTTGAACAAGGCCTTCTGGACTCTTGAGCATATATTTACATATCTGTTTTAATAAAAATGGAAAATACTAGGACATTATACAGGTCTCCCTTGACTTATGATGGGGTTATGTCCTGATTAACCCATTATAACCTGAGAATACCCAAAGTCAAAAATGCACTTAATACACCTAACCTGCCCAGCATCAGAACATTAAACATTAAATGTGCTCAGAACACTTAACATTAGCCTACAGTTGGGCAGAATTACCCAACACAAAGCCCATTTTTAAAATAGGCTGCCATAACAAACTGTCACAAGCTGGGTGGTCTTAATCACCATAAACTTACTGTCTCACAGTCCTGGAGGCTGGAAGTCCACGACGCAGGTGTCGGCAGGGCCTTGCTGCCCTCTGAAGCCCTGAAGGGGCACCCCGCCCTGCCTCTTTCCCTTCTGATGCCTTGCCGGCAGTTGTCAGCATCCTTTGGTTTATGTGCTTCACCCCACCACCCCGCCCCATTCTTCCGTTTTCACGTGGTCGCCTCCCTTTGTCTTCACTTCCCTTCCCTGTCTCTGTGTCCAGGGTTCTCCTTTTTATAATGACACCAGTCACTGGATTTAGGGCCCACCTTGATGCTGTAATGATTCTATTTCCAAAGAAAGTCTGAGGTACTGGTACAGTTCTCTTTGGGGGAAAACATTCAACCCATAATATTAGACCTGTAGGCAGTTTTTCACTCTGTTAAGCAATCCAGTGATAAACAGTTTTAAACCAATTTTCTGTGAACATTTTTTATTCTTTCTTGCAGTAACTGGAAGTATTTATAGCTGGGCCAAAAGCCATGAACACGAGAATGTTAAGTTACTGCTACTTGCCCCTGGAAAGTTTGTACTCCCACTGGCAGCTTATAAGACTGCCTCTCTCTCCTCCTCCTTGCTAGTACTATCATTCTTGTTTAAAAATGTTGTATTCTTACTCATAACTTCTTCTAAAGAAATAGTTTTTTTACATGCAAATAGGAGTTTTTAATTTTGTTTTTTTAGTATTTTATTTATGTGCTAACTGTATCTCACTGTATTTCTTTGAGCACTAGAGAGGCTAGATATTTTGTCATCTGTTTTTAATGCTTTTTTTTGATGATGTACTAGAGTACCTGTTTTTCTATTGGGTTGCTTTTCTCTTTACTGGTACTGAAGAATTCTTTATATATTAGGGATATTGGCCCCTTCGTGTAAATATTTTTTCCAGTTTATAATTTTTTTAACCTTATTTTTTTTTTTTTAGTTTAAGAAAAAACTTTATTTTACAAGTGAAAGTTTGGAAAAGTAACAAAAATAACAAGTAACAAAATAGTAAAATGGGATATTTTCTGTGATTGAAAAATATGAAAATGTACAAACTGTATTTGTTGGGCAAATCAGTATTTAGTTCTTAATTCCAAACTGAAGTTTATATTATATAATATTTAGAGCAAAAAATCTTGGAAGAAAACACACATTCACAGTATACAAAAGGATTGCTTCCTCCCCTTCTTCTTTATCCTGAGGGAAGAGCTAGTGAACTTAAATTTAGGCATTTAATAAGAAAAACTTTAATTTAGCAGATGTGTAAGATTGCTTTTTCTAACCTGTTAAAAATTTAAGTTCACTAGCTCTAACCTTATTTTTTTTTCTGGAACTGAGACAAGATGCATAATCTTGAGAGCACCTTCTTTGTGGTCCCCATCAGTAGCAAAAACTATTCAAAAAAAAATTTGAATTTGCAAATTTATGGGCAAACCAAGGGTTGTGAAGTCTAGACTTTGTTAGAGGGGCAGCCTAGTTAGTAGAAAGAGCTTTGAATTTGGGGTTAGATGTCACGTCATTCTGCCACTCACCATGTGCTCCTGGGTAAGTGATGTCCGTCACCTACTTGGGCTTCACTGTCTTTGTCTGATACGTGGGCATGAGGGTCCCTGCCATGCCCTCTGCTCTCAGCGGATCTCTGTCATGCCCTTGATTATGCCATTGATTGTTCTTTATTCTCAGGATACTGAAATGATGAAGACACACGTTCTGTCCCTGAGCAGTAAACAAGAGCTTTGTAAACTATAGAGAGCTGTCCGAATGTGGGTGCTTTCTCTTACACTAACAGTTCTCTGTGAGCTGAAAGGCTACATGTGTGCTTCCCCACACAGGAGCTCTTTGGGGATAAATCATCTTTCTAATGGAGAGAAACATGCGCAATGAATGAGGATGGTGGTTATAATAGAAGTCACAGTCATTGGATGCTTAAAATATGCCAAACACCTTATGTGGATTTGATTATTAAGTGTGGTTTTTCAACCACACTATGAGTTTGGCATTGCTATGATTCCCATTTTATAGATGAGGAAACAGGTGGAGGCAAGAGAGATTGAGAAACTTGCCTGAAGACACACAGTAAGGAGTGGAGTCAGGGCTCAAACCCAGGCAGTTTGATTCTAGAGTCTGCAGTTTTGACCACATTTATAACTAACATAGAGATGATACTTCTGTACACTATATATTTTATGCTTTATACAATAAGTGAAAGTCTAGTCAGAGGATGTAATAGTGGATAAAGATTTTAGAGGGAAATTTTTTGGTCCTTTTGTGCTAGCAGCAACTGTCCATCACAGTGATCAGTAGCATCGTAAGCCACACCTGACAGAGCATCATCTGTATTGGGGTGCTTTTAATTAAGTGCAGTTTCAGTTGAACCTTTGATATTTGTATTTCATGACATTGAAATGACTGTCTTTCATTGTTTTCTGATTCTTCCTAGGTTTCTGTTGTTTACAGCGCCTTAGACTTTGAACCAGAGATTTTCTTTGCCTTGGGATCTCCAATTGGTATGTTTCTCACTATTCGAGGAGTGGATAGGATAGATGAAAACTACAGGCTTCCTACCTGCAAAGGATTCTTCAATATTTATCACCCAGTGAGTGACTTGCATTTTCTTCTGCTTTGAAAAAGACAAAGCACTAGTCCTCTTTATCCTGATAGAATCTCAGATTCTTAGGAATTAATACTGATTTTGATTTTGTACAACTCAGCCCTCTGACCTAAAAAATACAGTCTGATACTTTGCGATAAACTTTTCTACCAGAAAACCTTTGTTCAAGGAAATGATTCCTTCACTTTGTTTGCAAAGTAATTTTCTTCACAAATTGAAAAGTCTTCTTATAATTACCAGTATTTGAATAAGGTGTGAAAAAAAAAAATCTCTGGTTTGCCAGTTATCTGTTTGCTCACTTGACTAAGATATATACTTCAAAACAGCTTTCCATAAATTTCTAATTCTTCTGTTTATAGCTTGATCCAGTGGCGTATCGATTAGAACCTATGATTGTACCAGATTTGGACCTCAAGGCAGTTCTCATTCCACATCACAAAGGCAGGAAAAGACTTCATTTAGGTAAAAAGCCAATGCTTTTTCCTTCCTGTCATTTTGTGATCTCTCATTTAATGATTTGTGTTCTTCCTGTCATTTGTAATAAGTTATGAGCATTTTAACACTAAGCTTTACTTATTTAGGTGCCTACTATGTTCAGAACCTGTTTACTAAATATTTGGAGGAGCTATAAAGTTATGAAAGAGTTTCTTCTCCTTGATGATTTCTTCTTGATACTATTCTAGTTGTTGATATAATGAGGAATAGGGGAAGTTGGTAATAAAGTGAGATGCATACATTTTGATAAAATTTGGTAATAGTTTTTGGAATTGGGAAGCAGAGTAATTTTTGAACTAAAGACCAAACCATCAAGAAATAAATTTTGATGCTCAGTCAAGTGAGCTGTTTTTTCCTTGGTAACTATAAATAAACTTTTTCTTTTAAAAAAATTTTATTGGACAAAATGGATTGATAATAGTTCCAAGTAGGGTTTAGGTTTCTTTTATGGCTATTAATGGTGTATATTACTTCTTATTCATAGGTTTAAAAGAAGGAAAAGTGATCATGCCCTCTTACTTAAAATTTTTGTTCTTTTTTTTCTTTAAGCTTGCATTATGCTTTTCAAACATAATTAACTTTTGAAGTTAAAATGAGAAATTTGATACTTTGATATTCTTAAAAGTTTGAATTAAAATATTTATTAGACAAAAGTAGAAAAAGTAAAGGGGCAGTAGTTTCTTCATTTTTAAATTAGATTACATTGTGATTATATCAGAATCTCAAATTCTCAAAACCATTCACCAATACTTTTAAAAAAACAGTCATCTTTTTAGTCTTGTGGGCCCATTTTTTGACGTATAGTATAAAAAAAGGCCCATAAATGTGCTTATACATTTTTATGGTATTTGAAATCTGTCTTTTTTTTCTTTTTTTGGAGAGAGGAAATGTATAGGTTTAAGCTGGATCAAGTTTAGTCATTAAAAAAATGATCGAAATACAAAAAAAAAAGAAAGAAAAAAAAATGATCGACTAAGACTCCACAGAACATTTTAACATGTTGAGAGTTCTTGGCTGAGAAACTCCCGTGTATTTGACATTTAAGAGAAGAATAAGAGGTCTTATCTCGTTTGAGAGTAGTGTAACCTGTGTTTTAATTTCTGTGGTGCAGAATTTTACCCAGTAACTAATACCTTGTTATGTCATCTTAATCTCCTTAGAGTTGAAAGAAAGTCTCTCTCGTATGGGATCTGATTTGAAGCAGGGTTTCATTAGCTCTCTGAAAAGTGCTTGGCAGACATTAAACGAGTTTGCCCGTGCTCATACCTCTTCAACTCAGTTGCAAGAAGAATTGGAGAAGGTAGCCAATCAGATCAAAGAAGAAGAAGAAAAGCAAGTAGTTGAAGGTAAATTTGACATTTAAGGCATTTTCCAGTGCAAAAATTTTTTGTGAACAAAGCACACAAAAATTATTTGATGATGCTTTTCCATTATAGTCCTTTTTGTTGAAATGTAGAGGCTCTTCCTATAAAGGAAAATCTGTTTGGACAAACTACTTCGAAATGCATGTCATCCTTCCTTTTTAAACTAGGTTTTGGGCTGATAGTTGCAGGTTTTACTCTGCTGATGTTTAGTTGCTAAGTCGTGTCCGACTCTTTGCAATCCCATGGACTGTAGCCCGCCAGGCTCCTCTGTCCATGGGATTCTCCAGGCAAGAATACTGGGGTGGGTTGCCATTTCCTCCAGGGAATCTTCTGACCCAGGGATTGAACCTGCATCTCCTGCATCTCCTGCATTGGCATGAAGGTTCTTTACCCACTGAGCCACTTGGGAAGCCCAGGTTTTACTGTACAGGCTTTAAATCTTGTTGAGATTCGTAAGGCCAGAGTGGAATGTCGGAGTTGAGAACTAAGTTGGTATTCGGGCGTTTGAATGACTCCCTGTGAGAAGAACTCTCCTGGTTGTGTCTGACTTGTCACTGTAGACTGTACGTGCAGTGTCAGCTCGTTGTGCCGTGACGTCTTTGATTCTTTCAGGTTCTAATTCTGTTTCCTTTCTCTCTACAATGCTCTCTCACCCTTTTTCTTCAAAACTCCTGTCAGCTGGTTGGCTCGCTCTCCTCTCTCCCGGGCAGCCAGCCCCTCTCCCCCAGGCTCTTTGGAGGAATGGGAAGTGAGCCTGGTAGCTCCCCAGGCTGCTGCGTGTGTCAAGCAATTTTCTCTTGAGCCCAGAAAGTCAGCTAAAGTCAGAGGATAATGATTAAGTGATTGACTTTGATATTGAAATGGTTTGAATTCTAGCAGAAAAGATTGTTGAAAGTCCAGATTTTTCCAAGGATGAGGACTACTTAGGAAAGGTTGGAATGTTGAATGGAGGCCGTCGAATTGACTACGTTCTTCAAGAAAAGCCAATAGAGAGTTTTAATGAATATCTTTTCGCTCTTCAGAGTCACTTATGCTATTGGTAAGTATTTACCTTTGATAGTGTTCATGTGCCAGCACATACTGCAGTTCTGTGACATTCTTGCTTAATTAGCATTTGTTACGGAATATTAATTTGAATGCCCATATATTCAAAATCAGTGTTTTACCACATTAGCTTAGTTATCCACAAGATGGCAGCATGTCACCTGTGTTTGACCAAAGACCTTTGGTACTTGCATGTATTGTTGGGAGACATTTTGGAGTGGGAATGGTAGGGACTTTGAATGCTATCCTTTCATATATCCTCTGTCACCAAGGAGAATGGCAGCACAGCTGTTTTGTTGCTGATCAGTCTTTATCCATTTTTTAAGGAAAGCTCTGAGATTATACAACTTTGTTTTCATTTGCCCTCCTTAGGTAAAGTTGAACAGAACCAAAGCTGCCTTTCTACCTTTATGCATAGAGGTTAATTTCTCATTATCTCTTAAGTAAATGTGCTTTTCTTTTTAATAGGGAATCAGAAGATACTGCTCTGTTATTACTTAAAGAAATTTATCGAACAATGAACATTAGTCCAGAACAGCCCCAGCATTGATTGGACTTCCAACTTCACTGTGTGAGTTTATCTTTATTGTGTGTATAAATTCTGAAGGCTTCATTCTGAGGCTTTTTTTTTTTACTGCACCCTGCACATAGGATCTTAGTTCCTTGACCAGGGATCAACCCTGGGCCCCCTTTGTTGGGAGCAGTCTTAACCCCTGGACTACCAGGGGAGTCCCATGTCTTTCTCTTCCTCTCTTACTCATATGGCAAAACCTAAATCCTAGTAAACCCTTACTCTGAACCTCACTCAAGTAGCAGCACATGGCCAGAGAAAAGTCAGGCAATTATGCTAACCGTACTTGCTTCAAATCTATGACCAAAGCATCCAGTGGGCAGTCAAGCCTGCAGTATTGTTCTGCCACACTTTGCTGGTAAATTCCCTTCCCCACACTGAGGTGACTGTTATTTTGCTCCTCTCTCTGCTCACATTTCCCACAGCCCTTGACCCTGACCCTACTCTCTCACAGTTCGGGGAGAAGCCAGAGAACCCCGCTCTGACCACCACCAACTTTACCCACTCTTCTTACCTTTGTATTTTTGTGATTTTCCTGCATCCACCCACCCATCCATTTGTCCATCCATCCACCCACCCAGCATCTTTCCATCATTTGCTGAGCACCTTACTTGCCTGCTAAGTGCCTAGGCCCTGAGGGTTACAGCAATGGACCACACAGTCTCTGCCCTCAAGGATCTTCTTTCCTCTAGGGGAGGACAGACAGTAAATGAACAATGGAAGTGAGTCAGATGGTTAAAAATAGAGCATCAGGATAAGGGGAGAGGGAATACCTTCGAGATGGGAACAAGTTGCTGTTGTATGTAAAATGGCAGGGGACATCCTTAATGATAGAATGTCATTGAAGCAGCTGAGCCAGGTAGATATCTGGGGGAAGAAGATCATCTCAGACAGACAGAATATATATCAGAGCAAAAGAGCTGCTTCATCCTTTTTAGTGATTCCACCACAGTTTGTTTTTGTTTTTTTTTTCCATTTATTTTTATTAGTTGGAGGCTAATTACTTTACATCATTACAGTAGTTTTTGTCATACATTGAAATGAATTAGCCATGGATTTACATGTATTCCCCATCCCAGTCCCCCCTCCCCCACCACAGTTTGTTTTAACCATTCCTTACCATTGGACATTTGGGTTTACTAGTATGAACAGTGCTTCAGAGAAGCATTATATTTATTTATTTATTTTTCATTTATTTTTATTAGTTGGAGGCTAATTAAATTGGAGGCTGTATTGTAGTGGTTTTTGCCATACTAGAGATGCATTATATTTAATAGTTGTATTTCATTCATAGTTCTTTTTATTAAAATCCTTAATTTATCTACCATTGTTGCATGTTTAGGTGATTTTCCAATTTTTCTCTATTGTAAATAATCCTTAACATGTAGTATCTACTTTTTGTGCATTTCTGACTGCTTGGCATAAATTCCTAAATCTAAGAGTAGTCACATTTTAAAAAGATTTTTGATGTGTATTTATTGGGAAGTTGTATTTCGGAAGGGTTGCAGAAGTTTCATAGCTGCTGTCAATATAAATGCTAGTTTTTCTCTACCCTTGTCCATATTGGGTATTGCTGTTTTTTAAAGTTTTGCTAATTTGATAGCTAGAAATTATTATGCGTACATGCTAAGTCACTTCAGTCATGTCCGACTCTTTGCCGTCCTATGGACCGTAGCCCTCCAGGCTCCTCTGTCCATGGGATTCTCCAGGCAAAATTACTGGAGTGGGGTGCCATGCCTTCCTCCAGGAGATCTTCCCCACCCATGGATCAAACCCACGACTCTTTTGTCTCCTTCATTGGCAGAGGGGTTCTTTACCACTAGCACCACCTGGGAAGCCCAGAGGTTGTTAACATCATTGTTTCATTTTGCATTTCTGTTACTAGTGAAATTAAGCATGTTTAGTGTTTTTAACTGGCCATTTCTTTTTTTGTCAATTGCCTATTTTTGACCTTTATGCTTTTTTCTGGAGGTGTGGGGTTATGATATTTTTGCTTCTTACTGATTTATAGTTATGATAGTTAAAGAAATTAACATTTTGTCATTACAGTTTTTTTTGAGTCTGGCATTTGCCTTCTAATAAATAAATACTCCCTTTTATTTTGGGGGGATAGGGTCAGGGAGCATGTTTTAAAAATGTGAAGGCCAGTCTTTTAATATTATTTAGATAATTAGATTTATTTTCTTTTAGTTTTTATATGTTTTTGTTTTTTCACTTGACTTTATAGTTTTGAAGGATATGGTATAGAGAGGAATTTAACTTTTTTCTTAAATATTTAATCTTTTTTGCCTGTGCCATATATTGAATAATGTACCTTTTTGTTGTTGGTTTGATATTTTTTACGTGTGCTGTTTTGACTTTTTTTTATTCATACACCCAATATTTGTTTTCTAGGTTTTCTAACATGTCTTCTTTTGACTTATTTATCTGTCTACCATATTTTACTGATTTCAAGTTACGTATTTTTTGCATTTCAGCATCTTTACATCTGGAATGCATCTTAAAAAGCAGCTGTTGCCTTAATGAAAGTTGAATTCTCTCTGAGAGGGTTTGAATTTTCTTCTACCAGTCACTGGGGGGCACTGCTAGTCTGAGTCTTTTGAAACTAACTTCTCTGCTTGAGATTTTCTTGGCCTGTGCTGATAGTGTGCACTCAGGTCATAAAATCTGCAGGCTGGTGGGGGTGGAGGCACCAGGTCAGTATCAAGGAATTTCTCCCCCTTCCTGTTGTCAGGGAAGTGGTCTGTAGCATCTTTGCATTCTTTCTGGAGGAAGCATTATTATTTTTATTACTATATTTTTACCCCTCATTGAGGCTGTTTGGGATTTGATATCCCCACTTTTTGTGAGGGTCTCTGTGCCTTTTAGACTCCCTACCCTGGGCATCTTTTCTTTGCATGATGCATAAAACAATGTTGCATCTTACAATTGACAACGTCTTAGATTCAGTGAAAGTTTTTAATATCTGGTAGTCCACTTTCTTAGTATACCATAGTCTTGGATATTATTCTAAATGAATTTTGAAATGATTTAAATTCCCCTGACATTCTTTCTGCACAAAACAAAGCAGAACAAACAAAATCCAAACCATAGCAGTTCTAGGACTGTGACATCATCACCTGCTATGAAAAATTAAGACCCTTTCATTTTACACATGATTTGTTCACTGTAATTGTTTTGTTTCTTCTTATACATGGTTGTAAAACTTAGGCAAGAGCTTAGTTCCTAACAGTATACTGACACTATAAAATAATTTAAAATCTTAACTGTCCTATACATAGTTCATTCAAGCATTGACAGTTTTGCTGAATTTTTTTTGTCCTTTAATTTTAGAATCACTCTTTAAAAAGCCTCAGATTAACCTGACAGATAATTCACTTTATCTTTTGCCTTTTATTTTTTGTACTCATTTTGTTATGAAGATTATTAAGCTAGTTGACCTCACTGAACACTCCCTGATGCCCTTCTGTCCCTCAAGAAGGCCTGTCTGAGGACTGTGTTCACCGGCCGTGTTCTTCCAGGCAGTTTGCAGTGTCCGTTTGTTGCTTGACAATGTGTTCTTTCATTTCAGAAAGGAATGACATTGAGTTTTTGTGTTATGTCTGTTAAGTTTGTAAAGTTGACCGAGGATTCTTTTTTTCTTTTCAAGATTCTCTTGTCTTTACAGAAGCTTGCAGTCTAAATTATAGTGCCAAGAAAATCCTCGGAGGACATTCCCAGTCCTCTCCTGGGCTGGCTGACAGAGAAGTGATCCATCGACAGTTCCTGTGCTGTCATTCTCAGATGTAGGGGTTCATTTTAAAGAAAACATGCAGAACAAAAAGACAATGAAAAAAATCAGTACTGCATTTGGACTGTGTAGATGAGAAAAAGAAATGTTTAAAATGATGCAGTTTAAAATTCCTCAGATCAGTTTAATTGTATAGTTGTCAAAGTAATATGTGATATTAATGAAGAATATTTGTCGCATGCAAACGGTTGTTTCTTTTTCCTAAACTATTGTCAGTGGTCTATTAAACTTGCATTTTTAAATTAATGTAGTATGTTCTACAGACTTCTCAAGAAACTATAATAATACAGTTTTTTAAAGATTTATGTTCAACTTTTAAAATGTGAATTATAGTTTGGGCTGCTTTAATGCAGGGTTATTTGTATTTGTTAAGCAGAAGTAACCAAAATCACTTCTGTTCCAAGCTCCACTGTGGTCTTGGAGCCTTCCAGGCCGTTACCGGGATGAGAGTGGTGAGAGGAAGTGAGACGCTTCTCACTTCATGGAAGTCCTGTGAATTCTTTCCCAGCATCGCTTCTGCTAGCAGCTGGGAGCAAGCAAGAAGTTTCTCCATTTTATCACTTATGGTAGCTGTGCAGTCGCCTTATTGCTGAAGTTGCAGTTAATATGAGAACCACAGTAGAATTTTTTTGGGTTTTGGGTTTTTTTGCCTTCTATTAATTTCACTTATACCAAAGTATTAGAAAGTATGAACTGTATGAACTTCTAGACTATAGCTCTACTTCATGAAAAGACTGTTCTGTTATATTTTACTTTGTTTTACTGTAACTTCAGATTATCTAAATATTTTCCTAATACTACATGGGAATGCTGATTTGCTTTTGTTATGCAGTAGGAACATTTTACACTGTTTACATAGTTCTCATGGAACATAGAATTTTTTGAAAGTCACATATGATACACATTTTTTGTGTATATATATATTAGTGTGAATAAAACAGTAACATCAGTGAATTTTTCTAAAGCAGAAAACTTCTGTAATTTTCTTGTCTTCCTTAGAAGTATTCTTTTGAGTTCAGTGTTTATTTACTTTTCATTGTGAGCACCTGCTCTATAGTTAATGTCTAACTATAGCATTTGCTCCTAATAATAGAATTAGGACAGTAGAGTTTTTGAACTGCAGCTGACCCCAGACAGCATACGTTTCAACAACCTTATTCTGCATCCAAGGACACGACACTAAATGCCTTTCTCAGGCTGCTGGTGGCAGATCTGGGCTGGAGTACGGTTCCACCCGCTCCTTTTGGCCTTCATTTCTCGACACCAGTGCTATTACTTTTCACTTAATTTCCTCCTAACTTCCCCAACTGATGAAATAAGAGTTATTTATGTATATTTTAATAAAATCCAGTTTGATTTTTCAACTTAACGCCTGGTTTTGTCTGTATTGTTTAACCTATATCTTCTGAACATTGAGCAGAGGAGAAGAAACACTTGAACCAGTGTCCATAGTAGAAACATACACCAGTGCAGTTTTAGGAATCTTGTGATTTTAACACTTTAGAAGATATAAAGTAGAATTTGGGGGCGTGTATTTATATCCCTCTTCAGTTTCTTCAAAGAAAAAAAAAACCTAAAGTCAAAACAGTAAGTAGGTCTGAGGGCAGAGTCTCTTTATTAGCACAGTCTTGTCACAAAGTAAGGCTCTTTGCAAATATTTGTGAATAAAGCGATTTTAAAAATTAGAAGTAGAATTTAAATAGAGACCTTAGAATGACTGTTCAGACCAAACCTTTCACAAATTACATATTTTAATTTTGCATTCTTTTTAATATATTTATTATTTTTGTCTGCACAGGTATTTGTTGCTGCTCTTGGGCTTTCTCTAGTTGTGGTGCAAGGGCTTCTCACTGTCACGACTTCTCGTTGCAGAGCATGGACTCTAGGTGCTCAGGCTGCGGTAGTTGCTGCCCACAGGCTTAGTTGCTCTGAGGCATGTGGAGTCTTAACTAGACTAGGGATTGAACCCTTGTTCCCTGCACTGCAAAGGTGAATTCTTAAGCCCTGGACCACCAGGAAAGCTCCCCATTTAAAAATTTTAGATGAGATTGTAGCTGTTGAGTAAAGCCTGGCCTCTCCTCTTCCCCAGCAGCTTGTCCTCTCTCAGGACCCTCCTGCCCAGCCTTAACCTGGTTTGATGCTCTCATTTTCTTCTGATGAGGGAAGTCAAGTCTCGAGTGATCCTGAAATCATTTCATATGCAGAGTTTAGGACTAAAGTCAAAAAGTGTCAGTGTCTGAAATTGAAGGTCAGAGAGTTGTAAAATTGATAAGGATAACCTAGGTCTGGTTTCTTTTATTTTTCTTCCTAAGATGATTTTTATTTATTTATTTTTATTAATTGGGGGCTAATTATACAATATTGTAGTGGTTTTTGCCATACATTGACATGAATCAACCATGGATTTACATGTGTTCCCCATCCTGAATCCCCCTCCCACCTCCCTCCCCATCCCATCCCATCCCTCTGGGATAAGAAAGCTATGGTACATATACACAATGGAATATTACTCAGCCATTAAAAAGAATACATTTGAATCAGTTCTAATGAGATGGATGAAACTGGAGCCCATTATACAGAGTGAAGTAAGCCAGAAAGATAAACACCAATACAGTATACTAATGCATATATATGGAATTTAGAAAGATGGTAACGATAACCCTATATGCAAGACAAAAAGAGACACAGATGTATAGAACAGACTTTTGGACTCTCTGGGAGAAGGTGAGGGTGGGATGATCTGAGAGAATAGCATTGAAACGTATATTATCAAGTGTGAAATAGGTCTGGTTTCTTAACGTAGCCGTAGTAAGAGGAGAGTTACCTTCCAAGACTGATGGGCCTGTGTGTTTTGTGATTTCACCAGATAAGGATGTTTCTCAAAACCAGAGTGTGGCTATAGTACTGATAAAAGAAAACTTGACAGATTATATTGATTTTTGAGGTAAGTCTTGAGTATGTTCCTGGAAAGGTGTGCTTTACATAGACCCTTGATAATGAGGACATAAAGCATAGACAGCACTATCCTCAAGGGATGATCCTCTATTCAACATAGCAACTCACAGCACTATAAATAGAGTGCTGGAGATGAGGACTGTCCTGGAAATTCCAGCATCGTTAATCTTGGTATTTACTGTTGTTTCAGGTTTTTGACTTGAGGCATCTAACTTCCTTAGTGTTGAGCCTCATTTCACTAAACAGCATTCTTGTGGTGACTTGCTTTCCACGTAGATCTTCCCGTCTGGGAAGAGGGTGCCTTGAGCTGCAGACACTGAATGCTCTGATTTTGCTTCAAGTTAATGGTTCTCATTGTGACAATAATTTGGCACTGGTTAGTATGAGTTATTAATAGTTCCCCAGGGCAGGTCTTCTAAGGCAACTTGGTAGAATTTAGTTCTTTTACAAGTTATGACAAACCTAGATAGCATATTAAAAACAGAGACATTACTTTGCTGACAAAGTGTCTGTCTAGTCAAAGCTATGGTTTTTCCAGTAGTCATGTATGGATGTGAGAGTTGGTCTATAAGGAAGGGTGAACGCCAAAGAATTGATGCTTTTGAGCTGTGGTGTTGGGAGAAGGCTCTTGAGAGTCTCTTGGACTGCAAGGGGACCAAGCCAGTCCATTCTAAAGGAGATCAGTCCTTGGTGTTCGTTGGAAGGACTGATGCTGAAGCTGAGGCTTCAATACTCTGGCCACCTGATGCGAAGAGCCAATTCATTAGAAAAGACTGATGCTGGGAAAGATTGAAAGCGGGAGGAAAAGGGGACGACAGAGGATAAGATGGTTGGATGACATCACTGACTCCATGAACATGAGTTTGAGCAAGCTCTGGGAGATGGTGAAGGACAGGGACATCTCTGGGAGATGGTGAAGGACAGTCGAGCATGCTGCAGTCCGTGGGGTCACAGTCAACATGACTGAGAGACTGAACAACGAGCTGAGGTGCTGACATGACATTTCTGCTCTTGTCTGTCTCCCTGCAAAGCACCGGATGGATCGTCAGTTGACTTGTCTCCTTGCTATTTCTAAGACTTAAAACAGGTATTAGTCTTTTTCTGGTATTTCACCTCTAAAGTGAGCTTAGCAGAATCTTGACAGTATATTAAAGAGCTCTGGTTGCCCACCTGCCTTTGTGTCCAAGCTCTCTACCTCTTAGCTGTGGGACCCACGCAAGGTCGTTTTCTCCTAAGCTCTTGGCAAAGGGTTACTGGTCAGTTTCCTCTTTCATGAAATTCCTCAACTTCACAGTTGTGAGGCTTAAACAAAAATATGAGTAAGGAGAGTATAGCGGTTCTGGGCTTTAATAAGCACTCAGAACATTAGCTAATTATCACTACTGTTGCTCTTGTTATCATGAGCACTCAGACTCAGGGAAGACCCATGTCTTTGTGCCACTTGCAGTCCTCCCTGGGCTGTACTCGGCCAGGTTTCTAGTCTCTGAGGGATGCCAGGAAGGCTGAGCGCCCTCCACAGATGCCAGGTGTCTGCAGGTGTGAGGCCTAGAGGTGCAGGAGACTGGGGAGGACACAGGAAATGTGGAGCCAGTTGGGGTGCGGCTAGGGGCGGGGGGTGGGAATGCTCATGAGACTGTCTTCATGCAGGTCAGTGGGACACTTAGAAAGCCCCTTTGAATAACTTCTACGTGCCCTGATTCTCTAACTCCTTTTGGTATGAAAGTGAAAATTAAAGTGAAGTCACTCAGTCATGTCCAACTCTCTGCGACTCCATGGACTGTAGGCCACCAGGCTTCTCCATCCATGGAATTTTCCAGGCATGAGTGCTGGAGTGGGTTGCCATTTCCTTCGCCAGGGGATCTTCCCGACCCAGGGATTGAACCCGGGTCTCCCGCGTTGCAGGCAGACGCTTTACCATCTGCGCCACCAGGGAATCTCCCCTTTTGGTATGAGGATCAAAAAAACGTTTTCCTTCCTAAATTCTGCCTTCTTTTCTCCCTGATATTTTATTTTTCAACTCTAAAACACCAACTCTGCCTCAGATTTTCTCAAACCTATTGGCCCCATGGACAGAGGAGCCTGGCAGGCTGCATTCCATGGGGTCACAAAGAGACACGACTGAAGTGACTTGGCATGCACGCAGCGTTGGCCCCATAGAGCTCTGAGAATGACTTCATGTTGTTAACACTAGTGGGCGCTCGTGAGACAGTGCAGCCTCTTCATTTAATGCTTCCTGCTTGCGAGTCTGAAAGCAAGTGAAACGCGTTTAGACAGTATTCACACGTCATGACAGTAAGCGGTCACGGTATATGTTTATTACAGGAAACCCCAGAGTGACCTGTAGAACAGACCAGGGATTAGCGAAGACGCATCCTGGAGACAGCGGCCAGTGCTGCGTATTTGCTAGGGGCTGAGCTGCAGTTCAGGTTCACAGACAGGTGGGATCGGTGTACCTGGGGTGACCCACTGTGTTCTTCTTTCACTTAACCTATTGAAGAGCGACTTTTGGAAAGTTTTACTGTAGAGATTTTCACATACTCCACAGTGTGGAGAATGTGTAGTGAATGGCCGTGGATGGACCCCTGCCCTCGCCGCTGGTGGTGCCAGTGTCCGCCTCTCTGTAACCCAAAAGGCAGGTGAGCAGGGGCAGCCAGGGCCACGCGGAGAAAGTGCATTCATGATGTGGAAAGACCTGAGCGGGCAGACGGCGTCACACGGTGGGGCAGCTGGAAGAGAGTAAGTTGTGCAGTTTTCATTCAAATTGTTTTAAAGACAACATTTCTAGTGGTGCTTTTTCTTTTTGTAAGCCACTTGCTGGCATTCACTCTTGCTGAAAGGAAAGTGGCTTGGAATATAGGAACGTGCTCACTACCAACCAAGAGGCATTCCTTTTCTCAGAGCCTCTGCCCAGCTGTATCTCTGAGACCTGCCTGCTTCTCTTTCCAAGGAATGTTTATTAGGAGGTAAAAAACTTTTGGAGAGCACTTGCCACTCTTGAAGAAGCTTCACGTGGAGGAGGCTGTAATAGTTCTCAATGTTACTCCTTAGAATAGAACTGGGGAGAGGAATTTGTTTCGGGGTGTGAACTGTGTTTCATGCGTTGTGCAAACTCTTTCATGTCTTTACAGAAACCCTATGGGAGTAGGTTTATTCTTCCATTTTACAGATGAGAGAACCGAGGTTCACAGAAGCTAGCCGTCTTGCCAGGGCCACACAGTTAATGGCAGGGGAGAGTAAAGTGTACTTAAGACTCAAAAATAGGAGATCTCTAGTAGAGAAAGATACTTGCAAATTGCCTCTTTTTGAAACACCTAGGTAGTCACAACACTACCTCCCCCTGCTTTTTTTTTTCCTCCCACAAGCAAAAGCATTTTCAAAGGATCCTTAGAAAGAAAAGGGTAAGTTTTAGGAGATGTGGATTATAATTTGCTTCTGTTGTTTGCACTTGGAGTTCTTTTTCTTTTTCATGTAGGGGGTAAAAGCCTTCTGTTAGAGGAGATTCCTATATATTGGTCTGAACAGGACCTAAATGTTTGCATAACTGCCCTTTGAACTGAAAAGAGAAATAAACAGAAAGATGGCCTTTTGTCCTTAAAAAAAGAGTGTAGAGGTGTCCTGGCTCGTGTGCTCACCTGAACGTCTCAGTGACCGGTCCCAGGTTTTAGATGTTGCCTTGGGGTTGGTTCTCCATTCTCACTGCCATCACCCTGGCTTTCCTTTAGCCCAGGCCCCCGAGACACCGTGCAGCCAGCCCTCCAGCACCCTCTGCCCTCCCCCTCGCTGTTGGGGGCTTTCTCTGGTTCAGAATTTCCTGTCCTCCTCTCTGCTGCCCCAGCCTCTCTGCCGCCTTTCCTGCTGCTCCCTCAGGATGAACCAAGCTGGCTATTCATTCTCCCAGATTGCCCTTCCTTCGTCATCCTTTCCCGGCCTCTGCAGGAGACCAGAGCCTTGGGCTCCCACCTTCTCCGCAAAGCCTCTGCCCTCCAGAAACCCTAAGTGGGGTGGCTTCCCCAGTGCTGCTCGGTGATGTTGAATCGACATTTTACCCTGGTTTGGCCACAGGTGTCTTAACTCAAAGAGCACCGTTCAACAGGGGAGAATGACTAGCGCGGGATTCCAGCCTCCGCATCAGAGGGAGGCAAAGCCCCAGGACACAGAAAGGCCGAGAAGAATGCCTTTCCTCTCCTCTTCCCTGAGGCCGGCAGCCTCTGCCTCACTGTGCTTCACCAGCACCCCTCCCCAAACACAGCGGGAATGTGAGTTTCTCATCTCACAGCTACGTCTTGACCCTTGTGGGCATCCGTCAGGTAAGAGGAAGGCTTTATGTGTAGATTTCAGCAAGTGGCTGGCGAGGGAAGGAGGTGCGTGGTTCTAAACATGCAGTTACCTGGTGAGGTGTCCTTTATAGGCTGGAAACTCATATTCATATTAAGGATCTGGATTTAATGCTTTCTGTTCCTCCTATTTAATAAAAAAAGCATCTAACTTTTCCTGTGAAAAGGTACATTATAAAATCCCCCCCCATCCCCCACCCCGCCCCCCCGCTCAAAGTATCAGTTCAGTTCAGTCGCACAATTGTGTCCGACTCTGTGAGTTGTGCCCATGGACTGCAGCACGCCAGGCCTCCCTGTCCATCACCAACTCCAGGAGTTTACTCAAACTCATGTCTATCGAGTTGGTGATGCCATCCAACCATCTCATCCTCTGTCGTCCCCTTCTCCTCCCACCTTCAATCTTTCCCAGCATCACGATCTTTTCGAATGAGTCAGTTCTTCGCATCAGGTGGCCAAAGTATTGGAGTTTCAGCTTCAGCCTCAGTCCTTCCAATGAATATTCAGGGCTGATTTCCTTTAGGATGGACTGGTTGGATCTCCTTGCAGTCCAAGGGACTCTCAAGAGTCTTCTCCAACACCACAGTTCAAAAGCATCAATTCTTCAGTGCTCAGCTTTCTTTATAGTCCAACTCTCACATCCATACATGACTACTGAAAAAACCATAGCCTTGACTAGACAGACCTTTGTTGGCAAAGTAATGTCTCTGCTTTTTAATACGCTGTCTTGGTTGGTCATAGGTTTTCTTCCAAGGAGCAAGCATCTTTTAATTTCATGGCTGCAGTCACCATCTGCAGTGATTTTGGAGCCCCCCAAAATAAAGTCTGTCACTGTTTCCATTGTTTCCTTATCTATCTGCCATGAAGTGATGGGATCGGATGCCATGATCTTAGTTTTCTGAATGTTGGGTTTTAAGCCAACTTTTTCACTCTCCCCTTTCACTTTTATCAAGAGGCTCTTTAGTTCTTCACTTTCTGCCATAAGGGTGGTGCCACCTGCATATCTGAGATTATTGATATTTCTCCCAGCAATCTTGATTCCAGCTTGTGCTTCATCCAGCCCGGCAGTTCACATGATGTGCTCTGCATATAAGTTAAATAAGCTGGGTGAAAATTTACAGCTGTACTCCTTTTCCTACTTGGAACCGGTCTGTTGTTCTGTGCCCAGTTCTAACTGTTGCTTCTTGACCTGCATACAGATTTCTCAAGAGGCAGGTCAGATGGTCTGGTATGCCCATCTCTTTAAACTGTAATTTTTCCCAAAGTATCATTCCCCAAAGTATTATCTCAGGTCAAAATAGTTAGCTTCTTTAAATAATATCTGTGATACCTTTTATTAGATAGACTTTTCTGGATACCATCCAGAAATTCCTAACTTGTCTGTTTTGAAGTTTTCTGTCATTTACATTAGACATTCTTTAGGTAGGTCATGGGTATGAGAGGGAGGGAGTTTATTTTATTCAGCATTTGGTAGGCCAACTCTTCAGTCTTATAATTCAAAACATACACTTGTAATAGCAAGTTGTTTATTTTTTGAGGTTGTGTCTCATTTCTTTTAGCTCAAATACCTTTCACTGAACTTCCGTTAAAATTCATTTCCTGATGCCGCTTTTCATTTTTCAACAAATTTCAGAATCAAGCCCTCAATGCCTCCACTTTTTTTCCTCTTTTCCCAGTCAGTTTTGTCAACACCTGAGTCTACTCAGGCTGTGGTCTTTGGATGACTGTGTGTGATTATCTCTCTCTATCATTACTTCTTATTGTCTCGGGCCTGTGGAGTTTTATTCTCTAGAAAATGACAATATTTTGCCAACTGAAAATTAGAGTTTACCTTAACTGTATGCGATGAGTTTTGAATGGATGAATTTGACTCTCAGTCCCCTCCAGATGAAATCTGTAAAGATGAAGGTTTCTGAATCCTTGGGCATTGATAGTTGAACATGTGCTGCTTATCTGCAGAGAATTAAATCCAATCTGCTGGCTGGATTGTAGAGTCACGTCTGTCATCACTTTCTTTGGAGCAGAAAAAGGAGCATGAAGTCTCCTGGCATATCTTAAAGTTCTGGAAAGAAGTTTCTTGAATTGCAAGAGTGAATGTGTGCAGTTAGCTGGAACTAAATTCCCATTTGCCAGGCCCCAAAGGGAAATGAATATTTAAAGAAGTTTTTATTTTATAGCTGTTGTTTAGCTTTGCAAAGTGCAGATCCCAACCAACTTTAAAGTGTTCAGTTTTATTTTTTTGCTTTTGAATTTTAATTCATTTTAAGAGTGTCACATCTAAAGAAAAGACACTGTTTTTCATAAGACATATTTAGTATGGCGAAGTAGAGAATAAGATCAGTTTTTCTTAAAACTGCTTTAAGTCAAGAAAACATTTCACAAAAATAAGAGTATATATGCTTTAATTTCTATAAACAATGTATGTGTTAACAATATTTGGCTAAAATGTTCTTTTCACATTAATCAATTTCACAGTTTTAATTTTTGTCTGGAATTAACTGTCTCATCCTTTTTAGCTGTGGAAGAAATTACTCCACAGATTTTTTTTTGATGAATTTTTAGCTAGTTAAAATATCTGAAAAGGTCACGAACAGATAAGTCACTAAAACAGACTCATACACTTGAAATAAAATGTTCATCCTCATTACTTACCTTAAAAACACAAATTAAAATATAAAAGAAGGGACTGGGTTTTTTAACTGCTCATAATGCCAAAGTTAAAAAAAATTGGCATGAAAGCTCATCCATTGCTGGCAGAAATATCAACTGATACTTCTTTTCCAGAAGACAATTTGGTGTAATATGTATCAAGAGCCTTAAAATGGTCTGTACCTTTTAACCCAGTAATTTCATTCTGAGAAACAAAGTCTTTAAAAAAATGAACAAAGCTTTATATATCCTGGATTGTTCATCCTGGGAGAGTTATAGAGTGAAAATCTGGGTACAAATGTTTAGGGTAGTTTAAACAAAATCACATGGTCAGTTTGGGAAGAAGTTGGAGGAGAAGTGGGAAGAAGACTTGGAAATTCACAAATTTCTAGTTTTGGCCACTAAGTGTTATTGGACAATAAGAGCCCATGGACAGTTCGCTAAGTCTGTATTTCTGTCACTATAAGAACAGCCCAGTTGTATCACTGCCAGGCAGGCTGGCAGCGCTACCTGTACAAGGTCAGCTTTTCAGACAGGGTCGCTATCCTAGCACAGATGATGCTAGCTAGAAGTAGCCCAGTCTGGAGATCAGTGGATGTGCATAGCTTGAACTGTGGCTGGAGCTGGGGGCACAGGAATCCTCCTAACACGTCCTTGGCAATCTGAGGATCAGAAAGGGGAGGGGGCCTGGTCAGGGTTGCAGATAGTGACAAAACCAGCATTGCAGTCTCCTAAGCCCAAGTTCATTTGTGTCCATTTTGAATCCCAAAGAGAATAGCTTCTTTATATGTAACTCTGGCATCT
The DNA here is from genome assembly GCF_023699985.2 of Odocoileus virginianus. NCBI lineage: Eukaryota > Metazoa > Chordata > Mammalia > Artiodactyla > Cervidae > Odocoileus > Odocoileus virginianus. The sequence goes on from NC_069680.1 coordinate 22,063,025, forward strand.
GTGGCATCAGAATGGCATAAACCCATTTTATAGATAAGGAAACAAATCAGCAGCATGGAGTGACCTATCCAAGATCACATTATAAGTAACTGGTGGCATTGCGGTCAGAGTGGAGAAAAGAAAATTTTTTTAAGAAATGAGATGAAAATTCAAGCTTTTAGTTTTCCTCCGACGTTTGGACAAAGTCTTGGAGGTTGCCGACCAGTATTCTTTCTTTAGTGGATTTGGAAGAGAGGAGTGTGTTATCATCTAAAAAAAAGTTCTCCTGTTCTTCACTTGTGGCTGTGTCTCCCACAGTATCCTTCCCTTGTCTTTTTCTGCCTCATGTAACTGTTGATGATGCACCACTGGGGACCCAGGACAGCTGTTTCTTCACTCTAGTGACTTGTGAAAACATTTTATTTTTTTCTCCCTGTGGCCTGATACTACCTACCTGTCCAACTCTCCTGCTTTGGTGCTTTGTCAGGATCCTGCATTTGTCCCACCTGAGGGAACAGGTGTGGTGGTGATGATGGATATTTTTTTTTCCAGTGCACAATACAGTCTTAAAACTTTATAAACTTGAGTCAGATCCATAAAAAACTTTACAAGCAGCTTTAGTAGTTACCCTTACTCCTTTTGCTGAACCCCACTTTCCTCTTGCAGAAGACTTTCATGAACTTTTTGCATTTGATATTTGCAGTAATTAAGGGAGGAAGATAAGCTGGCGATGAGCATCTCCATCTTTAATTAGGTGAGAGAACCGAGATTCCCAGAGGTACTGTGACTTTTCTGAAGTGACTCAGAGAGAGTGAGCGCTGAAGCTGGGACTTGAACTCAGGTCTTCTCCCTCAACGTCCAGTTCTCTGTCTGTGGTGTTATTTTGTTTTTGTGTGGAAGTACATTATTTATCAGCACAGGCAATTCTCACTAGGCCTTAAAATTTATAAACATGAAATAACTCTTGGCATTGTGTTGGACTGAAAATCTGGAAAACGCAGAGAAGCATACATGAGAAAATAACAATCACACATATTTTACTCTCACCATTTTGCATTTTTCCTTAGTAAAATGGGATCACATAATATTTGGAACTTCCTTTTTTCATTTACTGTTTTTTGAATTTTTTCTGTTATGGGAACAATCTTCTATAAAGTCAAATCAATTTTTACTTGATATTTTTTGTTGTTTTCAGTTTTCCATATACATATGTATATGTGTGCGTGTATATATATATAGATAGATACACCATACATACATCATAGAGGTTGATCAGATCAACTTTTTTTTTTACTCTTTTTAAAAAAATGAATTATTTATTTTTGGCTATGCTGGGTCTTCGCTCCTGCGAGGGCTGTTCTCTAGTTTTAGTGCTGGGGCTTCCTATTGCCGTGGCTTCTCTCTTTGCAGAGCACAGACTCCAGGGCTCATGCGCTTCAGTAGCTGTGGCTCCCAGCTCTAGAGCACAGACTCAGCAGCTGCGGCACATGGGCTTAGTCACCCCGAGGCATGTGGGATCCTTCTAGATCAGGGATCGAAGCTGTGTCTTCTGCTATGGCCGGTGGATTCTTTGAGCACTGAGCCACCAGGTAAGCCCCAGGTGATGAACCTTTTGATGAACCTCCTTTCAGAGGAAGCTTTGTGAACATGTGAATAGATTTTTAACTCAATCACTGAACCCGTGTAAGGGGTCTCAGAGGTCAAATGATATAGGAAGTAGCTAAGGAAATAAAACTTTGTTCACTTGATTTTATTTGAGTCTTTGTACAACATCTTTTCAACCTTAAAATCACCTTCAAGATTCTGTTTCCTGAATGGTAGTTTTGGTATCTCCCAACCTGTATGTTTCAAGTAGATTTAACTCAGTCACCTAGCTACTAGTAAAGTGGTGGTTCTATTTTTTCAGCCCCAAATTAATTCTGCTAAAAAACTAAATTAAAAAAAAAATGAGATAGTGATGGGAAACGTGAATTCTAGAAGGCATTCCTCTGTTAGAACACATTGACCGGTTTTTTCTTTTTTTATTAAAGGTTTATTTTTATTTTTAATTTTTTTTCATTTATTTTTATTTGTTGGAGGCTAATTACTTTACAATATTGTAGTGGTTTTTGCCATACAGTGACATGAATCAGCCATGGACTTACATGTGCTCCCCATCCTGAACCCCCCTTCCCACCTCCCTCCCCACCCCATCCCTCTGGGTTTTCCCAGTGCACCAGCCCCGAGCACTTGTCTCATGCATCCAACCTGGGCTGGTGATCTGTTTCACACTTGATAATATACATGTTTTGATGCTGTTCTCTCAAAACATCCCACCCTCGCCTTCTCCCACAGAGTCCAAAAGTCTGTTCTGTACCTCTGTGTCTCTTTTTCTGTCCTGCATATAGTGTTATCGGTACCATCTTTTAAAATTCCATATATATGTGTTAGTATACTGTATTGGTCTTTATCTTTCTGGCCAGTTTTTTCTTTAACCAAAAGGGGGTAAGTTGTTTCTAAACCACAAACTGGTTTCACCAGTGGATACTATTTAAGTATGGCTTGCATATATGACCATGTAAACCTAATGATCCAGTTTCTGACCCTTCAGAATCTTCTGGAAAGACTTCCTAGTTCAGTAAGTTTTGAATTGTCTTGTTTATGCTGTGTGATTTGTATTGCATTCATTTGTTTTCATTTGGGACATATATCTTACTTAGGAACTTGATCTGACTTGTGTAGCTAATGTCAGCAATATTTTAAATTTCTTTTGTAGTATTTGTGCATTTCACTTATTTACTCATTTAAAAAGGAAATTTGTTGAATTTGAAAAACAATGGATAAATGTGTATGGATAACTGAATCACTTTGGTGCACACCTGAAACTATCACAACACGGTGAGCCAACGATGTTCTGTTCTGTGCTTTGTCACGCAGTCAAGTCCGACTCTTTGCGACCCTATAGACTGTAGCCCACCAGGCTCCTCTGTCCATGGGATTCTCCAGATAAGAATACAGGAGTGGATTGCCATGCCCTCCTCCTAGCCCAGGGATTGAACCCAGGACTCCTGAGTTGCAGGCGGATTCTTTACCATCTGAGCCACCAGGGAAGCCCAAGAATACTGCGGTGGGGAGCCTGTCCCTTCTCCAGGGGACCTTCCCGACCCGGTAATCGAACCAGGGTCTCCTGCATTGCAGGCAGATTCTTTATCAGCTGAGCTACCAGGGAAGACCCTAATCAACTATACTCCAATATAAAATAAAAAGTTAAAAAAATGAAATTTGCCCTTGAACATAAAACTTTAAATTCAGAACATGTAATTATTGCCTTTAGTATATTGTTTCCTCACAAATCTGTTCAGGCTCTCTATTTACATTCTAAAAAGCCTTAAATCCAAATTATGAATATGAGAAGGGAAGAAGGGGAGCAGAGTAACCCACCTAATGTTGTCTCTCACCAAGCAATCATATCTTCTAAAATATTCTTGTTCCTTTTTAGCTTTTTTCCCCACCCAATTTTTATCATCCAACTCATCACGTTTTTCAGTTGTGATGCCATGAGGGAGACTTCCACTTTCAGTGATGGTAGACTAGCTGATTGTACACCAACCCTCCCACTAAAAGCAACTAGAAAATATATGGAAAAAGTGTTTGAAAGTAGCAGAGACCTACCAAAGAAGCAAGGACTTGAGGGACCAAGACCCCAGAGAGAAGGGAAAGCTGACAGTTGGTGTCATTTCTCCCCTTGAGGTTATTGCTGAAGCAGAAAGTGCCAATTGAGATGCTACTAAGGTGAGCACTCTGGCATTCTTATGACTGAAGAGACAACATTTATAGCTTAAGGCATACGAGGGATTCTGAAAAATGCCCCCAACATTTCAACTGGGACTTGTAACAATCTATTCCTTCAGATGGGGATGAAATAGAAGCAAAGCAGCCCTCACAAGGACTATGGCCCAGATTTACATTGGCTTAATCCTTGATTGTAAAGTGATCTACCCCTCTCCAAACTGCCTGCAAAAGGCAAAACACATGTTTCAGGGAAGGCAGATAACATCATCTAGAGCTTCAAATTTTCTATATAGTTTTTCATACATGATAACTAATCTATATGACTAAAAACAAACAAACAAAAAAAAGACCTATCATATATCCAGATCTTGGAGTTTTCTTAGACACAGATTTAAAATAACAGTGATTAATATTGTCAAGAAATAGATGATAATTTGGAGGCTTCTTTCAGAGAACTGGGCTTCCCTGGTGGCTGAGACGGCAAAGAATCTGGGATCCAGGTTCAATCCCAGGGTTGGGCAGATTCCCTGGAGAAGGGAATGGCTACCCACTCCAGTATTCTTGCCTGGAAAATTCCATTGACAGAGGAGCCTGGTGGGCTACAGTCCATGGGGTCGCAAAGAGTTGGATATGACTGAGTGACTAACAATTTTAAAGAACTATATATATATAGTTCTAAATATATATATATATAAACTTTATATATAGTTCTAACTATACACACACACACACACACACACACATATATAACTAAATGGAAATTCTAGAACTGAGCACTATGGTAATGGAAGATAAGAATTCAGTAGTGAATGTCATACCAGGTAGGACATAACTGAGGAGATGAATAGTGGATTTGTAAGAAGGTCAGAAAGAAATAGACTGAAACTCACAGAAGAAAAAGATAGAAAACACAGGAAAGAGTGTAAGAAGAGATATATGGAATATGATGGAAAATCTAAATATGTGTAATTGGGGTCCACAAAGCCAGGAGGACAGAGAGAGCATTATTTGAAGAGATAATGAGGATTTTCCAAACTGGTAAATGGTTTCAAGAAACACTGTAAACCCTTGTCTGGACACAAACAAGGAAAACCACACACTAAGGCACATCGTGGTAAAATGCTAGGTGGCTTAAAATCACTACTTCAGTCGCTATTTGGCAAGAAAGTCTTCACCTCAGTGGGCAGCTGAGGTGGCTGTGAATTTCCACAACTGCTTCCAGAGCTTTGCCTTTAAATTCTCACCAGACACATCTCTCGTTGGGGGTACAATTTCTAAGGACCAGCTTTTGACCTTGGTAAGATCTCTGGGCACCCAGGGGGTGGAGTTCTCCTCTCGCTGCACTTTTGTCTGTGATCCCAGGGGAGAAATGCTCAGTGCCTAGCGTGCCCTGGCTGGTCTCCCACTGAGGGACTGGAAACAGATTGCCTATTTCTTTTTGGCTGTGCCACTCAGCTTGTGGGATCTTAGTTCCCTGACCAGGGATTGAAACCGGTCAGCAGTGAAAGCGTGGAGTCCTAACCACTGGACCGCCAGGGAATTCCCAGGTTTCCTATCTTTGTTCCACCACTTACTCACCATGTGATCTCACGTCTTGAAGCTTTTCAGTCCTAAAATGTACAATAAAGATGATAATGGTTATTTACACTTTTTAGGGGTATTATGAGAATTAGATGAGCTCATGGATGTAAGGTTTTTGACATACAGGAATTAATGGAATTAGTGAATGAGTTTATTTTAAAATCTCCTCCACCCATGTCTTCAGTCTGATTGGCAGCCACATATTCCTTCCTTAATAATAGCTGAGGCTTCTTCAGATTTTTGTGCCTGGCTCATCGCAGTGGGAAGTAACATGAAAGGAGAGGAGGTGGTATACATTTTATATCAGAGGAGAGAGCTTAAAAATTAATCTCTTTAAGTATGTACAAGAGTTGGTGAACTTCATCTTTCAAAAGGAGTGACATTGAAGTTAGAAAAGTTTCTGAAGAACCAAAGAAATCAGATCCTGATAAGATCAAATAAACCACCTAGATTGTTAAACATTGCCACTCTTACTACCCTGACCCAATTTAAATTTGGTTCCTGTTTCTGCCTTAAAAAAAAAATCAATGCATAAAATACACCATTTTCTCTATCATAAAATTCTTTAATAACAATTCCACTGATTTGGATCCTGTATTCCTGATTCAGCTGTCTTCTGACTACTGTAACTCCTTGACTGATGCATTTTAATATATGCATATGAACTCATACACATTTTCTGTAATTATTATACTGCAAAATAATTTATTCTCATTGTGTTCCTCCTCTTTAGGTAAATACATATTTATACAAAAAATTGTTGCATAAAATTGGAAATTAAAATAAATCTCACTCAAAGAGTATTTCTAACTACTATTAGCATCTGATATTTGGCTCTCCATTCATAGAATTAAGAGAAATCTCCATTCACAGAGCACTAATTGTATTAGGCATTGGGAGAAGCCGTCACTGTCCTGGATCTCATTTGGTCTTCACAGCAACCTGGAGAGGTCTTTACTTTGGGCCCAGAGCATTGTTTATTTTTTTCACTAGGCAGAAATTTAATTTTAATACAATATAAGATTACTATTATTTTTGGCTTCACTGCAAAAGATCATGCCCTGTGGGATCTTAGTTCACCAACCAGGGATTGAACCCATATCCCCTACAGAGGAAGCACGGAGTCATCACCACTGGACCACCAAGGAAGTCCCATGAATATAAAATTATATGGAAGTAACATGAGATGTCTTAGTCTGTTGGACTGCTATACAACTACCGTGTATTATAAACAAATTTATTTCTCACAGTTTTAGAAGCTGAGAAGATCAAGATGAAGGTGTCCGTAGACTCAGTGTCTTGTGAGAGCCCACTTTCTGATCTGTAGATGGCTGTCTTCTCGCTGTGTCCTCACATGTCAGAGGGGTGAAGGAGCTTCCTGGGGTCTTTCTCATAAGGGTACTAATCCCTTTTGTGAGGGCTCCATCCTCATGACTGAATCATGTTCTAAAGGCTCCACCTCCTGATATCATCACATTCAGTTCAGTTCAGTTGCTCAGTTGTGTCCGACTCTTTGCGACCTCATGAACCACAGCACGCCAGGCTTTCCTGTCCATCACCAACTCCCAGAGTTCATCCAAACCCATGTCCATTGAGTCAGTGATGCCATCCAACCATCTCATCCTCTGTTGTCCCCTTCTTCCCCTGCCCTCAATCTTTCCCAGCATCAGGGTCTTTTCCAATGAGTCAGCTCTTCATATCAGGTGGCCAAAGTATTGGAGCTTCAGCTTCAACATCAGTCCTTCCCAGGACTGATCTCCTTTAGGATGGACTGGTTGGATCTCCTTGCAGTCCAGGGGACTCTCAAGAGTCTTCTCCAACGCCACAGTTCAAAAGCATCAATTCTTCAGCGCTCAGCTTTCTTTTTAGTCCAACTTTCACATCCATACATGACCACTGGAAACACCACAGCTTTGACTAGATGGACCTTTGTTCACAAAGTTGGAGGTTATGATTTCAACATATGGACTTGGGGGAAACATACATGTTCAGTCTTTTGCACCAGGTAAAAAGTGAATTTTTCACTCTATCCTCTTGTCCTAGTCCCTCTCTTATTTATATTTCTTTGCAATGTTTCCTCAGTATTTTGTCATTTTTGTTGCTGTGGATGTGATGATTTTTTTAAAAACAATTTTCAGTTGGATATTGTTGGTACACGGGCAAGTATTGATTATTATTCATAATCTCATGTCAGTTGCCCAACTCATCACTCTTATGAGTACTAACAATTTTCAGTTGTTTTTCTTTCATATTTACTGAACATTGGTTTTCTCACCTGCGAAATGAAGATAGTGTTGCAGAGCTTTAAAAAGGATCAAATAAGATAAGCTGAGCTTAGTACCCAGCTCAGTGGGGACTTGATTAATATTAACTTGCAGTCTCACTTCCACCATCTTCACGATAAAATCTTTTCTGCATGACTCCCTTCACTGATTGTGGGAAAAAGGATTATGGAGAAATGATTTGATCAGAAACAGCTCTACTTACAGTTGCTGATTCAGAAAGACCGACATCAATCAAGAGGCTACTAATAGTTTTTTGTTTTTTTTCCCCAACTCTTCACATGCTTAAAACTTTGTGGCAAAATTCACCTAACATAAAATGCACCATCTTAACCATTTTAAGTGTAGTATTGTCTCATGAAATATTTTCACCTTGTTGTGCAACCAGCGGCTTCATCCATCTCTAGAACTTTTTTCATCATATGAAACTAAAACTCTACCCATCAGCAGTAACTTGCCACTCCCTTCCAAACGCTGGAGCCACTGTTCTGCTTTCTGTGTCTATGAATTTGATGGCTCTAGGTACCTCATGTAAGTGGAAACATACATTATTTGTCCTTTTGTGTCTGGCTTTTTTCATTGAACATAATGTCCAGGCTTTCCTGGTGGCTCAGACGGTAAAGAATCTGCCTGCAATGCAGGAGACCTAGTTTCAATCCCTGGGTGGGGAAGATACCCTGGAGAAAGGAATGGCTTACCCACTCCAGTATTCTTGCCTGGAGAATTCCATGGATGGCGGAGCCTGGAAGGCTGCAGTCCCTGGGGTCATGAAGAACTGACCACCACTGAACAACTAAAACTTTAATGTCCTCAAGGTTCATCCATATTGTAGCATTTTTCAGACCTTTTTAAAGCTGAAAAACATCCCAGTGTATTAATATGTATATACTACATTTTGTTTAGCCATTCATCTGTCAGTAAACACTGGGGTTGTCCTACACCTTGGTTATTGTGAATAGCTCTGCTTTGATCATAGGTGAACAAATAGCACTTTGAGTTTTTGCTTTCAATTCTTTAATGTATATATGCCAGTGGGTTTTTGAAAGCTAGAGCATATTAAGGATAAAATTCATGTGTGCCTTCTCTGGTTTCTGTAGCCCTTGGAAGAATGGCCTGATCAGCAGACCCTGGGCATCTTTGACTGCTGTGGCAGAGAGGAGGGGTCTTCAGTTGACTGTCATTGTGTGTTGAGCTTTCAAAGCCCCCACCAGCTTGTTGTCTCAGCACTTGTGGCTGCAGAAAGCACTGGACAAATGCAAGATTTTCTGCTGTTATTGCTACTCATAAATGTACATTTTTCTATTTTATTGTGTAATTCCAACCGCTAAAATGACCCTGTGCAATGTAGAAGCTGCAATCAAGCATTCACATGTGGCTTCCAGGAAAATAAAAATGCAGCAGGAAGCAGCAGCAACAGGAGAAAGAAATTTTTTTTTCATTTATTTATATTAGTTGGAGGCTAATTACTTTATAATATTGTAGTGGTTTTTGCCATACATTGATATGAATCAGCCATGGATTTATATGTGTTCTGCATCCTGAACCCCCCTCTCACCTCTCTCCCCATCCCATCCCTCTCTGTCATCCTAGTGGAGAAAGAAATTACTGGGAAAGACTCACAATATGAAATGCCTCGGCTGCTTTTTTCCCTCCCTCCCACCTTCATTTAAATGTCCTGTATTATTCAACGCAACATTGTTTGTAATGGCAGAGACTGTAAACAACCTCAATGTCTATCAGTGGGAAATGCTTAGATAAATCACACTTCTCCACACCGTGTGAGATTGTAGTGCTGTAAAAAAGATGCTCGACCTTTTTGTAGAGAAAGATCTCCCAGATAGTTAAGGGAAATAACATAGGTGAAATGCTGGTTAGATTGTAGAGTATGTTGTCCTTTGCAGAAAAATGAGCATTAAGACTGTGTGTTGTGTATTTGTATGTATAATACATTCTTACCCTTGTTTGTTTGTGTTTGTGTGTGTGTATGTGTGTGTGTATACATTCTTGCTTGTATAATGAAACTCTGGAATGATGACAAACCATTATCAGTGGTTATATTTGGGGATGGGAAGATTTTCACAGTATTACTTTTTAGGTATATTTTTTGTTCCTAAACCTTGTGAGTAGATCACCTTTTGAAAATCAAGAGAGATAGAGTTTGTCTTTTCCCACCAGCCTCACCATGGGAGAGGCTAAATATCTAAATTAAGTTGACTTACAGGCAACAAACAGTTGAACAATATCTTGCAAGAAAAAACACATCTCTGTTATGGACTACCGAGAATTTATTTTCTGGTCAAGGAAACCAACAGCTTCTGAATCTGACCCTGGAGATGCTGAGAGGAGTTAGGGAGGGACTGGTGCTCAAAACCTCCTTCTGCAGCTGACCCTAAACTCTTGGGAGAAAAGGGAGAGGTGGGCTCAAGGTAGGAAACCAAAGTCATGGTGGACTCGGACTGGCTATACTTGGGCTTTCTCGCTCTCTTACATCACCTTGGGTGAACCAGGGCAATTAGCAAACCTTTGATTTATATGGCTGGATCAGAACTCGGGTTGTTTGAAACCCTAAAGTCTAAACCAGCTCATAAATTAGCAGGCAGATGAACATGCTGATTGACTGAGTGCCACCGCCATGTGTCCAGAGCACCTATCACTGCCTCCCTGCAGGGTGCCCAGGCAGGAATTGCTTGCGCTTGGAAAGCCCCAGTTAGGACCTTCTCTGTCTGTATCTCCAACTCACCTGCAGAAGTGCAAGGTAGGGCTTATTCTCCCTACCAGAGAGCCATCACTAGCCAAGGAATAGTTAGTCTTAAGGGAATAATGGTGAATGCAGAAGAACGATTAAGAGACTTTTGAGGAGCAGCCACCTAAATGTCCATTGACAGAGGAATGGATAAAGAAGCTGGAATATTACTCAGCCATTAAAAAGAATGAAATAATGCTATTTGCAGTAACATGGATGGATCTAGAGGTTGTCATACTGAGTGAAGAAAGTCAGACAGAGAAAGAGAAATATCCTATGATATCCTTTATATGTGGAATCTTAAAAAGAAATGATACAAATGAATTTAAATGATACTAATGAACTTATTTACAAGACAGGAACAGACTCACAGACTTAGAGAATGAACTTATGGTTCGGGGTGGGGAAGAATGGGGGTAAGGGATAGTTAGGGAGTTTGGGATAGACATGTACACACTGCTATATCTAAAACAGATAACCAACAAGGACCTACTGTATAGAACAGGGAACTCTGCTCAGTGTCATGTGGCAGCCTGGAAGGGAGGGGAGTTTGGGGGAAAATGGATACGTGTATATGTATGGCTGGGTTGCTTTGTTGTGCACCTGAAACAGCATTGTTAATTGGCTATACCCCAACATAAAATAAAAGGTTTAAATAATTTTAGAAAAGAGACCTCTGAGAAGCAAGAGTCCTGTGAAACAGGGATGACTGCCAAAGTCAGAGATTCTGGGATGAGAGAATCCCGAGATCCAATGACATATTATCCACCAAATTACACTTGAAACAGAAGGACACAGAAACACAGAAAGAGATGAAAAGAGATACATGAGGCAGATAAAGCTCAAGGAGCAATTTTAGCATGAAGCAAAACGGTTTCATGGAAAAACACCAAAGATAAGGCATTGCATGCTGAAGAAAGGCACAATAAACCAAGAAGATCTAATGATTATAGACATATGCCCCTAATACCATACCCTTGAAATATATAAAGCAAAATATAGTAGAATTAAGATGAGGGGTATATAAATCAAGAATCACAGTTGGAGATTTTAACATATGCTCAAAAGCTGATAAATTGAGCAGAAAAAATAACCAAGGGTATAGAAGAGTTTAATAACATGACTAGTTAACTCAGATTAACAAAGATGAATTTAAGCAACACGAATATACAATCTTTTGGGCACACACAGAATAAGCACACAGTGATTTATGTACCATAGCACAAAGAAAGTCTCAGTGAGTTTGAAAGAAATTGGGTACAAAAATCAATATTGATAGCATCTTCTTACTTTAGAAATAACTCATTATAAAATGAAAAAAAAAGAGAAGCTCCACAAACCTATACATTTTCTAGGAATTAACATAATAAATAGCCTCAAGACCTTTATGAAGAAAAGTTTGAAACTCTATTAGATAATATAAAGTAAAATGTAAATAAATGAAGAGCTGTGGATAGGATAACATTATGAAACTATTGGTTTCACTTAATTTGTAAATTCAATGTGATTCCAAATAAAATTCCAAGAGTATTTTGAGAGGACTTAATAAACTGATTCTGCAAATTAGATAGATGAATAAAACTTCAAGAATAGCTGAGACATCTTGGGGACAAAAAGAGCAAAGAAAGGTGACTAACACTACCAGATAGTAATGTATATTACAGAACCAGACATAAAACCAGGCCCGATTGAACAGAAAAGCATCTAGAGATAGACCCTGTATAAATGGGATTTTGGTAATTTATAGAGCTAGGGAAAAGATGGATTATTTGGTAAATAATCTTGGCTTGTTATCTGGAGATAAAGTTGGATCCTCATCTCTATTATATACAGAAATAAACTACTGGTGGATTAAAGACCTAACTTTAAAGATAAAAGCGCTATGTTATAGAAAAAAATGTAGCTAATTCTTTGTGACCTTGAGTGGTGGAAGATTTCTTAATAGGATGCTCAAAGTGTATACACTAAAGAAAACAATAGACTCGAATGTATTTAAAACAGGCTTTTTTGACTGCTGTTAATAGGCAGATATCATCAAAGTAAATAGATGGCAGCTGGTAATATGCATGTGTGCCATCTATGACTGGAAAGCCATTAACTTCTAGAGTGTAGGGAAAAACATCTAAAACTCAGTCTAGAAAAAGGGAAATAAATTAAGAAAAATAATTAAAAGGGAAATTACATGAATGGGCAAGTTACAGAAGAGGAAACCTGAATGAATGATACATATCCAAAAAGATGCTCAACATCAGTTAGAAAAACACAAATTGAAATAGTAATGAGACCCTGTGTCCATTTGACAGCAAAAAAAGAAAAAAAGTTTTCATGTTTATGTCACTCCCCTGTGTTAAAACTTTCACACACACCCATGTCGCCTGCCTGGTGGACCACACACTCACCTCTCCACTTTCCTCCTTTGCTTCCTCTCATCAGACTTGCCTTTTAGTATAATTCTAGTAACTATGGAGATTGGAGAGAAAAGATACTAGAAAAAGAATGACTATTTAGAAGGCCCCTGAAATAGAACAAGAAAGAGATGCCTAGGTTGGGTTACTAAAGAGAGGGTAAAAGTGAAGAAACTGAGAGAGAAATGATGTGCAGACCTTTGTTGGGGGGCAAGGGGTGCTTGTGAATGGCTTCTAAGGTTTGTCTCCCCAACTTGTTGCATGGTGGTGCCATTCGTCGAGATGGGAAGGAGAAAGTCTAGGCCTATTTTCACTATGTTGAGGCTGAGATACCCATGGGAACTTCGGGAGGAGCTGTAGAGTTGTGGTTGGCTATGAAGGCTTGGCATCTAGAAGGGTGACCTGGGCAGAGGTGTCAGTTTATGGGTGTCATCATTCCATAGGAAGCAGTTAGCATCATTTGGTTCAGTGAGACTGAGCCATAAAGCACAATAGCTTCCCTTTGTTCCTAAAGATGCTTTCTAACTACTGGCTTTTTTTTTTCTGCAGGACTAGGATGATCCCTCACCCCCAATTTGACCACCTCATTTTTTTTTTTGTCACGTGATAAAGCTCACCTGTTGTTTTAGAGTCACACTTCATTGTTTGAAAAACTACTGATGGAAGTCAATGGTGAAGATAATTAAACTGCTTTACCTGGAGTTCAAGTTCATGACTTTGGCCTCTTTAGTACTGTTGCTTTAACCAGCCAGAGACTTAATATCTGTATCTACTATCTGGCATGAAAATAAATGAACTTGAAAGTGAGAAAGTCTTCTTACTATACTTGTTTATTAGATGACATTTTGAATGAGTTGTAGGTTAAACTGATAATTGCTGTTACTAGAACTTCCAGGTTATTGATATTTGAGAACTTATGATCTAGAGTTACTTTCTAGTACTAGTAAGTATACAAATTCAAGTTGCAAAGGTTCTGGAAAAGTACCATGAGCTAATTAGAGGTGACTGATGTGTAAACTATTGCGATATAATAGGAGATATGGTTTTTCCCTCAGGCTATTATCTGTGGATAGTCTTTCAGTGTAGATAGTGAGCTAAAAACATGGGAACATGGGATTTGGGACTTCCCTGATGGTCCACACGTTTTCACTGCAGGGGCCATGGGTCCAATCCTTGGTAGGGGAACTAAGATTCCCACATGCTGCTTGGCTAATAATAATGCAGTACCATTTATTAAAAAAAAAAATAGAACATGGAATTTGGAGGCAGACTTGAGACCTAGCTCTTCCACTTACTAAATGTGTGTCCTCTTAGGCTGTGGTTCGAAGATGGCTAGGGCATTTCCAAATATCCAGAAGCATCAGAAGGGAGTCTTTCTTCCTGCATCTATGTGAGTTATTGAGAGAACTTTCCCAGAAAGCTAATGCATACTTCCCTTCATGTCTCAGTGACTAGCATTGCACTGCATGCCCTGTCCTGAGCCAGTCATTGGCAAGGAGGGCATGGAACGATTATGTTTGCCTAGACCATGCCTCTCATATTCCAAAAAGTCATGATCCTGTGTCTGGGTGTGCGTCTATCTGCATCCACTGTCAGTTGTCTTTTCAACCTGCTGACTCTTTCTTTAAATTCTGAAAAATGTTCTTGAAACATAAGTAATTTAATTTTCTTCCCTTTGGTTTTTCTGTTCTCTCCTTCTGGGAGTACCCCTCTTCTGTGAGTGTTGAACCTCCTGGACTGGTCTACTATTCTTCTTCTCTATTTTTCATCCCTTTGGAGTTATGTTTTCTGAGTTTTTAATTTTGTCTGCTAAAAATTTAACTTCCAAGAGCCCCCCTTCCACTTTTTTCTTCTTTGTGCTCAGGGAAAGTGAAAGTTGCTCAGTCATGTCTGAGTCTTTGCGACCCCATGGACTATAGAGTCCATGGAATTCTCCGGGCCAGAATACTAGAGTGGGTAGCCTTTTCCTTCTCCAGGGGATCTTCCCAAACCAGGGATTGAACCCAGGTCTCCTGCATTGCAGGTAGATGCTTTACCAGCTGAGCCACCAGGGAAGCCCAAGAATACTGGTGTGGCTAGCCTTTCCCTTCTCCAGGGGACCTTCCCAACCCAGGGATCGAACCCAGGTCTCCCACATTGTAGGTAGATTCTTTACCAGCTGAACCACCAGGGAAACCCCTTCTTTTCCTGTTCTAATTTCATGGAGATAAACTATTCTCTTATTGCTCCGAGAATACTAAATGTGGCTTTGAAGCTTTTGTTCTTAGAGTGTCTACTTATTCTAAACTACTTTTTACTATTTTTGGTGTCATTCATGTTAAGGATTTTACTCAAATATCTGATAATTATTTTTAAGCTTGAGACACCAAGAACCACTGTGGGACTGTGCTTGTTCATAGAGAGCCTCACCATGGGTGGAAGGACCGTTTAATTGGGGATTCCTCCTTCTCTCCTAACTGTCTTTATGCCTTTTCATTTGAATTGGCCAGAATTTTAAATTCTCCTTCTTGGGGTTAGAAACCTGGTTTCCCCTGGGTTCTGAGTCAGGGAGGAGAGCTGAATGTTTCAACATTAATATATAGATCAGTCTTATTTACAGTATCTTACTTTGTCCCTCAACTAGGGCTGGTGCCCCCATCTTTTTATACCCATTCAAATGAATAAACCTCCCATTTTCTGCCAAGGTAGGGCAGGGGTAGCTGCTGAAAAGCATCACGCTGGGGAGAGCATCTAGGAGATCTCAGAAAAACTGAGAAGATGGTGTAGTGTTGCCTTATACCTAGAACTCAGTTCCCATTATTATTATCATCTTACACTGGTGTGATTTGTTTGTTACAATTAATAAACTGATACTGGTGGATTATTAATCTTTTAAATTTTTGGCCACATCCCACAGCATGTGGGATCTTAGTTCCCTAGTCAGGGGTCAAACCCATGACCCCTGCATTTGGGAGCACAGAGTCTTAACCCCTGGACCACCAGGGAAGTCCCATAAGCATTTCTAAAAAATAATTTTGCTTATTTGTTTTTCTTCCTGGCTGGGTGGGGTCTTTGTTGCTGCATGGGCTTTTCTCTGGTTGCAGAGAGGGAGGCGACTCCCTAGTTGCGGAGCACAGGCTTCTCTTGACAGTGGCTTCTCTTGTCGCGGAGCACGGGCTCTAGGGCATCCGGGCTTCAGGGGCTGCGGCATGTGGGCTCAGGAGTGGCTCATGGGCTCAGCTACTCTGCAGCCTGGCGGGGAAAAGCTTCCTGAATCAGGGATCGAACCCACACCTCCTGCGTTGGCAGGCAGATTCTTTACCACTCACCCACCAGGAAAGCCCCATAAGCATTATAAATAAATGAGCGAGTCTCCATAGTCCTCAGGGGACTTAGGATTGTGCCTTCTTAGAGTAAGTCCTAAACATATAATAACTGTTTGCCACACACTACCAAATACTTTACTACCATAGCAGAATAAATAAGCATGCAATTAAGTCACAGAAGATGAGAACCACAAAATTAAAAGACACAATACTCTGCTTCCTCCAGATGAGTAGCTTTTATTTAATGCTTATGAGTTATTCCTTTCAGTCAAGCCTAATGCAGTTGGAAGGGAGATGCTAAAATGGGCACAGCAGCTGCCCTCCTAGAAACAGCACACCGAATAAGTAGGGTGTGTCTAGGTGCCAAGGAGAGGAAGGAGATGAAGTCAGGTTCTCAGGAGCAACGTATGCTGAGAAAAGCATTGCAAGTTAACAACACTAGGGAAAAAAATACAGATTCCTAGCGCTCAACTCTACCTCTTTGAAACCTAAAGCCTGAGCATAGAAAACTTTATTCTAATTAAATACAGCTTCATTTTAGTCCACTTCAGAATTTTCATCCATCTCTTTTACATTTGAATTTTAAGATTTCACTGTTTAATATTACTATTTATATTACTACCCACATTTTGGTTAAAATACTAAATGCAAATCATTTGTTGGACTTTTTCCCAGTGGGGAGCGGTGGAGGGTTGATGGCACCACCTGGGAAGTTCTATCTTAATGGAATTTGGGAAATGAGATAAGCCGAGCTGGTGATATCTGTGGCTGAAAACGAAAATGCCTTCCAGTGGCAGCCCAACCAACATTATTATTAAAGCCTATATATATATATTATATATTAAATATATATAATAAGTTGGAAATAATAATAAGTTGGAGTTGAACTTTTGGCTCCTCTCCCAGGTTAAACTCCTCAAATGTTTATCTTATAGAAGACACAGAAAGAACTTTATTTTAGACCTGTATATTTATCTAAGTGCAGTGAGTGACCATTTTATGTTTTTGTTTTTCTGTGTATTTTCTACAGGGAAAAAGCAAAAATGTGCTTCAGAGCAAAACACAGAAAAAGTCATTAAAATAAAAATTCAGGATTGAGACTCTGTAATATATTTTGCTAGTGGCAGCATAGCCCAATAAATCAGGTCTATTTGTTCACTTTCTTTATAATTGATTTTCCATATTTTTCAGCAAGTCATGGAAAATTCAGCTTTAAATATGTCTGTTTTTATCTATGACCTACTGTGGGAAGAAATTACTTGTGTCCATATTTTAAATTATTTGCCCTCATGAAATTTTCATGGTCTTTCCTCCAGATTGCTCTTCCATAAAAGGGCTCATTCATTCACTCACCCATTGCTTGTAAATGCCTTGCGTTGGACTCCCAGGGGTTAGCTCAGTGTCTGACATATGGTGGCATTTTACACGTATTTGATGGATGAAAAAATGTTGTCTGCACGCACACAACATCGTTTTGAATATATTTCCTAAGACATGGTCCCTTGAGATGTTCATTTTCTTTCACTACAGGCTCTCCCTTTCTTTGCCAGGCAAAGAACTTTTTTAAAGTTATTTTTAATTGGAAGATAAAAATTGCTTTACAGTATTGCGTTGGTTTCTGCCATACATCAACGTGCATCAGCCATAGGTATACAGATGTCCCCTCCCACTTCCCACGCCATCCTACCCCTCTAGGTTGTCACAGAGCACCGGATTTGTGTTCCCTGAGTCATGATAAAGAAAGAACTTTTAACTCGGTTCTACCTTTAGAAGGGAGGGACTTCCTTTCTGCTTGCCACAGTTCCCCCTTCTTATGATTGGAGTGTAGACTAGATGCAGAGCCACTGTAGACAGGTAAACGCAATGCTCTGAGGACGGCAGAGTCACAGATGGCAGGTGCCTGGATCCCTGCATGGCCCAGCGAGCAGAGCTGCCCTCCAGCCCCACATTGCCCCCGCAGCATTACATGAGAGAAAAACGAACTCCCATCTTTTTAAAGCCATTGCTATTTGGAGATGTTTCTTACACAGCAGCCAGATCTGTTTTGTAACCATACAGTTCTCAGGGCATTTAACTCTAGAAGGGTTGAAATTGTTAGTTCTTGGTCTTGTCTGACTTTTTGCAACCCCATGGACTGTTGCCCACCAGGCTCCTCTTTCATGGAGTTCTCCAGGCAAGAATATTGGATTGGGTAGCCATTCTCTGCTCCAGGGGAACTTCCTGACCCAGGGATTGAACCTGGGTCTCCTGTATTGCAGGCAGATTCTTTACCATCTGAGCCGCCAGGGAAGCCCACAAAGGTTAAGAAGTTCTTAAATAACCATAATGTATACCAGGATGAGAGAAATTCCATGAGAGAGTTCAATAAATGCTCTGAGAGTTTGGAGGAGGGAGGGTTCACTTCATTAGGAGAGCAAATTACATGTGCTTTAGATATTAGGATGTCTCAATTTTTAAGTTTAAGAAAATAATTTTATTTATTTATGATTTGGCTGCACTGGGTCTTAGTTGTGGCACATGGGATCTAGTTCCCTGACCAGGGATTGAACCCTGGCCCCCTTCATTGGGAGCTTGGAGTCTTAGCCACTGGACCACCAGGCAAGTCCCACGGATGTCTGAATTTTGGAGAACAGCATTACTCTAGGGTTTGATGGCCACGGATATTGGTATTCATGGTACCTTAACTGCCTGCCTTACCTTGCTTGTCTGTCTGGCGCAAAGTTGCTACCTTAGATTTGGGCAAAGCAGACAGACATTCCAGAGGGCCTGGGGAGAGGGAGTGAGTGTGCACTCAGCTTGCACGCAGAAGAGGCTGACCGAGCTCTCTCTAGGTAAATGAATCCTGACCCTTGCAAATTATCGAGATGGCTGGGAGATGTGAGACTGGACTGATGTTGGGGTTCAGATTCTACCTTTACCATTTCCCAGCTGTGAGCAAAAGACTGTGATAGCTGAGATCTGGCTCTATGGGTTCAAATCTCTGTTCCACCCCTCAGGACCCATGAGATCACCGCAATTTGTTTAACCTCTCTGTGTCCTGATTTCCCATGGGATAAGAGTACCCACTTCTTACGAGTGGTTGAGGAGTGTTGAGGAGATTAACTGAAAACTATTGATAATATTAAGTCTTTAACACACATTTAATGCTTAGTATGTGCCAGGCACACAACTATATTTATATATCTATTTAATTTGTATATAAAGAAAATAGTGTCTGGCATATAATAAATCTTTAACAAATACTACCTATGACTTGTTTTTAACAAAAACTTCCTGTGATTCAATGGCCTCAGTTTACATACATGTAAAACACAGGTGATAATACTTACCTTCTTGTCCTTATTTATAACATGAGGACCCCTTAGGGTCATAAGATTATGTCTGTAAAACACCTGCAAAATGCCTGGTAAGCAGTAAGATCAACATTATTAAGCACCTTTTGAAGTAAGTCTCTAAAAAATATTTCCTCATACATTTCCTATGTACTTCTAAGGCAAATAAAGAGTTATGTGCAGATTTGTTCAATGCAAACTTGAGGAGAGAGGAAGCCATGGGCATAAGTGAAATAGCGTTTGGCCAAACACTCTGCTACATTGATGATCTTTGTAAGGATTTTGTGGCAAAGATACAGAGAATTCCAGTTGGTGTCCAGGGTGGGAA
The DNA here is from genome assembly GCF_023699985.2 of Odocoileus virginianus. Taxonomy (NCBI): domain Eukaryota; kingdom Metazoa; phylum Chordata; class Mammalia; order Artiodactyla; family Cervidae; genus Odocoileus; species Odocoileus virginianus. The sequence continues at coordinate 22,082,751 of NC_069680.1, forward strand.
ATAGTAGTTGCCATTTATTGAGGCCTTCTATGCGGTTCACCAAGGACCTGGGAGGAGACTGTGTCCCTTCCGATGGTCAAGAAAAGTGAGGTTCAGAGAAGGTAACTTACCTGTCCACAGTCTCTCAGTTGGCCTGGAACCTACTGTACGCACCCTCTGGGTTCCTGTTCAATCCCGTTCTGGCTGAAGTGCCAGTAGCAGGGCCAAAGAGCCAGGCAGGAATGGTGGGATGGTGAGCTTGGCTCTCCTGGAGGTTCCTGCCCACCTGTGAGTGTCAGTAGATCCCCTGGCCCTCTGACAGCCTCTGACTGTCCCAGACGGTGCCCAAGCAAAGTATTAATAACCTCAGACCCTATGGTGGTCCCTTGGGATCTTCCCTGGATCTTCCAGGACCTGGTCAACTCTCAGTCACTAGGGATAAAACCCTCTTTCAGCTGGAATGGGAGAACTCTTACCACAGTGTCTCCCAGGCTCGTGGTGTCGTAGGAAGCATTGGAATCATAGGGAAGAGGGCTCTGAGTTGACCACTCACTTTGGAGGCTCTTTGAAAGCACGGTTCTCTTTCTCTTGCCTTTCTGGATCTCTGGAAGGGTTGTGGGGACTGTGAGGACCCTCTCAGTTCCCGACCATTCTTGCTGCTCTCCCTGTGTGGTTATTTCCTGGGCTTTGTGGCACACAGGACAAAGTAGAAGATGCCCAGGGCTCCAGGTGGGACAGGTGAGGCTTGGTTCTTTCCACTCTGGGATTTCTAATCCATCTGGGTCTCCACCAGCAGCCTTCAACACCTTCTCTTCTGGGAGCAGAGCCCAAAGCCAGGCTTTTTTGGGTCCCTCCCTTCCTCTTCAGCTCTCTGCCCTCCTTTTCTAGCTCCAGGTAAGAGAATAGATGGGGAGGGCACAAGATGGGGAATCGCTTTTGCCAGATGGCACTGCTCTTTAGATTTTTAAAAATTTGGACTGTACCCTTTGTACTTAGATGCAAATAATTTGTTGTCTCCTTTGTCTGGGCATGACCTGGCCACAGCCCCTGGGACGTGAATGCAGCCCACTTTTTATAATCCAAAGAGACTGTGGGTGGAGGGAGTATGGGGCCAAAGGGCATGATTCCTGCGTCACGGGGTCATCCAGCTGCCTTTCATTGCTTGGAGTGAACGTGTGTGTTCCATTCTTCCATTGTGTCCCACATCCTTAATGTGATGAGACACATTTCACCAAGTCCCTTTGTACAGAAACTATTGTGGTTGCATGTTTCTGTTATTTGGTATATATTTACTATAATACTCTGTTATTAGGTGTTAGCATGTATGAATTTTTCTGTGTTAAACAGTCTGGGGGAGCATTTCCCCAAGAATCCATAGGCCATGTTTTACACCAAGAACATGTGTCAGAAGTTTATAGGATTTAGGACAAGCTCAGGAACAGTTTTCATGAATGAGGGTAGTGGGTGTTTCAGCCATATTATCTTTCGTTGTTCACTCGCTCAGTTGTATCTGACTCTTTGCAATTCCATGGACTGGAGCACACAAGGCTTCCCTGTTCTTCACTCTCCCGGAGTTTGCTCGAATTCATGTCTATTGAGGCGGTGATGCCATCCAACCGTCTTATCCTCTGTCACCCCCTTCTCTTCCTGCCCTCAGTCTTTCCCAGCATCAGGGTCTTTTCCAATTACTCGGCTCTTCGCATCAAGTGGCCAAAGTACTGGAGCTTCAGCTTATCATATACTTATCATATCCATATTATCTAGTGTAAGCTTATCATATACTCTTCACCAAGAATCTACTCTAGATTAAGCCATTTGAAACTCCAACAACCCCTGACTGGGGGCTCTCACAAAATGGGACTTATCCTGGGAAGGATTTGCTCTTTACCTGATGGTCTGTAGTCATCTTTGGTAGGACTTATGCTTTCAGCCATGATCTGAACACAGCAGCTGTGGACATTTGGGACTAGGAACAGAGCCCAATGATGACCAGGAGTCAGACGCCTTTAAATGTTTACTTCTGAGCCAGTCTTAATGCGGGGCTTTTGTTTGAAAGTTGTCACTCATTGGCCCTGTCAGCAGATGTCACGAGGCGGATAGCTGTGAATGATGACTTGCAGGGGGACACAAGATTGGTAAATCACTGAAGTGGGGTGAGGGGAGGCAAATGGGCGCTTTCTGTTTTAATGAAAATTTTTAGCAGTGAGAGGATGTAGTTCAGAGATGATTTAAGATACAAAATGTACCTTTGAACTTATTGTTAATGTTTCTTATTTTTCCCAGACAATAGAAGTAGAAAAGTTGAATGGAGAAAAAAAAAAAAAAAAGAAAAGTTGGAGGATACAATTATAAAGAAAAAAACAGTTACCCACCATTCCATCACCCAGAGATAAGCTTTTATCTATGCACGTATTCCTACATGTGGCATATATTATATAAATATCATACACTTAATGTTTTATAAATATTTTATTTAGAAACTTTTTATGACAGCAAATGCAGGCTTGCTGTAGAAAACTCGAGCAGAGCTGACGTTCTCCCCAACCACCTCATGGAAGGTCAATGTGGATATCTGGTGTGCATCCTTCTAGATGTGTTCTTCACGCTCCCTGCAAATTATTTTATTTACTTATCTATTCTTTCTCATAGCCACTTGGCCATAGATTTCCAATACCTTCTTCCAGTTCCCTGGCCTGGTGCCTGATTGGCTCAGTTAATGAGTTCACCCTGCTGAACATACTGAGGCCACTGGTTCAATAGCTGGCTAGCGCCCTTCTGAATCACAACCCATAAGGGCTCACCCAGGGGACTGGCCACTGAACATGAACGGGATGGTTTCCAGCATACTGGATGAGAGCAACTGTGCACTTTCTGGGACAAAGAGCTTCTCACAGGGATGTCTGTAGAGGACCCTGGGAGCGAGGGTGGGTCCCCCGGGTGGGTCCCCCACCCCCGGTCCCCCAGCCCCGTCCTCCCTGCTCAGGGCATCAGGCTCGATACTTCCCACCCTGTCACACTGAGCCTCTGTGTGGTGACCATGGCTGGCTTCTCAGATGCTACCTGAATTTAAGTTGATTTAAAGAAATGAAAGCTATGTTATATCTGAGCATTTGTTGTTGCACATTTGTATGTATTGGAGAAGGAAATGGCAGCCCACTCCAGTGTTCTTGCCTGGAGAATCCCAGGGACGGAGGAGCCTGGTGGGCTGCCGTCTATGGGGTCGCACAGAGTCGGACACGACTGAAGCAACTTAGCAGCAGCAGCAGCAGCATTCATATGTATTCCAAACTGGTACTTGAACAACCTCCCAGAAACTCTGGAAAGATAGCTGGCTTCTAACGTGTCTGAAAAGTTTTGGTGGTGTCTGGAAGCATGAAGAAGTTGGCCCGTCTCATCTCTCCTGCAACATGTTGCTTACGGACATTACCCACCTGCTAATAAGGGTCGTGGCAATATTAACGCTGGCTCGGCCGCTGACAGGAGAACTTGGGACTTCCCAGCGCTCTCTTAATTCTGTCATCAGCTGGACTTAACAGCACCCTCCGCCCCGCCCCTCCCCGCTTCCCCTGTCTCCCTCTCTCTGACCTTCTGGAGCGCAGTGTAGCTGGAAACCCACACGTTTCTGCGTGCTCTCCCAATTGTTAAATGCAGCTAATTAACTGAATTTTCCAAAACTCTAGGCAGGTGGAGAAACCCACATCTGTGGGCTAACATTTGACACCATGGCACCGTAGGGCTATATTCCAACCTCCCCATCGAGTTACATTGTTTTTTCATAATTTCAGAGAATCTCCCTATGAAATCCCAAAGTTCTTATCATGCTATCTCATGTGATTTATAGGCCAATCAGCTGAGTAGTTATTTTAAACACGCTTTAGTTTACTCTTTAAGAGGGCTCATGGGCTGACTTGAAAACAAAAGGTGACTGTTTTGAAGATGCTTTTAATGTATGCTAAAGATATTTCGTTTAAGGAACAAATTCTGTGGTTTTGTAAAGAGAGGCCAAATGGAAATAAAACTTCTTATGGAAATATCAGTGGGCATGCTTACCTCCCTAACATAAATTCAAGCCTACGTGATTTGAGTGTTATGATGCTATTTATCTCTTTGAGCAGAGTAAAATGGTAGTGTATGTGACAAAATTACAAGGTTGTATAGTTCCTTTCTCCATTATTAGAGTCTAAAGCTCCTTTTTCTGCATGAAATAAGGGTGACAATTATAGAGAAAAACATCAGATGCTTTTCCTAGCACCTGCTCCCCACCCCCTATGTCTTTCTCCTACTTCCTCAGTACATTCTAAAACTGCCTGCAAGGTCCACGGGAAATGTATTGTGGTCTCAAAGCTGTCAGTAGTAACTATTGATTCATCTATTTTTCTGGCTCATCACCTTTTTCTTCTGAGGGATTAATCGGCTCTCAAGATTCTAAGATGTAAGAATAAGTCTGATTCTGTAAGGATGAGAGGAAAAATGAGTGAATGGAATTTGGCCATAGTTGCTGGCTTCATGCCTTTATGTTCCTGTCACTGGGATGACACGCTATGATAAAATCCATTTCTTTTATGGGAGTTTCTTTTTACAGAAGTACAGAGGCGCCATGTATCAGTAAGTTAGTTCCCAGGTTAGCAAAGACCTTGAAATCCTGTCCTCTATAACACAGTGGGAAGTTTCCCTTCCAAAGTCAACTCAAATATCTGACAATTAGAAAAAAAATTCTAATGCAGGCAGGGGTGGGGGGCGGGTAGAGCTTAATAAAATCTAATTCCAAAAGCTATGCATTGTTATGTTTAATGTAAGGGCAAACCATATCTTAGAGGATCACAAAACTATTTCCTGGAACCATATTTATTTCTTCACAGTTCTTCATGACAGTTGATGAGGATTTAAGAGTCACAGATGGATGGGTTGAATTTGTACTTGCACTTGTGTCTATTGGTAAAGACATTCTCTAAGTACAAGGTTCCTGTCAGCAGACAATAATGACCTCACTGTTGCTATCTTTTATCTCTATCATAGTTCCAGAAGCCTCAGGTTTTCAGTTGCAGTATGTTTCTATTGTGATGTATATTGCCAAAAATATAACAAGAAATAATCTTAGGAGATATACGAATGGTTTTTAAAGTTTAGGTGGCTATGTATTTATTTTAAAGTAGTTGAAAAAATACAACTAGAACACCAAACCAATAAATTCAGATATTGTATAACTCTTTGAAATAAAGTAGATGATTTAATTGAAAGTAAGGAGCCTGATGGCCTACAGTCCACAGGGTCCCAAAGAGTCAGACACGACTGAAGCGACTTAGCATGCATGCACACATGCATTAAGTAAATTATAGTTTGAGTGATACATGAATATGGCAAAAAGCATACACCTGGCATGGAAATGACCGCAGCATGAGAAACTGTGAAGTAATGGAGTCTCCCTGGTTCTAGCAGGCTGATGCTGTTTCTGTGTCTCTCTGTTTGGCTGCGTTGGGCCTTAGTTGCAGCCTGTGGGACCTGTTGGTGGGGCGTGTGAGTTCAGTGGTTGCTGCAGTCTGGCTTAGTTGCCCTGTGACATGTGGGATCTTGGTTCCCCGACTAGGGATCAAACCTGCTTCCCTTGCATTACAAGGCAGACTCCTAGCCGTTGGGCCGCCAAAGAGGTCCCAGGGTGATGCTATCTTTTAACTTTAAAATTTCAATCTGATTAGGATTAGATAGGCCTCAAAGATTAATATAGATAATCCCAATGATTTAACATCACGGGGAGCCTGAAGAGAATGTTCAGTCAGTCGTTGACCTTAGCTTCTGATTTACTACCTGCAGTAACTTGGGTTCTGTTGTTGTAGGTACCTTGTTTTATATAATAATGCAGGCTCTGGACTCCTGACTCTACCCCTTTATATTTGTGTGAATTCAGATTTATTCAACCACTCTGAGCCCGTTCTTTTCCCTTCTAAAGTGGGGAAAAATAGTACCTGGCTTGGAAGTTTCTTAAGATTAGTAAGCCAAAGCACACCAGGGATATAGGCTGTTACCAAATGAAGCACTGAACAAATACTAGCTGTTACTGTTCTGGGCTTCCCCAGTGGTTCAGCGGTAAAGAATCCACTTGCAATGTAGTAGTTGCAGGAGGCGCAGGTTTGATCCCTGGGTTGGGAAGACCCCCTGGAGGAGGGGATGGCAATCCACTCCAGTATTTTTGCCTGGAGAATCCCATGGACAGAGGAGCCTGGTGGGTTACAGTGCATAGAGTTGCAAAGAGCTGGACATGACTAAAGCGACTTAGCATGTACACATGCACACATTATTGCTTTATGTTTCTGAAAAGTTGTGTAAAGATAGTGGTTTATATATAAAATTTCATTTATCATGCCACAAAAGAGCTTATTTAAAAGAAATGCTTGGTGAATCTCACTGTGAAGCAATAATTACTATGAAATGTACTACTTTTTAAGATCTGTACTTTTGGACAGAATGGGCTGAAGGTGAGGCTGTTCTTAGAACCACTTAAATTCTGTAAAGTTTTAAAGGCATTTATTTTCACTATTTCTCACTGTGACTTGGCACAAAGAAAGGTACTTTAAAAGGTAGTATAAATTAGCTCGGGATTATTGAAGGCAAATATTCCAAGCTGTATGTGTAGGACTTCAGGATAATGGTCTGTATAATGAGAAAAAGCACTTCTACATTTCTCCTGGGAATCTTTTAGAGGAACTCTGGGTTGTGGCACTTGAAAACGAGGTTTTGGTTTCTATTGTCTTTAGCATCACCTGAATAGGATGCAGTTTCATTCTTTAAAAAGTTTGTAAGTTATCAAGCATTTTGCAGCTAAGTACGCCATATATTTTTACTTGGAAGAGCTTTTTATTTTTTTAATTAATTCAGTTCAGCCGCTCAGTCATGTCCAACTCTTTGCGACCCCATGGACTGCAGCATGCCAGACTTCCCTGTTTATCACCAACTCCCGGAGACTACTCAAACTCCTGTCCATCGTGTTGGTGATGCTATCCAACCATCTCATCCTCTGTCGTCCCCTTCTCCTCCCACCTTCAGTCTTTCCCAGCATCAGGGACTTTTCCAATGAGTCAGTTCTTCAAATCAGGTGGCCAAAGTATTGGAGTTTCAGCTTCAGCATCAGTCCTTCCAATGAATATTCAGGGCTGATTTCCTTTAGGATGGCCTGGTTGGATCTCCTTGCAGTCCAAGGGACTCTCAAGAGTCTTCTCCATCACCACAGTTCAAAGGCATCAATTCTTTGGAGCTCAGCTTTCTTTATAGTCCAACTCTCACATATATACATGACCACTGGAGAAACCATAGCTTTGACTAGACAGCCCTTTGTTGATAAAGTAACATCTCTGCTTTTTAATATGCTGTCTCGGTTGGTCATAGCTTTTCTTCCAAGGAGCAAGCGTCTTTTAATTTCATGGGCTGCAGTTATTTAGTTGACTAATTAGTTATTTAATTTTTGTCTGTGCTCAGTCTTCATTGCTGTGTGCAGGCATTCTCTGGTTGCGGCGGGCTGGGGTTACTCTCAGGTTGCAGCGCATGGACTTCTCATCGCGGTGGCTTCTCTTGCGGAGCACGGGCTCTAGGGTGCTTGGACTTCAGTAGTTGCAGTGCATGGGCTTAGTTGCTCCATGGCAGGTGAGATTTTCCTGGACCAGGGACTGAACCCATGTCCCCTGCATTGGCAGGTGGATTCTTAACTGCTGGACACCAGGGAAGTCCCTGGAAGAGTATTTTGATTCTAGCTGTTTAGGTAGGGGCTACATGTAGAATCACAGAATTTTTAGAGTTGGAAGAAACCTGAGGTATTGTTGAGTCACCTCCTTCCTGGTTTTTCTGTCACAGAGCCCTACTGAAGTTCACCAACTTGTCCATGTTACCCAGCTAGGTAGAAATTCTTCTAATGTACTACCCCAGGTCCAATTCTGTTTAGACTGGTCATTCATTAAGCTTCCAAATCCTAAGTTTCTTAGTCCTGTCAATTCCTTACACATTTATTGTTTCTTTGTCCAAAAAGTCTAAAAGCTGCCTGCTTTGACTACTTTTTAGGCCCCATTGCTGTAAGACCTCCATGCACCCAAGTTAAAGTTAGTTTCTTTTTTCTCCTGTTCATCAGCCTTGTGTCAATTTTATTATTAGTGCAGCCACAAGAACTCAAGAGGGGTCGAAGGGATAATTTCCCCTCCCTGACCATGTATAAGGGTGAGAGAGCCTTAAAACCATGGAGAATTGCCAGAGACAGGACCTGCATGGCTGGGTGTTCAGGAATTTTCTTTTCCTAACTGACTCTGGGTGACAGTGGGAGACTCTCTCAATGAGAATCTGGAGACAAATAAGTGATAGAAAAGTTATCCTGGTACTTCTTTTCGAAGAAAGAGATAAGTTCTAGCATGCTAAAGACCAAACCCCTGATTTATAAAGGGGTTGATTTCTACTTTGCTACTGCAAAGAAGAAAGGATAAAAATATCCATGTTGATTAAATCTCTGGGTATTGTGCCCCATTTCTCTTTTCATCTCTTGCCTGCAGGTTTATGGTCCCAGCAGCCTTGATTAGTTCATGATGTTAATTTTATTTGTTTATTTATGTTGAGCTCCACTCTGTACCACTCTCTGGCCCAACTTGTTTGATGCATCCTAAATATTAATGAGCTAATCTTTCCTACTGACAACAATAAAGAGGAGGAATTATTTGGGCCTTCTCTCTGTGCCTAAATGTCTCCCCAAATGAGTCTCAATTCACATATAGAGGCTTTGGATTAAAACAAGCCAAGCTTACCTATATGGGGAAAGAATCTAAGATCGAACGGTATATGTATATATATAACTGATTCACTTTGCTGTATCCCTGAAAATAATGGGACTGTAGATCAACTATATTCCAATGAGAATTAAAAAAGCAAACAAACAAAAAAACAAGTCATCTTGAGACAGTTCTGAAAGGGGAAGTAGCAGACACTCACTTTTAGTGTGAAATATATCAGTTTTCTCCCAACACCAAGTTGAAAGCTACCCTTAGGAAGTAGTTTACCTATTTTGGGAGTGGAGAAGGAAGCGGGAGTGGGGCCAAGGAAGAGGGTATTTTAGCTCACAGGGCTCTTTGGACAGTTCAAAACACACCAGAGAATGGCTGGTGGTGCCCGGATGCTGGCTCTGGGAGAGGAATGAGGAGGCTGGTGATTTAGTCCAGTGTAAGAAGAGTTTCTTTAATTAAGGAATAATTGTATGGACATTATAATTTTTGCTCCTTTGTATTTATTAGATCCTGTGTAGAATAATTCTATGTGTTTATTAGAAAATCATCCAGAAATAGCCTGGTGGGACTTTTGCTCTTTCATTTAGAGAGCTGTCTGGTGGGAGAAAGATGATGCCCAGCAAATTGGATGTTTGCACAGGGAAATTTTTACCTTGGCCAGCTGTGCTGTTAACTTTCCACCTGGTGGCTAATTGCCTGTGGATCCCAGAAGCTGAAGCTAATTAGAAAACGAAAAATTAGAAATCTCAGTAAATGGGACATTCTGAAGATCTTTGGAAAATTTTGTTTCCTCCCTAAGCAAGTTTCACTAACATTTACCTTTTGCTATTACCTTTTGCTATTATGAAAGAAAGTATGATCTAAATGTCCTTGCATGAGTGAGTCTCCAAGATATATTTTGCCTTATTAATATTATCAGTATTTTTTGGCCACACAGTATAGCATGTGGGATCTTTATTCTTTGACCAGGGATTGAACCCATGCCCCTAAATTGGAAGCACTGAGTCTTAACCACTGGACCACCAGGGAAGTCCCTTCTGAGGTTAAGACAACAAAATAGGTTTCAGGACTAAGCCTTAAGCATGATACACACACACACACACACACACACACACACACACAAACACACACATCTACACACTGTTACAGATCCTCTATAAGTAAATACAAGAATATATGGATGTAAAGTAGCTGTCACTATACAAAAAAGATCTTAATGTCCCAGATAACCACGATGGTGTGATCACTCACCTAGAGCCAGACATCCTGGAATGCAAAGTCAAGTGGGTCTTAGGAAGCATCACTACGAACAAAGCTAGTAGAGGTGATGAAATTCCAGTTCAGCTATTTCAAATCCTAAAAGATGATGCTGTGAAAGTGCTGCACTCAATATGCCAACAAATTTGGAAAACTCAGCAGTGGCCACAGGAGTGGAAAAGGTCAGTTTTCATTCCAATTCCAAAGAAAGGCAATACCAACGAATGTTCAAGCTACTGCACAATTGCTCTCATTTCACATGCTAGCAAAATAATGCTCAAAATTCTCCAAGCTAGATTTCAACAGTATGTGAACTGAAACCTTCCAGATATAAGTTGGATTTAGTAAAGGCAGAGGAATCAAATTGCCAACATCCATTGGATCATTGAAAAAGCAAGAGAATTCCAGAAAAACATCTACTTCTGCTCTATTGATTACGCCAAAGCCTTTGACTGTGTGTATCACAACAAATTGTGGAAAATTCTTCAAGAGATGGGAATACCAGACCACCTGACCTGCCTCCTGAGAAATCTGAATGCAGGTCAAGAAGCAACAGTTAGAACAAGACATGGAACAATAGACTAGTTCCAAATTGGGAAAGGAGTACATCAAGGCTGTATATTGTTACCCTGCTTATTTAACTTATATGCAGAGTACATCATGTGAAATGCTGGGCTCAATGAAGTTCAAGCTGGAATCCAGATTGCTGGGAGAAATATCAATAACCTCAGATATGCAGATGACACCACTCTTAGGGCAGAAGGCAAAGAGGAACTAAAGAGCCTCTTGATGAAAGTGAAAGAGGAGAGTGAAAAGCTGGCTTAAAAGAACATTTAGAAAACTAAGATCATGGCATCTGGTCTCGTCACTTCATGGCAAATAGATGGGGAAAAAATGGAAACAGTGACAGACTTTATTTTCTTGGGCTCCAAAATCACTGCAGATGGTGATTGCAGCCATGACATTAAAAGATGCTTGCTCCTTGGAAGAAAAGCTATGACAAACCTAGATAGCATATTAAAAAGCAGAGACATTACTGACAAATGTCTGTATAGTTAAAGCTACGGTTCTTCCAGTGAGATCTGGACCATAAAGAAAGCTGAGTGCTGAAGAATCGATGCTTCTGAACTGTGGAGTTGGAGAAGACTCTTGAGAGTCCTTTGGGCAGCCAGGAGATCCAACCAGTCCATCCTAAAGGAAATCAGTCCTGAATATTCATTGGAACGACTGATGCTGAAGCTCCAATACTTTGGCAACCTGATGGGAAGAACTGCTTCATTTGAACAGACCATGATGCTGGGAAAGATTGAAGACAGGAGAAGGGGACGACAGAGATGGTTGGATGAGATGGCTGGACAGCATCACTGACTTGACGGACATGAGTTTGAGCAAGTTCTGGCAGCTGGTGATGGACAGGGAATCCTGGCATGCTGCAGTCCATGGGGTCCCAAAGAGTCAGACGTGGCTGAACGACTGAGCTGAACTGAACTGAAAGTAGCTGTCTCATGAGGTTGTTATGAGGATTAAAAAAGGATGATGGACATAAAATTCCTAGAACAATGTAAATATGTACAAATATATTACACAGTGTAAATATGTCAAAAATGTTAGCTACTACTGTGATGTAATGCATTTAGAATGACTTGTACTGAAGTTGTAGTTGTTAACAGTGGGGTGGGGTGGGGTGGATGGATAAATTGGGCTGTAGCCAGATCTTTAATGTGTTAATACTTTTGCAAAAAGGAAATATGTTCACGTTACTTGTATAATTAAAAAGGAATTTAATAGATCTTAAAAGCAGATATATTGACTAAAATTTTAAGACAAATATCATAAGCAGGGCTGCCCTTGGACCTGGGCAGAGGGAATCTTGCCCTGAGCCCTGTGTTTTAGAGTCCTGCATCTTAGAGAACACGTGGGCAGCTTTGTCACTTAGGAACGGTATAATTTAATGCTAATTAAAAACCCAAGCATCTGCTTTCATGACGAGCTCCATTCAGGTCCTAGGGAAAAGATTCTGCAGGTCTTTTGCCCTTGAACAAAGGCAACTGCCCCCAAATGCCAGGAAGGGTGAGGCTTGTGTTGCCGCCTGTGTGGGAGCTGCTTTATTACGTAAAGATTTGAGCAGCAGAGCGCTGAGGTAAAGAAGAGACAATTTAATTAATTTATCATTAATTAACTTACAATAGATTCTTGCATAAAGAGTTATTATTTACCAGTAGTGCCAGCATTCATTTTCTTCTTTTTGTGTTCCAATCCTTGGTTCCAGGGGTATCGTAAATTAGCATGGTATTTGCAGTCACACATGGCAACTGGAGAATATTCTGCAATATTAAAACAGTGCATGAAGAAAAAGGGAAAGTATGGAGACCCTATGGACTGTAGCCTGCTAGGCTCCTCCATCCACGGAATCTCCGGGCAAGAACACTGGAGTGGATTGCCATTCCTTTCTCCACGGGATCTTCCCTACCCTGTGACTGAACCTGGGCCTCCTGCACTGCAGGCAGATTCCTTACCATCTCAGCCACCAGGGAAGCTCAAAGCACTGCATGTTATTTTTCAACCAGAGAAGCATGATGTCTATTTTTTTATATAGGCACCTTCATGGAAATTGAATGCTAAAATTATGAATAGTTTTACTTCTATAATATATATTTAATATGTCTTGATTACATTTTCAAAAAATTAAATGACCTTAGTTATAAGTACTTTTGATTTAAGATTTTTGTCTTCATTGATTAAAAATTTTATTTTTGCCCATATGCCTCCCTCCAACACTTTGGAATATGTTAGGGAAAAAACCCCCTATTTTAAAAGCATAAAATAATTTCAATTTAAATGTTTTATTGTTTTCTTTTAACTTGTATTTTTAATGAAAAGTTATTCCAATTTTGTACATTGGAATATTATTACATTCTGATTATTTAATCATTTAGGTCATTGTTATCAACAGCACAGAAATTATGTGAAAATTGTAGAGATATGATTTCCCTGAAATGAAGCTGAGAAACAGTTATGAAAGAAAGGTAATTAATAATAAAGCATGTCTTTCTGACTTATAAATGTTAGAGCATTAACTGAGCATCCTGATTTGGGAAATAATGCTTTCAGTTGTGTTTGACATTTTGCCAACTTTCAGGCACATACAAGCATAACTTTGGGACTCCCCTGGCAGTCCAGTGATTGAGACTGTGCTTCCACTGCAGGGGATGTGTGTTCCATCCCTAGCTGGGGAGTAAGACCCCTGCACACTGCTCGCAATGTGACCAAAACAAAACAAAACACCCAAACCTGACTTTATATGTGTTTTATGTTTTGTCATTATGAAAATGTGCTTATATGAGTAGGAGGATAAAACACATTTAGCAGCCTGATAGCTTTGAGTTTTTAGGTTAGGGAACAAGACTCTCCACCTGAACTTTCAACCTGAAGTCTTGTACATAACAGAGGTGGGTCTGAGAGAACACATCGTCTTAGGCCACTGGGACTGTTTACTCTGGACCACTCATTTGCCAAGTTCCTTGCTTCACCCCGAACTGCCCAGGTTGACCCATGGGAAAACAAGGGGATCAGCTCCAGGAGCATGGCCAAGAGGCTGGGCACCTGAGAGGATGGACCCTTCTGCCTTTTCTCTTTCTCCCTGCAGCTTCTTCGCTTGCCTCATTGCCACAGTTCATGGGAATGTTCTCCTGAATCTTCTGGTGAAACCATAGCCTTTTCCTCTCTTCTGTTTTGCTTCTATAAAGCTTATCCTTTCAGATGATTGCCAACTAATTCCTGCTAAATCCTTAGCTGATAATTAAAATCTGAGCCAAAATGGGTTTAAGGAAAATGCTTTCTAGAAATTGTTGAAATTATAAAGGGCAGTGTTTTTCACTGTGTTCTCAGAGTTGAATTTAGACATTAAAAACATTGACTGAAATCATAAAAGGTTAACTTTTTAGAAATTTCCTCTCAGTTCTCTGATTATCTTGGGAAGAAAACTTCAATTTGTTGCCAGTGTATATGCTAAGGTCTCTTCTAGGCAATTCCTGTCCCTCCCTTTTTATTTAGAAGTCAACTTTATTGAGATAAATTTACATAAAATAAAGCACACCAGTTTTAAATGTGGTGAATTTGATAAAAGTATACAAATAACCACCAACAAAATCAAGACAGAACATTTCCACCACATCCAACTTCCTTGTGCCTTTGATTGTCAATCTGTCTCCACTTCAGGCCCCAGGCAATTACTGATTCGTTTTTATCACTCTAGAGTTGATTGTATTTTCTAGAATTTAACATATATGGAACCACACAGGATATATGTATTTTGTGCCTGGCTTCTTTAATTCTATATAATATTTTTCAGATTCATCTATATTGTGTGTATTAGTAGTGTGTTCGTTTTTATTGCTAAGTAGTGGTATTTTGCATGGGTATATCAAAATTTGTTGCTCTGTTCACCTATTCATGGCTATTTGGATGTTTTCAGTTTGGGGCTGTCATGAATAAAGCTACCTTGAACATCTGCATGCATGTTTTCTGTGGAAATATGCATTCATTTCTTTTGAGTAACCAGCTAGGATTGGAATTGCTGGTTCTTATAGTATCTGTATATTACTTTTATAAGAAGCTGACTTAATATCATTTTATACTCCCACCATCAATTTGTAAGAGTTCAAGTTGCTCCCCATCTTTATCAACACTTGTTGCTGTCAGTCTTTTTAATTTTAGCTGTTTGCTGGATGTGTGTGGTATTCCATTGTGATTTTAATTTGTGTTTCCCTGATGATAATTGTGCTTACTTCCCATTCATATATCTTCTTTGGTGAAGTGCCTATTCAAATTTTTTGACCATTTGTTTTATTCTTATTGAGTTGTAAGAATTATTTTATATATTTTGGGTAGACATAAGTTTTGTAAATATTTTCTTCCAGCCTGTGGCTCGTCTTTTTTATTGTCTTAACAATAAAAAGTGGTTTTTGAAGTGGAAGATTTAAATATTGATGCAGTCCAATTTATTAATTTAAAAACATTAAAAACATAGGTTGTGTTTTTGTGTCTTAAGAAATATTTGCCTAACCCAAACCCTAAAATTTTTTTTGTTTTCTTTAATTTGTAAGTTTTATGACGTTAACCCTCGTGTGTGTGCGTGCGCACAGTTGCCCAGTATTGTTTGACTCTTTGTGATCCCATGGACTTTAGCCGCCAGGCTCCTCTGTCCGTGGTATTTCCCAGGCAAGAATACTGGAGTGGGTTGCTATTTCCTCCTCCATAACAATAACAACAACAAAATAAATCAGACCTTAGACACTGACACTGAACTCGGAGATATAAAATGGCAGAAAGTTAATGCTTGCTGCCCATCAGAGATGGCTTGCTAGGGGTTAAGTTGTCATCTCTCTGTAGGACTAGCTCTTATAAAGTCAAGACAGGATATACCTCCTGCTGATATAAAAAGAAGAAATATTTATTGATTTTATACCAGATGCCTGGGATCCCATTCTCCTGTCTTTTGATTGACAGTGTGACCCTTACCTGAGATGCATCCCAGTTTTAGCAGAGAAGACAACATAATTGTGCATTTATTTGCCACCTGCCTTCCATAGAAGCAGGTGGAACTCAAGTCGAGCACAAAGCTGAGTCAGGTCAGAAGGGCATCAGTGTTGATAGACTGAATCTATTCCCCAGAGCATATGGTCTATTTCAGGAGACAAAGACTTGATTAACCAGGCTGGCCCTGGGTTCCAGCGGAAAACACAGAGCAAGAGTGTCACGGTGGGGCACAAGGGACAGCTGGGTGGGTTGCGTGTTTGGCAAGTTACCTGAGAGTCGGCTGCCCCCCTCCCCAATATCAACATGGAAAACGGAGTGTTCATAGCCATTTTGTTCCACTTATTGAAGTTGAGTTGCTTATACTTCAGTCCGATTTGCTGAGTTGCACCTCCTTTTGGTCTACGTGCTAATAGATTTTTGTTGACTTGAATTGTCCTGCACTGCATTCCTTCAGCAATCAAGCTATTACACAAATTCTGATCCTTTCCTCACGTGGCAACTGTGTGGTAGCACAGTTAACAAGGGCTGTGTTCTTTGGAGCAGAGTTCCCATTGTTTGTCTAAATCCTATCTAATCTTGCCTTCCCAAGGTGCAAAGTCTGGGAGATAAGGGCTACCATTCAGGAAAACTGGCTTCTGATTGATATCAGCCAGTTTATTCTGAAAGCATTTCCCATTATTGTTTGTGAAATTGATTAAGACTGGCTAAGTAAAGTTAGGAAATATTAAAACTCTGAAAGAATCGTGGTGAAAAAAGAAACCTTAATTTATCTTGGAGAGCATTTCCAATGAATTTGTATCTCAGATGAAAAATAATGTACAGCATGAGATTCTCCCCCTAAATAAGAAAACTATGTATAGATGTGCATAGGTGTGTGTTTGTATAGGGTGTGTGTGTGTGTGTGTTTATGGCCAGGGTGCTCTCCCCGACACTGATGTTAACTCAAGAATATCAGGCTGGGACTTCCCTGGCGGTCCAGTGGTTAGACTCTTTCAGTGCAGTGGGTGCAGGTTCAATCCCTGGTCAGGGAACTAGACCTCACATGCTGTGAAGCCAGAAAAAGAAAAGAATTTTAGCCTGGTTGTTAGCATCGAATTTGACCTTGAAGCTCACCCAACTTCAAACCTTAAGTCTTGCAGGTGAGGAAGCTGGGCTCAGAGTGGTGAGGTGACCATTCTATGATTCCACAGCCTCTATGTAGCGGTCACCAGAGGAGCTCAGATTCCACAGTTTTAATCTTTTGAGGGGTTTCCTTAGCTAGTGTAAAAAGTGCATGGCACAGGTTTTGTTTTAAACGGTTTCTTTTCAAAAAGCTGTCTTTCTCTGATTAGAATTTGACTTGCCACCGTTATTTGCTCAGGACTCACAGAATCTCTGGAACTCAGGACTTTGGTGGAAACCAGGGAAGTTCAGGAAAAGCAGGATGAGTTTGTGACCCTGCAGAAAGGGTTTGCAGCTTTTCATCCAGATGGTTTTGTCCTGTTTCCTGGTGACCTGTGACTTCTGGCCCGTGCTACATGAAAGGAAGCAGATAAGTCTGTTCTGTGACAAAGAAGAGACAAATTGGGACTCTCTGGGCTGTGAGCGCCCAAATCCTGCTTCCCTACACCCAGTCCAGTCTGTCCTTTCAGGCTCAGTCACCTCCTTTCCCACCTTCCCTGACCACTGTGGTGGTTGTCAGACACGTCACTGATCAGCAGGAATGATTTCTGTACGAACTATTTCACCCCATGCCAACAAGCACTGCAGTGATTTAATCAAGGTCTCTATGATTTCACATGGACGGGTTTTATCCCTTTGAAGATCTTGCGAGCCCCTTGAAGGCAGGAGGTAAGGCCACTGTATCCTGGACAGGTGAGGATCCTGGCCTCTGGAGCCCATTTGGTTTAGAATCCTGGCGCTCTGCGCTTTGTTAGTGACGTGATCTGGGCAAGTCATGTAAAACTGTTTCTCAGTTTACTTCTGAAAAATGGAGAACAATACTACCACTTCTAGAGGTGTCATGAGAACTCACTGATACCCACAAACTGCATATAGCAGCACCTGACACATGGCACATTATCTACGATGAGTGAGGGGTCAGTAGATTCTGTGCTTGTTGGCCGATTTGAATGCATAGTCACATGGCTCATTTCCTTACCTTTAACTTTGACTCGCAAGCTCTGCACTTTGAAAGTGAGCCTTGATGACCTAGAGGAGTGGGATGGGAGTGGGGAGGGAGGGGGTATATATAATTATGCTGATATGCATTGTATGGCAGAAACCAACATAACACTGTAAAGCAATTATCCTCCAGTTATAAAAAATATATTTTTTGAGAGAAATTGCAATGGAATTTTAAAAAAAGCAATCCAGGTGGTGGAGAACATTCCTTGCCACCTAGGCTGTTAAAGGATTCTGTGGGGTTCGTTAGAATTCTAACTGCAGTGGAACTTGCCTTGAAATAGAATCTTTAAGCATAAGGCCATCTGAGAGTGTCCGCTTGAAGATTACTCTTTATAAGTAATACTTTTCCATCTTTGAACTGACCATTTAATATCAGCAAGTTATCAATTAAAAATGGTTTAAGAGCATGTTAAAACGACAGCTAATTTTAACTCATTGGAATGGATCTTTATTTTATTTGATACATAATTAGAATTTTATGGCTAAAATAAAAGGTTAAAGCTGATAGGTAACTGCAACAGAATATGTGCATCACGGGAACTTAGCTTTTAATTTTTTATCTACCTTGTGTAATTAATAAAACATTTCTTACAGCAGAATTGCATGACTGCATGAATCCATGAACTCCCTGAGTGTCAAAGCAAATCAGATGACTTCAATCCTCATCTAAAGAATAAAACTGTTCAAATTGCAGGGGCTGGTAAATTCTTGACTTTGGAACAAAGAATCTGTACCGTCTTTGGAAGAGAGAATAAACATTTTTTTGCATTCTCTTCACCTGTAAGAA
This sequence comes from Odocoileus virginianus, assembly GCF_023699985.2. NCBI lineage: Eukaryota > Metazoa > Chordata > Mammalia > Artiodactyla > Cervidae > Odocoileus > Odocoileus virginianus. The sequence continues at coordinate 22,101,225 of NC_069680.1, forward strand.
ATCCAGTCAAAGCTGATGACAGCGTGTGTTAATGCGCTTGTCTGCCCAGCCCCTTCACCCTCTTCCTCTGTTAAGCGAGGTTTCCCTGGTGGCTCAGACGGTAAAGAATCCGCCTGCAATGCAGGAGATGAGATAGAATTCGATCCCTGGGTTGGGAAGATCCCCTGGAGAAGGGAATGGCTACCCACTCCAGTATTCTTGCCTGCAGAATTCCATGGACAGAGGAACCTGGTGGGCTATAGTCCACTGGGGCACAAAGAGTTGGACACGACTGACTAACACTTTCACTTTCTGTTAATGGAGCACCTCCCCCTTCTTTGGGGTACAGAACTTTCTCCCCTTCAACTGTGTACTGGGGGCTGCTCTTCATAATACTCCAAATTCCTGACCCCCCCACTATGGGTCCCTGATCAATCTGGGTCCTTTAGGTCTGTATGAGTTTTTAGGACTGCTCTAACAAATTACTACCGAGCAGGTGGCTTACCATAACACCGTTAGAAGTCAAAAATCAAGATGTTGTCAAGGCTGGCACCCCTGGGAGGCCCTAGGGGGAATCTGCTGCACACGCTCATGCAGCTTCTCGTGTGCGTGTTTGTGTGTGTGTGCTCAGCCGTGTCTGACGCTGTGACCCCGTGGACCACAGCCTGTCCATGGGATTTCTCAGGCAAGAATCCTAGAGTGGGTTGCCATTTTCTTCTCCAGGGGATCTTCCTGATCCAAGGACAGAACCGTGACCCTCACGCCTCCTGCGTCTGCAGGCAGATTCTTTACCACTGCACCACCTGGGGAGCCATAGCTTCTGGTAGGTGTTGGTGATCTTGGCATGCCTTGGTTTGTAGAGGCATCTGTTTAATTTCAGCCTCTTTCATCACATGGTATTCTCCCTGTGTGTATGTCCGTGTCCAAATCTCCCTCATACAAATGCACTGGCCATTGGATTAGACACCACTCGGATCCAGCGCGAACTCTTCTTAACTTAATTACATCTGCAAAGACCCTGTTTCCAAACAAGGTCAGATTCTCATGATGTCAGGAATTAGCACTTGAATCTGTCTTTTGGGGACAGAATTCAACTCACCACACCTTCTTCCCCATGGTGAGTGGTCCAATGATAATCACCGTACCCAAAATGAGCCAGTCGGAGTCTCCCACTGAAGCTTTGGGGAACATCCTTTTTTCCCCCACTTTTCTTCCTTCCTTTCTTCTTCTTTTTAATAAATATTTATCTATTTATTTACTTGGCTGCGCAGGGTCACACGGACTTAGCTGCCCCACGATATGTGGGATCTTAAGCTCCCCTGCCAGGGGTGGAAACCACGACCCCTGCATTGGAAGGCAAATTCTTAACCAGTGGACCACCAGGGAAGTCCCCATCCTTGCTCTCTGCTTGAGACAATTGTGGCCGAGCTGCTGGGCATCATGAGTCCAGCCTTGCAGAGAAGTTTGCCTGAGAGGGTGGAGCCCAGGAGCAGAGAAAAGCAGAGAGAAAAGACAGTCCTGATGACATTCAGGTTACTATATCCTGACTCTGATTTCCTTGGCTTTCTCACATGAGCCATGAGACATATTTGAGGTAATTTTCCAGTCATTCACAGCCTAAGGACCCTAAAGTAATACAATTTAAAGAAGTTCTAGGATTTTGTGAGAAACTACCCTAAAATGGGAACGCTGTCTCCCGGAAAGCGAGGGCTTAGCCAAGTTCGCTCCAATGCGCCTATGTTTACTTGGCAAGTAGTGACATGTGTGGGCAGGGACGGCTTCTGTCTTCCAGGCCGGGTAGAGATGCCTGCTTGCTCTGGATCACCACAAAGGTGAGTTCAAGCTCTGACTTCATTTATTTTTCTTTCCTTCTGTTGATGCAGTCCCAGTGCGGGTTGGAAGAGAATTTCCAGACACAGAGCATTTCAAAACGGAGTGAGTTTATTGAGAACCAAGAGCAGAGATAAAATGGGCCCTTCAAATGCAATGGGCCAACCTCCTGACAGACCAGGGAAAGCTGACCATTGTCGTGGGTTAATAGCCAATTTTTATAGCTTCAGGACAAACCAAATTTCTGTTAAAAGTTTGGTGTTAAGTGACTGGTTGGGACGCTATAGGGTATTTACTGGAGTGGGCATCTTTATTTAATTGGGAGTCAGGAAGGTTGTTAGTGATGATCAGGGGGTTTTTGGCAAGGTTCCAAAGGGGTCAGTCAGCTTCGGAGGTGACCTTGGTTCTGGACTCTGCTTCTGTGGCCTCGGGGCAGGACTCAATACCCTCCTGCAGGCTTATTCTGACCCACTATCATTTTCATATGAATTTACAAAAGAAAATTTTTCTTGAGATCCTAAGAACAAAGGAATGACGTAGAATGATGTGCTTTCCCCAGGATGACACGAGGGCTGTAATAACAGAAGAGTGTCTTGTCCAGCTGTGTGAATCATTGCAAGAATACAGAGGTCACATTGCAGCATCCCCCAAAACTTTCTGCCCTCAAGTGACATTCAGCAGGCAGGGGGCTAGCTTCGTGTCGAATCTGCTGGACACTTTTGGCTGCAAATAGCAAGAGCTTCAATATTAAGGAGCTTCTTATCTTACATAACAAGAGATGCAGACATAGGGCTTCCTTCGGTGGTATCATTAAGTCTCTGTCGCTTCCTACATTTCTGCTTTCCAAGTAGGGACATGCAGGTTTTTTTTTTTAATTACTCATTTTTAATTGCAGGATAATTGCTTTACAGTATTCTCTTGGTTTCTGCCAAATATCAACATGAATCAGCCATAGGTATACCTCCTTCTTAAACCTCCCTCCCCATCCCACCCCACTAGTTTGTTACAAAGTCCCGGTTTGAGTTTCCAGGGTCATACAGCAAATAATCAAATTCCCGTTGGCTATTTTACATATGGTAATGTATGTTTCCATGTTATTCTCTCCATACATCCCACCCTCTCCTGACCATCACCCCCCGCACCCTCCTGCCATGTCCATAAGTCTGTTCTCTAGGTCTGCGGACATGCAGTTTTGAGATCATTAGCCTGCTGGGGCCCCCTTTGCCTGGCAAAGCAATAAAGCTATTCTCTTCTAACTTCACCCCAAAACTCTGAGACTTAATTTGGTGCTGGGGTATGGAGGTGAGGCTGGATTCAGCTTCAGCTGTCGTGGGTATAGAAAGCTGGCAGGAGCCTCTTCCCTCCCTGCCAGACTCCTGATCATGTTGCATCTGCTGCCTTGGCCACCTCTGGCTCCCTCAGTTATGTCCAGCTGCTGCTGCTTACGTGCAGATCCCTCTTGGGCCACGACCAAACTCTTCACGGCTCCCCCATCCTCTCCAAGCACTCATGCGGGTGGTAGGGAATTCAGTGCCTATGTGGTGGGACCATTGCAACCCCAGGACCCAGCGCAGCACACCCCAGGGCAGGTACCTCCAAATCCTGGTGGAACAGGTCCATTTATATCCATGGACCACTGAGTGTTATGCATTACCCTGCATACAACCTCTACAGCTCTTTTGCTGTGGAAGGGTGTATTCATTTTTGAGGACTTCTATAACCAAGTAGCACAAACGGGGTGGCTGAGACAGAAACTGTCTCACAGCTCTGGAGGACATAAACCTGAGAAGGGCCCTATGATGCTTTTCTGGGTACAAAAGCCCCACTGTGTTCCCTGTTTGTAAAAAAGCAAGGCTTTAGTCTCCAAGTCTTCCCTGGGTTCCAGAGAGCAAACTCAAACAGGTTTATGAATTAGGGAAGTGAGGGAATGCAGAAACAAAGGAAAATCAGTCAGGCGAGAAAAGTTAACGATAGCTTAAACAATAGTTCAGATAAATTTAACATAAATTAAATATAAAAATTAAAAGAAACTGAGCTTTTACTGCTGTGGACCCAAGTTCAATCACTGGTTGGGGAACTAAGATCCCACAAGCCACAAGGCATGGCCAAAAAAAAAGATTTAGAACACCAAGTGTTGGAAAGGAGATGGAGTGATTTTACACATGCGTACATTGTACAAAAGAAAATACCACTTTGAAAAACAGTTTGGCAGTTTCTTACAAGTTAATCATGTTAATCATACACTTTTCCTGTGATTCATTCATGCGCTCCTAGATATTTATCTAAGAGGAATAAAATATTTGTCTACAAAAATCTTCAGAAAAAAATTAAAAAACTGAAAAACAAAATATAGTTCAGATAATGAAACAGAGTCTAAGCTCCTCTTCAAGGGATTTCATAACAATCTAAAGCAGATTTTTGAGTTGTTCTGCAGACACTAAGACCTCCCACTCAGGTGGAGAATGATGACTACATGCTGACCTTGTAGACTCCATACTGGTTGGAACCAGATTGATGATTAAGATTCCTGAAACACCACCGTGTTCCCTCACCACCAACCAATCAGAAGAAAGTCATGCATCCTCCAGCCCTCACCCTAAATGTTGTCATTTAAAAGCTTTCCCCGAGAACATACGTATACCTATGGCTGATTCATGTTGATGTATGACAGAAACCAACACAATATTGCAAAGCAATTATCCTTCAATTAAAAATAAAATAAAAACTAAAAAAACTCTTCCCTGAAAGCCACTGGGAGCTAGGTCTTCTGGGCATGAGCAGCCTGCTCTCCTTGCTTGGTACCCGACTTTTAGCTGATTAAATCTGCAGTGACGCTAAGTAAGGTTGCATTCTGAAGTCCTGGGATTAGGACTTGAAATATGAATTTGGCAGGAGGAACATAATTCAACCCATGACAGGGGGTTACCAAGGGTATAGTTACTGTTCCTTGTCCTCAGTTTTGTTGCTCTTTCTCCATTTATCAACATGGTAGAAAAGATTGAAGCTTATATAGATTTCTTTACAGCGTGGACACAGCTTTCCTTGAGGAGGACCAATGAAATGAATGTTCCTCACATTAACAAAACTAGAATTTTGGATTTTGTCTGAAAATGGCAACCAAGGCTAAGAATCTAATTTTTTTAATTAAAAAATTGTTTATTTTATTTGACTGTACTGGGTCTTAGTGGTGTCATGTGGGATCTAGTTCCTTGACCAGGGATTGAACCCAGGCCCCCTGCACTGGCAGTGTGAAGTCTTAGCCGCTGGACCACCAGGGGAGTCCCAAGAATCTTAGAGTTCCGATAAATCGTGCTATTTTGTCTCGACCTTGCATATCTGTGAATAAACCGTATTTTCTCTTTGGAATCAGTGAATTGTTTGCATGAGAATACCTCATTCTTAGCTGCCTGCCTTTAAGCAAAATGTAGTTCTGTCTTGTGACTGGATGGACACAATTGACACAAAGTTTGCTAAAAGAAACTGGAAAAGATAGAAATAGCAAATCTTGTTTCTAGTTCTTGCTCTGATAGGAGGGGCTGTTAAGCCCTGAACTCATCCTACCGCTCCTCAGTCCCACTAGGGGGCTGCAGTTAACAATCATCCCATTTACTGGTACAGAGACGAGACGATGCACAGAACGGCCAGCAGATGGCGCCAGAGCTGAACTTGAATGCAGGCAGCCTCATTCCCAGCTGCTAAGGCACAGGGTTGATTCTGATGCTGAAACCCAGCAAGGGCTTGTGCGTCTGCGGCACAAAAAACCTGACTCCGACAGCCACAAAGTCTGCAGCAAAGTCAGGATTTATTGCAGCACGCCAAGCAAGGGAGTGGGCACCAAGCCTCAGATCCACTCCAGCTTGGTCTCTGAGTTAGGATTTTTTTTTTTCTTAAAAAGGGAAAGAACCAAGTGACCAGGATCAATCATGTGACATTTCTATGACTTTCCTTAATTGAGGTTTTGAAGTCAGGATGCCTGTGGCTTATGATTCTCTGGCCAGGTGGTCCATGGCTTGGGGATCTGTTAGTTCATCTTGACCTGGAGAAGCAACCCGAGTTTGTGGTTAAAGGTGATATCTACAACAGCAATTTCAGCACATTAACGATGTTATCGACAACAGCAATTTTAGTACAATAGTGGTGGTATAGACGAGCAATTTTAGTCATCTGTCTGGTGGATTAGGTTCAGTAAGCTCAGGGTTGAGATCAGAGACGACAAGAAAGGGAACGAAATTTTAGACAGGGAGTTGAATCATAAACTCAGCTTTGAGGGGACTGGGTTTCAACACCTCACTTGAATCTTGGCCATCGACCGCAGCCTCTTGGGGAATACACAGCCCCGGTGGGAACACAGTTACCTTGCAGGGGGCTTTTGAAGAGCTTGTTACTGGGAGCAGGGGAAACACAGCTACCTCTGCAGGGAGCCTGTGAAAGAGCATGGTGTTGAGAGTGGAAACCGATGAGGATTATAGTTAATTTTTGCCGCCTACATTTCTGGCTAAGAAGCTGTCCTGATAAGATTCTAGACTCAGCCCTGCACCTGCCAACAGTGCCAGAGCCCTGGCCTGCCAGCAGGCAGCTGAGGCCCTGGCCTGCCCCTATGCTGGCCCTGAAGTGTCCCCGCTCCAGGTCCCCACTGGGAGCCTGGCCCCTTTGGAAGTCTTCCAGCTCCACGTCTCCCTGGCCTGTGGCTGCAGCTCTCTGAGCTGTTCTCCGTTTGTTAACAGCTCCCTCGGGGTTTGAGGCAGAGACAAGAAGCTAATACCTCGTGTGGAATTTGGCCGAGGAGAGGCTGGCAGGAGCAAGGTTGAAACCAGCGGCTGAGATGCACAGAGGGGATTCGTCGGCCTGCTTGGCTGGTGTCAGCCCCCAGCGCCTAGCCTGGCAGCATCAGTAGTGCCTTCAGGAATGGTAAGAACAGACAGACACTCCTCATCACTGGGAAACAAATCTGAAGGCGTGGTCTCCAAGGCTATGGCGAAGATGTGCACACATTTTACTTGGGGAGAGGGAGGGAAAAGGGCACCTCTGCTTTCCGTGAAGTGACCCAGAGTGTGCCCCACGGAGCCCCAGTCAGGAGACACCAGGGGCTGGGGCAGTTTTCAGAGCCCGGAGGATCTGCTTAAGGAATGGGCTTCTGGTGACTGGTTAAGGGGTGGGGGGTGCGAAAGAAGAGGAAAGGTGAGAGGGATCGGATGGGGTGAGGGGGAGAAAAACTGCAAGCAGCCAGGCTTACCGTCTTGCCTGGGGCTTATCTGGAAATTTTGCCTTTGGGTTGACTCACTGTTATGACTAACAGCTACGGAGGAATGGAAAGAACTGGCCTCTGTGAGTGACTAAGTCATTTATAGACAAACACATACCTCTGTTTTCCTAACTGTAAAATGGGCCAATAGCCTGCTAGGTTGGCGTAGGTCCAGGAGTGTGTGTTTTGCAGCTGCAGCACTGCTGGGGTCCCGTCGAGCTCGGATGCTTCTGATGAACTTGAGCATCTCTAAGCCTCAACAGTCTCTCAGCAGCGAATGAGAGAAATGCATTGGAATTGGGGACGGGAGAGATCTCGGTGGGACCTACCTGCTGAGGAGGGGGACCTGAGTTCTCCACGCTGAAACGTGATCTTAGAAACGGTGCCCATGGCAATCTGACTCATGTTTTCTGGGTTTGATGGATAAAACAGAAGCTAGCCAGAGCAGAGTCTAGAGAACAGAATTGGGTCTGCTTGGGATCACATGAGACGGATCAGCAGTAGCTTGTCAAAAAGCTGCACGTGGGACTAGAGTCTTGGGGACCACCATGCGTTAATGACTGAATTTAGTTTTGTGAGGGTCTGCATCCACGTGATGTGAATTTAACTTCTAACCTTCTCACAATGCTACGTCTATCTGTGATGTGTTAAAAACAGAATCCAAGCGGGTAAGTTTGAAGGTCTAATTGGCTTCATTGAGTGACTGATGAACCGGGTATCATTCCATCTAGCCACTGGGAGCCCACTCGGAGAAGGATGTACAGAATGGGAGGTTTTCATAGGGAGAAGGGTGGGACGAGGGAGCTGTTAGCAAAAGAAGAGCAAAGATTGTTTTTAGGCCAGGACATCTTTTCTGAGGGGAGGGAGAGGGAAATGGTAAGGATTTTATGGAACAGATGGCCTCTTCTGCTGGGTGAGGGGAAGGATGGAAGGCTCCCACATGACAGATTATCTCATTGGTGCTGACCAGAACATTCCAGAAGGTTTGATTAAGATTATGTTTCTGGGGAAGTTTGAAACTGCAGTTAAGTCAGGTATTCGGTGTAAGTTTGGTATCATGGGCTTTAGCACAAGTGATGCCATTTTGACCCTATACTTTTCTCTCTAACACTAGTTTAAACTCAGGAAAGATGAAGGGTTTAAGAGGTTTATTCCAGCTAAAGTCCATCTGAACTCAAGTGGGCCAGGTCAGCTTGAGCAAGCATTGCTTTTGTAAAACGTTCCTGAAGTGGTTTCTTCCCATCGTGAGTTCTCTTGTACAATATTTGCCTATTTTTCTGGGACCTGGTTTCAGATTTTACGGTGGTTCTCTGCCCTACCCTCCATTCTGACACATTGTAGGCATAACAAAATTTGGTCGAATGCAATGAAATTCTCAAAATGGTGAAGATGGTGGCAACTTAGATTGAATCAAATTAGATTCTGCTCATTCAGTTTCTCATGGGAACCTTTTTTTTAAAAAAAAATATTTATTTATTTTCGGCTGTGCTGGGTCTTCATCGCCATGCGGGCTTTTTTCTAGTTGCACTGAGCAGAGGCTACTTTCTGGCTGCAAGGCACCGGCCTCTCATTGCAGCGGCTTCTCTTCCTGCGGAGCTCAGGCTCTAGGCGCTCGGGCTTCAGTAGTTGCGGTTCCCCGGCTCTGGGACACAGGCTCAGCAGTCGTGGTGCACACTTAGCTGCTCTGCCACATGTGGAACCTCTCCGGACCAGGATCCAGCCCGTGTCTCCTGCATTGGCGGGTGGATTCTTTAGCACTGAGCCTTCACGGAAGCCCTCTCGTGGGAGCCTTTTAAAATAAAAAGTCTGGAACTTAGTCTAAGAGCCTGAGGAAACGTTTAACCATCTCTTTAGGTGTTGCAGCTAAATACAACACATTGTAAGAAATTCCAGAGAGTTTATAAACTCAGATTGTCCATCTCTGTTTAAGCATCTAAATGCAAAGTTCTGTCTTTCTCATGTTCCTTGATGTGAATGGAGATATTTAAAGGGAAGAATGCTGTGTTCATGGCTGGAGGCATGTAGAGATGAACTGTCAGTATCTTATTTTGATGGATTTCTTCCCCCCACAAAGATGTGCAGAATATTCTAGGGTGAGCGGAGGAAGACAAATATAGTGGTATCCAGTTTTCAGGGCTTGTTTTGGTTACAGATCTTCTAGTTATCAATTTGATATATGAATGTTTATTTTTTTGCTTTATTTCTTTCCTGCTTCTCAAGGAAGATAACAGTAGGAGATCTGGTCAGAAAACCCAAACATCTCGGAGTGTGTGTGTTATAGTGAAATCTGTGCCCACATCTGCTGAAAATAGGCCCCTAAGTAAAGGAGTCTTTAGAATGATTACATGTGTTTTCCTATCAAAGCTGATAAATTAGATTGCTGCCCTGCCCCCGCCCCCAATATCCAGGGATTTCTAAGTGAAGATGCTGCACAAGTGTAGTTTTCAGGTTTGCATTCCTGCTTCCAACTTTGCATAACTGCTTATGTATTACTTTGCCTGTGTTCTCAGATATGTCTATTTTCCAGTGACTGTCCTGTGCAAATATTTGACTTGGAAAGTGTGTATGAGAAATGGCTGCGGGTTCTCATAATGCTCCCAGATCATTCTCTGTGGGAAGAATTCGACTAGAAAACACACCCACTCTTTCGTCCACTGATTTGGCTTTGAACATACTTAAATCAATTAGATGCCATTCTGATCATGGTCGGCAGAGTTATTTTAGAGTTCTGATAAATGACTTTACAAGTCAAGTATTTCACACCGCAGGGTATTACTTGGTGGGGAGGTAAGGGATGAGATGAGTAGCCTGGGATTCATAATTGATGCACTTGTATAGAACTTTCCTTAGAGTTTGGTGTAGGCATGCTTTAAAGCAAATTTTATGAAGCTTGAAACAGCCAGTTCAAAGTGAACTTTCCAGGGTTCTCAGATTCCCTAATTTAGTTAAAGCTCAGGTTTCTCTCTGTGGCAAGGTTGGACCCTGAGTACAGAGGCAGGTTTATGACTTAAGATAAGCTTGTGAGCGCTATGGTGCCCAGTGCTTGCAAGAACCTTAGGAGCCATCTAAGGTGGGGGGACAGCTTTGATCTCCCACCCTCAGCTGGCTCAACAAGAGATGGACATAGCAAGAAAGAACTTTCTTGGAGGTGTTGCCATTTGAAGTGTTTTTTTTTTTTTGCAAAAAAATATTGAAAAGTAGAATATTGTGGCTGAGAGTTTTCCTTCTCCACTAAATGCATAGTTCTTTGATTAAATTCATATCGCCTCAGAAGATTATGACCCTTCCAAAAGATTTTATGCTTCACTTTTGAGTGCTGTGGAGGATGAGAGGCCTGCTCTCATAATTTTGGTTTTATTAGAAGCATTTATCACACTGTCCTCTTACTTTTGTATTAAAATTTCCATATGACATTTTTAAAAGACATAAAGTAAAATCTTTGTTTTATTGCAAAATTCTTTTTGATTGAAGTGAAAGTCACAGGACGTAAAATTGACCATTTTAAAGTGGAAAATTCAGTGGCATTTAGTATATTCAGTGTCTCCTTCCAAACATTTTCATCACCCCAGAAGGAAATACTCGACACATTGAGCAGCTGCTTTCTATTCACCCCCTCCCTAGATCCTGGCAGCAGCCCTCTGTGTTTTCTCTCTGTGGATTTATCTACTCTATATTCATATAAATTAAATCATATAATATGCGGCATTTTTGTGGCTTATTTCACTTAGAATAATGTTTATTCTAATATTTTATTAGAAGTTTATCCACATAGCAGCGTGTATTAAAACTCCATTCGATTTTCTGGTTTATCCACATAGTGGCATGTGTTAAAACTCCATTCATTTTTACTACTGAATAGTATTCTATTGTATGGATCTGCTACATTTGGTTGATCTGGTCATCTGCTCATGGACATTTGGGCTGTTTTCACCTGTGGCTGAATGTTTTGTTTTGGAATTAGAAGCCTAGGGCACTAATGTGGCTACTCACATGATGGCAGGATTCTTTGAGGAAGAGTCACTCCGTGGTACACACAGCGAGGGAGTACCAATAGTTCTGTCGGAGATGAAAAGAGAAACATGTTCCTGGTAATTGGCTAGTCTGTGATGAAGCCTGGAATGGCTCTGTCCTGACTCGCTTTGGTCCTCAAGATGGATTGGACAAGACGTAATATACACTGATTAGCAATATTTCCAACCCTGCCTTGCTTCATGAAAAGTGAAAGTGTTAGTTGCTCAGACCCTGTGGACTGTAGCCCGCCACGTTCCTCTGTCCCTGGGATTTCCCAGGCAAAATTACTGAAGTGGTGGCCATTCCCTTCTCCAGCAGATCTTCCTGACCAGGGCATCAAACCTGAGTCTCCTGCATTGCAGGCAGTTGCTTTACCCTCTGAGCCACCAGGGAACCTTGTTTCATAGTTGCCATTTAAAACAATCATCCATAATTCAGTAGAAAAACATTTCTTTTCATAGGTATTCTTGCCTGCCACAAAACATTTGTTTTTACTCAGTAGACTTTTCAATAGATTTTTATCAAGTCAGCTTTCCTGAAACAACCCACAGGGAAATTCTACAAATAAACTACATTTCCTCTCACTCACTTATACTGATAAGAAGTCAAAGATGGAGGAATCCTTAGGCTTCAGTTTTGAGTCCTCCAATGGCAAGACTTTTCAGTGGGGTGGGGGGAGGGCATATTCCAAGACCTTACCACTGAGACCTTTCCCTTGAAAAAACAAGAAGATAAGAGCTGACCTATTTTCTGCCATCAAAATTTGATACACTCTTTTGATTCATTTAAAATACCTGGACTCAGCACTTACAAAACTTTTGCTTTTCTGACCCAATGGAGAAATTCACCTTAACAAGAACCAGTCAGGCAGATTGCATGCTCAGATTCAGATTTTTTTTTTTTTAAAACCACTCTATGTCAGTTAATCAGAAGAGAATCTTCACTGGCCATTTGTTAGAACATCAGTGTAATTTTTAGGCATGTGGCTTCAGGAAGCCCAAGTTGGGTTGCACAGAACAGTGCTCTGTCTGCCTCCAGAGGGAGCCCCCAAGAGCTGTTCATTATCTTCTCAAGTCTTGATGATTTATAGTTTACATCCTAGTCTCAGAGAATACAGACCTCATGAACCCCGAGGTGGGTGGCTTTACTGCTGGTAATCTGGTTTGCAACGTTATTGCTTTCAGGAGATTCCTAATGTGGTCTTAGATATATGGTCTCATGTCAAATTCCAGTGGAGAAGCAAGGAATAATGCTCTTCCATTCACTCCTAGCCTCAGGTTCCTGTTTCCAGTTTTATGACAGGTAACAAGAGAGTAACAAAAGACACAAATATTCTTAGAGCAATGAAAAAGGTGCATGGGAACATAATGAAATGTAGCTCCTTGTTTTTATTCAATTTTCTTACCATCCTTTTGGGTCCTGATCACACCATTCTCAGTCCGTCTTTTTCTTAGGCACCCACTGGTAGGGACTGTGGGTGATTTTTAATCTGACGCCCTTGGTTCTGGGTTCTACCACTTAGCATCTGCATCACATTGAACAAGTTACTTAACCTCTCTAAATATCAATCTCATCTGTAAGGTGGCAATAATTCCTAAGGGTTAATGTGAGGATTAAGTGAGATGGTACACATAAAATGCTCAGCCCATGCCTAGCTACTTAAGGGTGCAGTAAAAGGTCCATATTATTGTTATTTAAATAAATGCCAACCATGTCACTCAAGTTCAGTTCTTTGAGAAAAAAAATCTACCTGAAATATATGAGAATTTAGAATTAAGCATTCATGTCACCAGGTAACATCAAGACCATGATAATGAGTGCAGCTTTATATTTCAGAGTAACATAATGTTGATGAATGGAGCAATTGCAAATTCAAATGGAAAAGTCTGCTTTGCTGGAAGAAGGGGTGCCAGAGATTCGAAGCAGGATGAATATGTGTGAAACTGACTGAAGTTGACTGCTGAGAAATAGAATTTCATGGGCAAGAACGTTTTTAAAAATTTAAATGAAATTTAAAAAATATAGCTGACAGTGATCAGAAATTAAAAATAAAATATGGTTGACAATGACTAATAACAATTACATAGGTTACCAGCAGGAATTTACCTTTTGACAATTCACATGTGCGTCCAACAAACATCTATGGAATTTCTAAGATCAGCCACACAAAGCACTGGCTCTGGGGGCAGAGTCCCTGTTCCCAGCGAGCTCATGGTCTGACTTTGTGCAGAACACATTGGGAGTAGAGAGTTGGTACACCTAAACCAGACAGATTAACAGGGGACAAAGAAACTAATTTTAGTTCCTGCACATGGAACTCTTAAAGAAATATGACCTAAGAAGTGGCCAAAGCAAGCAGCTTTTATGCTTTTTAGACAAAGAAGCAATAAATTCGAGAGGACTTGACAGGACAAAGAAGAATCGTCTAAAGAGGCAAAGTTGATTGTTGAGGAACTTGAAGTGAAAAGACCAAAGTGATTCAAAGAGAGAGAGAGAGAAGGAGACAAAAAACCCCAAGTCACCGAGGAGGGGAGACGGGCCTCTGGGAACAGGGGTGAGGGCCATCGTGGCGAGCAGGGGACCTGGAGCATTTGGCGTCCCTGGTGCCTGGGGGGAGGCTGGGGGGATGCAGAGGACGAGGGCCAAGTGGCAGGGACCATACGTCTTCAAGTCTTGGACTCCATGTGTGGGTAACGGGAAATCACAGGAAAGCTTTCCACACAGGATCCGTGGGCCAAGATTCTGGGTACTGTTAATTTTTTGCTTCAATTTTAGAAAATTGATTCTCTTTCATTAGTTTCTCTCTCTCTCTCTTTGTCCTTCTACATGTTCAATAAGAAAATGAGGTGACGATAAATAAATGTTGATTTCTCTCCACATTGCTGCTTTGCAAAGCATTTTCCTATCTGCTGGGTCATCTCAGGCTCCTCCCAAGAAGAGAGCTGTTAGCTGAGAGATTTGGGAGCTTTTGAGCTGTAGGGCTTCCTAGGTGTTGCTGGCGGTAAAGAACCCTGCCGGCCAACTCCGGAGACATGAGGTATGGGTTCGATCCCTGGCTCGGGAAGATTCCCTGGAGAAGGATATGGCAACCCACTCTAGTACTCTTGCCTGGAGAATCCCATGGACAGAGGAGCCTGATGGGCTGCAGTCCATGGGGTCACAAAGAGTCAGACATGACTGAGGCGACTTAGCATGAATGCATTTTGAGCTGTAAGTAAGGGAGGCCACTCCTGAGACAGTGGGGTGTCTTTCTGTATGTTCCCAAGACACTTGTTAAGGGCTGGTTTCCATTCTTAGGGTGACTTCTCCTTTCTGTCATCTTGATATTAACAGTTTTGCAGGAGAACTCTGTGCCCGTGGTCCTCCAGCATCTCTGCTTCCTTCTAGACACAGATTCGGTTTATTATCTATCAATCCACCCATCTAACATGCATTGTTTATTTATTATCCTTTTCTCTTTTCATTTCAAGTTCCCCTAACAATCATCTTTGGCTCATTAGATGTCTTCTAATTAATATACTTTTAGCTGCAGATAATAAAAATCATTTGAGCTAGTTTCAGCAGATAGAATTCTTTGGAAGTGTCTTGGGATCTATGGCAGAACCCAAGAACAGGGACCTGTTCTCTCAAAGTCTCTCAACAAAGACTAGAGCCAGGAACCGAGTATGTAGAAAGCTGCTGCCAACAGCTGCTGCGATTTCCACCTCCCCACACCCACCCTGGTAAGGCTAGGTGGCCCCTCTTGGTCTTCATGCCAAATCCCTGATGTAGAGGCTTTTGGTCTGTGGTTGGGGAACTGGAGGGAGGTCTTTCTGTATGAACGTGACCACTCCCACTGCAGGTCTATGGATGGAGAGGGGAGGGCAATCCCTCGAGAGTGCTCACAGGCAGAAACCAATTAGACAAGGAATTAGACCATATGAAATTATGATTTGGCTTTTTTTTTTTTAAATAGAGGCTGGAATGTTTTTTTTTCTAGGAAGAAATTTTGCTGCAAAGAATACCAATAGAGGCTGGAATGTTTTTGCTGACATTTGAAGAGAAGAACTTATTGTACTTTCTAAGGCTCATTAAAGTCATTCAAGTTATTATATTTATTCTTCTCTTCATTTCCTTTGCATGGATCTCCTTCCTCCTGACCCTTCTGATCCAAATATCCTATAATCCTTTCCCTTGGTTCTTTCTCATTACTTAAGTTTTAGAAGTATGTGCATCTGTGTGTGTGCATGCATGCGCGTGTGCACATGCGTGTATGTGTGTGTGTATACATTGAGCTGAACCTGGTGTTCAGACATGTCTGGGCATGGGTAATAATGGGTGGGCAGAGGGCTATGGACTGGAAGTGGTGGAGGAGAGATTTTTGTGTCTGAGCTGAGGGAGAACCTGGATTGAGGAGGACAGCAAGGCTCCCACCTTGCAGATTTGTCCAGGTTTGGATTCAAGGACTTAGCCCCGTAGAGGGTGTGGCTGCTGGTGGAAGCTGTAGGAACCAGTGAGGTCCTGGGTGCAGGTCACACTTCAGCGTATGGTGTACTTGCCTCTGGTGATGGAACAGTGTGGCATGGATGTGGCCAGGACCCCAAGGACAGTGTTGACTTGGTCTCATGTTGGAAGCCACTGTGTGCTTTCTATGCTCCTGACATCATGGAACGTCTCTTACACAACAGATGGAAAACTCAGCCCCACTAACATGACTTCTTTTTGGGGCTGAGTCTCAGCAGTCCTGAGGGTGACTCTGGGAACCTCATAACCAAACCCAGGAATGCTATGAGGTCTGCATTGTAAGTCAGGCTACACAAATGGGTCCCCATACCACTGTTTTTGTGTAACATGGTAGCAACCTGCCCAAATCTTAACTTTTTAAATGTAGATGCCCTGCCTTATTCCAGGAAAGATATTAGAATCTCTATAACAATACATTTAGTTTAACAAGACTAAAAAAAAAATGATGAGTAAAGAGATTGAGGTCAAAGGAAAATAAGGATGTGAAAGACCTGATGAAACCCAAGGTGAGGTTTGCACATAAAGTGCCCTTGTTATGATCTCAAGTGTGTGGCTGAGCTTCTCAACCCCTAAAGCTTTGGAATAAATAAGATTCATGACATGTAAAAGATTAAAAGCAAACCGGTGGTTCGGAGAAGTGCAGCTATTTTTGTTACCGAGAGCGGAGACATTTCTCCTGTGGGTCTTCAATAGGAGGCCCAGTGTGATGTAGCAAATAATATCCTCAAAAACACCCATATGGAATATATAATAATATATAATGATGAGCTTCCCAGGGTTGTTTTTCATAGTGTCTTTCAAGGTAGGTCAAATATAGTGAAAAAATATAGTTTAGTAAAAACTCGTATATGGGAAGCAAAAATGGTTCAATTATTCTTTCCAAAGATCTGGCTGACTTAAAAGGTTGCATTTAAAACTGAGGGAAAGAGTGGGTGGTGTGTTCTCTAAGCAGTCTTTCATCAATATTACTTTTTGCAGGTAAGTTCAGGTTGCTAAGTATAGGCTAGTACTGAGTTTGATGGTTTGTTCTCTGACAAGTAGAGACATAGCACAAACCAACCTTCCAGGGCCAATTCCTTGCTGTGGAGATGAGATGGGCATCCTCTTAAGAAAACTGGGAGTCTGACCAGGACACGTGTTTGCGCTGAGGCTGGTCTGCCCACCCATGGAGGTGGGTCACAGAAATACCGGTTGGCAGAGCCAAATTTTCCCTTAGAGAGCAATCCAGGATCTGTTGTAACATGTGGATAATGGCTGATTAGAACCCCAAAGTCTTTTTTTAATAGTTATTTTTATTTATTTATTTGGCCATGCTGGGTTGTAGCTTTGGCATGTGGAATCTAGATCCCTGACCAGGGATCGAACCTGGGCCCCCTGCATGGGGAGTGCAGAGTCTTAGCCCCGGACCATAAAGGAAGTCTCTAAAGCCCCAGCGTTTTATGTTTGTCTTAGCTGGGCTCAGTCGTGTCAGTTGTATCCGACTCTGTGCAACCCTGTGGGCTGTAGCTCACCAGGTTCCTCTCTCCACGGGATTTCCTGGCAGGAATGCTGGAGCAGGTTGCATGCCCTCCTCCAGGAGATCTTCCTGTCCCAGGGATTGAACCTGCACTTCCCACACCTCCTGCATTAGAGGTGAAGTCTTTACTGCTGAGCCCTGGGGAAGCCCTAGTTTTAGCTAGGAAAACCTTGAAAGCAGATTCATGCACTGTGTGCATTGTTGAGGTCCTACACTGTGCTAAGTATTAATAATAGAGGCGAATTCCTTGCCTTCCTGGAGTTTGCTATCTGCTGGATGGGAGATGGAGAGCATTGAAGTAAATGAATGAATAAAAAAAAGAAAAGACAAGCTGTGCTAAGGGCTTGGACAGGGTAAGAAGAGGTGAGGGGAGCTCACCACATTAGGTGAGGTGAGAAAGCCCTTCCGAGGAGGGAACTTTTAGGCTGTGACCTGAACAAGACCCTGACCTTGCAAAGGTCTGGGAGAGGAGCCTTCAGGAAGAAGCAATGACAGGAGCCTGGACTGAGGCAGGAAGGGCTTGGTGGGGAAGGCAGTGAGGGCAGGTTTGTGCAGCTGGAGCCCGGAAACAGTGGGAGCAGGACTGACATGGGGCTGAGAGGCAGTGGGGCCTGGTGCAGGAGACCTGGTCAGGACACAGGACGGTTTTGGTTGTCTGAGCTTTCTGATCTTGAAGCATCGTACTTGTTTGTGTCATCTTTAAAATGGCTCGGTTGCAAAGTATGCTGGTAGGGAGCTCAATGAGTAAATGCGCTGTCTGAGTTGGTTAGTATCATCTGCGTGTGTTTAGTCGCTCAGTCGTGTCTGACTCTTTGTGACCCCATCACTGTGGCCTGCCGGGCTCCTCTCTCCATGGGGATTCCCCAGGCAAGAATACTGGAAAGCAGATCTTGGGTTCCCGAATTGCAAGCGGATTCTTTACTCTCTGAGCCATCAGGGAAGCCCTGGCTAGTATAACAGTTATACTTAAAAGCAGGAGGCAGCAGAGTGATTTTTATGCTGTGTGAGTTAGATCTCAGTTAAAAGAATGATGAGGGCAAGGGTCATATCTTGGTGATTAATGTGGCATATAGCCAGGTGGTGCTCAATAAATTATTTTAATGATTAGGAAAAAAGGTTGATTTTGGAAAGGTTGGTGTTCAGTCCTTTGGGTAGTCCTTGTGTAGTGTGGTCAGTTGTCTGTTTCGACCCCTTGTTTGTGACAACGCCCTGTTCCTACAGTGAATGCCATCTTTCGGTTTGATAGTCAGAGTTGTTCCGAGGGTTTTCAGTCATCCATAAAGTACCAAGTCACTATGCCTCCATCATTCTTCCAGAAAAAAAATCTACTTTTCCAAAGGGAAATTCTTACCAATACTAAGTGTTGAGGTCCTGATAAGGGAAACAGTATAGCCCTGAGTTGTAATAACCCAAATCTGGCTCTATAGATTGTCTTGCAAAGAGAGATCTTCTCTTCTCTGTAAGCAGCTGGTTTCAGGAGTCCCTCCAAACAATTTCTTTGAAGTAGATTGAAACAAGTTCTCCACTTTCTTGATTCTAGCATAATTTTGTTTTAACAAACCTGTTCTTCTCAATTAGTATAATGCACAAGGAAGCTTTAGCTGGAAACAGTTCATGATCACAGATGTCCCAGGAGAGGCCTGTGTGTTGCTGATGGGCTGGGGCACCTCTGGCTATTTCCTTCTCTTTTGCATTGAATCCCCTCTCTGTGGGACTGATAAAAGCCCCACTGCTCACTGAACTCCGAAGAGCTGGCATGTGAAGTGATGGCTGTCAATTTCAGATGTTCCCTCCTTTTCTTAACTTACTTTTACTTATTAAAAAACAAATATTTGTTTGGCTGTGCCAGGTCTTAACTGTGGCATTTGGGATTTTTAGTTGCAGCATGTGGGATCTAGTTCCTTGACCGGGGATGGAACCTGGACCCCCTGCATTGGGAGCATGGAATTAGACATTGGACTACCAGGGAAGTCCCCTAACTTGCTTTATTTTATTTTATTTATTTATTTGCTTTATTTTAAATTCTAGAATGGAAAACAAAATTTAGTGCTCTTCCTCGAAGATGGATAATTAAATGGCCCTTTGGAAGACATAATTTTTAAGGGAAAAAGTAACTTTAAAATATTCTATCAATACTAAAGTTGACAGAATTGTAGAGTAAAATGCCTTATTCTCTCCATTCCTCTCCCAGAATTAAGGAATACCAACAATAGATGGCCATGCTTTCAGTTTCCTGTGCATTGATAGACATTCATATCTTTATATGTATACACACACATGTATATAGTTTTGTTATTTTTCTAATGTCCTACATGATTTTTTGTTTATTTTATTTACAAATTTTGAAAAATTTTGAAATCACTAGATTCATAGAAAGTTGCAGAGACAATGCAGAGATGTCTTCTGTACCCTAACCCAGTTTCTCCTGATGGGGAGTAGGATAGGCCTCCGCAAAATATGCCCACTCTGGCATATTGATCATATTGATTACTTTGAATTCAAGTTACTTAGGAAACAGCTGGTGCAAGAAGGACACTGACCTCCTTAGTTTCCCTGGAAACAGGAAATAATCCGCCTGTGAAAGGTACCAAGAGGGGAGACGGCATCCTTACCACCAGAGACTGAAATTTAGGACTGAGAAAGCTGCTTGAACAAAGCTTGTTACTTCTTCACTAATTTACTACTCCACACTCAAGCCTCTTTGTCTTGTCAGCTTTCCATGAATTTATTTTTTTGTCTAAAAGATATAAAATTTCCCTGCTTAGGCCACTTTGAGTCTTGTATTTTTATGGAGCTCCCATATACACAAAATTAAATTTGTTTTTCTCCTGTTAATCTGACTTATATATTCAGTTATTAGATCAGCCAAAGAACCTGGGAGGAAAAAGGAGAAAAATGTCCACCCTACACCCCTATATCAAAGCCAGGCGATTAACATTGGTACAGTGTGGTTCAATGGCATGGGATCCCTTGTGTAGGTTTCTGTAACCACCACCCAGTCAGGATGCAGAACTGCTCCATCACCGCAAAGATGGCGTCGTGTTGCACTTTATAGTCACGCCTCTTCCCTTCCCTCCCCCACCATCTTTAACATCTTGGTACTCTTTTGTTTTTTTGATCAAACTGCAGCTTGCAGGATCTTAGCTTCCTGATCAAGGACTGAACTCTGGTCCTTGGCAGTGAAAGTGCAGAGTCCTAACCACTGGACTGCCAGGAAATTCTCGTTTTTTAAAAACATGAATTGTTACATGCTATACTTATTGATCTATGTTTTTTTCCCCTTCTTAACAGTTAGGCCTGGAGAGTTTAAACATTAGCATAGAGATTGTTCTGGGAATGCCTATCCACTGCATATTATTCTGTGTGGGTGTGTCGTAATTACTAAAGGACCTGGAGTTTCTTTCTCCCCCATATTTTGGCTATTCTAAACAAATGCTGCATTGAATATCTATGTGCATGGATCTTTGCAATTAATGCAAGCATGTGTATAAAATCAAGTCCTGTGCATGAAATTTCTGTGTCAAAAGGATGTATGTTATTGATAGATACTGTCTAACTGCCCTCCAACAAGACTGCATCAGGGCACACTCCCATCAACAATTTATAGGAGTGGGAAGTCCTGCTTTATGGAGTGGTTATTAAAGGCTGGTGACAAGTTTTATTTCATGTTTTTATTAATTCTCACCCTCTGAGTGGAACAGGGCCTCAGACAGTACATTATGACATTGTGGGCAGATTCTTTTTGCAGCAACCTAGCTTTTCTCGACTTTGAATATTCATTGGAAGGAATATACTGTTCCAGTGAATACTGGAAACTGAAGCTGAAGCTCCAATACTCTGGTTGGTCACCTACTGCAAAGAGCCAACTCATTGGAAAAGACCGGGAAAGATTGAGGGCAGGAGGAGAAGGGGACAAGATGGTTAGACAGCATCACCGACTCAATGGACATGAGTTTGAGCAGACTCTAGGAGGTAGTGGAGGACAGAGGAGCCTGGCTCGATGCAGTCCATGGGATCGCAAAGAGTCAGACACAATTTAGCGACTGAACAACAACAGCACAGATTTTCTACACACGTATTTGTTTCCTAGGGCTGCCACAACAGAGTGCTGCAAACTGTGGCTCAGGACAACACAAATACATCGTCTTTTTGGAGACTGACAGTCTGAAGTCAAAATGATGGCATAGCCATGCCACCTCTGCCGGTTTGGGGAAGAGTCTGCCCCAGACCTCTCCCTGAACGTCTAGTATTTGCTTTGCTTGTGGTCGCATAACCCCAGTCTTCACAGGGCATCCTCCCTGTGTGCAGACCTATGTCCAAATTTCCCCTTTAAAAGGGCACCAGTCCTGTGGGATTGGGGGCCCACCCTACTCCAGTATGACCTCATCTTCACTAAGTACATCTGCAAAGACCCTCATTCCTAATCAGATCACATTCTGAGGTTTTGGGGATTAGGACTCCAGCTTTTGAACATTTGGAGTGAGGACACAATTCAACACATAACATCAAGTGTTACAGAGAAGAACACACCACTCCAGGACACACACAGAATGCTTTCTTTTCTCACTCTGGTTAGAATGCTTTTCTTTTCCCAATCCCCTGTGTCTAATGGCAGGTCCCACTTTTGACTCAGCCACCCAGAGACAGACCATCCATGCTTTCCATTCCCAGTTGTTAGTGTGACATGGAGCATGCCTCGAGAGATTTAAGTCAAATTGAGATGAATTCAAGAGACTTGTGTTCATACTGGGCAAAACCAGAGAAGGATTCCCCTGAGAGAATGCTACCTGCCCAGCAGGGCCCATCTAGCCCACGTGTGCAAGTCTGCAGAACTCAGAGGAATGCTTAGGTTGAGGTCTTTATGACAGTGACTAAAGTCCAAGTTAGGCTAACAAGACTGTACTCTGAAATAGCAATCGTAACAGAACCCTGGAATGTGCTAGGCACTCACCTAAGCTCTCGACTTGTATAAACTCACTTAGACCTCACAATGACCCTACAAAATAAGATCTAATAATGACTCAAATAGACAAGTACACTGGGGCAGGTGTTTGAGTCATGGTCAGTTCCTGGCCCTTAATTGGTGGGTGAGCCCAGTTCTGCTTTCTCCTCTCTCTCTTTTTTAAAAATATTTGTTTATCTGGCTGTGCCAGGTCTTAGCTGCAGCATTTGGCATCTGGTCCCCTGACCAGGGATCAAACCTGGGCCTCCTGCATTGGGAGTGCAAACTCTTAGTCCCTGGACCACCCAGGGAAGTCCGTCTACTCATTTTGACTTAGGGGAAGCAGTGAAAACTTTATTTCACAATCAGCTGCTAGTGCTGGTGTAAAAGTAACTCAAGAAAATGTGGCTTTTGCACAGCTGGGTATTTGTAAAGGGCTAGAGGGAGAGATGTCTCTTAGCCATACCAGAGTTCTACTTTCTTTTATTTTCTTAACTTATTTATATTTATTTATTTGGCTTTGCTTTAGTTGCAGCACCTTTTCCAACTTCTAGAGCTTTCTGCATCCCTTAGCTTCTGGCCCCCTTCCTCCATTCACAGCAGTTTTAAGATGGTGTGGGGGTGGAGCTATACAGGTCAAAGTTCATATATACCATTGAAATGGTTGTGTTACTGAGTCCATGCTCACTCTGCTCTCCGCACGACAGGCCAATGGTTCCATGAGATGAGGGGTTGAGGCAAAGAAGAGACTTTAATCGGGGAGCCAGCTGCCCAAGAAGATGGCAGGCTAGTGCCTCAAAATAACCATCTTGTCAGGACCTGGTTGCCAGGTTCTTTTATGGATCAGAGATGGCGGGGAGGTGAAGAAACAAAGCAAAACAACTATTCAATCCTTGCAAATGTTCCCTAGAAAGGCAAGCCTCAGGCAGGGCAATGTGTGAGTTTTATTTCCTTACACAGTTCTTCACAGGTGGGCGGCTCAGGTTATCTCCCTGAGCAGGCCATTATGTATGCTCATAATAACAAAAAAGGGTTTAAGTCACAGAACAGATCCAGTATATATTTAAAATTAACCCTTCCCAGTTATAATTGTCATTGTTGTTTAGTTGCTAAGTCATGTCTGACTCTTAGGTGACCCCATGGACTGTAGCCCGCCAGACTCCTCTGCCTAGGAGATCCTCCATGCAAGAATACTAGAGTGGGTTGCCATTTCCTGCTCCAGGGGATCTTCCCGGCCCAGGGGTCAAACCCTCATCTCTTGAGTCTCCTGCATTGGCAGGTGGGTTCTTGACCAGCTGAGCCACCAGGGAAAGCCAGAAATAGAGAAGACCACTCAAATGAGAACAAAGGCTACTTCTTTAAAGCTTGCTGTGGGCAAGAAGTCAACCTCCATCTTTGTGTCTGGCTGAGACTCCAAGGCAGGCAGGAGAACAGGAAAGTTTTACAGTGAAGAAAGG
Source organism: Odocoileus virginianus (assembly GCF_023699985.2). NCBI lineage: Eukaryota > Metazoa > Chordata > Mammalia > Artiodactyla > Cervidae > Odocoileus > Odocoileus virginianus. The sequence continues at coordinate 22,124,705 of NC_069680.1, forward strand.
AAGGTGTTAAATGTGTTTTGACTGCAGGATGTTGGCCTGGGGGAAGCTGGAGGTTGGCTAACTAGAAGCAAGCATCTTAAGTAATTGGTCTGAGAAGCTTGGTAGGGGAGGAGAAAAATGTTTTTTCTCTGATCCAACTTAGATTTTCTGACTGGTCTCCTGTAAATTAGACTAACAAAAGACAACTTAACAAGACAGGAACAGTTTATTATCGCGTGGGAGAAGTTTCAGCGATGGGTAACTCAGAGTGGTTAGAACTTGGGCTTATACAGCATCTTCAAAAAGAAACAATAAATCTGAGGAGAAGTAACAGGATAAAGGAGAAGGCTTTTAGGCTTCTAAAGGTATCAGCTGTGGAAGGTAAATAAATGGGGGAACTAATGGAACATAATGGGTCATATGTGCAGGTAAATTCCCGTGCCAACTTTCTGTCTTCTTCATGGCCATAAAACTTCCTTGGCAGAGAGGATTTATGGCATCCTCAAGTTCTCAAAAGTTTCTGCTCTTTGTCAGATAAGAGAAGGTCTGGGAAGGTTTCTTTCTGGACCTGTTGATTCTCAATTGCCTCCCAACTCAAAATAATCATTGTGACAGAGTGGAGTATTTTAGGGCGGCATATTCTTTTTCTTTTTAATAAATATTTATTTGGCTGTGCCGGGTCTTACTTGAGGCATGCGGGATTTTTAGTTATGCCATGTGAACTCTTTGTTGTGGTATGTGGGATCTAGTTCCTCAGCCAGGGATTGAACCCTGGCCCGCTGCATTGGTAGTGTGGAGTCTCAGCCACTGGACCATCAGGGAAGTCCTGGTGTATTCTGATCTCCAGCTTTCTCTGATTGGTCCTGACTTGGAAGCTGGTGATCTCTGACCCCATCCTAACTGACCTGGGCAAGTTACTGCAGAGATTGCGAGTCAGAGCTTTAGTATTCAGTTTGGTCCAGTCCTCACCTGTTGGTATATTCCATCTCACAAATGTTATAGGGTGGAATCCGATGGTGTATATTAGGAGTTATCCTTGCTGAGGAGTAAAGACAATAACCCTTATAGCCTGTGTGGTTACAAAAATAATCTGGGTCTAACTCAGAATTTCTTCTTTTCCCATATGATCTTATCTAATGACATTTGCTATGTTTGCCATTGGGCTCTGGTTACCGTGGGGTGGCTTGAAGGACTGTGCTTGTATTGATCATTGTTGTTCAGTCGTTATGTCATGTCCAACTCTTTGTGACCCCATGGACTGCAGCAAGCCAGGCTTCCCTGTCCTTCACTATCAGATTCATGTCCATTGGATTGGTGATGCTATCTAACCATCTCATCCTCTGTCGTCCCCTTTATCTTTTGCCTTCAGTCTTTCCCAGCATCAGGGTCTTTTCTAATGAGTTGACTGTACATCAGGTGGCCAAAGTATTGGAGCTTCAGCTTCAGCATCAGTCCTTCCAATGAATATTCAGGGTTGATTTCTTTTAGGATGGACTGGTTTGATCTCCTTGCAGACCAAGGGACTCTGGCTTTCTGTGGCTAGCTTGACTTCCTTCCAGTTTCCTCCATAAGTGAATCTTTGCCATGACTGTGTGATGCTGGAGCTCTCTGCCTCTCCCATCCAAGCCCACTGTGGCTACTGACAGCCTCTTTCTTTCCACGTGGTGTGACATTCTCCTAGAGATGGAGGTGATGTTATAACCCCTTGGGAGTTCTCATCCTGTCCTAAGGAAACACAGATGCCTAAACTCTGGGTTTTACACATGGGGCTTTGCTGATCAGTCACACCACCCTGAAAGCTATAGAGCCTCTGCTCCCACTTCTGCTGTGGATTTTGGTTTTCTTCTATTTTCTGCCTTTGCTGTGATATAAGTGAGTGTTGCTCTGACACCCAGTGTGGACCAGCTCAGGACCATGGGTGGGGAGCCAGGGAAACCTGGGAGAATCAACAGCCCTCTGGGTGCTATCTCCTTCCAGGATGTAAGTTTTGAATACATGGATGGATTGGAGAGTTTCAGAGCTGGAAACTATTTGAAAATGATTCTGCTTGATGAATAAGTGGTAGATTTATATCAAAGAATATTTTAACTCAGCTGGCATTTATTGAGGGCTCTCTGGCTCTGGGTAAGAATGGGGGGTTGGGGATTGGCAAAGGTGGTCAGGACCCACAGGGACTTCAGCATTTGCTTCAGAAGAGAGACAAAAATACCAGTGACTGTGCAATCCTAGGGAGCATTGTGTGGAAGAGGTCCCACTTTCTGAAAGCTAGTTTGCTGAAAAATTGTTCTCAGGGTGGCCAATTAATTAGCCAAGCTCCAATGCCCCCCTCCCCAAATAACTGCAGAACCACCCCAATTTGGCTCTATCCTGTTACTAACAAGATACTCAGTTGTTTTTCAGGGACAACAGAACAAAACCGCAAGTCATGCACCCAAAGCAGGTGCAGAGGAGAAAATTTTGCCCTTAATTAATACCTAGAAGTTTCTCCCCACAAAGGAACCAAAGGACCAGGACTTTATTGGAGCCTGAACCTGGATCCCTTTCAGGAGCGAAGGGTCTGTTGTCCAAGAAGATCTGGTGTTGAACCCCTTTTCCACACTGACCACAGGTGGCCAGCTCCAAAGCCCTCTCACCATAACCCGCCCACCAGTGCTTCCCCAGGCCAGCCTCCCTCCCCAACTCCCAAAAGTTTGATCGAACCCCAGATCAGGGGACAGACCCGAGCCCTACCTCCTGTCTCCTTTTTGGTCTACCTTGCAATAAAGCCTTCTCTTTTCTCAAAAGCCAGGGCCATAGTGTTGACTACTAAGTGCACTGGGCAGCAGACCCTTTCTGGTAACAAAATTGTAGCATTGCTGTCTGAAGGTTGGCAGCTTTTGTTTAAAGTAATTGTTTTTGCTTTGGCACATGGATGACCTGCAAGGGTGCTTGACAGAGTTGGGGCTTAGTTTTTGGTGAGGTGGTGGAGACTCAGTGATGGTGGTGAATTGTATCTGAGCCCCGGGCTTCCGTAGAGCAGTGCTGATTGAGAAATCTCCCAGCCTTTCGGGTTCTGAAAAAGGAGTAACTGTAAATGACCACTCCACTCTTGCATATTCCACGGCAAGAGCTGCCTCCACACTTCCTCCCGTGACTCCCATGAAAATAGAGGATGATTCTGTTGCCTCCCTGCCGCTAGAAAACCCCAGGCCTCCATCCGTTCCTTTCAGATGCTTCTTATCGGTGGACATCTTCCTTATGACAATAGCTTGAATAGAATCATCACCTTAATTGTTCTGGGAATTCTGTCCTTCTCACCAACCAGACAGCAACAGGGCTGGCAGGGGGACGTTAGATGGTCACATGGTTGCCAGGGAGTCTTGGCAACCCTTCATTTGGAGCAAACCTGAGCAGGTGTGGTGTTGAGTGAGTAAATTGGCCAGGAGATGGCAGGCGTCCACACCAGAGAAGGGCATAAACGGGAAGGACTTTTGTCTTTGGTTAGTCTAATAAGATCAGGGAGTGCTCCACTCCAGTCTTAGAAGAATCAAGAGCTGAGCTTTCTAATGCGTAGTGTGTGTGTGTGTGTGTGTGTGTGTGTGTGCGCGCGCGTGCGCACGCGTTCAGTTGTGTCTGGCTCTTTGTGACTCCGTGGCTGTAAACTGCCAGGCTCCTCTGATCATGGAATTTTCCACCCAACAATACTGGAGTGGGTTGCCGTTTCCTTCTCCAGGGTATCTTCCTGACTCAGGGATGGAACCTGGCTCTTGAGTCTCCTGCATTGGCAGGTGAATTCTTTAGCACTAGTACCACCAGTACCACCAGGGAAGCCTATACCCACAGCTAAACATCTAGTTGAAAAATGATTGTGAATATGTTGGTTCAGAGTTAGGTCTAGATAGAACATTGAGAGGACTCATGGAATATAACATTCAGCTTTGTATTAATATCTCCATGACTCCCCTATTTAATAAAATCCCAATCTGGTGCCTGATAAACACAGAGTTAACAACTTACTCAGTGATTTTCAGTTGTATAGACAGATTTTCCCTCTTTTCTCAAGGACAAAATTCCCTGGATAGCTGAGGTGGTTTCATCCAGGATATTGCAATAGGGACAATGTTCATTAATGAGGGTAAGAAGAGGGAGAAAAACAGGGTTTTATAAAATAGGGGAATCATAAAGGAAGGTTGGAGGTGGGTGGTATCTTGAAATATGCTAAAGAAGCCTGGATCTTTGTAATCAGGCCTTTTCTAGAACACAGGGTTGTGGGTGGGATTTCTCAACCATCATTGCTTTCTGGAAGCACAGGGCTTATGGAAGTTTTGACATTGTCACCTGCAACCTGTATCCTTTGAAATGGAAAGTGGATTACCATCTTCTTTTCTGTTACTTTCAATTCCAAGTGTCTGGACATTCTTTAGAAAGGTGTAGATATTTCCACAGAACTGCCATGATAAATATTTTAAAAAGTAGAATTATGTTGTTCCCTAGAAATTCAGTTCTGGCACCTGTATTATCTGCCAGCAAATGAATCTTCTGTCTCCAAGTGCACAGTGATTAGACCTTTTCCCCCGACCTGTAATGATTTCTTTACAAAAACTACCTTTACAATGAGCATTTCTTTAGAATCGAGTGAAAGTAATTATGGTTAAATTCACAAACCTTATCTCTGTAATGATTTTAAATAAGAGTTTAGTCTCTAAATTCTTAGGTGCAGCAAATTCAAATTCCTTTATAATTAGGGGCATTTTAATTTTCCTTGTTGCTTTAGATGAGTCATCATCAATTTATCTTGAACCTCTGGGGCATTCACAAAGAAGTCAAATTAGCTAACAGTACAGGATGACCAAGGTGAACAACATCAATGGCCTGGGAGTTAGCTCAGAAAGCTCTAGACCTTTATCTTTCCTTGATGGGGATTATTTTACCTGGGATAATTTAACTTTTCGTTCATGCTTGTATTGATAATTACCATGTCCTCATATGGCACTCATATGACATTTGAATGTCCGGAGTGCTCCCCTTCTTATATTGAGGACGAGGCTTGCTGCCTAGTGAAGGTGAAAGAGGAGAGTGAAAAATCTGGCTTAAAATTTGACATTCAAAAAATGAATGGCAGTGATGGGACCAGATCATGGCATCCGGTCCCATTACTTCAAGGCAGATAGATGGGGGAAAAATGGAAACAGTGAGAGACTTTATTTTCCTGGGCTCTAAAATCACTGCAGATGGTGACTACAGCCATGAAATTAAATGATGCTTGCTCCTTGGAAGAAAAGCTATGACCAACCTAGATTGCATATTAAAAAGCAGAGACATTACTTTATGGACAAAGGTCCATCTAGACAAAGCTATGGCTTTTCCAGTAGTCGTGTATGGATGTGAGAGTTGGACCATAAAGAAAGCTGAGCGCTGAAGAATTGATGCTTTTGAACTGTGGTGTTGGAGAAGACTCTTGAGAGTCCCTTGGACAGTCAGAAGGTCCAACCAATCCATCCTAAAGGAAATCAGTGTTGAATATTCATTGGAAGAACTGATGCTGAAGCTGAGGTGCCAATACTTTGGCCACCTGATGCGGAGAGCTGACTCATTGAAAAATACCCTGATGCTGGGAAAGATTGACAGCAGGAGGAGAAGGGGATGACAGAGGATGAGATGGTTGGATGGTGTCACCGACTCGATGGACAGGAGTTTGAGTAAGCTCCGGGAGTCGGTGATGGACAGGGAGGCCTGGCATGCTACAGTCCATGGGGCCGCAAAGAGTTGGACATGACTGAGTGACTGACCTGACCGAGACTTGCTGATTGAAAGGAGGTGTAAGATCAGGAGACAATGTCCTCAAAGAGACTTGAATCTCTTAAATGTCGTCACGTTTCTCTGACAGGCACATGGGAATTGGCCTGAGCTTGCTGACCATGATGACCTGAGGTCTCAGTTCTCCTTCAGAACTCCACTCTTATCACTAATTATTAGAGAAATGCAAATCAGAGCTACACTGAGTTGAAACTAAAAAACTTACATTGGTCAGAATGGCCATCATCAAAAATTCTACAAACAATAAATGCTGCAGAGTGTGTACAGAAAAGGGAACCCTCCTACACTGTTGGTGGATATTGGTACAGACACTATGGAGAACTATATGCTGCTGCTGCTAAGTTGCTTCAATCGTGTCCAGCTCTTTTGCGACCTCATGGACTGTAGCCCGCCAGGCTCCTCTCTCCATGGGATTCTCCAGGCAAGAATACTGGAGTGGGTTGTCATTTCCTTCTCCAGGAGAACAATATGGAGGTTCCTTAAAAAAACTAAAAATAGTACTACCATATGATCCAGCAATCCTATTCCTCGGTATATATCCAGAGAAAACCATACTCCAAAAAGATACATGAACCCCAATGTTCATTGCAGCACTATTTACAATAGCCAAGACATGGAAGCAATCTAATTGTCTGCTGACAGAGGCTTGGATAAAGACGACCTGCTACGTATATATAATGAGCCACGCTTTGAGAACCACTGCTCCAAGGCAAGAGGATGTAGAATTATAGGGTATATGTGGAAATCAATAGTTTGGCCATTTGGGTTCCAGTGGAAGGTTTGTGCAAACCTGGGAATTCATGGAGATGAGACTAAAAAGGTAGTTCAGAGCCATGTGCATTCCTGTCACCTTAAATTAATAGTTTCATAATTAAAAAAAAAATCAAGGTACCATGTACAATCCTAGGGGGAAATTTCAACTAATATGCATGATGAGAAAAATGTGCTATTCCCTAGGGTAGATTGCTTTATTGACCCCAAATGTTTATTTATTTATTTATTTTTGTCTGTGCTGTTTGTGGGATCTTAGTTTCTTGACCAAGGATGGAACTCATGCCTTCTGCAGTGAATGTGGAGTCCTAACCACTGGACCGTCAGGGAATTCCCACTTGACCCTAACTCTTGCCTCACCTGTATCCATGCCCTTTGCCACGTGACCTTGAATTTCTTCCTTGAAGGTGCAACACATTTCCCTGCCCTTGGACACTGCCTTTAGCTATGTGTTTTGGTTTGGCCAAGAGAATGGGGCAGAAGTGACAGTGCCAGGTCTGTGCCTAGGCCAAGTGATCTAGGGTTTCCACTTAATCTCTTTGGCCAAGGCCAAAGAGAAGACTGTGCCTGGACTGGGAGACTGGTCCAAGGAGCACGAGAGACACACGTGGAGCAGAGCTGTCTCAGTTAAGTACAGACTAGACTAGTTATTCCCACAACCCCTAGGTGCGTAAGCAAATAATAGCTGTTATTGTTTCAGCCACTGAGTTTTGGGATGGTTTGTTTACTCAGCAATAATTTACTGCTGCTTCCTCTTTAAAACATATATATGATTTGAATGTATTCTTTTAGGCTACCTTATCAAAACACCAAATTTGTTACTTCTTTTTCTTTGTATAAAAGAACCCTAAATGAAATTTGTTATGCTTGCAAAGTTGCTGATAGTCTTCTGTGAAATATCAAGTACATCACCCAGACAGTTCTTTTATTTTTTTATTTTATTTTTTTTTCATTTATTTTTATTAGTTGGAGGCTAATTACTTTACAATATTGTAGTGGTTTTTGCCATACATTGACATGAATCAGCCATGGATTTACATGTATTCCCCATCCCAAGCCCCCCTCCCACCTCTCTCTCCACCCGATCCCTCTGGGTCTTCCCAGTGCACCAGGTCCGAGCACTTGTCTCATGCATCCAACCTGGGCTGGTGATCTGTTTCACCACAGATAATATACATGTTTCGATGCTGTTCTCTTGAAACATCCCACCCTCGCCTTCTCCCACAGAGTCCAAAAGTCTGTTCTATACATCTGTGTCTCTTTTCCTGTTTTGCATATAGGGTTATCGATACCATCTTTCTAAATTCCATATACATGTGTTAGTATACTGTAATGGTCTTTATCTTTCTGGCTTACTTCACTCTGTATAATAGGCTCCAGTTTCATCCATCTCATTAGAACTGATTCAAATGAATTCTTTTTAATGGCTGAGTAATATTCCATGGTGTATATGTACCACAGCTTCCTCATCCATTCGTCTGCTGATGGGCATCTAGGTTGCTTCCATGTCCTGGCTATTATAAACAGTGCTGTGATGAACATTGGGTGCATGTGTCTCTTTCAAATCTGGTTTCCTCGGTGTGTATGCTCAGAAGTGGGATTGCTGGGTCATATGTCAGTTCTATTTCCAGCTTTTTAAGAAACCTCCACACTGTTTTCCATAGTGGCTGTACTAGTTTGCATTCCCACCAACAGTGTAAGAGGTTCCCTTTTCTCCACACCCTCTCCAGCATTTATTGCTTGTAGACTTTTGGATAGCAGCCATCCTGACTGGCGTGTAATGGTACCTCATTGTGGTTTGATTTGCATTTCTCTGATAATGAGTGATGTTGAGCATCTTTTCATGTGTTTGTTAGCCACCTGTATATCTTCCTTGGAGAAATGTCTGTTTAGTTCTTTGGCCCATTTTTTGATTGGGTCATTTATTTTTCTGGAGTTGAGCTGGAGGAGTTGCTTGTATATTTTTGAGATTAATCCTTTGTCTGTTGCTTCGTTTGCTATTATTTTCTCCCAATCTGAGGGCTGTCTTTTCACCTTGCTTATAGTTTCCTTTGTTGTGCAAAAGCTTTTAAGTTTCATTAGGTCCCATTTGTTTATTTTTGCTTTTGTTTCTAATATTCTGGGATGTGGGTCATAGAGGATCCTGCTGTGATTTATGTCAGAGTGTTTTGCCTATGTTCTCCTCTAGGAGTTTTATAGTTTCTGGTCTTACCTTTAGATCTTTAATCCATTTTGAGTTTATCTTTGTGTATGGTGTTAGAAAGTGTTCTAGTTTCATTCTTTTACAGGTGGTTGACCAGTTTTCCCAGCACCACTTGTTAAAGAGGTTGTCTTTTTTCCATTGTATATCCTTGCCTCCTTTGTCGAAGATAAGGTGACCATAGGTTCGTGGATTTATCTCTGGGCTTTCTATTCTGTTCCATTGATCTATATTTCTGTCTTTGTGCCAGTACCATACTGTCTTGATGACTGTGGCTTTGTAGTATAGTCTGAAGTCAGGCAGGTTGATTCCTCCAGTTCCATTCTTCTTTCTCAAGGTTACTTTGGCTATTCGAGGTTTTTTGTATTTCCATACAAATTGTGAAATTATTTGTTCTAGTTCTGTGAAAAATACTGTTGGTAGCTTGGTAGGGGTTGCATTGAATCTATAGATTGCTTTGGGTAATATAGCCATTTTGACAATATTGATTCTTCCAATCCATGAACACGGTGTATTTCTCCATCTGTTTGTGTCCTCTTTGATTTCTTTCATCAGTGATTTATAGTTTTCTATGTATAAGTCTTTTGTTTCTTTAGGTAGATATACTCCTAAGTATTTTATTCTTTTTGTTGCAATGGTGAATGGTATTGTTTCCTTAATTTCTCTTTCTGTTTTCTCATTGTTAGTGTATAAGAATGCAAGAGATTTCTGTGTGTTAATTTTATATCCTGCAACTTTACTATATTCGTTGATTAGCTCTAGTAATTTTCTGGTAGAGTCTTTAGGGTTTTCTATGTAGAGGATCATGTCATCTGCAAACAGAGAGAGTTTCACTTCTTCTTTTCCTATCTGGATTCCTTTTACTTCTTTTTCTGCCCTGATTGCTGTGGCAAACACTTCCAAAACTATGTTGAATAGTAGTGGTGAGAGTGGGCACCCTTGTCTTGTTCCTGATTTTAGGGGAAATGCTTTCAATTTTTCACCATTGAAAATGGTGTGGGTTTGTCATATATAGCTTTTATTATGTTGAGGTATGTTCCTTCTATTCCTGTTTTCTGTAGAGTTTTAATCATAAATGGATGTTGAATTTTGTCAAAGGCTTTTTCTGCATCTATTGAGATAATCATATGGTTTTTATCTTTCAATTTGTTAATGTGGTGTATTACATTGATTGATTTGCAGATATTAAAGAATCCTTGCATTCCTGGGATAAAGCCCACTTGGTCATGGTGTATGATTTTTTTAATATGTTGTTGGATTCTGTTTGCTAGAATTTTGTTAAGGATTTTTGCATCTATGTTCATCAGTGATATTGACCTGTAGTTTTCTTTTTTTGAGGCAACTTTGTCTGGTTTTGGAATTAGGGTGAAGGTGGCCTCATAGAATGAGTTTGGAAGTTTACCATCTTCTGCAATTTTCTGGAAGAGTTTGAGTAAGATAGGTGTTAGCTCTTCTCTAAATTTTTGGTAGAATTCAGCTGTAAAGCCATCTGGTCCTTGGCTTTTGTTTGCTGGAAGATTTCTGATTACAGTTTTGATTTCCTTGCTTGTGATGGGTTTGTTAAGATCTTCTATTTCTTCCTGGTTCAGTTTTGGAAAGTTATACTTCTCTAAGAACTTGTCCATTTCTTCCAAGTTGTCCATTTTATTGGCATAGAGCTGCTGGTAGTAGTCTCTTATGATCCTTTGTATTTCAGTGTCAGACAGTTCTTTTATAAGAGGACCTACTGCAGCTTCTGGGCTTTTTTTCACATCTTCCTCGGTGGTTTTCTTGATTTCAGGCTCAGGAAGAGCCCCCTCACTTGGCTGGGACTTATTTTTGACAGATCTAATGAGCAGTCCATTTTGTTGTCAGCTCATTGATTAAGTGTCTTCAGAGTGAGAGAAGATCATTGTCAGGGAAATTTCCCTGATCCTGTCTATCTTTCCTAATAAACTGGGTGCAAAAGAGAACCTGCACTTGAGATCAAAGAGAGCTGTTAAACTAAATAGTGGTTCCAGCCAAATAGTGGTTTAACATTTATAAAACACTGCACCTTAATTTTGCATAAATACCATTGAGTTGACTGATAGTTAGAGCCTTGGTTTGTATCCTGATGTTGGTTTCAGAGATCAGAGTGTTATACCAGGTAGCAACCCAGTTTGTCACCTGTTAGAGACAGCAGAGGGCTCCTTAGGGCTATTGGGCAATGCGGCTCATTCTGGAAGCTAAAAGACCTTGATTCATTCTCTGTCCTGGCACACAAGTCTCTGTAGTCTGATCTTTTCCAGGAGTGGTTACACCTTGGTAAAAAGGTCTGTATAGTCAAAGGTATGGTTTTTCTAGTAATCATGTACGGATATGAGAGTTGGATCATAAATAGGGCTGAGCACCATAGAACTGATGCTTTTGAATCATGGTGCTGGAGAAGACTCTTGAGAGTGTGTTGGACTGCAAGGAGATCAAACCAGTCAATCCTAAAGGAAAGCAACACTGAATACTCATTGGAAGGACTGATACTGAAGCTGAAGCTCCAATACTTTGGCCACCTGATTCAAAGAGCTGACTCATTGGAAAAGACCCTGATGCTGGGAAAAAATGAGGGCAGGAGGAGAAGGGAGGGGGGAACAGAGGATGAAATTGTTGGATGGCATCACCAATTCAATGGACAAGAGTTTGAGCAAACTCTGGGAGATAGTGAAGGCCCGGAAGCCTGATGTGCTGCAATCTATGGGATTGCAGAGTCGGACATGACTTAGCGACTGAACAACAAACTATATCGACTCCAAGCATCTCAGTGCAGCTGAGCCTTTGGAGTTGTGACCCTCACAGACTTTTCTCTACCAAAGTGACTTCTGGGTCCAAGTGTCCAACCATACAATTATCTGCTTTGTAGTCTCCTCTTGAACCTTCCTCAACTCTATTTCATAAGGGTATGTTTCTGTCCCTTCCATGGAGAATGTCAGGAAAACATGACTGTTCTCTACACTGGTACTTAAATTTCAGTGTGGATAAGAGTCACCTAGAGAGCTTGTTAAATCACAAATCCCTGGCCTTACCCCACAGATGCAGTTGGTCTGGGGTGCGGCCCGAGAATTTGTATTGCTAATGAGTTCCCAGGTGATACTTACCTGGATGGTCTGTAGTTGTGTTGTTCAGTCGCTCAGTTGCGTCTGACTCTTTGCGACCCCATAGACTGTAGCCCGCCAGGCTCCTCAATCCTTGGGATTTCCCAGGCAAGAATATTGGAGCGAGTTGCTGTTTCCTTCCCCAGGGGATCTTCCCAACCCAGGGATCAAACCTGTGTCTCTTGGGTCTCCTGCATTGGCGGGTGGATTCTTTACCACTGAGCCACTTGGGAAACAATGGACTGCAGACCTCACTTCAAATAGTACAGTTCTATCTGCTTTTTGAACTCCTATCCTAAATTCCTTCTCATTCAGTTCTCTGAGCCATTTCCTTCTCATACTTACAGGTTTTATCATCCAAACCCATGTCTGTTGGAGGACGCTCTAACTCTTCTGGCTCTTTAACTTCCAATAGACTCTGGGTCAGTCCTCTTAGCAAGCATCAGTGGGGTAACAGCCTCCATGGTGAGCATTTTTCTTCTCTGTGCAAAAGTCACCAGTCAGTGTACACCTGAAGCCTTCTTTCCCCCTTCTCTCTCCCCCCACTATAAAGCTTTCCCACACATTTGCCTGTTTTTTGAGTTTCTGCCAAGTGCAGGTGATGATGGCTGCAAGCTCTGAATGAACAGTCTTTGCTTTTCTCATTTGGTTGATCTTCATGTATTTATACCTAAGTTATAGTTTATAATAAAAAGTACCCATTTGAAGCATACCTATTTTGCTACATAACTACCGTTCCCATTAAGATATAGAACATTTTCATCACTCTGAAAAGTTCCTTTGTGCCTCTTTGAGATTAATCCCTACCCTCCTCTACAGCTCCAGGCAAGCACTGATCTGTTTTCTGTCACTGTAATTCCAAATGCAGTTGGTTTTTTTTTTTTAAGTATTTATTTATTTTGACTGCCCTGGGTCTCAGTCGAGACTTGCACGGTCTTCGTTGTGGTAGGCATGTGGGATCTAGTTCCCTGACCAGGAATCAGATCAGGGGCTCCCTGCACTGGGAGCAAGGAATCTTACCCATTGGACCACCTGCGAAGTCCCCTGAATGCAGTTCTTTGATAAATCTCCCTGGTCGTGTCCCCCACCCCTGGCCTCAACCCCCACCAACTCCTGCTTGGTTTTTCTCTTCTCCACTTTGAAATTTTCTATGGCTTTTGGGATGAATCTCAGTGTTTCAGGACTCTTGTGGGTAGATGTTCTCAGTTCTGATTTTTACTGCTCTAACTCTATCTGCTATCTTCCTGGGCTTAAAAAAATTTATTACCTTTAGATGGCCTTTCTTGCTTTCCCGTGCTATTGTGGTTTTATTGTTCAAATAAAAAATCTGTAACCTGTCAAAATCAGTGGGGATATAAACAAGAAATTGTCTTTATTTCTTTCCATCATTGCCTCTAGCCATGCCTTGTCAGTTTCTTCTTTCTTGCCCTTTAATAAAATCTTGGGCAAATTCCTTAACTTTACTTCCTTTCAGCTTGTCTCGTCCTGGGTAGAATGGTATAGTTGATTTAAACTCTTACCTCTCCTCCATCCCGTGACTCCAGGGACCTGTTGTGCTGTGGGGCTGAAGACTTAGTCCGCTCAGGAAATATAGTCTTCTCCTTTCTCCGCATTGGGCTCTTCCTGAATTGAGATCAGTGAGTGAAACTGAGTCCCTCTAAAACTGAGTTCCTCTGCTGAGTTTATAATTAACCTCTCTATCCAAAATGTTATTCCCTTTCTTGTCCAGCACGTGATTCCCTCAAGATTAAGGAATATCACAGGGAAGGGAAAATCGAAAGTGAGCAGCAGGACCCTGTGGGAGCCTCCCTGGGCAGGAAAGCTTTTCTGTGCCATTCATTTCTTGCTTGTAGGAAAAAGATTTCAGCCTCTGAGACCTTCCCTGAGTTCCAAAGGGCAGATTCAAACAGTTGTTTTAGTACTAATTAGAGGGGTGAGGGAATGCAGGAACAAAGGAGAGGCAGTCAAGAAAGAATAGTGCCACGACTGGGCAGGATTCTGGTTTCTCCTCAAGGGATGTACATAATAATGAAAAGGTAACAGTGTCCTTAGCACCTGGGACAGGCTAGACCTGGGTTATTTAGTCCAGTAACTGGATGTAACTTAACCGGGACCAAATATCCGTTTAAGAAAAAATAATCTATCCTTTAGAACTCAGGGAAGGTCTAGGAGGCTGAAGCCTCTTTCCTACAAACAAGAAACAAGGGACGCAGAAAGAATTTGTACCTGGGAGGGTCCCATAGGGTCCTGCTCAGTTTCGTGGTTGGGCGGGGGGTGGTTCCTCTAACACAGAGGATCTCCCTGTAGAAAGTGTGCAGTTTCCCCGAGGAGCAGAATGAAGACAGTGGCAGCTAGTTGCCTCCTTAGTCCCTCCTGGTGACCTAGTTGGTTGCTAAAGGGGGCGATGGTGGTGGGGTGTATGTGTCAATTTCGCCTAAATCACACAGCTCAGAACTGCAGAGGTACGGTTCCTCACGGGAAACTTGGGGCATTCTTAACGTGAACATGAGAAATAAAAAGGCTGAATCAACAGATGTCCAACATGTGTTTAAAGACTGTGCCCTTCGAATGGTTGCGTGTAGGGAAAGATGCTCCTCTCCTTTTCCTGCAAAGAGAATGCTATGGTCTAGATTAAAGCCCTGATTTTTAATCTGCCTCTGATGCATATTTTACTTCTCTGGGGAGTGTTCCTTGGTGGCTTAGATAATAAAGAATCTGCCTGCAGTGCAGGACACCTAGATTCGATCCCTGGGTCAGGAAGATCCTCTGGAGAAGGGAGTGGCAACTCACTCCACTATTCCTGCCTGGAGAATTCCATGGACAGAGGAGCTTGGCGGGCTACAGTTCACAGTGTCCCAAAGAGTCGGACATGACTAAGTGACTAACACTTTCGCTTTCATAGTGAGCGGAAAGTCTGGGATTTAAATTTCCAGAAACTGCAATGCTTTTCTTCTCAAATTATCAACAGTCTTTCTTTCATAAAGGTGAAGGTGGGAAAATGTTTGGATTTTGTTTTTACAACTTGAGAGTAATCTCATGCTTGTGTTATAGCTGATCTCTTCCTGGATTTATTATTCTTTCTAGAGTTGACTTGTGAAATTGCCTCTAGCTGTTTATCACATCTGAGACCCTGAGTTATCTGCATCTCTCTGGTCCCCATCTAAGAAGAGCCTCAGTAGAGATTCGGCAGTTTTCGTTCTGTAATTCTCAGGCTGTCATTAAATGCAAGACCGGAGGGCTATGTGGCCAGCCTTATGAACCGGGGGTGAATATCTTTTCCCTTGAAAATGGATGAGACTTTGCACACATGATTTTACTGATGCTAGAAATAAATTTAATAAAGGAGCTTTTCCAAATGGTTGAATGTGGATAATTTTGCATTTAGAACTTTTTCATTGTAATTTCAATACCTTTTACAGATTTAAACCAACACATTGGGGAGCTTACATATGAGATATGCTGCCGACCAGGCATCATGGTCACTAGATCTTATTGTTTTAGAAATGGCATAATGACTATTTTTTTCAAGTTATAATCATTTTTATCTTTGCATATAAATATTTTTCTAAAATTAATTGCCTGCAAATTGAGAAAATTCAAGCATTATAAAAAAAGTATGTTATACTTTTATATATGGTATAGTATATAATTTTATAATATACCATTAATATATCAATGAATATCCAGTCATCTCTTTAATCATACATACACACACGATTATCTCTGTAATTTAGGTAAGAGGTCATTCTATATATCATGCCCAGCATCTGGCTTTTTTTTTAACTTTTATTTTTTTAAATTATGGAAGTATGATAACTCATTTACAGGAAACTTGGAAAATACGGAACAAAGTTACATATGGTTTCACTATATATTACAATTATTTTTTTAAGTAGGTAAATTAAGATTTTTACTTGGGAGTTTCAATGGCAAACTCTCAAAAGTTAATACAATGCATATACAGAGAAATAAAAGGATATAGTAGACCTGAAAAGCACTGTGAACCAACTCAATGTAATTAAGATGATATAATTTTCACACAAGAGTAGGATACAAATTCTATTCAAGTTCTCATAGACTATAAACTAGGAGGCACTTGAGTACGTAAAACAAGGTTCAAAGATTTCATGGTCTAAAGGTATTGAAATCATACAGAGTCTGTTCTCTTAATACTGTTGAATTATGTCAGAAATCAATATCAAAAGATACTTGGAAATAAATATTTTCAAGTGCAATGTGACATTTACTAAGAGAGATCTTCATCTTAGCCCTCGAAAGCAGAAATGGCTTAACGACTGCTGAAAAGCACTATTGTGTGCAGTTTAGTGTGATAGAAGAACGTAATACATTTGTACTGCCTCCTGGACCCTGTTTCACAAAGACAATTTAGGGTACATAAGAAAACAATCATATATTGTTCTAATCACCGTGGCATTTGCAAATTAATTTTCCTCAATCAAAGGGCATTTTGAATAATTTTGTTGGCATTTCAAATCCCTAGTAAAAGTAGCAAAATACATGGGGAAGAGCAATGGATTGGATTTGGATTCCAGTTTTTATCCAGCTTCTTAGAGATTTTGTGTACATAGATTGTTCAGACTCTCTAGGTAAGTTTCATTTTCTTCTTTCAATTGCTTAGAGTTTTTAATGTAATGCTTTTCTGGAACCTATCAAAATAGAATTTTTCTTCTTTAATGTACTGATATAATAAGTTACATGAATAGATTTCCTAATGTTAAACCAATGTAGGATATGAAATCATCATAAAATTCTGTAATAAACCCAAATTTGTCACTGTGCTCTAAAAATATTTTTTTAGATTCAATTTGTTAATATATTATGTAAGGTTTTGTAACTTATATTGCTAGTAATATAGGTCAGTAATTTCTTTGTACTTTAAAAAAATTATACTTTGAATCAGATTTATGTCTACTTCCCAAATGATTTGGAAAGGTTCTTCCTCTTCTTTTGTGCACATGTGCTAAGTCATTTCCGTCATGTCTGACTCTTTGTGACCTTATGGACTGTAGCCGGTCAGACTCCTCTGTCCGTGGGGATTCTCCAGGCAAGAACACTGAAGTGGGTTGCCATGCCCTCCTCCAAGGTATCTTCCTGATCCAGGGATCAGACCAGTGGCTCCTGCATTGCAGGCAGATTCTTTAGCCCTGAGCCCCTGGGGGAGCCCCTGTAAGTCATGATTCAAACATCACAGGATTAGCTGTTTTCTGAAGGACAGATATACTTTATGGGCAAAACCATCTGGGCATGGTTTCTACTGCAGTGGTGGATATTTCACAATCCCTGCCCTCTCCCCAGTTCTATCTTTTCTTGAGTGTATTTTGGTAATTTACAACTAACAGCCACCAATTTCATCTTGATATTCAAATTTATAGGCACAGATAGTTATTTTCATGAATTGTTTTAATTGCCCCTTATTTTATCTCATTTCTGATACTTATTACTTTCCTACTTTCTTTTTTCTCCTTTCTTTTAAAAAAATTAATTAATTTTAAAATTGAAATACATTTAACCTGGGCTTCCCAGGTAAAGAGTCTGCTTGCCAACACGGGACATGCAGGAGATGCAGGTTCAATCTCTGGGTTGGGAAGATCCCCTGGAGAAGGAAATGTCAACCCACTCCAGTATTCTGGCCTGGGAAAATTCCATGGACAGAGAAACCTGGCAGGTTATATAGTCCATGGGGTTGCAGAGAGTCAGACACGACTGAGTAACTAAGCAGTATAATTGACCTAGAAGATTATGTTAGTTTCAGGTGTATAACATGATGATTTGATATTTGTATATATTGTGAGATGATCACCACAGAAAGGCCAGTTAGCATCCTTCATTGTAAATACTCCCCCAGGTTTCTTGAATTGTTCTGCTTGCTAGGAATTTGTCTTCATCACTTCAAAGAAATTATTCTTGATTTTCCTTATAACATGCTAGATTTTTAAACAGGAAATAAATTTAACTTTTGGGTTAATTATATATTTGGTACACCAAATGGAGGATATTCCAGAAAGGTCATTTGTTACTTTGTCTACAGCCCCCACCTTGACCCTTTTAAGTAGAGTTTAGAAGAGTCAGGACAGGGAATTAGGCACAGGAAAATGAACACCAACTGGACTGGGAAGCCACATGGAGGGTGGGATTTGTGACTTTATTATCACATAACATATGGTCTACAGCTGATTTGTTGGGGAGAGACAGTGCTTGGCAGCTTGAAGGCAGTGTGTGGTAGTTAAGGTTAAAGCTTTGGCCAGACCTGTGTTTAAATCCTGGCTCTGTCACTTACAAATGGTGTTACTTTGGACCAGCCCCTTGGCTCTTGGGTCCTCATTTGCTTGTTTGTTGAGGGAAGATCAGATAAAATGTGTGAAAGCTTTTAGCTCAGTGCCTGGCACATAGTTAACCTTAATGTATGGTAATAGCAGTGGTAATTCTTAGTGGTCTAGTATATGGTCAGATCATAGTCTCAATTTCTTATTCCCAAAAGGTAAGGCTCTATCCTTTGGAAGTGAACTCAGCAGGCAGATCTAGAAACACTTTCCTTCTCTTGGTATGAGCCATTTCTCCATTATCTTCTGGAGTAGGAGACAGGCTTGGATGACCAGATGTGGTCTCTGCATCTTCCAGTTAGCTCATCATGTTAGGCTACCTCTGTTAGATAACCTTGCTTCTGCACCTTGAGTGCAACAGTAATACCTAGGTGACAAAGCTGTAATGACTTTATACTAATAGCTGGTATATTCAGGGAACTCAAGTCCCACATTCCAACTGACCCCAGAGCAAATACTACATAAACCCAAAAATTAATAGCCAAAATATAAACTATAATCACACAAAACAATACAAAAATTCAGGCACTTGAAAGCTGAAACTCCCCGTTGTAAATCTTGGATCAATGAGAAATCAAATGTGTGATTACACAATGGAAGAAAAAAAATTGTATGACCATTTCATGTTAAAAAGCAGATTGAGGACATTAAATTGTATCATATTAAGAAAAGAGAAAAAGCCCATGTATTTGGTGTCAGAAGTACTGTGAGTAAAAACATCTCAGAATAGATATTCATTGATTGCCAACCATGTGCTCAGCACTTTGCCAGGGGTCCCTGCCCTCCAAGGAGGGTCTGGGCTTAGAGCAATAAAAGACAGGTAGTCAGGCAATGGCAGGTCACAGCAGCTCAGCGAGCTAAGTGCAGCAACAGGAAGGCAACAGTCACCACTTGATTTATGCACCAACTCCAGGAGGGCAGTCCAGAACCACTCTTAATTAAATATGATCTGTCCTTATTAGTCAGCTTTTCTCTCTCAAAGTTTTGAAGAATGCCTAATCATAATTTGCTTTATAATCTTGTAGCAGGAGATGCCAGTAGGCAAAATAATACTTCAGACGTTGTAAGATGGTAGGGTTTGAGATGCTGCTGTCTAAATGTTTCATGTCCAGACTAGCACTTTAGGCATCTTTCATTATTTCTCAACTTTTAGATGTCTTTTGCTAAATATGCCACTCTTTTCCCTCATTACCCTGCAATATCATTTTTCTCTTTTACAAAGGATGATATATAGTTTCAGAATGCAAAACACATGGCACCCACTAGGATATGATCCAGTTCAGGAAGCCCTTAGTCATCTCTAGTTGGGTACCAGTCACTCTGACAAGTGCAGGGAGGCTTTCACAGGTGTGTTTACAGTAGATGTTGACAATGAGCTAAGTAAAATGATAAAGATAACAAGATAATACACAAAGGGTTGTAGGAGTCTAGAGTAGTACCTGGATGCATGTCTAGGCTGTAGGACTGCATCATATAGAGTATATTCCACTGTATTTTATATATATATAGATAGATAGATAGTTGTTCAGTCAATCAGTCATATCTGACTCTTTGTGACCCCATGGACTGCAGCTTGCCAGGCCTCCCTGTCCATCATCAACTCCCAGAGTTTACTCAAACTCATGTCCATTGAGTTGGTGATGCCATCCAACCATCTCATCCTCTGTCGTCCCCTTCTCCTCCCATCTTCAATCTTTCCCCACATCAGGATCTTTTCCAGTGAGTCAGTTCTTTGCATCAGGTGGTCAAAGTATTGGAGCTTCAGCTCATCGTCAGTCCTTCCAATGAACATTCAGGACTGATCTCCTTTAGGATGGACTGGTTGGATCTCCTCGCAGTCCAAGGGACTCTCTAGAGTCTTCTCCAACACCAGAGTTCAGAAGCATCAATTTTTTGGCACTCAGCTTTCTTTATAGTCCAACTCTCACATCCATACATGACTACTGGAAAAACCATAGCTTTGACTAGATGCACCTTTGTTGGCAAAATCTTGTATAGTTTCTGCTATACAACAAAACAAATCAGCCACGCGTCTACATTTATCACCTCGTTTTTGGATTTCCTTCCCACTTGGGTCACCACAGAGTGTTGAGTAGGATTCCCTGTGCTACGGTCTCCTCTCATTAGTTGCGGACTTTATACATGGCAGTGTGTACGTCAGCCCCAATCTCCCAATCCATCCTGCCCTGTGTGTCCCCTCTTGGTGTCCTTATGTCTGTTCTCTATGTCTGCGTCTCTGTTTCTGCTTTGCAAAGCAAATGGCCTTGTGTCTTCTGATCTTGTCACACCTCAGGATTGGCAAGTCCATTCATTCTAGGGCAGGTATTTGTCTACTAGACCGATATTTCACTTGCTTTCCTTCTTCCTGGCTCTGGCAGATTGTCTCTCTCAAAGGAAGCATTCAAATATCTGTTCAGATTTCACAGTTCAATTCTGAATGTTTTGGAAGCCTTGACATTCCCTGTCCTTATTTACTGTTCTGAAATAATTGAATGCATCATTTGCTACTGAACTTAACCTGTTTTAATTTGCTGTTGATTCTCTATCTATCAGTAAGTAAGACTGCTGTTTGAGAAGCCACATTGAATAACAGAATGCCCTTCAGCTTCTGACATGCCAGACTTCCATTGATGTGACTGAGTTGTCTAAGAGCAGCCATAGGTTTCCAGGATTTGGGGATGTGAGATTTTTCTAATATTCTATTTTTAAGTGCAAACTGAAAAGGTCTTGGATTTTGTTTCTCAACAGTACGTTTGGAGAGGGTGCTTTCCTTGGTAGGAGAGCAACTTGGTAAACTTATTGGGTAAGACTAGAGCTTGTTTGGAATGAAATCTTTATGATGTTGTCAGCAGAAGATTGTGATCTGAGCTTGTAGGAACAATGCCTGTTGTGAGGTCTACAGGCCACATCCTGATGTAGGACAGGTAAAAATAATTATCCCAAAAGTACATGTTCTTAGCATGCACCTGTAGAGATAAAGCTCACATCCAGTCATTTCTCTAGATTATTCTTTTTTAAAAAAATTGTTTATTTATTTGCTTTATTTTGGTTGCACTGGATCTCTGTTGCTGTGCACGGGCTTTCTCTGGCTGTGGTGAGCAGGGGCTACACTTTGTTGCAGTGCAAGGGCTTCTTATTGTGGTGGCTTGTCTTGTTGCGGACTGTGGGCTCTAGGCCTGTGGGCTTCAGAAGTTGCAGCACACGGGCTCAGTAGTTGTGGCCCATTGACTCAGTTGCCCCGAGGCATGTGGAATCTTTCCAGACCAGGGATTGAACCTGTGTCCCCTGCATTGACAGGTGGATTCCCATCCACTGGACCACCAGGGAAGTCCCTAGATTATTCTTGCTAAAAAGCAATTCTCTATTTTCTATGATAGGAATCTCTCAGAGAAGATGGAAAATGAATATTAGGAGAGAAGGGAAGGTGAGAAGTAGTGGATAGGAGGGGAAGGGGCTCTTTAATTGAAGCTCTGAGGAATCTCTGCCAATGGCTCTCAGACAAGTCCTTGGAGAATTGGGCTTTAATGAATAAGAATGAGAATTGGGTCTCCCTGGTACATGGGTGACTGGAGACATAATTTTTTCATATATATTCCCAATCACTGAGTGCTTATTGTGTGCAAGGTACTGATTAAATTTTGATTAAAAAGTTGTGAATCTCCAATTTCCAGGAATTTACAAGATAGAGAGTGTAAATGAGAGACCCAGAAGACTTATTTTCTAAGATCTCATTGAATTTGCTTGTTTTTTTTGCTAAAAGTTTCATTTCCTTATTTCAGATGATAGCTGTTTTTAGTTCAGAGCTAGGTTTGGCTGATTGCAGGAAATAATGGGAGGGACAAAGCCTGGGAAGTCATTTATTCTAAATTTAAGACTGAAGTGAACCATTCCAATGAAGTCTGGATTTGTATCTCCTGTAAGCCAGTGGACAGTCTTCAGATCCCCTTGAATTCATAATGATAGTGATGTTCACAGAGCTCTTCTGATGTGCCAGGCATCTTGCTAAGTACTGATGTGGGTTATATCATTTAATCCCACAACAGCTTTAGGTGGAAGTGCAATTTGTGGACACATTTTACATATAGGGAAACTGAGGTTCAAGAGTCAGAAGTAACAGGATCAGACTCCAGTCTAGGAAGTCTGATTTCACAGGCGGCACACTCGAAGGTCTTGCTGGACAAATAAGTGGATCTTGTCCACTGCCTTGTTGTCTATTGAATTATCTGAATGATCTCATTGTACAAGCTCATGAGTGAGCAATAGCATGTTATTCTGGAATGTTAGAAACTATGGCTATACAAGGGGAGCCAGCTCTTATTTAAGGAAACAGACTTGTTAAGAGCGAAGCTGGGTCATTCCCCAGCTTCACTCTTGCTGCAGTGTGGCAGTGCTCGCACTTGGTCATGCCTCTCCTAGAGCAATAAAACATGAAGAGACTGCGTGGGACTAAATAGGACTGTGTGCAGGCGCAGTGCAGGTGGGGCAAGTTCCGGACCCAAAAGATACAAAGAGACCAAAAGGTAGGAGCTTAGAGAAAAACAGAGTGTTGGGAGCAAACGCAGTGTACTGAGCATGCCCGCTGCACACAATATCAGCTAAGCGGCAGGCAAAACATCTAAACCACACCTCTGGCCCAACCCCTGGACACATCCCTACCCTCACCCCATATAGGGAACAAGCTTGCTCCCCCCTGGGGGGCAGGGAGCAAAGAAAGGAACCTGTTGTTTGTTCTTGCTCCCTTGCTGTTGCCGCAGGAGCCCCAGTAAAGGCTTGCTTGGGAAAAACAATTGAAGCTGAGGCTAGTGTGTGTGCATGCTAAATTGCTTCAGTTGTGCATGACTCTTTGTGACCCTATGGACAGTAGCCCATCAGGCTCCTCTGTCCTTGGGATTCTCCAAGAATATTGGAGTGGGCTGCCATTCCCTTCTCCAGGGGATTTTCCCAACCTAGGGATTGAACCTGAGTCTCTTATGTCCCCTGCATTAGC
Source organism: Odocoileus virginianus (assembly GCF_023699985.2). Classification (NCBI taxonomy): domain Eukaryota; kingdom Metazoa; phylum Chordata; class Mammalia; order Artiodactyla; family Cervidae; genus Odocoileus; species Odocoileus virginianus. Next base: position 22,147,886 of record NC_069680.1, read on the forward strand.
AGACGGGTTCTTTACCACTGAGGCACTGTGGAAGGACAAATAAAATATAACCCTTCTCAAAAATCTGCAGGACTGGTGGGAAGAGTCATTTAGGATCATCCAAGTGAGAATAAAATAATTGAGGAGTCAAAGTGTTTTCAGGCAAAGATTCTGCTGGGCTAGATGGAACAAGTAGATGCAAATTCTCCAAATGGCTCAGAGATACATTGGTCAAGATTCAGGGTTAACCATTTGGTTTAACCTCCTGCTTGGGGACTCAGCTGGAAGCAGAATGTCTAACAGGTGCTTTACTGGTCTGGATGGAGGCTGTCCTCCCCAAGGCCAGAGTGAGAAACAGTAGGTTGTTCTTTATATCCTAGTGCCGAGGAGAGATGAGATGGTGAAACGACAGTGGTGGCAACCTTGAGAACAATATGTGAACCTTTGGTGCCCTTGAGGGTAGTTTTTGAGTTCTGAAAAGTAAGTTCTTTCTCAAGCTTTTCAGTGATATCAGAAAGGTCAAAGTTGAGAGCGATTTGAGAGTCAAAGCAAAAATGTCAGTCACTTTTGTTTTGTTTTGAAACAAAAATGCCAAGAGTTCGCTAGTGATATGCAGAGCAAGAATGGCCAAGATAACTTGGGTTCAAGGATAGTGTTAGTCATATACAGAGGATGAGATGGTTGGATGGCTTCATCGACTCAATGGACATGAGTTTGAGCAAACTCTGGGAGATGGTGAAGGACAGGGAAGCCTGGCGTGCTGCAGTGCGTGGGGTCACAAAGAGTCAGACACAACTGAGTGACTGAACAAGTTCATACACTGTGCACTGGGGATGTTTGAGGACTGTCTCTGCTTCAGGTCCAGCTCTTTGGTGTGGACCGAAACTGAAGGGGGACTCTCAGGAGCGTGCACGCACCAGGATACTAGGAAGAAGAGATTTAGGTGGGAGGAGTGAAAGAAGTTCCAGTAAAATTCTGACAAACCACCTCTCTTTTGTGAGTCATTCTTGCTCATTATTCTTTTAGTCTCTTTGATCTAATGCTGCTGGGTTAGTAGGGCCTGAGGACTGAGAGACAAGCAGAGATGTCGACACTGTCTGCTAGCCCCGGCCTGACATTGAAGGCATTACTCTGACATTGAAGGCATTACTCTGACATTGGTGCATTGCTCACCTAGGACCTGGGGAATGAGGTCAGATACGAACATGATGCTGCAGCCCTCGTTGGTGATAAAAAATGTGAAAGTGTCAGCGTGTCTCTTGTACACATTCCCCAAGAAGCTATGGGTAATGAGCTGGAACCAGAATGGAGCTGGAAGGACTCAAGGGAACAGGAACCTACCACTTCTTTCTAAAAAAAAACAACTAACTGTCCTGAGAGATGCACATGGTGAACATAATTGACACAGAGGAAGTAGAATGGCTTTATTCTTATTTTGTATCTCTTCTCTCTTACAGAAGAGATTCTCAAAAACAATGGTAGAATACATATTGATAAAAAGGGAACTAGAGTTAAGAGCCTGAATTTCTCTAAATGATCTCAAGTATCTGGAGGGAAAGAAAATATTTTCCAGGGGATCTGCCAGTGGGAACACCCAACCACTGGGAGTGGATTCGAGAAACTGCAGTGTTAGAGGTTGGAACCCTACAAAAGTAGTTTTGATTTTTGAAAAGGAAATGACTTTTCAAAAAGGGATGACTTTTTTCCCCATAAATTATAGAATGGTGAGCTTAACAGTTGAAACCAGATAAGATTCCACAATAAATTATTAAGGGAATTATTTGTGACCACTTAAAACTGAACATGATCAATAGAGTTAGTGTGGATTTACTAAGAATAAATCAAATCTGATCTTATTTCCTTTTTTCTAAGTTAGTAGGCTCAGCTGTCAATTACCTAGTTAGAGCTTAGCAAGGCATCTGACAGGGACATAATAATCATCAGATAGAACAGAATATTGTGTCAGGGGTTTGTATAATGAGATGGTTTCATAACAGAATCACTTCTCATAGGATATGGATTAATTGGCTTGGTCTCCCTGTAGAAGCTATCCAGTGGTGGGCTACAGGGCATTGTCTAACATTTAGAAATGCTGTGCTTGGCATTTTCATTTCAAAGCCTAAATGCTAGAATGGACAAATAGCAAAAGAAGGGAACATAATTTGAGAAAAAGAATGATTTTGGAAAGATCAGATAAGTTAAGCTATGGACCAAGACCAAAGTATTTCTTTCCCTATTTTATGTGTAGAGTAGGCTGTGGAAACAAATAAGCCTAGAATATTATAATGTCACATACACAACAGATGTTTATTTCTTGCTCACATAACAGTCTGAGATGGATGTCTGTGGTTAGCTGATGACAGGCTCCTTCCATTTTGTGGCTTCTTCCATCCCTGAAGGTCTCATTAACATCCTCCTCTAGATGTGCCTCCAGGAGGAGGAGAAGAGTATGTTTTTTTTAAACTTTATTTTTATTATGGAATATTTCAAACATACAAAAAAGGAGGGAGATACTAAAGTTCATCCCCAATACTCATCATTCTGCTTCAACAATAATGGATTTAGGGCCACACTTGTTTCTCTGGTCCAGATTTTGGGGACAAGTTTACTCCATAGATGGTGTTTTGACTGTTGATGATTATGCAAAGGTTTGTACGTGGTGATGTTCTGTCTTTTCTTGCTCATTTGTTAGCCAGAATTCCTCAAAAAAAGAAACATTTTTCATTAACGATTTGGTTATTCTGATGTCACACTTTGTTTCTTAAACACCTTGTGTTCATAATATATTGGCTACAACTAAGTCACGTGACAACACCTAGCTGCAAGGGAGCCTGAGAAGTGTAACCTAGATGTGTGCCTGGGAGATAGAGGAAATGGATTTTGGCCAACAGCTATCAGTTTCTCCTGCAATTACAGAAATAAAGTAGGTCCATACATGCAGCTGCTCCATTTAGAATGAGAAGGAAGTGGCTTAGCAGCAACAAGAATGGAAAAGACTCAAAGGAGATGCTTGACCATAAGCTCTATGAGGGACTGCTGAGCTATAGCTGTCAAAAGAGCTAATAAAATCCTGGGTGCACCAGTAGCAGGTCTACAACACTTGGGAGTTGTTGAGAAACCACACAGATGCTGAGAAGGCAGTCGAGACTGTTGGCAGAGTTGGCAATATTTAATCCAAAGACTTAGATGGGACTTGAGAGGATTCTGAAGGGCTGTTTTCTGGAAAAGGGAGACTAGGCTAGATCTGAGTGGACCTAGGGGTAAAGGGGGCATACTGGGGAAGAATTACAAGGAAGCAGATTGCAGTTGAATACAGGGCCTTTGTCTTTTGTTTGCTATGATTTATTTTAGGAGTTAGGTCAGAACGAACTGCCTTGGAAAGACTGTGTCTTCTTGGTTGCTGGAGGGTGTGAGCAGAGATTTGGGCACCACTTGGTAGAGATGGGGGTGGGGGTTCAAGAGTGGATGTGTGACTGTGCTCGTCCCTGGAGAGAGTGAAGATCAGACGAGCTATGGGAAGTCTCGAGTGTGTTAACTGAGTGGAACTGCATGTCCAGAAAAGGGTATGCAGTCCATGGACAAAAGTATATATTTAATCATTCCATTTGAGGTGACTTTTTTTCCTTAAAAATTTTTTGTTTAACTTTCGAGTGAACTTTTTGCTTAAAGAAAAATGTGGAGGGGCTCAAAATGGACTTGATAGCCAGTTATTTCTGTGTTACCTCAAGGGTCATTTACTTGTTCATTCCTACTCTATTGGAGCCACCTAAGTGCCGGCCCTGTTCTTGGATCAGGGAACAAAGATAGGTAACAGGGGGGACTCATTCTTGAAGGTTTTAGTTGGAGAGAGAGAGGCTGATGTGCCCAGGAGTAAACGTGCTTCCGTGTGGAGGGGAGTGAGGAGGAAGGATGAGCTAGGTGGGCCGGGATATGTGGAGAGGTCCGGCGAGTGTCTGGGGTTTCCCTAGGAATCATACAAGGGAGATGCCCTAATTAAACCTTGAAGGCTCTGTAGGAGTTAATCAGGGCAGGGGAAGGACATCCCCTTCTCTGGGAACCACTTGAGGGAAGGGAGTGACAGAGTGAGTGGGGCATTTTTAGGACCTGGTGGTCCAGGAGCATGAGTGGGACAAGCCCTGGTGAGACTGGAGGGCTGGCAGGGATGAGGACTGAGGGAACCGTGCTGAAGACTGGGGCTTCTTTTGGCTGCTCTGCGCAACTTGCAGGATCTTAGTTCCTGGACCAGGAGTTGAACCTGTCCCCGCATTGGAAGTGTGGAGTCCTAACCACTGGATCACTATAGAATCCCCAGACTGGGGCTTCTTCATGAAGACTTTTTACTTGATCCCTTAGATGAAGGAACTCCTTAGGAGGACCCTGAACTGGGAGCCGCACCCTGACCCTGGGTCCAGCTCTGCAGATAATCAACCTTCTGACTGCACAAAGCCCACTTCCTGTGCTCGGCCTGCATCTGCGGGATGGAAAGAATGAGTTAGGAGAAATATGATGGCTGGTTTGGAGTCAGATGGCTGGCATTCATATCCTGCCTCCAACTCATATTAGTTGTTATTTAACCTGTGTGCCGCTTAAGTGGTAGAAGGGGAATAATAATGGTACCAACGCCAGAGCGGTTTATTGTGAGAATTAAATGAGAAAACCCTTGTAATGTGGTTACTTTGTACACTGCTGGGACTTCATTGAGTATTCATGCTCAACACCTGGTAGCTGTTCTTTAGACCAAGTAGTTAATGTTAATAGCTACCATTTCCGACCACACGACAGCGTGGGGTGGCAGTTTCCAGTTGGTGTGGAGGAGTCTCGCATTCTTGGACACACCAAGGGGCCGCCTAGTGGGGAGCAGGTGGGCAGAGTATGGCACCTCCCTCTGCTGGTGTTGGAGCAACTCCCCCTTTACCTGTTTTAAATATTAGGCCCCTGGCGGCTCAGATGGTAAAGAAACTCCCTGCAATGCAGGAGACCTGGGCTCGATCCCTGGGTTGGGACGATCCCCTGGAGAAGGGAATGGCTACCCACTCCAGTATTCTTGCCTGGGAAATCCCATGGACAGAGGAGCCTGGTGGGCTACCTTTCATGGGGTCACAAAATGTTGGACATGATTGAGTGACTAACACTTTGACTGTCTTTTCAGCATTTATGTGAAAAGTCAGTTGCCAACATAACTTAGGAAACCATTGTACTAGATGACATCTAGGTTTCCTGATGGCTATAAAATTGTATGATTTAAAATTAAAAGAGGATATGTTATCTTTGGCTCCTCAGTTCAGTTTTGTCACTCAGTCATGTCTGACTTTTTGGGACCCCATGGACACCAGGCTTCCCTGTCCGTCACCAACTTCTGGAGCTTGCTCAAATTCATGTCCATTGAGTCGGTGATGCCATCCAACCATCTTATCCTCTGTCGTCCCCTTCTCCTCCCACCTTCAATCTTTCCCAGCATCAGGGTTTTTTCAAATGAGTCAGCTCTTCGCATCAGGTGGCCAAAGTACTGGAGTTTCAGCTTCAACATCAGTCCTTCCAATGAGCACTCAGAACTGATTTCCTTTAGGATGGACTAGTTGGATCTCCTTGCAGTCCAAGGGACTCTCAAGAGTCATCTCCAACACCACAGTTCAAAAGCACCAATTCTTCAGTGCTCAGCTTTCTTTATAGTTCAACTCTCACATCCATACATGACCACTGGAAAAACCATAGCCTTGACTAGACAGACCTTTGTTGGCAAACTAATGTCTCTGCTTTTCAATATACTGTCTAGGTTGGTCATAATTTTCTTTCCAAGGAGCAAGAGTCTTTTGAATTAATAGCTGCAGTCAACATCTGCCGTGATTTTGGAGCCCAAGAAAATAAAGTCAGCCACTGTTTCCACTGTTTCCCCATCTATTTGCCATGAAGTGATGGGACCAGATGCCATGATCTTAGTTTTCTGAATGGAAAGGGAATGCTTCTACCCAAATGAATGCATCAATAGTGTGGAATTTTCAGACTCAGACTTGGGTATGGGGTGTTTTGGGGACTGAATAGCCTTTCAAATTTCAACCCATCAGCAGTCACTGCCTCAGCTGGGATTTGTCCTTTTTTTCCACCAAGGGTCCCATGTGTGCAGAGGGTGTGTGTGTCCAGGCCTCAGTGTTTAATGTATGAAGGAACTCTGAGCCCCACTGTGTCTGATTGTTAACCGAGTTCTTACTGAGGAAGAAAATGTCAACTAAGGGACTGTCCGGGAGAGCACAACCTCCCCCAGGAGACCCCAGCCTTTAGCCTGATGATAATTATGGTTGTCATCTATGGCCGTGCCCTTCTTTCTGAAGCTGATCCTGGGCCAAGGACTCAGGCAGAAGCAATTCATGAAGGTGTGCTCCTGGGAGCAGAAGACTTGCTGCCGTTGTACTTGCATTGCTTTGCTGGGAATGTACTGGTTAATTCAGCTTCCTCAGGTAAGAACCACCAGTCTCCTGGGCCTCAGTTTTCCCACCTGCAGAAAGGATCAATGAGCTGCAGAGTCTCTTCAAGGATTGCACTTCTGCTTCTAATACTACCTTCTGAGCAGGAAACACACAATGTACTAAGGACATTTTCTAGAAGGAGGGGAAGCCAGTTAAATTGTAATCGAATGGCAGATCCAATAATAACCATGACCTATTGGTTACCTGGCACTATGCTAGGCGTTTTAAATAGAGCATTTCTGTTTTAAATAACAGGCTTAAGATGGGAGCCTGCTCAGTCGTGTCTGACTCTTTGTGTCTCCATGGACTGTAGCCCACCAGGCTCCTCTGTTCATGAGATTTCCCAGGCAAGAATACTGGAGTAGGTAGCCATTCCCTTCTCCAGGGGATCTTCCTGACCCAGGGATTGTTCATCAGGTGATAGACAGTTTATTTCTACTTTTTGACAATTAAAAAAAAATGCACAGGGTTTATTTTCCTTTCTCATAAAAGAACAAAAGGCAGCCATCCAAGGCTTGCTATATTGGTGATTCCACAATATAAACAATCTCCAAGCTCCCCTCTTTCAGCTTTTTGGCTATCCTGAGTAATGCTCCTATAAACATTCATAGGATGTGTCTTTGTGTGGGTAGATATTTGTGAGTGGAATTGCTGGGTCATGTGGTATCATTTATGTTTACAAATGGCACTTCTGATTCTTCTAAAAATCCTGTGAAGCAGAAAATTTTATTCCCATTTTACTGATGCTAAAACTGAGGCTGGAGGTGGTTAAGCGTCTTTTCAATGTAAGACAATTAGCAAGTGGCTGAGCCTGGATCTGAGCACAAGTGAGTGAGTGAAAGTTGTGTCCAACTCTTTGTGACCTCATTGACTGTAGCCTGCCAAGCTCCTCTGTCTATGGAATTCTCCAGGCAAGAATACTGGAGTGGGTAGCCATTCCTTTCTCCAGGGGATCTTCCCAACTCAAGAATCGAACCCAGGTCTCCCGTATTGCAGGTGAATTCTTCACCAGCTGAGCTACCAGGGAAGTCTTCCCAATTCTAAAGCCTGAGGTTCTTTCCACTGTGCTTTGTAGTCAAGGCTTAGCTCTGCTTCTGGTTTGCATGCATTAATGCAGGAAGGCTACCATGAGCTTGTGGAACCAGCTTCCTCCATGTGTCTCTCACCTCCTTCAGATCACAGAACTATTTCTGATAGTAAGCCCATGGTGTAAAGTCCACTGTGAATGGGACTTACATGGAATTCTCTCTCTACAGCAACAATGAGGTCTTTAAAACATGACTGGACTACCACCTAAAGGGTAGACATTTTCCTTACGAATATCCAAGTTGTAAGTTACCCATTGCCAACTGTTGCTTGCGTTTTCATCCCCCATTAGTTCTGGTCCAGCAAGTCCTATGCCTTGAATATAGCAATAAACTCCTATTTCCTCTGCTCCACTGCTGCGTCCAGATTGTTGCTACAATGCACACCTCTGACAGCTCTTGGCAGCTTTGTGGGCTTCTTGTTGAGTTATTCTGATTTTCAGGTCTGGAGAGCATGCAGCAGATGGTATGACCTACACTGACTCTTCTAATAGTGTGTCTAGGAGTTGCTGAATGGAGGTTTCAGCCACAGGACAAAGCTATGCACTATGTGTGGGACAGTTTCAGAGGTGAAGGTATTTAACTGCATTGATCCCCCCCCCACCCCCCCGAATGTTGCTATGTGTAAACAAGTGATTTTGCTGAAAGCACTTCAAAAATAAACTCATAACCATACTTTACATTTATTTATTGTAGCAGCCCTCTCTAAGGAGCCAGCTGCTTTGCTAATATTTAGGACCATTAATTCTATGGGCTGAGTCAGGGAGCAGACAGGATTATTAGGCAGCCATATTTTCACTATGAAATTCATATGAGATAAGGAAAATTTGCATAAGCCTTCCCAACACAATCATTTTAGTATTTTGATGCATTTCCTTCCAATCTTTTTTTCGTTTTCTTTATGCACAGGATTGAAATAAAATCTAGTTCTAGGCATGTTCTGTGCTGAGCTGTCATATCTGACTCTGTGACCCCATGGGTTGTAGCCCACCAGGTTCTTCTGTCCATGGCATTTCCCAGGCAAGAATACTGGAGCAGGTTGCCATTTACTTCTCCAGGGAATCTTCCCGACCCAGAGACTGAAGCCGTGCCTCTTCGTCTCCTGCATTGGCAGGCAGATTCTTTACCACTGCACCAACTGCCTGGTTCTAGGCATATGGTGTACACAATTTTATATCACCCTATGACTTATTATAATTATACAATATTATGTGTATTATAATTTTCAAATTATTACACTATTTTTTATCACCATTTTAAAAGGTGCCAACACATGATCAGATAATAAGGTTGTTTATTATTTGCTTACATCAGACATTTAGATTGCTCTTGTGCATTGCAGTTATTTCCTTAGGAGGAATTCCCAAAGGTGGAATTTAGAGGAATCTCTACTATCTGTTGTCAAATTGTGTTTCAAGAACAAGTGAGTTTGTTTTCACTTCTCTGGGCAGGATGGGAGTACTGGTTTCAGCATATCTTCACCAAGTTTGCCCGGATGGTGTTGGAAAGTTCAAGTGTTGGGGGTGATGTTGGGCTCAAAGAGAAGATAAAGACTGCCTCTCATCTCTGGGGAGGATGTCCTGGGAAGGCATGAGACTCATCTTGAGCAGGGGGAAATTGGGATATGTATATTATAAAAAGCAGTTTGTGTCAATTACGCTAGAGGAAAGACTAAGTACTTTCTACTCTCCCTGTAGAAACTGATAGACATCATTGTCTCATGGCAACGTGAACAAAGACTATGCAGCCAGCAATGTTGGAAAGTAGGTTTGTAGACAGATGACAGGCAGTTAGTTAATAAAAAGTGTGGTTTTATAAATTGGTTGTAGATGGTTTCCAGGTCTTTTTAATTTTTTATTAAAATTTATTTTTAAATTTGTCATTTCTTTTCTCATCCTAATTATCCAGTTTGCACTGAAATTTGTGTTTGCATTTTTAAATTGTGGTAAAAAAAAACACATGACATGAACTCTACCCCTTAACAAATTTTTCAGTTATAGTATTGTATTGTTGGAGGTTTCCCAGGTGGTGCAGTGGTAAAGAATCTGCCTGCAACGCAGGAGACGCAAGAGACACAGGTTTGATCCCTGAGCTGGGAAGACCCCTGGAATAGGAAATGGCACCCTGCTCCAGTATTCTTGACTGAAAAATTCCAAGGACAGAGAGCTACAGTCCATGGGGTCACAAAGAGTAGGACATGACTGAGCACACACTGTATTTTTAACCATACTCAAATTACTGTACAATGTATTGGCAATTATAGGCTTCCCTAGTAGCTCAGCTGCTAAAGAAGCTGCCTGCAATGCGGGAGACCGGAGTTCAATCCCTGGATTGGGAAGATCCCCTGGAGGAGTGGATGGCAACCCACTCCAGTATTCTTGCCAGGGAAATCCCATGGAGAGAGGAGCCTGGTGGGCTACAGACCACAGGGTCGCAAAGGCTCGGCCATGACTGAGCGAATAGGCAAAGCACAGCACATTGGCATTTATAAAATTATGTCTGTTGAAGAAGGTTCCCCAAATTGTATACATGCAAGGCTTACAAACCTCAATCCATTCTTGTCCTCAGACTTTCCAAAGTGGCATTTTAAAACTACATATTAAAAAGAAACTTTTTCTTTTGTCTTCTGTTTTTTTTAAGAACAGTTTTATTGAGATATAGTTTATATACTATATGTTCACTCTTTTTTTTTTTTAACAAAGATATATTTTAAAAAATTATTTATTTGTTTATTTATTTTTGGCTGCGCAGGGTCTTCTCTTCGGGGCACTGGCCTCTCATTGAGTGGATTCTCTTGTGGAGCACGGGCTCTAGGGCTTGTTGGCTTCAGTAGCTGCGGTGGAGGGGCTGCGTGGCTGTAGCGTAGGGGCTTAGGTGCACCAAGGGACGTGGAATCTCCCCGCACCGGGGATTGAACCTGTGTCCCCTGCACTGGCAGGTAGATTCTTAACCACCCATCACCAGGGAAGTCCCTATATGTTCACTCTTTTAAAATATGCAATTCAATGGTTTTTGGTTTATTCACAAAGTTGTTCAACTATCATAAGACAATCTTCAGAACATCTTCATTACCTTCCCAAAGAAATCTTATACCTAGTAATAGTCACTGCCCACTTCCCTCTCCCCTGGGAACCACTAATCTAATTTCTGTCTCCATGAATCTTCCTGCTTTGGACAGTTCATGTAAGTGGAATCATATAATATGTGGTCATTTGTGACTGGCTTATTTCACTTATGATGTCTTCAAGGGTGATCATGTCATAGCGTGTATCAGTACTTCATTTATTTTTTTTTTATTACTGAATAAGATTGCATTGTATAGATACACCCCATTTTGTTCACTCATAAATCAGTTAGTGGGAATTTGGGTTGTTTCCACCTTCTGACTATTACAAATGACATTGGTATGAATATTTATGAGCAGCTATCAGTGTGGATATGTTTTCATTTCTTTTGAGTCGATATCTCAGAGTAGAATTGATGATTATATGGTTACTGTATAGTTAACATTTTGAGGAATATCCAAACTATTTTCCAAAGTGGCTTTACCAATTTTGAACTCACCATTACTTGTTAATGTCTATCTTTTTGGATTTAGCCATCTCAGTGGGTATGAAGTAGTCTCTCCCTCCATACTTAACTGATGTTTAATATGTACACTTACATCTATTCAATGTTAATGTCATTAACACACAGAAGGGCTTCCATTACACTGAGACTGTAGGGATAAGAACACATCCATTCATAAGTGGGTCTGGATACATATGAGTTTAACATGTAAACTAATTTAAACTCACGTTTAAGCCCTCTTTGAGCTCTTGGCTCAATTTCTTAAAACTCAAACTACATTTTTGGTTTTAAAAATCCAGACAATATGTAAACTCTTCTTTACATTTCACTGCAAGACAGTCTTTTTGAGCAGGGACTATTCCATCCACCCTCACCCAAATTTCCAGCCCAGTACATCTTCTTTGCGTTAGTACCACTTTCATAAGAGTGTTGTAAGGATTAAATGAGATTATGTATATCAAACACATAACAGAGTAAGTCTTCAACAAATATCAACAACAACAACAAACACGATAAGAACAGGTAGGGTGTGCTGATTGTGAGGAGAGAAGTCTCATTTCAGGTCAGTTCCTAGTCTTTTGTACCCAGATTTTATCAACTATGTTGAAATAGGAACATTTCCATAAACTTCCTCCCATGACTGGTTTGTTTTGTTGGTTGGGGTCTAAACATCATCTTAGTGATGTGAACCCTTAATTTCTCTGATTAACTAAGTCCCCCAGAGCTGGAAAGCCCACAGCTATAATACCCCCACTCGTCCCCGGCATTCTAGTCACCCTCTAGCCATTTCCTGAGCTGGAAGAATTATTGGGCTTATCATGGGGAGTATTTTTTGTAGCCTGTGAGGGAACACTGCCTACATCCTCTGAGTCTTTTGTTATCTGAAGACTGTCAGCTATATTGTTCAATAAAATGAACCTTCCCGCCAAACTTTCCTGGAAAGGCAGTTTGCCAAACATCACCTTTAATAACCCTCAGGCTATAAAAATCCAACAATACCTGTGTTGAAACCTGTTACAGAGAGGACAAACTGAAAACTCAGGTGATAACTTTTTTTTTTTTTTTTTGATAACTCTTTTGAAAGTGCATGCACATACTCCTATTCAACAGAAATCCTGGTTTCACCTTTCAAATGTATCTCCAAATTAAACTTGTAAATGCTTTAAACCTGGTCGTTATTTGTTGATTACATTCCACGGACAGAGCTCTGTGCTGGCTTTACTGAGAGGGTTAGAGATATGCCGCTTGCATAAAAAAGATGAAATCTTGTGATCATCTTGTGATCTTGGCCTGCAGAAAATCACCTGTGAGAAATAACAGCCAGGCAGAAAAACACAAATGAAGGCAATTCATATCTTTACCCCATCTCTTGAGAAATGTCAAAGGGCAAATAGTCTTGATGTGCAGTGAAACATCTTAAAAACCCTCTGTAGAGATCTCTGTCATGCACAGTTTTTCTCTTCTGCCAGATGGTGGCTCCTGAAAGCTTTCTCTGTCTTGTCCAGGCCTTTCCTGGAAATCAAGTGCATGCATCGCTTCCCTTGTCCCACCATGGCAGTCCTAAGAATGTCTTCTCTCCCCTCTGTGTCCCTGTCGCTCCTGTCCACTTCCCCTGTCCCTGGTCCTTCTCACAGATTGTTGCTCGGTTGCTAAGTCATGTCTGACTCTTTGTGACCGCATGGACTGCAGCATGCCAGGCTCCCCTGTCCGTCACCGACTCCCAGAGTTTACTCAATTCATGCCTATTGAGTCAGCGGTGCTATTTAACCACTCATCCTCTGCTGCCTCCTCTTCTCCATTTGCCTTCAATCTTTCCCAGCATCAGTGCATTTTCAGAGTTGGCTCTTCACATCAGGTGGCCAAAGAATTGGAGCTTTAGCAACAGTCCTTTCAGTGAATATTCAGGATTGATTTCCTTTAAGATTGACTGGTTTGATTTCCTTGCTGTCCAAAGGACTCTCAAGAGTCTTCTCCAGCACCACAGTTTGAAAGCATCAGTTCTTTGGCTCTCAGTCTTCTTTATGGACCAACTCTCACATCTATATATGACTGCTGGAAAAACCATCCATAGCTTTAATTATATGGACCTTTGTTGCCTGATGTCTCTGCTTTTTAATATGCTATCTAGGTTTGTCATAGCTTTCCTTCCAAGGAGCAAGCGTCTTTTAATTTCATGGCTGCATTCACCATCTGCAGTGATTTTGGAGCCCAAGAAAATAAAATCTGTCACTACTTTCACTTTTCCCCTTCTATTTGCCATGAAGTGACGGGCCTAGATACTATGATCTTAGTGTTTTGAATGTAAAGTTTTAAGCCAGCTTTTTCACTCTCCTCTTTCACTTTCATCAAGAGGCTTTTAGTTCCTCTTTGCTTTCTGCCATTAGAGTGTTATCATCTGCATATCTGAGGTTGTCGATATTTCTCCTGGCAATCTTGATTCCAGCTTGTGCTTCATCCAACCCTGCACTTTGCATGATGTACTTCGATTTAACTTTGCATATAAGTTAAATAAGCAGGGTGATAATACACACCCTTGTACTGCTTTCCCAATTTTGAAACAGCCTGTTGTTCCATGTCTGATTCTAACTGCTGCTTCTTGACCCGCATACAGTTTCTCAGGAGACAGGTTCTTATAGATGCTGGTCTCCAAGTATGATCCCAAGGGACCATGCTTCTAGTACTATGCCCTGTGTGGCCCCTTCTCAAATCAGAGCTCACCCTGTAAGACACTTATAATCAACAGTAATGTTGTTGATTGCTCTGAGGCTGGGTCAGAGAAAGCCTTGCAGCTTCTGCCTTGTCTTCATGAAAAATCTTATTTTGAGGGAAACCAGCTGTAGAGGTTAAACAATGTCCCTTAAAAACTCATGTCCACCCAGAAATTACTTGGAAATACTGTCTTCACAGATATGATTTGTTATGGGTATCTAGATGACATCATGCTTGATTTAGTTAGAAAATGAAAGTGAAGTTGCTCAGTCGTGTCCGACTCTGTGTGACCCCATGCACTGTTGTAGTCTACCAGGATCCTCAGTCCATGGCATTTTCCAGGCAAGAATACTGGAGTGGGTTGCCATTTCCTTCTCCAGGGGATCTTCCTGACCCAGGGATCGAACCTGGGTCTCCCACATTGTAGGCAGACACTTTACTGTCTGAGCTACCAGGGATTTAGTTAGACTGGGTCCTAAATCCACTGGTACCCTTGTAAGAGGACAGGACACAGAAAGACACACACAGAGAAGGCTACGTGGAGTTGGAGGCGAGACTGGAGTGATGCAGCTCTAGGCCAAGGGACCTGAGGATTGCTCACAGCCCCTGAGAGCTGAAGGATCCCATCCTTCATTTACTTCTGTTTGTTTCAAAAGTACCTGGTATCTGACAGAGATGTTTTGTAGCTATGCTTTGAGAGCTATGCAGTGGTCCACTGCCCCAACTGGGCTCAGACCTGACCACAGGAATGTACCTGCATAGATGAGACCTGGACCTGTCTGGAAGTTTTCTTTGCTTCCTTGCTATGCTAAGCTCTGTGCCCAAGGCAAGGGTCTGTACTCTGCTAGGCACAATTCCACGTGCAAAGAAGCACGGAAAACTATGCATGCTCCCGCTGCCTCTGGAAACCTCTGCTCCCTTCCTAGAGCCCTGATGTCACATCTTCTCCTACCCCTTAATATTCCTACCTTCCCTTTCCTTCGGGGAGAAGGTGCTTTTAGAGCAGGAACCCTCCCTTCTCCAGGCTTGATCAATGAATAAAGTTTCTGCTCTGCTATACCAACCTGAGGTTGCTCGACTGGCATTTGCAACTCAGGGCAAAGGACTCATTGAGGGGTCCCCACCCTGTTGGGGACTATCGACACCACAAGTTACAGAGAGGCAAGGAAGTCTTCTCTTAAAGAACCTCCAGAATGACATTCTGTTGCTCAAGCCACACTGTGGCACTTTGTTACAGCAGCTCTGGGAAACAAAGGTGATAGGGAGCAAAGGGCTTGCTGCCCAAAATGCATAGAAGCCTATACTCTGGCACCCGCTTTTGAGAAAGGGAAAAGCTTCATCGAGACAAGGAGACAGGAGGCACGGCTCAAATCTGTGTCCCCAGTAGAAAGATGAGGGGGATATTTCATAAGAGTTGGGGTTTGGAGGCTGTGAATCAAGGAGAAACATGGCTGTTTACAAAGTTTAAGGCAAGCGATGGGTTCTTACACACAGGTGCAAGCACGTGGCTTGTTTCTTCCTGGGTTGCGCGTGCCTATTTGCCCAGAGCTGGTATGAAACTCCCGGTGGAAATCCGAGCTGTGACGTCAGAAGGCCGCCCCACCTGCAAGCAGGTCTCTTCTGCGCAGACTCTGATCAGCTGTCTTGTCTTCAGCCGGTTTCGGCCACTTCTCTTCTGTTACAAACGAAGTTGATTTCCACAAGCTGCCTCCCTATCTGTCCTCCTGGAAGACAAGGTCAAGAGTTGGTTAGTCACCAATTTCTTTAACCCTCTGGGGCATAGTTTAAGGACACCAGCAGTACCCCAAAATGCTCTGGAGATGCCCAGGCAGGCTGGGTGCAGAGACACACGTGCCGGTCTGGATGGCTGCCAGCACGGTAGGCATGAGGCCGTCATCTGAACATCGGTCCCAGTGGACCCTTCTTCAGCTGACCCCAGCCAGGATCTGAGTGCACCTGGAATGGTGCTGGAGAAGACTGTTGAGAGTCTTGGACTGCAAGGAGATCCAACCAATCAGTACTCAAGGAAATCAACCCTGAATGTTCATGGGAAGGACTGAAGCTGAAGCTCCAATACTCTGGCCACCTGATGTGAAGAGTTGACTCTTGGAAAAGACCCTGATGTTGGGAAAGATTGAAGGCAAAAGAAGGGGGTGGCAGAGGATGAGATGGTTAGAGAGCATCACTGACTTGATGCATTTGAATTTAAGCAAACTCTGGGAGATAGTGAAGGACAGAGGAGCCTGGCTACTACTGCCCATGAGGTCGCAGAGTTGAACACGACTCAGTGACTAAACAACAGCAACTAGAGACCTGGATGAGAGCCGCCAGGTGGAGTCTGATAAATGCACAGAGCTGTGAGAGGTAATGCCCATCGCAGTGATTCTAAGCCATTCGATTCTGTGCTGGTTTGTTATGTAGCCAAGGTCTTCATACAGCAACTTTCCATTGACCACTGGCCCTTCGAAACAGGGTTTTTCTCTCTTCATCTTTCTCATGAGAATCAGCTCCCACCACCCCTGCCAGTCTGAAATTCAGATGAATAATGTTCTGTCTCTTCCCACATACATAATAGACTGGTTCTTTTCTTCAGGTTTATAGCCTGATTGTGGGGGCAAACCTAACTTAAGAATGCTGTTTTTAATTCTTTCCAAGCATCATGATAATGAATTCAAAACTATGTGCAACCTAGGTATGGAGGAGATGCATGGTAAAGACGAGGAAGAGGCCCCTCTGGGAGGACTCCCTGAGTTTTGAAGGAGGAGCTGGGAGGGCATTTCGGAATGGGAACAGGTGCGGGTGTTAAGTAGTTGCTTCATTTGAGGGGCAGATTGAAGGGAAGCTCAGAGTGGCTGCCATGGCCACATTTTCAGATGTGCTGCAGGTCAAAACAAAAGCTAGACCATGACAGGAATAGTTTTTCTCTGTGGAGGGGCCAAGCGGCACAGCTGGGGCTCTGGGCTGGCGCTTGTCTGTTTTTAAAAAGAGAGGAGACACATTTTATGTTCACGTAAATTATACATCAAGATCACGACAAAGTACTTGTTTTCAGGCCTGATGAAACGCCGTGGTTCCTGCCTGCGGCGTCCCCCTGAGATAGAAGCTGCCATTTAAGCATCCTTAATTGGTGATGGGCTGTGATGCGGTTTGTTGCTATTCCCGGTTCCCTGGGGAAAGTCCATGTTCCATAACATTCATGATTCTCTGCAATTTTATTTTTTAAGTAGAGGAGCAGATTGATCCTCTGATACGTTCCTTCTCAAGAGAAGAGGCATCACAATGGACCTTAATTTAGTCAAGGACATGATCATTAATGTCACTTTTTAAGTGGTCAGACAATACAGTCCCATCAAGACATACTAGGACTTCATGGTGTGACCTAACCTCCCACTTGAGGAGAAAGATACCTCCTGGACTTTAGGGTCAGTCGGACTGGAGTTCAGTCCTTGTTTTGTTTTTTGGCTGTGTGGTCTTGGCTGTGCAGTACTTGGAATGCATCATAAGTTCAATACTTATTGGTCATTATTTTTGATACTATTCATTTGCAAAGCACTCAGCACAGTGAATGGGCAGCTGTTAGTTTTCTCTCTCTTTCTCTTGGGTCTCAGACAATTGGTTCTCCTTTGTCCATTTGGGGAATCACAGACTCTTGGGGCTGGACTGAAGTCCAACCTTCTACCTGAATATAAATTCTTTTAAAAAAAATTATTTATTTATATTTATTTTTTATTTGGCTGCACCAGGTCTTAGTTGTGGTGTGTGGGATCTATAGCTGTAGCATGTGGTCTCTAGTTCCCCAACTAGGGACCAAACTCCGGCCCTCTGCATTGGGAGCTTGGAGTCTTAATTGCTGGACCATTACGGAAGTCCCTGAAGTATAAATTCTTGAATCCTTAGCATCCTTGCCAAGTGGTCTTAGAGATTCTTCTTGATTACCTAACATGATGTGCAACTCACTTCTCTTGAAGGCATCTTTCTCCTCAGGCATCTCTGATTAGGCAATCCAACCCCATCATGAACTCTTTTTTTTCTTTTAACTATTCTTTAGTATTTATTTTACTTTACTATTCTTTACTCTTGAGCCACCAGGGAAGCCTGAAATCCGTCTTCTTACACCTACTGTGATGAAGAATCAACATATGTTTAGTGAGCAATAAATATTCATTGTGTAGATGGTATTAATAGATGATAAAAAAATTTAATTGATGTTCCTTAACCTTAAGGGGAGTAAAGAATTATGCCCAAGGGAAGTAAAATGGAATGGAAGGCAGTGTTTGACATACAAGAGAAGCCCTAGAGCTCCCAGCTCCTCAGAGGACCGTCTCCCAGATCCCTGAGCTTCAGGGATAAGGATGACTGTGGGAAGGAGGCAGGGGATTTAAAAAAAATTTTATTGACAAATAGTTAATTTACAATGTTGTATTAATTTCTGCTATACAGCAAGGTGATTCAGTTATACATACATATATGTATAATTGTGTATATATATATTCTTTTGCATATTCTTTTCCATTGTGGTTTATCACTGGGTTTTTTTTTATTAATTAATTTATTTTAATTGGAGGCTAATTACTTTACAATATTGTAATGGTTTTGCTATACATTGACATGAATCAGCCATGGGTGTACATGTGTCCCCCATCCTGAACGTCCCCCCTCCCACCTCCCTCCCCATCTCGTCCCTCTGGGTCATCCCAGTGCACCAGCCCTGAGCACTCTGTCTCATGCATTGAACCTGGACTGGTGATCCATTTCACATATGATAATACACATGTTTCAGTGCTATTCTCTCAAATCATCCTACCCTCGTCTTCTTCCACAGAGTCCAAAAGTCTGTTCTTTACATCTGTGTCTCTTTTGCTATCTTGCATATAGGGTCATCATTACCATCTTTCTAAATTCCGTATACTGTATTGGTGTTTTTCTTTCTGACTTACTTCTCTCTGTATAATAGGCTCCAGTTTCATCAACCTCATTAGAACTGATTAAGATGCGTTCTTTTTAATAGCTGAGTAATATTCCATTGTGTGCATGTACCACAGCTTTCTTATCCATTCGTCTGCTGATGGACATCTAGGTTGCTTCCATGTCCTGGCTGTTGTAAACAGTGCTGCAATGAACACTGGGGTACAAGTATCATAGGGTCTTGAATATAGCTCCCTGTGCTATACAGTAGGACCTTGTAGTTTATCCATCTTAGGTATAACAGCTTGCATCTTCTAATCCCAAACTCTAAGTTCTTCCCTCCCCTAGCTGCCTTTGGCAACCACAAGTCAGTTCTCTATGTCTGTGAGTTTCTTTCTTTTTCACAGATTTGTTCATTTGTGTCATATTTTAGATTCCCATATATAATGATACCATATGGTGTTTGCCTTTCAGGATCTGGCAGGATTCTTGATGGAGCTATATGTCTAGTAACTCAGGCTCCTGAGTCAATACAGAACATTCTTAAGAAAAAAAAAAATTTTCATTTATTGTTTAAAAAATTCACCTGAGGATTATGACTGTGGTGCCTTAGCCTGAGAGCTCTAGAAAACAGGCCTGAAACAAAGCTTATGGGCTAAAGCCGGGGGACTGGCAAACTCTGGCCTGTGTCACCTGGTTTGTATAATCTGTGAATGAAGAAACCTGACAACTCAGTGATTTCAAGGAGGGTTATCAAACTATGGGCCAGATGCATCCCCTTGTTGGCTGTGTTATATGATCCATGAGCTAAGAATGGTTTTTCCATTTTTAATGGCTGAAAAAAGATGAAAAAAGAATTTTTTGACATGTGCATATTAACATGAAATTCAAATGTCAGCATCCATAAATAACATTTTATTGACCAGTCACACCCACTCATTAACAAATTGCATTGCCACTTGCTTTCAGGCTGCAAGGGTGGAGCTGAGTCATGATAGAGACCATGCGGCCTGGAGAACCTGAAATGTTTACTGTCTGGCCATTTACAGAGAAAGCTTGGTGGGAAAGTAGAGAGTGGTGAAATACCAAGGGGAAAAAGAGAATTGAGAGGCAGCCAGTGCCTATAAACACAAGCTGGTGTTTGCCAGAGTGGGTCAGAGTTTGTGAGGAAACAGCAATGCAGGACATCACGGAGCAGAGGTGTAGAATCACAGCAACTCAGAACCATCCAGAGTGGGGTGGGGAGGCTGGGGGGAGGGGGTAAGAGGTGGGAGGCGTTTACCAGTTGGCTCCTTCGTTCCTTGGCTGATGGGTGTTAACAATCCTGCATTTCTGCGCTCTGTTTCCTGCCCGGTCCAGGGAGGTGCCGGGAGAGGCAGAGCTTCTGTGACGTGGTCTGGCCAGTGGGTCAGCCGTGCTCGGGGCAGGGGGGCTCCTCATTGATGGCATCAAACGTGCTGGCAGGGGCTTCCCCGGTGGCTCAGCCGTAAAGACTCCACCTGCAATGCAGGTGACCCAATAGATACAGGTTCGATCCCTGGGTTGGGAAGATCCCCTGGAGGAGGAAATGGCAACCCACTCCTGTATTCTTGCTGAGAAAATCCCGTGGACAGAGGAGCCTGGCAGGCTAATGTCCATGGGGTTGCAAAGAGTCGGACATGACTGAGCGACTAAGCATGTGAAGGCAGCTGGGCTGTATAGCAAAGAAAATGGCACGAACCCTCCCTTGGAAGGCTCTAGAGAGCAGGGGTGGGGGAAGAGGGAGAGGTGGGTGGAAAGGTCTGGAGAGGTGCATAAACAGGGCCTAGTGCATGCAATCAGTTCCCATACCCAGCCTCTTGTCAGTGCTTTAAAGAGATCAGGTGATGCCTGCTAGAATTAAAACCATGTGAAGTCTGAGCACAGGGTGATACTTGGGATGTGGGTGAGGTTGAGGAAAGGGAGGTCTTGGAGAGTCCAGAAAAACTCTTTTTAACTTAATCTCACCAGCATTCCAGGCCCCAGGGATGTCAGAAGGGAAAAGCAAGCTCTCATCACACGGAATTCATTTATTTATTTTTAGAGAAACTGGTTCAAGGAGCTGATAGGCCAACTGAGAAGAGATTGGATTAGGGGCAAAGCCTGTAGATATGGAAGCTGTAGTTGGCTTTCCAGGTGGTGCTAGTGGTAAAGAACACACCTTCCAATGCAGGAGACGAAAGAGATGAGGATTCAATCCTTGGGTCGGGAAGATCCCCTGGAGAAGGGCGTGGCAAGCCAATCCAGTATTCTTGCCTGAAGAATCCCATGGACAGAGGAGCCTTCTGGGCTACAGTCCATGGGGTTTTCCCCCTTGAAAGTGTTAGTCGCTTAGTCGTGTGTGAGTCTGTCCGAGGGATTCTCCAGGCAAGAATATTGGAGTGAGTTGTCATGCTCTTCTCCAGGGGATCTTCCCAACCCGAGGATCGAACCTGGGGCTCCTGCGTTGCAGGCAGTTTCTTTATCATCTGAGCCACCAGGGAAGCCTAGGGAGCCATGAGTAGTGTTGCATTGGTCATCAATGAATAGATATATTGGGTTTTACTTTAAGATGTTACAAACATTTTGACCAAGCCAATACATAGCAATGTACAGTGTAGTTTTTTTTTTTTTAATTTAGAGCAGTTTTCAATTCATAGCAATATTGAACAGAAGGAACAGAGGTTTCTCATATGTCTCTTGTCCCCACATGTGCAGAGCCTCTTCCATTATCAACATCAGAGTGTAAATTTGTTATAATTGAAGATCCTACACTGACATATTATTATCACCCAAATTCCACAGTTTATGTTAAGTTTCGCTCTTGGTGTTGCACAATCTACAATCTACTACAATCTACAATCTACAATCTACTGGCTTGGATAAATGTACATGAATCCATAATTGTAAGATCATAAGAGTATTTTCACTGCCCTAAAAATCTTATGTGTTCTGTGTATCCATCCTTCCCTCTCCCCTAAACTCTGGCAACCCCTGATCTTTTTATTAACTCGATAGTTTTACCTTTTCCAGAATTGATGTATAATTGCATACTGCAATTATATAATATCTATGCTTTTCAGGTTGGCTCTTTCCACTTAGCAGTATGCACTTAAGTTTCCTCCATATCTTTTCATGGATTGATAACTCATTTCTTTTTAGCACTGAGTAGTATTCCATTGTCTAAATGTACTACAGGGAAATCTCTCTACTTACATACTGAACGACATCTTGGCAGTTGTTCAACAGTTAGTTGTGATTTTGGTGTTTCTGTAAGAAGGGGTGAGCTCACGTCCTTCTATTCCTCTCCGTTGTCTTTAGAGCCAGCATTCATGTTTTCGATGTGTAGTGATGTTGATCCTTTAGCTTCCACCGCTCGCATCTTCAGATCAGACTGAGGACTGGGGCCAGATCTTTCGCTTCTGTTCCCTTTGTGCTTTGTCTAGTTGCACTTGCTCACAGGGTGCCGTGTGCAGAGACGCTGAGCCCGACCCTGTGATCTGCAGCCTGACTGAAGGACATCTTGGTTGCCTCCAACTTTAGGTCACTTCTTCCTCACAGCCTCAATTTCCTGCCTGTTAAATGTTAGCTTGAACAGGTCATCTTTACGTTTGTTTTTTTTTTTTCTTTCAGCTCTAATGTATTTCTTCCAGAATGCCCAGACTAAATATGGTACCCAGGCTGACCTAGGTAGGTCCTTGGCAATGGGAAACGTTGATAATGGGTCAGATAACTGTGGACGCCTTTTCTGTGCAGCTTGAATCCACAGGCTGATGATTGCTGTTTTCTGAATTTCATAAGGGAGCCCTAATGCCTAGGGAACTCTGTGCTGTCAGCTTCATTTCTTTAGTGCTAAGGTTTTTGTTTAGAAAAAACCAAAACAAATAAGAAACAAGTCAAGTTTAAATAAAAAGGATAAAACACCACAGAGCCAATGTATTTTTGCTAGATGATGCATAATCCCGCAACCGTCTGAATGGATTTAAAGACTTCAGGGAGACGATTTATGGTATTTGTGAACCCTTTCGCCAGCGCTGGTAAAATTATGAAATTTAACAAGGAAAAAAATTGCTTTGCCTGTTTAGCAAATAATAAATCAAATAACTCCCACACTGAACCAAAAGCCAAGAAGGAGAGAGAGCAAGCAATATAGAGAGGAAAACAAGAAATAATGAAAAAGGCCCTGGGCAAGCCCACAAAAGAGCAACGCAGTGAGATTTTCTGCAGGAGCTCCTGTCCTGCAATAAGGGGTGAGAGTCGGTGACGCCAGGGTTGTCGTTGCTGTTCAGTTGCTCAGTTGTGTCTCTTTGCGACCATGAACTGCAGCACATCAGGCCTCCCTGTCCTTCACTATCTCCAAGAGTTTGCTCAAATTAATGTCCATTGAGTGCGTCAGAGATGCCATCCAACCATCTCATCCTCTGTTGCCCCCTTCTCCTCCTGCCCTCAGTTTTTCCCAGCAT
This sequence comes from Odocoileus virginianus, assembly GCF_023699985.2. Lineage (NCBI taxonomy): Eukaryota > Metazoa > Chordata > Mammalia > Artiodactyla > Cervidae > Odocoileus > Odocoileus virginianus. The sequence continues at coordinate 22,171,055 of NC_069680.1, forward strand.
CCAGGTCTTTTCCAAAGAGTAGGCTCTTTGCATCAGGTGGCCAAACTATTGGAGTTTCAACTTCACCATTAGTCCTTCCAATGAATATTCAGGGTTGATTTCCTTTAGAATGGACTGCATTGATCTCCTTGCTGTCCAAAGGATTCTCAAGAGTCTTCTCCAACACCACAGTTCAAAAGCATCAGTTCTTTGGCACTCAGCCTTCTTTTTGGTCCAACTCTCACATCCGTACATGACTCCTGGAAGAACCATAGCTTTGACTAGACGGACCTTTGTTGGCAAAGTGATGCAGGGATGCGGGAGGCATAGGTCCCATCACCCCCTGCAGTGGATGACAGTGATAATAACTATGGCCTGTGTTCCCGTGTACCTGTTCCAACCCAGACCCTGGGCTGATCGCTTCTGATGTGTTAACTTCCCTGAAATTTCCCACTGAACTCCCTGGTCTCTGATCTCTGCAATTCTGGCTCTGCACCACGCAGCACCCCCGCCTGTTCTCCTGCTCTTTCACCCGTGTCAGTGTGTTTCCTTGGTGACACCATTGTCACAGCGGGCAGGTAATCTAGGTATGAGCAGAGAAGCGGGGGCAGGGGCCAGGTGGCAGGAAACCATGAATCTTGTAGACAGTGGGCATCTATAGACAGACAAAGGAAAGCAGGAACCTCCAGACTGACAGGAAGCCACATGTTTTGGGTGATGAGTGTCCTGGAAGCAGACAAAGAAAGGTGAGGAAAGATGGGAATGTTCTGTGTCCAAATGTAACCTTTGCTCATTATGCTCTCATTACAATAAGATTAGCCTTACAGATAAGAAGTACCCATCATGTACTGACGCCATGACACTTCTGATCTAAGCTAAATAAGGACAAAATCCTTCCTTCTGGTGGACAGAGGTGGAGAGGAGCCTGGCGGACTACAGTCCATGGGGTTGCAAAGGGCCAGACACAACTGAGCGACTGAAGACCCACGCATATCCCCTTCTCCCCCCCGCAAAAATGGAGCCGGGATGAAAATCAGGGCGTGTGACCCCCGGGCTCCTCCTTCCCCGGTGACTATTCCACCCTTCATTTGTATGCCCGCCATAACCGGCTTGCCAAAGAAGCCCAGGGCAGCAGCTCCTCACTGTCTGCCGGCTCTCCCTGAGGGTGTGCTCTGGGGCTCCATTGCTTCCGTCCTGTCTGACTCTTTGTGACCCCATGGACTGTAGCCCACCAGGCTCCTCTGTCCATGGGATTCTCCAGGCAAGGATACTGGAGTGGGTAGCCGTTTCCTCCTCTAGGGGATCTTCCCCACCCAGAGATTGAGCCTGCATCTCCTGCCTTGCAGGGGGATTCTTTACCCCTGAACCATTGGGAATATTCTTGCTTAAATAAACTCTCACCTTGCTTTCTTAACCCTCTTGCTTCACCTCCAAATTCTTTCCCAAGGAAGAAGCAACCACAAGTTCACCAGGAGCCTTGAACACTGAATCTGAGGGGGGAGCGTGTTTGCCTCATGTGATTGTCCTTGGCCTTGAGTAGAGAGGTAGGTCTGAATTGCAGGCTCGAAATGACCTTGAGGGAGTAGCTTGCAGAGTCCTTTGATGTAATAACGACTCCTGATGTTTATGAAGGACTGTGTCCTGTGCCCTGCGCTTGCTACCATAAAAGCATGACCTCTGCTCATCCTCATAGCAGCCCCTGGAGGCAGGCAGTTTTGCCTCTGCTTTCGTGTAGGGGGCTGAGGATCGAAGCGGTTATGCTACTTGCCCAAGATCACAGCCAGAAAATGGTCAAGGTGGGTTTTGAACGGGGGTCAATCTGACACCCCAGTTCTGCACTTCATCACACATGCTTTTGCTTGGGGAAGTCCCTGAAGCCAGGAGTAGGGAGCTCTATGGCAGTTAATGTGGATTAATGCGGGGCTCGGGTACATATGCAGGAACTGTCTATCAGGCCCTGGAACTTAATCCTAAATAGTCTTCCCTGCTTTTGCTGAAAATCTATTTCCTTGGTTGTTTAGGAATGAATTGAAGTGGAAATGACACTAATGGTGGGCAAGGTGGAGGGATGATGTAATGGAAAAACAGAACTTAAAGGCAAGTGCAGAAGCAACACTGTACTCCCTTCACTTAAAAGCAAACAACCGACTAGTGCAAAGCATTCTAAAGGATTCCCATAAAGCATGTGCAAGTCCACACATGTTTCTATGCAGGGCATAGCAGAAAAGCCTGTGGGTCCTACAAATAATCCATATGATAAATGGTCTCTGTCTACATATACTGGAAGCAACAGTGTCAAATTATTTGGACAGGTTTGCCAACAGATGCAATGTGTTTAGCTAAACAGATACTAATTTTGCAGCTCTTTGGCCTGCTGATAAATTATATCCTGTTGGAGATACACTTGGGGCTTCCCTCATAGTTCAGTTGGTAAAGAATCCGCCTGCAATGCAGGAGATCCTGGTTTGATTCCTGGGTCGGGCAGGTCCGCTGCAGACGGGATAAGCTATCCACTCCAGTATTCTTGGGCTTCCCTTGTGGCTCAGCTGATAAAGAATCCGCCTGCAATGCGGGAGACTTAGGTTCGATCCCTGGGTTGGGAAGATCCCCTGGAGAAGGGAAAGGCTACCCACTCTAGTATCCTGGCCTGGAGAGAAAAAGCTGATGTTGCATGTGATTGTCAGGACATGATTCAAACAGGGTGAAAACTCTTCTGCCACATACCATGTTCTTTGGTATAGAAAATATCCATACTGCTTTTGATGAAGTAGATTTTAAAAAGACTGTTTCATATAATGCAGTAATAAAGGCACTTCTTACACTTAAAAATTATATATTAGTCCCAATGTTTTTTTCAGTATTTTGAGCCGTTTATCATTTCTGAGACAGGTTTTGGAATTTGTGACCTGCCTTTTGGTAAGGTATTTTTCTCGAGCACTTCTGCAGAATCTTCTGATAGCAAGTACCTGGCTCGAAGCGTTGCTAGGTTACAAAAGAAGATCACTCAGGGCTAGTCCGAGATGTATGATCACGATTTGGAATTCCCAGTGATTTGAAAAGTTGCTGTCAGCCTCAGCTGTAGGTTTTTTTTTTTGTCTGTGAAAAGTGAATTTCTCAACCTTGACACTGTTAACACATTGCTGTTCAGTCACTAAGTCGTGTCCAACTCTTTGCGACCCCATGGACTGGAACATGCCAGGCTTCCCACATTAGACTGAATCATCTTTTTTTTTTTTGCCGTGTGTGTCTGTCTTATACATTGTAGGATTTTTATCATCATTGTGGCCTTTGCAGGCTAGGTGCCAGTAATGCTTCCCCAATTGGGACAACGAAAATATCTCCAAAGGCTGCCAACATGGCTCCCCTTCTCCCTCGCCCGGTTGGGAATCATTGATAGGAAGCTTCAGAAGTCAGATGTCTGCAAAACTCTGTGTGTTGCCCTGATTTTATGGATAGTTATAGAATATTTTACACGCGCTTTCCTTTAGCAGCCTGCTATTAACATAAATATTCTTATTTGTAATTCTGGCAATAGCCTGGCCGTGAAGATTAATAGAGGGAGAAAAGCAAAAACATCCTCCTGCAATGTTGCAGCATGTGGAAGTACATGCTGTTGAGGTGTCAAGAAAGGAGACGATGATAAACAGAGTAACTTTCAGTTAAACACTGCTTTCCCTGCTTCCTGTTCATAGTGTCCCTCACTAGAGCTTATCCTTGTGGATCAATTAATTCTGTGTTTCTCTTTAACCTTCATTGATATCACTGAGGGTTGACTCTCCAATATTTTATTTTTTATTCTTGCAGTCAATAAAAGAATATTCTTGCAATCAATAAAGCTTTGATACCTACTTGTGATTAAAAGTGTCAGTTTGTTTTCCATTCCATATATCTGACTGACTTCCTCTTGGGTGGATGGAAAAATTTTTTTGACTTTCATGGGGCTAAGATTTTACCACAGTGTCTTTTGCATGGCAGCTGTAGTGCAAGTAAAATCATAGAATTTTAGCCTATGCAGATGAACAATAATATTAAGGATAGAAAAAAGATATGTACTCAATTAATAGATCGAGAATAATCTCTTCAGTTAGACTTCAGTTAGGCATCTGATTTATAGGATGATATAATGTGGACTGTGAATTTAAGAGTTTCATAGTTCTAGAGAACCACTCTAACCTCCCTCACTTTGTAAATGGAAAAGTTGTCAGGTGATAAAAAAAGTGATGCTGTCAAGACCATGTGACCAGATAGTTCCAGAACTAGGACTGGAAGCCTATGTGGAATATTGCAGTGATGGCTCTAATCCAGAAGTTGGCAGACTCCAGCCTTGGAGCAAATCTTTCCTGCTGCCTCTTTTTCTAATACAGTTGTATTGGAACTCAGCCACACCCTTCAATTTACTTATGATGTATGGTTTCTTTCATACTACAATCACAGAGTTGAGTATGGCCCAAGAAGCCAAGAATATTTACCATAGTTCTAGCCAAGGCTATGGTTTTTCCAGTAGTCATGTATGGATGTGAGAGTTGGACTATAAAGAAAGCTGAGCACCAAAGAATTGATGCTTTTGAACTGTGGTGTTGGCGAAGACTCTTGAGAGTCCCTTGGACTGCAAGGAGATCCAGCCAGTCCATTGGAAAGGAGATCAGTCCTGAGTGTTCACTGGAAAGACTAATGTTGAACCTGAAACTCCAATACTTTGGCCACCTGATGAGAAGAGCTGACTCATTTGAAAAGACCCTGATGCTGGGAGGGATTGGGGGCAGGAGGAGAAGGGGATGACAGAGGATGAGATGGTCGGATGGCATCACCGACTCAATGGACATGAGTTTCGGTAGGCTCCAGGAGTTGGTGATGGTCAGGGAGGCCTGGTGTGCTGTGGTTCATGGGGTCACAAAGAGTCAGCCATGACTGAGCGACTGAACTGAACTGAACTTTTACAGAAAGAGCGTGCATAGACTTGGACTAATTCTTCATTTTCTTTGTTGTGTAATATTACAGTGCCCTCCTCCCCCACTTCCTGACCTTGGACTCAGCCATACGACTTGCTTTGGTCCTGCTTGGTCTCGTGCCTCTGCTTTTGCAATGAAAAATGCCCAAACTAGCCTGCTGGAGGGTGACAGACTTGTGGAACAGAGTCAAGTCATCTGAGTCCTCCCGACCAAGGCCAGCCTCCATCAGCGGTCTGCTGAGCAAATTCCAGACAGGTGAGTGGGGTCAACCAACAAGCAATAAGTGCTTATTGTTCATGCAAAAATAATTGTGTCTTATGAAATGGATATACTTCTCTTGAGACTTAAGTGTTAGTTAAAGACTCAGATTTTAATGAGAGGTAAACCTGGGCCTGGGTCCTGACTCTGCCACTTTTTAACTGGGTGACCTTGTTACTTCTTAAATCATGTTGCCTCTCAAATCTTTCTTTTTTCAGTGTTTGTGGTAGATATTCCTGCTTTCCTGACATCTGGTTTCTTTTCTCCTTTGTTCAAACAGAGGATTGTATTTTTCTGCCTTCTTGAAGATAGGTGTGGCTCTATGGCTTTCTGTGGCCAATGACTCTGGGTGATAAAAGTGTCACCTCTGGGTGGAAGCATCAGTTGTGAGCATCAGTGCTCGCCCTCCGTTAATTCCAACCCCTGTGTAGCATCTGTAGAAGAATGGGCTGATGGAGGTCAATGATGATTGGTCACTGTTGATGGCCAGTGCAGAGGCTGAGCCACTCTATGGTGGACAGCTTCCTTGGGAGTCATCTGGACCCACGGTGGTCTTGGCATGAGTGAGAACTTAACTTTTGTTGGGTTAAGTCACTGGAGTTTGGAGGGTGCTTGTTATGACAACTGAGCAAATGATTTTTTGAGAATTAAATTTTTTTTTTTTTTTCTGAAATGAAAATCACTACAAATGGAAAATGTTGTGGTGGAAAGAATGGGGTCACTGTGAGTTAATCAGCAACCATTTATCGGAGATCAACTCTGTGCCAAAGAGTAATGGGGAAAACCATGCACCTCCTGGGATCAAATTGAAGAATCACCACGAAATAAGTTGCTTGACCTGTAGTAGAACTGACTTCATCCTTTGGAGCTTCAGCTTCTAAAAAGATTGGGTCAAACCTATTTGTCCTTTTCAGGATGTGACGTAATGATGAAGTTTCCAGAGTCTTGGATGAACTGTGGAGACTGTTACGTGCAAGGTACACAGGATGGAATGTTCTGGGGTCTAGATCAGGTTGGAATGCCCAGTAGCCCAGTGGGCCATGGACTCTGGGTTGTGGCTGGGGAGAGCCTAGGTAACTTCCAGAACTCTGAAGGTCATGAGGCCAGTGCAGGGGGAAGAAGGACAGGAGGGGGACAAGGGTGGACGCATCAGGAGCCACAAGAGGCAGAGTAGAGGGAAGAGCAGGGCTTTGGAGTCAGAGGCCTAGGTCTGTACCATGGGTCTGCTCTTTCCTTATTTGCTGTGCGACCATGGGCAACTTTCTAACGTCTCTGGGCCTTCATTTCCTTATCTGTGTTAGAGATAACAGTAGTGTCCACCTTGTAGGGTTGTTGGGGAAAAAAAGAGGATAACTGTATAGCACACATGGCAAATACTTAATTATTGAATGCCATTCTTACTTTTTTGTGGGTGTTAATCTACAAAGTTAGAGGATGTGCAGGCCTGCCCAATTCAAGTGATGTCCATCTAGAACATATCCATCCAGTATACATGGCTAGGGTTTCTTAAAAGGAATATACTTGGAGAGAGAGGTGGGGTGGGCTCCCAGTCTTACTTGGCTAAGGTGATGGGGAGGCTGCCTGGCTAGTATTGAGACCTTAGGGGAATAATATTTTGACAATAGACTGAACTTGCTGAGTTATAATAAGTTCCTTGCCTGATGATGCTAAACAGAACAAAACCCTGTGGGGACCATGAAAACCAAACAACCTAATTTGATCCTGCCTGAGTGTCTCTGTAACGGATATGTGAATGCCTACTCATGATCCCCTGCATCTCTTAGCCCAGCGGAATTCAATGTGAACTTGAAATCTCTTAATGGCTTTAAAGTTTTAACTTCTTTTAGGGAAGAAAAAAGCAGAAATAAAAACTTAATTTATTCTCTTCTTGTTGCATAAAGGTAAGAATCTTGTGCAGATTAAATTATGTGGCAGTTTTCCATTTCTAGTTGGGCAATATTAGCAATATGGCGATCATGAAAAAGAACAATTAGATTTTATACGTGATGTACATGTTCCAAATGAACACCTCTGGTCTCTTCTTTTAATTGTTACATGTCTCTGGGGTTTTAGCTTATTGGAAGGATCAGGAAGCAATATTCTAAGTGGGCCAAGTTCCAGAAAGGGAGGATGGGAGGAGGAAAGTTTTTTCCCTTGCATTTCCCTGGCAAGTACCGTGTGGGACGCACATATATAAAATGACCAACTGAGATGTAAGCAAGGACTAGCAGATGAACTGATGAGAGTCTGGTGGTGAGGTAGAACACACTGTTGAAGGCTCTGAAATGATCCTCAGCTCAAGAGCTACTAGTTGGCACTTGGGGGGGGGCCCTTTCAAGGAAATGGCACCCCACTCCAGTACTCTTGCCTGGAAAATCACATGGATGGAGGAGCCTGGTAGGCTACAGTCCATGGGGTCGCAAAGAGTCAGACATGACTGAGCGACTTCACTTTCACTTTCAAGTTTATAGTTATGTTCTGGGCAGCAGAGTTATAGACTACTTGGTTAAAGATGTTGCCATTAAATTTGCTTGAAATGAACTGTTAGTGAGTTATATCTTTAGGAGGGAAAAAAAACCTTTTCATAACAAGAGAAAGATACCCTGAAAATTAATTTTCTAATTTATTCTTGCTATGGATTTTGCCCATTTCTGAGAACCAAGGTATAAAACTCAAAGAACTGAAATAAAGAAACAAAAACTTTTTTTGTGATTTTTTTTAGCTCATATGTTGGGATTGTATTCACTTTGGAAGTCTTTGAGTCTATGAGTATTCCTCTCCATTGCCAAGTTGATAATGCATTCAGAGCAGATATTAAAAATACTTTTATGCTTAAAACATAAGAGCAGATGTGGCTCTGGTTGTGTATTGGGTTTATAAGTTGAATTCCTGCTGTCAGCCTCAAAAGAATCTTGTTATCATCTAGGAATTTAGATAGCTGTTTTAAAGAATATTCCAAAAATGTAAGCAATAGTATCAAATAAAAATGCCTTGTGTTTGGAGATAAGACTTCTAAGGGCAGAGTTTACTTTTTTCCTTTTATTTTTCTTCTCTTCACCTCTCTTTTTTTATGTCTTTTCAGTTATTTAGGGGTTTGTAATCTTTTTGAAATGTTTTTCTAACTTAGTTTAAATTTTAGATGAAATTATTTTGCTTCGGGGACCTGACAAATGGTCTCAGGGTACAACTTTCTTTTGTTCTGGCTTCAGAAAAATACAGAAGATTCTGAAGCACTGCTTTGAAGCCTAATTAATGCAATTAAATTGCTTTCAAACTCCCAAGACAAAAGCACCTAGATAAATATGAAGTAGTGAGCCAAATACTTGTCCTTTGTAACTCAGAGGAAGTGTGTACACACCTTGACACTGGAAAACTGTGTGACTTTCAGTAGAAACCCAGAAGCTGCCAGACTTCTAGTCTATTTGCAGCCAAGACACCAAAGTATGTGTGTGTGTATGTGTGCATGCCTGTGTATTTGCATACTTTCAAACAAAATTTTGTTATATTAAGACAAATTCCTTGAATCTCTTTAACTGCTCCCAAGCCATGCCATTATGATTGTTACAGGCATTATCCTTGATTTCCATATTCTGTGTATAAGATCGAAGAAAATGAGCTCAAAGCAGAAAAAGCCAAAGCAGTTTGCAATTCTAGGCTTGATCGGTTGGCTTTTGGAATTAGATCCAAGGGGAAGGGAAGTGGGATTTATATTTTGAGTAGCCTTGAGACCCAAATACTGAGCTAACTTAGGGAAGGGCCTTGAAGCAGAGGCCTGGGGACACCTCTGCTCTTATCTTAGCAGCTCAGGATGGCTTCCCAGTGGTCTCCCAGACCTCCAGGGCCAGAGGCAGCTCAGAGGAAAACCAGTGCACACCCTGCACAACTATGAACGCCAGCTTAAAGCCTGTGATGAATACCATAACGGAGGGGCTCTTAGGTGTAAAAGTAAAGCTAAGAAGCGGATGTGCTGGAGATATTTGGATTTCTGAATATATGCAAACGTAAGAACTGGCAGGTGGTGAATGGCTGCTTTTCCTAACACAATGAATGCTTCAGTCTCAACATACTTAGTTGGTGCCCAGTCCTTTCTTTGGAAGCCATCAAGAAGCTTCTTTCATGATCCCACATTAACCATTGGTGAAGGTTTTATTTCCCAAGGGCTTGGCTTTTGGTGGCTCTAGGAAAGCTGCCCAGGTCTCGTAACAGGAGAGGCCATTTATCATCAAAGAAAAGCAGGTTTCCAGTATTGTTGGAGCTGTCTTCTTTTTGGTTGGTCTTTGTGACTGTGTCTTGCTCTGCGGTCTCCTGAGCCTTCTCGAAGTGCCTTATGTGATTGACCCCTTTTAAACCTTCATATTAATCGAAATTACATTGAGTTGCTAGTTTCTAAGTGTGACTCCTTTTTATGTGATTTTAAACACTCTAGAGTATTGTAAACCTAGGAGTAGACTCATTGAATTGTGGAGGGGAATTTTATGTATTTGTCCTTGTGATACTCTGAGTTTCCCCAGGAAACTTAAAAGGTTTTCCTTTTTTAAGAATTTTACCTTTGAGACTCCTTTATTTGAGAATTGTAGCAGTATTCACAGTTTGACCCAAATTAGTCTTTAACCTTGAGGGCAGAGGCAGTACCTTTAATTTTTGTGGTAAGTGAGGTCACACATGTTCCACGGTGGGGAATTCTTTTTGTGTGTATGTTGCGGGGGTGGGGGGGGGTGGGGGGGCGGGGGGGTGGGTTGGCAACGGGCAACAGCATTTATTTCTTCTTCAGACATGGTGGGGTCCAGCCCCCCACCAGCACAGTACTCTGGGAAGACTGAGGCTCCTGACAGCCCATGGAGGCCAAGGGCAGACACCCAGGATCTTTGTGCACCAGCGGCAGGCAGGGATGCCAGCTCCACGCCACAGGGCTGGAGACCAGGCCTGGGGAAGGGCAGGTGACAGGTGCCTCCAGTCCTGCTGCCTTGCCCTCTGTTTTAGATCTCTCCCCACTATGCTCCCAGGACCCCAGCGCTCTTGCAAGGGGTCCTGAGTGGCTCTGGCTTTGGATGCCAGGCTGTGCAAAGAGTGTGAGAAAACTAGTGAATGCAAGAGCAGCCTGCAACTCTCATCTGCTTTAACCTGAGAGGAAACACAAATACAAGTTCTTGTCTCAGGAAACTATGGCAAAAGACACCTTTCTCTGAAGAAAAGCTATGACAAACCTAAACAGCGTATTAAAAAGCAGAGGCATCACTTTGCTGTGGTTTTTCCGATGTGATAGTTGGACCTTAAAGAAGGCTGAGTACCAAAGAACTGATGCTTTCATACTGTGGTCCTGGAGAAGACTCTTGAGAATCCCCTGGACAGCAAGGAGATCAAACCAGTGAATCCTAAAGGAAACCAACCTTGAATATTCAATGGAAGGACTGATGCTGAGGCTGAAGCTCTAATACTTTGGTTACCTGAATACGTGTTAAGTTGCTTCAGTCATGTTTGACTCTTTTTTTTTTTTGACCCTATGGATTGAGCAGGCTGCCAGGCTCCCTTGTCCATGGGATTCTCCAAGCAAGAATACTGGAGTGGGTTGCCATTTTCTCCTCCAGGGGATCTTCCCAGCCTAGGGATTGAACCGGAGTCTCTTACGTCTCCTGCATTAGCAGGTGGGTTCTTTACCACTAGAGCCACCTGGGAAGTCCGTGAAGAGCTGACGCATTGGAAAAGACCTTGATGCTGGGAAAAATTGAGGACAGGAGGAGAAGAGAGTGACAGAGGGTGAGATGGTTGGATGGCATCCCTGACTCAATGGACTTGAGTTTGAGCAAACTCTGGGAGATGGTGAAGGACAAGAAAGCCTGGGATACTGCAGTCCATGGGGTCACAAAGAGTCAGACACAACTGAGCTACTGAACCACAACAACCTGCTGCCCACAGAACTGATTCATTAAGTCTGTGGTGTTTCCAGAAAACCAGTTGAGTCTCCGTGGAGACAGGAAAACAATCGATTGTTAGCGCCTTCTGATCTGGGTGCCTGCTGGGGCTCAGCCAGGGCCACCAGAGAAGTTCCTGAAAGAGGTGGTCCTGACAGGTGGCATGGGGATGACTGGGTGATGGGTGGGCAGAGAAGTGATGGGGGGCGGTGAAAATGGGCCTAGGGTGGCCCCAGACCCCTGCCTCTGCCTGCCATTCTGTTTGGTACCATCATCAGTGAAAAGCAAAGCACGAGTTTCCTGCCCTCGACTGCTCACCCTGACTGCGGCACCATTTCCTCCAGGGTGGCCGCAGCCTGGACTGAGGCTCTGCCAGAACCTGCCTTCCTCTGCCCCCTCGGCACCCAGGGTGGTGCCTCCAGCGAAGGGGAGAGCCCGTCGGAGACTAGGCTGGCCTCTTTAGAAGCCCCACGACCTTGCCTGGGGGCCCAGGCTGCCTGCCTTCCCCTGTGATCTTGGAGGGGAGTAGCAAGTTCAGGTCTGGGGACAGCACAACGGGGAGTGGGTGTTTATGACTTTGGCTCACGTGCTCGGGAAGTGGATTAGCTCACGCGCTCAGAGAGTTTAGAGGCAGACGTACTGTAGAGGATTTTTAGCCAGACCTCTGACTACTAACCCGGAGGACCTGGAACAAGAATGGGCCGTGCTTTAGAGATGGTCATGTTTGAGCTGGGTCTTGAAGGCTGAGGAGGAATTCATGACAAATACAACAGAACTGGACATTCCAGGTGGGTACAGGGAATCAGTCTGCAGTCAGACTCCAGGAAGCTCCTCCTTCCTTTCTTTCTTCCTCCTTCCTTCCTTCCTTCTTCTTTCTGCCTCCCTCCCCTCTCCCTCCCTTCCTTTCTTCTCCCTCCCTCCCTCTCTCCTGCCCTCCTTTCCTTATTTGGGAGAAAGAGTTTGGGACCCTGGGGCTGCTGGAACCTAAGTGACCTTGAAGTAGCTTTGGCTTTGGGGTGTGGCCAGGAGCTATGACCTGGATAACCCTTCTCTTGAAGCTTGGGCAGTCCCAGAGGTGGGATTCTGTTGGAGATGCATCAGTCTGCGGGGGTAGGGATGGGGTGAGGCAGTAAAGATGGAGAGCCAGGATTTTGGTAGCTAAGAGTCACCATTGTTAAGATATGGCTGACAAATGAAAATTATTAATATGTGTATTTAAGCTGTGCACCTCGATGTTTTGATAGACACAGACGTTGTGATCATCAAAGTCCAGTGAGTTCACATGTCCATCTGCTCACACAATTACTGTTGTGTGTGTGTGTGTGTGTGTGATGAGATATAGTCTTTTAGCAAATCTGAATGCTTTCTATGAATTTTTGGCCCCAGAGAACCCCTCTGAATGAATCTTGTATCCGTGGAACAGTGCTTGCTGAACTCTTTACCCCGAGGAAACTACTGCAGAAGACAGGGAGAACCAAGACACACTCAAGGACGTGATTGTCTAGGAGGGACTGAAAGATGGAAAAACAGAACCCTTCAGTGCAAAGAACAGGCGCACGAGATTCAAGGCACTCACATAATGATGGAGGATCAGGGGTGGCTTCATGGATGAGAACGCTTGCAGTTGAGCCTGGGGGAGTGTGTGAACTTTCAAGAGGTGGGGGTGATGGTGGGGTGGCCCTGGCCCAGAAATAGCCTCTGCAAAGGAAAACTCGGGAAGGTATATTAAGGGGAAAGTGAACAGAGACTGAACATTTCATTTTATGATATTCCATTTTATAATATAGTCTAGAGCTTTAAAGTAGGGGAATAATGTGAGGTAAGACTGGGAGACTGGCATCTTTATTTTGGAGGTTCTTGAATTCTGAGGGAGAGAGGGGGGAGTTTATTCAGTAGGTGATGGGGGCTCATGTAGGGTGTCTAAGGGGTATTTTGCAGTCCCGAGTAACCTCAAACAATGCAGCAGCCATCCTGGCTTACCCTTTGGGTCAGCCTTCTAGTTTTTTTTTTTTTTTTTTTTTGGGAGGTGGGGTGGGAGGAAGAACTGAGAGGGAGGAGATATATATATGCATATAGCTGATTCACTTCATTATACAGCAGAGACTAATACAACATCATAGAGCAACTATACCCTGTAAAAGATAACAACTGGAAAACTAAAAAAAAAAAAAAAAGCTTACCCTGTCTAGTAATTCCTCAACTTGACCTTATGTGATGCTTTTATGACCTCTCCCTATCTCTTACTTTATATTTTTGGCATTGTATTTTTTTTATTTATTTTTTTAAATTGGGATTATTTTTTTTTCCATTTATTTTTATTAGTTGGAGGCTAATTACTTTACATCATTGCAGTGGTTTTTGTCATACACTGAAATGAATTAGCCGTGGAGTTACATGTATTCCCCATCCCGATCCCCCCTCCCACCTCCCTCTCCACCCGATTCCTCTGGGTCTTCCCAGTGCACCAGGCCCGAGCACTTGTCTCATGCACCCAACCTGGGCTGGTGATCTGTTTCACCCTAGATAATATACATGTTTCGATGCTGTTGTCTTGAAACATCCCACCCTCGCCTTCTCCCAGAGTCCACAAGTCTGTTCTATACATCTGAGTCTCCTTTTCTGTTTTGCATATAGGGTTATCGTTACCATCTTTCTAAATTCCATAAAAATGTGTTAGTATACTGTAATGGTCTTTATCTTTCTGGCTTACTTCGCTCTGTATAATGGGCTCCAGTTTCACCCATCTCATTAGAACTGATTCAAATGAATTCTTTTTAATGGCTGAGTAATATTCCATGGTGTATATGTACCACAGCTTCCTCATCCATTCGTCTGCTGATGGGCATCTAGGTTGCTTCCATGTCCTGGCTATTATAAACAGTGCTGCGATGAACATTGGGGAGCACGTGTCTCTTTCAGATCTGGTTTCCTTGGTGTGTATGCCCAGAAGTGGGATTGCTGGGTCATATGGCAGTTCTATTTCCAGCTTTTTAAGAAATCTCCACACTGTTTTCCATAGTGGCTGTACTAATTTGCATTCCCACCAACAGTGTAAGAGGGTTCCCTTTTCTCCACACCAGCCTTCTAGTTTTAAGTGCAGCCATTCAGAGATGGCTTCGAGAGAATGACAAGAAGACCAGTTAAGAGAAGGAGACCAGGCTGGGGCCACAGTGGCCCTGGGCAGCTGGTGCAAGGGCGGTGGGAATAGAAGGGCGGGCCGCTATGATGGGTGCGATGGGAGGAGGATCTCAGGGGAGAAGCCAAGACCAAGTGGGCCCTTGTGCTTTGTATCCAGGAGGATGGTGAGGCAGACGCCGGGAAGCCTGGCGGTGCTCTTTGGAGGGAAGGCAGTGAGCTGGGCTTGCGTAGTTTAAAGGCTAGGGATGAAACTGGAGCCCATTATACAGAGTGAAGTAAGCCAGAAAGATAAAGACCAATACAGTATACTAATGCATATATATGAAATTTAGAAAGATGGTAACGATAACCCTATATGCAAAACAGAAAAAGAGACACAGATGTACAGAACAGTCTTTTGGACTTTGTGGGAGAAGGCGAGGGTGGGATGTTTTGAGAGAACAGCATCGAAACAAGTATACTATCAAGGGTGAAACAGATCACCAGCCCAGGTTGGGTGCATGAGACAAGTGCTCAGGCCTGGTGCACTGGGAAGACCCAGAGGGATGGGGTGGGGAGGGAGGTGGGAGGGGGGATTGGGATGGGGAACACATGTAAATCCATGGCTGATTCATGTCAATGTATGGCAAAAACCACTACAATACTGTAAAGTAATTAGCCTCCAACTAATAAAAATAAATGTAAAAAAAAATAAAGGCTAGGGAGACCGCGAGAAGAACTCTCACTAGGCCTTTAGGGGAGGGGTGAGGCTGGGTGAGTGAACAAGCAAGGGCACAGGGAAAGAGCCCAGAGACAGAGAATGGCAGAGGCCGTGGTCAGAGCTCCGTGGGAGTGTCTTCCTGCAGAAATCGGGGCGGAGAAAATAACTCATAATAGGAAGGACAGAAGGAGGGTGCAGTAGTAGAAAGCCAGGCAGCAGCAGCAAAGAAGATTTTAAAAGCTGCGTGCTCAGCTGTGTCTGACTCTGCGATGCTGTGGACTGCAGCCCGCCAGGCTCCTCTGTGCGTGGGAGTCTCCAGGCAAGAATACTGCAGTGGGTTGCCATGCCCTCCTCCAGGGGATCTTCCTGACCCGGGGATCAAACCCACATCCCTGCATTGGCCGGTGGATTCTTTACCAGTCGTGCCACTTGGGAAGCTAGAGATGGAGAAGATTTCTGAAAGAGAGAGAATGAATGTGTGAAGGCCCTTCAGTGCTGCTGCAAAACTCGGGAGAGGGATGTACACCCTGGGTCTCTGGATTGGGGTCTGGGAGGCCTCAGGGGGCCATCCTTGGAGAGCTGAGTTTCAGAGTTTAGTTTCAGTCAGACTTAAAGTGGTGAGAAGAGCTGTTAAGTCCCCCTTGGAGAGGTATTTTTGATATTTCCCTTAAAAAATGCTTTCCATTTTCACAATGTCATTTAAAAAATCTGGCTGGTATATTGCAATGACAAAAATGGGCAATATGATATCCTAAATGTGAATAAGTGCACTTGAGTAGATCCAGGAGACTGTTTAATGTACTGGAGAATTATTTTTCCAGCCTTGCGTGGTTTCTAAATTGGGTTAATGTCCCCCCAAAAATGAATCAGCTACTCCTTGCTGACCAGTAAGTTCAGACCAACTGTTCCTAAAACCTTAGGACATAGAGCTGGCTATATACTGCTGTTCATAATGTCTGTTTCCTGGATCAGCATGCTTTAAATCCTGAATTTTCAACCCAAATAGCTCTTCACAGCTGCAAAAAATATACCATAACTTACAAGTAATCATCCGTTTGATAAAGGATACGGGTAGCATTGATGAGTAGACACACATGTTCAGGGACCCACACCCTGGAAAACATTGTGTCTTGTAATTGTCAGCCTGGCAATCAGCAGCCCTGACTTTTTCAGGGGCTCACGTTTTGCTGTTAGTTGAGTGTGCCTTTTTTTTTCCAGACCATGGAAAAATCTAAGTATGGCATTCTTAAGCCTTAGGTCTTTAAAAAATTTTTTTTAAAAAGATGATTATTTCAGGAGATCATTTTTCTTTTAATTTTGTCCCGATCTTCATGTAAGTTAGATCTTTGAGATGCTGTATAGGAGTAATATTAAAACTATAATTTATAGGAATAAACTTCATTCCTGATTCTTCTCTCCTCCTTCCCACTCCTCAACTTTAAAGCTGTTACAATTTTAATTCGAACATTCAAAGAGTCAGTGGGAAGGTGTGAAGAAATAGGATGGAACTGGTCTCCACATTTCACCCACTGGACCTGGTGGGTCTGGCAACACAGGATGAAGGATGGACATTTAGTCTATAGTTCTTCATACTCTTTCTGAGTGACCCTCTTACTCTCCTGGAATGGATTATCTGCCATGAACTATTGAACCCCCTCTCAGCAGAGGTCCAGCCAATGAACGTGAGGTCCTATGTTTCTGTTTAAAAGAAAAGGAAGTTATTCTCCAAAGACTGAACCCATAGCGGCCTGTTTTTTACATCACTGCACCCAACACCTTTGTGGTTATTTAACATCAGTCTTTTTTGCTAGGCATGCAGTTGCATGAGGATAAGGACCTGGGTCTTTTTTTTTTTTTTTTTATCATGTTTCTTTTTTTTTTAATTTTAAGTTTTTAAATTTATTATTTTTTTATCATGTTTCTAAGCCCAACATATCTTAGGAGCTCTGATATTTGCTGAATGATTAATCATTGGAGAAATAAATATTCATTTTGGCTACCTGAGAATAAGAAGCTGAGAAGTAATTTCAACATCCAAAGAAGATCCAAGAGTAAAAGTTAATATCTAAGAAGGCAACTCTTGTCAGTGGAGAGTTGGTGAATCATGTCTGCGAGACAAATTAATTTAATTACCTGGTATGACTGCTTCATTTGCAATGATTATTTATTCACTGAGCTGGCTAAATTAGGCTGTTATCATTCACCTCCTTGTTTCACTACCCTGGAGATCGGAGATGTGGATCTCTTGCGTGTTCGTAAGAATGGCTTAAACCGCCCTTCTAATACAGTGCGCCTGTGTGCATGGACAGTTTGTTCAGCCCCTCTCCCTTGCTCTGGGAGGCCGTTTTGGGAAAAGCAGAGCCAGTACTTGTTCAGTTCAGTCGCTCAGTCGTGTCTGACTCTTTGTGACCCCCTGGACTGCAGCACACCAGGCTTCCCTGTCCATCACCAACTCCCAGAGCTTACTCAAACTCATGTCTATCGCGTCAGTGATGCCATCCAACACAGTACTTAACCTCGCTCCTTATCCGTTTCCTTTGAGTGAAGTGAAGTCATTCAGTCGTGTTCGACTCTTTGCGACCCCATAGACTGTAGCCCACCAGGCTCCTCTGTCCACGGGATTCTCCAGGCAAGAATACTGGAGTGGGTTGCCGTGCCCTTCTCCAAGAGATCTTCCCAACCCAGGGATGGAACCCGGGTCTCACGCATTGTAGGCAGACGCTTTACCATCTGAGCCAGCTTAATGCCTGGATCCCTCCCCCTCCTTTGGTTCATTTCATTTAAGTTGTAAAGAAAAGATTCAAGGCACTGAATGTAAAACTGAACATACTGTGGTGTTCTTCCTCTGGTAGCTGGGCCGGTCTTAGATGTTATGAGGCTCTGGGCATTGCACATGTGGGGAGTGGGGTTGTTGTAGTTCCATTGCCAAGTCGTGTCTGACTCTGTGACTCCAAGGACTGCAGCGCACCAGGCTTTCCTGCCCTTCACTATCTCCTGGAGTTTGCTCAAACTCATGTCCATTGAGTCGGTGATGCTGTCCAACCCATTCTTCAAAGTTCTCACTCCTTTCGTACCCACTTCTGACTCCACACAGGCAGAGATGGCCATGTATCTTGAACCTGGCTCCTCCCAGCCTGCAGTAGTCTGACAACTTGGTTTGGGTTGGGTGGAAAGGATCATGTTATACAATTTTGGAATTGGAAGAAAAGAAAGTGAAGTTGCTCAGTCGTGTCTGACTCTTTGCGACCCTATGGGCCGTAGACTACCAGGCTCCTCCATCCATGGGATTTTTCAGGCAAGAGTACTGGAGTGGGTTGCCATTTCCTTCTCCATGGGATCTTCCTGACCCAGGGATTAAACCCAGGTCTCCCGCATTGTAGGCAGACGCTTTACTGTCTGAGCCACCAGGGGAGTCCTGGAATCACAGGAAATCTTAATAAGTTCTCTAGCCCAAGTCCCACAGATGGGAAGAGTCCCTGTCTTTCTGGCTCCAGACTCTCACTGAGTGGAAATTGGGCCAGTTAGACTTTGCACTACTTAGATGCTCTTACCAATAAGACACCTGCCCAAACCACCCTCAGTAGCTTCTTAAAATCACCTTACTTTCCCCTAACTCTTCAGCATAATGCTGCTTTCTTTGCTGTTCTCTCTGCAAATCAGCCAGAAGCAACTTTGATGGAGCCCCACTTGCCCTCTGGAAGGTGTTGCTGGAGCCTAGAGGGTAGGGCCAGGGATGTTGTTAAACATCCTCCAGTTCACAGGGCACCCCCTCGTAACAGAGGATGATCCAGCCCAAGGTGTCAGTAATGTTGAGGCTGAGAAACCCTGCTCTCATGCCATGTCGTAGATACATCATGAACCAGTTTAGCATTTGCATGAATGTGAGTGAGGCAGATAGAGTTCTCAGGATGCGGGGTCTCCAGTGGGCTTTCCAGGTGGTTCAGTGGTAAAGAACCTGCCTGCCAGTGCAGGAGACAGAGGAGACGTAGGCTCGATCCCTGAGTGGGGAAGATCCCCTGAGGGAGGAAATGGCAACCCACTCCAGTATCTTGTGGGAAGAATTCCATGGACAGAGGAGCCTGGTGCGTACAGTCCATGAGGTCACCGAGAGTTGAACACAGCTGAAGTGACTGAGCATGCATGCACAGGGTCTCCAGCACCCAGTCCAGAGCCGAGCACACAGTGGATCCTCAGGATGCTTGTGCTAAGACACAATCGCTGTGTTCTGGAACTCCACAGCCCCAGGTGTGACCTGATCTGTTGTTTCGATCCTACCATGTGAGCAGTGGGAATCTTTCAGAGCTGATGTTTCCCGGACGTTTTTATGCTTAATTACTTTCAATGCCTTTGGAAAAAGGAGATAAGTTATTTTTTTCCCCTCAAAAATAGGAGAAAAATAAAATAGCTTTTTTCCTTTTGATTCTAGAGACTGTGCCTTTCTGCAAGTCAATAAAGCTGAATACTCTTGTTATAAATCTATGTTTCTATTGTACAACATTTTCTTTCTTTGCCTTTCCCAGGAGACTTCCAGAGCTATTGTTTAATGGGATGCAAGCCTGCTGCTTTTAGCGTTTTGACCGGGAGATCCTCTCTTGGAGTTCAGAGTGCTTGGGGCTCTGATGGGCCCTCTTCTTGTCCTCTTAGGGAGAGACAAAGTCAACCCATGTCTGTAAATGCGTGCTCAGAGAGTAAGGAAAAGGGGTGATGCAAAGCTGTTGCTCTAGATTGTCTGGAACCTGGGTAGATATTTAAAAGTATTGTGGAGGGACTGAAGAGGGCAGAGAATAGGAAAGTCTAGCAGGGGTTTAAGTTTAAGAATCACTCTGCCTTTCCGGCGGTGACGACCTCCTCACGAGAACATGCCTCTCGCAAAGGATCTTCTTCATCCCTCTCCAGAAGAAGAGAAGAGGAAACACAAGAAGAAGCGCCTGGTGCAGAGCCCCAATTCCTATTTCGTGGATGTAAAATGCCCAGGATGCTATAAAACCACCACCGTCTTTAGCCATGCACAAATAGTACTTTTATGTGCTGGCTGCTCTCCTGTCCTCGGCCAGCCTGCAGGAGGAAAAGCAAGGCTTACAGAAGGACGCTCTTTCAGACGGAAGCAGCATTAAAATCTTCCTGTATCAAGATGAGCGGGAAACCATCCCAATAAACAAGTTTTGGATAAAAAAAAAAAAAGAATCACTCTGCATTTTTAAAAATAACAGATGTGATAGTTTTATTTTACTGCTTTTGAAAAACTTAGCTGGCCATTTGACAACATTTCATCACTTCCTCACCAAGTGGGTTAAAAATAAGTGGGGATTTTTAACCAACTGGGTTAAAAATCAAAGTAAACTTTCTGCTTGCTACAATTATGCCTTCTCTGGCTAGGAAACCCTGGATTTCCAAGAACATTACATCTCATATTGTGCATTTCCTTCTGTGACAATGGACACAGGTGTGAACACTTTATCCTCCCATGGAAGAGGTTAGTCCAGCCCCCGATGGTGAGAGCACAGGGACTCATCTGAAGCAATGAACCCCATGTGAGCCTGCCTCATAATTCATGAGGATTGAGATAGAAAAAATAGAAGGTGGACTTCCCTGGAGGCCCAGTGGTTAAGACTGTGCCTTCCAATGCAGGGGATGCAAGTTTGATCCCTGGTCAGGGAGCTGAGATTCCACATGCCTCGTGGTCAAAAAACCAAAACATAAAACAGAAGCAATATTGTAACAAATTCAATAAAGACTTTAAAATACTAAAACCACCTTAAAAATGATAACTAGAAAAGCATAGTTTGAAGAACTATGTGCTCATTAGTATTCCTTATTTAAAAAACTTTTTTAAACTCCCAAAACATTTTGTATTGGAGTATAGCCAATTAACAATGTTGTGGTAGTTTCAGGTGAACAACAAAGGGACTCAGCCATTCTTACACATGTTTCTATTAGTATGTTTTTTTTCTGGAAAAGGCAATTTAACGGGAGGTGAGGTACAAATAAAAGCAGGAGTATGGATTTTGGTGAGATGATGAGGTCAGCTTTAGTATTTTTATAATAGCTTTATTGATACATAATACACTTACTATACAATTCATTCATTTAAAATGTAAATTCAATAACCTTTAGTCTGTTCATAGATGTATGAAACTATTACCACAATCGATTTTAGAATATTTTCATCAGCTTAAAAAGAAACCCTGTATCATCTTCAGCTATCACCTGCCATTCTCACAAGCCCCTAACTACCCAGCCCCTGGCAACCACTAATTGTGTCTATATGAATTTGCTTATTCTGAACCATTCATTTTATTTTTATTTTTTAAATTTATTTATTTTAATTGGAGGCTAATTACTTTACAATATTGTAGTGGTTTTGCCATACATTGACATGAATCAGCCATGGGTGTACATGTGTTCCCCATCCTGAACCCCCCCTTCCACCTCCCTCCCTATCCCATCCCTCTGGCTCATCCCAGTGCACCAGCCTTGAGTAAACCATTCATTTTAAATGGAGCACACAGTATCTGGCTTTTGGCATCTGTCTTCTTTCACTTTGCATAATGTTCTCTAAGTTCATCCATGTTGTGGATGGATGAAAAATATTCTGTTGTATAAGGATAACATATTCTGTTTATTTATTCATCAGTTGCATGCCAATCAATCAGCAGAATCCCCAGGTGCCTGATGAGTGCTCAGGGAATGAAAGGATGAGTCCATTTAGTCAGCATGCATTTATGATGACCTACTGTGTGGGCTTCCCTCATAGCTCAGTCAGTAAAGAATTTGCCTGCAATGCAGGAGACCCAGGTTCAACCCCTGGGTTGGGAAGATCCTCTGGAGAAGGAATGGCAACCCACTCCAGTATTCCTGCCTGGAGAATCCCTTGGACAGAGGAACCTGGCAGGCTACTGTCCATGGGATCCCAAGAGTCGGACCCAACTTAACGACTAAACCACCACCACTGTGTGCTAGCAGTTGGGGATTCTGAAGAAAGCTAAAGAAAGCTTTTATTCTGCTGGGGCTTAACATTGCCTGGAGAGACAGACAGGTGACAAGTGAACATGTAATATGCTGGCTGATGGCAATTCCTATGAAAACCATAAAGCAGGATGAGGAGGCCTGGACTTGGGAGAATCACAGATTTACATATCCCTGATGGCTCAGATGGTAAAGAATCCACCTGCAGTGCAAGAGAACCCGGCTCCATCCCTGGGTCAGGAAGACCCCCTGGAGAAGGAAATGGCAACCCACACCAGTGTTCTTTCCTGGGAAATCCCATGGGCAGAGGAGCCTGGCAGGCTGTCCACGGGGGTCACAAAGAGTCGTACACGACCGAGCGACTAACACACTATGAGTTCCTTTCCTCTTCTCAATCCCAGTACTCCCAGATAGGCGATGGCAGAGCTGGGAGAGAAACCAGGTCTCCTGTAACCTGAATGGCACTTCTGACATTGTGAGACTGGCCTGGATGCTAACGGAGAGCAGTCTGGTCCATATATCTCTGCTTTTCACACAATTTCCATTGTCCTTGGAGAAGGCACTAACTTTCTCCCTTTTTCTTCCCTGCACACTTTGTATTCTAAACTCTGATACACATGAAGAGCTCACTGTCATTTTGCCATTTGGTACTTTGGTGGGCATTCACTATTCCCTTTTTTATTAATGGGATTTAATTTTTATCAATTAACTCTGATGGAAGCTCTCTTGTGGCGCCTCCTCTGTGGCTGGTATTTGCAAGCGCCTGGAGCATTGAGAGCCTGCCTCCCGCCCGTGCAGGCAGGAGCAGCAGCTGCTAATTGTGTGCGGCGGATGCAAAGGCATCACAGACTATGCTCCAAGGAACACCTACCTAAGTGCCTTAAAGCATGCTCATTTTCGTTTATCCATGGCCCCTCGCAATCTTGACAACCTGGTTTTTCAGAAGTGAAGTGGGGCTTCAATTCTTTGCAATTGAAGGGTTCAATTCAATTCAACCCTTACCAATTAGGAGGTAAGGGTTGCAAGCAGAGAATTTTCAAAAAAGCGAGTATTTCTTCTCCAACTACAGAAATGTATGTCTGAGATAACTAGCAATGAGGGACTGAAGTCCACTTAGGAGAAAACTTTGTCACTATAACTTTCCTTTTTCACGGACCTATCTTTTCCTCTTTAAAAATGTAGAGCTGAAGCCACTGGGTACCGTGGCCATTAGGACTGGGGGGATGTGACATCTGACATTTGATACCACTAATGGGAGCCCCTTGAGTCAGTAGTGGAAGACCAAAGGCTCTGCCCAGTGGGCCTGGGTTGCAGGGGAGGGGCTTCCTGCCTTTGCCTTGGTGCACTCCTGGGGTAAGTTATTCTTCCAAGTAAGATCTGCTTACTGCCTTAGGGAGAAACGCAGACAGTGGAGCTCCTGGGAAACCCTACATCTCAGGCTCCACAGGCATTTCCTCCTTATGTAACCGGCTAGGGTTCTTTTTTTTTTTAAATTAATTAATTTTGATTGGAGGATAATTACTTTGCAATATTGTGGTGGTTTTTGCCATACATTGACATGAATCAGCCATGGGTTGGCAACGGTTCTTGAATGACAGAGGGAGACTGTTGACAGTCTGCGAGCAACTGAGAACTGTGCTCTGAAGCAGAAATCCACCTCCAACAAAAAAGAAGTAAAGTCAGCATATTTGTAATAATAGGTATTGCTACTACTATTGAAAAAGTACTAAGGTTGATAGAGGTCTATTTATCAAAGTTGTATATTGTAACAATCTTTGGGGGTTAATTTTATTTAAATGAAAATAATTATGTATGTGATGCATGTACATTGTTTTAAAAAAAATCCAAACAGTACAGATAAAAGCAGTGAAAAATAATGCTCTCTATCACTTCTGGATTCAAAATTTTCCTCCTCAAAGACAAATAGAGTTCTGTGCATATTATTCAAAAACTGTTTGATGCATTTTCAACACTGCAATAATTTGTAAGTAATAGCCTGTAAATTGCATGTAGTCAGTCAGACCTTGACTTCTATCCTAGCATTCACTGCTCTCCAACTCAGGGCTTCACTTCTAGAAGTCTCTGTATTTACCTCCTTCATAAGGCTGTTAGAATCATATAAGATAAGTCTTACATATCTGAGGTCCTAGTCAGGTCAGTGCTCAGTAAGTGGTGGCCTATATGAATGATTCTTTATGATTTATCCACTAAGTTATGGTTTCCAGATAAAATGTAAGACTCCAAGTCAAATTTTCAGATAAACAATAAAGAATTTTCTAATTATATCCCAAGTATTGCATGGGATATACTTATACTAAAAATAATCATCATTTACCTGTAAGTCTAATTTAACCGGGTGTTCTGTGTTTTTATTTGTTGAATTTGGCAACCCTACAGTAAATGACAAACTCCGAGCCGTAGGACATGGAGAGAACAGCATTCTAGAATGTTAAAATATTACAGCTGGTGGGGGACCGTGGTTTAATCGCCTCATTTTGTAAGGTCCGTCTTCAGCACTCTGAGTGTCAGCCAACTTAGCCAGATTCTTTTTTCCTTTTTAATTTTTGGTCATGCTGAGTCTTCGTTGCCGTACATAAGCTTTATCTAGTTACAGCAAGCAGGGGCTCCTCTTGTTGTGGAGCACAGGCTCCGGGGCACTTGGGCTTAGCAGGAGCTGTGGCGCATGGACTTAGTTGCTCCGTGGCACGTGGGCTGTTCCCGGACCAGAGATCAAACTCATGTCCCCTGCTTTTTGGCAGGTGGATTCCCATCCGTCGTACCACCAGGGAAGTCTTCGAGCCACTCTTAACTGAAGAAGTGATATGGCAGGAGGAGATTCTGTCTGCGGCTCTGTCCTCAGGATTAGTCTGTTGCCAGCTACACTCATGGGTTCTCTGCTTTTCTCTGTTGCTCCCCACACTCTCTGTCCTTGGAAAGTCTGGAACCAAGAAAGAATCTTCCTTCAGTCGTAGCTGTAGGATTATACACTGAGGGGAAGGGAAGTGAAGGGTGAGGAAGACTATTTAGCAAGCCCTGGGGAAAACGGACGGGTCTCAAGACGAGTGAGGTGGAGAGAGTGGGGCAGTTCGTCTCTCAGGGCTTGTGGAAGTCAGGACTGTTTTAGTTGACGTGTGGACTCTCCTGGGTGGTACCCTCCCCTTCTCTTCCCTGGATAGAATAGAACATGAAATGCTGGTGAAGGTTGCCTGTTGAGAGGAGGAGGAAGTTTTTGATATTTGGCCGCTGATAACTCAGCTAAGCCCTTCCTTAAAAGCATAAAAAAAAAAAGCATGTTAGGTTATAGTTTTCATGAATAATACGGACACTGGGTAAACATCTGGAAATGAAAAAAAATGTAAGTAAACATCTCTTTTCCTAAGCATATATTATCCTGTAGTTTAGATTTCAGAATACTTAGGCGGTCTGATTTTTTTAAATATTTTATTTACTTGGGTACCAGGTAAATAAATTTATTTATTTACCAGGTCTTAGTTGCATCACGCAAGATCTTTAGTTGCTGCACATGAACTCTTAGCTGTAGCATACAGGACCTAGTTCCTGGGCCAGGGACCCATCCTGGGCACTCCTGCATTGGGAATGCAAAGTCTTAGCTACTGAACCATCAGGGAAGTCCCCTGGGGGTCTGATTTTCATGAGATTGACCATTCTCTTTCCTCTGCAGTTTGGTTCTCTCTGTTCCTGTCTCTCTGTAAGCTCCTCCTTCCTTTTCCCCCGTTCCACTTCTGGGTCATTTCAGAGCACTTCTGGCATTCCCTTCGTAAGCTTCAGTTTCATAATGTCCAAGGAAAATTTATGTCACTGCATTCTGTGTATGATATTCTTATCAAGTGGCAGCCAGGGGAACAGACAGTAGGGTGGAGGCTGTTACCTTCCCCATTCTCTCCGGTGGAGAGAATGCTGATGGTCATCCATGGAAGCCATCAGAATGACAGTATCTACAGCCAGCGTGCGTGCTAAGTCACTTAGTAGTGTCCAACTCTGCGATCTCATGAACTGTAGCCCTCCAGACTCCTCTGTCCATGGGATTTTTCCAGACAAGGATACTGGAGTGGGTTGTTATGCCGCCCTCCAGAATCCTCCCTACCCAGGGATTGAACCCATGTCTCCAGCACCTCCTGCATTGGCAGGAGGGTTCTTTACCACTAGGAGCCACCAGGGAAGCCCCATCTACAGCCAGAGAGGAAGTGTTTTCTAAGCAAGTGGCTGCCAGGGCTGCATTTGTGAAGGCAAATGAGAGGAGAGGTCTGATGTAGGGCATGGAACAAAATGGAAAAATAAAAGACATTTCATGGTGCTAGTAAGTCTGGGAATGGTTGGTGAAATTATTTTGATTTTGTAAATTATTTCGAGAATTTATTTTTTGAGATAAAGTTTTTCTTCCCATTTCCTTCCAATTATAATTATCAAATTATTGGGGGAATTGCTTCTATATTGTAATTCATAAAATAATAAGGCTAGTTTGGTCTCTTTTCTTCCCCTTTATATTTATTTCTTCAGCTGTGCCATGCAGCATGCAGGATCTTAGTTCCCTGGCCAGGGACTGAACCCATGCCCCTGCCTTGGGAGCGCAGAGTCTTAACCTCTGGACTGGCAAGAAGTCCCAGTTTGGTCTCTTGCTGCTGCTGCTGCGTCGCTTCAGTCGTGTCCGACTCTGCAACCCCATAGGCGGCAGCCCACCAGGCTCCTCCGTCCCTGGGATTCTCCAGGCAAGCACACTGGAGTGGGTTGCCATGTCCTTCTCCATTGGTCTCTTAAGGAGGTTTTAATTTTTTGGTATGTGTTTGTGTCATACTTTTCATCAGGCTTTTTCTTAGGATGCACAGAAAACAAAATCTCTTTTAGGAATAGTAGATGCAAAGAAATGTATAAAGTTAAATATAACCTATCTTTATGAATTCTGAAAGAAAAATCTGACTAATCAGCATGGGGTTGGTACTTTTAAAACCTCCAAAGGCCTTCAGGCAAGGAAGACACAAGAATCATAGGCTTGAAATATTACCACCAATAAGTTGGAGTTTAATGAAGTAAAGCTTGATCCTCACATAATGGTGTCAGTTAATTGATCCTTGGCATACTCAGTGAATTTAACTACTGCTTAAGTCATGATTTTCTCCTCTGAAAACCAGGACAAAGGTTGACCATCTTGTTCTTTAACTTATCCTTGATTAAAAAATAAAATCAAGTGGAAAACTTTTTTTGCATGTTAGTCATTAATGAAAAGGAGGAAGTATTTGCATATGATAATACACTTATGTATTTAAGAGTTGGTTTGAATGATAACTACTGGTAAGGTGACTGCCAGTGTATCATGTAAAGAATTGACAAGAGTTTTTGATAAAAGTTATGAGCTACTTTATGTGTTAAAACATAAGCCATCGATTCCTTGTAAATGTTGGCTACGGAGAGTAGGGGTTGGGCATGTCCTTGTTTTGTTACAGGAACTCATTATAGAACTCAATATAGAGGCATTATTGTCTAAATATTTTTACTCTGAAACTTGTAAACATTTATAACTTGTCACTTCAGTTCAGTTCAGTTGCTCAGTCATGTCTGACTCTTTGTGACCCCATGGACTGCAGCATGCCAGGCTTCCCTGCTCCATCACCAACTCCTGGAGCTTACTCAAACTCATGTCCATCAGGTCAGTGATGCCATCCAACCATCTCATTCTCTGTCGTCCCCTTCTCCTCCCACCTTGAATCTTTTCCAACATCAGGGTCTTTTCCAGTGAGTCAATTCTTTGCATCAGGTGGCCAAAATATTGGAGTTTCAGCTTCAGCATCAGTCCTTCTAATGAATATTCAGGACTGATTTCCTTTAGGATAGACTGGTTGGATCTCCTTGCAGTCCAAGGGACTCTCAAGACTCTTCTCCAACATCACAGTTAGATAATTTAGGTCTAGCATACATAATTTTCCTTGACTTGTTAGAAATGTTTGCTTTTTAAAATCTTCAAATATACAAAATAAAGAACCCAACCTAAGTTAAAGGGAAGAAAAACAGTAAGCAAAAGATGATGAAAAGCTTAAAACTGTTTTTATGTTGTCTATCTGGTTTCTTTGGATTTTGTATCATAGTTATTTTAAAGTTCATGTCTGACAATATCAACTGCTGGCCCACCTATCTATTGACTAATTTTTTATGTAATTGTGCATTTTGTCATTTTTTAATGACAAGTATGCTAGATATTTTATATATGATAACTATAGAGATTGAAGTAAATAAAATTTACCTCCAGAAAAGGACATGTACTTTCTTTTTGCAGGCTGCTAGCGTGGAGTGATAAAGTCAGGTCTTGAATTAGGTCTGGACTTTTCTTCAGCTTTGATTCCGTTCACCACTTGCTTCAGTATTTTGAGAGGAGAATTAGGGCATTTCCTGTGGGGCTAGGCGTCTAAGCAGTGTGAGATCCAGAGGTCTCTGTGGTTTTTTTGTTGTTGTTCAGTGGCTGAATTGTGTCTGACTCTTTGTGACCCTATGGACTGCTGCATGCCCAGCTTCCCTGTCCTTCACTATCTCCCAAAGTTTGTTCAAACTCATGTCCATTGAATTGGTGATGCCATCCAACTATCTCATCCTCTGTCACCTCCTTCTCCTCTTGCCCTCAATCTTTCCCAACATCAGGGTCTTTTCCAGTGAGTCAGGCTTTGCATCAGGTGGCCAGAGTATTGGAGCTTCAGCTTCAGCAGCAGTCCTTCCAATGAATATTCAGGGTTGATTTCCTTAGGATGGACTGGTGTTTGTTATAGCTGAACCGATTGCTTTCCTAGTGGTAGGAGTGCTCTCTTTGCTTTGCAAACTATGACTAGCCTTTTGGGTTTCCAGACAGCTTCCTTTGTTCTCCAATCCTACCATATGCATTTTGCACCTTGGGAGATTTCTCTGCTTCCCAGAATGTTCTAGGGAGGTTTCTCTCAGCTCTTTCCGGCTAAGAGCCCTTTGTGTCTTCCTCAAAGAAATGGCTTTTCTCAGCTAGCCTGTTCTCCTTCCCACCTTTTCAGACTTGGCCCTGTTGCAGGAGGAGGCTCTGTGTGCCTTGGGAGAAATCACTCTCATTTCTGGTTGGTCCCCAGCTACAGTTGGCAGCCCTGAGCACTCAGTGAGGACCTGTGGAAAAGAACGGGCTGGGAGAAGCAAACCTGTTCCGGGGTCGGGACTCCTGGAGTTCACATCTGTCATTGCAGTTCACAAGTGCCCATCAGAAGTTCATTCAAGGTTTGGTTGGGTCCTCTTTACTCCCACCCTTGTAAGATTTATCCTCTTCCTGTTGCTCAGCCAGTGAGGAGAGCAGCCGTGGGTATCTTTTCTCCTCCAAATGGCTGGTCATTAACTGGAGTTAAAATTTAGTCTGGTGTGCATTCATAGCTTGGCCATCTCATTTGGTTGTTAGACAGAGGGTAATGGTCTCTTACAACTTTCTGCACATTATCTTTAAATATATAAAACATTTTCTGTCTTCACTCTTAGAGTGCTCTGTCATCCATGTTGAACATGTCCTCCTCTCTGCCTATTAAAATACTAATGGATTTTTTAGAACCAGATCAAGTCCATCTCCTCTGTGAAGCCTTTCCCGATCCCCTAGGGCACAGTGTTACTCTTACCTCTGAATTATTTAAGTACTTAATGTCTCTACAATGCCCTTGACTTTGGAAATAATGCAGCTGTGCATTTTCACTTATTTTGCCTACATACATCCCATCAAGCAAATGCCCATTTTGAAAAGTTGGGCATGTTCACATTAGCAGAACTGATTGACTTGAATATTCATTGGCTGAGCTCCCAAATGTAGAGGTGCTCACAACGACTTAGAAGAAGTGAAGAGCAGCAGGAGTCCAGGGGGCCTAAAAAGGTTATAAACTTTTCCTTTGAAAAATGAACTAAAAGGTTGAATCTGGGAAACAAAAGCTACCTATTTTATTATCAGTTGTGCACAGGACCATAGTAAAAAGCAAAAAGAAATTATTAATCAACCTGGAATCATCTGGAGATCATAGGAATAATAAAGCAAACAGCGTGCTTCTATAGAAAACAAACCTGACCAGGTCTGTTTCATTTCCTTTGGAAATAGTGTACAGTCACAGACACAAGGAGAAGCGATGAGTTTATAATATTATTTCCCTTTAATTGTTTGTGAACCTAATCAAGAGGTTATGGCAGAGATTGAAATGAAAAACAGACGGATTGTTTTATAGCTTGATAACCAGTGAGAGTCTTTGACTGTGTGGATCACAACAAACTATGGACAATTCTTAAAAAGGTGGGAATACCAGACCACCTGACCTGCCTCCTGAGAAATCTGTATTCAGGTCAAGAAGCAACAGTTAGAAACCAGACATGGAACAACAGATTGGTTCCAAATCAGGAAAGGAGTACATCAAAGCTGTATATGGTCACTGTGCTTATTTAACTTATATGCAGAGTACATCATGAGAAATGTCAGGCTGGATAAGCACAAGCTGGAATCAAGATTGCTGGGAGAAATATCAATAACCTCAGATATGCAGATGACACCACCCTTATGGCAGAAAGCAAAGAAGAACTAAAGAGCCTCTTGATAAAAGTGAAAGAGGAAAGTGAAAATCTTGGCTTAAAACTCAACATTTAGAAAACTAAGATCATGGCATCTGGTCCCATCACTTCATGGCAAATAGATGGGGAAGCAGTGGAAACAGTGAGACTGTTTTAATCAGTCTTTTCTGATGAGTCAGTTCTTCACATCAGGTGGCCAAAGTATTAGAGCTTCAGCTTCAGCATCAGTCCTTCCAATGAATATTCAGGACTGATTTCCTTTAGGATGGACTGGTTGGCTCTCCTTGCAGTCCAGGGTACTCTCAAGAGCCTTCTCCAACACCACAGTTCAAAAGCATCAATTCTTCAGTGCTCAGCTTTCTTTATAGTCCAACTTTCACATCCATACATGACCACTGGAAAAACCATAGCTTTGACTAGATGGACCTTTGTCAGCAAAGTAGTGTCTCTGCTTTTTAATATGCTGTCTAGGTTGGTCATAGGTTTTCTTCCAAGGAGTAAGCGTCTTTTAATTTCATGGCTGCAGTCACCATCTGCAGCAAATTTGGAGCCCAAGAAAATGGAGCCTGTCACTGTTTCCATTGTTCCTGCAGTCAGCACAGAAACATTTCTAAGACTGACATCTTCCCACTCCCTTCTGCCTTTTCCCCTAAATCCTGTAGAAGATCAACAGTTGGCTTTGCTCAATGAAGTCTTGTGGGACCTCCCCCTTATTTAAGTAGGTACTAAACTTAGCATTTTAGATTCATATTTTTAGTGATGAGTCTCATCCTTTCACATGTTCCACCAAAATAATTTTTAAGGCCTTCACTTGCAGCATTCCATGGGTTCCTTGGACCTACGACATGTTTTTTGGGCAACTTGGTACAAATATTATTTGTCCTTTGCATTTGCTGCCAGGTAATTCTGACTCTACAGTGATTTGGCTTGCATCAGGTTTTAATGTTCTTGTTGCTTATTTCATTATCCCAGGGCTTGTAACCAAACCATCTCTGGCTTATTTCAGTGACTTTGGCTGCTGAGTTTATTGCCATAATCTGTGGTTTGTATCTTAGAATTTATTTAACAAAATTATTTTAAGGAAATTGGACCTTTTGATTTGTAGGCACAAAAACTTTTTTTTTTTGTTTTTAAGTCAAATTTAAGTATATGTATACAACAATCATTAGAAGTTTTGGTTTGTAGTTGTACTGCTTGGTAAATATTTTTGTCATTAACCTACTAGAGAATTGCACTGATCACTTTGCTTTTGCAATTGTTTGACTATTTGTACAGTGATGTCTAAGGTGTTTTTGTTACTTCCTGGATTGTCTTGTGCCTGTTGAATACATGAAGAAGTACTCCACAGAGAATGGGAATAGGTGCAGGCTCAATAAATTTCCTCTTCAATCCAAGCCCACCTAGAAGACAAATGATTGGATATCTCTTTGATTTGTGGCCAGTTCATGCAGACTTGATGGGTTACATTAATACTTAGCCTTGTATCCCCTTCAGAATCTTCATGAAGACACTGTCAAGTCAACCAGAGATTATGTTGTTTCACTCATGATCTGGAGTCAGTAATTATCTGGGATTCTACAGTGTGATCTCTTTCTAGTTAATCTGTGTCAGTGTTTCACTCTCCTCAAGAACTCTTTCCTACATGAAGTTGCTCTGTAATCCTCACTTTTGCACTTACCTTGATAAGTGGCAAATGTATTTTGATTTAGAATAACAATGCCTATTTGGGAAAACTTTTGACATGTCAAAATTAATACATGAAAGAAGGATTCTAGAAAAATCAGGAAATAATAACATTCAAAGTTTCAATGTCAGCTTCTTCAAAATTGTTAAGCCTAGGAACCCACAGAAGAAAATGCTGACTCTAAGGTATTTCCTCTCAAAAAAACACTCTAGCTCACTATCATTCAAGCCATGTGGAACCCACTCTTCTTGCGTCTCCCATCTGTATTGTCTTCACCATCCACTTTACAGCCCTTCTCTTCCTTCTGTTCCTTCCTCTGACCTCCTAAATGAGTTTTCCTTTCTTCAGGATTTTCTTAATAAAAGAACATGCCATTTTTATCACACTATAAATGTCTAAAGTGAAAGATTTCAGCCTGGAAGCTGAATTTAAGCCAATGGTCTAGAATCGAGTAAAGGACCCTAATTTAAAAAATTTAAACCTCAGTGAGATGGACAGAAATTTACTGCAGAGCTTGAAATTTTGTTAGATATTTATTGTTCCGGACTATCAAATCTATACCAACTAGTTCATTTGATTGCTAGCCCCCTCAGATGGGGGAAAATGGTTAAAAGCACAGGATGAGAAAGACAGTTTAAACAGCCCAATGGTCCATAATTTAATAATCGCCTTGAGAGGGCAAGAAAAATAGACAGTTTATTCTATTAAGCTATTTCAGAAGTCTTTCCCAAAGAGAAGATTGGACAAAGATTCAAAATTGCAAACAAAATGAAGATGAATCAATAGGAGACTTAGAAAATAGACCCTCGGAAACTTTTAAGCAGTATTCTGGGTAGTCTTAGCCGTTTGAGTAAAGGGAGCCTTGTCCTCTCTTTTCGCAAGTAGATTTAGACCTGAAATAGAGGTTTTAGTCATAAATAAGTAAATTGGAATAGAAAATTGCCAATTTAAAAGATATAGAGAGTAAATAAGCTAGAAATTAAAATGGATTTCTAGATCTCAAGGCAAAACAACTGACCTTTGAAATAAGGAGAAAAACAGGACTGAAAGTCTATGAATAAAGATCTCTGTAAATATTTGTAAGCAGAAGGGCCATTAGAAGAATCAGTGTTCCATATTATCAAAGAAATAAAAACTCAAACATGGTATCATGCAAAAGAAACATTAGCACCCCCCAATTTCCTCTCCTTCCTCTGAACTTCCAGGAGAAATTGTCTAAAGACATGAAGAAAGCCATCAGCTTTCTTGTTAATATGGTTACCACTAACTCTCTCTGTCCTCCACTGCCTTAGAATTCAGTTCCCCAGAATGAAATGGTAAAGTTGTCTGAAAGGTAAAAGGACATGCACATTGATTGGAAGTAAGTACAAAAGAAGGAAAATCGTTTTACTGGTTTATAACAGTATGTAAGTTTCTTTACGTAAGCCAGGGAATCCTGGTGTGCTGCAGTCCATGGGGTTGCAAATGGACACGATGGAGCCGTTGACCAACAACAAGTTTCATGTGTCTCACATTATATTTTGATTTCAGGATACAGTACAGTATGCTCATCACCGAGAGTTTAGTCACCAGAAACTTGACCCCCTTTACCCATTTTGTGCTCCCCCAACTGCTTTCACCTCTGGTAAACATTACTCTGTTTTTTTGTGTCTGCTGTCTGCTGTTTTTATTTGCTTATTTGCTTATTTACTTACTTATTTGCTTATTTACTTACTTATTTGCTTATTTACTTACTTATTTGCGTTCCATATATGAGTGAAATCGTCTGGTATTTTTTTTCTCTGTCTGACTTATTTCACTTAGCATAATACCCTCACGGCCCATCCATGTTGATAATAGCTATTCTATTGAGCATAAGATGACATCTTATTGTGGTTTTGCTTTGCATTTTCCTGATAATTAGTGACGTTGAGCATCTTTTCATGTGCCTGCTGGTATCTGTATGTCTTCTTCAGAAAAAAATGTCTATTTAGCTCTTCTGCCCATTAAAAATCTGTTGCTGTTTAGTTGTATCAGTTCTTTATATATTTTGGATATTAACGTAGTACTTTTATGTGTATGCGTTTGTGCTCACTCAGTCATGTCTGACTCTTTGCGGCCTCATGGACTGTAGTCTGCCAGTCTCCTCTGTCCATGAAATTTTCCAGGCAAGAGTACTGGAATGGATTGCCGTTTCCTTCTCCAGGGGATCTTCCTGATGCAGGGATCGAACCTGTGTCTCTTGTGTCTCCTGCATTGGTGGGCAGATTCTTTACCACTAGTGCCATGTTATGTCATACCAGAATGCAGGCTAAATTGTAAGAGGCAAACTTGAAGGCTTGTGGTAAACTGTAGAAGGCTAGAGAAGGTATAAATTTTATTTGCCTTGGTTTACTAAAGCCACTGAAGTACTAGGAATTTCTAGTTATTCTGAGGCCTGTCCCATGTTCACAGTAATTTTGGGATCATAATCAGAAGAATGCTCATTTCTCCTTGATGATGCAAACACTGCAACTTTAGGAAAAGATCTACTTTGTATATAAAAACAGCAGATATAACATACTGAGAAAGGCTTTATTTTGAGAAGTCTCTTAAAATTCTCCTATACATGCTTATTGTAGGTGATTTAGACAAAAGAATGCACACTTTCTGTGTGTTTTGAGAAATAACTGAAGAATGAACTATGGCCTCAGAATTCCTAGGGGCAAAAGACTTCATGACACAGGCAGAAAATTGAACAAAGTCTAGCGCCCAGATTGGTGAAATGGGAGGAGCATATTTCAACAGTTCTATCCAAGTAGGATGGTCCTCCCAGGAGGAGCTCTGTGCCTGGCTGCTGGAGCTGTGAGCTGACCAAGCTTCTGCTTTCAGTGAACACCATTTTTAATTGAAAGAAATGACAGATGGGCAAAACTAGTTTTTTAGACTTGGGCATTTGGTACATATTTGCTCAAAAATGAACCAAGGGAGTTTCTTTCTTAAAGGAAAACATCTGACCAGATTTGCTATCAGCAATAAAGTTTGAGTTTTCTCAAACTTTGAGTCTCTTTCATGATCTTGCCAGTTTCCCCACACTTTAACACTTTTCTGATGGTATCAGTTAAGATGTTAACAAATGTGATTTTGATATTGTATGATTAAACATGGTAACATTTGTAATATCTGTATTACTCTGTGAACTAATATTTTCCAAATCACCAAAGCATGAAATGGCAAAATCATGTATAGACAAAATATCCATTCAACTGTAGTATAGATCAATTAATTTTAATATAGCAGAATATGAAAAGGTCATTGATATGATATCAGATTCCACTTTGCAGTTAACCTTTAAGAAACTATTAGCTGTCAAGTTTGATGTGGTATCAAGAAAGACATCCACGGGGACATGAGAAGACTATTATAATATTTCTCCTCTTTCTAATTATTTGTATGAGATCAGATTTTTTTTTAAATGAAAGCAACATATTGCCACAGGTTGAATTCATACACAAGTAGTAGAATCCGGTATTTTCTTTTAAGTCAGTCATTTAAGAAGTTTGCAAAAGTGAAAAGCAATGCCACTCTTCTCCCTGATTATCTTGTTTTGTAAAATATAGTTACTTTCATTCAAGCATATTATTTCCTGCTAACATGTAATGGATTTTTTTTACTGTTATTTTAAATCAAGTAAACATTTACAAAATATCTGTTTTGACTTATAATGCACTAAATATCAATGAATATAAGCCACATAAGCAAAAGGTCTTTGGAGTCCTCAATACTTTTTGAGTTAAAAAGGTTTGAGGACCAAAAAGTTAGACAAATTCAAGGAAAAGTTTTTGGGTAATTTAGTATGCTCAGTTCAGTTCAGTTGCTCAGTCGTGTCCCACTCTTTGTGACCCCATGAACTGCAGCACACCAGGCCTCCCTGTCCATCACCAACTCCTGGAGTCCACCCAAACCCATGTCTATTGAGTCAGTGATGCCATCCAACCCATCTCATCCTCTGTTGTCCCCTTCTCCTCCTGCCCTCAATCTTTCCCAGCATCAGGGTCTTTTCAAATGAGTCAGTTCTTAGTATCAGGTGGCCAAAGTATTGGAGTTTCAGCTTCAGCATCAGTCCTTCCAATGAACACCCAGGACTGATCTCCTTTAGGATGGACTGGTTGGATCTTGCAGGCCAACGGACTCTCAAGAGTCTTTTCTAATACCACAGTTCAAAAGCATCAATTCTTCAGCACTCAGCTTTCTTTACAGTCCAACTCTCACATCTATACATGACCACTGGAAAAACCATAACCTTGACTAGATGGACCTTTGTTGGCAAAGTAATGTCTCTGCTTTTTACTATGCTATCTAGTTTGGTCATAACTTTCCTTCCAAGGAGTAAGTGCCTTTTAATTTCATGGCTGCAATCACCGTCTGCAGTGATTTTGGAGCCCAGAAAAATAAAGTCAGCCACTGTTTCCAATGTTTCCCCATCTATTTGCCATGAAGTGATGGGACCAGATGCCATGATCTTAGTTTTCTGAATGTTGAGTTTTAAGCCAACTTTTTCACTCTCCTCTTTTACTTTCATCAAGAGACTCTTTAATTCTTCTTCACTTTCTGCCATAAGGGTGGTGTCATCTGCATATTTGAGGTTATTGATATTTCTCCCAGCAATCTTGATTCTAGCTTGTGCTTCCTCCATCCCAGTGTTTCTCATGATATACTCTGCATATAAGTTAAATAAGCAGGGTGACAATATACAGCCTTGAAGTACTTGTTTACCTATTTGGAACCAGTCTGTTGTTCCATGTCCAGTTTTTTTTTCCATTTATTTTTATTAGTTGGAGGCTAATTACTTTACATCATTACAGTAGTTTTTGTTATACATTGAAATGAATTAGCCATGGATTTACATGTATTCCCCATCCCGATCCCCCCTCCCACCTCCCTCTCCATGTCCAGTTCTAACTGTTGCTTCCTGACCTGCATATAGGTTTCTCAAGAGGCAGGTCAGGTGGTCTGGTATTCCAGCATTAGATTAAAAAATGCAAGTATGTAAATGTCATTCTGGTGAGATGGGTTCCTACTAAACATTTGGCTTGAAGGTTCCTACTAAAAGAAATTAAAGACGGCAGATCCTGAGGACTGGATGGAACCTCAAGAGTCATCTCCTCCAATGGTTATCTGCCTGGATGCAAATTAGAATAACTCATGGAATTAAAAATAAAATAAAACTTGGGTTTAGGTTCCACTTCAGACCTATTAAAACATTTCTGGAGGGCAGGCATAATTATTGAAGCATTTATTTATTTATTTATTTATATGTGAGAATAGACTCATGGATATTTATTTATCCTTTGACTATAACCCAGTACTTTTTTTTGCTCAAATTGTTCTAGTTCTAACCATTGGAAGCTCTTTTAGTTGATATCTGGGTCCCTTTGGTATAATCTCATCATTGTGGTTTTCTTTTTTTTTTTTTTCAATTCCCTTCAGCTCTCTCTCTACGGAAAAGCATTTTTAAAGTATCTGCTTTATTGAGATATAACTCATGTACCGTTAAGTTCAGTCTTTCAAAGTGTACAGCTGAGTGTTTAGTATATTTACAGTGTACAGCTGAGTGTTTAGTATATTTACAAGAGTTTCACATCCATCACCACAATCACATTCCAGAACATTTCACTCCCCCAAAGAAATCTCATACCCATTACCAGTCACTCCACGTCCCCTCCCCTCCTCTCTTACTCAGCCCTCCACCTCCAGGCTCCTGGCAACCACTAGTCCACGTTTGGCCTCTCTGAATTTGCTGATTCTGGAAATTTCATAACCATGTAACCAAAAAATATGTGACTTTTAACATTAGGTTTCTTTCACTGATAATGTTTTAAAGGTTCTTCCATGTTGTACACTGTGTCAGTATTTCATTTTTTTTAATTGCCAAATAATATCTCATTGTGTAGACAAGCAACATTTTATCTATTCATCAGTTGATGGACATTTGGATCGTTAATTCTTTTTGGCTATTATGAATAATGTTGCTATGACCATTCACATACAAGTTTTGTGTAGATATACGTTTCCATTTCTCTCAAGGATATACTTCAGTAGAATTGCTGAATCATATAGTAATTCTATGTTTAACTTTTAAAGAACTGTCAAACTGTTTTCCAAATTGACTGCTCCATTTTACATTCCCATCCACAGTGTATGAGGGCTCCAATTTCTACACCAATCTTTCCACCAGAACTTGCTATTGTCTTTTTTATTATAGTCATCCTTGTGGCTATGAAATGGTACCTCATTATACATTTCCCTAATAATTAATGATGTTGATCATCTTTTAATGTACTTAAAGCTATACTTAAAATGTTCATGTATCTTCTTTGGTGGAGTGTCTATTCAAATATTCTGCTCATTTATTAGTTGGGGTTTTTTTTTTTTTTGGCTATAGAGTTGTATAGTTCTTTATACACTCTGATGTAAGTCCCTTAACAGCTACCTGATTTGCAAATATTTCTCCCATTCTATGGATTGTCTTTTTCTTCTCTTGATGCTTTCCTTGCAAGTGCAAAAGTTGTATCTTGTCTTTTTGTGATTTTGGTGTCACATCTAAGAAACCAATGCTTAATTCAAGGCCATGAAGATTTAATCTCATGTTTTCTTCCAAGAATGTTATAGTTTTAGCTCCCACATTTAGATCTGTGCTTCATTTTGAGGTCTACACACTGTGCAAGATAGCAGTCCAGCTTCATTCTTTTCCTGTGGATATCATGCAAAAGATAATATCAAGTTGTACCAGCAATCTTTGTTAAAAAAAGAGTGTTCTTTCACATTGAGCGGTCTTGGCACCTGTATATGTCAGCATTCTCCAGAGAACCATTAGCATACATTATAGAGAGATTTATCTTAAGGAATTAGCTACCATGATTGTTAGGCCAGGCCTGTCTGAAATCGTAGGGCAGGCCAACAGGTGGAAATTCAGATAAAAGTTGATTTTGTAATCTAGAGCCTGAACTTTGCAGAGCAAGCTAGCAAGTTTTCCTATGTTGCTGTCTTGAAGCAGAATTGCTTCTTCTTCTGTAAACGTGCCTTTGCTGTCAAGACCTTCCACTGTTTGAATGAGACCCACTCACCTATTGAGGGTAATCTGCTTTACTTAGATCAACTATTATAAATGTTACTCACATCCACAATACCTTCCCAGCAACATCTAGACTAGGGTTTGACCAAACAACTGGGCTTCATAGCCTAGTCAGGTTGAAACATCACAGCACTCTTGTCAAAAATTAACTGACTGCAAATGTATCATGTATTTCTAGATTCTCCATGCAATTTCACTGATCCATATATGCCTATCCTTATGCCAGTACTGCTGTGGTTTGATTATTGTAGCTTTATGGTAAGCTTTACAATCAAGGTGTGAGTCCTCCAACTTTTGTTCAAGATGTTTGGGCTATTTTGTAGTCTCTTGCAACTCATATGAATTTTAGGACCAGCTTGTCCTTTTCTTCTAGAGGTTCACCAATCCATTTATTGCCAAACCAGTAGGGAAAGGAGATTCCTCGGCAAGGAACACTGCTCAGAAATGTGGTTTTCTTTCTTTCATTTTTTAAAGCGCTTTCTTACTTTCTGGCACAATAAAATACTCCAGGATCATCTTATATATTTCTTGCTCCAATCTGAGAGTCAGTCATTTATCCAGGGAGCCCTGATTCTTTTTTCTTGAGAATGATATTAGAAACCAAGATTCTTAGGGGTGTTCATTGCTACTTGGGTGTCATTGCTTTCAGGCCCTCTCAGCTGACAGAACAAGGAAATACTTTTGTGTATACTAACCCATGTATCTATAAGTATTTCTGTATTTCTATCTGTATCTATATTAAGCTAAATATGCATTCATACTGATGTCTCTAATTCTAATCCATTGCTGCATGAATTATTCCAGCTACTTCCCTGTGAGTTTATTTTTTTCTGGTCTGTTTTACTGTACTGTGTGGCTTGTACGATCTTAGTTCCCTGACCATGGATTGAACCTGGGTCGTGGTAGTGAAAGTACCAAGTCTTAACTACTGGACTGCCAGTGAATTCCCAACCCTGCGTATTTTAATTTTACAGTCTTCAAAGTTCTTAAAATTAGGCTGAGACAGTTTTGGTGTCCCCATTTTATTTTTATATTTTTAACTTTATTGATTCATTTACCAACTTTTCTGTATACCTTGTACCACCATCTTTGGCCAAGAATAATAGCATTTTTATTTGAGCAAATAAGACATTGATTAATGCTCATGGTCAACTGGATATAATCTCAGGGTTATCTTTAGAAAGTGAATTGAGTGTTACAAAGGAAGAAGCAATGAATAAATTCTTTGTCTTAAAAGAAGCCATAATTTTTTGTCCCTAGATGTGCTTTATGAATATATCATTATATGAGTAGGAAATAGAAAAATACCAAGGACAGTCATCTATGTTTGAGATCTGATACCAGTTTAGAGCGCCAATTGCAATCCTCTTAGCATTTGCGTATCATGAACTTTTACTGTATAATAGAACTGGAGGAAAAATTATGAGAAAATCTGTTGAGATATTAAAACTTAATTTGCTTTAATACTTTGGATGGATATAATTTTGGAAACAGGATGGAAGATAAGATAACACAAAATGCCTAGATCTTTTGTGAAATATAGTCACTTTTAACCTTTGGAAGCATATAGTTTTGAACTTACATTACTAAACCTAGAAAGTGCAGTCCATGTCTTAGGCAGGACTGTTCAGTGGTTTCCATGTCTTATAATCCTCTTTTCCTGACTGAGAACCTAAAGTTTGTGTTATTGCTTATCTCTGCAATTGATTCCAGTGGCCACCTACAGCATCTTAGTTAACACTTTTCAGACTTTGAAAAAAGATACTGATGCATTCTTCTGAGAAAATTGTATATTAAACAGTTTCCAGTGGGAACTTAACCTCTTGTCTCCCTCAATGATCATAAATACTGGGACAGTAGAGACATCTGGGCCTTAATCTGTTCTCAGGTATTTCTAATAGCTGTTTCCTTCCAGTGGACACTGAACATTGATGGTGGTTCGTTATTATGAGATGCCTCCTACTGAGGACTTAAATCATGTTCCCTCTAAAGTAGGGGATAAATCTGGGACCTACTCAGGAAGGTTTTGATTTCTGTATCTTGGGATACAGCAATCAATCACCTAGGCCAGGGTCCAGGACTCTTGTCCTCACCTGTTTGATAATTCCTGGCATATTCAGGTCCAGCAATTTAGTCCCTGTCCTGGGACTGATTTTGTTTTCCACTTACTGTTCAGTTCAGTCACTCAGTCTTGCGACCCCATGGACTGCAGCACACCAGGTTTCCCTGTCCATCACCAACTCCTGGAGCTTACTCAAACTCATGTCCATCGAGTTATTGATGCCATCCAACTATCTCATCCTCTGCCATCCCCTTTACCTCTTGCCTTCAATCTTTTTCAGCATCAGGATCTTTTCTAGTGAGTCAGTTCTTCACATCAGGTGGCAAAAGTATTGGAGCCTCAGCTTCAGCATTAGTCCTTCCAATGAATAGTCAGGACTGATTTCCTTTAGGATAGACTGGTTGGATCTCCTTGCAGTCCAAGGGACTCTCAAGAGTCTTCTCCAACACCACAGTTCAAAAGCATCAATTCTTTGGTGCTCAGCTTTCTTTATAGTCCAACTATTACATCCATACATGACTACTGGAAAAACCATACCTTTGCTTAGATGGCTCTTTGTTGGGAAAGTAGTGTCTCTGATTTTTAATATGCTTTCTAGGTTGGTCATAGCTTTTCTTCCAAGGAGCAAGCATGTTTTAATTTCATGGCTGCAATCACCATCTGCAATGATTTTGGAGCCCCCCAAAATAAAGTCTCTCACTGTTTTGTTTCCCCATCTATTTGCCATGAAGTGATTGGACTGGATGCCATGATCTTAGTTTTCTGAATGTTGAGTTTTAAGCCAAGTTTTTTACTCTCATCTTTCACTTTTATCAAGAGGCTCTTTAGTTTTTCTTCGCTTTCTACCATTAGTGTGGTGTCACCTGCATATCTGAGGTTATTGATATTTCTCCCAGCAATCTTGATTCCAGCTTGTGCTTCATCCAGCCTGGCATTTCACATGATGTACTCTGCATATAAGTTAAATAAGCAGGGTGACAATATGCAGCCTTGACGTACTCCTTTCCCGATTTGGAACCAGTCTGTTGTTCCATGTCCAGTTCTAACTGTTGCTTCTTGACCTGAATACAGATTTCTCAGGAGGCAGGTCAGGTGGTCTGGTATTCCCATCTTTTTAAGAATTCGCATAGTATACAAACCAGAAGTAGATTTTCTTCTGGAACTCTCTTGCTTTTTTGATGATCCAACAGATGTCAGCAATTTGATCTCTTGTTCCTCTGCCTTTTCTAAATCCAGCTTGAACATCTGGAAGGTCACAGTTCACATAGTGTTGAAGCCTGGCTTGGAGAATTTTGAGCATTACTTTGCTTGTGTGTGAGACAAGTTCAATTGTGCAGTAGTTTGAGCATTCTTTGGCATTGCCTTTCTTTGGGATTGGAATGAAAACTGACCTTTTCCAGTCCTGTGGCCACTGCTGAGTTTTCCAAATTTGCTGGCATATTGAATGCAGCACTTTCACAGCATCGTCTTTTAGGATTTGAAATAACTGAATTGGAATTCCATCACCTTCACTAACTTTGTTCTGCTTACTAGTTCTTTATAATAGTGCTGTGTGCAGAAGGATATAAAGTGCTTCTATATGCCTTGTCTAATTTCACTAACTTTTTATGTATATAATTTTGAGTTTCATGTACTGAGTTAAAAGGAGGAGGGATAAAGAAGATGAGTACAGCGGGGAGGGGGGCAGACATAAACAGACATACAAACTACCACAGTTCAGAAAGTACAGAAGTCCAATAGTAGAGATAAAAACCAATTCAGGCATATGTTTTGATTTTGATTGGTATCATCCACATCCTTATTTTGAGACTAAGAATGGCTGCTTTCCTAAGGTCAGATGTCTTATAAATGTCAGAATTGGGACTTGACCCAGGGCCTCTGACTTTTGTACTCCATTTGCTCTACAGTTGGAGTTCTACTTTTCTTAATCTTCTCTCTCACATGCAACAACTATTAACTCCAGTTCTTGGGGGTGCCTGGATTTTTGCTTCCAGATTGCTGCTAACTGTAGGGTTCTGCTTATTGCCAGAGTCTTTGCCTCTAGGCTCCCCTGGACTAGCTAGACATACCTTCATGCTACTGTTAATGGTTCTTTATTCTCCTAAAACTGCAGAGCCAATTGATAGGCTTCCCATGGGAGCTGGTGATCCTAGCTGCTGTTTATGTAGCGACCTTCCCTTTCTTATTCTAGAGCTCAGATGCAGGTCACATGAAGGTTTCTCTTCAGCACCAGGCCCAGGGAACAGCTCCAAGAAGTGCCCCATTGGGAACCTTTAGCATCAGCTTGGTGCTGAATACAAACTTGGCAAAAGACAGATCCTCAAGGGTTTCCCGAATTGCTGCCGGAAATACTATTCAGAGTTTTCTGCAACAGTTCTTCCAGGATCTGGCCTATGGTTTAACGATCAATTTTGTATTTTTGGTTGTAAGTGAGGAACTCAAGTTGCTTAAGAACACAAGACATATATTAGTTCTCAAAACTT
Organism: Odocoileus virginianus; assembly: GCF_023699985.2. Lineage (NCBI taxonomy): Eukaryota > Metazoa > Chordata > Mammalia > Artiodactyla > Cervidae > Odocoileus > Odocoileus virginianus. Next base: position 22,214,826 of record NC_069680.1, read on the forward strand.
ACATGTCCAGGAGTACATCTGACTTCAGGTCTGATTGGGTCCAGAAGCTTAAATAATGCCATCATGAACCATTTTCCCATCTCTTAGACTGACTCCTCCATGTGGGGGGTGAAATGGCCACCCACTGCCTCTAGACTCATGTCCTGTTAGCTTGTGTGTGTGCATGCTCAGTCAGTTGAGTTGTGTCTGACTCTTTGCAACCCTACAGACTGTAGCCTGCCAAGCTCCTCTCTATGGGGATTCTCCAGGCAAGAATAATGGAGTGGGTTGCCATGCCCTCCTCCAGGGGATCTTTCTGATGCAGGGATTGAACCTAGGTCTCCTGCACTGCATGCAGATTCTTTTCTGCTGAGCCACCGGGAAAGGGAAGCCTGTTTTGTTAGCATGGTGACTCCAAAAAACAGCACTAGCAACAAAATCCCAGAGAAGATTGATTGTCTGGCATGAGTCTTTGACAACTTCATGATGAGGGTGGTTGGGAGGAGCTGTATCAGGGTTGGTTCCTCCCAGGAAAGGGGATTAGTACCAGGAGGAGGAGGCAGTAATACTGGAATGACAGAAGTAACAGGAATACCCTGTAGTTGGCATCCTCAGGGGAACTCTCACAACTCACAAATTCTCTAAGGGCTGTTGTTGGTTAGAACCATCATTCACTTTAGTAGCACTTGAACTTGACTTTCCAGAAGGCTCAACAAAAGCCCAAGATTATAGTTAACCTACTTCCTCACTGTCCCTCTTCCTCAAGAAACAGGTGCTGGAGCTCATATGTATATTGAGTCTAGAAACAGCCTGGCTGTGCCTGAAAATCCTCCAGGATTGATACGCAAATAAAATTCAGCACTGAATCCAGGTTACGTTTGTAACCATATTCCTACCATGCTTATACTGAAGCCTAGTCTATATTGGCTTCACAGAATGTGAAGTAAATGAATATTAAAAAAATACCTTGACTGTGATAAAATGGACACTTCCCTTATTTTGCAAAGAGATAAGATCCTGTCATTCATTTGATCCATCCAGGAAGAATTCCCTTCTGTGCCATTGTGCAAGACACTAGCTTCACTTGGCTTTTAAAATTCATGTGCTTTTTCCAGCATTCATTTTGCAGCAGAACAAGTACATCTCTTGTGGTTGCAAACTTGGTCAGCAGTTTCTTCCTTCTGTTGTTTATTATTAACTTGATGCTTTTATTTAAAGGTGATGCTACTGAAGCTGTTCCTCTGTGATTTAATTCAGCATTGGCAGGTAGTACTGGAGGTCTCAACAAGGGCTTGATGGTTCCTGCCTGCTCAGGACCCACACAGGGAAAGCCCAGGGGCTGTCAGGAGCTGTTTCCCTAGATCAATTAACCCCAGTGCCTAGTGGAATGAACTGAGATATGAAGTCTTATATCTAGTGCTTGTGGCTGCTTGACTTCTATGAAAGAAACAAATGCAGCCCTGTTTTGTGACGGGAAAAAGTCTCTGTGGCCTTCCTTCTGCCAGGATCAGATTGCATAAACTGGCCGCCAGCTTCCTAATTAAGGGGTTGGAAGATTTCTTGGGAGTTTTAAGAAGGGAGGGAAATGGAAAGTAAGGGGGCAGTAGTGTAATTCAGAGTGGCCTGTTTCCATGAAGAAAGTTCTGTTTTTAGTCTTAGAGATGGGCTTCTTGATTATCAGATCAAATTTAAGATGTTTTCAGCGGGGAGAAGAGCTCTCGGTGGTCTGACATCTTGCTTCTGTATTAGTCCTTCAGCACCAGTGCTGGAGACAACAAAGACCATCACCACGTGCTGAGTTCCTCTGTGCTGGGCAGACTGCTAGGCACACAAAATAAATTATTTTTCCACCTTGCTTTGTGTAACAGTGCCAGGGTGCCTACACCCTTCACCTCTATGTGGCTCAGCTCAAAATGTCTACAGAAAGAGGAAAAGAACAGGTTAACTTAAAAGAACTGCCAACGATCCCAGCTGGAAGAAAGGGAGGCAACTTTAATGACCTACTATATGTGCCTGGTACCATGCTCAGGGTTTGCATACATCATCCAGTCCATGTGGCAGCTCCAAGAGCTGATGTTTTGATCCCCTTTGAAGAAAATGAACATAGAGCTCAGCCAGGTGGAGAAACTTGCCCAAGGTCAAAGAGCTTTCAAGTTTGGTGTTCAAACCCAAGCCTATCTGAGTGCATAGCCTGCCTTCCTTCTTCTGTTGCATGTCTTGCAAGAGTTTCATGGGTCAAGTACTGCTGTACCTGTGACGTAGTTACAGCACCGTGGTATGACAGCTTTTATTCAGGTGTGGAGACATACATACTTTCATGATATTAAATCAAGAGCAAATGGCTATTTTGGGGGGGTTACTGTCACCCCTTCTATCCTTCGGGAAAAATGACTTTGGTAGCCAAGGAGCAGTGGTAATGTGGGGGCATCTTTGGACTTCTCTCTGCAGTGCTTTCTCTCTTATCCTGACCCCACTGCATGCGTGCATCCTCAGTTGCTTCAGTCGTGTCCGACTCTTTGCGATCCCATGGACTGTAGCCCGCCAGGCTCCTCTGTCCATGGGGTTTCCCAGGCAAGAATACTGGAGTGGGTGGCATTTCCTTCTCCAGGGGATCTTCCAAATCCTGGGATCAAACCCATGTCTCCTGCGTTGGCAGGCAGATTCTTTACCACTGAGCCATGTAGGAAGCCCCATTCTGACCCCATTAAAGGAAACTAAAAGAGGCTGAAGGGGACTCTGGAGCTTTGGAACTGAGGGGGTTCAAATTCAGGGTATTTGGGTCAGAGCCTGGCCCAAGAAGGGGGCTAAAACAGCATCCAGAGTGCTGGCTGCTTCTTCCAAACTCTCCTCGCCACTTCTGGACCCAGGCTTCTCAGAGTAGCTATGTCATCCTGTCCTTCTCGAACCAGGTTTCCACCTCGTGGAGAGCCACCTCTGATCACTGACTGAACTCAGGTCTGTAGACTTTCTCCTTAAAAAAGTTTTTTTAATTAAAAAATCTTTTTAAATTAAAAATTTTTTATTGGGGTACAGTTACTTGTTGTATTAGTTTCTACTGCACAGCAAAGTGAATCAGCCGTAGGTATACACACATCCCCTCTTTTTCGGGTTCTTTCCCATTTGGTCACACAGAGCGCTGAGTAGAGTTCCCCGTGCTGTCGTCGGTTCTCATTACTTGCCTGTTTTGGGCATAGTTATCAATACTGCCTATGTGTCAATCCCAATCTCCCACTTCGTTCCACCCCGCCCACTTTTCCCCTTGGTATCCATGTTCGTTCTCCACGTCTCTGTTCCTGTTTTTGCTTTGCAAATAAGATGGTGTGGACTGACCCTTCCTGAAGAGGCAGCCGCTCTGCTGTCTTCTCCCAGCCCTTTCCCAAGACCTTTCCGCTCCTCTCTGCTCAGAGTTGAGGGGGTCTCCTCTCTCCACTTTGTTTTTAGGTGTGTCCCTCTTCCCTGTTTTCAGGTCCAAGGCCTCCTTATACAGTTTTTCATGAAATCCCAAGTGAAGGGGATAGGGAAGGGGATCCTCTGCTTTGTATCTTCTCCTGGCTGCCCATCTAACTTACACATCCTTCTAACCTGACTCCTATACCTGCTCACACTTCATCTTATTCTCCTTAAATCTGGCCACCCTGGTCTTCTTACAATCCCCTTTAGTTCCTACCTCAGAGCTTTGAACTTGCTCTTTCTTCCTCGGGCTTCTGCTTTTCAGATGTTCGCTTCTTCTCATATTTCATCTCTTAATCCCAAGACAGCTATTTCAGGGAGGCCTGCTCTTAATCCAAAGGAGGCCTCCTCCAACCTCCTAATTACTGGATTTCATCCTCATTGCTCTATTTTATTTATTTGTAATACTTACAAATTTTGTATCTTACTCATGTATTTGTCTTATCCCCATGAGCAGCACTATATCGCCAAGGCCAAATACAATGTCTGGCATGCAGCAAACCTTCAGTAAATATTTCTTTAATCAACAGTTTGAACACTGGTCCCTGGAAGAATAACTCTGACACTGTTTCCACTGTTTCCCCATCTATTTGCTAGGAAGTGATGGGACCAGATGCCATGATCCTAGTTTTCTGAATGTTGAGCTTTAAGCCAACTTTTTCACTCTCCTCTTTCACTTTCACAAAGAGGCTTTTTAATTCTTCTTCACTTTTTCTGCCATAAGGGTGGTGTCATCTGCATATCTGAGGTTATTGATATTTCTCCTGGCAATCTTGATCCCAGCTTGTACTTCTTCCAGCCCAGCGTTTCTCACGATGTACCCTGCATTTAAGTTAAATAAGCAGGGTGACAATATATAGCCTTGACGTACTCCTTTTCCTATTTGGAACCAGTCTGTTGTTCCATGTCCAGTTCTAACTATTGCTTCTTGACCTGCATACAGGTTTCTCAAGAGGCAGGTCAGGTGGTCTGGTATTCCCATCTCTTTCAGAATTTTCCACAGTTTATTGTGATCCACACAGTCAAAGGCTTTGGCATAGTCAATAAAGCAGAAATAGATGTTTTTCTGGAACTCTCTTGCTTTTTTGAAGATCCAGTGGATGTTGGCAATTTGATCTCTGGTTCCTCTGCCTTTCCTAAAACCAACTCGAACGTCTGGAAGTTCACGGTTCACATATTGCTGAAGTCTGGCTTGGAGAATTTTGAGCATTACTTTACTAGCGTGTGAGATGAGTGCAATTGTGTGGTAGTTTGAGCATTCTTTGGCATTGCCTTTCTTTGGGATTGGAATGAAAACTGACCTTTTCCAGTCCTGTGGCCACTGCTGAGTTTTCCAAATTTGCTGGCATATTGAGTGCAGCACTTTCACAGCATCATTTTTCAGGATTTGAAATAGCTCAACTGGAATTCCATAACCTCTACTGATTTGTTCGTAGTGATGGTTTCTAAGGCCCACTTGACTTCACATTCCAGGATGTCTGGCTCTAGGTGAGTGATCACACCATTGTGATTATCTGGGTTGTGAAGATTTTTTTTTGTACAGTTCTTCTGTGTATTCTTGCCAACTCTTCTTAGTATCTTCTGCTTCTGTAAGGTCCATACCATTTCTGTCCTTTATTGAACCCATCTTTGCATGAAATGTTCCCTTGGTATCTCTAATTTTCTTGAAGAGATCTCTAGTCTTTCCCATTCTGTTGTTTTTCTTTATTTTTTTGCATCAATCACTGAGGAAGGCTTTCTTATCTCTCCTTGCTGTTCTTTGGAACTCTGCATTCAAATGGGAATATCTTTCCTTTTCTCCTTTGCTTTTTGCTTCTCTTCTTTTCACAGCTATTTGTAAGGCCTCCTCAGACAACCATTTTGTTTTTTTGCAATTCTTTTCCATGGGGATGGTCTTGATCCCTGTCTCCTGTACAATGTCACAAACCTCTGTCCATAGTTCATCAGGCACTCTATCAGATCTAGTCCATTAAATCTGTTTCTCACTTCCATTGTATAATCATAAGGGGTTTGATTTAGGTCATACATAGTGGTTTTCCCTACTTTCTTCAATTTAAGTCTGAATTTGGCAGTAAGGAGTTCATGATCTGAGCCACAGTCAGCTCCTGGTCTTGTTTTTGCTGACTGTATAGAGCTTCTCCATCTTTGGCTGCAAAGAGTATAATCAATCTGATTTTGGTGTTGACCATCTGGTGATGTCCATGTGTAGAGTCTTCTCTTGTGTTGTTGGAAGAGAGTGTTTGCTATGACTAGTGCATTCTCTTGGCAAACCTCTATTAGCCTTTGCCCTGCTTCATTCCATATTCCAAGGCCAAATGTGCCTGTTACTCCAGGTGTTTCTTGACTTTCTACTTTTGCATTCCAGTCCCCTATAATGAAAAGGACATCTTTTTTGGGTGTTAGTTCTAAAAGGTCTTGTAGGTCTTCATAGAACCATTCAACTTCAGCTTCCTCAGTGTTACTTTATTTTTTGGGGCTCCAAAATCACTGCAGATGGTGACTGTAGCCATGAAATTAAAAGATGCTTACTTCCTGGAAGGAAAGTTATGACCAAACTAGACAGCATATTAAAAAGCAGAGACATTACTTTGACAACAAAGGTCCGTCTAGTCAAGGCTATGTTTTTTCCAGTGGTCATGTATGGATGTGAGAGTTGGACTGTGAAGAAAGCTGAGCACCAAAGAATTGATGCTTTTTAACTGTGGTGTTGGAGAAGACTCTTGAGAGTCCCTTGGACTGCAAGGAGATCCAACCAGTCCATCCTAAAGGAAATCAGTCCTGGGTGTTCATTGGAAGGAGTGATGGTGAAGCTGAAACTCCAGTACTTTGGCCACCTCATGCGAAGAGTTGACTCATTTGAAAAGGCCCTGATGCTGGGAGGGATTGGGGGCAGAAGGAGAAGGGGTCAACAGAGGATGAGATGGTTGGATGGCATCACTGACTCGATGGACTTGAGTTTGAGTAAACTCCGGGAGTTGGTGATGGACAGGGAGGCCTGGCGTGCTGCGATCCATGTGGTCACAAAGAGTCGGACACAACTGAGTGACTGAAATGAACTGAACTGAACTGAACCTGGAAGATAGTGTGTTTTCAATACATCTTGGTTGAATGGCTACCTCCCTTCTCAAAGTACAGCCCTAGACTCCCAAAGGGCCAGAGTTTCCTCAACAAGTGGTCATAGAATAAAATAACTTTGCCAGCCACCATTTAGGATCCCTTTCTCCTAGAGTCACAGAAGGTCTGTGATGCAAGCCTCTCCAAAGTCCCTCTAAGTTTTGAATTATCCTTAGAGAAAGTTTGATGAGCCTGAACACTAGCAGGGAGGGAGAATTTTCCAGTCCCCAGGTGGTTGTTGTTTAGTTGCTAAGTCGTGCCCAACTCTTTGTGACCGCATGGGCTGTAGCCTGCCAGGTTCTTCTGTCCATGGGATGTTCCAGGCGAGAAAACTGGAGTGGGTTGCCATTTCCTTCTCCAGGGGAACTTCCTGATCCAGGGGTCAAACCCATGCCTCATGCATTGGCAGGCAAATTCCTTACTGCTGAGCCACCAGAAAAGCCCAGAGGAAGCTCCCTGAATCTTTGGGCGACTTTGTTAGAAACCTGAAATCATACTCTGACCCTTTTGTTCTGTTCTGAGTCAGAGGATTGTGTCGGGTGATCACTGGGCCTATGAATGGATAAATTCATGTTCCCTCACCCTGCACAATTTAGTCATCAAATTGTTTTGTTTGAATTTTACTCTATACCTCCTTTCACTTAATTTTGTCTAAAATGAGGTAGGTAGTGATGAGCTAGTTGACATTAAAGGCATACAAGTCATCTGTTAAATGCAGGAAACTTAGATTCATAAATCTTTCTAACTGCTTGAATATAACAATCTCCTTTGGAAAAAAATTATTTCCCTTTGAAGTCTTTTTCCTTAAGTCAACATGTTTTGAAGTCACTGTCATGCTATTATGTTAGTTAGCTGTTTCTGATCTGTTGTCCACATGGGAATTATTTAGAACATATGTTCTTAATGCTAATCTAAATGAAGGACATTTTTTAAAAAGAGTCCAAAGGAATACAAATAGAAAATCTTGCATTTGGTGTAAAACTTTATCCTAGCTAAATTCAAGGCAACAGAGAATAGCTTGCAAGCCCATCAATGCCAGACTGTTATCTTCCTTGTAGAATGTTTATGGTCTTATTCTTTAAAAAACAGCTTTATTGGAAGGCCAGTGCAGGGTCTGAAGCACCTGTTGTCATCAGCCGTCACACGATAGCACCTGACTCTCCTCCCAGCACTCAGATGCTTAGTCTTTCTCACTGACCCTTGGAGCTGACTTGGAAATTCTGGCACTGAGGAAGGGAAACAATACAAGGTGATCTTGGGGAGCCACATGGAGGCTCTCTGTCTCAGTTTCTTGTCACTTGTAAAACTGGAATGACCCCCATATTCACCCTTACAGCCTGAGTCTCTCAAGGATAGGCTGAGATGACAAGTTTCCATGCATGCTGATACAAGTGAAACATGCTAAACACATTGTTACTAACTTTAAAATTCATGATCCAGCCATAGACCTATCAGTTAACCATTCTGTCTGAGCAAAGCAGTTGTTTTACAATATATACAAAGTAAAAGAGCTGGTGCAGAAAAACTTGATTCTCTGTGGAGAATATATTTTATTGCAGAATCGCATCAGCCAATTGCAAGGAACGAACTGTGCTTCTGGTCGGGGAAGGGGTAGTCAGGGGCCTGGATGAAACAGAGAGAAAGGAGCAGTGGAAGAGGAACCCTTGGTTTTACTCTCACAGGTCCTCATGGACTTAGGATTCTAAGTAAGCGAGGGCATCCCGGGTAACTCAGTGGTAAAGAATTCACCTGCAGTACAGGAAATATTGGAGCCTTGGGGTCAATCCCTGGATTGGAAAGATCCCCTGGAGGAGGGCATGGCAACCCACCCCAGTATTCTTGCCTGGAGAATCCCATGGACAGAGGATCCTGGGCTCCTCACTCCATGGGGTATGCAAAGAGTCAGACAAGACTGAGTGACTGAGCGCACATGCTGAGTCTTGGCTCTCCTAAAAGATGTTATTTTTTTTTTTTCCCGCCCCTTCCCCCTAAAAGATGTTATACGTTGTGAGTCTCCACTCCTGAGATCACAGATGCTGCTGGTGAGGACCCATAGAGTCTGTGTACCTTTGCAGACCTCACAGAGAATGACAGTTGCACCAGAAACCTTGCCCAGGTCCACAGTTCCAGCCATTACCTCCACACACAGACCTCTATCTAGTGCTCTGTCTGCAAGGCTGTCCCTTGAACTCTATTTCTGAAT